>NC_056047.1:8298514-9739588 GCF_004379255.2 Salvia splendens | reverse complement strand
AACTTAGCTACATCTTACGCAATAAAAAACAATAATATAGTAAAGCGACATCAACCAACCAATTTATACTTATATTGTTTATTATTATCATCATCATATATTCACATAAAATTAAATGTGTAAAAGAAATCAAGAAATCAACAAATGTCCACATTTGGGTGTGGAGCAGGCAACTTCAAACCATGGGTCCACATAATTACATCCCAATCTTTTCATGTGAAAATTGACATTTTCTCTTAAATTTTTATTTTTAGAAAAGTAAGTCGACATTCTCGACGAAAAATGATGAATGGGCGAATTTTTGATGGTGATGAATGCAGGAAGATACAGATCACGACACAGAGATTTTACGTGGTTCGATTTACTGAGGTAAATCTACGTCCACGGGAAGAAATAAGGGCAGAGTTGTATTGCTTGATCTGTTTTCTTACAGCTTACAATACAGACTTGCTATTTTGTATTTTATCTCTAGAAAGCGAGAGAGTCTATTTAGAACTTAACCCTATCTATCTGATCTAGGTTCTATTTATACATTGAACCTAGATCGTGGCATGCAGCCATTTACTAGGTAGTGGATGTCGTGGAGATCGTGGCGATCTTGCATGGGTCCACTATCCTGCATGAGTTAATGACTGCTTGACACCACTAAATAGATCGTGGGTGGTGGAGGTGGAAATCCTGCATGAGTCCACTATCTCCTAGTTCGGTCGAATACTGAGACCGAACTGCTGAATTATGGCCGAGCAGCTTTTGCCGATCTGAGAGTAGAGCTTGATGCCGACCTGAGAGCAACCGAGCTGTAGGCTGGGGCCGAACTCTTTGGTTGTGCCGAACTGAACTTTGATACTCTTTAGTCATGCCGAACTGATACTCTTTCTTGGGCTTTAGGCTGATGGGCTTTACTGCTGTTGGGCTTGTTTAGTACGTACTCCATCACTACCCCCCCCCGGAAAGCGAAGTGAATTACTTCGGCATTCTGGAAAAAGGTACGGGGTAAGTTGATGTTTGTCCTCGGTCTTATGAAGTGAACTCTTCTTTGACCGGACTCGTCTTTGGTCTGATGAAATAAACATCTTTGACCGGACTCGTCTTTGGGCTGATGAAATAAACATCTTTGACCGGACTCGTCTTTGGTCCTAATTTGGCGAGTTTTATCGCTCGGATCGGACTTTCCGTTGTCCTAATTTGGGGATCGGACTTTCCCTTGTCCTAATTCGGCGAGTTTTATCGCGTGGATCGGACTTTCCCTTGTCCTAATTCAGGCAAGTTTTATCGCGAGAATCGGACTTTCGTTGCAGTTCGTTTCAGACGAAGTGCTTGATTTTTAAGCCGAATTGTGGTCTTGTATCCTCTTTAGAAGCTTGGACTTCACAATCGTTGGCTTGTTGCAGCTCGTTTCAGACGAACTGCTTGTTTAAGCTGAATTGTGGTCTTGTATCCTCTTTAGAAGCTTTGACTCACAATCGTTGGCTTGTTGCAGCTCGTTTCAGACGAACTGCTTGTTTAAGCTGAATTGTGGTCTTGTATCCTCTTTAGAAGCTTTGACTCACAATCGTTGGCTTGTTGCAGCTCGTTTCAGACGAACTGCTTGTTTAAGCTGAATTGTGGTCTTGTATCCTCTTTAGAAGCTTTGACTCACAATCGTTGGCTTGTTGCAGCTCGTTTCAGACGAACTGCTTGTTTAAGCTGAATTGTGGTCTTGTATCCTCTTTAGAAGCTTTGACTCACAATCGTTGGCTTGTTGCAGCTCGTTTCAGACGAACTGCTTGTTTAAGCTGAATTGTGGGCTTGTATCCTCTTTAGAAGCTTTGACTCACAATTGTTGGCTTGTATATGTTCTAAGAAGGGGATCAGCCTTCGAAGAACAAGATACCTCAGTAACATTTGTAAGAGACGACACGCACATAGACAGACAAAACGCATATAGACAAATAAAAAGCACATAGAGACAAAGACCAAGCAAACCAAATAAAGCACATTGACCGAACAGGACTCAAGACTGACTGACCGGACTGTCTCTTACAAATGGAACTTTTTGAGGTTGGAAATGTGCCATGTTCGGGGTACCTGTTCTCCTGACATGTGAGCCAATTTGTAAGACCCTTTGCCGAGGACTTCTGACACCCGATACGGACCTTCCCATGTGGGTTCGAGTTTGCCCAGCTTTTCTGCTCGGCTTACTTCGTTGTTTCTCAAGATGAGATCTCCCACTTGAAATTGCAGCTTCTTCACCCTTTGGTTGTAATACCGGGCTACTTGCTCCTTGTACTTGGCTGCTTTTATGCATGCCAATTCTCTTCTTTCTTCGGCAAGATCTAGCTCGGCTCTCAGTCCGTCGTCATTCATTTCTGAGGAGAAATTTAGAGTTCGGGGACTGGGTACGCCGATCTCCACCGGAATTACGGCTTCAGTGCCGTACACCAGACTGTACGGAGTTTCACCGTTGGAGGTTGTGGGTGTAGTTCGGTAGGACCATAGGACTTGAGGGAGATTTTCTACCCATTGTCCTTTGGCTTGTTCTAACCGAGCTTTTAACCCTTTCACCAGGATACGATTTGTTACCTCCGTTTGTCCGTTTGCTTGTGGATGAGAGACCGAAGTGAACCGCTGTTGAATATTCAGCTCTTGGCACCAATTCTTGAACGTCTTGTCGGTGAACTGAGTCCCGTTATCCGAGATGAGGATGTGGGGTATGCCAAATCGGCACACTATGTTCTTCCAGACGAAATCCAATGCCCTCGAGCTCGTTATCGTAGCTAATGGTTCAGCTTCCACCCACTTCGTAAAGTTGTCCACGGCAACGATTAGGAATTTCATTTGCCGAGGAGCTTGAGGAAGTGGTCCCACTATGTCTATGCCCCATTGCATAAAAGGCCAAGGGCTCTGCATAGTGGATAGATCGGTCTGCGGCATCCTTGGGATATTTGCATGGATTTGGCACTTCGGGCAGGTCTTGACGAGCTGCACTGCTTCTTGTACCAAGGTTGGCCAATAATATCCCCATCTTAGAACTTTTTTAGCTAAGGCTCTAGCTCCGATGTGGCTGCCGCACGATCCTTCATGAACTTCTCTGAGGATGTAGTCCGTCTCTTCTGGTCCTACGCACCGCAATAACGGCTGGAGGTAAGACTTTCTAAAGAGGACTCCTTCATGAAGTTCGTACCGAAGTGCTCGGCACGTGATCTTCCGAGCTTCTCTCTTATCCTCGGGCAATTGTCCTTGATCCAGATACTGCAAGATCGGCGTCATCCAGTTCGGCGAGCTGGATACTGAATGTACCTCGGCTTCATCAATGCTTTGATGCATTAATTCTTCCGCCTTTGAGCTCGGATCTGATGCCAACTTACTTAAGGTATCTGCTCGGCTATTTTCCGCTCTGGGAATGCGGATTATCCGAAAATAGGAGAAACTTCGGCTGATGCTTTGCGCTTTGTCCAAATACTTCTTCATTCTCTCGTCACGAGCTTCACTTGTACCCAACATGTGATTTACTATGACTTGTGAATCACAATGGACTTTGAGAGATTTGACGAGCAGACTTTGCGCTAACTGGAGTCCGGCCAGGAGGGCTTCGTACTCGGCTTCATTATTAGTAGTGGGGAATAGGAACCGAAGTGAGTAGGTTACCTCGTGTCCGTCGGGAGCGACAAGTAAAATACCAGCTCCACTTCCCATCTTGTTTGAAGCTCCATCTACGAATCCGCTCCAGCAGTCCGGCGGCTCTACTTCGGATTCCAAGGGCTGTGCTAGTTCGGCATTGGCAGAATTCTTCTGTTCGGCAATAACAGGAATTGCTTGATCGAACTTTGCTTCTGTAAGAAAATCTGCCAAGGCTTGTCCCTTGATGGCTTTCCGAGGTAGATACTCGATTGAGTGTTCTCCCAGCTCTATGGCCCATTTGGCGATTCTGCCTGATGCTTCTGGCTTGGTCAAAACTTGCCGAAGAGGCAGATCGGTTAAGACGCATACCTTGTGAGCATAGAAGTATGGCCGCAGTCTCCTTGCTGCATTTACTAACGCCAGAGCAATTTTCTCCAGAGGTTGATACCTTGTTTCTGGACCTCTTAATGCTCGGCTTGTAAAGTAGATGGGAAACTGCTTTAGGCCTTCTTCTCGTACAAGCACCGCGCTAATGGTTTGATCGGATGCCGCTAAGTATAAGAAAATTACTTCGGCTTCGGTTGGAGCAGAGAGAATAGGAAGCTCGGCTAGATAACTTTTGAGCTCGTCAAAGGCCTTTTTCTGCTCGGCTCCCCACTCGAATTTTGGTGCCTTTTTCAACACCTTGAAGAACGGCAGTTGCTTTTCGGCTGCTTGGGAAAGGAATCGATTCAGTGCGGCTAGACATCCGGTTAGCCTTTGCACGTCATGTATGGACTTCGGCATTGCCATGTTCTGAACGACTTGAACTTTTGAGGGGTTTGCCTTGAGTCCGTCCTTTGAAACCCAACAACCCAGAAACTTTCCCGAATCTACCAAAAAGGTACACTTTTGGGGATTAAGTTTGAGGTTGGCTTTCTTGAGCACGTTGAGAGTGGACTTGAGGTTGAGCTCGTACTCCGAAGTGTTTTTGCTTTTGACGACTATATCGTCAACATACACTTCAACCTGCTTTCCGATTAGGTGCCGAAAAAGCTTGTCTACCATCCTTTGATAAGTGGCTCCGGCATTCTTTAAACCGAATGGCATCTTTTTATAAGCGAAAATGCCGAAATCGGTAATGAAAGCTGTTTTCGGAGCGTCACTCTCATCCATCAACACTTGGTGATATCCTTTGTATAAATCAAGAAAACAGAAAATTTCGAAGCCGATCAAAGCTTCTACTTTTTTATCTATATTCGGAAGGGGATAGCAATCTTTAGGACAGTGCTTGTTTAGATCGGTAAAATCTATGCACATCCGCCATCCTCCTTCTTTTTTCTTGATCATCACAGGATTGGCCACCCAAGAAGGATATTTCACCTCGTATAGTACATCCGCTTTTAGTAATTGGCGGACTTCGTCATGGATGACTTGGCTTCTTTCTGCCGCAAAGAGTCTTTGCTTCTGTTTTACTGGCCGGATTGAAGGATCAATATTTAACCGATGAGTGATTACCTCGGGGGGCACTCCGGTCATGTCCAACGGAGACCATGCAAAGACATCTTTGTACTCCTTGAGGAGCTGAATGGTCTTTTCCCGGAGTAGAGGCGTTCCTGCGAAGCCGATCTTGACCGTTCTGGATGGATCATCTTCGTATAACTGAACGGTCATTGAGTTCGGCTCTGAAGTGACTTCGGTCATCTCGCTTGCCTCTGACTCCGGTTGCTGTGATTGCTATGCTTGATGGTGCCGAACTGATTGTTCGGCACTTTTAAGCGCAATCTGCAGACATTCTTTTGCTCTCTTTTGATCACCTCGGATGACCGCTATCCCACCTTTAGTGGGGATCTTGATGGTGAGGTGATAAGTAGAGCAAACGGCCCGAACTGTGTTGAGCCAGTCTCTCCCCAGGATGATGTTGTACGGGGACCGAGCTTTCACCACAAAGAACTCGATCATCGTATTGGAGCTTGTAGGCGCTTTTCCCACCGTGATCGGAAGGCTGATAATACCTTCAGGGCGGGTGTCCTCCTGGGCGAAACTTTTCAGAGGAAGTGGAGCCGGACTGAGCCGAGCTGGATCCACTTCCATTTTATCGAAACATTCTTTAAAAAGAATGCTGACTGACGCTCCTGTATCCACAAATACTCTGTGGATCAATTTGTTTGCCACTCCGGCTTGAATGACAATAGCGTCTTGGTGAGGAGAGATGGCTGGGACGGGATCGGCATCTGAAAATGTAATCACTTCGTCTTTTTTCAGCCTTTTATGTGTTGGCTCCTCTTGATTGGAACCTCTGCGTTCTGCTTTTAGGGACGACTTAGTCTTCCCGGCAGGGAGAGCATCAATAGTCAGGATTACTCCATCATATTGCGGCTCGTCGTCGTCTTCGGGATCCTCATGCCTTTTCGGATCCTGAGGATTGCAGTTCGCACCTCTCTGCCTTTTGTTCTTTTTCGGCTGCTTGCTTTGGTATTTTTTTAACGTTCCTGTTTTCACAAGAACATCAATACCTGCAGCCAAATTTCGGCACTCCTCGGTATCGTGACCGTGGGTTTGATGGAAGGAGCAATATTGATCCTGAGGTCGGCGCGCGGCCGATTTCGTCATCCGCCTTGGTTTTTCGAACATATCGGAATGTAGTTCGAAAATTTCCGCTCTTGACTTGTTTAAGGGTACGAACTGAGCGGGCGGCTTCTCAGGATTGAGACGTGGTCCCAATCTGCCTTGTACCGGTGCCCTTTGAATTCTTTCAAAAGGAGTTCGGCGAGAAAGCCTCTGATCGCTATGATCGGGCTTCTTTTCGTCTCCTCGGGATGAGCTGTCTAAAGACCGTTTTCGACGGTCTGCCTCATCCGCACGGGAAAACTGGTCCGCAATGTCCCACATCTCTTGAGCTGTTTGCGGACTGCATTCCACGAGCTTTCTGTAGAGAGCTCCGGGCAGGATTCCATTTTGGAATGCCGAAATGACAAGTAGATCATTGAGATTATCTACTTGTAGGCATTCCTTATGGAATCTCGTCAGGAAGTCGCTGATCTTTTCGTCGCGACCTTGACGTATAGAAAGCAGCTGAGCCGAAGTGATCCGGGCTTCCGCTTTCTGAAAGAACCTCCTGTGGAAAGCATCCATTAGATCTCGGTAGGATCTAATGCTGCCTTGAGGAAGGCTGTCGAACCACCTTCTGGCGTTCCCGATGAGCAGCTCGGGGAACAGCTTGCACATATGGACCTCATTGAGACCCTGGTTCGCCATATTATATTGATAGCGTCCCAAGAAGTCATGAGGATCCTCTAGCCCGTCATAAGTCATTGACGGTGTCCGGTAGTTCCGCGGCAAAGGAGTTCGGGTGATATCGTCCGAGAACGGAGTCTTTAATGCTCCGTACATGGCGAACCCGACATCTCTTCGGTACGGAGGAGATGGAGTTCTCCTGTGGTTCCGGTACCGAGGAGGAACAGGAACATGTCGGGGTTGAGGATTCTTTCTCCTGGAAGACACGTCACTACTGCGGTAGTGACTTTCATGTCTGGATGAGGAGGGAGAATCCGCCGTTGTCTTCTCCGGCTGTTGGCTCTTCTGCAGGAAGGTTAAGAACTCCTCCTGCTTCTCGGCCAAGAACAGCTTGACAGCTTCATTTAAATCAGGCTGCTGGGAAGACTCGGTGTGTGGACCTTTTGAGCGGCTTGTTCCTTCTCCGTGAGAACTGGAAGTAGATTTTTCACGAGGCTGCTTTCCAGGCCTATGGGCTGCTGGATTAGCTTCCTCATGGTTATCACGAACGGAGGCACGGGTGTTATGTGATCTGGTATGCATTTTTTTGGTAAAAGAGGATCAAAAACTCGCTTTATCACAAATTTGGTTCTCTGTTTCCCACAGACGGCGCCAGTGATGAATGGGCGAATTTTTGATGGTGATGAATGCAGGAAGATACAGATCACGACACAGAGATTTTACGTGGTTCGATTTACTGAGGTAAATCTACGTCCACGGGAAGAAATAAGGGCAGAGTTGTATTGCTTGATCTGTTTTCTTACAGCTTACAATACAGACTTGCTATTTTGTATTTTATCTCTAGAAAGCGAGAGAGTCTATTTAGAACTTAACCCTATCTATCTGATCTAGGTTCTATTTATACATTGAACCTAGATCGTGGCATGCAGCCATTTACTAGGTAGTGGATGTCGTGGAGATCGTGGCGATCTTGCATGGGTCCACTATCCTGCATGAGTTAATGACTGCTTGACACCACTAAATAGATCGTGGGTGGTGGAGGTGGAAATCCTGCATGAGTCCACTATCTCCTAGTTCGGTCGAATACTGAGACCGAACTGCTGAATTATGGCCGAGCAGCTTTTGCCGATCTGAGAGTAGAGCTTGATGCCGACCTGAGAGCAACCGAGCTGTAGGCTGGGGCCGAACTCTTTGGTTGTGCCGAACTGAACTTTGATACTCTTTAGTCATGCCGAACTGATACTCTTTCTTGGGCTTTAGGCTGATGGGCTTTACTGCTGTTGGGCTTGTTTAGTACGTACTCCATCAAAAAATGTCGAAGCAAACTAGCTCACGTATTTTACCATCACTATGTGACAAAATAGAGGGCGTGAAACATTCTTCCAAACCAAAGATATGCAAGCCTAGTTCAGAGAGAAAAAGAGCTCCAAATCCTTTCGGAGACGCCAATCCAAATCGAGCAGCTAAACCCACATCCGCAAGCAGCACGATTCCCCACGGCTGCCCGGCACCTGTGGGAGTCCGGGCCGGCAGGCAGGCAATAGAATCAGCCGATAGGGGCTTCAAATTCAATAAAATAAGATGCATGCATTCTTTGCCCGATGGATCCGGAATCCACGAAACTCGTACCACCTTGAGGTCATAGACATACACCAATAATAAAATAGAGAAATCATCGGTGCGTACTTACGTCCATCATCAACTCCATTTTCATGTCATAAATATTTGCACGAATTTTGTCAGCCAAAGAATAAAGTTTTCTTGCCATGTAACTCAAAATAACATTGAAAAGTTAAATCACAACCATTAAATATAGGCTACGTAACAACAATATTGGACAATAGGACCACATACCAAATTGGCAACTTCTCAATTTCAAAGAAATCAAAAATATCTCAACAATTAGTTGGGGCCAATTTTAATTGCTTGTGCCACTAAATGTTCAAGGCTTTCAAGTATTTCGGTAAAAACGTCACTAGATGACAAATAAATGTAGAGACTACATTTTTATGCTACCGGACTGAGAGTGACAAGGATAAAATTCAATTATTACGGAAATATTGTTTTATTATAATGCTTGTTATGGATAGATGGCTAAGGAAGCAATGCAAGTGCATGGAAGTGAAGTATGGAATGCATCTCACCTAAGCAAGAAGTTTCATTCAAAAGGTAGTTAACTAACTGCTACTAGCAGTTGGAGCTCAAAAGTGAAAGTGGCGGTTGTAACTAATTCTGAAGTGAAGACTTGTTCACTCATTTTAGTTCTTGTTGGGTATAAGTAGAGTAGTTAATCTTTTGTCAAAGATGATTGTAATCACTTCTTGGTTTCAGCTTAATAAAGTTTGAAACACACTTTCTCTCAGTAGAAAATCTTCTTCTCAATACAAGATTGATTGTTCTTGATTGATTACGGTGCTTTCTATTTTCATCAATTGGCGTCGTCTGTGGAAAGGCGATTGATCGATCAAGAGTGTAATAATGGCAGCAAGGCTCGAGGCACAGAAGTTCTCGAGGAAGAATGACTATGGCTTGTGGAAAATGAAGATGAGGGCTGTTCTTGTGCAGCAGGGGCTTGTTGCGGTTCTGACTTCGGCTGAATCAGAAGGGAAAGGAAAGGCTCCTACGCTAGATGAGAAAGCTCAGGCCAAGCATGATGAGATGCAATTGAAAGCTCATAGTGCTGTCATTCGACAATGATACGGATTGGAGGAGGGGGAGAGAGAAAGATGATTGGGCCGGCAGAGAGAAAGGAGGAAACAGGTGGAGAAGATTAAGGGAGAGAGCTGATTCCTATTTTTATGCTTTTCAAATATTTGTTATTCGATTTCCTTTATTTTAGCACTAGAATTGGCTATATATAGAGAGAGTCTCCTAATAGAGAGATCATCTTGGAGAGATCATTATTGGACGAGTTTTTCTCGTAGGCCTCCTTCGTGAGGATTAGGCCTCTGCGGAGGATTTCCCTTTCTTGTTTTGCTATTCAGTTTCTTTCAATAAAGCCGAGCATTTATGATTCCAGATTCTATATTATATTCTCGTTCATCAGCCTTTACTCCTATCAATTGGTGCGGTGAACGTGGATGAATTCCAGGACGGATACGCGATTGGACGAATTGGAGAAGGCTGTAGCAGAGTTGAAGTGGCGGTCCCAAAGGAGGACAGATCAATTCGAGGATTTGAGTACTAAGTTAGATGAACTCAGACGGGAGTTTCGGGCTTCCCTTGCTGCACATCTGAGGACCTTTCCCACACCCAGCAATAATACTGCGGCTATCCTACCCACGGTGACAGCCCCATTGCTGCCCTCTAGTCCACCTACTCCTACACCAGCAACTCCACCTACACCAACAACTCCACCTACACTAGCACCAATGACAGCACCGCTGCTGTCCTCGTGCACTATTATGCCACAGTTTCAACCTTCCGTCTTGCCTCTGTTGCAACATTGTGATCCTGCGGCTACTGCGGACCATGCCAAACTCTTGGTTTCTTCTGGTCCGCCTACAACAACCATGGTGTCAACACCACGGTTGTCCTCCAGCCCCAATATTCAGCTTCAGCCTTTGCGTGGTTTAGTTTTGGTTGCTGCCCACCAGTCTATGCAGTCGATAGTTTCCCTTCCGGACCCCCCATATGCAGCAGTTGACGCTCCATTCTCCCATCAGGCCATGCTGTTATTCCTTCATATAGTTGGCCATCTTCTATGGTCCAATGCTCTGGCTACTATCCAAAAGTATGAGTTTGAACCTCCACCAGACGAAGTACTTAGGGTCCAGATTTAGACCTCAGCCTTGAGGGCAAGGCTGTTTTGAGGGTGAGGCAGTTGATACGGATTGGAGGAGGGGGAGAGAGAAAGATGGTTGGGCCGACAGAGAGAAATGAGGAAGCGGGTGGAGAAGATTAAGGGAGAGAGCTGATTCCTATTTTTATGCTTTTCAAATATTTGTTATTCGGTTTCCTTTATTTTAGCACTAGAATTGGCTATATATAGAGAGAGTCTCCTAATAGAGAGATCATCTTGGAGAGATCATTATTGGACGAGTTTTTCTCGTAGGCCTCCTTCGTGAGGATTAGGCCTCTGCGGAGGATTTCCCTTTCTTGTTTTGCTATTCAGTTTCTTTCAATAAAGCCGAGCATTTATGATTCCAAATTCTATATTATATTCTTGTTCATCAGCCTTTACTCCTATCAGACAAGGTGTTGAGAGAAGTTCAAGGTGAGACTACTGCATCAGGCATCCTGAAGAAACTAGATGATGTCTACTTAGCCAAGTCTCTTGCTAGTCGTTTGTATATGAAGAGGAGACTCTACTCATATAGTTTCTCAGAGGACAAATCAATTGTGGAGTAGCTGGAGGACTTTTGCAAGTCTGTTGATGATCTTGAGGCAGTTGATGTCAAGATCAATGATGAAGACATGGTGCTCAATGCTTTGCCTAGCTCCTATGATCAATTGAGGGATGCAATCCTCTATGGCAGAGACAAGGCTATTACCTATAATGAGGTATATTCTGCTCTAATGGCTAAGGAGTTGCAGAAAAGCAGCTCAAGAAAGGTTGAGTTTCAGCCTGAGTCCCTTAACATTAAGAAATGGAACAAGAAGAAATTCAACAAGAAGTTTGAGGAGCAAAAGCATCAAGCCTCTGTAGTTAAAGAAACTAGATCTTACCACTGGTGCAAGAAGCCAGGGCATTTGAAGAAGGACTGTTTTGGCTGGAAGAAGAAAATGGCCTCAGAAAATAAGTCTCATACAAACCTTGTCAGCAGTGATGGGGAATAGGCTGCTGAAGTAATGAATGTCATAGACAGAATTGAAAAAGGCTCTTGGATAATGGACTCGGTCTGCTCAATTCATATATGTCCAAATTTGGACTGGTTCACTAATCTAAAAGAGTGTGATGGATCAGTTTTGCTGGGAAACAACAAAGCTTGTAGCATTAGAGGAATTGGCAGCATAAAACTCAGATTAAATGATGGATTAGTTAAGATCCTCACTGAGGTGAGATATATCCCTGAAGTCAAGAGGAATCTTGTGTCTCTTGGCACTCTTGAAAGGAAGGGATTCAGCTTTGTTTCTGGAGATGGAGAGATGAAAGTCTGCAAGGGACAACGGATTAAAATGGTGGCTCACAGGAAAGGTAGCTTGTATTATTTGGATGCTGTTGTCATTTCTGGTGAATCAAATGTTGTGATTCACAATGATCTAAAGTCCTGGCATCTCAAACTAGGACACCCTGCTAAGGGCACCTTGAAAGAAATGATCAAGAAATGGGTGATTGAAGTAAGCAGTCAAGATAAGATGCAGAAATGTGAAGATTGCTTGCTTGGAAAATCAAAGAAACTGCCATTCCCAGCAGGTAATCATACTTATTCTTCACCTCTAGATTATGTTCATTCGGATCTATGGGGTCCATCTCCAGTCAAGAGCCTTGGTGTAGGAAAATATTATATGTCCATCATAGATGATTTCTCTAGGAAAGTGTGGGTATTCATTTTGAAAGAAAAATCTGAGGCATTTGGGACTTTTAAGAGTTGGTGCACAGAGATGCACAATGAAAGGGGATTGTGTCCTAAAGTGCTCAGGACAGACAACGGTTTAGAGTATTTGTCCAAAGAGTTTGATGTTTTTTGTAAGGAAAAGGGCATAAGAAGGCACATGACTGTCCCATCCAACCCCCAACAAAATGGGGTGGCAGAAAGATTGAACTACACACTTCTAGAGAGGGTAAGATGCCTTCTGTCTTCTTCTGGTGTAGGCAAAGAATTCTGGGCAGAAGCAGTCAGTACTACGGCTTATCTGATTAATAAATGCCCTTCCTCGGGCATAAAAGGCTCTATACCAGATGAGAGATGGTACATATCAAAACCAGACTACTCAAGGCTAAAACATTTTGGGTGCAAGGCATTTGCACACTTAAATCAAGGGAAACTAAGCGCAAGAGCTTTGCAATGCATCATGCTAGGCTATCAGAAGGGAGTGAAAGGATACATGCTCTGGTGCATTGAGCCGCAAAATCAAAGAATAGTTATTAGCAGAGATGTTGTATTCATTGAGGATAATATGCCTCTTCTGTTGAGCAAGGCTTCCAACAAGAATGATGATCAGAATGCTCCTTTGATTCAGAATGATCAAGACCCTCTGTCTGACAGCATAAGTGTGGAGAATGATCAAGTAGGTGGAGCACTAGAAGTTCAAGGAAATGAAATTGATGATCTGCAGCATCAGCAGGCCAGCACACCTAACTATCAAATTGGAATGGACAGGCCAAGGAGAGACAATGTGAGAGCACCAGCAAGATTCAATGATTATGAAATGTTGTACTATGCTCTACATATAGCCGAACAACTGGAAACTGCTGACCCTAATTCCTATCTTGAAGCTGTGAATGGACAAGAGAATGATCAATGAGTTCAAGCTATGAAAGAAGAAGTTTAGTTCCTGATAAACAACAAGACCTGGATCTTGGTTGAGAAGACTGAATTAAGAAAAATCATTGGATGCAAATGGGTGTTCAAGAAGAAAATAGAGTCAGCAGCTGCAGAGAAAATCAGGTTTAAAGCAAGACTCGTTGCAAAAGGCTTCAACCAAGAAGAAGGGATAGATTTCAATGAAGTCTACTCTCCAGTTGTCAAACATAACTCCATTCGGGTGCTTATGGCAGTAGCTGCAAAAATAGATTGGGATATTGAACAATTGGATGTAAAGACAACTTTTCTGAATGGGGATCTTGAAGAAACAATTTATATGGCTCAGCCTCAAGGTTTTGAGGTCCCTGACTCTGAAGAGAAGGTCTGCATGCTGAAGAAAAGTATATATGGCCTTAAGCAAAGCAGCAGGCAGTGGTATCTGAAGTTTGGTGAGAGTTTAGCTAATCTGGGCTTTGCTAGATCTTTTATATGATGGTTGTATGTTTGTTAAGAAGCAAGGGAACAAAGCACCTATCTATCTTCCCATGTATGTGGATGATATGCTCATATCAGGGGCAGATTCAAATGAAATCAGAAAAGTAAAGGAGCAGCTGATGACAACCTTTGAAATGAAAGATCTTGGCAATGTAAGAAGAATACTAGGGATGGATATAATCAGGAATAGAAATGAGAATAAGCTATGGATATTTCAGACTGAGTATATTCAGAAAATTCTAAAGAAGTTCAGAGTTGATAACATGAAGAGCACGGCAACTCCAATGGCTATGCACTTCAAACTGTCAAAAGATCAGACAGCTAAAACTGATGAAGAGATAAGGGAAATGGAGTTGGTTCCATATTCAAACATTGTTGGGAGTCTGATGTACTTAATGATATGTACAAGACCAGATATAGCACAAGATATAAGTACAACAAACAGACATATGGCAGCTTATGGCAGACAACACTGGAGTGCTCTAAAATGGACATTGAGGTATCTGGGAGGTGCAAGTAATCTGGCCATATTGTTTGCTGATTAAGGTGGAGCTGAGAAAGACTCTTTGATGGGCTACTGTGATTCAGACTATGCTGCAATCATTGATACAAGGAGGTCACAGACTGGCTACATTTTCACTCTATTCGGTTCAGCAATATGTCGGAAGTCAAGCTTGCAAAACGTGGTATCTTTATCAACAACTGAAGCTGAGTATATATCCCTAACTTCAGCTGTGAAAGAAGGCAAATGGCTACTTGGACTTGTGGCTGAATTTGAAGTGCAGCAGAAGGGGGTAACAATACACTGTGATAACAATGGGGCATTGTGCCTTGCAAGACATCAGATATTCCATGAACGCAGCAAACACATTGATGTGAGGCTGCATTTCATAAGGGATGAGGTGGAGAGCGGGAGGGTGAAGCTGGTTAAAATTGAAACAACTCATAATCCCGCTGACATGCTCACTAAGCCTCCGAGTAAAGAAAAATTCAAATATTGCTGCAGATTGGTGGGATTGCATGCAGTGACACTATGAGTGATTGCTTCATTATCCAAGGTGGAGATTGTTATGGATAGATGGCTAAGGAAGCAATGCAAGTGCATGGAAGTGAAGTATGAAATGCATCTCACCTAAGCAAGAAGTTTCAAGATTCAAAAGGTAGTTAACTAATGGCTACTAGCCGTTGGAGCTCAAAAGTGAAAGTGGCGGTTGTAACTAATTCTTAAGTGAAGACTTGTTCACTCATTTTAGTTCTTGTTAGGTATAAGTAGAGTAGTTAATCTTTTGTGAAAGATGATTGTAATCACTTCTTGGTTCCAGCTTAATAAAGTTTGAAACACACTTTTCTCTCAATAGAAAATCTTCTTTTCTCAATACAAGATTGATTGTTCTTGATCGTGCTTTCTATTTTCATCAATGCTAACATTCATTTTTTACTTGGGAAAAAAATGCAGTGAGATGTGTAATTGGGAATCCCCCCCCCACCCCCACGCTACTTATTCGATATGTAGAATCACGTTGATGAAATTCGAGCTTGAGACATTTAAACCAGAAAAACTTCATTGTAACATTAACCCATCTATCCCCAATTAGGTGAATTCGGTGTTATTTTAATTTTATGAATTATAATTGTGGGTCCCATTTCAATGTTTCCAGATCTACACATAATTTTCACAAGATTGAGATTTCGTACAATCAATCAAACCTATATTAGATTACCATCTAAAACAGCAACCATAATATAAAAATATATCATCATCACAAACATGAGTATAGTTACCAAAAATTAAACGGGCACTAGGAAAATCAAGTGTGGATGTTAGGTACTGATTTATACAAGACATGGTGGAGCTGCACGTGCAAGAGAGAGAGAGAGATTATCGAAAGACAATAAACATAAGGCATAATTATCTGGAAATGGTTTAGAAAAGGAATGTATAATAAGACAACCATGATTGTACTATAGATAAAATATAGTGGATTAATTCCAAAAGAAAGGAATCCTTGAAAGAAACATATATTGGTCCAAACATTAAAAACAAATAACCAAATAGGAGTTTACTTTTTTTAACTATGATTCGTAGCTTACTCCCATTAGTGTTTATCCTATTTATTTATACGCTGTAAGTATATAATCGTTTTTACATGATTTTGGTGTTAATTTGGTTGAATTATGGAAAAAAAGAACAAGGATATTTCTTGAAGTAGGTGTACCAACAAATTAGCATGCAGTTAGCTAGTTAGGCGAAGTTTTATTCCAATTATTTGGACAAATTCATGCACCAAGTTAAATCATTACTAATTACAACCAAATAGTAATAATTAACCACGATGAAGGCCGGTTCCAAATTATATATGTGTGTTCGTGTAGATGAGAAAAGGATGGCTAGAATTGAGAAATGATGATAATTAGATGAAAAGGATCTTGCTTATTGTTTGTACAAGGATTAAAACTAGCTAACATTTAATAATATATGGATTTTATATAGATTTTCTCATGCCATTTGCCTATTAAAATTTAAGGTAAAATGTTGCTGTCAGAAAAAATTTCATAAAAATAAAATATGTTTGACTTTCACTTCATCTTCTAAATACATAGATTAAAATAAATAAATAAATAAATAAATAAATAAATAAATAACTCATTCCACAAAATCTAGTGCGGATGTATACAACAACATATCCATTAGTTTATGTATATGTAGTGTTTTAGTCAAATCATGATTCAATTAAAGAAAACTAAGTGGTGCTAAATTTCTTGGAGAATTATTCATAACCTTATTGAATAATCATTAAATATATGTCCACATATTATTACAACTGACAAATACTCCATATAATTGAACTTAGAAAAGGAATAATTTCCTTGTATGTAGCAACATGAACAAACAATTTAAATCTGGCGTTCTTTGCTAATTCATTCGGCATGCACAAACCAAATGTTATGAATAAAATGTCCCGTTTATTTATTCGTGTCATACTACTATATAATTTTGATTAAGCTTGCGTTTAATGTAACATCAAATACGTGTCGAAACATCCATAGTCTAAGATTATGCCTAATGGGGTACGTCATCATTGATTATTTCGTGTTGGCCCACAATGTCTACAAATTGTGCATGAACTAACCTAAATAATACAACACCATAATTTAATTTCCATATCACATGATGTGCCCAAAGATTTTCAGCCATTAAAAATGTATATAGAGGGAGAAGGTTAAGCTTAAAGCTTACTTTAAAATAAGTTATAAAGTATAAATATATGATGAATTCTCTGTGATACATGAAGAATTTATTGTGAAAAGATTAATCAAATAATAAAATTCTCTTTGAAATTCAAACCTAAAACCGCAAAAAGTAAATAGAAAAAGGTAAAGAAAACCAGAAATGCAATATGGTGGTTGATTTATGACTCCCAACTACTGATGGTCCAAGCTTACTGCGAGAAAAGGTGAATGTAAATCAAGTATAATAAAGATACAAAACAACATTGAACAAATCATCTTTTTCATGATCTCTGCAAAGAAAAATAATACATTTAGTATAATTTAATTTGGAACTGAGGTTGTACAATGCCTCGCTGCTCACAGGACAATAATGGGCACCTTTTCTACTTTATGATATATTCTCACCAATACATATAGCTGGATTAGTATAATTTAATATACATAAATACATTTATATATTTTCTTATTTGGGTTTGGGTGAAAATGAAATGGCTATATGTAGCCTGCCTTAAATCAAGAAGGATCGAAGTTGCAAAGGTTATGCCAAGTAGTGATGAAACAAGGGTGAAGTTTTCACTTAGGGTAAATAAATTTATATATAGTTTACAATCTTTCTTGATCAATAGGTACTCCATTTTTCAATAGAACAATGCATGCATGCACCTAAAAAAAATCTAGCATGAAGATGTTGAATCACGATTTTGAGTGGCAACTAATTAAGTTTATTTAAAAATGGAGACATTATTAAAGTAGTTTATAATACTATTAGATTAAGTTTTAAATCAAGTAAATTGTCATGCATTATTTGAAAATCGACCCTTACATAATTCATTCACCTATATTTAAAAATCGACCCCTTCATAATTCATTCACCTATTTTGTTTGTTATAACTAATAAGGTGAATAAGTTGAGGGGAAATACTGTTCATAGATCATGTTTTCTTGAATCAAAGGTCCCATGTAATATTTCAGGCTCTGAAATATGGATATATAATTAATAGAAGTCTTGATTTGTCATGATATGTAGGGCTGTCATTAGTGGGGAACCCCCAAACTCACTCACACACACACACAATGTATAACTTTGAAGCTCTAGTTTTCTATTTCTCCACCGTTGGTTGATATTGATGGGTTGAGATGCCCAAACACCCCACCCTTTATCTTTGATATGTTGATCATTTTTATCTTTTGGTGGTGGAGGTTGGGGGAAAATTAATGAAAGCAAACATGATATATCTTGTATACATATGTGACATAAAGTTGGTTTCTTGAATAGAATATATATGGACTGAAATGACATTATTACACTTTCACATTAGTGGAGAGAAGCAGTTAAAGACAGCAAAATTAGAGAGACTCCCTTTAATGGTTTAATTAGTTGATTACTCATGAATTTATATATTTTGTCTATCTTTTCTTCGTCCACTAAATGTGTGAAAACTTAAAAATGACACGTATCTTGACAAAATGGTGAATAGATACTAGTATTTGGTTAATGAAAAAATGTTTCATTAAAGGAATATATCGATTTGAGCATGTTTTGTTAATAAGAATTACTCGTATTTGTTTGGTAAACTGTAAAGAGGTGATGTTCCAAAAAAAAAGAAATTGTACACTCTAGTCGTCATCTAAAAATTGAAAATTTGGGAACAATATATATTTTAATACTATGAAATTGATAAAATATTAAAAAAAATTAGTCAAAAATTTAAAATATTTAGTGTTAGTGGATAGTTAGAGAGTACATCCCTATAACTATATTCATAGTCCATAATTTTGGACTTTTTTTGCCTATTAATATATAGATAATATCTTGGATTATAATATTTCGGATTTTGATTTTTTAGGATTTTAACATATTTGATTCGAATTAATGCGATAATCTATAATTTGCCTAATTCAATCCGATCCGAATCGAAAATCTAAAATATCTTAACTAAATTTTACTCCATATTCTAATTTGATTTGGATCGAATTATGGAAATTTTACTTAATCGTATACACAAATAGTAAAGATTTCTTGCTCGTTTTAGAAGTCAAATATCTAAATCTAATCTTTGCAAGTGGAGAATTGAACGTCAGCAATAACTCTCGAAGATTTTTTTAAAATATGAATTACGCATCAATTAAAAATGTCAGTCATGGGAATTGCTTTGAAATGCTATAGATGGAGAATTTTTGTATCATTAAAAAAGCTTTATCCAGACAATAATTTAAAGAGTTATTTGTAATACTAACTCTATCCTATAATAAAAGTTATATTTTATTTGAGCATTGAGCATGTGTTTTAAAAATTATAAAATAAAAATACTGAATTAAATAAGTTATTGGAATATGAATTTCGCACATATATATTCCTTCCGTCCTATAAAAATAAAAATTATAGAAATGGCACGGTTTTAATGTGAAATTAGTAAA
This sequence comes from Salvia splendens, assembly GCF_004379255.2. Taxonomy (NCBI): domain Eukaryota; kingdom Viridiplantae; phylum Streptophyta; class Magnoliopsida; order Lamiales; family Lamiaceae; genus Salvia; species Salvia splendens. Next base: position 9,720,221 of record NC_056047.1, on the reverse strand, counting down.
GTAAGAGAAATAAAAGGAAAAAAGTGTGTTAATGGAAAATGGATCCCAACTCTTTACAGAGAAAGAAATTTCCTTAAATAGAAAGTTTTCATTTTTAGGGGATGGACCAAAAAGGAAAGAGTTTCTATTTCTAGATGATGGAAGAAGTAGCATTAGTTTTATACTCCACCGTCCCACAAGAGTATACAATCTTTCATTTTTAGTCCGTCTCACAAGAGTATGCACTTTCTAATGAAACTCTTTCTTTTCTATTGAGGTGATGCTTAATATCCACTAACAATAATTTAACTACTTTTTCTTTCTATATCTCTCTTGTCTTACCGATTGTGCATTAAAACTCTTGTCCAACCAAAAATGCATACTTTTGTGGAACGGAGGGACTAATAAAATGTGATTATAGTAAGTTGGTGGAATATGTGGCCTACTACCATTTATACTAAAAGTGAAATAAAATTTTTATTCAGTAAATAACGATAATAGCAAAATCGGACTTTTATCGTGGGATGTAGGCAGTAGTAAAGAAATATGTTAGTTGATTCTATTAAAAACGACTGCAATTAAAGTTTAAATTAACCACAAATATAAAGTGTTATATTTTTCAATCATAAGAAAGTAATACTACTATAAAAGAATTATATTTTCAAGAACCATTTTTCAAGAATCATTCTTTTAGTAATATAATAAGTAAAGTTAGTGTAATCCATTCTAAACACCATCATTATGAGTTTTTTGTGTTCTACTTATAGATGCACATGCATACATATATTTCGACTTTAAATAGATAGATTTAAATCAAATTTGTACTTTTGACTATGAGATCAACACTTAAATCTTTTAACTATTATTCTCTTTATCCTATTAGAAATGAAACATTTTTCATTTTAAATTATCTTATTAAAAATATAATATTTCTTAAAATAGAAACAACATCATTTCTACCTTTTCATCTCTTTTATTTTACTTTCTTCTCATCAACTCACAAATAATAGTATTATATTAAATTTCATATCAAAAAATAATTATTTTATATTTAATGGGATCGAATCGAATGAGCACAATTTACTGTAGTAGGTGGATGGAAGTCTATGAAGACATGTGAGGGGGGACGGTAGGCTCCTACAGTCCTACTACTAGCTAACAGATTTTATTTATGAATGCTAAACAGATTTAACTGAATTATCAAATATTTTGTTCAAATTATTATAGTAGTTTAAATTATCAAATATTTTGTGCCGATCTACCTTCGTCAGTCACCATATACTGCTGCGAATGATTTAATCGGTTGTTCCCCCTATTCCAAACTAAATTATTTTGTAGGATTTTATATTTAAACTTCAAAATGAACAAAAATTTAAAACAAACGATTATTTAGTTATTTATTAGGAGTAATTAGTTTATAAAATTCTTGACTGACTTTGAGTTTTGTGATTCTTGAATGACGAGTCTCCCTCCATTGGCCCTCATTCAAGTAGGTCCCTATTTCTTAGTTATTATTATTTGAAAAGTTTTGATATGAGAACATTATGATAAGAACACAGTACAAATAATATAAAAATTAAAAGTTTTATAAGCAAAGCAACATCAAATAGGAGTACCATTGATTTTGGCAAATGATTTACACATTATTTTAATATGAGGAAGTTGATTATTGAAATACAAGTGTCACAGGGGAGTAATAATATAATATTGAAAGTTAGGATCACACCATAGATCTGATTTTAAATAAGCAGTACTAATGTATATGTTCCACTTTTCTTATGCTGCTCTGAATTTATAATCTGAAGATCGGAAAATTATTATTCAAGGCCATATTAAATTATCAAATCACAATTTATATTTTATTTCCAGAGTGGAATTTAACTAGAGAGATTTGTTTTTGGAACAATGTCAAAATTTTCCCTTTCACAAAGTAGAAAAAAAGAACATCGTTTCGAGTTCGAATTTTCCGTGTTTCTTTGATCGTTGAATTGTGCGTATCGGGAAAAGAAAAAGGAATTTCCTTTTGCGAGTACAAATTAAATACTCCCTCTCCCGGACTACTCGCACTTATTTCCTTTCTAGGCGTCCCAAGTTATTTGCATTCTTTCATTTTTAGTAAAAAATATCACCTACAGCCGCAATTGTTGACTTTGCTATACACTCATTCCTTAATCTCCGTGCCGAAAAGAAAATGTGCGAGTAGTTCGGGACCGAGGGAGTATATTCCTGCGCTGTAAAAAATTAATTTTACTTATTTTTCTGTAGAAATTGGAGTGCTTTGCCATGGTGAGTGTGTATAAAAACAAGGAGTTGATACCCATCTTCTATTCTTCCACCTCGTTCAGTTTCTTCCTTCTCTGACACCCATCCTTTTCTCTGTGAGTTTCTCTCCTCTCTCTCGTTGTATTTATTTGTTTTTGTTGTTAAATATGTGACTTGGGCATCTTTTATGAAATTTCAAGAATGAATTTTTAGTGTTTTGCTACCGTGGGCTTTTACAATTTGAGCTTTTTTCATGCAATAATGAGTGAATACTGTAGTTTCTTGATGTGGGATTTGACTGCAAATGTGTTACTTTGATGTGCATGTGTTGATTCTGGAAATTGGGCTCTTGATCTCTTTCCTTCCGATCGGCCGATCTTCACGATGGCGTTGATTTTTTTTAGTTTTTATGTAAATTGCAGTTTTTTCCTTTTATAGGTTCTTAATATACATGCAGTATAGTAGATTTAGCCCTTCAAATGCTGCAGCATATTAATTTTTGTGTAATTGCTTTCTTGGCTATCGAAATTAGAATCCCAGTTGCAATATGTGTGTGTGTGTGTGTGTGATCACAATGTGAATTGTGAATGTTTGTTAATTTAAGATGAGGGCTCTTAACTGAATTTTGCTTCACAACTCGGTTCTAAAATTGAGTTGTTGTGATGATCAATTCAGATTGTGAAAAACATCATTTTTGTAAATGCTGCCCTGTTTCTGGCCTCTAACATACCCTTTTTCGCCATTATCAATTCCAAATCTCAAGTGATTTCTTGTTATGATTCTTGCGAGAAGAATGGCTCTATCCGGGTACAAGAAGGATGGAAGAGAGCTGAGAATCTTCGAAAATGTGGATGAACTGAGCTGCAATTTTGCGGAGTATATAGCAGAACTATCAGAGGTTTCAATAAAGGAGAGAGGCGTTTTTGCCATTGCTTTATCCGGTGGCTCACTTGTTAAGTTGATGGGGTACGTAAGTGTGCATATATGTACTGTTCTGTTCCTAGCCCTTTATGGTGTAAATCTAACATTTTATCATCATGGTGAGTAGAAAGCTGTGTGAGGCACCTTATAATAAGACGGTTGATTGGGCCAAGTGGTATATATTTTGGGTAGACGAGCGTGTGGTTGCCAAAAGCCACGCTGATAGCAATTACAAGCTTGTCAAGGATGGTTTTTTGTCCAAGGTAGATTCTCCACTTCTTTGTATCTGTTGATTGTTCAATGATCTTCAACTGTTTTTCTCTTTACATGGCAAACTTTCCTGTTACTGAGATTATTTACATATATTTAAAGGATGGCCTTCATAGTTTCGTCCAAATCCATGTTATTGAGATTTCTTTGGAACATATCTGTGTAAACGTCGATGTACATTGATTATTATCTTCCTCCAGAATTGTGATCCTCTGTTCAGTATAGTAGTTATCTTCAGCAAATTAAGTCATTAAAGTCATGTGAACTTAGTGGGTATGGCCTTGGATTTGGTGTGCCTGAGATCCTTTATTTACCCACTTTCATAGCAATATCTTTTTACTGAACAAGCCAATCTGGCAGCTGATTCAGGCCATTCGGAAGAACCCCCCGTTGGTGTTATGCATTCAATTGTCACATTTGTGAGAAAATCTCGTTAAATTAGGCTAGGTGGTGCATATATCTGTGGTTCTGAAGCTAGTTTGGTGCAGAGGCGGGCACATATCCCATTTAGGGTCTCGTGCTCTTGCACTCCATGATAGACAGTGAAATGATAGCTTTATCACCCGGTGGCACAAAGACACTTGATAGTGGAATAGGAAAGTGACGAGTTTAAGATCTCCTCACTTCTTCTTTGGTTTCTCTTTAATTTAGAAAACAGTGGTTTCTCATTTAGTCAGGAATAGGGTGTTTTGGGATTCCCTTGAGCTAGTTTAGTGCCCCTTAATCTCGAGAGCAAGTAAAAAGGATGAGACTTAACATTTGCCAACATTGATGGAAGTGATCAACCGATGAGGTCAACCAAATGTTTTGTACTAGATTCTTGAATCATTTTAAGTTTGTTTGGTGTGGCTTTTGAAATATGGCTAAAATGATAGCAAGGCCGTGTTACTCTGCCACTATCTTCTTGATTGATGCCTACCAAGGTTTCCCTAGGATCCAGAATCTTTATTTTACATTCAGTTTGTGAATGTAAGGGCGAAACGGGACGATAGGTCAAGCGTCCACGGTTCAGAATAATCAGCAAAGAACTAAGACCAGCTGACTGCTTTCATTTCATATAAATTTCATATGAGACTACATAGTTTGTAGTTTCTTGGTTTTGAGAAGCATCACTTTTTAGTAGGTTGCCCGTGCCACATAAACGAATGAACCTGAATCGTTTCCTCTTCTACAAGGAAACTCCATTCGAGTTCCTATCCTTTTGCATTATAAAAAGCTGAAAATTTATGAAAAAAAGACATAAAGGGTACTATGATTCGGCTTCTCCTTGTTTTAGTTGTAGAGAGTTGCTCCAAAATGATGTGTTTGCTTAAATGGCTATTGTTTCATTTTCAGGTGCCTATTGTTCACGGCCATGTGCACTCGATCAATGACTCCGTCACCGCAGAACAAGCCGCAGAGGACTACGAGTTTGTCATCCGGCAGCTCGTCAAGACCCGCGTGGTCAGTGTGTCCGAGATCAACGACTGTCCGAAGTTCGACCTCATCCTCCTTGGGATGGGGCCGGACGGGCACATCGCGTCCCTATTCCCCAACCGCCCGGCATTCAACGAGAAGGAGCAGTGGGTGACGTTCATCACCGACTCTCCCAAGGCCCCACCCGAGAGGATCACTTTCACACTACCCGTAATAAACTCTGCCGCCAATGTCGCTGTGGTCGCAACTGGCGCTAGCAAGGCAGAGGCAGCGCACGTGGCGATCGACGGGGCCGGGGCCGACTACCCGGTGCTGCCGGCGATGATGGTCCGGCCGATCAACGGGGAGCTGGTGTGGTTTCTGGATATAGCAGCTGCTTCAAAAATTGAAGTTGCAAACTTTTCTGAGTAGGACTGAGAAGTGTGATTTGAGGAAAGCATTGCTTTTGTATGTAGTGTATGAAATTTGCAAACTTTGTTGTATTACATTCTGATTAGGATGTTGTCTGTCAATCTCTCTTTTCAAAAGAATTAAAGGGGAAAAAAGAAGTGAAAAATCTTGGTCAGTTTAGGCTTTCTTCTCGACCTGTGTTCATTACCTCCCACAAATATTTGATGCATTTTTATCTTATTTTATGAAGAAAAAAAATTGTTTCTTTATACCTAATCCAAAAACTTTATCCAGGAGGGCATTAGTATAAAATAGAAATGTAAAATGTAAAATGAATGAGTAATTAAATTTTAAGTTAAGGAAATTGAAAATTCTTAAATGGTTTATAAAAATATTTTGAAATCCGAAATATCCTCATAATATACCTGATCCGTTAACAAAAATAACTACACGGTTTTTCCTTCATGATTGTATTTTTTCTCTCAAAAGTATACTAATGTTTATGGAAAATGCGATAATATACCACTCCAAAAAAAATTCAAATGTTACTCCCAAAATAGTAAAAAAAATAAAGGTTTAAAATAAATCAAACATGGTGAGAAGAATAAAAATTAAGTTTAACAGTCTGTTATTGACTAGCGTGAGTATATAACCATAAGCCGCCACCTTCACGTGTATCAATACTGATTTGTGATTTAACAATTCAGCGTGTGAATCACTTCTTTGCAAAATCAGGTGAAATTTTCTATCACTCTTTTTTGCAGATTCATGTTCTGGTAATTTGTAAAAAGGAATAGTGTTCGCATTTTACTTGTGAATTGGTAGGCTGCTTTGATTTCTTAATCTGTTTTGTCTTGTGAGTTCATGGCCTTTCTGATTTGAATTTAGACTGATTTAGTTAGGGTTTACTGTTTAGATTGATCACATTATGTGCATATCAGGTTTTCTTCGTATCCTGTTAGCTTAAATTGTGTGATCATGTGATAGTGTGCGGCTACATAAGGTTGAAACATTTGATTTCAATTTCTATGCCTTTTATATCAGAGGTGGGAATTTGAATAAATTTTCTGCAAAGTTATGTTTCTGATGCATCAACTTTTCCCTAAATTCTCGCAGATAGAGTTGGTTTTGGCATAGGATAAGTAAGGATTTTGTATATACTGACCTTGTGTGCTTGATAAGAAGATGATACACAACAAAATCGAGAGTTTAAGCGCGATTGTACCTTTACTAAAGCTACTCTGCCTTGCACTAATCGGGCTAATTCTTGGACACCGGAAAACCCAAATCGTCCCAAAAGCTACATTTAAGCTACTGAGCAATCTCGTGTTCGCTCTTTTCCTGCCCTGTCTCACTTTCATCAATTTAGGGGAATCCATCACGGTCAAGAATATTAGGCAATGGTGGTTCATTCCTGTCAATGTGTTGGTGAGCACTGCAGTAGGTTTGGTACTAGGCGTGTTAGTAGTCCTCATATGTCGGCCCCCTCCTCAATATTCTCGTTTCACAATCATCACAACGGCCTTTGGGAATACTGGAAATCTGCCTCTTGCTATAGTTGGTTCTGTTTGTCATGATGAGGATAATATGTTTGGACCCGACTGTAAGAAAAAGGGGGTGGCGTATGTCTCCTTCGCCCAATGTGTTTCCGTCATTCTTGTTTACACCCTTGTGTATCACATGATGGAGCCTCCGTTGGAGCAGTTTGAGACAGTCGAATGGGGTGAGAAAGAGGAGCAGCAGAAGTCGGTTGAGATGAGTGGATACCTAGTCGTGCAAGCTGAATGGCCCGGTATTGATGATGATGGTGATGGTGATGGAGGTGTTGATGGCAATGAGAGCAGACAGGAAGTCGTTGGATGTTTTGCAGCGAGGAAGATGGGGATCGTTGCTGAGAAAACTCCTATGCGGCATATACTTCAGCCACCAACAGTAGCTTCTCTGTTAGCTATCATAGTTGGCATGATCCCCCAAATGAAATCCTTCATCTTTGGATATGATGCTCCACTTTCTGTGATCTCCGACAGCTTGGAGATCCTGGCCAGAGCCATGGTCCCATCCGTCATGCTCATCCTCGGAGGGATGCTGGCTGAGGGGCCAGACGATTCCAAACTTGGTAGGCGCACGACTATTGGCATCATTTTAGCAAGATTAGTGGTTCTTCCACTTGTAGGGATTGGAATAGTGGTGGCTTCAGACAAGCTGCATTTTCTTGTCGAAGGAGACCGGATGTACAAGTTTGTGCTCCTGCTGCAGTACACAACGCCAAGCGCGATTTTGCTGGGAGCTATTGCCAGCTTGAGGGGTTATGCAGTGAGGGAATCATCAGCTCTTATTTTCTGGCAGCATTTGTTGGCTGTGTTTTCCCTCTCATTGTATGTGGTTCTATACTATAATGTAGTTTTATAGTTGCACTGAGTGGTTTCTGGCTACCAAGAATTTACTTTACAAATAGTACTATATTTTTTATGTGAAACATTGTTTTGTAAGCATGATTTTGCTGCTAATGCAGGACTTTTCAAGAGTTTCTCTGGATGGTTTCATTAGGTTTATAAATCTAATTAGTGCTAATTTCTGGCTTCATATTGAATAAACAGCCCTCACTCATATTGGTGATTCAGTCAGCTGAAAACCTATGAAGTTTGGACTAGAAGGTTGAGTTGCTTAAACTGTTTTGGCTAAGTTCATCATTTGAAAAATCGCTACAAAAAACTTATGTTATCTTGTAAAAACATAAGATGGAACATCTTTTTTAGTACATCAACTATCCCAAATAACCAAATTTAGTCCGTAATATTTCAGAATATCTTTTGAGGTCCATTAATTATAAGTTAATATCAATTTAACTATTTTTCGCTATTTCCAATATTTTCATGACCAAAATACTCATAAGGCCATGAAGGGCAATTCAATCTATTTATTCATCCGCTTTTCTTTCTTCTAATTTATTTGGAATTAAGTTTAATAGATCTTATACTATTATTATTAATATATACCATACCTTATTTGAATATTATGATATTACTTTCTAATGCTAGTTAATACTTTTATATGGTTACGGTCTCAATTCTTTAGATAAAACTAAGATAAATATTTTATTTTAATGAATCTCGTGGTTTTATTAAACTGAAAATTTAAGTTAATCATAATATATTATATATACTACATTGAAAGAAAAATTAATAAAGTAGAAAAAATATGATTCACGAATAGTCAAGACAATAGATATGAGAACTATGAACAGTTTTCATGATATTGTAAATGACGTAATGATAATATTGAGACGCGACATTGTGAAACAATTGATAGCAACTATTGATTTTTTTTATTTAATTAAACAATCATAGATTTAAATTAATCATATATTCAACTAAGAATGTCATTGTTTTTTTTATGAAATTGATTATGGATAGTTTCAACTAATTTTTTAAGACTACAATTACTACTACATAAGAGTGGATAAAATAAAACTTAGCTCTTTGAATTATTTAAGATTCTATGCATGTTAATAAATTTTAATTTATTTTTAATCAACAATTTTGTATTGCACTTAAAATAATACTATATTCTATGTATAGCTTTAAGATTGAAAAATTAGTATTCCATCTAATAAATAGAACTACTTTTATATACAAAAATTGTATAAGTATAATGTTTACATATATTTTTTCTAAGTTATTTCACTATTAATATTAAATATAGTACAATGATTTAAAATATTACAAATAAGTAAAACTAAATGTAAATAATTAATAGTAATAGAATATTAATATCATTAAGATATTTTTTTTTGAAATTAAAATTAGAGGGAATATCTTTTTTGGTAAATCAACTACCCCAAATTACATAGTACTTTAGGGCATCCGCAGTGGCGCGGAATTCTCAAAAACACATTCTGCCACGTCATAAGGACTTTCCACTGCACTGCCACGTCATACGGAATTCCCACTGCACAATGGTGGAATTCCCCGCGAAATTCCCGACGGAATTCCCACAATAAAAAAAATTCACAAATTCACAAATTAAACAATTTCCGGAAGTAAACAATTTACGTAATTAAAATTTCGACACAAATAGGGAAAAATTCCATCAAAAAAATGAAATAAAGCGAAATTCCGCGGGAGTCAACGCAATGACGAACTTCCCCGCTGAATTCCGCTTAACGCCGCGGAACTGCGACGTCCTCGGGGGAATTCCGTATCCGTTGCGGGCATGCACAATGGCGGACGTCAGCGACGGAATTCCCGCACGCCGGTGGGAATTCCGCCCCGACGAGCGCCATTGCGGATGCTCTTAACGAAAATGAGAGGGTAAATAGATTGAATTGTCCTTATTGGCTTTAAGGGTACTTTGGTCATGAAAATATTGAAAATAGCCAAAAAGTAGTTAAAATGATATTAATTTATAGTTGATGAACCTTAAAACATATTATGAAATGTTACGAACCAAATTTGCTCATTTAGGATAATTGATATACTAAAAAAAATGTTCCCTCCGTAACATAAAAATAGAGATGCAGTCACCTTAAACCCCTAGCATTGGTCGTATCCAGTGGTGGACATTGTGGACAGTGCAAGAGGCGGGTGGCCGGTGGCCCCGTCAAGCAAATATTTATATTGTACCAATAAAATCATCGAATTATTGATTTTGTGTTACTCTGTATGCCGAAACCTCTATCATCAAATTAATTGTCATCTAAAAATCTTATAAGTATATAAAAAATTTAAAAGTATAGCCTCCAGCAAGAATTCTTTCTGCATCTGCCGTATATCATTTCTAAATTTGGACGATTGAGATGGATTATCTGAATCACTGATAAAAATAGAAAGCAATTTAATACTAGTATCAATTTTTGTTGTAATGGAATCATAGAATATTTTTTTTAAAATTCTCCTCGTGAAACAGCTCAAACAAGAATAGTAACAAATGGGGCACACACCAAATTCGTAATATTTTTTCCTAAATCATGTGATCCACTAACTATTTTTTTTAATTCGTCAGATACTTAGAAATATTCGTAATACTACTTCGACATACTAAGTTTTATGTTTTATAAACTCAAAGGTAATAACTAAATCCGTTAAACACCGGCACAACAAATTTTCAACAAAATTTTAATGCATGAGATATGGAAGAATATATTGTGTTTACATTCTCATATTCAATCAACCTAAAAAAATGTATAGAAATAGATTTAAGTAAAAAAAAAACCAACAACTTAGTACTCCTATGTGTTAGTGGGAATGGAATATGCCCCGGCCCACTTCATCATTTTTTGCCCCATTCTAATATGGAACAAAATAAATTAATTAAAATTAAAAATTAAGATATAAAGCCAATGAATTTGGTCCTTTCACACATATGGACTTATCATAAAAGTTGGATTTATTAATTAATTATCAGCATGCGTATCTTGTAATCTGCACCACCTATGCATATACTGAGCATGTAATTTATAGTATCATTCAATTTGATGATTTGATCTTCTGGAGATAATAATTTCTTCTTTCCAAAGTACCACAAATTCCGGTATACTTTCTTTCATTCGAGAAAAGTATTCAAAACTCAAAAGCGTGATTCTTGCATTCTAACCAGTCCCTTCTGATTATTTTTTTCAAAGACAATTCTTGAGGATACGAATTGAAAAATTCATAAGTTTAATAAATTAAAAGTACTTAAACACATTTGTCAGGTTGATAATTTGTCTAGTATTTATTTTTCTTATATAAAAAACTCTAAGTCATCTTAGGAATCCTCAATTATAAAGTGTTACTATATATGTGTCCATAAAAATAGTTTTATTTGTTAATTTTGACTGTATATCAAAATTAATAGGGAGTATTTATTTGTTTAACTTAAGTGTATCTTTTTAACACTGTAATGTCTACTTCCACTACTAATAATACAATCATTATTCTCTCCATCTTTTTTACTTCACCAAATTTTTCATTAAAATCTATACTATCCATTGCTAATACTATTTTTTAAGATAATCATTACAAAAATCAATCTCCTTTAATTTTTTCCCATTCGCGATTATTTGTGTGTTTATTTCTCTACAATAACTATACTAAACCGCGTTTCCAGCTTCTTTGTCTCTTATTATGCATCAACTATCACTTCATACTTTTGCCTCAAATGTTACAAGCCAACCAGCTTTTGCTTGGTTCATCCCCAAATCACACCTACGGAGAGTTATACCTTCTTCTCATGCATCACCATTCCCTTTAATTTTTGCATTAGACCATAACTTCTGCAATTTCATACCTCTCAACATATCTCTACTAAATCATACTTCATCCGTCCCCGATTAATTGTCTTTCTTTGACCGTGCACGAGTTTTAAGAAATGTCAACAAGAGTTTGATATCAAAAGTCTCAATCATACACCCTCCCCAACTCAAACTAAAAGAGTCTCCAATCCGTCTAGAGCTCCCGCACCCGCAACGTAAGTGATAAACCCAAAAACTCTATTTTGTGTGTACTCTCAATATAAAATATATCATCAATGTTAATGATCAAATTATCCAATTTGAAAATTCTTGGTCTTGGATATGAAAAAAGTCTCAATCAAAACACTCAAAACTAAAAGAGTCTTGCACTGGTAAAACTAATTCAGTACGTAATACGGAATAAATTATTTCGCATTTCAAACTATGAAAATATAGTTATTTCCAAGAAATGTCATCTCCCCAGAATATATGCTGGAGTATCCCACACTCTCATCTAATTAACTCATTTGTCGATTTCTATCCAAATATTGATCCCCGAAATAAAAGCATTTCCTAAAATTAAAAATTATTTAATAAATAAAAATTGTTTCTAGTTCCCAGTAAAATCGATGCTTCTCTTGATCTCCTCCACCAAAAAAATCCTATAAATACCCATAAACCCTAATTCACAGTCCCTCACATCAATCATCAATCCCTCTCTCTCGTTTCCTACCACAAAATCCAAAACTTTCTGCAACTAGTCCCAATATTTGGAAAAACCCCTCAATAAATATTTATCATCGAACAAATCGTTGCAGCCATCCAATTCCTTATCCTAACCCTATCACCAATTCTGCGAAAGAATTTTGGAATTTTTCTATCTCACCATTATGTTTTCCCATTTCTGAATGTTCAACAATAAATACCAACAGCCATGGCAGCAGCCTACCCCCATTTCCAATTATCTGAAACCCTAACCGCGCACGCGCCGCCGCCACCAATGGTGACACCTGCCGCCTCGCCGCCGCCCCTCACGCAGGACGAATTGAAGAAAATCGCCGCCTACAAAGCCGTCGAGCATGTGCAATCCGGCATGGTCATCGGCCTCGGCACCGGCTCCACCGCGAAGCACGCCGTCGACCGAATCGCCGAGCTCATGAAGCAGGGGAAGCTAGTCGACATCGTTGGAATCGCCACCTCCACCAAAACATATGAGCAGGCGACATCGCTCGGCATCCCGCTCTCGGATCTCGACACGCATCCGGTCGTCGATCTGTCGATCGACGGCGCCGACGAGATCGATCCGGATTTGAACCTCGTCAAAGGCAGGGGAGGATCGCTACTGAGGGAGAAAATGGTGGAATCCGCGAGTAAGAAATTCATTGTGATCGTCGACGAATCGAAATTAGTGAGCCACATCGGAGGCAGCGGATTGGCGATGCCGGTGGAGGTGATACCGTTCTGCTGGAGCCACTCGCTGGTTCGGCTTAAGGCTCTGTTCGCCAGCGCTGGCTGCGTGGCGAAGCTGAGGACGGAGGGCGGCGGGGAGGCGTACGTTAGCGACAATGGGAATTATATAATCGATCTGTATTTTGAGAAGGAGATTGGGGATTTGAATGAAGCGAGCGATAGGATATTGAGGCTGCCGGGAATTGTGGAGCACGGGATGTTTATCGGGCTTGCGAGCTCGGTGATAGTCGCCGGCGTTAATGGCGTGACGGTGAAGACGAAGAAGAATGGTGGCGAATTAGGGATCGATTCTTTTAGCTACAGTGATCTGAGGAATGGGTTTTAGGGATTCTTAAATCTTGTTATTTTTATGAATGAATGGATAAATTAAAAGTTTATTTTGGTTTTCAATTATAAGGCTTTTTTTTCATTGCTTGATGCAAATCTTGATATCTAATTGTTTTTGTCAAGTATTAGATGCGGATAATCGCAGCATAAAACTGGTGATAATTATTTTCTTTGAGGGATAATGATAATTATGTTTCTGTAGAAAGCTTTACTAGTTTTGCATGTTGCATAAAGTTGTTCGGCCCAGTTTGTCAAAAGTTGGGCCGCAAAATTCATGGCCCAACCCTAGCTGGAACGTTTAGCGCTTCACAATTGGTTTTGTAACAATCGTTGAGTGCACAAAATTTTTCCCGAAGTCGTCAACTACTTTCTTAACATTTCAAACTGAATCTCGTCCTCGGATGGATTACATAACTTGGCTTAGGACAAGTTACCATGTGCAAGAAAATAGTAGTAAACTAGCTGTCGACGACAGATTGATTTACACAAAGATTTTGTTTTTTTTTTGGTTTATATTTCCAATTTTCAGTATTCTGTACAAATGCTTCTTCCAGAGGTGTATCAAAATCCCACCTCAAAATATAGCCTACTTCTTTTCTTGATAAATTTACATTTAAGATTATGAAACATGAAATGTGACAGAGCAACTTCCACCTCAGCGAAAGCGGGTATCAGTTGGCACTTCCTGGCAAGTTTATTGGCTAATTCAGCCCTTCAGCTGACTGCATTCAAATCTGGCTGATTCAGAGGCAACGGGCTCGATTCTACGTCAGATGCAGGCGTCGCCTGCTGCTGTCGACGTCGTATGATGGAGGTGACTGCTTTAAGTATGATGTAGATTGGAAGAATAATCCCAGCAACTCGCAGCAATAGCAGCTGTTTCATAGGTTGAAAAAATGAGCAAATATTCTTTCAATTTCTGATTCTGATTCTCATATGTTATAACTTACCATGATCACTGGGAGAGGATAATTCCCTGCTCGACTCACGACTATCGGAAGAGTATGCCGCATAATCAGGAGTACCATAAACTGCACAAATTCGAACAAAGAAGATAAATACAAGACCACACGAATTGTCCTTATCAAGTGGAGTAGTAGATTTTGTTTCTCAACTTTTGCTTAATTGTTTGGGGAGGGAGAGGGAGAGAGAGTTACTATTATGGCTACTGTGCGGCAGCAGACTATGCTCCGTGATGTGGAAGCAGCGTACTCATCGTATTCAGGGTCGAGAAAGCTATGATCAGCGGCGACCATTGCAATAATGCGCGGATTGTTCAAATCTGTTCTGGCAATTTGCCAATTCCCTCTGATAAGCATGTACCTTTATTAGCGGAAAGAAACTATACACGGGGTGCATAAGATAGATCAATTTACGGTAACACACGTATAAGAATGAGAGCTACCTCAAGTTCATAGGAAGTCCACCAAAACGGAAAATTGGGGGCGGTGCAGTGTATCCTGGCTTGAATTGCTGCAACACGAATTCAAACGCATAAGTCGGTAAACAGGGTACACAATCACGAGTATAAACAGAAAAAACGAAATCAATAAGAACGAGAAGATATAAAACTCACCTGATGGCATATCTCACACATGGTGTCACCCTTCTCGTTGCACCACTTTTGTACACATCTACGATGAGCATACTGAAAAAAGGCAAATCGAGAATGCACGTTGCAGTCATCTCCAGCATTCAGAATACAAAATAAGTATCTATAACAGAGTGCCAAATGAATTTTCTAGTTGAAATGCAAGGCAAAACAAGATTAAAGTGACCCTTCAATTCCCTCATGCATAGCTAGTTACGATGAAATTTTATATTCTCTAAGCTAAAGACATTGAAAATGTGCTCGAATGTCTCAATTTTGAACGGGATCGAAAGAAACTCATCTTGGATGACAAGAATGAAATATGATCAAGAATTCTCAAACAGTCAAATTAATGAATAATCTGGTAAATAAGTAAATGAATAGGAATTAGAAATATAGTAACTAAAATGACAAATTCCAGAATAAATAAACATCCAAATTCTTGATGATCAGCAACTAACCTTCAAGCTTCCAGAGCATGAGCAAGGAGCCTCCATGCTTGAATCAAAACCTTCATCCTGGCATATCCTGCACTCGACCACCTTCCTCGGAGACGAGCTATCCTCAGAATCTCTCTGGTACGAATAGTCGATTGCTTCTTCATCAACAGTGATGGGAACTGCATGCTTCAATCTACCCTCGATCGCAGCCTCCAGAGTCGACTCAGTAAGCAAACGATCAACCAGCAACACGAAGTGATCCCCCATTTTTCGGTCAATACAAAGGAGGATTTCGCACAACAAGCTCTCACCTATAACAACACAATAGCTTCAACATAACCAAAGTAGTTCCCACATACAACACCTACAGCACAACTAAATTTTGGCTCATAGGGCTAATAGGTTGAATTCAAATTGTGATGCTAGTCAACCAAAATTTAAGTGTTTATTTAAGTATAGTTGAATAACACAATAATATCTTCAAAATTACTGCCAAACCCTTTGAATATAATGTCAAGACGTGGAAAGCCAATTGCCAATGTTGGCAACGAAAAGAAATAGGCTTGACAAGAAAAACATGTTCTACAAATTTTTAATCTTATTTCTATCTAGAAAAAAAAAGTCTCTTCTTTTCCTCAAGAGGAAAAAGAGAAAGGAACCCTTTGAACCAAATTCTTCAAAGAACACCAAAAATAACAAAAACCCAATTCACCACAACACCAAAACAAACAATTCCAAGATTCACAAATTCAAGCAAACGGAAACGTATTCAATAAAGTCCTAATACAGAATTGGCATACGCATATAACAAGTGGTGTTTATCTTTCTTACAAAACACAAGCACCCCAAAATTGTGAGAATTTCAGAAAACATGCTACAAAAGAGAAAAAAGAGAAACATCACGCATTCGGCAATGGATGGAAACAGAGGCAAATTGAGCGATACCCAGATGATAAAAAAGTGATCTTTGGAAGAATTCGGAGAGTAATTGGAATAAAAGTGAAGGGTCTTTAAGAGAATATACATTGAAAAGAAATAGAGACTTACAAGAAGGGTATCGGATAATCTGAAAGCTAAGAAATCTCTCCTTTTGTAGCTAAAGCAACAGATTGAGTGTTGAATGTAATTCAAAATTTTGTTGTTCAAATACAAATACTAACAAATTGTTGTTTGCAATCATGCTCCTGAACATATATATATACACACGCGCACGCGCATAGAGAGAGAGCTTTTTTGATGTTCGGAAAATGGGAAAAAACAATTGGGAAAATGAAAACCAGTCCGAGAATAGAATAGTATCAACGAGCTTTTCAAGCATGTCCCTACCATTAATAATTACTGTACTAGCGACGTTTGTAAGAATGAAGATAGAATCAAATCTTTATTTTACTAAATATATAATGGAGTAGTATTTCTTTCAACAATTTAATGGAGTTTTTAAAAGGTTTATTTACCTGGAAATACTTTTGATATTTTTTAGTCTCTCAAATTTCTAATCTCCGCTACAACTAACTTTTTCTAAATTGAAGTTAATGTATTTGTTGGAAGTGGTCACATAGCAAATATATTACAGTTTGAGCCAAATTCAAATCTTGTGAGAAGATTCATGTTATTGTATCCAATCCCTCTATCCCCACAAATCAGAATAATGTCAGACTTAATAGTCTATTTAAAAGACAAAAATGACAAATATCACAATGCAGTATCTCATAAAATATGTCCTTCCTTTAAAAGTATTAAACATAGATAGGTTAATATAATTCGTAAAATAGTTGTTTATCCACAAAAAAGATGAACTAATAAAGTTTAGAAGACAACTAAAACTAGAGCAATTCATAAAATAACTAGTCTTTAATTCACAAAAGAAATGTCTACAATTAAAAAAAGAGTTGGCATCAACCTCTATTCAAAAGAATGTAAATTGTTTATGATTGAGAAAAGATAAAATGACAGTTATTTGTAGAGTATTTTTTTAAGAATACAAAGTCATTTTATTATAGACATATTGTATTGCCATATTTCACCATGTGGAAAATAATATGATACTATGTGTAATAACTAATCCATATAAGCTTTAATTTAATCAAAAATATTTCTTGGAAAAAAAATCAAAAAATCACAAAGTTAATAATTTAGAAATAAAAAAAAAATCGAAAAAATTCAGAAAACATCAAAAGTTGGTATATTTAGAAACAAATAAATTGTCACAACACGGTTTCATCGTGTATATATGTTAGTATGTTACTATAATACTTCTATTTCATATGCATTCTGCATCAAATTTAATTTGAATGGAATTATTAATTGGGTGAAGTATAAATTAAAAAAACCCACAATTCATATATTTAAATTTTAGCAAAAAACTTTAAAAGAAACAAAAAAGATGATGCAAGCTCAAAAATATACATTTTGTAGAGAATACTTTTTTTGTGGAGATTCTAACCGCAGTGGAACAATTGCCCACTTTCCGTTATGTTAAAAGATTTGAACTTAGTTAATTGCGAAGCGGAGTTAATAAACGTCTTCAGATGCTTAATTAAATTTCAGCGTCGAAAGGTCTCCATCAGTTTAATTAATAAAGTGAAATAAGTGCTAACTTAATAGTATATTTTCTTCAGGGTTGTGTTAATCATTATTTAATGATATTGATTAGGAAGTTACTATAATAATTGAACTGATTCTAGAACTTAATTTTATTGATTACAATCCGTTTTTGTTTAATTTCTATACATTTTCTTGGACAGTACAGTATCTCATTGTCTACGTTTTTAGTAGCCAATTGGTGGTTTACTTAGCAATTAATTTCATCTTTAAATAAAGTCGACGATTCATTCTCTGATAAATAATTTGTTTTATTAAATGATAAACTATAGCTTCTGAAGTTCATTTCCAGAAAAAAAATAAATTAATCGACTTAGGCAAAAATAGAATGTGATATAAGGAGCCACGTCAATTTTATATAAACAAGCAAGATAACTAACCTCTTCTTTACTTGGTTATGATTTACATAATCATATCTTCAAGAAATGACTTTGTTATACATAACATAACGTACTCCTATGTTGCAGCTAAACGGTACGCCTTAAATTGAATTACTATAGTTAATAATTAAAATATCATATGAATACAAAAAGGTGTAGTCTTGATACACTAATATGTCTTGTATTCTCACGAAGTTTGAACATGTATGTACGATCTAACGAACAACTAACTCAAGAATAACACCATGTTTTATAAGTCGATAAAATTATGCTCCGAACACTTTGCTACGAAGAGACGCAATTGGATAAAAGAATTCGCATTCAAACTATGATTATATTTTATCCAAAAAGCTATCAAAAATTACAAAGCAAATGTCTATTTGTATGCATAAAAGGATATCATATCTTAACCTGGAAACAAAGAAAATAAATATTAGTCTCTTAAGGTGTCGTTCCATTGTTAGCTAGATACAATATGGAACAAGTAGAGATAAACTATGTCTAAAAATAAATTGTTTGGTTGAAATGATAGTTTGTATACATAAAAACACATACTACTAATTTACTTAAATACCTTAATAATTGCTTCAGAATATTAATTGAAGAGCTAGAATTCTTGTGAAAAAGTAAGGGTGAAATTGGAAGAATTCATCGGCGACGAGAATTCCTATGATATCTTGATTATTTTTGTTGGAAGCTAAGATTATTTTTGTTGGAAGAATTCCTATGATTTCTTGTCTTACGATTATTTGTTGATTTAATTTCATGAATCAAACATGAAATATCTTTGTAATTTCTTGCTCATAAAATTTAGTATTGAGATTGGGGTGTTCAAGAAAGTTCTAAAAATCTTGGTGAGAAGTAATTAAGTCACATTCTAGTGGGTAACGAGTTGAATTGGTTGAATTGGAAGATTGATCTTTTCAAGATCCTAATTAGTGGATTACATACGGGTCTATATATCTCTCGGTCTACAAATGTTGAAGAGATTATTTCAATTCCATTTCCTATATTTCCGTCCAAATTCAGCCACAAAGCATTGAATGATTAAATAAAATTTAAAGACGATGATGATGGTGATTCATTTAAATCAAATTAAACTAAATGTGTTCAAGTTGATTTGGTTGGCGCATTTGGGACAGTTATCGCTGAAAAATTTAGAAATTAAAATTTGATCCATCGCTCTCAAAACCCAAAAATTTGAGGGTTTGGTTTGTTATAACGAGTTAGGTTTATCATTAATTGGTTTAGTTGGCCACCTTCCTTATTTCATATAAATACATAGTAATTTTAATGAAATGATTATGAAATCATTATTCTTCTCGCAAAATAGATTACGTACGTATAACAACTGTAACATGGTCAGTTAGAAATTTTCTTTTTCAATCCATGTACAATTCAACTGAATCACAAAATTATAGTAATATACTTTACGGTTGCATCGAAAATGTATTTCTCTAGTATGTATATATATAAATATTTTTTATGACAATTGTAGTTCATGACTAGAAAACTTTATCATATGGCGTTTATACATACGACAAAAATGAAACTGACAAAACTAAATAAAAATAAGCTATAACAAGGGTTGAAATAATTACAATAATTAAAACTAATATTTTATCTAGACGATTATGTAATATAAATATTGAAAATTATCTTGGAATAATATATTTCGGTTGAACAACCTGCAATTTAGAATCTGCGGAATTATATTGGGGAATCACATAGATGATGTTGACCGTGGATTTAAAGATTCCTAGATAGTGAAATTGCCTATTCTTGGAAATTTAATAACTTAATTTTCGTAAATGATATGTGTAATATAAGTGAACAATGGCCGATGCCCTTTTTTTAATTATTTGGGCAGGTAATTAGATGATCCAACTTTAGGTATTATATTCTTTATCATTTTCTGTTATAGACGAAAGCTCAATAAATCTGTATTTTAATAACAAAATACGTAAGTATAGTGATAAAATGCAAATTCTATGTATTGTACAAACTTCAAACTTTTCAACATAGTATCAACATAGTTTCAACGCAATGTCAACACAGTGTAAAATTTCAAGATTTTGATGTCAACACAATGTCAATACAGTGTCAACACAACATTAACTGTTGACACTATGTTGACATTTTTTGTTGTATTATTTTGTCATCTGTCGGTCTAGAATAATTTGGAGTTTGTACAATATATAAGTTTTGCATTTGATTACATCCCTACACTTCACAAATTCTAATAACAAATTTGTCATTCAACTACTATTTGCCATGCAACTACTAAGATTACTAACTTCACAAAATTTTCTTATATGTACATCACCATTATTATAATCTATCAAATGTCAAATATAGTTCAATTGCTATATGTTAGTATTTGACTATATGTGTTGTATGTTACGCCACCATTCCTAATTTCAGAACAGAAAACATTATTTATTTTATTCAGAAAAATTTAAATTTTAAGATTAGAAATAAGTCTAAGAAATTAAATTTGAATTATGAATTGATCTCTATTATTGTAGGGTTTAGCCTTTTGGTTACAGTAACTAAGGCTCAAACTTGAACATGAAAGATTAAAAAAAGCTCAAACAAGCATTTCAAATTACAAAAAAAGCCCAAATGTGACAATCACTGATCCAATATGGAAAAATTTGGGCCAAAAACCATGATATCACACTTATTCGTCACTCATAATTATTTTTTATCTTATTAGCGAATCAAATGATTCATTATTCATAAAAAAGTTGAAACCCCAACCTTAAGAGCCCCCCACATCCCGGTCCGACAGTATTGTGAGTGATACGTTCAATATTCCATATCTCTTTCATATCTTGCATTATTATTTAGTTGCATTATTTAGTTAAATATTTAGGGAGTGCATATATTTTCCATATCTTTTGTCTTGCTCATTAAGTTAGTATCCCTATTATAAATAGGGCTATTGTTATTCTCTTTAAGGAATCAATGAAATCATAATTATTGTCTTTTATGTTTATTTAGTTTTTCCTTTTAGAATTTTCGATTGTCGACAGAGCACAGTTTCTCTGCGACTTTCTTTATCTTTTTCACTTGATAAGGGTCTTTCCCTTATCAACTGGTGCTTTCATTTCGTCCTCATCCTCCACAATCGACGCATCTTGACGAAGGAGATCTCCACGACGGAAGTCACCATTTTCACTCTCCATCTATGTATCCAACGGGGACCTTTGGACAGTCGCGATATACAACAGTCGGGTACCCGTACCACCCATGGCAGCCCGTATATCAATCCCCAAGTCCGTTTCCCTTGTCCGATGAGCAGCCGCTGTTAGATCATCAATCATCCGATTGGCGATGCCACCTACAGCCACTACCATACCAGCCGGACGGGCACCAACAGCGTCACCCCTACCACGCCCGACAGCCCACTAGCTGGGACCCACCATGGATGCGCCAGACCGCCACATATCAACAACCGCCATCCTATGAGCCAGATATGTACTCGCCACCACCGCCCGGACGCCGTCCTACTTGCTGGGACCCACCTGCCTACTGGGAGACACCTGGACAACACCCCTTCCACGAGGTCTCGGCATACGATCAGCCGCTGCCCCCCAACTATAACTGAGGATGGAATCAGCCCGCGCCGCAACCACCTCGTCCAGCCACCATAGCGCCAAACCCGATTGAAGCGATGCTTGATCAATTATTGGAGGCATGCAAAAGGATGGAGTCTCGCCTTGATGAAATCGACCGCCGCATCGACAACGATGCAGTTTACGGCAGTTTGGAATCTATGAATGAGTTCATTCCTGATGAAGTTGATGTCACTTGCCCTCTGAATTTCGATATGGTGATGCTTGAGAACAATAAAGCCAATGATGGTGGTGACTAACCCATGGATTCTGGTGATCATTCAATGGAATCTAGAGGAGACGCTCCTCAAGTACCAGTAGAGGAGAAAAGGACCGATGCATTGCTTGATGTTGATATTATTGTGAAACCTATCTATACAATGCTTGAGGTCATGGAAAGGGTAGATGAAGACTCTCTTTTGTTTCATGCGAATGGTTCTCATTTGGGGACCATGTTGCCACTTTACGGTGGCTTTCTATGGAGTCAAATGAAGAATATTGTTGGACTAAGCAGTTTGGTATATTTGATCCAGGAGGAAATATCTCCCAAAGTTCTGATCATGATTGGAAGAAGTCTGAATCATTTATTGAAACGAAAATAATATTTCAGATACGTTGTCACGCGATAGTCGATTATTGGTGTACAAAACAACGATCTTATGTTTTTGATCCAGGAGAAGATAACTCAAAGCTTCTGTTATCATTGACTCTCTTGATTGCTTTGTGGATCCCACCTTGAGGACAAGGTGACTTTCAACCGTGGGGGAGTTGATACGTTCAATATTCCATATCTCTTTCATATCTTGTATTATTATTTAGTTGCATTATTTAGTTAAATATTTAGGGAGTGCATATATTTTCCATATCTTTTGTCTTGCTCATTAAGTTAGTATCCCTATTATAAATAGGGCTATTGTTATTCTCTTTAAGGAATCAATGAAATCATAATTATTGTCTTTTATGTTTATTTAGCTTTTCCGTTTAGAATTTTCTATTGTCGACAGAGCACAGTTTCTCTGCGACTTTCTTTTTCTTTTTCACTTGATAAGGGTCTTTCCCTTATCAGTGAGAGTGTTAAATCAGAGTACGCAGTGACCCACTAAGAAGAAGGGCCTAACCCACTGCCTGCCAGAAGCCTACCTCTCAAGGGCTCACACTTGTGTTTGAGAGGTGTTGTAAATTTATTATTAATATGACAATCGGTTGGTGTTACTATGAACATTAGTCATACTCTAAATTTTTTAATAGTATGGCAAGCTTGGCCAAATTTTAGATTTTTTACGAATTGAAAAGATGATTGTAAAATTTATGAACTTGGATGTTATTTGACATTTTCCATGATATTCCTTCCTTTTTAATTTTTGGGTCATCAATACGAGTACTTATTAGTGAAAAGTACGCCCGCATGGGCAGCACAGTTGGTAACGGGGGCAGATCTTGCTGCAATGAGCCTGGGTTCGAATCTCACTACTGTCGTGTAGTTGCTTCCATCTCTCAGGCACAAGTGTGAGGCCTTGGGAGATGGCCTTTTGGCCGTCAGTGGGTTAGGCCTCCCCCTTAACGGGCTACTGCGTACCCTGATTTAACCCATTCACATGATGTCGGGTTGGAGTGTGGGGGCCGCCATGGCGACGAAATCTCCTTTTTTGTTGCGATTAGTGAAAAGTACGAATATCTCCAACTCTTCATTACAAAAAAACCATCTACGTGTACGATCTTTGACTCCAAGAATGATGTGATGAGTGTGTCCTTAGTGTTAAGAGTTTTCATTGCAAGATGAACTAGACATGAAATTGTGACTGGAGAGGGACGAGATTTGTCCAAGTGAAATTGTGACTGGAGAGGGACGAGATTTGTCCAAGTGAAGTGTCTTTGTGCAGCATCGTTCTTCAATTTTAATCATTCTACAATTAAAATTTTACTCCCTCCGTCCACCATTTAAAGAGCCCTTTTGTCATTATGGTTTGTCCGCGATTTATAGAACCATTTACTTTATTCTACTTTTAGTATGCAAACCTCACATTCTACCAACTTTTTACACTCACAATTCAATATAAAACTAATACTTTAAATGGGTCTCACATTCCACTCACATTCTCCTTTTACCTTTCTGAAATTTTTTTATTAGAAAGAGTTACCATCTGATTAACTTGCATCTGATTAGCCCGCAATTGAATAGGGTTGTTGATCCAAATCTGATGGACCGATCCAATTGACATCCATAGTTGACAAAAAGCACAATGAGGAAACTTAAAAAACAAAAAGGAATTAGAAAAAAACTTTGGTGAGCATGCGCATTAATGAGTAGTTACGATATTTTAAAACATTAAATAAACTTCCAATATTTATGTTTTTATGCGCGTGTGCAGGGGAAAAATTAATATGCTAGAAATCAATCTACGAGTGGTAAGTTAGGTAACAATACCTGTTTAATTTATTACTCCTAGTTACTTAAGTGGACGACGATGAACCATGCATTCATCTCCAACTAAATTAAAATCTCACAAATGGCTTTTCAAGTTGAGATTTTCATTTTTCACACATTAAACACATTGAAAAAAAAACGATTATATGAATAATTGCAAAAATTTATCATCACAAATATATATACGTGTCCATACAGTTAACTATACACATGGAAACTCCTGTACAATAGTCCTATTTAAACTGTTCATTTTATCTGCATGAATGAAAGAGAGGAAATATTAGAAGAGCTGAATTGAATCACAAAACTCATTTTATAAATATGCATGGCATGGCTCCTTTTAGTTGCAGTAGCTTTTGCAATTCAACATATCCTTATTTCTCTTGCCGCCTCAATACAACTTATTCCACAGGCCAGATCCTACAATCACAAAAAAATGGATTGAATTACTCATCCAAATACGACGACGTACACAAACACAAGATCAAGATGCATAATTTTCTTCTTACTACATTCCTACTTGCCCATATAGCTTTCACAACCATTGCTTTAGTTTTTCTTGCTGGCTCTATTTCCATATTCCTAGTTTCCATCATTTTCTCTCCATCCATACATAGTATTTAGACATGTTATTCTCTATCTTTTTACTTTATTTTTATACTATACAAGTTAAATATACTTTTATGCATATATGTTTTTCTTAATCAGGTAATATTCTACCTTTCTTTTATTTTTAAGAGGTTATTAATGGGATTTACCACAATAAATGACTTTTAATGAATTTGCTGTACCACTATCTTATGTTGTTGGTCTTGTCTTGGGGGGAGTAGGGGAAGCA
Source organism: Salvia splendens (assembly GCF_004379255.2). NCBI lineage: Eukaryota > Viridiplantae > Streptophyta > Magnoliopsida > Lamiales > Lamiaceae > Salvia > Salvia splendens. The sequence continues at coordinate 9,695,080 of NC_056047.1, read as the reverse complement.
TATGTGATGCCACGGTTTGGTAGATGGTGCAACAGTTTCTGCTACAGGTAGGGATGTCAATCGGGCCAGCCCACCGGGTTTCAAGCCAACCCTATTCGGGTTTCGGGTCAATCGGGTGCGGGCTAATCGGGTTGTGATTTTTCCGGGTTATAAAAGTTCAACCCTAACCCTAAAAGCTCGGGTTTTGGGCTAGCCCATCGGGTTAATCGAGTTGCTACCGATAAAATTAACATGCGATCAATCCAATAAATAATGGTGAAGATTAGTTATATTTATACAATGTATAATATTTAATTATGATAAATTTGAGATATATGCTTAAACTCAAACATAAATTTGAGATTTATGCAAAATAAAACATAAACATCAAGAAATTTTAAAGCATGTTTAGAAATTTAAATATATTTTTTAGTGAATTTGAAGTTTCTAATTCATTTATCTATTATTATATTAATAAAAACTTAATATATAATTTATATATTTAATATATAAAATGGAAAGTTATTTTTTTCAGTAATCTATATTATAAAATAATCAATGAAGTGTCGAATTAGAGTCAAATAAATAGAACAATAGAAATTTTATCGGGTTTTTGGGCCAGCCCATCGGGTTTTCGGGTCTGGCCCTAACGGGATGTGGGTTAATAGGGTGCGGGCTAATCGGGCTATAATTTTATCGGACTGAAAATTTTCAACCCTAACCCTATAGATTTGGCGGGCTATTCGGGTCAGTCCACGGGTTGCGGGCTAAATTGACATCCCTAGCTACAGGATGGTACCGTGCCAAGGGAGAAAGAATCAATTACTACTATTTTTTTGAAAGATCGTTTATTTGCAAACAAATGACCATTTTTATATATAGGGTGAAATTGATGGTTTAAGTTCCATCTATGATAACAAATGCATCTCAGTTTGGGTCTAGAATTTTAACTAAAAAACTGTCTTTATTATAAAATGATTCAGTTTTGAGCAATTTTAACTGAACAAATTTCAATCTCAGTTTGGAGTAATTTTTCTTGAAATGAAAATGATTCAGATAAATTTGGGGCATGCCATACTTCTTATTTATCAAAAGATTTGTTAAACCCAGTCTGTTATAAGGAATCTCTTTTCTCCCAGCCCAACCAATACTATTTCACTTTATTTTGAATTTTTGATACACTAGTGTAGGATTCACTAGCTCTATAAAAATTTTAAATATGATTAATTACTCCCTAAGTAAAATAAAAGGTTATAATTATTGGCTTATTGCGGTGTTATATTTGTGTTTTGAACTTATAAATTATAGTTATTGCGGTGTAGTATATTTTGGACAAAACAAACAATGGGGCATTCCGAGAATTGAACTCGGGACCTCTCTCGCACCCTAAGCGAGAATCATACCACTAGACCAAATGCCCTTTTGCTCTAAATTTCAGCAAGTTTTTATTTATAGACTATGTGAAGTAGTATCATTTTATCTTCCAGAGTTGTAGTTGAACCAATCAATTGGATTCAGTCTAATCTCGAACAAATTACATAAACCGTAAAATCCGAATATTCATCTTTTATCTACTCCTATTAAAGAAATCGACATTTTTTAACGGATATACTACATAAAAACATGATCGAATAGTTTATGCAATTGCAATTCTAGTACAGTACAATCTACACGGATCTAACTTTAAGGAATCTAATCTCTAATCATTTAAAGCAATCCTCCCCATATCCGTATTTACAACTTATAAATGAGAATATTGGGAAAGTGATATTACCTACTACTGTATTTATTCCTAGAATTTAATTAATATTCATGGTAAAAAAAAAGTGTAAAACCCATTCAAATATAATACACACCAAATAACGCGTTTGAATAATTATCTAACTTCATTACTACAAATCAATCTCAATATTTCCAATCCGATTTTCCAGATATAGATAGAATGAATTAATGCGAATTGAGAATCCCACGCACCCCCATTCTAATAAAAGCAGTAAAACTACAAATATAAATACGCGAAAAAGACTAATCTACCCTAAACTAAAAATAAAATTTAACTAACAATTAATTTTTTTTTATTAAATTTTATCTAAAAAATACAGGCTCTTCTAGAATCGTATCCAATCCCGGCCGCTTCGATCGGCAAACCGAAAGCCTATACTGATACCCCGGCGCAACCGCCTCCAAATCCAATCCATTCGTGCTTTCCGCTGCGGACGACGCCGTTTCAACTGCCTCCGCCGCCGCGGGGGATATCCTCCCGCCGGCGATCCGCTTCGGCGCGGAGCTGGCCGCCATCAGGAAGACGGCGACGTCGGCGGGGGTGACGACGGAGCTCGATCGCTTAATCGGAAACATGACGTAGAGGTTCCCGAACTCGAGATCCTCGTCCGCAGCGAGCGGCGAGAATCGCCGGTTGATGGCTAGGGATTTGGAGTTGACGACGAAGAAATTAGGCGCCTCGAGCATGAGCTCCGCCGCCTTGACCGGGTTGCGGAACTGGCGGACCTCGCCGCTGGGGAGGAGGACCCTCGCCGATTTAGGACTCCTGAGCTTGGGAGCGACGAAGGCGCAGGAGGTGTAATTCCCCATGATTTCTGTTGGATTAATGATCTCTGTTTCTAGTTGAAGGGATGGAATTTAGGCGTGTATATATAACTGTAAGGATGGGAAATGGTATTTGCGTGTGTTTTAACTTTTAATGTGTGGGGTTTGTTGAAGGTGGAGAATGATTAATAATTTAATCTAATAATGAATATGAATTTATGGGGGATAAAAATAAAATTATTTTTTGTTCACATTCACACGTGACGGTGTGGAAATTTATATATAGTGAAATTAAAATAAAATGGGGCTGGCGATATTTGGAAGGAAGGTACAGTTTTCTCTGTCACGGTTGACTTCGCAGCGTATTCCTCTTCACTTGTTCTTATCTTTCATTTGTTTTTGCTTTGGTCCAACTAATTTTCGAATCAAACGTGTGTAGATTCCAAAAATGTGATTATTTGTTTCTGTGTAAATATATTGACAGATAGTAGTATACAAATAATCTTGATTATTTGTTTATTCCAAAATAAAATGGAGTCCACTTTGACTGACTGTATGTAAATACTCTTGATTATTTGTTTCTTTAATAAAAAAAAATGGAGTCCAGATTGTTAGAGGGGTATATAAATAATTAAAACATGTCTATGTTATTTTATGTATTTCTTTTATCTTTTAAATATGTAGATTTTTTTAGTAAAATATAAAGTAATTGTAACGAAATATAAAGTAATTATATGTGTGATGAAAAAGTGAAAAAATATTTAGTAAAAACAATAATTTTTTTTAATATGCAAATATTTAAGTTAAAATTTCATTTTTTTTAAAAATCATTGCAAAATGAGTAGTACTATTAATTTATATTTAATCAATCAATATTTATAAATCGATTTTCAATGTAATATTTTGAAAAAATTTGATTATATATGTATAATTTATGTATATTTATCACTATTCTAAATTTAATTGGAACCCAAAAAAAAAACTTATTTGGAACCGATCCTACTTCCTACCGGTCTAAACTCTTCAGTCTTCACCCATATCAAGGGATTTTTGTTTTAGAATCCAACTTAATCGCCCTAGCTTAGTAAAGAGCAATAAGGACTAGTATTTATGATCATTTGATACTTTCAACTGAAGTGTGTGTCAATTTATATACATTTAGCTTTATTCTTATTAATATCATATAGAGTAATCTTTGAATATTAAAATAAATATTTATTAGGTTCTAATATTACATAAAAAATTAAGTTTATAATATAGTATTAAATTATACCAATTTTAAAATTCGTATAAAATATTTATCAACATGAAGTCTATAAAGGGAAAATAGTATTTTCTCTATTCTTTAATACAGGATATAAAATGATTAGGGCAAATAAACAATAAATTCCAAATCATTAATTGAGGACTTTGTGTCCAAACGCGGACTCTTTGAAAATGTAAATACATACACGTGTTAAGTTGTTGGGTCCCACCGCAGTCCTAATGGGGCCAGCTTGCATTTCGCTAATTAAGTAGAGAACTGTAATGTTAATTCATGAATTATGCAATAATATCAAATGTACTTCTCATTTAATAAAACTATCCCTACACGGTTTTAATTTTTAATATAGTTATATTGATGATAGGATATTTATACCTTTTGAATTTTTTGATCGAAAATGCCCTCCAATCCTTAAGGGAGAGATAAAGTTCTTGCGTATTTCAATTCAACTTTTGATGCAGATTGCTTTATCTCTGAAGAATTAAAAAATTTTCAGTGACACACTATCTCTCTCCTCCTTTAAAACTAAGAGCATCCGCAACGGTGGTGGGGAAGAAGGCCACCGTCCGTGCCAGCGAGCAGTTGACGTGGCGACACACGATTGGGCAACGGCTTTGAATAAAAATTTTTTAAAAAAAATTCGTTAATTAATTTTAAATAATGATAAAAAATTAAAAAAAATATTTTCCAAATCCCAAAAATATGGCCGTTTTTTGCCCGTTTTTCTGAATTATTTTTTTTTTCCCCAAAATCTATAAATACACACATTAATCATCCATTTATCACATCAAATCATCGCTCATTCATCTCTCATTCATAATTCTCATACAAACTATCAACACATTCATCCCTCACTCAAAACCTCAAATGGATTTCACTCATATTATGGCAGAAGCGGAGCGCGAAGAACAAGAATACTACGAACAACCTCAAATGAATTTCACCCATATTATTGTTTAATTGAATTTTAAATTAATTGTGCTCGTCCTTGCGGAAGAGCACAATTGTGGGTGTTGTGCTCTTGCCAGAGAGCAGGCAGAAAAAGTGGGGTCGGGCCCACAACCGTGCCGCTGGCAAGAGCACGGTTGTGGATGCTCTACGTAGGTCTTTTCTTCTCTCATTTTCACTTGTTCTATTCCTCCCATCCACAAAAAATAAGGAGTACTCTTCTTTTACCATTCGAGTGTCGGCCAAAAATAATCATATTACAAAATATAAATTTTTTCTTATATTTATTTATTTATTTATTTATTTTCATTCTTTTTTACTTTTTCTCATTTTTTCGTTACCCACTTTTCTCTGTCATTTACTTTACCAGTTTATCATTAAAATTCATGATATTGACAAATAAAACTATTTCATTTGGATGGATAGAGTATCTTCTTTCAAATTTCACCCTTTCTTGTTTCTACAAAAATTGCAAAATAACAATACAATGACATGTCGGCTAATTCTAAAAATGGATATCATTGGTTGCACTTTTAGTACGTGAACTATCTTTGTGCGAAAAGGCAATCCTTAAAATCATCGTTAAATCGAAAAGGCATTCACACGAAATGTTAGTAGTACTATTATTTTGTTTGTAGAAGAAAGAGAAGAGTGGTAGCTTCTCATTTTTTCGGTAGTGCTACCTAATTATAGATAAATACGGAAAAAAATTAACGTATTTAGAAACAAACTACTTCAAAGGAAAAGTTTGTGTAAGAGCATTAGTATATTTCGATAATAAAAAAATTCATAAATTCACAACTTAAACAATTTCCGGAATTAAACAATTAACGGAATTAAAATTTCGACACAAATAGGAAAAAAATTTCCATTAAAAAAAAGAAAAGTACATTTCACCAAATTAAAAAAAATACATTTCAATAATTTATAGAAATTTAAAAAAAAAATTTAATTAAATAAACGGGAATTCCGCGCGGACGTCCGTGGGAGTCAACGCAATGGCGGACGTCCACACGAAATTCCCCGCAGGATTCCGCGAAACGCTGCGGAACTGTGAATTCCTCGACGGAATTCCGTATCCGTGCATGCCACGCACAATGGCGAACGTCCGCCATGGAATTCCCGCACGCCGGTGGGAATTCCGCGGTGACGTCCGCCACTGCTGATGTTCTAACGTTTTGTCTTTTGGCGAAAAAGATATAAATAAAAGAAAAGGTAAATGTCAAAATTGGTCCTGAACATATGCTCATTTTATGATTTTGGTTATATACATTATCTTTTGAAATTTTGCATCTCAAACATTTCAACTCGGATCACAATCGGTTCAAAGTTATTTTTTCTGTGAAATTTTAACGGTCAACATTTTTAATCCCGATTTTGACCAAATTAAGATGTTAAATATGATTAATAACTCCCTGATTATATCATTAATTAATTATTTTAATAAACAAATAATATTATTTTAATAACTCCACCTTCTTCAAGCACGTGAGATTCTCTGTAATTTTTTCGGAGAATCCGTTATGGCTCAAATCGAGCTTCACCAACGCAGTTGAGGATCCGATTGATTCCGGCATCGCCATTCTCGCTCAGATCTTCAGCTTCTTCATGTTCCGAACAGCATCCATCGGGATCTCGCTTGAGAATATGTTTCTCGAGAGCGTTAGCTGCTCGAGATCGGCGAATTCGCCGATCCAGTTGGAGATGCCGCCGGAGACGCCTCTTTCGGTGAGAACGAGCCGCCGCAGTTGTCTTAGGTTTCCAATTTTGCCGCCGAGGGAGCCGATTAGGGCGGGATTCTCGATGAAGATCAGCTCCTCTAAGGGCATCTGCAGTGGTGCGGATGTCCCAGCGGAATTCCCCGCGGGATTCCCAAAAACACCTTCTGCCACGTCATAAGGACTTCCCACTGCACTACCACGTCATACGAACTTCCCACTGCACAGTGGCGGAATTCCCCTGTGGAATTCCCAACGGAATTCCCACATTAAAAAAATCACAAATTCACAAATTAAACAATTTCCGCAAGTAAACCATTTACTTAATTAAAATTTCGACGAAAATAAGGAAAAAAATCCATTAAAAGAAGAAAAATACATTTCACCAAATAAAAAAAATACATTTCAACAATTAAAAACTATATCAACGACGACCCATACCCTGCCACATTTCTTCAATAATATCGTTCTGGAGTCGAACGTGTGCTTGTTTTTGGCGCATGTCGGCAAATGCACGGACTCGATCGACGTCGTCATGGGGAATCCCCATGCGTACATTGCTAGTGGCCACGCCGTGGCTTAGACCCGCAGCATCAGCATCAGCATCAGCATTGGCTCAATCGGTCAGTGTTGGACCCGAAATGAAACGATGTTCAGCGAGCGGTATATATAGACATTACAAAAAAAATGAAATAAAGCGGAATTCCGCGGGAGTCGACGCAATGACGGACGTCCCCGCGGAATTCCGCTTAACGTCGCGGACCTGCGACGTCCTCAGCCCAATTCCGTATCTGTGGCGGGCACGCCTAATGGCGAACGTCCGCGACGGAATTCCGGGACGTCCGTGTGAATTCCACGCGGAAGTCCGCCATTGCGGATGCTCTTAACGAGGAATTGCGGGATGAGGGTGGAGTTAGGGTTGCAGGGGAGTTGGGGGTGTAGTCGGAGACGTATCCGAAGCTGAGCTCGGTGACGTGCGAGGTGTGGCGGGGTGTAGAAGAAGTCGCAGGCGACGCCGTGGAGGGCGGAGGAGCAGAGGTCGTCGGGGAAGAGGAGGCGGCAGGGGTATCTAAAGAATTGCGTGTGAAAACTTGAAACAATCTCTCTTATTTTATTCGTGCTTATATTTTTCTATTTATCTTTTTTACTTTATCTTCTTCTATATTTTACTATCTTTATTTTAATTTAATAAATATTGGTATTTTTTAAATCTCAAAAAGAAATCAATCAGTGATCAAATAAAGAAAATAATAAACACCCCTTAAGAGATTGAGGTAATTTCAATAAAAAGTTTTTAAAAATGCAAAAATTCATATTATCAATATTAATACAATAAAGATCAAAGTGGTCTGAAAATATTTTTAATGAATGGACGGGGATATAATATTACTGCATAGTTTAAAACTAGTTTAATTCACATTTCCCTAATACTTTTTTAATCGAAACTCATTGACACTTAAATTCGAAAGAAATGCATTGGAGATTTTTTTGAATTCGTATTAATTTGATTGGATAATAACATATTAAAGCCCAATAAAAATTTGGTGAAACATCAAAATAACTAAAACAAGCTGGAACCTAATAGTTTCAAATTTGTTTAATAGTAAGATATTGTAGTTATTTCAAGGACTGATTATTGTCATTCTTATCCATGAGACCACACCATTATGCTAATTATTATACTATGAACTTTGTGTTTTTTTAAAAAAAATAATAAAGTAGGGAGTTATGTGACTGGACTTGAATACATGGGATAAGACCATAGCGATATGTAAATGATTGTATCAATTTTGTTTCTTTATAATGATATGTTCATACACGTCATTTATGTTAAGAAAGGTCATAATTTCTGCATTTGCCAAGTGTTGAGTCGAAGGTAGGTGCATACTAAGAGCATCCATAGTGGGACGGATATCCCGGCGGACATCCCGACAGACTTCCCAAAAACACCTTCTGCCACGTCATAAGGACATCCCACTGCACTGTCACGTCATAAGGACATCCCACTGCACAATGACGGACATCCCGACGAACATCCACAATAATAAAAATTCCCAAATTCACCAAATTACACAATTTACAGAATTAAACAATTTACGAAATTAAAATTTCGACACAAATACGGAGAAAATGCAACCACTTTATTTAAAACAAAAAACATACATAATTATTAAAAACATAGTTAAAAAAAATAACCTCAAGCTTCGACAAATGCGGCCCCCGTCTCACTCCCCGTCTTCCCTGCCGCCAGTCCCGTCGTGCCCGTAGCAGGTCCCGGCGTCACTCACGGGCAGGGATGGCATCCCCAAATCGCGCCGCATACTATCAATGACATCCTTCAGCATCAACTTGTATAAGGGGTCACTCACTACATACCACTTCTCCATGGTGTGTATCAGGGTCTCATGCTTCTGTATGCGGGCGAGTGAGGGGAGCTTGGGATCGATCTGGGAAGGAGCTGCCAATTGGACCTCGGGGGACCCGTTGGCGCTTTCCCTAGCCATCCGCATCGCAGTCTTTTGTGCAACCGGGCGACGGCGGCTTGAAGACGATTGAGGGGTCGGGAACTCTGCCTCGGCGTCAGGGAGTTCGTGGGAACCGGCACTGCTGCTGTACTCCCCGGAGGCGTTGATCTTCGTCCGCTTCGGCCAGCCAGCTTCAACACCCAAACTGAACTTGGCGGAAGTCTGCACCACAAGATAGACCTCCCAATATTTGAATTCCCCGAAACCCAATGCACTGTCGGGGAACTGCTGGTGAGACAGAAGCTTCACATCATCGACGGACATGCCGCTGGTTGCCGTGCAGAGGTTTTTTTGGTAGATGCCGGCAAATCGGTTGAGCTGCCTCCTCAGCCGCTCTCATTGTTTCCGGCATTGTTCTCCATCGTGGGGCTTCCCACCTGGCGGTTTGAATTGGAGGTAGCTTTGGCTAATGCGCCACCACATTCTGTCGATATGCCGGTTAGCCCCGACGTAGGGATCCTCAACTACACTAATCCAGGCCTTCGCCAGCGCGACGCACTCTCCTATGCTTCATATGGTCCTCTTTCTCCCGCCGGCTTCCTCCTCCTCCTCCTCGGCCCCCGCCCCACCCTCGTTCCCCACACGCGAGGACGAGGTAGTGCCCTTGCCCTTCCCTCTCCCTTGCTTCCGCGTCCTCCCTGCCGCCGATAGCATCTCAATGGGAGACTCCCTGACCGAAGATAGCCCCAACTCCTCAAAAGAGAAAGTCTCAATGGCGGTGAACTGAGTCTCCAGAGGAGTACTCTGGGGTGAATCACTAGACAATAAATCCATGTAGGGGCGATAGACATTGTCCCCAAGTGATTGGGGGACCCCATGTCTGCTCCCCCCGCAACGGCAGGCATGCCCTGCATCATCCCACCTGTCGGTTTGAATTGGAGGTAGCTTTGGCTAATGCGCCACCACATTCTGTCGATATGCTGGTTAGCCCCGACGTAGGGATCCTCGACTACACTAATCCAGGCCTTCGCCAGCGCGACGCACTCTCCTATGCTTCATATGGTCCTCTTCTCCCGTCGGCTTCCTCCTCCTCCTCCTCGGCCCCCGCCCCACCCTCGTTCCCCGCACGCGAGGACGAGGTAGTGCCCTTGCCCTTCCCTCTCCCTTGCTTCCGCGTCCTCCCTGCCGCCGGTGGCATCTCAATGGGAGACTCCCTGACCGGAGATAGCCCCAACTCCTCAAAAGAGAAAGTCTCAATGCCGGTGAACTAAGTCTCCAGATGAGTACTCTGGGGTGAATCACTAGACAATAAATACATGTAGGGGCGATAGACATTGTCCCCAAGTGATTGGGGAACCCCCTGTCTGCTCCCCCCGCAGCGGCAGGCATGCCATGTATCATCCCGAGCATCATTATCCCTGGCATTTGGGGCATCATCCCTGTCATCGCGGCACTCATCCCGGGCATTTGGGGCATCATCCCACCCATCCCTACACACCAAGGGGGGTACATATTGTAGTACCCGGGCATCATCCCCGTCATTTGGGGTTGGGGCATCATTGGCGCCATTCTGGGCATCATCCCGGACATCGGTGCACTTCTGCCGGCATTTCCCCCAACTCTAACGGGAAAATTCGGCGTTTGTGACTCGCTCGTGGCGGGGGAATCACTATCGTGGTGCTCCATTTATCTTCAAAAGAAATGAACGTAGAGAGAGAGAAACTCGTTAAAACAAGTGGTGCGAATGAAATGAAGTTCAACGAGCCGTATATATAGAGTTTTTTTTTAATTAAAAATTGGGACGTCCGTCGTGGCACCGCAATGGCGGACGTCACGACAGATGTCACGACGGACGTCGTCAGAAAGCCGCGGAACTCCGGTGTCCGCAAGCGACGTCCGCGTCCGCCGGGTTTACGCCTAATGGCGGACGTCCGCCGGGACGCCCGCTGCTGCGGGTGCTCTAAGCCTCTAATCAACGAGTTTCAACGAATTCTTCTTGTTATGGAAAACACCCCCAAATGAAATAAATGAGGCCATGGTGGCCTTCTAGATTCTTAATTGGACTTGGACCAAACCAGTCAATATTATGTCCTCAAACTTGTTCTCTAAAGTTAGGTGAATATTCTATTTAAATCCCTATCTCTCACTTCACTTTCAATAAATTGATTCAGTGTTCGATCCAAATTAGTTAAAAGAGCTGTCTATAATTTGGAAGTATATTCCCCAACTTTTACAACCTGTAAATATAACTTATTGTTATTCAATAGTCATAATTATCAACCTTTTGCCTAAAATTGTAGAATAGATGCACCATATATTTTTCATGACCCAAATCCATAATCTATAGTAAATAAAAGATGAATTAACTAAAATCCCCATATTTAAATAAAATCTAAAAACATTTGGATAATCCTCATAGTTTAAAGGAGGAGTAACAATGAAATTTGAAGCCAAAACAATTAGGCGATGGGCATATTGGCAAGGCGCATAAGATTGAAGGGCGTAATATAAGTCGGGCCGCCCGCCCACAAGGCCTTGCTAAGGAGCTTGTAAGTCCGTTCCGATGGATGAAAGTAATCCCAAAATAAGTATTCATTTGGATTCTTACACAATTTGTAGCCCATCTTCCCACATTGCACCTCTCCTCCTAGTTTCCCATATCCACAACAAGCCTTCTCCACATCCACAAACCCTGTCCAACACAATCAAATTTTGAAATTAAAGGTCTGTGTTTGGTTCGATAATTTATTTATGCATTGAAAAAAATGAAGAGAGGTAGACGAAAAAGAGCAGAGAAGAAATGACCATAATGCGTAGGATGCGCTCGATAGGTCTGGATAGTTTCATAAACACGTCCAAAAACAGCGATGGTGCCGGGGTGGGTGCGAGGCAAATCTTTCACCAAATTCTGCAACCCCATGTTGTATTTCTCCACCATTGTATTCAGCTTGTCGTAGCATTTCCCGAGGGGGGCACCGGGCAGATTGGACCTAGCTGGGACGCAGCCGACCGGGCCTAGTCCGAACACGGCGACACGGCGGGCCCCAAGGCTGACGATGGTGTCGGCGAAGTTGTGGATTTGTCCGAGCATGGATTGTATATAGCCGGCATCGGGTGTTGAGGTTGATGGTTCCAAGTAGCCAAATATGTCGTTCGATCCTGATTCTATCAAGAACAACGAATCTCTTACCACTTTTCTGTCTATTTCATTTTGTTGGACTAGTGATTTGAATTGTTGCAATTGGACTTGGATTGCTGTCACTCCCTGCACATTTTTTACAAATCAATACATCAACATATTTGTAATCAACACACCACTTCATTAATTGGGGATATTAATTCACAAACAGCGAAGCGAAGACTGAAATGGCAAACTAATTTTCAAATTGTTAATTTCCTAAAAAGGAAAAAGAAAAGCTAATTTTTAGTAATTGAAGTCTGTGTGCTTTGTATATGCCCTTGCCTCTTTGTGCTAGCTGGATCTGCTGGTAAAGATTATGGGCGGAAGCCTCGAACGAAGATAAAGGGTATTGAAGGTGTGATAATGCATCTTTAACAAACGCTAATTAGTTATTAAAAATACTATTTTACTTCTTCCGTCTCACAATTAGAGTCACATTTTGCCATTACGGTCAATCTCACAACAAGAGTCATATTTCACTTTTACTGTAAATGGTAAATAGGTCTCGCATTCCACTAACTCGCTTCACTCACATTCTATTATAAGATCAATATAAAAAAGTGAACCTCATATTTAAGTATATTAAACTTCCAATTAATGTTTATAAATCATAGCCCTTGAATTGATAATGAGATTATTCATGGCACATTATAGAATGTATACGTCAAAGGCTGAAACCATAAAAGAGCCTCCACCCAGTGAGAAAAAAGCCTAATAATTTCACCTTTTTTATTTTAATTAAAAAAAGTTTCTAAACAGCCTTTAAAATTTCATGTTTTCAGGCCCACAAACCCAGAAATATTCTCCTGTAATTTCTCATCACACCAACAAATATTCCGACGACGAAACAAGCACTTCAAAATAATTTAATTGGAACTTAGAAACAGTGCATTCAGCCATTCACATATATAGTTATCAAATTTTTAATCAAGAGAATGATTTTCACATGCAAAAAATTGTAATTTAACAGAGAGAGAAATAAAAGAGGTAAAATATACTGACAGAAAATTTATTGGTGGACGGAAGAACTCCGCTGCCGGCGCTGGCGAAGTTGATTCCGTTCGCCGGAAATTTCTTTTCCGTTGCGTTCATAATCTCCATGTATGGTTTTTGCAGTGGAATGCCTAAATAGTCAGCTGCACAAACACACACTTAATTCACCCATCAATTTCCCAATAAATTAATGTGAATTCAGACTTACAGATGAAGTCGGCGACGGTTCTGCCGTTGGTGAATCTTCCGGTGGGGCGGCCAAAGAAGCTGGATCCATAGGGCGGGAAATCGGCCTGAACGGTGCAATTTGGGATGTAACGGTTGTTTCCGGCGTCGAAGATCGAATCCCCAAATATGAAAATTGCCGGAATTTTAGACCCGGTGGCGGAAGCTGCTAAAAGAAATAGATTGAGGGAGGCGAACAACAACCGTGTCTCCATTTTTTATCAGTGATTTTGTAGAAATGAAATTAGTTGAGTAAAGTTGTTGCATATATATAAAGAGAAGAGAGAGGGAGGTGTTGGGAAAAGGAGGAAGACGACATAGCATAGCAGCACTAACTATATGCATGCATGGCTTCGATCAGCATATTGATTATAAGGAGTAATAAAATAAGTTACTATTAATGCTTTCTGTACATTATGAGAAAAGGAATCGATGTTGATTTTCAATAAAACTACTTTGAAATTATGAATTGTGTGAAGCGGTTATAACTTCTTAATTTGACGTGAGACTAACACTAACCTTTTGTAGATAGTGAGTATACTCACTCTCGCTTTTCTGTTCGCCTCACTTTAAAGCAAAATTATTTCATTTTCTGCATCAATAGATACTGTTATTTAATGTATTAATTGGAGAAAAAAATAAAATACACCACGGAATGATTTTTCATTGACGTTATCACAATGTCAATTTGAATTTAATGTTTTCATTGTTATGAAAACACACACATTAGAGATGCTCAGTTGGAACTGGCCAGCCGATTTTAAAAAACACACACACATAATATAAAAAAACATTTCATTTATTAAATTTCATTAAAAAATTCAAAATTTACACAACAAATTCTTATATAAACTACTATAAATTACATAATTTAAATATTAAATATTAAAAATTTATAAACTTAAATCCTAAAACACTCAAACTACTCTTCCGGAGACATGGTCGGTAGGCCCAAAAATTACATAATTTTAGTTTATAAAAGTGAGTATAATCAACATAGAATTCAATTGATGTGTGGAACGGTAACGAGTTGACAAGTCTTACTCCTTTATCACTTCACCACGTAGTGACAAAATTATAACTATTTATTCTTATATATTAATTAGTATTTTTATGTATTCTATGTTTAATTATACTCATTTTATATATAAACTAAAATTATAATACTCGGGATGTGATCAATTGCTAACTAATTAGTAATTCAAAATTAAGATCAATTTTTAACCATTAGATTAGGAGATCTAATGGTTGATATAATGTCAAGTGGATTATATGTTAAATTTAAATAATTATTAAATAAAATTAAAGGGTATTAATGTCAATTTTCTCTTATTAAAATACCCTAAAACTTTAACTTACGGAACTCTCTTGATTTAAATTATTTTTTCCCAAAAAATATATCAAATTAAAGGTACTTTTATAAAGATTATAATGAGATCTCAATTGCATATGCTCCAATGGCATTCGGATGATGAAATTTGATGATTTTTATTTCAGCTTTCGTATATGTTGATAAACAGATTTTTTATCAACAAATATATCAAAAAATCTCAATATAATGCATGTAAAATCTCAATAAAATTGTATTTATATTTTCGTGTACTTGTGTTGAAATACGCATATCATTGTGTTGATATTTTTAATACACTGTGTTGATATAAAAAACACGAAATTTATGATATGATAACAGAATGGCGATCTTACCATTTTGCTGATATTTTGTCTACTATTTATTGAAATTTGTAAGACTTAATCTCATCCACCCATTTTAAAATCTAAGGGTGGAGATTTGGTCTTGATTTTGGATAATGATGTTATAAGCAATATAAGAGGACCACATAGTACTCCATCCGTCCCACTCGAAGAGAACTATTTTCCTTTTTGGAATCTCTCTAAATGACACATTTTTAAAAATAGAAATATCACTCTCTCTACCTTTTCTATTTCTCTTACTTTATTATCTTCACTTAACTCACAAAACAACAGTATATAAAATCTCGTGCCGAAATAGAAATATTCCACTTAGAGTTAGACAGAGGGAGTATAATTTTTGGGCCTACCAACCATGCCTCAGGAGGAGTAGTTTGATATTTTTAGGATTTTAATTATGTAATTTTAAATTTTTAGGATTTAAATTATATAGTTTTTTGTTTTTAGGAATTTGTTTGTTTTTAGGAATTTGTTATGTGATTTTCAGGTTTTCTAATGAAGTGTAATCAAGGGATAGAATAAAAAATGGTCAAAAGTGGTGTAAAGCACATGTATAATTAAGAGTCAGATTGCCATGAAGATCACGGTTGTGAATGTTGTTATATCCTTTGATGACAAAGAGAGATCTATATCACTTTTTAACCTACCAATAAAGTGGGATGAGTTCTAATGTTATAATGAAAATCTTAATTATTTTTAATCAATTATTACTTAGAATTATTAAATTTTAGGGATTCCGCCGCCACTAGCCCACTGCTCATGTGCCAACTAACTAGCATTTGCCAAGAGGGCAACTAGCTCCGAGGACTTCGCCGGCAGTCACCATGCCAAACCTTTTTTTATTTATAAAATTAATCAATCATTTCTTTCCTAAGTCAAACAACCGCCAACGGATTAGCTAAGGTCGTCGGACTTCTCTTTCTCTTCGACAAATAGATGAATTAACTCGTAATGATAGTCAATACTACAGTGCAGCAGACATGCAAATATAAGTACATGACCACAGCCCCCAAGCTAGATATTTTTTATTCTATTACTACTTTACTAGTTGATGCTCTGTTATAATTGAAGCACATATGTGAAGCGCATAATCCCATGCAACAGACGCTAACACAAACATGCCTCAGTATTATGCTACTCTGCATTGCTCCCAACACCCTCGGACTTGTGTCCGAATCACATCCACCTCGCTGACGGATTCAAACCGCAGAACAGAGCTGAATATGAGCAGCACAACTACTAAGGAAAGCTCGTCGTAGTTAGGCCACTACGCTATGAATGGTGGAGGGGGACAGTATAGCTATGCACAAAACTCTTCTTACCAGGTAAAAATATCTCTAGATTTCAGTTACCAGTGTATATTTTGATACTTGCGCAGGAAGTAATTGAAATCTAAGATCAAGAAATTACTTTGTTAATTCTAACCTGATTTCTCCATTTACTGCAGAGAGGAGTAATTGAAGAAGGGATAGAAGCCAAAGTTGATATTAGCCACCTCTCTTCAACCCAAACATCAACTAGCTGATTTTGGCTGTTCAACAGGAAGAAACTCATTTCCTTATATTCAGATAATCACTTAAGCCATTGAGAAGAAGCTAATAGCAGAAAAAGGGCTAATTACCCAAATCCCCGAGTTTCATGTGTTCTTTAATGATCAGCTAATGAATGCTTTTCCGATCACTCCCACCCCAAATAAATTTTTTATGCTGCCTGGTCCTTTTCATGGTCGCCTTTTCCCCAAGGCATCCCTTGATTTTGCTTACTGCACTTGTGCCCTTAACTGGCTTTCTCAAGTGCCAAAGGCTGTGGCAGACCATATGTCTCCAGCATGGAACACAGGCAAGGTTCACTACACAGGGGCCAAACAAGAAGTGGTTGAGGCCTATTCACATCATTATGCTCATGATATCAAGTCATTCCTAGAAGCTAGGGCAGAGGAGCTGGTGGCTGGAGGACTAATGGCTCTTCTAGTTCCTTCAGACCCCTCCGCCACATCCTTCACTACCCCAACGGAAATTGATCTTCTAGGTTCTTGCCTATTGGATATGGCCAATAAGGTGAAGTTAGATATTCACTTTGTAAAAAAGATTACAAATTGCATAAAGTGCTTATTCAGCATATTTGCAGGGAATAGTTAACGAACAAAAAGTAGACAGTTCAACTTTCCATTGTATTTTACCATCCCCCAAGAGCTGAAGGAGATAATTGAGAGGAGTAACAGTTTCAGTATCGAAAGGATGGAAATACTTGACAATCCAGGGAAGCGCACCTTGTGCAGCGCCAAAGCACGAGCTGCATACCTCAGGGCAGTCTTTGAGGGAATGCTGATAAATCACTTTGGAAGTGAAGTCATGGATGGACTATTTGACTGCTACGAGAAGAAAATTGCAGCTTCACCACATTTCCTGGACCCTGACAATGAGAAATCAATAATAATATTTGTACTCCTCAAGAGCAAAGCTGAGTGATAACCCTAATATTTTTCTTATATACAACCACATCCCATATCAAAACCAAAGTCTATCTAAACTGTTATCAGCTTGTACTGTGCTACCGATTTGGGTTTGCTAGATATTCTACAGAATAAAGTTATGTACTCAAGCAATAGTTAGGGTGAATACTGAAACTTTCAATGGATATTCAGGAAGTATATGAATAATTTACTGATGCACCAATCACATATGCTGCATGGTAAAAACCCTTTAACCTGATAAGAGCATGTTACAATACTACAACATTATACGAGTATCAAACTAAAACAACTCAAGGAAAATTAAACTCAGGGATTCCACAAAGTTGTAATTACAATGGTAACAAAAGAAGCTCCGATGGTATGGAATATTTATATTATAGCTATATATAGGAAAAAGCACACAATTATTATCATATACAACTGAGATGCTAAACCTCTATAATGATATACAAAATAATGAATAATCCACAAACTCTAGGCACGCAACACATTTGCAAGATCCGTTACAGTTCAATATTGAAGAAGCCGACACCTCAATCTCTCTAATGCCTGAACAATGATATTGGACGAGATCCATATGAAGTCATTGACACAGATAGTAAGCAAAATTCATTGTCTGTAGTAGCCACTCTGGTTGGAAGGTGGATATGGAGGTGTAATAGTGTAAGGAGGGCGCGGCATTGATCCAGCTTGCTGAGGAGGGGCATTGTAGTATTGACCCCGCCAACCAGGATATGCAGGTTGCCCATATTCATGGCTTGCTGGAGGTTGTTGCTGTTGGGGAGGCTGGTATGAACTTGAAACGGGTGCATGATAGGGAGGTGTAGATTGTTGCTGGCGACTATATGGAGGAGTTTGAGAATAAACGGGCATAGTTGGCTGGTAAGTGGAAACCGGAGGTTGAGATGAGTTTGGCATGTACCCCGGGTCATGCTGCTGTTGAGAATTGATTCTTTGAGTCTGATGAGGCTGCCCAGCAGAAGGAAATGAGTAACTAGCAGTGTTTTTTCCATCCTGCAAACTAAGACCAGACATCTGCTTCTGAACATGTTCAAGCATTTCACGACACTGGATATTTCTAGTCAACACAAAATCACTGCACTGTTGCTTTACGATTGAAATAGCGTCCTGTTTTGCAAAACAAACCCAAATAAAGAAAATTGTCAGATAAATGAATCTTCATGGTTATAACAGAAACTAGAGAATTACCCTGTTGAATGGTGTTCCTAAGGAAATAAGACAATATTTAAGAAGTTATTCTTATATAAGCTCCTTTGAAGTTTCCAGTAATCATTTTTGAAAAAACCTTGAATCTTAATCATTTTAATTACACCTTCCACATTAGTAACATCTTAGCAAACACCCGAAAATTAAACTACTCATCCAGTTATTCTTAAAATGAAGTTTAACATCTTATTGGTAGTTTATGCTTGTGACATGAAGTAAGTCCTCCACATCTAGCCTTGTCCACATAAAGATTTTATCTTCTCCTACACTTTGATCTCAGCTGTTCCTATAGTTACAATCATTTTGACAGGTATTTTTAAACCCATAGGGCAGATGTAGAAGGCACGTGAATACATCTCATTAAGGGATTCAGTAGCAGTATGATCCAGGCCTATTACTTGCAACTTTCAAGTACAACTTCTATACTTACTATGCAGAAACATTACATTTACTTCTTGATTACAACAAATTTCAACCTCCATTAAAGGGTAACATAAAACTTCAGTTCCGAAGCATGACATTTATACCTGAAGGGTGACATAAAACTTCAGTCCTTCATTGATGTTGTCCTTAATTTCACGGAACTTTGCTATTGCAGCTTCAATCTGTCTGTATCCATTTTCGCGGGATGCTGTCAAGTAAAAGCAAGAGAAAATCAATACACAGTAAGCCAAACAGTTAACTTTTAAGCATCATTACTGGTCTTAAATATTTCAAGTAAATTCAATTCCGAAAAAGTAAATTAACTATCTTCGCATGTACCAAGTTCAGCAATAATTCATCATGTACCATCACTAACTGCAGGAAAAGGATGCAAAGAAGAAAAGACATTCACATCTAGAATTATCAGCCAAGATCAAAACAGCAAGGTTCCTAAGCATGCTTTTGGAAGGGCACAGTGCAATGCAGTTTAATTTATGCATTCCAGTTATTCAGTTGTTTTTATATAGTTGGGTCGAGTCCCAATCCATGGGGCCCATATGGCTTGGTTAGAGTTTGTATATAGTCTTTCTTTTTTAGTTGTTCAAGTCATGCTTTGGATTAAAGTATTTGGTAGGCGAGTTTATGCCTCAGGACTTTCAGTAATATTATTTCTGATTTTCCACCCTTCACTCTATCAGAAATATTCTAGCAAACTGGTCGGGGAATGTAATTAGTCCTTTGCATATTATGCCATAATGTTAAACATTATGATTTAATATTGTCCAGGCTGCCTGTTTAAAGTTTTGGAGACATACTCGAGAAGCATTAGCACATAGAACTAACATTACCACATGAGAACTATACATCACAAACTTGTCAATCAATGTGAATGTTTAATTGTTTATGAATTCTTAAAATAGACAAAGACAAGTATCAAGATGATAGTTAAATCTATTCAATATCACAATCACCAGCTTTGATTGGATAGATCAGCAAAATGGATTACAAAATGTCCAGGCATGCCATGTATAACCCCAGAACATCACGAACTAGAGAATGTACCTTTATAATCTTCTAGGTTAAAGATAGCAGCGAACTCATCATTTTGAGCCTATACCAAATTAATGCTTAGTTAACGAATAATTTCATAAATGAATAATAAAGCTTTTAATCACATCCACATTGTAATCCATTTCAAGAAACATTGGGTAAGAAGGCACTGCAGAAGGAAATATTTAAAAGAGATTCAGAGAGGCAGCTCAAAAGACAATGTTAAATGAACTAATCAAATGCCTTCATCTGCCTGACAAGTCATCTACAATAAAAGAACCTCCCTGCAGTGCGCTCTTCCTTGAATTATTCAGTCATGCAATACTTATTAATACAAAGAACAAAACGCATTTCGACCAGTTGTAGTTCTCAATCATTTTGTGGCACTGAGCGTGGACAAGCCATCTAAGATGGGGGGGGGGGAGTTAATGCACAGGAAAGAAGCTTATTTCTCAAATCACTTTTTTTTGCAGAAAGTTTGAACATTTGGGGGTGGTGGTTCTTCAGACTAGCCTCTTTTATGAAGGAATAACATTCTTTTACATGTAACACATTCTCGGGGTTAGAGCACATACAGACTAAGAGTTCGCTTCTAGACCTCACAGAACAATTTATTCAATTGATGAAGAAGTTTGACTTGATTAAATAATGGATACATCCTGTAGGCTTTTGAGAGAACGGTATAAAGTGTATATAAAGGTTAAAAAAAATCTCATTTTGAATGCAGATGAGGGTAAAGAGATAATTTTATACCCAAATTTAACTACTGATGCGACATTCAGACTAACGTTGTCCCAAGTTTTTCAATCAGAAACTTGTGCAATAGAAGTTCATGCACATGCACAATATGTATGCAAAAATTGCATGTAGATGACCGTGATGAAGAGATGCAACCAGAGTCCACCGAACAGACCTGGATTTCTGCTAACAAGTGTTCTTGAGAATCAAGGTTCTCAGCAATTTCTTGACAAATGCTGTCATATTTCGACAACTCCTTCCTGAAAAGATCCTCTTGAGAACCAGTAGATGTCATCAACTTAGGTAGAATGTCATCCTGAACCATAGCACAGTAAGTCAACCAAATGTGATAACAATCAATTAAACTATGCAAGAAATGTATATGGCCAAGCAACATAAATTAGTTATATTTACACGAGTTCCATTTGAAAAACTGAACTAGTAGAATTTTCACACGACTGATGTATTCTAAAAGAATGAAATCCAAGTCATTTGATGTGGGGGGGGGGGGGGGTTGAATTAGAATGAAGTGAGAGAAGAAGTGCATAGGTAGTAAAATCAAGTTAAATGGTATCCATGAAAAATAGAATTGTAGCTCCTTCTGTTTGGATCAGCCATATGATATCAGACTATTCATTAACAATAAGAATATAGTAGTAATAGTTTGGAGTAAAAAAGTAAATAAGCAACTCAATATTCTCATTTTAAAATGCATATGCCCCAATGTTATTAAAAAGCGGCCATGGCGCCGCCGTGGCGCCATTGCGTGGCGGGTTTTGGAAAAAACGCCATCGCCACGAGCTGCCACAAAACTTTTTTATGGCGACCGCCATTTGCCGCCATGAGTGAGGCGCCATGGCGGTGCCATGGCAGTTATGGCGTCACTTTTGGTTGGGCTGCCCCAAACCTCAGCCCAATTACCAAATAACACAGCCCAAATGATTTTTAACCCTTAACCCGGCCCAAATAATGAAATAAAATGCCAATTAAGTCAAAATCTTGGGTTTTTTTTCATAGTATCTCTTTCCCTCACAAACAAACCCAACCTGCTGCGCCCCCAGTCCCACTGCCCTAGTCACGTCGCCGCCGCCCGCCGGTCCGCCGCCCGCCGCCGACCGTCGCCGCCGGTCCTTCTAGAGCAGCCCACTGCCCAGATTTTGAAGGTAACCGAAATTGTATCAGTGATAGAGTTTTTGATGGAGATTCACTTGATTGGGATACTGTCTACGAGTCGTCGGGGATTGGAGAGCCTATCACATATACTAGGTCTAAGAAAAGAAAAGAAGCTTCTACATCATCAAGTTCTAGGAAAGCCTCAAGAACCACAACCACATCTAGAAAAAGGAAAGGCCAATTAGGGAAAGACAGATTGGCGACAGTGGTTGAAGAAAGAGAGCTTGTTGATGAAGAATTGGAAGATGAAGAAGTTGGGGATGAAGAAGAAGGATCTACTTCGTTGGAGGACGATGATATCGATGAGGATGAGGATAACTATCTTGTGGAGGATGACTATGTTGGGGATGGTGATGATTGAGGATGGTTTTAATTTAGATTTGATATGTATTATGAATTTGTGATGATGACTTTATATTTTGATTGTTGAACTAAGACTTATTATGGTAGGCATATTATATAATTGCTTATGACTTTATGCTTTATTTATTGTTTTAATAGTTGATAACTTGATATATTACAATTTTTTATTATTTTCTAATTTTTTGAATTTATATATACATATATTACTAATATTTTATTAATTTATTTATCGGCCGCCATATCCCACCATACTGATACGCCATATCCCTGTGGCGGTTTTTGGGCTTACCGCCGTAAGCCGCCATACGCCATCCATAACATTGATATGCCCAATGACGCAACACAAAATATATCAGAACACTCAAATCAACCACAGAGAAATACAATTTTTAAGTAGTTGTAAACTCTATAAGTCAGATGAGAAACATAGCCACATAATGCATTGGAATGTGCTAAACTCATTATTCCCATTCTAAAAATCATATGCCCAATGATCCAACACAAAATATATCAGATGGCTCAGGTCATGCAAGAGACACAGTTTTAAGTAGTTGAAAACTCGATATCTCAGATAAGAAACATGGGCCACATAAAAATTGGAATGCGCTAAGTTTGAGATGAGGAACTAAATAAAAACCCCCAGTCAATAGCTGAATGCATATTACCTTCCTCTTCATCTCTTTCAGCATGTCCTCCAGGCTTGCTCTGTGAGAACCAAGAATCTCCAATTTCCTCTGCAGACACACATAAACAGTTAGAAGATTCTTGATACAGAACTTCCAGAGTGGTCTTTGAGAAACAACAAAATTCCCATCTCTCATTCTGCATATCAATGCTCAATCATGGTATACAGAGTCAAAACTTTTCACCACCATTCTCGGCTATAAGTTCATGGCTATAACTTTTCACAGTTGAGATTAATCAAAAATGAATCAACAAATAAAGAAACAGTGTCAAGTGCACACTAATTGCTAAGCCCAACATTTACTTGTATCAAAAAATGGGTAAGTTCATTCATGCATATCCAAGCCTCATATCAGGAAAAAATTGACTATTTCCAGCCCTATAAGAAGTTTGAGATATTTTTATCATTGGGTTTAAAAAGTAAGAAAGGCCTCAAAAAAAACAGATACCAAATTCTGCTTCAAGGCTCCAACCACAGCATCTTCATTTGCATCGAGAGACATTATTGGCCTAGCGAGAGTTGGCAGAGCAGATTCAATCTATCACAAGCCAAAAAATGAGAAATCATGAGTATTATGTTTTTGCCAAAAGAAGCTACACCAAAAAGGGCTGCAAGATAATACTCCACCCATCCCGTAAAACATTATCCATTTTGCCATTTTAGTTTGTCCCCCAAAACATTACTCATTCCATTTGTGGTAACTACCCCACCTCTACCCTGTATATTTTCTCCTTGCTCAATCAACTTATTTACAATTGAATACAATACCCTTATAACAAAATGTGGGCCTATTTTTTCACTCAACACACTTACCTAGCATTTATTAATCCATGTACCCGTAAAATGGGCCACGTTTTAAAGAACGAAGGGAGGATTTGAAAACAATAGAGACAAGTTGCATTGTTCTCTTTTACACTATGAAGCATAATACAACATAGATCTAGTATATTATTCTAGATTGCAGGGAGAAAAACTTACGAGCTCTTAATTAAAGAAAATTGGAAAATTAAGAAGTTCAAATCCTATATCAACACCCTAGGCAGTCAACCATGAACATTCTTGAGTTATCAGATTCCTTATTAAGTGTATGATAAAGATCCCACAAACCTCAAGGAGGCCTATGAGCTTATCAGGCTATCATATTGCGGAATTAAGTAGACCATGATGTATTTTAGACACAGATGTGCGGCCAAGATGTTCATAGTCGACCAATATTTTCTGAATGTCCTTTTTACAAGTCCCAGGGCAATACTCAAGAAGTTTACTTCAAGATATCAAGGACTGCAAAACTAGACTACCAAGTGAGGTTCAAAGGCTTACTGGACGGCAGTCAAGGATTGACAAAAGTGCTGCGTTTTCTCTAATGGATCTTTCGATGCGAGCATCACTTTCTGCAGCTTGCTTCAGATTAGCTGTAAACCTATTTAATCTGTCCTGCAAATTCTTTGTTAGGGTACTCGATTGAGGTCGTGTCCACCGACTTCCAAATTGGTTTCTAAACTGTGAATCTTCTGTTTCCTCCTTCTGCAACTGTTCCTCTATCTGTACCAACATCTCATGGTTCACCCTCCTTAAATCTTTCAGTTGCTGAAGCTCAGCTTCCAAACCAGCTGGGCCACCACATATCTGCACTGCCTCCACCTCTTCTTTTAGTGCAGTTGGTAGAGTGAAGTTCCCTTCTAGAGCAAGAATAGAGTCGGGCAAATCCATTTCCTTTAGTCTCACTCGAGCTAGTTCACTTCCTTGCTGCAATTTCTCAGCCTGGGTCCTAGTAATGTCATCAAGCATTTCAGTATATCTAGAAAGGGCTTTGGCACTACTATCAGGAACAAGACTTGCAAACATCCTCTCCCTGCTTGCGTCCAACACCTCACCCATTGGCATAGGCTTCACCATAGCAAATGCGGGAAGTGGTGATAACGAACTAGCAGGAGGAACCCTCATTAGGTACACTCTGTCATTTTCCTTCATAGCCCTTTCCAGATTGTGGTTCATACTAATCTCTAATTTGTTTATTGCATCCAAGAGCTGTTGGGATGCCCCTCTAGGAGCTGTTTTTTTGGCCTCAGATAAGGCATTAACCCCACTTTTTAAGCGTGCAATTTCCTCTGCAATCTCTTCTTTATCATGTAGCTCTAAACTATACCTATAGCAAGCCTCTGCATAAAACAAAGCTGCTTTTAGCTGAACATGGGCAATCCAGCCTTTGTCAAGGTGCTGATTTAAAGGGGCAACAGCCAACGGTGCAAAAGCTTCCTCGTAGAATAGCCCAGCCTGTAATCAAGGTCATTTAAATTATTGTCAAATGAAATTAAACTTAAGGACTTAAACTGCTGTAGATTAGATAATTATTTTATTATAGACATTCTCTAACAGAAACACAATAGTAATACAGCAAAATGGAAAAAACATGTTCCTCGGAAGCCAACAGTTCCTTCAGGTAAACAATCTATCACTTAATGAAAGTAATTGGCACAACCAAGTCTTCAACCAAATACTATATATTGACTACAGGCGGATAAAATTATAAGAATATCTTTTCTGGTTTTTATATGACAAAAGACATTGCAGGAGCATGAAGAGAGCTCTTCAATTTAACAGTCAAAACTGAAAGAAGACACTGAGAACTAGATACATCAGCAACCCACCAGGTACCTAACAAGGCATATTTCCAGGACAACTAGACCCTCTAAAGAACACATATAGCAATTTAAAGAAATAAAATTTTTCCTCTTTCCCTCTCTCACTTTCTATTTAATACCAAGCATGGGAGCTGATAAGACCTCCAAGAAAAACATAGAAGTTTCCACGCCTAATTTATGATATACTACTATATTTCTAAACAAAAGAAGATGTGACAAAGCGAGCAAACCCAAACACTGTAGAATAAAAACTGGGTTATCTTAAAGCTTTGATGAATTTTATGTGTATTCGCCAAGAATAAACCATAAGGAAATAGATCTTCTTAGGATTGTCTCCATTCCCTATATATATAATCTAAATTTTAGCCAAGCACTTCTAAAACATAATGCCCGCAGACAAGCAAAGGATTATCAGGAAAACCTTTAGCTGACACACATACCTGTCTTGAAATCTTCACGCAGACTCCAGCACTGCTTCCCTTAGCTATGGTATTCTCATACACACATTCCTGTGCCTGAGCTAACATCAGCCTCTCCAACATCCCCACGCACTCAACAGATATATCTTGTGTTATTGAGCTACCAACCGATGCTTTCATTGCAACATTATCTCTCAAAAATGCAAATGCCCCAGCCGCTGCTATAAATGAATGTGAAGCCTGCCTCCTGCCCTCCACAGCAGACCGATCAAAACTTAGACCCATTTGACTGTGCACTGCCCCCAAATTAAATAACACAGCAGCTTTTTCTACACAGACAAATTAGGACAATGAAAAATCAATTCACATGAGCATATAGTGAGTTTGAGCGAGAAAAAGGTTCTCATATTTCCCGCAATTGAGTTAGTCAAGTTATTTATGCTTGAATTACTACTAATCAATAAAACACTTGAACTAAACAAAACCTCCTAAATTGATGACGTTCTCCTTTCCTTAGTCTAGGTTACATCTACCAAGAATATAGACCATCAGCTATGAACATCAATCCTTGATAGAATTGCAATTTCCAGAATGCCGCATAGGCATAAGAACATTTCGCCTCACAGCAACAATCGCACATGCAAACTCTCACAGCAAGATGAGAACATGAACTTCATAATCAATAATCAATCAGTCAATCAGTAGAACACAAGCACCTACCGAGATGTACATTCTGCTGAGAAGCCTTCTGGCGGTTCTTAAACGCGTCAAACCAAGTGAACGACACCGTATTGGCGTGATCCTTGTCCGGCGAAATCGGAAACCTATACTCCACCGCGCATAGGGCTTTATAGTAATTCTGGAGGAGGTCGCGGCGAGCTGAGAGCGAGTCGGCTCCGGCACCGCGCTCGACGTCGGAGCGGAGCTGCTTGAGAGTCTCGAGATCATCCTCCAGATTCTGCGCCTCGCGTTCAGAGTAATTGGTGGCGATGAAGTTGCGCAGCGGCCGGTAAAGGTCGAGAGAGTTGGTCTTTTTCTCGAGGATCGCCAGCATGACGTTGGTGAGAGTGGTCGACGACGCCGATGCCATTAATTACGGTTGATCGGCGGCGATTGATCGGAGAACTCTAGGTGATAGTGAAACTTATTCAGAGTTCAGACAGAATACAAGTGAATATCGTTGTGGTTGGGAATTGCAAAATTTTGGGAATCGGTAACTATCTTCTACTTTTATTTTGCCAAAAGTTTTTTAATTTGCTTAATTGGAAAGCAAGAGACTGATTTGCCTGGGATAATAACCGTTTTAGTTGAATTTATAGGAGTATTAGTTTTTTTTTAATTGCAAAAAACTTATGAATTTTGATTAAATTATGTTCCATCTCATAATTTTAAACCAGAAAAAATATAAGCTTGAATTTATTCTTTGTTAGTACTACTCCTATTTTATAGTGAAAATTTATAGTTATTGTTCATATTTTTCAACTAAATAATACTCCATGTGTTTTCTTTGTGAATAAATTTCATTATTTAATTTATTGACAATAAAGTTTATGTACGAATGATTTTTCGACTCTGAAATATTTGAGTTTAAATCTGAATATCATAGATTTTATGATAGTTTTTTTAAATTATTGGACAGATATCAATCTTCGTAATTATTTTTGATAATTTATTCTATTCTCTTTTTTTGGATAAAAAAACCACGTATATCCTATCCGGGTTTTTTAAATGTTTTATTTGCAAGCACGTCATCCGCAGTGAGACCATTTTTAAAAAAATGGTTTCTTGTTTACAAGGATTGTTGAATTTTTATGAATACTAAATTTTTATTGAGTAACTTATAAAATATAGTTAACCTAAAAGGCTAAAACGATGCTAGACTTTATAAGCCAAGGTTTTGCCCACTGTCATGCGTGTATAGCACCAACAAAATTTTAATTTATCTACAATTATAAATTTACAATACACCATCTTCATTATTTCAATAACGACGTGAATTTTCATTATTGTTCTATAACTATCAATCCAATTAAAGAGATCCTATATTTTGCCTATACATTATGCAAGATGATACCAATAAAACTTACATTATAAAAATACGAGATTGAAAGCAAAGATGATACTGCAATCTGATCATTCATTGATTTTATTTTTGATACATTGATCAGAAAATAATATTATCCTACTACTGTTTTCATCAGACACATTAATGCAGAAGATGAAGGGTGATTTCACAGTAACCAAAATTTATTACACGTCACCTCATAAAAAATTCTTCAAAATCTTTTCACTCGACACTCCATCACCCACAACAATAGAGGTCACCTCCTGCAACAACAAGATTATCCTTAAATTGGGATCATTTTTCAAGTAAACTTCTAATTTTTTACCTCACTGTAAATCTGAATATCAATGCTCAAACAGAGCATTCAGCAAAGCCCCAAAATTACCAAAAACATTATATTCAGATGCATTCCAATTCCAAATCCAATAATAGGAGTAAAATCTTCCTTTGTACTATTTGCCAGCTATAAATATATGCAACACATCTTGTTTGATCACAGAAAAAACTAAAATGAAAAACTCTTAGCATGAAGGATAGGTGACAATGGAATTAGCAAATCTTGCAAATCCAGTGACCATTCGTGCTAATCTGTCTACAATAACATTTTAATGGGTGACAAAGCATACCAATGTTCAGAAGTGCTTAGTTCTTAGCTTTAAGGTTCTTTGTTTTCCACATACGGACCTTAAGGTTTCCATCTTTATGTATGGATATCTAAGGGCATTAGCAATGGTCGCCGATCGATCGGCCACCACATCGCCACCGATCAGCCTCCATTGCGGAGGGAGGGCTGATCGGCCTTCTGCAACGCCTCCGCCCTTCCACCGATGAATGGGCTCAGTCGATGCCCCTATCGGCTCCGCATCGGCCTGCGATAGGCCTCCATTGCGGAGGCTCGGGCCAATTTTCATTTTTTTTATTAATTTTTTAATTTTCTTCTCCTATATATATACCTCAATCTCCTCTCATTCATTTCACACGCCCACATCCTCCCTTATTTCACATTTTTTTCTCACTAGAAATGTTTAATGTCACCCACAATTCGGATTCCAATTCAAATTCCGACGTCGGCGAGAGCAACCCAATCATTGTCCAGATGTGGGAGTGGGTATCGGAGATTGTTGAACAACAGCGGCGGGAACAGGTATAGGCGGCAGTCCCTAGGCCAATACGGCATCGTCGGACGATTCACCGTAACCACGCCGAAGCTCACGATCGGCCGTTCACGGATTACTTGCCGAGGAGCCACGCTATCCGGCGGCAATTTTCCGTTGGCGTTTCAGAATGCCGAAGGAGCTTTTCTTGTGCATTGTAAATGCGCTTTCGGCGCGTTATGAGTACTTCCAACTCCGCACCGACGCCGCCGGTAGGATCGCTCTGTCGCCGCTGCAGAAATGCACGGTTGTCGTACGATAGCTGGCTTACGGAGGAACTGCCGATATGTTCGACTAATATCTTCAAGTCGGCGAGTCGACTGGACGCGAGTGTTTGAAGAATTTCTGTCAAGGAGTGAGAGAGACATTCAGAGACACCTATCTGCGGAAGCCGACTGTGGCTGATTGCCAGTTCTTGTTGGATTTGCACGGGAGAATTCACAACTTCCCAGGAATGCTAGGCAGTATAGATTGTATGCACCGCGAGTGGAATAACTGTCCAACGGCGTGGAGAGGCCAGTTTACAACCGGGTTCAAAGACACGCACCTCACCATCATACTCAAAGCCATTGCCGATCAACATCTCTGGATTTGGCATGCTTACTTCGGTGTTGTCAGGTCGAATAACGACCTCAACGTCCTTGATACGGATATAACAGGCGAACAGGCCAAGGACTTACCGGAGTTGAGAAACGCTACACCAACGGACAGTTTTGACGAAGACGGCAACACGATGGATGAGCCGAGAAGGTCCTCGAGGCTGTCAAAGAAGCCGAATTGGCTCGACGATTATGTTTCACGTTAGATATAGTATTTGAGTTTTTGTTATTTTTATTATTATTTTTGTTGGATTATTTATTTTAAACTTTTTGCGTCGAGCTTATTATAAGCTCCGTTTTGGGTTTTCTTGTTGGTTCTTTCCCGAAATGATCGAGTCGAACCAAACCTAGGGTCCGTAGAATTATAAATAGGGATTCTGTAAATTGAGATCTCAAGAATCAATACACAGAATTTTCCTAATCTTTTTTTGCACTTTTCTTCCTTGACAAGAATTCTCTCGCCCAAGCCGTCGGCTGGACGAAAACCCTAGGCGCTCGACGGAAGGTTTCCGCGAACGCTCCTATCAACTCCTCGGCGAATTGTCTTCGCCATCGCAGATACGAGATTCATCGTATCATCTGGTGCTTTCACGTGTTCTCTTCCTTCCGGACTTCATCGACTATGTCGTCAAGCACCTCGGGCATTGGCCGGACGGAGTCCTTCGCGGCTTCGATCCCGTTGCCTTCATCTGGGATTACGACGGAGCCATCGGTCCCGTCGCTCTCAACCCAATTGGCTAATCTCACAGCCATCGTTTGTGATCTGACGGCTCGCATGGATGGAGCGGAGTTTCGGAGTTCCGTCACGCAAACCCTAACGCTACCGCTGCCTGTGCCGCCTTTCATCACATCATACTCGAACCCTAGCGCGTCCGCAGCCTGCACCATGCCCACCATCCTCGCGTCGACACAGCCCTCGCACACCACGGCGCATGCTCTTCCGCCTTTCTCCGCCGGATTCCTTCAATCACTTGGGTCGGTGGGGCAGCCTTTGAATCAACACTACGGGTGCGTTGTGACACGCGACACTAGTCCCCACTCCCTAGTGTTTCCGCAAGCAAGCGCGCAGCCATGGCAGCCATCTCAGCCTGATCGGCGGTAATTCGATCGAGGCCCGTTCACGCAACCCCGATCGTGAGTGCCTCCTCGTGTTGGGGCCCACCGAGGTAGATTGATCACTCTGGAGTTGCTCCTACGGACCACGGCAGACCGAAAGTCAAATTGGAACCGCTGAGGTTTGACGGAACGGAGGTTAATAATTAGATTCGCGGTGTCCAATTTTATTTCGATCACGTGGGAACGCCGGAGGCCCACCGTTTGCACTATGTCGTCATGTTTTTCGAGCCGAATGTTGCTGATTGGATTTGGAATTATTGCGCTAGCCATGAATTTGTGACTTGGTTTGAATTTTTGGATGACGTCAGGCGCCGTTTTGACCCACAGTGCTACGTGAGTCACGTGGGCCTACTCAAGAAACTCCAGCAAACAGGTACTGTTTCTAATTATCAATTAGCCTTTAAAAAATTACAAACGAAGGTTGTTGGTGTGCCTGATCACGTGTTACTCGATTTGTATGTTGCCGGATTGAAACAACCGATCCAGGACGAGGTCCTTCTCCACCGCCCAGTTAGTTTGGCCACAGTGTTCGCCTTAGCAACTCAGTTAGCCGCATGCATACCGGATTTGGCTCCATCGCAGCCCAATTACCCGCGTCGCCAGTGGCCGTAGCGGGACAGTCGACCGCCGGCGGTTTCACCACAACCTGGACCAGTTAGCCAGGCATCGCCGGCTACGGTTCCCAAGCCGGCCTCGACAATGCCTTGTCAGCAGGACTCCGTGTCCACACCGATCATTCGGCTCTCGGCGGCTGATAAGGCCGAACGTCGGAGACAGGGACTCTATTTTTTCTACCCCGAGAAATGGGTGTCGGGACACGTCTGCAAACACAGGTTCCTGGCTTACATGGGCGTCCCTGACGATGAGGATGACCCCACTGAGCCTTCAGAGGATCCACCGCAGGAGGAAATCGTTAAGGCGGATTTGTCGCACTTATTGACTATTGGAGGGCAGTGCCGTTCCAAATCAATCACGTTGTCGGGTATGATTGGCCCCGAGGCCGTATCTGTTTTGGTGGACACTGGAAGTTCTCACGACTTCCTACATCCCAGGATTGCGGAGAGGCTCCGACTTCCACTTACCGCTGTACGACCATTTATGGTCTATGTTGGGAACGGCGAGTCACTGCTATGCTCGCACATGTGCAAGGCAACCTGCTTGGTGATGCAGGATACAAAGTTTTCGATCGACTTGCACGTCCTTCCGGTGCATGGCCCTGATATTATCCTGGGTATAGAGTGGTTGGAGTCCTTGGGCCGGGTTACAACCGATTTTATTACGAAGTCAATGGAGTTTATGCGCGATGATAAGCTGGTTGTTCTCCATGGCGCGAACCGGCCACCGTCGCAGGTTTCACTGGCATCTCTTGCTTCCTTGATATCGCACGCGTCCCTCTTTGAGCTTTATGAGATGATCCCAATGGACCCGACGGCGCCGGCAGAGCCTTCCGGAGCCATAGTCGAGTTTCCCGAGGCCCTCCCCACGGCCATTGGCACCATCCTGACCAAGCATTCGTCGGTCTTTCATATGCCCAGTGGACTGCCACCGGTCCGCCAATTTGATCATCGGATTCACCTCCTTCCAAACTCCAAACCAGTGAACGTGCGGCCTTATAGATACCCATACTTCCAAAAAAATGAGATTGAGCGGCAGGTTCGGGAGATGCTTGATCAGGGCGTAATTCAACGCAGTCAGAGCCCGTTCTCTTCTCCAGTTCTATTGGTTCGGAAAAAGGACGGCACGTTTCGCTTCTGCATAGACTATCGAGCCTAAAATAAGGCTACTGTTCCGGACCATTTCCCAATCCCCACGGCGGACGAGTTGTTTGATGAACTGGGTGAAGCTCGTTTTTTCACAAAGCTTGATCTACGTTCAGGGTACCACCAGATTCGGATGCACGACTCAGACACTTACAAGACAGATTTCCGGACACATGATGGGCACTTTGAATTTCTGGTCATGCCGTTTGGTTTGACTAACGCCCTATCAACTTTTCAATCGGCAATGAATTGCATTTTCCAACCATTACTGCGGAAATCAGTGATTGTTTTCTTTGATGATATTTTGGTTTAAAGCCCTACTTTGGAGACCCACGGAGATCATCTCGATCAGGTTCTATCGATTTTGGAGACCCACCGTTTCTATGTGAAATTATCTAAGTGTTCTTTCTGCAGCACGTAGATCGATTATTTGGGACACTTGATCAGCAACGGGGACCTCATGGCCGACCCCGCCAAGATTGATGCAATGCTTGCCTGGCCCACCCCGACGAACGTGAAGCAACTGCGAGGATTTTTGGGCCTAACAGGTTATTACAGGCGTTTTATCGCCCATTACGCGGTAATCGCGGCGCCACTGACCGATTTACTTAAGAAAGACTCTTTTGAGTGGTCCGCGGCGGCAACTGAGAGTTTTGAGGAATTGAAGCGAGCCATGACTACGGCACCGGTTCTCCGTCTTCTGGATTTTTCAAAGACGTTTTATTTAGAGACTGATGCATCTGATTTTGGTATTGGGGCCGTCCTCATGCAAGATGGGCACCCTCTGGCTTTTTTCAGCAAGAAGCTGGGACCACGCCGTCGTAGTGCCTCTACATACCACAAAGAACTCTACGCTATTGTCGAGGCTGTTCAGAAGTGGCGACAGTACTTGTTGGGGCGTGAATTTGTCATCCGAAGTGACCAGAAGAGCTTGAAGGAGCTCCTGCAACAGGTCATCCAAACTCCGGAACAACACCTCTATGTGCGAAAATTGATGGGCTACAAATTCTCGATTGAATATAAGGCCGGGGCAGCCAACCGAGTGGCAGACGCGTTATCTCGAAGGGACGAGGATTTAGTAGCCGACACAGCTCTGCTGACTGCTCTCGCCCAGCCTATTCCGGATATTATTCAGTTGTTAAAGGAGGAAACGGCGGTGATACATGATTTATGCCTCTTACGCAAGCAGATAATGGATGGCAAAGCTCATCCTAAATACTCGGTGGCGGATGGCTTGATATATTGGGGACGTCGAATTGTAGTAAGCAAGGACTCTTCGTATGAGCATCATAGCACGCCACAGGCTGGCCACCCCGGACTCTTCGTCGCTTGAACGGTTTCTTCCATTGGCCGCATATGAGGCGCGATGTAAAGGCATTTGTGGCATCTTGCGTCACCTGCCAGACAACGAAGTACTCCACGCAAAAGCTGGGCGGTTTACTTCAACCTTTACCGATACCGACGCAAGTTTGGGAGAACATTTCAATGGATTTCATTGTGGGGTTACCACTTTCGAAAGGGTATACTACTGTAATGGTGGTGGTCGATCGTTTGTCAAAGTACGCGCATTTCGCCCCGCTTCCGGCACGATTTGATGCCCTCCGAGTTGCCCGTTTATTTGTGGAAATGGTTGTCAAGCATCACGGTTTCCCTAAGACGCTCGTGTCTGATCGTGATCCTATTTTTTGGGGGGATGTTTGGAAGGATTTGCTTCGTTTGAGTGGCACGAAGCTCCACTTTTCGACCGCTTATCACCCTCAGTCCGATGGTCAAACGGAGGTGAGGAACAGGGGCTTGGAACAGTATTTACGGGCCTTTGCCTCGGACCACCCGACGAAGTGGGCGAATTTTCTTCCTTGGGCGGAATTGGCTCTTAATTGTTTCCACAACGAGAGCATCGGCACTTCACCCTATCGGGCTCTCTATGGTCGCGAGCCCCCTGCTCTCGTAGCGATGCAGCCTTCTACGGGGAGGATTCAGCATGAACCGGCAGTTGCTGAGTTGATCGCTCAACGTTCTGCCTTGTTGGTCGACTTGAAGAAGAGCTTGTAACGAGCTCAACAACGAATACGAGATACGGCGAATAAGCACAGGCTTGACGTCCAATTTGATATTGGTGATAAAGTTCTTCTCAAATTACAACAATATAGACAACATTCGGTGGCCAAACCATTGTCGGCTAAGCTCGCTCACCGCTACTATGGTCCGTTCATCGTCATCGAGAAGATTGGTAAGGTCGCCTATCGGCTGGAATTGCCACCTGGATCGAAGATTCATGATGTTTTCCACGTGAGCTTACTTCGGCCTTATGTTGATGGCGGCTCGTCGGAGGCAGCGACGCTACTGCCCCAGGAGTTTGTTGGTGGCCGTTCGGTCGTTTGCCCGATGGAGGTTCTGGAGTGTCGTGTCGCGTTGAAGAATGGCATGCCGGTGGAGCAAGTTTTGGTCAAATGGTCTGACGAGGAAGGTGCGGCCACGACTTGGGAGCCGCGAGAGGTTATCGCTCGCCATTTTCCTTCCCTCCTTGCGGACAAGGAGCTTCTTATCAAGAGGGGGGTTGATACGGATATAACATACGAACAGGCCAAGGACTTACCGGAGTTGAGAGACGCTACACCAACGGACAGTTCTGACGAAGACGGCAACACGATGGATGAGCCGAGAAGGTCCTCGAGGCTGTCAAAGAAGCCGAATTGGCTCGACGATTATGTTTCACGTTAGATATAGTATTTGAGTTTTTGTTATTTTTATTATTATTTTTGTTGGATTATTTATTTTAAACTTTTTGCGTCGAGCGTATTATAAGCTCTGTTTCGGGTTTTCTTGTTGGTTCTTTCCAGGAATGATCGAGTCGAACCAAACCTAGGGTCCGTAGAATTATAAATAGGGATTCTGTAAATTGAGATCTCAAGAATCAATACACATAATTTTCCTGATCTTTTTTTGCACTTTTCTTCCTCGACAAGAATTCTCTCGCCCAAGCCGCCGGCTGGACGAAAACCCTAGGCGCTCGACGGAAGGTTTCCGCGAACGATCCT
The DNA here is from genome assembly GCF_004379255.2 of Salvia splendens. Taxonomy (NCBI): domain Eukaryota; kingdom Viridiplantae; phylum Streptophyta; class Magnoliopsida; order Lamiales; family Lamiaceae; genus Salvia; species Salvia splendens. Next base: position 9,659,125 of record NC_056047.1, on the reverse strand, counting down.
ATCAACTCCTCGGCGAATTGTCTTCGCCATCGCAGATACGAGATTCATCGTATCAGTCCTGCAGTCCTCGCCACTCTTCAATCAGCAGTGCAGGGGTTTAGGCCCAGCGATCGTTGACTTCATTGTCAATGGCAATCCCTATAAGATGGGTTACTACTTAGCTGATGGCATCTACCCGTCGTGGTCCATTTTTTTGAAGACGATCAGATGCCCAACTTCACGGAAGAGAGCTTATTTTGCTGAAAAGCAAGAGACCGCTCGAAAGGATGTGGAGCGGGCTTTTGGTGTGCTCCAATCGCGTTGGTCATTAGTTAAAGGCCCATCGCGTCTATTTTACCTTGGAGATCTCGGTGATATCATGTATGCATGCATAACATGATAGTCGAAAATGAAGGTGAAGGAATCACAGACGTCGTCGATGAAAACACTGCTGGACCAAGTCACGGTGTTGCAAGCAAGTCTCATCGCCAGGGTCTACCATACAACGATGATGAGCGTCTTCAGGCATTTGTTGACATGCACCAAGCCGAAGCCCATCATGCACTCCAACGTGATATGATTGAAGAACTTTGGTCACAGAGGGGCAGATGTTTTATTTAAATTCGTTTCTCGTTGTATTCTGTTTTCCAATATTGTAATACATCGAAAAATGAATTTATTATGTAATTTTATTTATATTACTTAGACATTTATGTTTTATTTAGTTTTTAACATGAAATATGTTTGTTGTCTTATATTTTACGTTGTCTTTAATTATTATTACATCAACAAAAATTAAAAGAGTGAAATAGTAATGATGTGGAAATGAGATAGACTCTTAGATATGCTGTGGGATAAACTCTCATTGCAGAGAGATAGGCTCTGGAATGAGCCTGCTAATGTGACAAGAAAAAATGGGGATAGGCTCTGACATGGGCTATTATTGCTAATGCCCTAAATGTTTCTTCAAATCCAAATAGATACAAAAGGGGGTCTGAAGATCCAAAGGGACTAGCAAAGCAAGCCTGATTGACGCGGCGCTATAATACGACTTGTTACTAAGAATGAATTGACATAATAACAGAAAAGGGCAAAATACTGTTTAAAATTCTTGATAAGAACTAAGGGCATCCATCCATTATAAGGCGGACACTTCCAATAGCTCCGCCCCCTTTTTGTCCACAGCTCCAGTTTATTTGTCCGCACCTACAAAAAAAAGTGTCTGCAGCTATAAGATGGACACTTCCAATAGCCCCAAAATTTTTAGCCACTTTTCATTTTATTTTTTTTCATTTATTTTAAATCAATTATAATTAAAATTATAAGAATTAAATAATTAGAAAACGAGGTAATTGAGACCGAATATTCGTTGTATTGGAAACGATAAAATTATACAACAAACATTTAAAAACAATACAAATAAAAACGCCGTCACCTTCTACTCGGTGGCGGAGTCGGATTCTTCCTCCTCTTCTCCGCCGCATCCCCCGCTACCGCCGGCCGCCCTTGCCAAATCTTCATCAGACAAGCCTAGCCGGCGCTGGATCCGACTTATGAGTTTCCAGTATATACCCTTGATGACCGGGTCGGTTGCGGTCTCGTAGAAACGGCAGTTTTCCTGCAGTTGTTTCATCAACTGCACATCTAGGTTCTCCCTCAAGACCTCGTGGGGATCAGGCACCATGGGTTGCGGTATAGGGGCGGGCTGCGGGATGCGCGATCCAGACGCGATCGACGATATGCGGGAGGAACTTCCAGCAACTCTAGCGCTTCGGATAAAGGCATGTTGTCCCGGAGGGCGTGGGCGCCTAGAGTGTGTAGCGGAGGGCTCTTCGGTTTGCTCGTCGTTGAGGTCGAATGATTGCGAGCCGCTGCCGCTGCAATAGTCCCCTGCTATGTTGTGTCTAGTACGCTTCGACCCAGGAGCTCCTGCCCGCTCTTGCGCACAGATGGCCTTGAGTTTCAGACAGTGCTCGAGAACAAGATACTCATCCCACACGGTGAACTTCGGCCAGCCATCCGTGTTGAATTGGGTCATAGACAGCGCCTTCACGTCGGCTTCGCTTCGGCCACTCTCAGCACTGAGCATGTTGTTCTCGTATATGCTCGCGAACCGCTTGGTGGCATGCAGAATCCTAGACCACTTTTTGCGGAGTTGTTCCCCGTCACGCGGTTTGGCGCCTCGAGGTTTGAACTCGTTGTATGCCAACATGACGCGCATCCAAAAGCTCCCCTCGGTCTGATCGGTGCCCACTATGGGGTCCGATGTGACGGCATCCCACGCCCGCGCCACAACAATGGACTCCGCCGCCCGCTGCCGCCGCCGCTGTCCTTACCGCCACCGCCGCTACCCGCGCCGCTGCCCGAGTCACCACCGCCACTGACGACGCCGCTGCCACCGCGGCTGCCACCTCTTCCGCCGCCCCCGCCGCCACTGCTTCCACCCGCCCCACTGGACTCGCCGACTATCGTCGGAACGGACGTATCCACGCTTGCTGCCGGCGTATCCGGTACGCCCGGACTGAGCAGACCCATCATCGTCTCCAGTGCGTCTCGATCTGCATCGGTGAAAGGAGACTGGCTGGAATGGAAAGGGGTCTCCGGCCGCGGATGGTTAAGCGCGTCCTGGGTCCGTAATCTCCAAACGCCGAGCGGCTCAAATTCCTCTGAAAAGGTCGGGGCGTGGGACTCGACCTCCACGGCTGAGATGGAGGAGGAGTTGGACTCGATCCCCACGGAGGGGGAGTTTGACTCCAACCCCACGGCTGGGAAGGATAGCCGCCATATCCCGATTCGTCAGTGTCGGGTTATTCGTCGTCTCCACTGTGCATTTTTTTAGAGTGAAAGTGTAGAGAGTGAATTAATGGAGAATGTTTGAAAATGGTGTAAAATGGGTGGTGGATGAGTGGTATTTATAATACAATTTTCAAAAATAATTAAAAATAAATAAATAAAAATTCCGGGGGTGGCCCGCGCGCTGATGACCTGCGCACTATTGGCCGGCGCGCCTATAGGCGCGACGAGGCGTGACCGGCACGTCCTCGCACCCTTATCTCCGGAGGGCCTTCCGCCCCAAAAATGGCGTCCGCCTCGATGCGGACGCTCCATGCACTATAGATCAGCGGGATGGCGGCGGATTGGGGGCGGCCGGCGCGCCGCCCCTATAGTGGATGCCCTTACTAAGGTGCGTGTGGGTGTACTCGAGGAGCGGTAGGTTTGACGTGGCGGCTATTGATAGGTTTCTGAGATTACATTTTCTAGTGATATAGACCGGATCTCCTATTCCAACATTCCTATTTTATTCCTATTCCAACGCTTACAAGTATTATTTTATTATTTTATTATATCAAGTGTTGGAGTAGTCCGCATTGAATATAGACGTTATTTCGGTGTCTATATATAGTTTTAGTGATTAATTGTTTTTGAAGAATGTCTGGTCATCATTCATATGAGTGCATATTTGAAGAACGAATTGGACGTTATTTCAATGTTGGTAATTTTGTGACTAATTGTTTTTAGTTAAACTTATTGAGAATATCTTATCGTCATTTGTAGACTTATAGCAGAAAGTACACATTTGAAGAAAGAATTAGACTTATTTCAGCGGGGATTTAATCAAATGTGAACTCTAAATATTGTGCGGTCTCCAAATTATGATATGAATTGTTAGAAAATATCAATAAATGACAAAATAATAACAACAAAAAATGTCAGCACAGTGTCATCGGTTAATGTTGTGTTGGTATTGTGTTTAACTGCGTTGACATTTTTTGTTGCTAATATTTTGTCATTTAAATATTTTCTAACAGTCCGTATCATAATTTGAAGTTTGTAATATTTAGAGTTTGCATTTTATCATCATCCTATTTCAGTGTCCGTAATTTTAGTGACTAATTTTTTTGTTTAAACTTATTTAGAATATGTCTTCGTAGTTTATACCATAGAATACATAAACTACAATAAGACAACACCTAATACAGTCCATTCGTGATTTGTCGAAAATGTATTCAAATGAATATTTTGGTACTCCGTCTTAGTTGTTAGATTCATGTACTTCCTCTGTTAGAGTTATTTGAACAATCTCATATTATTTGTAATCTCGTTACACTTAAAATACTAATAATTTAATTATGCTGAAAAATCAATCCCAAATTTTTAACTTAAAATGAAAAGTGTGAATAACATGGAGCAAATGAATTGTTACTTTATAATTTATCTAAGCTTTTGTAGAGTTTGTTATTTTTAATGACAAATCATATTTTAGCTCATTTAGAAAAGTTTAGTTATTTTCATAAAATGAAAGAGAAATAAAATACTTTATAAAATAATTGAGAAAGATATAAGTAAAATAAATATATTATTTTTTTAAATGCATTATAAATAGAAAATATAAAATCATACTCCCTTTGATCCACAAGACTTAATAGTATGTACTTTTGGTTGGGCAACTTTAATGCACAAATTGGTAAAGTAAGAAAAAAATAAAAGGAAAAGTAATTAGTAACGTTAGGGGATAATGAGTCCACCTTATTAGAGATAAAATAGTTTTCAAAATTAAAAAGTGTTTATTCTTGTAGGACGAACTAAGAAGTAAAGAGTACACATGCTATGTGGGAAAGATAGAATAATAAACTAAAAGAAATTAAACTTTATAAGAGAACTATCTCACCCATTAAGATGCCTACAAATCAACGCGGGGTATAATAACTAGACCCGCACGTGGATACCATTGATAATTAAAAAAAATAAAAAAATACACTATTGGGTCATAGTTATTCTTATTTCCATATTTTGCAGAATGAAACTCTAATTCATAAATTGGAAGTGCATTATGGTCATGACTGCCAAAATCATTTAGTATTTATTTTCCCTTTTAATCCGTTGGCAGAAGAAGTAAAAAATTAAAAAAAAAAGAGATTTCATATTTTACAAATACAATATTAAGCCAACGCAATACTGTCATCATTTATCGCCAAATTTATTACTCCCTTTATTTTCCTTTTTTAATCTCTTGGCAGATGAAGAAAATATGTAATCTCGATTTTGATTTTCGCGGTTGCCTGAATTCTCGCTTGAAATTTTCCCGCCAAACACAAAATCCGCTACGTTGCGTATAAGGCGTAGATTCTTAACGTTCAGCTTGCTGCTTAGCTTTCGTTCAGTTTTCAAATTCTAGGGTTCCGTATATCAGTGTTCCAAATCCACCCACAAATTCGCGTGGGTTGAAGCTTAACTCGCCGTCGACAAACCATGAGCGCCGTCAACTTGAAAGACGTCACCGTTTTGGCCAATCCGGCTCCCTTCGTTGACCCCTTCCAATTCGAGATTTCGTACGAATGTTTGACTCCCCTTGAAGACGGTAAACCAATTTTCGATTATATTTTGTGTCTATCTTTTTTCCTTCGGTAAATCCACTGAAAATTCTTTATTCTCAAAATTAATAGGTTGATCCATAGGGTTTGTTGACGAATTTGGTTTTAGGCTTTAATATGTTGTGGCATTGCATAGATTTCACTTGGAATCTGAATAGAATGAGAACGAAAACCAAGGAATTCAGTCGAATCTAGAAGCATTTAGATAGACTCTGATGTTAAGTAAATGGCTATTGATGTGAAACCCAATTATAGTGTTATCCTTTTATTTTTCTTATTCATTGGATATTTAGCTAATCGTGATGAATCTTTAACCATGACACGTTTGTTTGGATTTTGGAAAACTAACTTGACAGAGTTATGTTACAAGTTCATAGGTGCAGGTAGAATTCTGGTTTTGTTTTCATTAAAGATGGAGCAGAATATCTCTTCATTAAAGATGGAGCATTACATTGCTATTGATCAATTTGTTTGCTTTATGATTAAGTGATTCAGATCATGTATTCATCTTTTCTTCTTGAGCTTTTGCAACAAACTCAAATCCATGCCATATTCAAACGTCTAATATTTTCACATCTGTTTCAGATCTGGAGTGGAAGCTCATCTACGTTGGATCAGCTGAGGATGAAACATACGACCAAGTCCTAGAAAGCGTGCTTGTTGGACCTGTTAATGTTGGTAATTACCGTTTTGTATTTCAGGTAATGAGTTGGACATTTAAATTGTTGATTTTATGAATTCAATCATGCATTAGTTCTAACTTGATTAATTCCAGGCTGATTCACCGGACCCATCAAAAATTCAAGAGGAGGATATTATTGGAGTCACTGTGCTACTGCTGACTTGCTCGTATCAGGGTCAAGAATTTGTTAGAGTGGGATACTATGTGAACAATGACTACGAGGACGAGCAGCTAAAAGCAGAGCCACCTCAGAAGGTTCTAATCGATAAAGTCCAAAGAAACATCTTACATGATAAACCCAGAGTTACGAAGTTCCCAATCAATTTCTGTCCAGAAAAGAATGAAAATGAAGAACAGCAGCCTTGTCCTTCACCGGAGCATGTTGCAGAAGCCAGCAAGCAGGCAGACGAGTCTTCCATCGAGTGCTCTTGAACCTAGTCAGAAGCGACGAGGTCACAGTTATTTTCTGTCAACTGTTTGCAAGGAAACTATGAGCATTCAGAAGTTGAAGAAATTTTGCCATATGAGCGCCTGTTTAATTGGAAGAACATGCTTTATTCTGTAGAAGTGAAATAGATTGAATTTGTTTAAACAATTTGTCAATAGTGAAGAACACTTACATTTAGTACTGTTTTTTTATGCTACTTTTATTATTGAAAAAATAGATTTCTAATGACTATCTTTGTTATTCCAGCAATTCTACATGTGCTATACACTAATTACAGTGTATAATGGATAAATTCTTCCATAATGTTTGGCTTGGGACATTGCAGCTTCAATATGAATCCATTCCCTAAGTTGCTTGAACTCGATTTACAGCCTTTGTCACCTGAAATTATCAGATCCAAATATCACTCTCAAAACAAAGCATATTGAGATTGTACAGACAGAGATCTCTGTTCCAAGTTTGAATATTTGAAACAGTCAAGGAAATAGATGATGTTATTTGCAACTCACCTCATCATCCCAATTAGTGCGTATATTTATTACGATCAAAACCACAGCTTGAACTAAAAGCCCGCATATGATCCCCATCCAAAGGCCCTGCAACCACAATTTTCAGCTTCAGTGAGAAAGTAGCTTGATTTTCTTGTTTGTAAACAGTCTAATGCAGATACCTACCATGCCCCCGAGGTGAAAGACGAAGGCAAGCAGCACAGCACAAGGAATGGCTACTACATAGTAAGCCCCAAGATTGACGACTGCACACAAAGTTTGCCATCCACACCCTCTAGCAGCTCCTGATAGCACACACTGGAAACCATCCAAGAAGTCCGATAGTGCCAACAAGGGCAGGATTCTGGCCACATATACAATCACTTCCTCTTCGTCGCTGTACAGCTTTCCCCAGACATTTCTAACCAAAACTGTGATTGCTCCGATGACCACTCCTTCTGAGGCAGCAATTGCTGCTGCTACATATACAGCAAGACGAGCGCGAGCTGCATTTCCAGCTCCCAGTTCGTTTGACACTCTTGTGCTAGGAGTTCATTACAGGAATGTTAAAATCTTGGATTGAGATTATCTAGAAATGGGAGAACATAAGTAACAGTGGTGTGTGGTGAGACTAACCTGACTGCACCTCCAAGACCAACAGATATCATATACACCATCCAGCAGGTATTGAGGCTGTCCAAAAAGTAAATGAAAATTTGAGTTTTTTTGTCTTAAAATGGAAGGCCACAAACCTAACCTTATTGATAGTACTGATGTCTCCAGAGTTGGGTTCGGAAGAAGTCCAGATAGAATAACGACCATTTCAAATGACCAGTATTCCAAGCTGCAACTCACAGAATCAACAGAGTTAGTGTTCTAACCATGTTTGTATAGGTCTAGTTATGATGCATATGTTAAACTTTATAGACTTTTTAGACATACCATATCATGAGAGCTGAAGGAACTGCAAGCCTCAGAAACCCAACTATATCATGAAAAGCTTCTCTTGAGAAACCAGTGAAACACTCTGCACAGGCTGAGGAGAAGTTGACATACAATGCCAGCAACACCACATTGATCCAGTACGAGGCAACAGTCGCCATTGCAGCCCCTCGACTTCCAAACTCGAGTTTGAACACAAGCAGCCAGCACAAGAACACATGGAACACACTAGTAACTGCAGAGGTTACCACCATTGGAAGTACAATGTTTTGTGTCTGCAGAAACCTGATGAGACATTGGAGGATGCCATATGCGAAGAGGCTGGGTATCATCCAACGATTGAACACGCCGGCTTCAGCAGAGATGTCGTGATCTTGGCCTAGACCAACCAGAATGAAGCTGGTGTTGTACCACACAACTGCAAGGCCAACGCTCAAAGCTAGAACGACCACAACGCCTCGTTGAGTATAAACACCGAGCATTTGGTACAGCTTCGCACCATAAGCTTGGCCACACAGAGTTTCTAACGCACTCCCCATTCCTAGCTACAAGTTTTGAGGTCAGTTACAAAATCAGTTGAAATCTCGAGTGATGGCGAAAGCGAGTGAGAGGAAGGGATAGAGGGCTTAACCAAGACGCTGAAGCCACTGACTGCAGCGAAAGAAGTTGCTACAGAAGCGCCGGAGAGTTGCAATTCACCAAGGTGACCAACAAACATCAAAGAGATCACTTGTAAACAGTAGAGAAGTATGTTTACTGTTATTAGCGGTACTGCCAATTGCAGCTGATGCTTTACTTCCTCCAGAAAATCTTGATCTTCATCTTGATCATGATCATGATCAATAAGAGGTTTTGACCCTTCCTCACTCATCTTTAAAACCACTCTCTCTCAACTAGACATTAGATTCCTGCTCTTGCAATGACGCGGTGACGAAACTGAATCAAAATAATTATTCAAATTTTTTTGAAAAACCAAACTGAATTAGTACCATTGGAAAATCGAATTCGAAATGCAAAACCAATAGGAAGCAAGTTAATAAGTCTATTCAAGATGGTGCAACAAAAGTCTATATTTTGTCCTACTTACGCTATGTAGGGTGGTGACATGTGATGCTCTATTATTGGTGGGGTTTGGTTGGTGCTTAGAGTGATTAAAAAATCATTTCGCAACTACTCCAGCTTAAAAAGTCCAAATTCTAACAGCTTTTGGTGCGCACACAAAATTCGGAAGCATCTAAAACTCGCAGTAGCACTGCACAATAAACTCCAGATTTTGGATTTTGCATCCGAGGATTGGAATCAAGCACATTTTGATAGTGTAGAGCTCGCTGTCTGATTTTTAACACACCAAATCAATAACTCTTATCTTAGTTTTTCCAACCAATTTTCTTTTATGCGTATAATTAGGATTCTTCAATTTTCTTCTAAACAACTAACCAAAGTAAAGGGGGTTTAAGAATTTACCAGCAGCGGAGGAGTGACAGACCAGAGGCGGCGACGAGATAAGGGTTCGGGTTTCAGGAGAGGAGAGGGCAGAACGCAGTGAAACTGAGAATGCCAATTGGCAACCATAGATTCTCTCTACCAAATTTTTATTGGGTTAAATATTGAAATTTAGTACCCGTTTATTTTATTTCGCGAACTAATAGTAATTTCAAATTTTAACAATTCATACCACCATTTTTAAAATTAACCAGAGATAAAAATTTGATACAAAAAAACTAGTGTGCAAAAACAGAGGCTCCAAAGATACAATATTTGGAGACAGATTATTTGAATCACAGAGTACTCCAATTTAACAAGATCAAGTGCAATTCTAAGCTCATAATAGCACTACTAGAATACTGAACCAAAAGCAGAGGAACAGCACGATACAACTGGAACTAGAGACATAGCTGAATTCTGGGACTTTTATACCAATATCTTGCTAACGGGTAGTTGTGTGAGCTGAAAAATCATCGGCCAAGAAGCTTAACCGTCCACGCGCCACCTAAATAAAGACCCATAAGGGGCCCGGCCAAGAGCATTTGAGTAAGAGGATCTGTCGATGGCGTGAGTATAGCTGCTGCAATCACTGAGCCCACCACCACATATCTCCATATCGAAAACATTTGCCCGGACGAAACGAACCCAACTTGCCCAAGAAGCAGTTGTATGACCGGAACCTGAACATGCAGACTCGACTCTCAGCTTTGTGCGAATAAAACCGTGTAATATGCTCAATTTTTTAGGATTCAGACGAGAACATGGTAGAACGGAGTAGATGTCAGAATGTGGAAGCATTTAGAGTTACTAACACAAAGATGATAAAGAAGCACATAAAGCTATAATCTCCATTTGTCCCTACTGCCAAGGAAATATGATGCATAAAAAAAGATGTTACCTGGAAAGACAATCCCGTACTAAACATGAGCACGAGGACAAACTCAAAGTATTGGTCAATGGACCACAATGACTCAACAACTCCTTCCGCGTAACTAACAAAGAATGTCAAGGCTGCTGGGGTGAGGACGTAGTAAGAGAAGGCGATGCCTATATAGAAAAGAATTGAGGACCCTAGGACAATGGGCCCCAGAAATCTTCTCTCGTCCTTAGTCAACCCTGGGAGTATAAAGGCTATGATCTCGTAGAGGATTATGGGACTGCCCACCAGAAGGCCGCAGTATCCCGATACCTGCATGGAAGATGATGTTGTCTTAGTGCACAAAAGCTGTGACTCAGCTGCAAAATCTTTTTACTACGAGTAACTTTTCTTGGACTAATAGTAGGTCACATTGGTTTAAACAATGGAAAATTGTAAACTTTGGTTTTAATCAAGTTTGCACAAGACCGATTGAAATTAGTCAGTGTAATCGTTTTCCCCCTTCGATGAACCATAACACCATAACAAAATGTTTCAGGGGGGAATAATTAGTTTGACTTCAAAATTGAGATGATTAAACATTACAAAGAAATGATAAAAGAAAAAAAAAACACAGAGTTCCATTAAGGATAAAAGAATGATACAATAAGATGACTAGATGAGGTGTGACTTGTGTAATATACGATGCAATTTCAGCAAACTAGAATCTTATAATATGACCAAGTGAATAAAAGATTTGAAAAATCTTATGTTCTACTTTTAGTGCCCAGGAAAGTAAAATTATGACAGTGGCTCGATTAACTGAAGACAAAAGAATAAATTAAGACTAAGTGGTTCAATTAACGGACGACAGAGTAAAGTAATCTCAAACCTTCAGGGATGTAAAGAAAAATTCTCCAGGAGCTAACTGTAGAAAGCGAACTCCTTGCGCGCTCACCGGCTTTTCAAGAAACATAATGAGTTCCTTTGAAAATGCAAAACAACCAACCATAGCACCTCCAACAGCCAAAACCGATACAAAGAGTCTCGATCTCAATTCCTCTAGATGGTCATATATACTCATTTCTTTATCATCTGGGAGAAGCTCTTTACTAGGGTAAAGGAAATTGTAAATAAAATTTCCTTTATCATCCAACTCATTGTCCAATAAAGGATTCTCAGCCTTATCACTAGACTCTGTAGCACAAGAAGCATCTTTTAGAACCAAAAGTGCCTTGGGAAAGTACAGATATTCAATTAGGGCAGTTAAAAAACCACAAAGCAATTAAAATTAGAAATATCCTACAACTACACACAATAGAGCACAAAATTATGGAGATCTTAAGTGATATGGGTGGACATCTAAAGGATAAAAAATTATCAAGTGAAAACGAGATGTTTGAGGTAGACCTTTTATCTAAGAGATGATTGACTAAGATTATTTACAGGAGCTTATAAGCTCCAATATTTGCAAAGCTGATGTTATAATCTAATAACACAATTGTATTTCTCATCTAACACAAACCTGATAGCCAAAAAAAACGTTCAGACCAAGTCGAGATGTAGAAAAACATACGCAAACGACAATGTGCGAATACAGATATAATTAGCCAAATGAAACAGAGATCGTTAGATATTTAGATAATTGATATATGCACAGAAATTAGTCACACGAAGCCGACTCGTTGTCCGACATCAGCTCATTTGAGACAATAATCAGTGAGCAGAATGGAAGCCTGCCAAAACCCAGGAGCGGCCTGCTCCACAACATTTGATACCATATCATATCTTCCAAAAACTTCAAATTGGGTGGGTGATCCTCTCATTGAACTCAATGAGTTGGTTTTAAAAAGAAGTTTGAATCTTTTACCCCTCTTTGAAGACATTCTCATTGCGCAACTTAGGCAGCACAATTACCATAACTTGAAAGTATTTTCATTACTTTCGATTGCATCCATAGTTTCTAGATCCTCAGTACATGGCCATGGTGTTTCAATACACCAAATTCATGAGTTTGGGATAATCTAAATGCGAGAGGTGGAATAAATAGAGCCATGAAACCAGGTAATGGTGAACATTTTCCCAATTTCACAAAACATCGATCGCCTTCCAATATTTACATCGAATACTAGTTTGCGGTAGCTCTAATTGCTTAAATTTAAACTAGAAACATAACCAAGCTATAAAATCAGCAACTCAAGCAATGCTTCTACTTCAACATTTTTTGGATAATTTTAATTCTCAACTATGCCTAAATAATTGTCATCTTACCATTTGAACCTAACTCCTTTCACATAGCAAAAAATCAACAATCGCCATATCAAGATCCCTACAAACACACACACGCACATAATAGAAGCCTGAATTTAATACCCCTTTCTGAATGTAATCTTTCAAAAAAGGTCAACTTTACCGGCTCTATCTTCAGCAGCGCCATTTAAGGTGCCGCCGCTGATATCCATCTGCTTCTTCGTGACATCTTCCACAGCTGAGCAAACGGTTCTGCTTAATTTCTTCAAAACTTTTCTACTCGAGAAGACTAGCGACCTTGATTTCCTCCGATCAATGCGCAATAGCGCTCTCGGCTGGGGATGTGAGCTCAAGCAATTAAAACAAGTAGTGTTACTCTTGAGATGAGCACTGTAGACGGCGGCTCCTGCAGTTCCCATTACTTGGTTTGGTGCTAGTGTGTGTTGTGTGAGAAGATCTCACCGACTTGCAGTGCTTAGAGCATCAACAGTGGGACGGATGTCTCGGCGGACATCCCGACAGACTTCCCAAAAATACCCCATGCCACGTCATAAGGACATTCCATTGCACTGCCATGTCATAAGAGCATCTCCAGTGGTTTTGGACATGCAATAGCCCTCCCATAGCCTTGCCACTGCCACATCATCAGCACTAAAATCCTCCTGCCACATCATCTGGACATGCAACTGGACATGCAATAGCCCTCCCATAGCCTATCCACATCACTAATAACAATTATATAATTTAATTTACAATCGTAGCAACATACGGAATTTAATTTACGTGACAAATATAGGAAAATTGAATAATACTATTAAAATTTACGCGCGAAGAATTTGAGCTCCTCGGTGGACCTGCCGAGGGGGATGCCGACTGGACCTCCTGGGAACTAGGGGTGCCCCCCTCGCATCCCGTTGCGCCCGCCTTTGGCCAACCGGGCGAGGTTGGCGACCGAACGAACGAGGGGTCGGGACCTCCTGGACCGTCTCGGGGAGGTCGTGGGAACCACCGCTGCTGCCACTATAATCACCGGTATAGTTCAGTTTCTGCTTCTTCGGCCAGCCAGCGTAGACACCTGCCCGGAATTTCTCCGACTCGTTGAGCACAAGGTAGCAGTTCAAGTAGGTGAACTCATAGTACTTCCCGGGATCCGGGTAGGCTCTCTCCGCAATCCTCCTGCAGTCTTCTTTGTTTGGCCACTGGTCCGCATGCGGAGGGCGTTGGCGTACAAACCCGAAAATCGAGAGACGGCAGACCTGATTCGGTCACAGCACTTCCGGCACTCCTCCCCGGTGCGCGGTCTCCCTTCAGGGTAAAATGCCCTGTAGGCTGCGGCTATCTTGGCCCACAAGTTGACGATCCTCTGGTTGTTCGAAACGAGAGGATCATCGCAGACACTCACCCACGCCTTGGCCACCGCAACGTTCTCCGGGTCCGTCCACTTCCTCCGGACCCGGCTATCCTCACCCGGCTGCGACGACTCGCCGACCTTCTTGGCCTTGCCTTTCTTCTTAGGGGCGCTCCAACCCCGCCCTACTCCCCGGCTTTGAATGGGAGTTTCCGGAACCTCGTTAATATCAAAACCCAACTCCTCTAAGGAGAAGGTCTCATACTGCGTGTACTGTGCATCCGTTGGGGTCGATGTGTGCGAAGAACCGGTGGAAAAATCAAAAGCCGGCCGATAGACGTTTCCCCCCCGGGCGTCCGCTGCGCCGGTGGCATCATCCGCTGCGGCGGTGACATCATCTGCATAGGGGGTTGCATCGGCGGGCACACTTCCCCCGGCGGCCATCGGTGGCATCATCTGCTGCCACGGGTACATGTTGTAGTACCCGGTCATCGGAGGCCAACCACCTCCCACGGGAACCGGGGGAGTCTGAGACCCTCCCCCGAGAGTCGGGGGAGTCTGAGACCCGGTCGTCACTGAAGTACCTTCGTAGTTGTTCTTCATTTCTCGTTGTTGATCTTGTACAGAAATTAAGATAGAAAGAGTACTCGTTAAAACAAGTGGTGCGAATGAAAATGACGTCCAAAGCGCGTATGTATAGTGTTTCAAAGAATTAAAAAAAATATTAAAAATCTGACGCTGGTCTGACGCCGATCCGGGGCCTACAATGGCGCCGTGAGGATTGGCGTGAGAATCGGCGTCAGCCCAAGAATCGGCGTGGGCACGCCGATTTTGACACCGATTTCGCCGACGCCGCTCGCAATAGTTTGGCGTCAGCACCGGCGTCCGCGAAAAATCGGCGTGCCGGTGACGACGCAGCCATTAGAGATGCTCTAACGACATCCCACTGCACAATGGCGGACATTCCCAAGGACATTCCGACAGACATCCACAATAATAAAAATTCACAAATTCACCAAATTAAACAATTTATGGAATTAAAATTTCGACACGGATACAGACGGAGAAAGTGCAATGATAATTTCATTAAATAAAAAAAATAAAAAGGTACATTTCAACCAAAAAAAAGTCTAAACAAATTACATTCTAAATATCAACGACGACCCATCAGCGTCCATATCTCTTCAATAATATCATTCTGGAGTCGAATATGGGCTTGTCGTTGGCACATGTCGGCAAAATGCACGGACTCGATCGGCCTCTTCATGGGGTATCCCCATACGTACATTGGCAGTGGTCACGCCGTGGCTTGGACCGGCAGCGTCAACATCATCATTGGCCCAATCAGTCAGTGCTGGACCTTCATCTTCGACAATCATGTTGTGCATGATAACACATGCGTACATAATATCAGCGATGCTGTCAATATACCACAGCAGTGATAGACCCTTCACTGCCGCCCATCGAGCCTGTAGCACACCAAATGCCCGCTCCACATCCTTGCGCGCTGCCTCCTAAAGACCCGCAAAATAGACCTTCTTTTCTTCTGTGAGGCATCTGATCGTCTTTACAAAGACGGACCACGTGGGTATATCTCATCCGCCAAATAATAGTCCATGTTGTGCTGGTTGTCGTTGGCGACGAAACTGACGGTCGGACCACCACTCATACACTGGTCGTTGAAAATGGGCGATGACTGGAGGACATTGATGTCGTTGTTCGACCCGGCTACTCCAAAATACACAAGTCAAATCCACAACCGATAGTCAGGTACCGCTTCAAGAATCATCGTGGGATTCTTTCCCTTGAAACCGGTAGTGTACACCCCTTTCCAGGCGGCGGGACAGTTCTTGCACTCCCAATGCATACAATCTATGCTGCCCAACATTCCTGAAAACCTGTGTTGACTCCCGTGCATATCCATCAGAGCCTGGCAATCTTCGGGGGTAGGCTTCCGAAGACACCTATCCCCGAATATCTCCCTAACGCCCTCACAAAAATACCTCAGACAATCGCGGGCAGTCGTCTTGCCGATGTGGAGGTACTCATCGAACATGTCGGCCAGCTGCCTGATTGCGGCAGTGCACTTCTGTATGGGCGTGTGACCGGGTTTACCAACCGCATCCTCCCCCATCCTGAAATACTCGTATCGACGCTCTAAAGCGCCCACGATACGCAGAAATAGCGGACGATGCAGCCTAAAACGTCGCCGGAACATGTTCTCCCCAAACCGCGGCTCCGGAGCGAAGTAGTCCTCATACAACCGACGGTGTGCAGTGATGTGGTCCCGGGGTACTATAGTTCGACGATGGATGGGTCGAGGTACCGCCAGCTGCTGCTGCTGCTGCAAGGACGCTTGTATCACGCGATTTATCTCCCTAGACGTAACGGCCCACAACTGTTCTCTAATTCGCCGATGTACATCGTCCACGACTACCACCCGCACCACTACCACTAACCATTCTGGATATATAAAAGAAACGTAGAGAGAGAGAGAGAAACTCGTTAAAACAAGTGGTGCGAATGAAATGAAGTTCAACGAGCAGTATATACAGAGTTTTGTTTAAATGAAAATTAGGGACGTCCGTCGGGAACCCGTAATGGAGGACGTCAACGGAACTCCGGTGTCCGCAACGGACGTCCGTATCCGTCCCTTCCACGTCTAATGGCGGACGTCCCGCACGGACGTCCAGCACGCCGGTCGGACGTCCGCTGTTGTGGATGCTCTTAGGCTGTTGAATTTATATACTAGTATTTATTGAGTATTGATTTTGCTATTTAGAGCATCCCCTACGGTGCTCTTGGGGAAGGACGCCGTCCGTTGCAATTTCTATTTTTTTTTAAATCGAAAATAATATTAACAATTTTAAAAAAATATTTTTGGATTCCAAAAAATATAGCTGTTTTATTACCGTTATTTATTTTATTTTTATTTTTTTAAAAAAAAATTTAATCCCAAAATCATCTGTAAATACACACATTCATCATCCATTTTTCACATCAGATAATCTTTCATTAATATTTTTTCATACAACTCATCTACATCTTTCTCTCTCACTCATATCCTCTCTAAATTCAAAAATAGATTTCAGCGATATCATTGCGGAAGCGGGGCGCGAAGAACAAGAATACTATGAACAATATCGTGCCGCATATGAAGCCTATGTCGCCGCCGCTACCCCTGCATCTCCTCCTCGACCAACTAGATTAAATCACCGCTACATCCCTCGCGACCGGGAGGGAGCCCTCGAAAGGCTCCTTGCCGACTATTTTTCCGATGAGGCGCGGTTTCCGGAAGATTACTTCCGGCGCCGTTTTCGCATGTCAAAACTGTTGTTTATGCGTATTGTCAACACATTGTCCGCCCGTGTCGAATACTTTCAATCACGTAGAGACGCAACTGGTCGACAAAGTCTCTCGGCGTTGCAGAAGTGTACTTGTGCCATCCGACAACTTACTACTGGGCAAACGACTGACCTATTCGATGAGTATTTGCATGTTGGTTAGTCAACTGGAATCGAATGCCTCAAAAACTTTTGCGACGCCGTTCATTCTGCTTTTGGTGAGGAATTCATTCGGGCACCCACCATCGAAGATTGTCAACGGTTGCTTCATCTTCGCGAAACAGTCCACAGATTTCCTGGTATGCTTGGCAGCATTGACTGTATGCATTGGAAGTGGAATAATTGTCCGAATGCTCGGAGGGGGCAACACTTAAGCGGTCACAAAGGCGGCAACCCAACGCTTATCCTTGAAGTGGCCGCCGACTACAGTCTATGGATTTGGCATGCATATTTTGGTGTTGTCGGATCTAACAACGACTTGAACGAGCTCTATTCTTCACCACTCTTCAATGATGTTTTGAATGGTGTAGCACCGGTGATCGACTTCACCATCAACGGAAATTCATATCACATGGGTTACTATCTCGCCGATGGTATCTACCCATGGTGGTCGACTTTCGTGAAGACGCTCAACAATCCGCGAGACCCGAGACATGTTCTTTATGCGGAGCGTCAAGAGGCTGCTCGAAAAGATGTCCAAAGAGCTTTTGAGGTCCTTTAAGGCCGATTCAACATTGTGAGGGCCCCGTCTCGGCTGTGGTACGTTAAGAATATTGCCGACGTCATGTACACATGTATTATCTTGCACAACATGATTATAGCTGACGAAGGACCGATGTCGGCTAACTTTAACGACGAGGATAAAGTCGAAAGCTCAACCGCAAGGTCTCCCCCACGCCAAGGTATCCATACGACGGTGCGCGAGAGGATCCAAACATGACACACAATACGCGATACCAAAACTCACACTGAGCTACAAGATGACTTCATCAAACACATTTGGGCGAAATTCGGCAACGAGTAGTGGGGTTTTTTAATTTTTATGAATTTAATTATGTAATTTTTAATTTTTAGGATTTAAATTATGTAATTTTTATTTTTTAGACCATATTATGAATTTTTAATTTTTAAGCTTTTAATTATATAGTTTTTAATTTTTTTTAATTAGTAATAGTATTTTGGATATTTTTAATGCATTTTAATATTGTGGAAATGTTTTTATCTAAATTGAATAATAGAATGGTGGGACCCTTGAGCATGCCCTTGCGGAAGAGCATGGATGTGGGTGTTGTGCTCTTGGGGAAGAGCATGGAGTAAAAAATTAATAAATGTAGGGTCGGGCCCACATCCATGCTCTTTGGTAAGAACATGGTTGGGGATGCTCTTAGAGTCGAGCGTGATGGGCGATATTTTGGGTGCGAAGCTCGGTGCAATTTTATCCGGGTGTTCTAACGTGCACCGCCGGTAGTGTTAGTGAATTAAAATTTTGGTGTAATTAAACATTTTAATAATAATTTTTATTTTGCATATTGATTAGGAGATGCACTTTCTAATATTGGTTCGTTTCACAAGAATATGTACTTTCTAATTTTGAAAAGTTTGAACCCTCATGTGAGATTCATTATCTATTAACAATACTTTATTTACTTTTTTTCTCTACCTCTCTCTTACTTTATCGATTTTACATTAAAAACTGTGTTGACTCCAAAGTGCATATTCTGATGACGGAGCGAGTATTTTGATCTTTCATGTTTTGTGGCTAAAGTTTACTACTAACATGTTAGAAATAAATTTCTTGCAATATTTGAGAAGGAAAAATTAAACTTTGTGTTCGAACACTACAAAAACGTGCCATTTATTGGTGGCAAACAAATTTTGTATTTATTGGTGGCCTATAAAGCGAAAACCCTAAATTTGATTTAATACTACCTAGATCTTGATGTTTAATATCATGAAACTTTTTGAAAATTAAGTTTTTTCTTCACAAACTTTAAACTTAACGTATATAAACAATTGTTGAATTTTTTCACTAACGACAAAATCCACCTAAGGATAACCATATCTGACTTATGTAGCCTTTGTATGCCATTAGTTGTCCACTTTTGCCGTTTTTGTTCATCCCTCATTAGTTGTCCACTTTCACTTTTTACACAAATGGGCCGAAGTGTAGGTATTATTGGATCGATGAGCGACCCCACTTCCCATCAAATGTACTCCCTCCGTCAGCCATTAGGAGTTCCATATTTTGGCACCTTGCGGCACAGATTAAGAAGTGTTAAGAAAAGTGGTGGAAAAAAAGTTAATGGATTATGAGTCTCACTTGTATATATTAGCTTTAAATCAGCGGCATACACAGGTGGAGGAGGTGAGGGGCTTAAGCCCCTCCCAAACTTTTTTTAAAAAATAAATTTCTACTTCAAAATTTTTCAAAATTTTCAGAAACTATGTTCAGCCCTCGCCAAGTTAATATCTTTGATGTCTAAATTGTTAGAAGTTTAATGGGAAGGAGGGGCTGAAAATTAAAATTACAGAGCAAACTACTTACAACAATGGCCGCCGCATATAATTGGGAATAAGGGAAGAGGAAGAAGATGAACAAAATAATAGCTGTTAAACTTTTAACTTAATAGTAGTAATAGAAAAGGTAAATCCGTACTCCCTATTTAAACGGATGGCACATTTTTAGCTATACAATTACTATTATGAAATGTGTCACTACATTTAATATAATTACTATAACACTTTATAAATTGCTTCCTAAATTTGACAACGTTTTTTATTCAAAAGAACTATTTATTGAATTTTTTTTATAATTTTTAATATTGGGAATTTTTATAATATACTACTCTATTCGTCTCATAAGAGTATGCACTCTATCATTTTCACTCCGTCCCACAAGAGTATGCACCTTTTAATTTTTGAAAAAAATTTCCCTCTAATGAGTTGTGACATATTCTCCACTAATAACTACTTATTCTTTCTACATCTTTACAAATTATGCATTAAAATCCATGCCCAACCAAAAATGCATATTTTTATGGAACGAATGAAATATATATTACTCCGTCCCTTAAAAACAGAAACTTTCATTTTGGACCGTCTTTTAAAAATAGAAACTTTCAATACTTTCTATTTTAGGTTGTGGACCTCACAATCCACTAACACTACTTTCACTATATTTTCTATTCCTCTCTCTTACTTTACCTATTTTTCTTTTCGTCTCTCTTACTTTATCAATTCTTCTCTTGTACTTTATCAATTGTACATTAAAATCTGTGCAGCATGCCGTTTCAAAAGTTTCTATTTTTTATGAATGTAGGTAGTACTAAAAAAATTTAGTAAAGCCCCTGCCAACATTTATTTCTGCGTCTGTCACTGCTTTAAATGAAATGTGAGTGAAATGAGTTGTTGGAATGTGATACCTATTACTATTTACCGTAAAAATGATTGGAACTTTTATTTATGGACGGACTAAAATGGATAAATGGGAACAGGAATGTACTTAGAACTTGGAAGTTATAGCGTAATGCACCGTGCCACAGCGCAGCACCGTGCAGATTTAATTTTCCCGCCATTCCCAATATCTTTATTTCAGCGCATTCTGAAACGAAGAAGAAGAAACCGCAATAGCAGCAATGGGCGTGGAAAATCCAGCGGAGGTAGCTAAATTCATCATCAGAAGCAGAATCGCCGATCCCTTATTTGTCTACTCCTATTTCTCCCAATTACCCGATTCCAACTACAGGTTCTCTATCCCTCTCTATGGTATTTTCTATTGTGTATGAAAAAAGCGTGAAACCGAATGTGAATTACTTTGTTCTAAATGGAGTACAAAATTCGCAATCAATTCGTGGGAATGGCGGAGTTAATTTAGCGAGAACTGTCGTTTCCCAGAGTCAATCGGTGCGGTGCCTTTTGTTGTTTCAAGTGCTTACGCTACGGTTTTGATCCATCTCATCAGTAGAAGTTAGTTTGATTACTTAATTGCTTCGATTTTGACACAGGTCGGGTTAATTGAAAAATACGTTGACGTGCTGTGCTTTTATAATAAGCCTGTATTTCGTTTATCTCTTGGACTTTGAGGACTTGTTTTTATTGGTAGAAAAGATCGGAGGCATAAAGTTAATTTTTTGTTCTCGATTATTTTTCAGCAAGTTGAAGTATATAATATCAAGTTCAGTGACCGAGGCATGTAACAACTCAGTTCTGCTTTTGGGTCCTCGAGGCTGTGGGAAAACTGCGGTGCGTCAAATTTCACATTTATTTTGATTGTCTGGAGTATTTGGTGATGCCAATGGTCTGTGTTCGTGAGCTTTTGGCCCTTTTTTTGGTTAGGTGCTGGAGTTGGTTCTTGAAGACCTACTTAAAGAGCATCCAGACATGATTTCTGTGGTATAAATTTGTAGTTACTAATCAATTCAAATATCGATGTCTTTGAAAAAGGTTGTCTGCATTCTTTCCTGATAAGCACTGTTCTAATGTTTCAGGTTAAGTTGAATGGACTCCTGCACAGCGATAACAATTGCGCATTGAAGGTCAAATTACCATTATTTCACTTACTATAATAGTGTTTCTGTGCAACGTGCATATGATTTTAATACAAATTTTTAGGATAAGGTATATAACCCAAAGTCTGGAGCCTGGCCAATGAAATAGAGACGTTGCAATTTGATCAACTACATTGGTCAATTAGTTATACTCTTATAAAATTTTGAGTGTATAATTTGAGATACGCTAGATTTAGCTTACTTGTTTCTTAAGTATGTGAGGTCATATCACCAATGATTCTAAATGCCAAACTAGCTAATAATCCTGTCAAGCCTTGCAGTTGCAGAAGTATCTCATTGGAATTTATACAATGATGTGAGTCAAAATCTCTACTAAAGATGTCCTTAGAAACTTGAAATTCTGGTAAAAGGAAACATATTTGTCGATATCTATCTATATAATAGCAAAATCAAAGCGGTTACAGAAGCCTTACTGCCTCTGTTTTTTCATCATAAGTATCAAAAGTGCTTATAACTAGTGCATTCTGGTCCGTTCCTCTGTTTGATCATTTGGTGTAGTTGGATTATCTGGTGATTACGTCACAATGTCATTCGAAATTTGTATTTACAATCCATGCTTCTTCATATACCAAAACCAGTAAACATTATGTTAGGGACTCATGTTTTTGTGCAATTTCTCATGCAGGAGATAGCTAGGCAAGTGTGTATGGAGCATCAGTTGCAGTTCTCTAAAATGGTAAAATTATTGTACTAGTCTTAAGTTTCGATATACCCTTCTAGTCTCACAAGTTTTCTGCGTCTACAAAAATAACTTGGCAGGCCTCATTTGACGAGAACTCTAAATTCTTGCTATCCATTTTACGGTACGTAAGGTGGTTTGGTTTCTGTCAGCGTCTTCAATGAACAGATTGTTCTTGAATCTTGATATTCTATTCATGCAAGAGAGTATTGATCCATACATTTATTTTGACCAGGGAGTGTGGGTTAGCACATAAAACAATTGTTTTTGTGCTAGAAGAGTTTGATCTTTTTACAGAGGTAATGCCCTCAAGTGAAGAAGAAAATTTCCCAAAGTATGCCGAGTTGCTGCTCATTTATGTACCAATCACTTATGTTATTGAACTATATATGCAGGGAAAACAACGATTGCTTTATAGTTTGCTTGATGCAATGCAATCTGTCTCGTCACAAGCGGTTGTAGTTGGAGTGAGTTGCCGACTGGTAAGCTGGTCCTCTCTCTCAATATACATATATCAATCTTTTTTTTCTTTGATATTTATGTTCAATATGACTTCCCTTCTCTTACCTGTACAATAGTGACTACTATAGCTGCTTAGTTTTTCTGTGTCTGATACTAGCACCCATAATTCTAACTTTTTCTATTCTTTTCTGTTTCTGTTTTATATTGATGCATCCATTTATAAAATGACCCAATAAGAAACTTTATTCATTTGAAAAGTACTCCAGTCAATAATAAAAGGATTGAACCTGCTTTGTGGTTTGTAGGATGCTGACCAGCTGTTGGAGAAAAGAGTTAGATCTCGTTTTTCTCACAGGAAGCTGTTGTTTCTTTCTTCCCCTGGAGAAGATTTTCAAAGGTGAATTATTGTTTCTTGTTTTAATTACTCTGCTGATTGTATCATGATATTCTATTATGATGACTTCAGTGTTAACATGCAGACTTGCAGAGCACATTTTACTATTACCAATGGATTCAAGGCTTCCTAACGATTTCAGAGCTTCTTTCAACGAAAAACTACTCGTATCCTTTCCTTGGAGTCATCCTCACGAGTTTCTATTCAAGTTATTTTCTTAAAAATGAAATGGAAGTTGCACTAAGTTAACAGTAAATATGCTGAAGGGCTTAACCTGCTTGCTCTTCCTCTTTTCTTCCCTCTTGCTCCTTTATGTTTTTCTACTACATTCAAAATTTCCATCTCAAGAAAATATGAGAATAGGGCCCTTCACAAAAAATCTCAGCTCATGAAACAATGATTCCTTGCTTGACTCATGAATCTTCTGCATTTAGTATATATGGTTACAATTCCTTGACGTGTCCAGAACATTTTAGCTGGTGAAGAATTCAAAGGGGTCGTCGATCAATTATGTTATTCTGATTCAACTGTCAGCCATCTATTGAGATTTTTGTAAGTGTTATTTTATGTATAATGCATTTTTAATTACTGTTCAATAACTTTGTGGCCGTTATCACTAGGTTCTGTGCTGTTTGTCATATGGACTTGAGTTCTGGTTCCCTATCAATTCAAAATTTTAAATCAGCACTTCCAAGCATACAAAGGCAGCCAAAGCAGGAGGCTCTAAAAGGTGAGTGCATACTTGGCCATTGTCTAGGTTTCATCTTTTCCTGAGGCACTAACTGTCATAAATTAAGACATTTCCTTTTTCTTGAGGAACTTCCATTTTTGGGGCTACCTGAATTTTACGAGTACTTAATACACGGTCCATAATGTCTGGTGCCAATAGAACCGGAGTTTTAGCAAATTTTTTCAATTGGATTAAACTACTTATGCCTTACTATATTGGCCATCTAATTTTGTCATCTTATGATTTTGTTGTACTGAGCTCTTCAGTTATCTGGACAAGATCCTTTAGTAAAAACCTCAAAATAAAACACAACTTATGAGTAACATAAAATGTGGAGAGATAAGGAAAATGAAATATGATAAAAATGAGTCGATGAACTTTCTGACTGACAAAGAAGTGAAAAAGGCAACTTAGTTTTCTAGGAGTTGCTTATTAGTTGTACTGTCCAACCTGAACTCTTTCTTGCTCTTTATCTTAATTGAAAATCTGATTCGTGTGTGCAGATTGCTCTGTTTTGCAACTTTATCTTCTAGTTTGCATGAAGAGGCTGGAAGTCAAAGAGGTGGAGTTATGCAACTTCAATTCTATAATGAAAGGTGCGTTGAAATTGCTCTTTTCTCTCTCACCTCCCTCCCTGATCCATTATTCTCATTGTAGAGTACAAAAGCATACCCGACAGCTTCCAAACGTGCGACAATTTTGCAAGGAATGTCTGCTTACGGGTGTGTATCACTTCCTGTCTAAACCGTGCACATCTCGAATAGAATATTTGCTATCTGTCCACCTTCTATGCACACCAGTGACATTGATTGACTTCTTTTAGGCCTTTGAGCATCTTCTGCAACGTGGGCTGGTCTCGTTCCAGGACAACAGAGGGCAGGGACAATCCACTGAGTTCCGTCCAGTGAAGCTTTTGATATCGTGGCATGAACTGCAGCAGGGGTTGCAATCCTTCCCCTCTTGCCCGGTGCGTCTCTCAAAAATCTAAAATGCTGATATGAATATCTTTTCTTCTCCTATATTTTGATGATGCCAAATTTGAATCTTCAAATGTAATCATGCAAAGTTAGCTTACATCTTGATTCATGCAGCAGATGTTATATAGAATTTGATATATTATAATTTTGTGTTGACAGGTACTCCTACATAAATTGATGGCTCGCGAAGGCTAAGCAGGTCAACAGGGACAACTGTCATTGAAATCTTCTTCCCATGTTCTTGTTCCTCCCTTTCTCCTCGTCATTCTACTTTTCTTGTAATCTTGTATGAAACCACTTGAACTATCAAGACTAGCAACCGTAAAGGAAAGTGTTAAATTGAGATGATATATGCCTTATTAACAATTTATAAAGATAAAAATATCTTCTTAAAAAGTACTCCTATTAGTAATGAATTTTAAGGGAAGAATGTAAATGGCAAGATAAAAAGAAATGATTATTAAATTTCCTTTTTGTGTAGAGAAGAGGTAAATATATATTTCAAAAATGAAGAAGGTATAAGACTTCATCAAATACTTTTCCTGGATGAGTTTTTATGAATAAAAGATAAACAACAATTATTTCTCTTTAACATTTTAATTCACCTCTTTCCTTGGAATTGCTCTAAACTATATTTGGATTCAACATGAAAGATAGTGATAATTTTGTGATTATTTAGATAGTAGAAAAAAGTACTATTGTTTTTAATACGGATCAAATGTTTTAAAATGCTCAATTTTGTACCGTCTTTTATTTTACACAAACTTTAAAATAATCTTGATTTTTTTGGGATTTTATCACACATTTGAAATCAAAATTGATGACAGTTGAGTCATTTGAATAAGAGAGGTGGATTTTGAATTCACGTGTAAAATTAAAAACGAAATTAATGAAACAACTGGCAAATTAAAATGGTACATTTATTTTTGAGATGTCATACTAAAATCATTTGCTTTTCAGTCCAATGATACATATCTGGTTTTTTTTTTTCTAGAATAAACTTTTTTTGTTCCGGGTTTGGGAGAGACGCATAACCCTCATGTGTCTCCTTTTACTGAAACGCATGGCGGAGATGCGTCTTTTATAGAGACGCATGAGGGACATGCGTCGTTAAATTTTTATTTTTTTTTCTTTATTTTTTTTGAAAGACGCATAAGCGTCATGCGTCACAGGCAAAGACGCATAAGCGTCATGCGTCTTTCATTTTTTTTATTTTACTATTAAAAATAAATAAAATATAAAAAAAATTAAAAAAATGAAAGACGCATGACGCTTATGCCTCTTTGCCTGTGACGCATGACGCTTATGCGTCTTTAAAAAAATAAAGAAAAAAAAATTAACGACGCATGTCCCTCATGCGTCTCTATAAAAGACACATCTCCGTCATGTATTTCATTAAAAGGAGACGCATGAGGGTCATGCGTCTCTCCCAAAGGCGGAATAAAAAAAAATCCAGTACACTCGAGGAATGTTATCTGTGGTCTAGAACAAAAAAAGAAAAACCCATACATATCTGTGATGAACGGAATACTCTACCATCACTAAGGTCTAAGCCACATCATTGTTTTATTCAAAAAGATTACAATTATAGAATTTCCTCCATTCCAAATTACTTGCACTATATTCCATTCAG
This sequence comes from Salvia splendens, assembly GCF_004379255.2. NCBI lineage: Eukaryota > Viridiplantae > Streptophyta > Magnoliopsida > Lamiales > Lamiaceae > Salvia > Salvia splendens. The sequence goes on along the minus strand of NC_056047.1, from coordinate 9,632,488 downwards.
GTCATCCTAAGCAATAATTTTTTTAACAAAAACTTTATGTAATCGTTTATTTTAATCTCTCATTATCTTTCATATTCAATTCTTTCTCCGTATAACCTTCAAACTCAATTTCTTAAATTTTATTTCAACCATCCCACAAGCACTTGTTAGTTATCAGCAGACAAGATATTCAAACTGCAGGAACAAAAATCTCTTCTAAGTTTCTAAATAACACAATGCGAAAAACTCCTTAAATGTTAAAATATGAATGAAGAAAAAAAAATGTGGCACTGGCAACATTTGCCCACAAAGAATTAAGATTTATAAATTCAACAAGAGTAGGATCTAACCTAAAAAGTAAAACATTTACAATTAAAATTGCAGTGGGTATTTACACAACCTCAAATTACCCAAAGAAAACATGGAGATCTCAAAGAAAATTGTTGAATCCCCCCCCCCCCCCAAATGAACCTATTGCCATTTTTTCTTCATTGACCTGTGTAGTTGATACGACCATGCAGCCAAGAATACGACGAGCCCAATTCCGACAGTCGTCCAAAATATAACCACCCACCTCGGCATGACATTAGGGAACAGTCCTGATTGACCATAATATATCATTCAATAAGCCTCTAGCAAATGAAAATGTGAGTTTCAAACTAAAACAAACATAAATCTACACCATTATATTTAAGTTGAAACAAGATGATTGAGGAGCAAAAATATTAGACAGAGAGCGTTGATGCCAACTGAATCGGATACTCACCATGTCCAAACTTGATACAAATGAGGAGTTCCACGATGCAGATAGCAAGTGAGAGCCAGCAAAAGGTACCTACTTTCTTCACTAGTTTTCTGTTAACAAAGCAAAGATCAGACCGTTGGAAAACATTAAAACTTTCCTACTTTAGACCCCAGAAACTGGGAAACATGAATTACCTGTCTTGCAAGTAAGAATTGTATTCGCGAATTGTTGGTATTGCTATAAGCCACCACAACACCAACCTATATACAATTATAGGATTTCGAGGAGGAACCCAAAGGCAAAACTTCAGAAAGAAAGTATTGAGTTCCACGGTCAAGAAGACAATGCAAAGGCTCAGAACTTGAACAAAGCGGAATGGACCAAGAAATGGGTGCCATTCGTCTTTATCCCACATGGCAGGGGTGAACTGTCCAAGAGTTCGTTTGACCTGAAAATCAAAGAGGATGCCATAAGTTTCTGTTTACAGTGATGGTGCAACATTATAAATGGCTCTATACAGAATAAAACATCCTAACTAGACCTCGGTGTAGCATGACATAAACAACTTATAGCGAAGTTACCAATACAATACATTCAAACTCAATCCAGATGAAAGAAACCCAATTGGCTTAAAATTAGATCTTCAGAAATGAAGAGAACAATGCCCTGCTGGAATATCATATGTGGGTGGTCATCTCAATTGGTGCATGTTTTACATATCGTCACTTTAGAATCTAAAGTTCTCCTACATACCAGAGACTTCTATAAAATATTCAGTTATAAGCAGCATGATAGACAACCTGCCAGCTAAACACCAGGACACAACAATATATACATAACAATAACATCCAACCCACTTAGACAACCAACCAGAATACATGCCAATCTGCAGTTAACTTTAAAGATATTACTTTATGTAATTTGAAGGTCATGCAAACTGACGTACTTTCCCCATGATGTTAGGCTGCTGGCTTATCCCAACCCACTCATAAGTTCTTCCATCAAAGTACCGAACTGTGCGCATACCAGACCAGATACCTGTGAAGCAAAAAAAGAAACATAGTGACAGCCCTCTTTCCACAAGAAGTAAAAATGAATATCTAAGGTAAGTAGGTAACCAAGATAAGCCAGCAGAAAAATACAAGAATAGAAGAAAATCGGGTACTGGTATGGCTAAAAATTTTTTATAAGATCCACAGGTAATAAACCAACTATATGTCATGGCAGACGAGAGTTGTAACAGGAAATCATATTTAAGCTAAAAGGTGTTACTACCTTCTCTAAAAAAAGGGGCCTGTAAAATATTTTCGAGTAATATGAAAAACCCAAAAATGATAACCAGAGTTGAAGCAACTAAAAGCTTACCAAACCAATTGCAGATAAATATGTCAAGAATGATACTGTCCCACCAACATTCATTGAAGTTCGGCAACATGTGGCGAAAAGTCAGCTGAAAACACCAGATACAAAAACCACCTTTAATGAACAAAGAAATATGTCCTCAGTCCTTGCTCGGAACTGAACAGAGTAAATTTAGTAGGCAAGAATAAAAACTGACCTCCATCAACTCAAATCCGATAGAAAGTACCCACAAAAGTGGCTGATTACGAATCATTATAGCTTTCCCCCACCAGCCGAGGATATGTGCCAAAACAAATTCATCAAAAAGTGTGTCCTAAGAACAACATGAATCAAAGTTTCAGTGCTAGCTGCATAGGCATATTTACTTGACAAGTACATAAAATAAACACTAAAAATACAAAGATAACATACATAAACATTCTTAAACCTGCTTGTAGGATTTTCAGGTAAATAAATTCGGCAATCGGCGCCATATGATCTTTCTGGATGTTCTGCATTTATGACAATAGAATATATCAGTAATAACTCATATCCACTAATGAGTATAATGGTGGAAAACATGTAGCTTGCGTTCAATGGAGCAGTAAAAGTTGAAACACCTTACCAACACCAAGATCAGGATGGAGGAATTGCATAAATTGCCGTGCATCATCACGCTTCTACAAAAACGAAAAATTGAGAAGAGATATCAGAAACTGTTTAGAAAATTCATAAAGAGTGATAAATCCAAGCTATGACGCAGTCAAGAAGAAATCACAAAAGAGCTATAAAATAATGAGTAAAGCTGTATAGATATTAATTTTTAAAAAATTGTGTTAAAAGAATCATACTATGATTTAACCAAACAAAAATGATTCTGAACATTATGAATAACACTTCAATAGTCTCTGTTTTTGGAATCCATATTCAGGCTACTTATGGCAATGCCCACAACATGTAAAATAATTTCAGCTATGCATAATATCTCTAGCCTGTCTCTCCAACAAACTCAGTATGCTGAATTGATGGAGTAAATTATTTGATTTTATCAGGAAAATACTAAATTAACATAGAGACACTTGCCATATAGCTAAACTAAACTTAAGCCCAAAATAGGCCAAGAAAAATACAGCTGTATACAAAAACATAAAGGGCTACCTGGAACAATAAAAATGTTAAGGCAACGAGGTATATTACAGCCATTCCATGAACAAGTCGCCATATTGCAGGATGCGGCCGGATAAGTATCCTGAAAAAGAATGTGGTCCATGATAATTTGTCCAGACACATGAGCATGTCAAAAGTAGAGTTTTGAGTGGTTCAATATACATAAGGTATTCCAAGAACATCACGGGGCAAGACTATATTTTTTAAGCCATTTAGCTTTGACTGAAGTTAATGCCTTCTGAAATGCTAAATACTAGAGAAGTCAAATTGATGATTTAAGAAAATTGTTCTTCACTCAACAAGAGAAGAAACTTTACAGAACCAATTAGCTCATGCAAAGACAAGCAGAATTCACAGGTTAGGTTGAGAATAGCTTACGTTGAAGGAGCCTGCAATAAGCAATAAGCAAGGAACACTGCGCTCATCGCCCATAAACCCCTATCAAAAGGCATAAATGCAATACTTAGCCTTCAAAATTTACATGGAGGATGCGCAAATAGGACAATACGATTCTCATATGTGCACTTTTTTATGTGGTATTCAAAGGTTTTAGCAGTCACCTTTTCACAGAAGTAACAAGCTCAGTTTCTGAACCACGTTCAGGATCAAGAGCTCCACTTGCCCATCTGAGGAATATTTCCAAAATGAAGTTATTTCAGGACTATTGAAAAATAATTGCTCATACCATGAAGTGCTTCTCTTCTGTTTCACTATTATGCTTCCTAGCATCTCCAAGTGAAACCTCATATATTAAACTTATAACTAGAAATACGTTAAGGAAAAACACTAGAAAGAATAATTATTAACATGTCCATTTTTCTATTGCCACCAAAACTTATGAAAGAACCAAAAAATTTAACCAACTTACACAAGAAAGCATGCACCAATTAGTAATAATGTAATTGTGCGAGGCTTGTAAGCCCAGGCAGTCCACGGATCATGCTCGTCTTCACTACTTGATGTGCTCAAATCACCATTTTGATAAGCCACATGAACCGTCTGCCAAGCTCTCCAATGGTCGTTAAATTCCATATTCTATGATATAAGATACTTCTCACTGCAAGAACAATTCAAAGAATGAGCTTCAAGACCTCCATAATTACAAGATAGAGGACATTAAAAGTTATCAATAATAAGAAGAAAACTTTGCCAACCACCCCATGACATAAACAAAAAAATTAACATCATAAAATGCTATCCGAGCATCCGACGGATAAATTCCAAGGTACTTCAACAAGTAAAAAAACACAGCAAAGATAATACTATTGGTTAATGCAAGTCCAAGCCTTTTCCATGCATACAACGATATGAGTTACAAATATACACCTAAAACTATTTAAGCTCAGAGTTCAAGTAGAGAGGCAAAGTAGACTTAGTGGCACGCCAAAAGCTGATAAAAATATACAAGTATCAAAATTTCGAAACACACCCTCCAAATTTTCTCCGAGTAAAACATATTAGTACTAGTACATATACTGAGCTACAGAACCTTTGAGCATAAAAGTAATAGTCAACCAAAAAAAAAAGTAGCTACAAGCCTACAACAAGAAAAGTTTCCACACACCTACCAATTTTATTCAATCGTCTACCATAACACAATATAATACTGCTACTAAATAAAAGGCTCCGGTTTATTCACAAAACCTTGCGGCTTATAAACCCTAATCACACGCCTCTCTAATTAATTCATAAACAGTGAAAAAGTTTCAACTTAAACAGTACCAATCCTGCGTAGACTTCAGTCAATAAACATTGATTGAAGACGCGGAATCAAATGAAAGCTAGAAAAAAAAAATCAAAAGAGTGAATCGTCGCATGCAATGGAAGAGGCAGCAGAATCAAAATCCACGACTTCGAGTGTCGTTTTCAACCGATTAATTCGTCGATACAAACGTGGAAAAATCAATTCGAGAATATCCAACACTAAGTTCAGTGCATGCTAAGAATCCGATTCCGCATTCACCCTGAAGATTAAACAGTCGAAACACACATTGCTTGCATATGAGAAGCAGAAAAGCCAATCAATACATACATTGGAGTAATGCCAATTTTATTCCCCTAAAAAGGGAAAAAAGGGAAGAAAAAAAGAAGAAAGATTTGACAGGTAGGTGAAAGAGAGGAGAAGAGCAGGAAACAAAATGAATCAAATAATGACATTCACTTACTCAATTATATAGAGAATGGCGGGATTGGGGCGAGGGAAGGATCTGAGCCCTGGGATGGAAATGAGGTCATCGAGATTTGAGAGAGGGGGAAAAGGAAGAGCAGAATGAGTAGAGAAGTACTAAAAGAGAAGTGAGAGTCGGGAACGTATAAATGTGCGGCTGAATACCGATAAATTTAGTGCTCAGATGAAAAGGAGAGAGAGAGAGAAGAGGCGGCGAAAAGGCGGTGACGTTTTAAAAAGGTACGGCGGTCAAAGGGCAAATGTTTTAGAGAGAGAAAGTGGGATTTTGAATATCTGGAGTGGGTGAGTTTAATTCTGTAGTAAAGGCGGGCAATCAATTAAGGTTACTGCTTTGAAATCGAGTGGGGATATTCCATTTTATTTCACATTAATGTTTCGATTTATTGTCACGCCCCCAAAGCTATATTCTTCTTACAACTACCTCTAATTTTATTCCTTAATAAAATATTTTTTTTATTACTAATTTCAACAAGATTTAAAATATACTCATCGCTAATTTAGAACCATCCAACAATATAATATGACTCAATTATTTTGAGATGCAAGGAGTATATTACCTTCGTCCGCGACTAATGATCTTGTTTTTCTAACTAGTTAACTTTTTAACAAGTTTTTTTTTTTCAAATAACTTTTTCTTTTTGTATTATTCATATTTTAATAATTTTGTACTATTTTATTTAGTTGACAGAACAAAGATATTTTTACCTATGTACAATTTATAATAAATTTTATTATAATAAAAATTATACTATTGATTACTTACTTGTACTTTTTATTTTAGATAGTAGATTTCGTAGATTAAAATATTACAGTTAATTGGTTCGACCAATTTACCCCTTTACCTAATCTTGGGGTGTTTAATGTTTACATGTTTTGTCGATTTAATACTTGAAATAGTAGATATCATTGTTGATACGGCATTTGACAGACTTCGTATGTTCTTTTCTATCGTTTACAAATTCTTGATAGTTTCGAATCACTAACATTGTGATTTGATTTATTTTTTATCTTAAAAGTGACTGCCATTAATTTTGAAGATCAAAACTATTTTGACTTGATTGGTAACTTAAATAATATTATTAATTAAATATTCAAATGCTAATTAAACTGATGTCAATTTTTGTCTTCAACATTAGAAAAAGATAACATTTTGAGATCTAAACAAATCTTTGAAGTTTAGGCATATAATCAAATTAATCAAAGAAATATATCACGTGTTTGGTAAGGTTATTGGGTTACAACAATTTGATTTGGCGGCATGGCCATATTAGGCGGATTTTTAAGATTTCAAATCAAATTATTTGTTATTTCAAAAATGGTTTGGCGATGTACCTAATGTAATATACTAGTACTACACTAGTTTATGAATTGATGTAAACATATAAAATCAAAATATAATTGCGATAATCAAAGAATTTCCGTAGAAAGAAATCGTTCATATTGTACTATCGAAGCAGTTCAATCATTTATTAGCAAGTTTTAGCTGTTTAATTATTCGTTCACTCATCATGCAAGTACAATTTTTTAATTAAAAGAATACACATACTGAATCATTAGTTTTTTTTCCCATATTGAATCATTAGTTAATAATTTTGAGTTGTTAAATTCAATCTAATAAAGAATCGCCAACAAAAGACGAATTCGTAAAAAAGTTTGCATTAAAAAAATTGGAGTTGTCGATTGGTCAGGAATTTTTGTAAAAAAACAAAAAAAAAACTGACCCCAATTGAAAAAACATTTATACACAAAGTGACCTAAGCTAAAAAAAATACTAAATTGAACCAATATTTTCGGACGGATCACTTCTTGACAAATCTATAATTTAAAAAATAACATACAAGAAAACCCTAATACAAAAAATAAACTACTAGCTAGTACTCCCCCGTCCACGAATAGGAGTCTCGTTTTTCCATTTTAGTCGGTCCGCAAATAGGAGTAACGGTTCATTTTTACCATAAATGGTAATAGGGTCCACCTTCCACTAACTCATTTCACTCACATTTCATTTAAAATTAATATATACAAGTGAGATCCTTATTCCACTAACTTTTTTCCACCAATTTTTCTTAACATTTCTTAAAACTCGTGCCGCCAAGAAATGAAATTCCTAATGGCGGACGGAGGGTGTACATTTTAAATTATAGTATAAGTCAAATAACTCCAAAATAGGTGAGATATTTATCTATAATAAATAGCTAGTGTGCCATACTAATTTGGCACGTAAATAAAAATTAATAAAGTGGTATGTTCCACTCAAATAAACACCCAACAAAATAAATCCTAGAGAGAGACGCATTTTCAAGTATTAAATGCAAAATGGGCCCAAAAGGCCAAAAGTATTTAAGAAAGTGTAGAAAAGCCATGTGAAATGATAATAATAATAATAATAATAATAATAATAATAATAATAATAATATTAATAATAATAATAATAATACAATTAAAGTGAAAGACCAAATTCATCATAAAGATTCTACACAGCACGAGACAATTTTTATTTACAGGATTATATAAGCTTTAATGATAAGGATATATGCCTGCCTCGTACATTTAATTTTGCTAGCTGACCTTTTCCCATTTTATTTCCAAATATTTTCATCATTACCCTCTACCCTATTTTCATTTCTTTATTTTCTACCAAACTTTTACAACTCATATTGCTTAATCATATATAGTAATATCGTTCCCTCAAAATTAAAGTAAATCATGTATATATTAATATTATTTACTCATCTAACATCAACGCGTGAATTTAATATTATTTTGTAAACTTTTTAATTAATGCTTCTATGTGTAAGCTTTTTTAAATGAGTAAGGGTGATATTCTTTTCTTTTCTTTTTGATTGTAGATAACTCTTGCTTAATTATATTTATGTGGGTTAATGTTATAAATTCAAAAGTTTCTACCTATTTATGTGGCAAATCGACTAAATGTATGGTTTTCGAGATGTGGGTTAGTAATTAAAATTATCGAGGTTTGACTGAAACCACACGATCAATTTTCTACTATTATTTTTTAAAATTGAAATTATCATGGTTGGCATGCGCAAAATTGATTGAGACATTGTAAAACCATAATGTGTTAACAAGATGCTGACAGCTCTCTGCATTTTGATAGTTTAATTGCAAAATTATGATTGCTAATATCTTGGACTAATCTTGTATGCTTTTTCATTATTACAGCTATGCATTCAAGATAAGGATTTTTGACCAAATAATTGGATGTGTCATTATGATTATAATCTTGAAAATGATTTAATTCCATGTGATATAAGTTGACTAAATAAAGGTACTAAATATAGGTCATTAAAATAATTGTGTTGCTCATTGATTAATTTTAAAGGGATACTGCCAAAATAAAATTAGGTTAGTAAGTATCAATGTACCTAGTGAAACTGCAGGGGGTGTATGTGTCTTGACAGTTTTGCTACTAAACTAAAACTCAAGTTTAGTTGAACGAACAAGAAAATCACTATTTTAGGCCAATTGTCTAGTCTTGACGGCAACAAATTGATTACTCATTTGCTATCTCCGTCCATAAAAAAATGTTCCACTTTTGCCTGTTTGTCATTAAATATTAATGTACTATCATTTTCCGTATATCTTATTTGCGATCAATTATAAAAGTTCAAATTAAAATGAAACTAAAAGCGTGATTTTCTTTAATTTTCTCACGGGAGGGAGGGATGAATGAATTAACAAAATAAATAAACTGGGTTTTGTAAACCTTTACATAGTTATTGGTAAAATTGATGATATCAATCAACCAATCCGTTAAGATGTAGTAGTACTACTATAAGAGCAAAAGTAAAATAAAAAAGAAATTATAGTGTTTGCTAATTAAGCGATGAATATTGTACCAATCGGATATGTGTAAACACAGTGTAAATTAGCTACACTTCAAAGAGTAAATATGTAACAAATTTGGGATAAAAATTCAAAAACTCGAGACTCTCCGACGAATTAACGGTGTTAATATTTAAATCTAATTACTAATAGAGTAACATCTAAACAAGAGTTAGTCCAAAAATGAAGTAGAACCCAAACCGATATTATTTTATAAATATAATGGAATAAATTAACTATTTACATATATTAAGAAGTACTACTTCTTCTATCCTATTTAAAATAATATACTAGTATTATTCTGTTTTTTTTCACTTGATTAAATTGGAGTATAAAATTTCATAACGAATAAAGTACTTATCACTTTGAGTAGACAGTGATATACTGACATGCACAGTTATATCCTCTGTATACAATTAAACAATGTTAGTTGTCCACTTTTATAGGATGATGATGTGATTGACTATAATTAGGCAGCTTTAATCTATCGGAAGTACCTAAAATTCATAAATGTATAACAAACAGAAGGTGGGTTACATCTCTCCCATAACAAAAAGGCTAAACAAAATTAATGTATTCGGCTTTAACTAACCTTAATTTCATACACTGTGTTTTGCTCTTTAATAACACAACTCCATTTTATTAGTACATCATCAGTTTTACATACGGACATAAAGTTTCTAAGAGCATCCGCAACGCGTGCATCGAGACAGTGTTGCGGGCTCCGTCTCGTTCCCATCCCGTCCCGTGTCTCGTCGTGGAGAGGCAGTCCGCGAGCTGTCTCGCCACGCGCGTTGGCCACGTGACGAGCTGTGGTTCGTCTGTGACGCCCACTCGCCGACCCGCGAGTGGGCGTCGTTTATTTCCGTTGAAAATGTATTTTTTTGTTTTTTTTAAATTCAGAAAAAATTCGAAAAATAAATAAATAAAATCCCAAAATTATACTAGCCGTTTATATCCGTTTTTTACAAATTTTATTTTTTTTTGCATTTTTTTAAGCCCCCAATCACTTCTATAAATATCAAATCATTCCCACAAATAATACTTATGCATTGATGGCATGCGTGTTTTAGGGACCCCGGATCGAACAACGACATCAACGTGCTCAACCAATCCGACCTCTTCACCGAAGTTTTGAATGGTAAAGCGTTGGTCATCAATTTCATCGGTAACAACCGGCAGTATAAAATGAGGTACTATCTTGCCGACAACATCTATCCGAAGTGTCCAACCTTCGTGACGACGTTCAACAGGCCGATGAACGAAAAACATGCTCTTTTTGCGTAGAAGCAAGAGGCTGCTCGCAAGGATGTGGAGAGAGCGTTCGGGGTTCTCCAAGCTCGCTTCAACATTATCAAAACCCCGGCTCGTACGTGGTTTATGGAGAATATGTTCGACATCATGTATACGTGCATAATCTTGCACAACATGATTGTCGCCGACGAAGGACCTGAGGCGGGAAATTGGTTCGACCCTGAAACCTCGGGAAGCTCTACCGCAAGTAGACTGCCTCGTAGTGGAGTGCATCCGTCTATGCAAGATCGGTTGTCTGTTCGGGCAAGGACACGTGATTCTACCGCCCACGCCCAACTCCAGGAGGATCTAATGGAGCACATTTGGGTAAAATTTGGCAACAAGTAGACGCACATGATCGCCATTAGACAACTCTTTCTTCTGCTTCTTTGAGTTTTGAGATTTTGAATTTAGAGAGAGTGAGCGGAATATTTTAAATTATGTAATTTTTATTTTTTTAGGATTTTATTAATGTGGTTTTTTAATTTTTTTTATAATTTTAAGTTGTAATTTTATTTTATTTAATGAAGTGTGTTTTTATTAATTGAATTTGTTGGAAATAAAAATAAAAAATGAAATTGAATGAATAGTTAAGGGATGAGATGGTTAAGAAATGGAGGGTTGCAGGTGTTGTCTTTTAGTTAAGAAATGAGATGAAAAGTACACTAGGGTCCATGAATAGTGAAGAGATGAGACGGTTAAGAGACGGATAAGAGACAGCGTTGCGAATGGCCTAATCTTATTCGGCAAAGTGGGCCACACGGGAATTACAAGTTTTTGATTTACATCAACGTTTTTAAGTAATTAGTTAAGCTTCTAATTACTTCTTGTATCCATTGCAAATAATAATTATAGTAATGAATGACAAAAATAGTTACTACTACTCTTATATATCTATAATTTATTAGTGGAAAATGTATCCATCTCATGTGAACTGAGAAAATATACAATAGATGAAAGGAAATTAGTCCTATACTCCATTTTACTAATGAGTTATTAGGGCATGGTTGTTTTTCCAAAAACTTTAAACTAGAGAAATAATATCAGAAACCTTGAATGATGTGTCAATTTCCAAACTGTTAGCTAATGTAACAAAATTTTGCATAGGTGGCTTGTTGGGGCTTGTTGAGAAGTTTGATACTGGCTATGGAGAACTATATTGAAAAGAGAGAGAGAACATAGAGAATGAGGTGGAGATGGAGATGAATGATAATGAAAGAGAAAAATCCTAGTAATTATTAATGATATGTCATTGTTTTAAAAATAAATATTAAGTGATGTTGCACGTAATCAATTAAATGACAACTCGTCTTCCATGTCATTTTTAATAAGCTGGAATCTATATATAGTAAGTGAAAAAATACTCACCGATTAAAGTTCGTGATATTATTTGTCAATTTTGAAACTTGCGATAAAATTAAAATTTAAAAAATATGTGATATTACATGCCAATAACCATTTACTATTTGATAATTGTGCTGGTTAAATAAAAAAAAGTGTACACATTATATTGATTATTAATAAAAAAATTAGAATATTATGATTTGACGCAACTAAGACGAACCACACATAGTTCTTGACATTTAACCCGAACTACAGGTCTAATCATATTATATACATTCACATCATAAAAAAACAACAACTTTTACTATACAATAGTAGTATTTGAGGCGTCAACAAGCAGGCCTTCTTGTGCTCCCATCCATTGATCTACAATAATTTTTCAACTTATTTTAATTTTGTTAATTATTGTATTTTTTTTTTAAATTATTGTACTTTTTTTAAATTTTTGTACTTTTTAAAATTTTAATAGTATTATTAATGTTTCCCGTATATGTCTCGTAAATTAAATTCCGTATATTGTGTAATTGTTAATTATTTCATTTTTATATAATTGTTATTAGTGATGTGGCTATTGGTGTGACTGGGCTATTTAGGCCATCCACAATAGGAATAGCCCAGCAATAGCCCAGCCATAGCCCAGCCACTGCCACATCATCAGCACTAAAAATCCTCCTGCCACATCATAAATAGCCCAGCCACATCAATAGCCATATCACTAATAACAATTATATAAAATGACATAATTAACAATCACACAATATACGAAATTTAATTTACGAGACATATACGGGAAAAGTTTAATAATACTATTAAAATTTAAAAAAGTACAATAATTTAAAAAAAGTACATTAATTTTAAAAAAAAATACATTAATAAAAAAGAGTGACAATTCACTCCTCGTCTCCGTCGTCGTCGCCTCCGTCGCCACCATCGCCGCCGCCACCATCGCCGCCGCCACCATCGCCGTCACCTCCGCCGCCTACGCCGCCGCCGCCGCCACCGGTCTCCTCCGTATAGCCTCCAACTCGTCCTGCAGGCTCATGAGCAAGGTTTGAAGCACGCTCTTCTCCACGGGATCCGTCGCCACCCGCCATTCGGCCATCGTCTTGATCAACTGAGCGCGCGTTTGGGCGCGAGCGAAGAATTTGAGCTCCTGGGTGGATTGGCCAAGGGGGGATGCCGACTGGACCTCCTGGGAAGCTCCGGCGTTCCCTCTCGCCACCTGCTGAGCGCGCTTGCGCCCAATCGGGCGAGGTCGGCCACCGACCGAACGCGGCGTGGGGAACTCCTGCGTCGTCTCGGGGAGGTCGTGGGAACCTCCGCTGCTGCCGCTGTAATCGCCGGTGTAGTTCAGTCGTTGCTTCTTCGGCCAACCAGAGTCGACACCTACTCGGAACTTCTCGGACTCGCTCAGTACAAGATAGCAGTTCCAGTAGGTGAAGTCCTTGTATAAACCCTTCAGTGGGAAGGCTTTCTCCGCTATTCTCCTGCAGTCATCCTCCGTTTGGCCACTGCTCATCATGCGGAGTGCGTTGGTGTACAAACCCGAAAATCGGGAGACCGCCGCCCTGATTCGGTTCCAGCCCTTCCGGCAATCCTCCCCGTTGCGGGGCCTCCCCTCCGGGCAAAATCTCTGGTAGGCTGCTGCTATCTTGCCCCACATGTTGACGATCCTTTGCTCGTTCGAAACGAGAGGATCGTCGCAAACACTCACCCACGCCTTGCTGAGAGCGACGTTCTCGTCGTCCGTCCACCTCCTCCGTACCTCCTCCTCACCCGGCTGCGACGACTCGCCGACCTTCTTCTTTGGGGCGCCATGCCCCGGCACTGCCCCCCCTGAACTAGAGTCTCCGGAGCTCCGAGAGTATCAAACCCCAACTCATCCAAGGAGAAACTATCAAACCCCAAGGGTGTTTGGGTCGATGTGTGCGAAGACCCAGTCGAAAAATCAAAACTAGGGCGATAGACATCCCCCGCCGTCGCCGGGGACCCCCCAGGAGTCCCCTGTGTAGCCGGTACGACCCCCGGAGTCCACTGTGTCGCCGGTACGACCCCCGGAGTCCACTGTGTCGCCGGTACGACCCCCGGAGTCCACTGTGTCGCCGGTGCTCCCCCGGGCATCATCTGCATCCCGGGTACCCACCCCGGTATCGGCGGAAACCCCCCCGGCGGACTCCCCCCCATTGGGGCCCCGGGCATCATCTGCTGCCATGGGTACATGTTGTAGTACCCGGGCACCTGACCCCATCCACTTCCCACAGGGATCGACGGAGTTTGTGACCCGCTACTCCCTGAACTAGGCTCGTTGTTGAGATCCATTTCCCGTTGTTGATCTTGAACAGAAAGAAAGATAGAGAGAGTACTCGTTAAAACAAGTGGTGCGAATGAAAATGACGAGCAAAGCGCGTATATATAGTGTTTCGGAAAAAAAAAATAATTTTCGCGCTGGGCGGTGCGCTGGGCGATCCGGGAGCTGCAATAGCGCCGAAAGGACCGCCCAGCCGACCGCCCAGCGCTGCGCGGTTTCTCTCTCCAGTCAGCGGCTGGGCGGCTGCAATAGACCGCCCAGCGAACCGCCCAGCGCCGGCGCTCGGCTGGGCGGTCGCTGGGCGGTTATTGTGGATGGTCTTATGATGTGGCTAGGCTATGGCTGGGCTATTTATGATGTGGCATGAGGATTTTTAGTGTTGATGATGTGGCATGAGGAGTTTGTGGCTAAGCTATGGCTGGGCTATTCCTATTGTGGATGGCCTAAAAGTAGCGCAGGGTATTCGGTCGGTTCGGTTCTAACCGAACCGAATACCCGGTTAACCGAAATCAAAAGAAACCGAAATTGAAGCACCGGAACCGAAACCGAATTGGCCTCGGTTCGGTTCGGTTCCTAACCGAATAGGGTCGGTTCGGTTCCAATTAACCGAACCGGAACCGAATTTTAAAAAAAAAGTTTTTGCAGTTCATGGGGGTCGATCCCTGGACATTTCATACGAAAAATTCCCAGCCTAGCCACCACTTGCGCTATATTGCGTTTTTGGTATTTAATCGGTTTTTCGGTCCTAAATTCGGTCACACCGATCGGTTATCGGTTCTAACCGATAACCGATCAACACTTGAAGATGGGAACCGAAATTAACCGATAACCGAGATGGGGCGGTTCTCGGTTAACCGAGAACCGAGGTGTTCGGTTCGGTCATCGGTTAACCGACTAACCGATGACCGAATTATCAGCCCTACCTAAAAGAGAACATGGAATATCATGATTCACAATCACATCGTATTTGGATTTTTAAAATAGGGAAGTACTAGTAATTCTTAAATTATCGATCTTTAACCAAATTCTTAATTTTCATCTCTATATTTATAATTTTTTAACTTAATTTATTACTATGAAATTATGATCGGGAGTGATTTATACTCCACACTAGAAGCTGTCATATTGAAAAATGCCCCCTAAACTTTAGTGTCAATTTAGTTGAAAAAAGTGAACACTAACTTCAAGCTATGTGTGTGTGTGAGTGTGTTGAGATTATGGTGGGCAAAACAATTTAGTGTTGGGTTAGATAAAATGGTGTGCCCTAGCCCTAGTTGTTGTACCGGTGATGATAACGTAAGCCATGGGTGTATGTGTTTATTACTTGTCGTCATTATTTAAAAAATATTCAAGAATAATAATCATTTAAACTATAAAAAATTGTAAGTAATTTGAAAAGAACATATTAAGTCACAAAAAATTATCTTTTGCAATTGTTTGAGTATAAAACAGTGTCTTTGATAATGCTCAAAAGTCAAAATGATTTCATTTGCTTAAAGAAGTAAATTTTCTTGTCTTTTCGTTCATATTATTTTTTTTTAATTTAGTGAAACAACTTTGTTTCGACTATAATCAAAAGTCATCGTTTTATACATGTACTAAGTAAGGAAAATTGAAAACTTATTATCTAAGACTATTTGGTTTTTAAATTTATGAGAGTTGGAATATAGTTTATCAAACTTTATGAGAGCATCCACAACCGTGCTCTTGCCAGCGGCACGGTTGTGGGCCCGGGCGGTACTATTCATGCCTGCTCTCTGGCAAGAGCACAACACCCACAACTGTGCTCTTCCGCAAGGACGAGCACAATTAATATAAAATTCAATTACATAAAATCATTTCCATAATATTAAAATTCATTTAAAACCCACAATAAATATTACAAATGACAAATAAAATTAAACATTGCATAATTAAAATCCTAAAAATTAAAAATTACATAATTAAAATCCTAAAAATTAAAAATTACATAATTAAAATCCTAAAAATTAAAAATGACACTACTCGTTGCCGAATTTTGCCCACATGTGGTTGATTAGGTCTTCTTGTAGTTGATTGTGGATTCGAGTATCGCGCATTGTGTGTCTTGTCTCGATCCTCTGGCCAACCGTCGTATGCTCGCCTCGGCGTAGGGGAGACCTCGCTGTTGAGCTTCCGGCTTCGTCCTCGTCGTAGAAGCTAGCCGCCCTCGGCCCTTCGTCGGCTATAATCATGTTGTGTAATATAATACACGTGAACATGATGTCGGCGATATTATTCACGTACCACAGCCGAGCCGGGGCCTTCACAATGTTGAATCGAGCTTGAAGGACCCCGAAGGCTCTTTCGACATCTTTCCGCGCTGACTCTTGACGCTGCGCAAAAAGAACCCGTCTCGGGTCGTGCGGGTTGTGGAGCGTCTTCACGAACGTCGACCACCTTGGGTAGATACCATCGGCGAGATAGTAACCCATGCGGTATATATTTCCGTTGATGGTGAAGTCGATCGCCGGTGCTACACCATTCATCACATCATTGAAGAGTGGTGACGAATATAGCACATTCAAGTCGTTGTTGGATCCAGCAACGCCGAAATATGCATGCCAAATCCATAGGCGGTAGTCGGCGACCGCCTCAAGGATAAGCGTTGGGCCGCCGCCTTTGTGACCGCTCAAGTGTTGCCCCCTCCAAGCAGTCGGACAATTCTTCCACCTCCAATGCATGCAGTCAATGCTGCCAAGCATTCCGGGAAAGCCATGGACTGATTCATGAAGACGAAGCAACCGTTGGCAATCATCAGTGGTGGGTGCTCGAAGGAATTCATCCCCAAAAGCAGAACGAACGCCCTCGCAAAAATTCTTTAAACATAGGATTCCAGTGGACTCACCGATATGCAAATACTCGTCGAACATGTCGGCCGTTTGCCCAGTAGCGAGTTGTCGGATGGCACACGTACACTTCTGCAACGCCGTGATACTTTGCCGGCCGACTGCATCTACACCTGTTTGAAAGTATTCAACACGTGCGGACAATGTGTTGACAATTCGCATGAACAAGCGCTTTGACATGCGAAAACGGCGCCTGAAGTAATCTGCCGGAAACCGCGGCTGGTCGGCAAAGTAGTCGGCAACGAGCCTTTCGTGGGCTCCCTCCCGGTCACGATGGATGTACCGTCGATTTGATCTGGTTCGTTGAGGAGGAGGAGCAGGGGTATTCGCCGCGACATATGCTTCGTAAGCGGCACGATGTTGTTCGTAGTATTCTTGTTCTTCGCGTTCCGCTTCCGCCATAATATGGGTGAAATCCATTTGAGATTTTGAGTGGGGGATGAATGTGTTGATAGTTTGTATGAGAATTATGAATGAGAGATGAATGAGAGATGATTTGATGTGATAAATGGATGATGAATGTGTGTATTTATAGATGATTTTGGGGGAAAAAAAAATAAAAAAAAATCAAAAAAATTCAGAAAAAACGGGAAAAAAACGGCCATATTTTTGGGATTTGGAAAATATTTTTTTTTTATTTTTTAGCATTATTTATAATTAAATACCGATTTTAAAAAAAAAAAATAAAAAAAAGTTTAAACACAACGGCTATGCCGTTGACGAATGGGAGCGCGCCACGTGTGCGTCCGCTGGCACGGACGTGCTCGATACATCGAGCAGCGCCGTGCCAGCGGCGCGGCTGCAGCGGCGGCGGTCCTGCGCCTTGCCAACGGCGCGGACGGCGGTGGCGTCTTTCGCCACCGCTGCGGATGCTCTGATGTACATCACTATCATCCCAACGGTTTAAGTGGTGTTATTGAATTGTCTCTGAATATATAGTTAAATTTATGCTGTTTATTTTCTCCAAGATCCATCCTGATTTTTTTTAAATGAAGAGTTTGGGTGTGTGGTTGGCATCAAATTAAATTACGAGTACATAAAGTTACAATTACTACTATAATTTAATCTAAGGATAAGAAAATTGCAATTTATATTCCCCACCCATTTTAAAAGCAAGAAAGACAGTAGTATATCATTTAACCATAAGGCCCATGACTTGGGAGTTTTAATATTTAATGCATGCAAATCAAACCAACCAGTCAAATTACCCAACTTCTCAAAATCAGTTCTAAACCGATCTGTTTTTCGTTTAGACAATCTTAAAATTGATCAACACAAGATCAAAATTTGCAACTTTTGTTTGTCAATAGAATTTCACTAATACATGAGACATTAATTTTGAGGACAGGATGAAGCAAAGGTCCCCGAGCTGTCTGGATGTGATATGGTCAGATTCGATTTCTCTCAACATTATTTACCTAATCAATTTGCATGATTCCGACAGCCATATCAATCATGCACTACCAAGTCTGTTTATTTTTTTTTTATTGCTTTTGTTTTCCATATTCCTTCTTAAATAAAAATGTTTCACTACCACCAAAAGTTGGTGCATCAACTCTGAATCACTTCTTAACAATAATTTTCTTCATTATTATTTCCTTTTTGTGTTTGAAATGATTGTGTAATGCTGCGCCACCTATGCTTAAAGTCATCATTTCCTTTGAATAAAACTCAACATATTTGAAGTGGGCTTCTGATGCGTTTCTTACTGGACTGTGTATATTGGGCCATTGCTATAAATTCACAGCCACTTCCTTGGGTTGAATAAATGAACTATCAATCTATGGTTTAAAAATGGAACGAATCAAAATACATTGTTTGGTTAGCTTAAGATTAGGTGGCAAATTAATAACTAACCTAAAATTAAATAGATTGCATTGCATATAAAGAGAAGCAAGAATGAGTTCTCTTCATTGATAGTCTCGGACAAAGCCTCTAAAATGTCTTTGTGCAAAAAGAAATAAAAGGCCATTCGACAACATGCAATATAATGTTGGGCATTTTTCTTCCATAATCTTGTGTTAGTGCGAGGGGGAGTGACAAAAAACAAAGTCACGACAAGAATCCAACATTTGGGAAAACAAAGTCACTGATTTCCAATGATAATGAAAAACACTCTCCATAATTTTTGATGATATGAGAGGGAAAAGACAAAATTGAGAAAAAGGCCTTAGTACGTGTGGCCCTTAACAAACATATTACCTTTTCTAGCATCCTCTCTTCTGCAATTGTATAGACAATTATAATTTGGGTAGAATTTTTTTGATTTGCACATGGAATAATAATGAATAACTATAAGTTGGAATTTATTTATTATATTTAACATGGTTATATACATGAATCTGTATTTTCAATTATTATTATTTCTAAAAGCAGTTAATTGCATTACATTTATATCTAAGAAAAAGATAAAATGGTGGTATTGATGATCTGTTATGAACCTTTTTATACTTTAAGAGAGAAATACATAAAAACCGTTTCTAGGGGTAATATGCCAAATAAACAAGTTGGTTGAAATTTATGGGGGATAAGTTATGTCTAAAAAATATTACAATAATGTTTTCCTTCATATTCAAGAAATATAATTCTAAATTATGTAAACTGAATCTCAGAAACTAGTATAGATTAGAGATGCTTCTATCATCTTTTTTTAGAGCATATTTAGCACGAGATACGGCATAATAGATGTCAAAATAGTCAACATATTAAAAACAAATTCCACATTTCACGTCATTACCTTCATGTTTTGTAAATGTATATTACTTCCTCCGTCCGCGATTAAAATTATGTTTTTACCATTTTGGTCATTTGCAAATAGGAATTCCAATTTCTTTCTAGTATAAATGGTAATAGATTACACATTCCACTAAATCATTTTACTCACATTTTAAAAAAATTAATATATAAATGCAAGTAGATCCCATATTTCGCTAATTTTGTTCTACCCACTTTTTACATTTCTTCAAAGAAATAGTAGAACTTTTAATGACAAATAGAGAGAATTATCTAATATGCGATATTATTATAATTTATGTATAATTCTCTTATTTATTATGATTCAGATCTTATATGGAATGTTCGGTTTGCAATATCGTATCTCGTGATAAATATATAGTGTTTGGTTCATGAGATTTATTAACTCAGACATAAATGAATAATCATAAGATAATTAGTCATAGCTACTTTATATAACTAAAATACTCTCATAACTATATTCTAAATTATATCTTAATATTATTTTATCTATAAAATCAAACGTATCTTAAGTTCTAATTGAGCGAATTATACTCTTTTTAGGTGTCCTCCTGTAAGCTCTCTCTCTCTCTTCACGCGCGCGCACACACGCTCACCTCTCACGAGTTAATTGGTTTACAGTTGCGGGTAACTCCAGCGTTTTCATTGACGTTAGGGATTTATACTGTTTCCAGAAGACCCAAAGGCCTCATCGAGAACGAAATCCAGAAAAAAAGAAAAAAAAATCGATTACCGGGGTCTCGCTCGATGTACTTTTGGGTTTTCGATTTTAGTTACAGCGTAGCTGTGTAGTAGAGAGACAAAATTTGAGGGAGAGGTTTATCTATTGCTCAAGGGTTCTGCCTTTCCAATTTCGTTTGTAACTTTCCTGTTGCGAATCTGGAATTCAATAAAAAGATTGAGTAATACTGCTTTTATTTTTATTTTTTTCAGTTGATTGATTGTTCGATAACCTAATTGTTGTCTATTTTTTCACGAGAGCTGATTGTTAACTGTTATCGAAATAAGAAAGAGAGATTTCTGTGGCTATTTTCTTTGTTATTTCACTTTGATGTTCTGAGAGAGTGAAAAAAAGAAAAGAAATAAAAATTATTAGCAAAGAGAAGGAACTGCGTTGAATTGCTGAGAAGGGTATAGTTAATGGGTAGCCCTGGATCAAGTGCTTTGGCAACTGCAACTCGTGTCGGATTATCCGAGCCCATCTCGACTGGTGGCCCTTCAGAATCTGACGTTTCTAAGACTCGTGAGTTAGAAAAGGTTGGTTATTTACGTTCTTCAACATTAGTTATGCACTATTTAGCTGTACTTTGTTTGAGAGGTTATTGCTCTTATTGCCATGATTGCTAGAATGGACCAAGGGGAAAATTGAAAAGAATAGTTTGGTTGTTTTGTTGAAAGAACAGGAGAAAAGATAACTAAAGGGGAAATTTATGCAAACTGTTCGACAAAGAAGAAAAAAAGGCAATGAAGGGATATTACCTCCTCAATTCCCCCCCCTCTTGGCGCCATTGCCTATAAATTTACTTAGAGAACAACAACCTGAGAATTTGTTGTTTCTTATTTGCTTGCTTTATTCTCTTACCTTACATTAGTAATCAAACTTATCAAACCCCAGTAGATGGTTAGTTAGCAATCAGAGAGGGTAGGAAACTTGAACTTTTGCTACTTAGTAGAACCTAATTTGTTGATGACCATATCACTGTACTAGCGTAGTAATAGCAGCTTCTTTGTGTTCATCGTGTAGTAAAATTGCTTACCAGCCCAACTCTGCACAAGTGCTTCTTGTGATGAGCTCAATTTTGTTTTGAGGGGGTTCTGGGGTAGAAAGAAAAAAGCTCATCTGGTCTTGTTGTTGGCAGCTTTTTCTATACTCTAGAACTTCTAATAACTCTTTTAACGTCATATACTTTTTTTGTTTCTCTTTTACCTTTTCTCTCTAACTAATGTAGCCTAACTGCTCCCTCTTTTTCTATGGGTTGCCAGTTTCTTGTAGATGCGGGATTGTATGAGAGTCATGATGAAGCTATCAAAAGAGAGGAAGTTCTTGGTAGATTAGACCAGGTCACCTGTTTTAAACTTCAAATGGTTTACTTGTTTTACAGTTGTTAAATATGAATATTGATATTGGATTATTTCACAGATTGTCAAGACATGGGTGAAGAATGTTAGCCGTGTTAGAGGTTATAATGGATCAGTAATTCAAGAGGCAAATGCAAAGATTTTCACATTCGGTTCTTACCGGCTTGGTGTATGATTTCCATCACTTTTACATGCTTGTTTAACTTTTTAAAATTTTCCTTCAATAATCTGAGATGACTTTTTTGGTAAAAGAGTTAAAAGTCCAAAGTTCCTTCAATTGTTTGGGCAAGATGGAGTCTTTAGTAGTTAAGATAAAGTCAGTAAATGTAATCTTCTGTATGGATGTTGTTCTGATTACCAACTATCTTAAGAACATGATCACCTAGAATTGTAAAAGTTCTCTGCTGAAGCTATATTTTCATCAAAGTGTTAACAGAGTTGGTATTTGATCTTTCTATGGCTAAGTGGTGATTTCAATGGATTTTCATGACTGATAAGTTGGTAAGGTTTTAAACATGACTTTGGAGAAGCCAAATTACATTATTGACCCCAGAAGAATATATGATAGAGTATGATTTTTTTTATCAAGTCTTATTATTGAGATTGCGGTTGCAATCTATAGAGATTAACAGGCAGGCCTTTGAGGACTGAATTTATCATCTTTCTTCTACTTATAGGTACATGGTCCTGGTGCTGATATTGATACCTTATGCGTCGGACCTAAATATGCTACTCGAAATGTAAGCTTCTTGGTTGACATCTTGTTAACGGATGATTTATGAAAGGAAGATGATACCTTTTTCATATACAGGAAGACTTCTTTGGCGAACTTCACAGAATGCTTTCAGATATGCCTGAAGTACAAGAGCTGCATCCTGTACCAGATGCTCATGTACCGGTGATGAGGTTCAAGTTCAATGGTGTCTCTATAGATCTACTTTATGCAAACGTGTCCCTGTGGATTATTCCTGAAGTATGGATTTTCTCTTTGCATAACTAGTTTGTAGTATGTACACATTTTTTGTTTGATTCCTCTCTTCTTCAAGTTTTACGTACAATGATACAATAATAGAAAATGTATCAATATGTTTGCCTTTGAGATTATCTTATGTTTCTTTCCTTATCATTTTCCTGTTAAGTTCAAGTGAAGTTTTATGACTAAACAGTTAGAATTGGGTTTGCTCGATTGTGGTATTGTGACTATTGTCAGTTATCATCCATGATAGCTAATTGTTGGCATCCTATATGGGGATTTCCTTGAATCCAAACCTTTGTAAATTTGCCAGTGCTGATTTGATACAATCTAGCACGTCATATGGTTCCTTCAATTGGTATATTTAGTATTTACTGACCTGATGCATTGAAGCAACTCTGATTTAAGTCAGTAGATTCAGTATGAACTATTTGCTTTCCCAGAAGACCCTTTGTCTTTTGTTTTAAATTTTTTCCCCATGTCATCTGTTCTTGCAATCAGTTTTCTATGTGTGTGTTTGTTCCGGTGATGAGACTGTTGTGAACAGCATTTGGTGATATCTAAAATATTTGATATGGTCTTTCTTGAAAGACTACTGAAGTACCTTTCTGAATTAGTCTGATCCTTTTCTTTCTCATGCTAATTCAGGATTTGGATATTTCACAAGAATCTATTCTCCAAAATGTGGACGACCAGACTGTTCGAAGTCTCAATGGTTGTAGAGTAACAGACCATATATTGCGCCTGGTCCCAAATATTCAGGTGTGAATTGTACAGTTTTGAATTATTTGTTGAATTATGATCTCCTTGAAAATAGTTTTTAATATCAATTTATGTTTCATCCATAGAGTTTTCGTACTACACTGCGATGTATGAGGCTGTGGGCAAAGCGGCGTGGAGTTTATTCAAATGTGAGGAAATAAAATTATGCTTGCATGTTTGGCTTCTTCTCTCGTGTTTATAACTTTATATAATGTATGCAATCATTTTAGTTAATATGCAGTCTTTCTTTTAAACTGCTTTTCTGCTAGCCAGGTCACTGGTTTCCTTGGTGGTATCAATTGGGCATTGCTTGTTGCCCGCATCTGCCAGCTGTACCCAAATGCTCTGCCGAGCATGTTGGTATCCCGCTTTTTTAGGGTCTACAATTTGTGGCGGTGGCCAAATCCTGTAATGTTGTGTCCAATTCAAGAAGGATCTTTAGGACTTTCTTTCTGGGATCCTAGAAGAAATTATAAGGACAGATCACACCTGATGCCCATAATAACTCCTGCATATCCCTGCATGAACTCCAGCTACAACGTCTCAACAAGCACATTGCGAGTCATGATGGAAGAATTTAATCGGGGAAATGAGATATGCGAGGTATTATAATTCCTTATTCCCCCCAGTTATATTTGGATGATTGTTATTCGAGATTAGCTTGTTTTCCTAATGATAGTTTCTTTTCTTGACTCCAAGTTATTAACTCAAATGTAGGTCTGCAGATATGACTCATGTGTCATGGAAGTCAGGATAGTTGTTAATTCTTCTATTCATAAAGAGTTGGCCTACTTCATCTTTTATCTACTAGTCATTCATCTAGGCTGATTAGATTACTCAGGATGCTGCAAAGGTCCAGTTTGATAAGAGCTGAATTCTGATATTTTTCTATGGAAACCATAAATCCAAAACCACATTCTTCCACATGGTTAGTCCTCAGTAAAGGTTCCTATCCGGAAGTGAAAAGAAGAGACACTTTTCTGTAATATAGTAATTTGTCTGGAATCAGCTTTAGTGATGATATAAGGAATATAAGGAGTAAGGACTTAAGGAGCATAGTTGTCCAATCCAGTGTTTTCGTCAGTAAATAGTTCGTTATAATTGGACGTCTTAGTTTTTCTTCATGTTTATGGTTGTATGCTTCACGCTTGGTGTTTAATTTCATGATATGTCGATTGCTATGTTTTCTGGATTACATTTTTTGCTGAAGGTATTTAATTGTGCTTTCCACCTAACAATGTTTCGTATACACTATACAGTATTGAATACTGACATACTGTACATGTTTTTGGAAATAAATTTAGTTTTAGCTTTTGTTAAAACTGGCTTCTAGATTCCTGTCTTGATGAAATATTAGGCAGATGGTTCTGCTTTGTGATTTCAGCATGCATTCTTCTAATTTACTGGTCACTTAACTGTTCTAATCGTGCATGGCAGGATATAGAAGCAAACAAGCTTAGGTGGGAGACTCTCTTTGAGCCTTTTGCTTTCTTTGAAGCATACAAAAATTATCTGCAGATTGACATAGCAGCAGAGACTGATGATGACTTGATGAGCTGGAAAGGTTGGGTTGAGTCCCGGAAACGTTTGCTTACCTTGAAGGTACTGCTTTCTACCTTTTGATTCTCGTAGTTGTTTGATGCTAAATCAGTAATTCTGATTGGCTGTTGTTTTCCATCTGTTGTATAAATTTGCTGTCAATAATTCAGATTGAAAGGGACACAAGTGGGGTACTTCAGTGCCATCCACACCCTGGTGAATTTTCAGATAAATCTAAGCCATTTCACCATAGTTATTTCATGGGATTGCGAAGGAAGGAAGGTGCTAACCCTCAAGAAGCTCAGCAGTTTGATATAAGGATGACAGTCGAGGATTTTAAGCGTGATGTATATGCATACTCGTTCTGGAAGCCGGCAATGTGGATCCATGTGTGCCATGTTAAACGGAAGGACCTACCTATATTTGTCTTTCCTGGTGGAGTCCGACCATCTCCCCCCCAAAGAAACTCTGAGAGTCGTACGACTCTGAGATCACTTGCATCCTACCCTGTTCAGTCTGATGCTGTTGTGAGCAGAAAGAGGAAGAAACTAGACGAACCCAATAGAGGAACTAGCTTGACTGAGTCTTCAAGCACTGGTGCATGTGCCAGTGATGCAACTTCATTTGATCCAAGAATTTTAAGTAAACAACCCAAACCTGATATTAGTGCCCCCAAAAGTGAAGATGGAGTTGCTGAGAACCTCCCTATACATGCCCAGGAAATTCCAGGACTTGATCAAAGCGAACTTGCTGCTGAACCTTCAGCTTCTGCTGGTGCTTTCCCTGTTCCAATGGCAACGGAGAAACATGTCACTGAGCAGTCTTCTGCACAGATTCCTCTCACAAACCAAGCTTCTTCAGAAGTATTCGATGGGCTCGAAGGTGTTTTGAAGAGCGAAGCCCAGAACAATGCGGAGGCAGAAGGAGTTGCACAACCAGAGTTGTTCCCAGACGAGCAAGCTGTAGAATTAGCAATAGCAGGGAATGGCACCGCCTCCATTATTCAACCCAAGACTGACATAGAGGAGCTAGAGGTGTTGGCAACTAACCTTTCTATGCTCTTGTGCATTTCATGTTCATGTTTGAAGATGCATGGTTACATATCTTTGGCTTAAAGTTGCAATTGAAGGTCATGATGTTCTTGATGCATTAGGAAGTGTAGGTTTGGGTTTCTGACATTTTCATCGTGTATGTAGCCTCTGGAACTGCCTGTATCAACTGCAATCGCGTCTGCATCAGCAAAAGTATCAGCTCAGAAGCCGCTTATCAGGTATCCATCTATGGAACTCGATGATTCTATCCCAAATCATGATGATCTATTATGCAGCAGCAGCAGCAGCTTGTAGTGGTTAGTAAAAGCAAATATCACTGCTTATGTTACAGGTTCAGTTTCACCTCTCTGCCTAAGGCAACTGGTAACAGTGCATGAGTCCGTGCAATCATGAAACGACCTCTTGAGCTTGAGGAAGGGAGAATGGTACGACGGAGGTCTTGTTGCTATATATAATAAAATATCGAAAACTTAGTCCTTTTTGTTGAGATTGGATTGGTTGTGGCGGAATGTTGTTGTAAATTATACAGTTTCATGTTCAACTGTGTAACGGAATGTGTTGCCTTAAAAATGCAATCCAATAAATTCTTATAATTGAATGCTCTTTGTTATAATTATTCTACCGTCCGTTCCACACAATTCAGGTTTAGGGAATACAAATTTTAAAAAATTTTGCGTTTCAAGATGTTTCAAGTTAGAATTTTATAATCAAAATGAATAAAGCTGCATGCAATCAAATTACTAGTATTTAATTTGTAGGTTATTGTCTCGAATTTGCAATCAAATAATTATTTTATTTATTAGCATAATTATGGTTATTAACGAGTTTATGAGTTACCGCTATCACCATCATGTTAATCTTGACTAGGGTCTTATAGTTTATAGAATCTAATTCATCGATTGATACACACACTCTAATTTAGTTGGCTCAATATGTGATCGATATAGTGGATTAGATAAAAATGAAATAAATTTATAAAAGAGATTGAGAATAAAATAAGTGAGAATACTAGTAATATACCGACTACAGTAGTACGTATGAGCAAAGTGCAAAATCTCCAACTCTTTCGGCACTTTTGTCTTCTCTCACTCTACATAAAACAGTGTGTGTGTTTCTGTTTCCCACACAGAGACAATGGCCTTCCCTCCCTCTCCCTCCCACGTATATATCTCCTCTCACATATATACACGCATTCTCCATCGCACATCCAAAACCAATTCCAATTCCAATTCCACCAATCAATGGGCCTACAGAACCACCTCTCCGACCTCTCCTCCGAATCAATACTCATAATCACCGTGGTTCTCCTCGGAAAAAGCTTCAGCTACCTCCATTCCCTAATCCTCACCTTCCTCCACAACCTCGGCCTCCTCTCCCGGCCTCCGCCCTTCCACGCCGACCGCGACTTCGTCTCCGCCTTCAACCACGTCGTCGGCTCCGGCCTCGCCGTCCTCTGCGACCAGCTCGCCCTAAACCACGGCTGCTCCTACCAGGATCCGGACGCCGACTGCGCGGTGTGCCTCAACCGCCTCGCTCGCGGGGACCGCGTGCGCAGGCTCGCGTGCCGCCACGTCTTCCACAAGGACTGCTTCGACGGCTGGCTTCACCACCTCAACTTCAGCTGCCCACTATGCCGCGCTCCTGTGGTCTCCGACGACCACGTCGACTGCGCGCGGCAGACCATCTGCTGGATTGGCTCCCACCTCACGGCGCGTGAATCGAATTCCCCCCCTTTTTTGCCCTAATTTTTTTGTGATCGTTTATTCTCTTCACTTTCGGGGGTACATTAGACTTTTTACCCCTTTTAGTTGCATTGCTTTGTTCCTTTTTGCCTAGGGACAAAAGGTGATTCGCTCACCCCAGGCGCCCCCATAACCCGGCCCGACATCGCTATGGAGGGGTTCAAACACGGTACCTCAGCGGCCCATTAGGTGGGAGGAACTTACACTGGTAACCAGCACACAAGGAGCCACCACAGTGGTGAAACTCACCCACTGCGGCTGTCAGCATTCGATCCTGTCTGCTTAGGGACAATCTACCACCCAGGAACCAACTGAGTTAAGCCCGTGCGGGCACTTTGTTCCTTTTTGCCTTTCCAATTGGAAGTGGGTT
The DNA here is from genome assembly GCF_004379255.2 of Salvia splendens. Taxonomy (NCBI): domain Eukaryota; kingdom Viridiplantae; phylum Streptophyta; class Magnoliopsida; order Lamiales; family Lamiaceae; genus Salvia; species Salvia splendens. Next base: position 9,604,139 of record NC_056047.1, on the reverse strand, counting down.
GGTTTTGCAACTGTTTTTTCCGACTTTGGAATATGTTTTCTTTTAATTTTTTAATATGAATAACTGTGTTTACTAGTTAAGTATATTTGTTGTTGGATCATTATGCATTTATTTTGTCCGATTTTTGGGTGCAATAACTTACTGTATAAATAAGGTTTAGAAGTAGTGATTAACTTATTTTTGTAATTACTGGGAAAATTTAAGATTTGGCCACTACTATCATTTATAGCCATGGCTTTATCCACTGGATTCCAATTGGTGATTGAAAATATTAGTGGTGACGTATTTCAGGTGCATTGAACTGTTCAAGACTGAGTATTAAATTTATGTCCAATTTTATGGGACCTCCGTGATGTCTTTGCCTAGGATGAATTTCCAAATTAATGAATTTTTATTTATTCAATATTAAGACATAATACTATTATTATTATTTGATAAGTAGTATTCAACTAACTTGAAATTTTCTAAAATAAAAATTGACTTTATTAACAAGGAACATAGGGGTATAAATAAAGGCTATGCTACTCGCCAGTTCAATTTGCTCCACTAGATGCGTAACAGCAAAAGAATTTTATGTAGGTAAATTGTTTTGTTTATATTTCAACGCCTGAGTTGGAATAATAGCCATAAACACTCAAATTTGGAATGGACGAATAGAAAGAGTTGCAAGTTGCCAAGTGAAAAGCCAATAGATATAGATAGTTGGTATTTTAATTTTTAGTGATTGTGATATGCGTGGTGGACCACTTTTGTAAGGTATGTTGTGGTGAATTATTTGACCCTCTTTGCTAGGGCATCAATCAAAAGTATTTTTAGATGCAACTTGAAGCAAATGCCATTGCTACTACTAGTAGTAGTAGGAGTACAATTTTTGCATGCCAACTGAAAATTCGGATAATAGTAATTCAAATCATAAATGTAACTGAATTTTGATAGGTTTTATAAGACTTGATAATGAAATACTTATTAAATCATGAAATTTTTAATATGACATGATTTTGCTAACTAGATCAGATTTTAGTAAAATCAGAAAATGACATATCGCTAATGTGGCACATTTGTGGTGGTGTGACACACACGTCACATTAAATGTATGAATACTAGCTTGTAAAATCTTGAATTTTGACCAAGTTTTGATTTTACATATTGACTTACAAATTTGTCTAACTTTGGTTTTAGGATTTAAATTATTTTTATCAATGTTAGCTCTTCATTTACCCCTTGTTGTGGTGACTTGAACCTCCAACCAATTAGTTGGCGGAAAACATCTTCCCACCTAATCTACGCTATCATCAATTCACTATTTTAGGCCGTGACTTACGATTTAGGATGGAGTGGAGAAATAGGAAAAAAGAAAGAATATGCTTTAAAAACCGGACCGGCCGGTGAACCGACGAGGCTACTGGTTCACGGTTCAACCGGTCCGACCGGTTCAATCAATGATCGAACCGTTTGACCTTGCAAATATAAAATTAAATATACTATAACAAAATATATTAAATTTAGTGAGTAATATATTATAATTAATAGTAATATATAACAAAAATATATATTAAACATTTTAAGTAAATTAAATATTAGAGAGTATTTAAAATAAGTGAATGGTAAAATTTAAATAATTATTAAATACATAAATTTTTAATTAGTGTAGAAAAAAAGTACATATTTTACATATATAAATAGATAAAATTCATATTATCTCGAAAACATTTATGTGGTGAAATAATATTATAGACAATATATAAAACTAAACATGAATTTTTAGTTAATTTGGATAAATATATACTATAATAGTATTATTAGTTAATACATAAAATGAAACTTGAATTATTAGTAAGTTTGGAGTAATATTTAGTAAATATGGAGTAATAAACTATATTAATAATATATATAATATTAGATCTTAGGTAAATTTTTTTTCATATATATATATATATTATACTAATAAAAATAAAATTTAGTGGCTGATAATTAAAATTAAACATATCACAACTAACAATCATTTAAAAGTATAAAACTAAATACAAATTATTAATTTGTGTGGACAAAAAGTTATAGATTTAATATATAACAATAATTAATGTTCACAATATATCATTCAAGATCATGTGGCGGAGTGGTAGAGATGTTGGTATCTTACCTAGAGATCTAGGTTGGTCTCATATTTTAAACATAAAAATTGTTTCCCGGTTTCCGATTCAAGGCGGCCTAACATACTAACGGTTTTTGGGCCTGAACCGGACCGGACCAACTGCCGGTTCGCGGTTCGGCCAGTCCGGTCCGATTTTTACAACACCTAGTGGAGTAGTAGTATTATTTATGCATTCTTCCATTTAACTAAATTTATAGTTGAGTCAATGAAAAATGGTTCAAATTCTACCAAACTAGATTTTGTGATTTTGCGAGAATGTATTGTTCAGTTGGTGGCTTATTACAAAACCAAGATTTTGAAATTTATATGTTATTAATCTAGTGGAGTACTAATTTGGCCATCTCGTATTTTTAAGAGGTCATTTCAACATTAACCTGGGCATAATGCAACTTGTTAACAAAAGTAGATGAAATTGAAAGTTCAGTTTTTTCCAAATAAATATTTAAATTTTAAAGTGTTTGTCCAAAGTCAGTCTGGTCAAAGTTCAATAATTTGTAGGCTAATTGATAAATGACATCGTTTAATTCGTCAACCGCTTAGATTTACTGCCTCTACATCAGCATTAAGTTGGCTGCAAGCTGCACTACAACTTTTTTAATTGTGACATTGTTATGTTGTGTCCTTTTCAGCCACCATTGATTGGTGGAGTGCAATAGAAGCACTTGCATTTTATACTATACTGTACTACTCCTTCCGTCCTCAAAGAATATACACTTTGGGGACGATACAAGTTTTAATGTAAAATTGGTAAAGAAGAGAGAGGTAGAGAGAAAAAATAATTAAAGTATTGTTAGTGGAGAATGAGTTCCACCTTATTAGAGAGATGAGACTTTCCAAAATTAGAAAGTGCATATTCTTGTGAGACGGAATAAAAAGGAGATAGTGCATATTCCTGTGGGACGGAGGGAGTACTATATAAATAATTAAAGTTCGAACATATCATTTTGTACTATAAAATATACTATAAAATTCTATTTAGATCATTACTCACCATCTATATCACTCAGTGGCGGATCTAAACTTTTTATATCAGGGGTACGAATTTTATGATAAATAAACATACAACATATTAAAAATAATACATTAAAATATAAACAAGATAAAATAAAGTAACTATAAACCAATATAAAAAAGTGGGTCCCACAATCCACTAACTTTTCCAACCAACTTTTCTTTACATTTTTTTAAAACTCGTGTCCACAATAAGAGGGACAATTATTGTGGGACGGAGGGAGTATTTAAGTTCATGTATTCAAACACGTGAATCATACTGCAAAAAAATAAATTGAACTAGGCTATTAGTTACTAGAGCTAATATTGATTAATATTCGAATTACATCTTAATTAAATAAATTGATGAATTAAAATTTATGTTAGCTAACTCTGGTTAAATTATTGCATACGTCTAACATAAGTAACATGTTTATACATAGAATGGGCTTGGACGGCCCACCACCATAGTCTTGTTCAGGCTAAAACGGATAATTATGAAAGCCCAAACAACGGCCATTGTTAATCTTCTTTCTCTCATTTTAATCTATTAGATTGAAAAAAAAGTAACTTACTAATTGAATTATTGTCTTAGCAATTAAGTTGGGCATTATTATCAAACTTTTTTATCAAAGAGAATTAATAATGATTTCTCTCTTGGAGCATCCACATTAGTGTGGACATCCCAACGGACTAGCAGTAGGACATCCCAAAAACACCTTTTGCCACGTCACTAGGACATCCCAATGCATTGCCACATCATTATGACATCCCACTGCACAATAGTGGACAAGCACTAGGACTAGCCGACGCCCTAGCCAATAAAATAAATTGAAAAATATGACTAATTCATTTTAATTGTTGGTGTTTATCAAATATATAAAAAATGAAGTGCAATGAGTTGTAAATATTGAGTATAAATAAAAAAAGTAGAAAAAAATAAAAAATGGGACGTCCTACCTCTTGTCCGTCGCCAGCCCACAATAGCGGACGAGCGCAAGGGCAAGGAGACAGACGTCCGCCTTTTACGATGGATGAGCTCTCGTCCTTCTGGCTAGTCCGTCTGCCGCTCGCCGCCCACAATAGTGTACTAGCACACGGACTAGCAGCTAGTCCGCGCGTCCACTATTGTGGATGCTCTTTATCTCTTGACGACTCGGACCCCAATATGTTTGGTGAAAAAGAAGTATAATCAACTAAACTTTATCATATTTTCTTTTTCATATAAAAAAATAAGTGCAATATAATTTTTTTCTTCTTAAAAGATGACCAGTTCTATATGTGTCCCATAGTTACTCGAACCTCAACCCACTTGAGTAGAGGTCATAAGCACATCTCATTAAGAAAAACGTTTTTTCTCCCACCAACTAGGTTATTCGAGTCATTTGAGTGTAATTGTTACTCCATAAAAGAAAAAAAATTAAAAAAAATGGACGATTTAACGTGTGAACTGCATTTGAAGGCATGGTTGACAAAAGTATAATTAGCTAAGCTGTGTTCCACTTTCTGATTTTCAAACTTAGTGACCTTTTTGACTTATGTCGCAATTATACCGTTCGTGATTACACCATATTTAAATGCCACATACTAAAGGGACAATAATTCCACAATTATTATAAAATTTATTCACGCACATCAAGAAATCACTTTGTGTTTCTCACTAAATTTCGATAAAGTGCAGGCACGCGGTCTTTTGTTCAAATATCATTTCATTTAAAGAGGAATCTAATTTATAATAGTATTTCGCTTAAATCTACTAAACTATAACTGATATTCGACTTATGCTAGACCTTTTTATAAATTAATGTTCGCTACAACATCATTCAATCTTAAGTTTCATGTTACACTTGAATAAGTGGAATATATAATACTTAGCTTATTATATATATTCTCATTATAGTGATTTACTAATTTTATTTTATTTCTCCATGAATTAGTCATTCTTCCCTAGTCCCTGCATATATACTGATCAAATATATTTATTGGTAAAATTGATGATATATATATATATATATATATATATATATATACTGATCAAATTTATTTATTAACTCAAAGTTTTTTACACTAAAAAATCATCGTTTTTGTAGAAAATATCTTCAACTGTTACACTCTTACTCTGAGTATATAGCTAAAAAGTAGAATCAATTCACATAATAAAATTGCAAAGCAAACAATTAAAGGAAAACAAGAAGAAGTAATGTAATTTCCAAATGCAGAGAAAATAGAAATCCAATACAATAAAGATAGGTGTAAGAGATGCATGCCCAGCAGCATATCCATTTTACAAATTTCATCGAAATCACCAAAGCACCCCTACAGCTAAACCTCCCATGGAAATTGCTTGCCTTGTATGCATCTCTTACATCCCACATTTCATCTCATCAAATCAAAATACACTTAAAAACATAATACTACTAATAATAATAACAATAAAAGAGAAATCGGACCGCCACCCTCAAATTCCCCGCATTGCAATAAAGGAAACTTGCAACGCTGTTGTTGGTCGGTAAGCCTACATCAGTGTCGCCTGCTGGCGCTGCCATATTCGGCCGGGAGAAGTGCTGCCCATGTTGTTAGCAAGAGCTAAGACAATAATGTGATCAGAAATGTTGAATAGGTTAAGAAAGGTGAATGTGGATATATGAGACATTAAGTAGTTGTATATAAAGGCAAGAAATGGAGTTACTTTTTTAGGCTCAACCATGGGCGAGATATGTGACCTTTTTGGGCTCAACGTGTGGCTTTGGCTACTAACTACCTACATTATTATTATTATTATTATCATAAAAAAATTTCTAGTATTTCTAATTTTCTTTTTCTCTTAGATTTCTCTCATACACACTTAACACCATTGTATTATTTTATTCGTTAAATTATAAATACTCCACATTTTAATTTTGACTGACCATAAATAGAATAAAGGAGTCATCTCTCTTGTAATAGTCTTCATAAAAGGAAAATAAAATGAACAGAACTAATATTCAACTTGTAAGGTCAAAGTAACCTCTTTTTTCAAATGCATGTCGTGTATCTTATGCTATTAAAATTAATCTTTTATTAATTTCCCCCTTCACATGCACTAGCTACCATGCTCTTTGTTTTTTTTGGCCTTATATTATATTTCTATCTTAGTGATCAAATAATATGTGCACAACAACTTTATTAAAATTAAACTTAGTGTGTTGATAACGCTAGTATGTTTATTTCGAGTATTTTATGTTTATGAAAACTTTAACTATCACCCAAATTTATGCTTAGTTTGAGGACAAATTCCCCAAATATAACGAAATATGAAATGAAATAACAATCATTAACCGAATCGGTATACCTGATTTGATTTTAAAGAAGTAGATAGTATTACGTACATGCAAATTAAGATTTAACAAACAAATTAGGAGTATTATGTTAAAATAAACGAAATGTAAGTAAAGTGATATAGAATTAGGTTTGTCAAAGGAGAATAGTAGTTGGAGTGCATGTCGAAACAGTTGATAAATATGGTCCACATGTTGGACGAAAAGATTGACAATAATTGGCACTAAAATGGGATGTTAAATCACTTTATGTTAGATTTGTCCATTAACATAAAAAAGCAATTAGAAAAGTTGAAATTATTTCACTAAGTCAGCGACCTTATTCTCAACTTCCCTTGTTTTTAGTTTTATTTTCTAAAATTAGACCGTTGTACTATGAGAGATCAATGCACCACACACAAGACACACCAAAACATATTGTATCTCCGTCCATGTTATTTGAAATATTTTTTTTCAACATTAATTTTTTTTTAAAAGTTGTATTTAGTAGGTTAAATAAAAATAATACCTCCTCTCATCCTCTGTCTCTATGTGGTAGAGACATTTTATTTTGGGCACTCATTTAAAAAAATAATAATAAATATTTAAAGTAAAGATATAGTAAAGTAAGAGAAATAATTATGTAGATAAAACTCTTCTTTACATTATTTTCGCACTTACTTTACTTTATCTCTATTTAAACTATTTATTACTATCATTTTTTAAAAACGTGTGTCCAAAATGAAACGCCTCTACTGCAGAGGGATGAGAGGAGTACTATGAAGTAAAGAAGAAAATAAAGTAGAAATTAAAAAAATATTAAAATAGGAGAGGATTATGTAGATGGATTAAATGTTTTATTTATTTATTTTTTATTAAAAGAAATAACTCAAGTATGTTGGAGCAACCCAAAATAGAATACAACTCAGTACATGTAGATAAATTCTACTATACTGCACCTAGTTCTCTCAATAAAATAGACGTATAGTATCTCAATTTTTACCAGTTCGGACTAGCTCATTACAAAATTCTCATATTTACTTAAAAGTAATATTTATAATTTTTCTTACAGCACATACAATTTTCATATTGCATATTCTTTTATTCATTAATTTTAAAATATTTAACACTGATGAATTATATATTTATGCAAATATTACTAAACATAATTTAATTACTACTAAGATATTTCTCCTTTCATCTAATAAATTAGAAATTTGAGTCAGAAGAGGTAAATAAGGAAACCACTTATAGTCAAATCTATTAAGTATTACCTTTGTCAGCCAAATAAAATAAATAAATTATTTTATTATTTTGAGACTATCTTTATTTATTTATGATAAGTTGTTTTCTCTAATGATACGAGTTTAATTTTTGCTAATAGTATTTTAAATATTTTTTTACTCAAGCAGTTTTTACTTAAAAACTCATGTTGTTTACCTCCAAGATTATTTTTTTATGGGCGGATGTACTGATCTAATATTTCAAAGTAAATTAAGGTATGATGAAGTAATTACATTTTGTGAAGCAAGGTATGATGTCAGCACTATGTCATTTTTGTGTCACTCATTTACAAACTTACTATCCGCTAATATTTGACCAGACGCATTCTTTTTGTTATTTTTAATACCTTTATCATTTCTTAATTAAATAGTCTATAGTATATTTTGGACTATCACAATTTTTTAAAGATTTCAAATGTATTCTGAGTTTGAGCTTTTGTTCTAAAGAGAGATGATAGATGTTTATAGTTTTTCATAGTATGGGATAATGGGATTAATTGATAGTTCATGATGATTTAAAATGACGATAATATGAAATAAATTTGACTATTTGGCCTAAACTTATGAAAAAATCCACTCAAAGAATTTACGTTACGCTGTTTATTGTTATACCCAGAGAAGATGCACAGAGATACACCAGTTTGTAATTGCAATAAAGTTTAATTGGGCTTTTCCAATATTAGTAAGTTGGTGTTAATTATTTTAATTTATTCCAATATTTGATTATGTTGCGGATGCATGAATTCTTTAACTATCATAACTTTACTCAAATACTTACTACTTACTGCAAATATTTGTGAATATTACACAAGTTATTACGAAAAAAAATTAAAATGAAAACGGACAAATAGATGATGAGTTTAGGGTAGAAAAGATAAATAATTTTAAACAAAAAAATTATTGGAATTTTGAGGATGGGGTGGCAACAACTCAGACAGCACGCCTAGGCATTGGATCCCCTTGCCTTGTTGAAAAAATGATGCAATAAAATTAGTTTGGAGGGTTTTTCCACTGTTACTGATGTGAAAGGTAGATTTTTATCAAATCATATGCCCATTATTTCATTATACCAAACTTACCCAAATTTGAGTTTTTTATGCAAATGTTTGGATACATAATCATTCCTCTTCTTTCCCTTTTTGTCATTACGCTCAATAATTGCACAAGTCATCAATTTGGGCTCCTCTAAAATTAAACTTAATGGAGTACTATAAATTTGTTTAAAATTGGGCTACGATTTGAGGACTTAAATCATAAGGGTTGAATAGAATTTAATATTTTCAAACATTACTCGTCGCATAAAAATGACCTCTAATTTGGTTATTCGTCGCATAAAAATGATTCTCGTAGTCGTAGCATCAATTTTCACAACATTGATCTAATTTTCTAGTTAAATGTACATATTTAATCGAAGTATTTATTTCCCCAAAATCTTTCTTGTGAAATTTCCCGGGGTGTTAATGTTAGAGCAACATTGATATAAGAAAAAAAGAAGGATAATAAAATGAAGCAATGGTGAAATGCCCTGATCAGTCATTTCTGTGGGTAAAGTATATGTACAACAAAAAAGATGAATGTAGAGAGAAAGTAAGAGAGTTTCAGATGATGGTAGAGACACTACTTCCACAATCACCTTCTGCCTTCAAAACTTGACTGTTTCCCCTTTTCTTGAAATTGGACTTTGATCTTGGACAAGTATTTTGGGCTTGCTTTTCATTCCTAAACCAACAAAACAACATACCATATATATCTTTTGTACTTATGATTAATTTGCATATTATTACACAACATGGACTTACCTTGAAGCTTTCTTGTCCTTGTATCTCATTGTGGCATTTTTCAGCTTTGTAACGTCCACGTCACCCGACACGTGTTTAGGAAATGTCTCGTCATCGTTACTGTGGGACACACTACTCTCGCCAGTGATTCTCGAGACAGAAAACAACGATACCCAAGTAGCCATTTCCTTGTCCATATCATTGCTTTGCTGCAAACACAAGGCAATCAAAGACACAAATTGCAAAAATACCTCAAAGTAAATTAAAAAAAGAGATGCATGAATCTTTAAACCTCAATTTTGGTGGCATGAAATGATGGATGCTCATCTTCAAAGGAGTTGGTGGGCTCTTGCTCACTCCCAAACAGCTCTTCAAAGCTTTGAAATGTGACATCAACATCAGGGATGTTCACATCTTCAAAGCTTCCCACTTCATCACAAACTCCCAAATCTTGCATGTTTTGAGCCCAGATCTGCACAGATATTTCATTTTCTGTCACACTGATTCATTGCACCATATAACTATGTAAGTTGGATATAGACAACCTCATTGTTGTGAAGAGGGCTTCTGTTCTGCCAAAAGGCGTCCCCGGCCATCGGATTCCCATTGCCAGCCAAGCTGTCTAGTTGGTGAAAAGGAGACTCCTCACTCTTCCTAACTTGGAAGTCATGACCAGAATGATCAAGATGCTGATCCTCGAGCATTCTGTGCTCCTTCCACGTTGCCTCATGCTTGAAACTCCATCGTCCCGAACGCTCCTTCACATGTGCTAGACATGAATCATCGATCCCCTCCGAGAGTTGAAGCCTCTCCAACTCCAAGATCTGCTTCAGAATCATACAACACCTACTCTTGTCCTGGCTTCCATCGTTTACTACCTAGAAAATTTTCAAGAACTACTTACTCTACTTTTAATTAGATTTCAAGAAAATGAGATATCAACATCCAAAATAAATCAATCCAGACCAAAACCGAACCGAACCGAACCAAACTAAACCAGACGAGACAGCTAACTTCCAGTTCTGGATAAGTGAAAAACCAAACACATGAGATCAAAACTGGCTAAGATAACGAAACGAAACCAGACGCGAACACTAAAGCAAACACACTTCCCACATAACCAAAAACCAAACTCATGAGATCAAAACTTGCTAAGGAAACAAAACAAACCAATGATGAAACATCTGAATCCTCAGCAGACTGTTTGATCTCAAACCCCCACAACTCAGCTAGATCCTTAGCAGAGGGGCATCCAACATAGCAGCTAACTATCTTCTTATTGTGATGGAGAGAGGAGTGGCGGATGGTGTCACAGCTCTGGCACATGAACATATGGTGGTCGAGGCATCGGACTAATGCAGGCTGATTCCTGCAGGATTCGCAGACAAGAGTACGCGTATGTCTGTAGGATAGAGCGTTGGCAGAGTGGACCTTGGCATCGCACGAGAGGCAGAGGTACGCTGCATCCGATTTGCAGAACACAACCGGCCTCAAACCCTTGCAGAATTCACACCTTTTCTCCATTGCCCCTTTCCTTTCACTTAGTAAAGCTGAAGGTTGAACATGGCGGTGTGAGCCTGCATAATTGACATGTAGCTTTGATCAAGATCAAGATCAAGAAAGCAAGAAACAGGTTTGAATTAAGTGAGCATCAAATAAGGAAGTATAGCTTGGTTTAGGAATCCCACGTTTTGATCTAATGCTATAAATAGACCAGATTTGATTGAAGGATTAGCAAAACTATGTTGATTTATACTCAATTGAAACATGATGAGGAGAGAGAAACCAACCTGTGAGTCTCTGTGCTTAGGAATAGAAGATTAGGAGCCCCTTTTGGAATCTTTGTTCATAGATAAAGGGAAGGTTTTTGGAAGAAACAAAAAGTGAAGAAGATAGAATGAATCACATGAAGCCTGAGCGAGTGAGGGCTATCATAAGTTGATGATAATTATTTTAGCAAAAAAACAGTAGAAAAAGGGGTTTGGTTTTTAGTAATGTTCATCAAATGTTATCTAATCCATCTGTCTTTCTGTTTCTCTATCTCTGTTGTAAAGGGGAGGATGCACTTTTGGAGCTGAGGTGGGCGTGAGTGACATAATCCAAAGTGTTATCTAATCCAGCATGTGATAGTACGGCAATAGTTGGCGCCTCACCCCAATGGGAACTCGCCACGTCATTGGAAGGATTGCCCCAAAGCATGGGGAAACTCACACAATACTCTGACACCCAACTGTATTTGTTAGAGTTAGTTATTAATAACCTTAATCAACTAGTATGTTTTCCGTTTCCAAATTCACTTCTCATCTAAACCCCAACAGTTTACCATTTTTTTGTTTATCACAATAGTCATTCAACATGCCTGATATTCTGTAGACTGATTGATTTTCTCCTAGTAGCCTCTAAAATTTTTGGATGGATTATTGTTTATATCATTACATAGTACTACTATATTTTATCAAAAAATATCTTAGAAAAATTTGAATTACTTCATATTGTTTGGGACCAAAGATGACATTTAGTCATTAAACTAATTAGATCAAGCTAATTTATTAATATAATTTGAGTGACTAAACAGGTTAAAAGGTAGTATTTGATTGTTCAATCTTAGACGGCACTAAACAGACCAATGTATAAGATTACTTTTGGAATTTAATTAAATACACAAATCTATTTGTATAGCTTCATTAGTTTTAAATATGGTGTTCAACTTCAGGGTGTCTCCTGATCTTACAGGTGCCACTGAAATATAGTACTAATTGTTAATTTATTGAAAGATTAAAATGAATTTGTAATCATCTAGACATGGCGATATGTTGTTCAAAAGCTCAAACAACTAGTCCATGATACTCATGATATTTGCTTCTACTAAATGAATACACAGTTAATAAGTTTTCCAATTTCAACTGCTCCTGCAGATTAAAGCACTTTTTCCAACTAAAACGAGCATATTTTCTTTCATACCCAAAAATGGCATAAAAACTTAGAAACAAAAAAGAAACGAGCAGTGCCAAAAATATACACCATACAACAACTGACAAAGAAACAGTGTTTTTCACCAAATCCGCAATCAATTCAGTAAAGAAAAGGCTTCTTCAATTTGCAGTTGCGGAACAAAAGAAAAGTGATGAGCTGAAAAAGAAGAAAAATATCTCATGCAGGTTCTTCCAGAATAAAAAAAATTTCCCTCTCTCTGAAGAAGTGAGCTTGACACCCTGAAATTGAAGGTAATCATCAAGTGTGTTAGAAATACAACTAGACGAACTCAATGTAAAAAACTTTTTGACCGAATATGGTCATCTAATCCATCCCGTTGGCTAGAAAAATTTCTTAATTAACAGCATAGCTGTCAAATAACTCACACAAGTAGATGCAACATGCATATATGCAGGTTCGGCAGAAGAGGCTATCGTCCCAAAATAGAACGTATAAATAAAGACAGCACTGATAAAAAAACCCCAAAAACAACTTTCGTGATTCAACGAGAAAATGAAAGGTAAACATGATCAGAAAGCTACTTTACCTGGGATCAGCTTGATTTCACGTGCACTTCTAAGATGTCGCTCTCCTCCATTCCAAGGCTAGTAGGTGTTTGATCAGGAGTTACTTTGTCCCCATCAAAGCAAAAGACAAGATTTTTCACATCCAAGTTAGTTTTGTCAGCGTAAATCTTGAAGAGTCGTTCAAATTTATCATCCTGCACATTGATGATTGATTTAGTAAGTGGAGTAATATTTTATTTTTGTTGGCAGCAGAAAACAACATCATATCTTCCATACTGCTTGTATCAGCTTCAGAATGCAAGACTAATGCTAGGAATAAGCGAATCAGACAAACATCAAATCTGTTCCACAGCATTCTACCTCTGAGAGCAATATATGCTGTCAATCTAAGTTAACAGAGAATATGGAAGAGCACCTACCATGTACACTCGAAATTGCTTAAGCTCATCTTTGTCCTGGATGGATATTACAAGTTTTGCCCTCTCACGTTGAGGCTCCACCGGCTGCTTGGCAACAGATTTTGGGGAAGATTGTAAGGAAGCACTAAGGTCTTTTCTTACAGATTCTTCAACAGCTCGAACTACATCATCAGCTGACCGTGCAAAAGATGCCAATTCCTGCCTTTCTAACCTATGAATGAGGCCTTTTTAGACAATAGCAAGTAGAAAAATTCTTAATAAGAAAGCTTCAAAGAAACAGAAATCCATCAACTGGTCCCATGGCATACTTGCTACAGTACCTATGATGACTATATTTCACATTTTTACATTCCATCAATTTCAGATACACGATCGAGGTTCTACAGAAACTAAACAAACAAAACTCCTAAACACATTCTCACTCCAGTGCATCATCATTCTAACCGGTTAAAATCTAGACATTATCAAAAAGTAGAAAACATCATCATTTCATACGACAGGAATCATATTCAGAAAATGTAAACAGACGATGTCATCCAAATCCTATCCAGTCAGTTAAGCATTCATCTTCCAATTTGACTCCAGCGTTAGAACATGAAATATCCATAAATAATGAGCAACTAAAATATAAAGGAGCATAAATTATTAAACGCAATGAAATTTCTTTCAACCATCCTTGGTGCCATATCGACGAAGGAGCAAAACACATCAGTTATTACGAAGAAAATCAGACGCTATAACATAGCAGAGTAGGATTATTACACGAGTCACAATTCAAAGAAGTAAAGTAGCTGGCATCACCTTTATGTACATAACCAGCAGTTAGAACAAGAGAAACACAGTAGCCTTTCTTAAGAAAAGAAGAAAATAGATCACTTCGATTACTAGAATACCTGAGGGCCTTCAAAGTTGAGTCCTCGCCAATACTTTTAGAATCAGCATCCAGATTCTTTGGCGGCGGAGGCAACCAATCCTCCTCTTCTTCTTCTTTACCACCACAATCTATCACCTTCACATCTTTCGAGTTCACATCTTGTTTTTTCTCATCCTAATATTTGCCAAAGGGCAAAAACCCAATTCTATTAACCTTAGCATCCTATCAATTGATACTAAGAAGAAGAAGAAGACTTACCGTAGTATCAGAGATTCTCCGTTTCTTAGAGGCAAAATCAGGTGTTCCGTCTAGGTCATCTGCAGAAGACACAAATCAATAAAAATCAGAAAAAAAATCACACAATCCATTGCAGGATTACTGACCATCGAGGCAGATGACCGACGCAGGCTGCACGCGAGTATAATCAAAGAGGGGTTCGAATTCATCGTTTGAATTATCCTAATAAATTATAAATCAACGTCAATTGAATCAGAAGGAAATAAAGGGGGGTTAAACCCTAGGCATAGCAGGGCGTTCGTGAAATTCAGAATGAATACTGAACAGATGATCGCACGCACCATTGATGCAGACAAATTGGGTCGCTCAAACTCAGATATAGGGAAAACTATCGATTGAGATAGTGTAGTGTATTGGACTCTATCTCTATGTTTCTTCCGCGGCACAATTTTAAAAAATTTGAATGAATGAGTGCCATATTCAATTCTCCTGAGATAAATTTATAGTAATTTTTCATTTTTGTTTTTATGAGAATAACTATTTTTTAATTTTTTTTTTTTGTAATAGATTCAATATTCCACTAACTTTATCTCACTCACATTTCAATTAAAAACTAGCTAACATATAAAAGTACGATTCACCTTATACTTACATTTTAACCCACTTTCTACTATATTTCGTAAAATTCGAGCCCGATCAAATATGTTCTTATATTAGTGGACGGAGAGAGTACTTTTATACTACTATATTTTACAAACTCTATACATTCACTTTTTATTAGTATTTCATAAAACACAAGTCAGCTCAAACTAAAAATATTATTGGCGAAAGAGTAGTATTATTATAACATTCAAATTACATTTATATCGAAAAAAAAATTACATTTATATCGAAAATAGCGTATAAAAAATTCGATTGGTTTCTTGATTACAGATTTATTTTTTACTTTCAAACTTCAGATTGGCTTGTCATCCCAACGAATACTCACTTGAAAGCTTACGATAGTGGCTATGTCAATAAAACCTAAAATTTTCAATCACGATTCCATTTTTTGGATTTTATGGTAGTTTTATTTGTAACCAATTTCATATAGTATGTATTTAAATTGCAATGTGAATTAGTTGATTTTTTTTTTAAAAGTACTTAGTTTTATGTACTTCCTCCGTCCCAGCTAAGATGACACGTTCATTTTTTCACGTGTTTTGAAAAAATGATAATAAATAGTTAAAGTAGAGAGAAAATAAAGTAAAAAAGATAATAATATAGAAGATGGTGCCTTCTACAATATTCTCTAACTTACTTTATTTTTTCTCTATTTTAACTATTTATCATCATTTTTTCAAAACAAGTGCGAAAAAAAATGTGTCATCTTAGCTAGGACAGAGGGAGTAGTACTATAATTTAAAATCTTAATGCAATTACAAACCAACACAAATCTCCTCTAACGAGTTTCTTTTTGCCTTCACTTGTAAAAATTCTTCTTGCAAGCAATGAAGGAATGATGGGTTAAGTGAATATTCATTTGAACTCGTGTTTGGGAACATGACAAATTGTATGAATCCATGTCATTTTGTTGAGATAAGAAATTGTTGTTCAAATTTGTGTCAACAATGAAAGGATTGTTATTTGAATTATTTAGAGCATTGATTTTGATTTTTGAAGAATAGAAAGTTAGAACAAAAATATTTGATGTCGGATAAATTAGAAGAAAAAGAATGAGTAAAAGAATTGGTAATTTAGTAGTATATGTGCGAGGTGCAAAACTGAAAAGTGCACTCCAAATCTTCTATTTAAAGCTGATTTTTCGATATAAAAAGAAATAGTACTAGTAAAATTAAATTGGCTATACAAATCAATAGATTATTCGATTAAGGCCTTTCCATATTTTAGGCATTCTTTGGTTCCAGTTCAGGTTTTTGATTTGGTTCCATTTGTAATTTTTCATTAAATAATTAGAAATTGAGATCCAAAAGTTGGATGACCATAATTCAAGAAATGATAGGCTTACTTATAATCACAATAGATCACAAATTAAGAATTCCCATTGTCAAGAAACACAATACTAGACTACAACACTAAGATACAAAAAGCACAGGCATGATTGTGTCCATCAATATACATTTCCACCTTAACACAAAAATACCACAAACTACTTCAGCTGCCTATGTTTGTAACAGGACCTTTAAACCAGTGCCTAGCGCTTACCATCCAAGAACCAATTGTTATAATCAGCAGCCCTCCAACTGCAACTGGAGTGTAGTTCAGTGTCTCTTTCGTGATCGGATACTCCACTGGCAACGAGAATTGCACAGAGATCGTTGCCACCCACAGGACCGCAGTCCATCCAACGAACACTCCATACCTCCCCAAGGTGAATGGCCCCGGTCTGAAAGACTTCCGAGCCAGGGTCACTCTGAAGAAGATCGGCAAAGCATATGCGATGTACAGCCCGATGGTGGCTATGGATACCATCGCTTGAAACGCTACTAAGCTTCCCAGTGACTGCAGATAGATATCAAGAAAGTGTTAAAATGTGGTTGGAAACAAGAAGGGTGTTTTGGGTTTGGAAATGTGTGTATACCGTTAGCGCCATACAGAAGGCTATGATCGCTGACAGCCAGACAGCGTTTAGGGGGACCTCGTGCTTGTTGACCTTGTGCCAGAACGCGGAGAATGGCATGGCGCCGTCTCTGGAGAAGGCATAGGCCATCCTGTTTGACAGTTTGTGTTGTGAGATTACTACTTGAGGTGGTGATTCGAGGATAAGTTGAGATTCGAGGATAGGTTAGTTTTACCTCGAGTTGCTCGTGATGGAGCTCATGCCACAGAAGAATATGGCAACGGAGACTATTCCTAGGCAGATGATCCCACCAACACCACTGCCATATCTGTTCTTGAAAGACTGGTAGAATATCTCAGCAATGGTGTAGCCACCAGCGTCGCTGTCTGGACTCAGAAGGTTCGGGATGTTTGTCACTGCAAACGTGATGCCTAGTATGTATCCCCATCCGACAATTATGGATATCCCGATTGCACTATGATCCCCTTTGGGCCGTTCCTGTCCGCATCCTTCGTCTCCTCCGCCTGGATCAAGTAGATGTCACATAGTATTCATAGCTTCAAAATTCCAGAAAAAACAATGTCTCAAGCAGAAATCTCTCATTGATTTAGCAATGCAATAATACCATATGCGCAGATGCATCATAACCGGTTAAGGTATACTGGCTCATGAGCAGCCCTAGCACAAATATGTACATTTTATTGTTGATTCCTTTTCCGTTTTCTGTGTTGAAGTCTGTGAATACAAACTCCGCGCTAGCTTTCTCCGTTGCCACCAACGGGATGAGAATCATAATAACAAAGACACCTGAAAGCAATCAAGGGAGGAATCATAGTTAAGTCTGATATTTGCTTATTAACACTAGTAAATGTAGAAACATTTTAGTACCTAAAACATTCCAAGCTGCAGCAACCTGTCCGAAGAAGGATAGCAACGATATGGGAAGACTGTTGAGGGCAGCGTGCAAGAGGAGAAGTCCTCCGTGGATAGCTATAACTACGTATTTAGAGGCCTCGTATCCTCCTCCGTTCTTCCCACCTGTGCCGAGGAGAATCATCACCTGTATCAGCTGTGCTAGCGAAAAATCTATACTTGTTGTAACAGCCCACTGTAGAAGAAATCATTTATCATTTACAATAAATCATATAAGAACAAAAATTGAGATGCATTATAGAGTGGTTAAAATACCTGACCAACAATGTTAAACCTGCATAGGGAGAAAACAACAAATCATGTTAGTATGAATATTTTGCAAAAAATGTGTTAATACATCAAAATAGCCAAATTAACAAGTAACATAGATAGTTTAAATGATGAGCAGTTGGAAGTCATCACTAAAGGCACAACAAACTGCATTCTCAGATGCAAGAAAATCAAACCTAAAAGTAAATAAGTAGGAGTTGTAAACTACATCAATGTCATTGGATTAATGATTGACAACAAAAAAGAAATAACAACAAAGTGAACCGTACAAACTATGAACTATGACATGATTAAAATCGAGATTTGTTAAAATATAGGCATCTACCCAGGGCCAAGAAGCAACTTTGTATCACGAAACCTAGAAGAGTGATAAGCTAGCCTGACCGAAGGGAGCAAGCTCTACAAAAAAGCTGTCATCTTGCAAGCAAGCAAAAGGGAGCTAAGTTCTACATAAACTATTCACTAAACCAGAAACCATCACTAAGAATATTGAGCTCAAAATATTTGGGAAGGTAGCTTCTTCCCAAAATATTCATCTATGTTTGGAGTGTTATGACCAAAAATAACGAAAATGTGTGTTCTTATCGTGTTTTGTTTATTTATCTTCCCTACCTAAAGTGTATTGAGCTCAAAATCCCAACAGCAAACACACTAATGCCACTAACTGCAGAAGAACCATCAAAGTAATGCTACTGTAGGGATCAGATTACTCGAGGTTCACTAATTACCGGGACCTCTTTGTATTGACAAAAGTCTGAGATGGCTAATCTCAGAAAGTACAAGCCAATTACAGATTCAAGTAACACAAAACAGGAACGATACAAAGAGAAGCAAGAATTAACAAAGAATCCTAATCGATTTACAAGATCTGATCCTCTTGTAAAAGCACCGGATCTATCACTGCAGTTCACCTGCACACTCTAGTACACTGTTAGTATGACAAGGGAAACAGATCCAAAATGGATCTAAACTGTGAACACAAAAACAGAACTCAAGGAACAGAGAAATGGCTCAGGTCGCAACCACGACTACACCAGGTCCAAGGACCTCCTCCGTCCTATCCAACAAGTCACAAGGGAGCACAGTGGAACCAATCTAAACCCCGAGCTAGGGTTACCCGACTGCTACCACACAAAACCACCCTCACAGAACCAATCACTCAGAAACACAATCACACAACCTCAAGAACCCTCAGAACTCACGGATCTGAGAAACCAACCGATAAACTTCCCAGAAACAACAAGAGACAAGCTCAACCGCTTGAACTCCCTCAAATCTCCAGACCAACACAGAGGTTGAGAGATAACACTCGATCTTCACCAAAAAGAAGAGATCGAAGCCATCGGAGAAGAGAATCGGCCAGAGCTTCGAGAGAGAGAGAGAGCTTCTAGAGAGAAGGCAGAGCAGATGCTCAAGAAGAGAGAGAGAGAGAATAGTGTTCGAATGAAGAGAGTGAAGAGTCAAGAGTCACAAATAGACTCAAGAGAAACACACCTCAAATCCAACGGCTCAGCGCCAAGATCCGAGTGAGAGTGACACGTGGCAGCCATCGGGGTAACTCTTCATTAAGTAACGGGCCAAGACAGAATGGGCCATCAATTAAACGGCCCAGCCGAATTAATTCCCAGCCCAAATGTTAGTCCATAATTCCACATACTCCACCTTGGACTACCTTTGGTAAACAGAGGAGAACCTTGGTCATCGTGTTGCTTCATCACAGCCTACAAGGTCAGAACAAGACACCAAAGAGTCAGAGCTCATTAGTCAAGAACCAACCAGGTTGCCTAACAAGACACCAAAGAGACAAGGCTCATTAGTCAAGTAGGTCTTTATGTTGCCTTGAGATTTCAGTAGACCAAGGTCTAGAGAATCAACAAGGTCTTCCCCGGGACATGCATATGCACATGCTAACCACAATCAAAGTGCAACCTTTTAATGCAGATGAGCAGTTTATCAGCAGGTAGACATTTAGTTCCCATGTCAGCAGGATTCTTATCAGTATGCACCTTATGCAATAAAACTTCTTGTTTTTCAACCACATCTCGAATGAAATGGAACCTAACATCTATATGCTTAGTTCTATCATGAAAAACAGGGTTTTTGCATAGTTGAATAGCAGACTGACTATCAGAATATAAAGCAGGAACAGATTTTAAGAGTTTAAGTTCAGAAAGAACTCCCTTTAACCAAATTGCTTCCTTCATAGCCTCTGTGATGGCTATATATTCTGACTCTGTAGTGGAGAGGGCTACTATGTGCTGTAACTGAGACTTCCAACTTATACAAGAACCACAAACAGTAAACACATAAGAAGTGGTGGACTTTCTTTTGTCCCTATCATTTGCATAATTGGAATCAACAAAACCACATAGATTTACACCATCAACACTCTTCATAAAACACAGACCGTACTTAGAAGTATGTTTCAGATATCTCAAAAGCCATTTCAGGGCCTCCCAGTGCACAGGTCCAGGGTTTGACATGTATCTACTTAGGCAAGAAACAGCATAAGCAATATCAGGCCTAGTACTAACCATTAAGTACATCACAGAACCTATAGCATTAGCATAAGGAACCTTTTTCATAGCATGGATATCATTTTCAGACTTTGGACACAAATCTTTACTCAATAGGAAATGAGCAGCTAAGGGCACTGAGGCAGTCTTAGCAGCAGACATGTTAAACTTATGCAGGACTTTAAACACATATGGCTCTTGATGAAGCACAAGTACAGAATCCTTTCTGTTCCTATGGATATTAATACCCAAAATCTTTTGTGCATCACCAAGATCCTTCATCTCAAAGTTATTACACAGAGCAGATTGCACAGACTTGATGGATTTGAGGCAAGGTCCCATAATCAGCATATCATCAACATATAGCAGTAAGAACACAGGAACCTTATCAAGGTTTTTCACATACAGGCAGGCATCAAAAGTGCTTCTAACAAACCCAAGATTTTGCATGCATGAATTAAACTTGATGTTCCATTGTCTGGGAGATTGCTTCAAGCCATACAATGCCTTTTTTAACAGGCAAACATGATTGGGATACTTAGGATCTACAAATCCCTCAGGCTGTTTCATATAGATAGGCTTATCTAAATCACCATGCAGGAAAGCAGTTTTAACATCCATTTGTTTAAGTTCCCAGTCAAAATGAGCACACAGAGCAAGCATAAGTCTAACAGTTGTAAATTTAACTACAGGAGCAAATATCTCAGTATAATCTACCCCCTCTTGTTGAGTAAACCCTTTGGCCACAAGTCTGGCTTTATACCTAAGTCCCTCTACCTCATTCTTTATTTTATACAGCCATCTGCAATCCACAACAGAGGCACCAACAGGTAAGGGAACAAGTAACCAGGTACAATTAACTTTTAAGGATAACATCTCATCTTCCATGGCTTTTTGCCATTCATGCCAAAACTTAGATTTAAGAGCCTGTTTAAAAGACTGGGGCTCATCACCATCAGATTCATGCACATTAAAAGCCAAAGAAATCAAGTTAACCAAACCAGTATACCTATTAGGTTCATTAATGTGTCTCCTGACTCTATCTCTAGACAGGAGGTAATTACTCAAGTCTGGACCAGGGTTAACCGCTTGGTCATCAAGTAAAACTGGGTCAGGCTCTGGATCAGGTTGAGGGTCAGGGTCAGGCTCAGGTGCAGGGCCAGGGGTGATAGGATTTGGAACCCAAAATTGCTCCACCTCACTTGGAGTATCCTCAGATACCTCCACCTCAGTGAGGTTATCAGTGGACTCCACCTCACTAGGAGGCTCATTGTCCACATTCAGAGGAGTGGTATCAGGGGCAGGTTTAAGACAGGGGAACTCAGCTTCATTGAAGATGACATCTCTGCTTATAATGACCCTGAAGCCAGGCTCACTTCTGTTCCAGATCCTATAACCCTTGACTCCCTCAGGGTAACCTAGGAAAACTCCTTTCTTGGACTTAGGTTCTAACTTGTCAGTCTTGGTATGAACAAAGGCACTGCAGCCAAACACCCTAAGATGAGACAGAGAAATTTTTCTACCAGAGAAAACTGTCTCAGGACACTTTCCCTTTAAGGGAACAGATGGAGACCTATTTACAAGGTAGGCTGAGGTCAGAAGGGCTTCACCCCAAAATTTTTTAGACATTCCACTTTTTGACAAAAGACATCTAACTTTCTCTAGGAGGGTTCTATTCATCCTCTCAGCAACTCCATTTTGCTGAGGGGTATAAGGGGTAGTCTTGTGTCTTTTAATTCCAAACTGAGTACACATGGAGTCCATTTGAGAATTACAAAACTCAAGACCATTGTCTGTCCTAATCACTTTGATAGACTTTCCAGTTTGATTTTCAATAAGATTTTTCTATGCAGAAAACTTGTCACTGACCTCAGACTTGTTTTTCATTAAGAAACACCAAACTTTTCTGGAAAAATCATCAATTATGGACAGAAAATAGACTGATCCTGAATGAGTTGAAACAGAGGCTGGACCCCACACATCCATGTGTAGGTATTCTAACACACTGTGACTGATATTTTCAGTAACAGGTGTGGGGAAAGATACCCTATGTTGTTTGCCCAAGACACAAGTGTCACAAAAAGGAAGACTATTTTGGAAATCATTTTCAGAAAGTAACTCATTTTTCTTCAAAATATTTAGACCTTTTTCACTCATATGACCAAGTCTATTATGCCACAACATGGCTTTATTAACCCGAGCCAGGCTTGAGACATTATTCACACAGGCCAAAGGTTGAGCAGAACACACATAGAGATTACATTTTTTCATAGCTTTAAACAAGCACATAGCACCCTTACAGATCTTCATGACTCCCTGCCCCCACTTACCCTCTAGCCCATCAAGCTCCAAGCAAGTGCAGGAAAGCAAGTTATAACACAGATCAGGCACATATCTCACATTGTTCAAGTTTAGCACATAGCCATTGCTGAATTTTAAACACACAGTACCAATGCCAAGAATTTGACACTTCTTGTCATTTGCCATGGAAACAAAAGTATTTTCTACAGGTTTAAAGTCAGAAAACACAGACTTAAAAGGAGATATGTGATAGGTGCATCCAGAATCAATCAGCCAATCATTTTCAGTAAAAGAGCAACCCAGAGAAGAATTTACAGACAGAATATCATGAGTCATGAAGCACACTCCCTCAGGATCATTATTCTTAGCTAGGTTAGCAATAGAATCCAGACTATTATTACCATGTTTCTGCTTCTTAGGGTTGGGGCACTCTTTCTTATAGTGGCCTGCCTCACCACAGTTAAAACATTTTCTATTAGCCTTAGGATTTCTACTGTTAGACCTAGACCTTCCCTTTCCTTTCTTCTTTCCTTGATCATTAGATTTATTGTTATCATTACCCCCTCTGGTTTGGGATCTACCCCTAACATGCAGGGCTTTAGACTGAGCAGATTTAAAGGCATTATGTTCCTTGATTTCAATTTCCTTAGATTTCAAAGAACTGATGATTAGGTCCAGAGGAGCACTATCCCTACCATACTTTATAGCAGCTTTAACATCATTATAAGAGTCAGGGATAGCATTCATCAAGGCAATACTAGTATATTCATCAATAGTCTTGTCACCAGACCTTTTAATATCCTGAACAAGTTTCTGGAAAATATCAATGTTATCATCAATGTCCTTAGAAAGATCCAGTTTAAATTTGAAAAGTTTTTCAAGCAAATACATTCTGGAGGACATTGAAGTTTCAATATACAGAGTATCAAGTTTTTGCCAAAGCTCAGAAGCAGATTCAATAGATCCAACTTTCCTAATCACAGAATCAGAAAGGTTTAAAATAATGGTTGATCTGGCCAATTCATTCATTTCAGAAATTTTTTCAGCAGGTTCAGTGTCAGGAATAGTTCCCTCCACAGCTTTGAAAACTTTTTGCTGAATTAAAATGCATTTTATTTTCTGTTTCCAGATAGTAAAATCATTTTTTCCATTAAAGGGTACAATACCAACTGGTTGAGTCATTTTTAAGTAAATTTTCACACAGATAACAGTACCAACACCACAGCAAACACAGCAAGCAACCCAACTGTCACAGAAAGTGGACTTAAGCACACAGCACTTTGAGAGAGTACTTAAGGCAGATATGTAGCTATTCCTCATACAGGAAACGAAAAGAACACAGATGCAAAACAACAACAGAGCACACAACACACAGGAAAACAAGACTCCACACAGATTCAAAGAAAAGATTCCAGAAACCTCACAGAACAGGTCTTAACAGAGTTCCTCCCTATCTGTCACGTGTACCCCGGCAAGGGGATTTCCCAGTTCGCAATCACCCAATGTATGGGGGCGCAGGGGGTCACCCAAGGCGGTTACTGGCACAGGGTGGATAGGTAATTCACTCAAGACACAGATTTAGGCTTCTGAAAAAACACTTTGAACTTTAAAACAGAGGAGACCAATCACAGAGCAGTCAGCGGAAGCAAGTTAAGCAGAATTGCATCAAGAAACATATCACAAGACAAAAGTACATAGTCCTAGACCACGGCCAGTGGTAACTACCAGAAACAACTGCCCAAACCTAGACTAGAAAGCTGTAAAAGTTTTTAGAGTTGCAGCCAATTTACCAGAGCGGTTACCCTTCGTTAAGGAATAGCCGTCTTACCTCTGGGCCTATACCGGAGGCCGAGCTTTACTCTGACGAGCCCACCTCCTTAAATTTTAGCGACCCGGCGTGCCCAAGTAATCCCCCCGTGGCTCTGATACCACTGTAGGGATCAGATTACTCGAGGTTCACTAATTACCGGGACCTCTTTGTATTGACAAAAGTCTGAGATGGCTAATCTCAGAAAGTACAAGCCAATTACAGATTCAAGTAACACAAAACAGGAACGATACAAAGAGAAGCAAGAATTAACAAAGAATCCTAATCGATTTACAAGATCTGATCCTCTTGTAAAAGCACCGGATCTATCACTGCAGTTCACCTGCACACTCTAGTACACTGTTAGTATGACAAGGGAAACAGATCCAAAATGGATCTAAACTGTGAACACAAAAACAGAACTCAAGGAACAGAGAAATGGCTCAGGTCGCAACCACGACTACACCAGGGCCAAGGACCTCCTCCGTCCTATCCAACAAGTCACAAGGGAGCACAGTGGAACCAATCTAAACCCCGAGCTAGGGTTACCCGACTGCTACCACACAAAACCACCCTCACAGAACCAATCACTCAGAAACACAATCACACAACCTCAAGAACCCTCAGAACTCACGGATCTGAGAAACCAACCGATAAACTTCCCAGAAACAACAAGAGACAAGCTCAACCGCTTGAACTCCCTCAAATCTCCAGACCAACACAAAGGTTGAGAGATAACACTCGATCTTCACCAAAAAGAAGAGATCGAAGCCATCGGAGAAGAGAATCGGCCAGAGCTTCGAGAGAGAGAGAGAGCTTCTAGAGAGAAGGCAGAGCAGATGCTCAAGAAGAGAGAGAGAGAGAATAGTGTTCGAATGAAGAGAGTGAAGAGTCAAGAGTCACAAATAGACTCAAGAGAAACACACCTCAAATCCAACGGCTCAGCGCCAAGATCCGAGTGAGAGTGACACGTGGCAGCCATCGGGGTAACTCTTCATTAAGTAACGGGCCAAGACAGAATGGGCCATCAATTAAACGGCCCAGCCGAATTAATTCCCAGCCCAAATGTTAGTCCATAATTCCACAGCTACTAACAATTCAAACACTACTAAAACATCATCAATGTCAATCCAAGCACTACTCAAACATGTCCCTTAACAATAGAAACATCATCAAAGTTGATATACTATAGCAATACGACCGCCCCATCACACAATGTCATTCTGTTTCCTTTCCTATTCCATTTCAAAGTTAAACTAAGACCATCCACAATAGCGCCCAGCCGACCGCTGGCGCTGGGCGGTTCGCTGGGCGGTCTATTGCAGTCGCCCAGCGGACGAATGGAGAGAGAAACCGCGCAGCGCTGGGCGGTTTCGTGGCGCTGGGCGATCCGCTCGGCGCTATTGCAGCGCCCGGATCGCCCAGCGCACCGCTTAGCGCGAAATTTAAATTTTTTTTTTCCGAAACACTATATATACGCGCTTTGCTCGTCATTTTCATTCGCACCACTTGTTTTAACGAGTACTCTCTCTATCTTAATTTCTGTACAAGATCAACAACGAGAAATGGATCTCAACAGCGAGCCTAGTTCCGGGAGTAGCGGGTCACAAACTCCGTCGATCCCCGTGGGAAGTGGATGGGGTCAGATGCCCGGGTACTACAACATGTACCCGTGGCAGCAGATGTTTTCCGCGATGCCAACGGGGGGAGTCCGCCGGGGGGGTTTCCGGCGATACCGGGGTGGGCACCAACGGGATGGGCACCCGGGATGCAGATGATGCCCGGGGGGGTACCGCCGACACAGGGGACTCCGGGGGTCGTACCGGCTACACAGTGGACTTCTGGGGGGTCCCCGGCGACGACGAGGGATGTCTATCGCCCCAGTTTTGATTTTTCGACTGGTTCTTCGCACACATCGATCCAAACGCCCTTGGGGTTGGATAGTTTCTCCTTAGATGACTTGGTGTTTGATACTATCGGAGCTCCGGAAACTCTCGTTCAAGGAGGGGGGCAGAGCGAGAGCGTGGCGCCCCAAAGAAGAAGGGCAAGAAGAAGGTCGGCGAGTCGTCGCAGCCGGGTGAGGAGGAGGTACGGAGGAGGTGGACGGATGAGGAGAACGTCGCGCTCTGCAAGGCGTGGGTGAGTGTTTGCGACGATCCTCTCGTTTCGAACGAGCAGAGGATCGTCAACATGTGGGGCAAGATAGCAGCAGCCTACAAGAGATTTTGCCCGGATGGGAGGCCACGCAACGGGGAGGATTGCCGGAAGGCCTGGAACCGAATCAGGGTTGCGGTCTCCTGATTTTCGGGTTTGTACACCAACACACTCCGCATGATGAGCAGTAGCCAAACGGAGTAGGACTGCAGGAGAATAGCGGAGAAAGCCTTCCCACTGAAGGGGGTATACAAGGACTTCACCTACTGGAACTGCTATCTTGTGCTGAACGAGTCAGAGAAGTTCCGAGTAGGTGTCGACTCTGGCTGGCCGAAGAAGCAACGACTGAACTACACGGTGGTTCCCACGACATTTCCGAGATGACGCAGGAGTTCCCCACGCCGCGTTCGGTCGGTGGCCGACCTCGCCCGATTGGGCGCAAGCCCGCTCAGCGGGAGGCGAGGGGGAACGCCGGGGCTTCCAAGAGGTCCAGTCGGCATCCCCCCTTGGCCAATCCACCGAGGATCTCAAATTCTTCGCTCGCGCCCAAACGCGCGCTCAGTTGATCAAGACGATGGCTGAATGGCGGGTGGCGACGGATCCCGTGGAGAAGAGCGTGCTTCCAACCTTGCTCATGAGCCTGCAGGACGAGTTGGAGGCGGCACGGAGGGAGACCGGCGGCGGCGGCGGCGGCGGCAGCGACGGAGGCGGCGACGACGGAGACGAGGAGTGAATTGGCACTCCTTTTTATTATTGTATTTTTTTTAAATTAATGTATTTTTTAAAATTATTGTACTTTTTAAAATTTTAATAGTATTATTAAATTTTTCCCGTATATGTCTCGTAAATTAAATTTCGTATATTGTGTGATTGTTAATTATTTCATTTTATATATATTTGTTAATAGTGATGTGGATATTATGTGGCTAGGCTATGGCTAGGCTATTGTTGGGCTATTTGCTTGTTTTGATGATGTGGCAGGAGGATTTTTAGTGCTGATGATGTGGCCGTGGCTAGGCTATGGCTAGGCTATTGCTGAGCTATTTCTATTGTGGATGGCCTAAAACATAAAAAAACAAATTTTACCATTCAGTTATCCAGAAACAAAGAAAATGGGGCTAAGTTACCCTAATCTCTAAACCAAAAATATCCTACCATCACAAACTACCCAATTCAACCACTACTCAAATAATGCCACTAACAATACAAACACCACAAAGTATCTATATACTATAAAAAGACGACCGTACCATCTGGTAATCCAGGAGGCAAAGGGGGCCCAGTTCGGGCCTGCGAGCTTTGCACTCCAGTAATAGAGCCCACCAGAAGTGGGGTAAGAGGAGCAAATCTCAGCCATCGAATATCCGACGACCAATGTGAAGAAACCGGCAATCAGCCATCCGAAGACGATGGAAACGGGCCCACCGTAGGTCAGCCCGGTGTTATAGAGGGTAGTCACTCCGGTGAGCACCGATATGATCGAAAATGAAAAAGGCGAAGTTGGATAGCACTCTGCCGGATTGAGATGAGGGAAATGAAATCAGTGAGTGAAGATCAAGAATGGAGTAAATAATAATGGAATCTTGGGGAATTACGAGAGGTCGCGCTCAGGGGCGTAGCCAATGTATTGGCAGGTGGGGCATGTGCCCCTCCTCAAATTATCCCACATACATATATTTATCTATACTTTCATTACAATATAGATATAATGCACCATTTATTCACTAAATGCCCCTCCTTAAATTTTTAAAAATTTTCTCTAAATATATTTTTGCCCCTCTTGAGACTTTATCCTAGCTTCGCCCCCGGTCGCGCTTGAGTTCTTGCTTGTAGCCAAGCTAGTGAAGACGTGCATGGCCCGTGTCAGCGGAATCACGGGCCGTTTCTTGAATGTTTGATGGAAGCGCTGACTGATTCTTGCCTCGCTCCGACACCATCTCTGCTTTCTTCCTCTTTCTCCGATGTGAGGGAGATGGAGAGAGAGGGAGAAAAATGAATATTCGGAAATGGGAGGCCTTCTGGATTCAAGATACTTACAGCTATGTCATGTGCAGTTACAATCTGGCAAATCACAGTGAATAGGAATTCGATTTTGTGGTTTCAGAGAAATAAATAAAGAATTTGAATTATGCAAGACTCTATCTTGGAGTTTCTTGATTCTGGATTTGTGGCAAGCAAAGTGAGGTCAAACAAAGCCGCGGCAAAAACCAATGATTGTCTGATTCATGGAGGAATCTGTTTTGTTTCTATATCTGGTTTTTTCAATTTAACTAATTTACTAGTAGTAGTAAAATTGTATTGGCGAATAGCACACGTGATTAAAATTGTTTGGAGAAAAAAAGCATATGATTGTCATAGGAAATGCAATTGAGAAAATTTTAGAACTTCTAATTGAGAGTATTTTGAAATTCCCAGGTTTGAAAATAAATAGTTTAATAACATTAAATATAAGTTCATGTGACATAGAAATCAGCATGGACATAAACTTGTCAACGCAAAATATGTGAGGAATTAAATTGTAAGAGTACCTAATAAGATATTAATAAATTGAGTAGTGATTTAGAGACATAATGTCTCTATGACATAATGCCCCTATGTCACTTTGCCATAACCTTAATTTAAATATATACTAATATACCATTATTTTAGATAAAAGGAAAATTAGTAGTTATGTATAATTGATTATTAGGGAAGGGAAGTCAAATCTAATCAAATTAACTATCTATAACTAATTAATACATAGTAGTATCAATTAAGATTCACGTTTATTAGCAAAATTTGAACAAAATTTAAACTATTTTCACTACTTAGTTTCTTATTGATATCCAACAAAATAATATTTATATTCAATTATTTTATTATTAAACAATTCTTAAAATTCTAAATAAAAAAACTAAATTTAATTTTATAAAAATTAGAAGTAAATTAGAATTATACTAGTCACTGCCATCTAATTATTTTATTATCAAATATTTATAAAATTTGCAAGTTATAAAAAATACTTCATGTCTAATATAAAATAAATTAAAATGATACTCCATTAAATAGTAACATTTAAATTTTAAGTCATATAAATGATTATATAAACTCTATGATTTTATTCACCATTTTCGGATGGTAAGATGTAAACTTTTGAAACTAATGCATTTGTCAAATTAATTCACTAGTATTGTAAAGATATGAACATTTCAAATCAATGCTCTAATTTTGCAATTGTCTATATTTTCTAATTCTAAGCGCTAGCCAATAAATTGGTAAGATACTCCATATCATAAATTGACTTTCTACAAAATTTGCATTATATAAAAACATTTGAATTCAATCATCTAATAGTCATATAGGAATACTTAATTTCTTAATATTATCCTCCAATGAAATAAAAATATTCATTCGCATCCAATTATTTTATTATTAAATAATCATTAAAGTTCTAGAATGTAAAACGTATATACGTACAGAAATATATTTAATTTTTAATTAGTATTAAATAATTACTAAAATTCTGAATCATAAAAATGATTGCATGCATATACATACTTAATTTCTTAGTGTCATCGTTCAACGAAATAGTAATTGTCACTCACATCAACTTTTTTTTCTTCTATAACAATGTTTAAATTTCTAAATTGTAAAATAGTACTCCAGTAGTATTCATATGTTATATACTTAATTTATACTTGCACCATCTAATGAAAGGATAAAGTCATTTGAATCAAATTATTTTATTAGTATTAAATAATTACTAAAACTCTGAATCATAAAAATGATTGCATGCATATACATACTTAATTTCTTAGTGTCATCGTTCAACGAAATAGTAATTGTCACTCATATCAACTTTTTTTTTCTTCTATAACAATGTTTAAATTTCTAAATTGTAAAATAGTACTCCAGTAGTATACATATGTTATATACTTAATTTCTACTTGTACCATCTAATGAAAGGATAAAGTCATTTGCGTCAAATTATTTTATTAGTATTAAATAATTACTAAAACTCTGAATCATAAAAATGATTGCATGCATATACATACTTAATTTCTTAGTGTCATCGTTCAACGAAATAGTAATAGTCACTCACATCAACTTTTTTTTCTTCTATAATAATGTTTAAAATTCTAAATTGTAAAATAGTATTCCAGTAGTATACATATGTTATATACTTAATTTCTACTTGTACCATCTAATGAAAGGATAAAGTCATTTGCGTCAAATTATTTTATTAGTATTAAATAATTACTAAAATTCTTAATCATAAAAATGATTGCATGCATATACATACTTAATTTCTTAGTGTCATCGTTCAACGAAATAGTAATAGTCACTCACATCAATTTTTTTTTCTTCTATAATAATGTTTAAAATTCTAAATTGTAAAATAGTACTCTAGTAGTATACATATGTTATATACTTAATTTCTACTTGTACCATCTAATGAAAGGATAAAGTCATTTGCGTCAAATTATTTTATTAGTATTAATAATTACTAAAACTCTGAATCATAAAAATGATTGCATGCATATACATACTTAATTTCTTAGTGTCATAGTTCAACGAAATAATAATAGTCACTCACAACAACTTTTTTTTCTATAACAATGTTTAAATTTCTAAATTGTAAAATTCTAAAACACATTATTTTGACACCATGTAACAATTTAATTCTAGTATACAAATTTAAATTGTTGTTCCCTAACATTTTGTCCATTAATAAAATAAAGCATAAATAAATTTCGAATCTTTATTTGATGCTATAAGAACTCAAGCAATTAAATTGATTTATTAATTTTATAAATAGCTAAAAATGGATAAACTTTTACTTATACATTCATTAATTTATTTTTCCAGCAAATTAAAAAAAAATCAACTACTTATAAAAATTACTCCCTTAGACAAATAATCTTCGAACTTATAGGAATGTATTTGAATATTAATCCATATCTTCCATATACATTTCCCATAATGAAGCAATCTTATTTATATCATACGTAATTAATACCCCTTATTCAAAATTTCCATTTTCTAGATGTAAGGGGCAAAAAAGTACCTTTATAAAATTCAAATTTTATTAAAAGTAGAATATAATGTAATATTACTATTTAACCCTCATTATGTCTTAGACATTATGTCTCCATACCATTTTTCTAATAAATTAATGTATCTGAAGAATCAAGGGAAATCCAAATCCAATTGAGAAGGGACGAATCAGATATCAATAATGTATGGCGTTACACATCTTTATCAGGTTTCATTTATGCATATACGTCGGTCAGTTGGAACAATAAGGTCATCCACAACGCTGTCACTATACCATCCCTTAACCGTCCCCTAAAACACTATTTGTGGGCCCCACTGTACTTTTTTACTCCATCCCTTAACTAAGGGACGGAACCTGCAACCCTCTGTCCCTTAACCGTCCCTTAAATTACTATTCATTCAATTTCATTTTTTTTTATTTTTTTTCCATCAAATTCAATTAATAAAAAACACACTTCATTAAAAATAAAATAACATTACAACATAAAATATAAATACAACTTAACATTCAAAAAAATAAAAAAAAGACATAATTAAAATCCTAAAAAAATAAAAATGACATAATTTAAAATACAATTTTATAGAAAATAAAAAAAAACTACTCCGCCGACGAATCATCCCCCGAAGGCGGTGGAGGTGCCCTGAGGCCACTTGGAGGCGGGATACCAAGTTGTGCCGCCATAAACAGGACTCCGTTAAGTCAGGCTTCATAAGCGGGAAGTGTCCGCCATTGTGGCGGTCATGTACATGGACATAAGGGAGTTCGAGGGTCCCCCGAGCCCGAGCCCGCCTGGCTTGATTCGGCTCGGCCCCTCCTCCCTCTAGCTGCCTTCGCCGCATTTCTCCCTTGCGGCCGACGGCATCCACGGGAGGACCCCCCGGCATCGCCTGCCGGGGTCTCCTCTTCCTGCGAGGCAAACTCTTGTGGCCCAATGCCCGAACCGCCCTCACCAGACGAGTATTGGCCACTCGCCGTGTGCTTCGTGCGCTTCGAGGTCAAGCCCGAGCTGAACCGCACACCGCTGGCCCACCTTTCCTCTTCCGTGACGACCTCCCAAACATCGGCATATTTGAATTGTTTGCCGGTGTCTTCGTAGTAGACCTGCAAAGCCGACCTCAGAATGTCGGCTCCCGTGGCTCCGCTTTGGTACTGAGCCGCTTCATTCTTGTAGATGTCGCAGAATCGTTTGACCTCTTTGTCGACACGGTCAAAGTGAGCGCGGAACATTTTATGTGTGCGGCGGCGGGTCTTTTTCGGCTTAATATCATGGTAGGCCTCGGTGACCTTTTCCTAGAAGCACCTCCTCTTCCTCCGCCTCTGCCTCTGCCCTGGAGCCTGCCCCGCCTCAGCCTTCTTCCGGAGTGGGTTGAACCGGATAATCCTCCCGAATCTGGGATAATCCCTGCGAATACCGCGGGTCGGAGGGACGAGCGTATGCAGCAACATCAAAATTGGGTGGTTGGTACCCCCCGACGTGCCCGAGCCCTGGGTGCCCGGCGTCGACGAACCGGAACCACCCAATGTGTTGTACATGCTCCCACAGTCGCCGAACGTGTTGAGATCCCACGCACCGGAGCCGCCACCGCCGGAGTTTCCGTCGCCGGACATTTTGTGATGAGATGTTAGATGAAAATTGGAGAGGAAATGGAGATGAATTGGGAAGAATAGATGTGTAGTTGTGTGTGAAATGAGGATGAAATATGAGTATTTATAGAGTAAAACAATAAAAAAATAAAAAAAGGAAAAACGGCTCTATTAACGGTAATATTATCGTTTAATATTTTTTTATTTAATCCGATTTTAAAAAAATGAATTATTGCGTCAGCGTGACGATGCCCACTCGCGGGACGACGAGTGGGCGTCACGCATGGCCTGGGAGCGCGCCACGTCGCCTCGGCGCGTGGCGTCAACAACCCCGGAAGTGCTTATGGGAAAAGGTAACCGTGGCCTACCACGAGATTAA
The DNA here is from genome assembly GCF_004379255.2 of Salvia splendens. Lineage (NCBI taxonomy): Eukaryota > Viridiplantae > Streptophyta > Magnoliopsida > Lamiales > Lamiaceae > Salvia > Salvia splendens. The sequence continues at coordinate 9,570,068 of NC_056047.1, read as the reverse complement.
GCCGAAAAAGACCCGCCGCCGCACATATAAGATGCTCCGCGCTCACTTTGACCGAGTCGACAGAGAGGTCAAACGATTTTGCGGCATCTACAAGAATGAAGCGGCTCAGTACCAAAGCGGAGCCACGAGAGCCGACACCAGCAAACAATTCAAATATGCCGATGTTTGGGAGGTCGTCAAGGACGAGGAAAGGTGGGCCGGCAGTGTGCGGTCCAGCTCGGGCTCGACCTCGAAGCGCACGAAGCACACGGCGAGTGGCCAATACTCGTCTGATGAGGGCGGATCGGGCATCGGGCCACAAGAGTTTGCCTCGCAGGAGGAGGAGACCCCGGCAGACGATGTCGGGGGGGTCCTTCCGTGGGCGCCGTCGACCGCAAGGGAGAAATGCGGCGAAGGCGGCTAGAGGGAAGAGGGGCCGAGCCGAATCAAGCCAGGCGGGCTCGGGGGGACCCTCGAACTCCCTTATGTCCATGTACATGACCGCCACAATGTCGGACACTTCCCGCTTTACGCCCACCCAATACGAAGCCTGGCTTAACGGAGTCCTATTTATGGCGGCACAACTTGGTATCCCGCCTCCAAGTGGCCTCAGGGCACCTTCACCGCCTTCGGGGGATGATTCGCCGGCAGAGTAGTTTTTTTTAGTTTCTATAAAATTGTATTTTAAATTATGTTATTTTTATTTTTTTAGGATTTTAATTATGTCTTTTTTTATTTTTTTGAATGTTAAGTTGTATTTTTATTTTATATTGTAATGTTATTTTATTTTTAATGAAGCGTGTTTTTTATTAATTGAATTTGGTGGAAAAAAATAAAAAAAATGAAAATGAATGAATAGTAATTTAAGGGACGGTTAAGGGACGGAGGGTTGCAGGTTCCGTCCCTTAGTTAAGGGATGAAGTAAAAAGGTACAGTGGGGCCCGCAAATAGTATTTTAAGGGACAGTTAAGGACGATATAGTGACAGCGTTGTGGATGGCCTAAGATATTCTTCTTTATTTTCCACTACTATTTGTTTTTTCTTTTCGCATTTTTGGATTTTTTTTTCGTTTTTTATGTAAGCAAACTCTTTTTTCTACTCTCTTTATATAATTCTAGTTTGTTTTAATTATAAAACCTTTTCAATTATAATGAAATTCGAAGTTTTAGAGTATTCACATAGAGTATGAATTAGTTATGATGCCATATAATATGAGTAAATTAAGAAAAAAGAATAGGCAATAAAAAAAATAATACTTCCGGCACATATAAATAGGCTAATTGGTAGATTGGGGATAATATGGATTGAATGCATAAAAAGTAGGAAAAAAGTAGGAAAAAAGTAGAAAAAGTAATTGAAACAACGTGATCAATGATGAGATCCATAAATGATAAAGTAGTAGTAATAAATAAGAAGAAAATGTTTCCATTAATTGATATGGATTATTTCTATGGGACAAACGAAAAAAAAATAGATTCAACTTATTTTTATTGAATGGATGGAGTAGTATAAGTAAAGTGTTTAGACATTAGTTATAAGTAGGGGTGAGTAGGTACGGTATACCTTACCAAAACCATCATACCGTACACCTTACCGAAAATTTGGTATGCGGAAAAATCATACCTTTACCTTATCAAATATTTCGGTATACCGAATTTCGGTATACCTTATTTTCGGTATGGTGAATTTTCAAACCGATATCGTACCTCATTTTTGTATATCGTCCTAAAATTAGGTATATCATACTTTTGCGGTATACCTTACTTTCAACATTCATAAAAATAGAATATTTGAGTTTTTAGAATATTATTTATATTTTATAATTTAAAAAATATACTTGAATATATTTTACATATAATTATATTTATATTTCACAATATATTTTATAATTTAAAAATATATAAAATATATTTTATTTATAATTATATTTATTTTTTACCGTGTATACCTTAATTTACGTTACATACCGAATTTCGGTATGCCGCGGTATATCGCGGTATATGAAAATTCATATCGTTACTACTCTAGGACTATGGCTATGGATATCTTTGCAATGAGATATTTATGTTATAAGAAAGAGTAAATGCCAAAATTGGTCCTGGACATATGCTCATTTTACGATTTTGGTCATAAACATTATCTTTTGAATTTTTAGATCCCAAATATTTGAACTCGGATCACAATTGGTCAAAAGTTAATTTTTCCGTCAAATTTTAACGATTAATGTTTTTAATCATGATTTTAACCAAATTATTAAATATAGTTACTAACCCCTAATTATGTCCTTGATTATTTTAAGTTATCATTTAAAATATAAAACAAATAATATTAAAAAAGAAAAATCAAAATTCAAAATCAATCAATTTATGGGCATCTTCATCTCCTCCGGCGTCGAGCTCCTCCACACCAGCACCCCAATGCCCACCCCTAAGGGAATCTCCTAGACGTTCCGCAAAGACAATACCCCCTTCTCCGCCCTCCTTCGCCACTCCAACCTCACCCTCTCCGTCATGCTCGAGAACATCGCCGGCGACTTCTACACCGGCATCTTCCACGCCAACATCACCTTCCTCTTCTACAACGACATCAAATCCCCACTCAAATCGAGCCCTAGAAAACTCATACGCAACCCCCAGCTGTCATTTATGCCCACTGCGTCGCTCGAATTGGACCAAATCCCCAAACCTTCCTATACTTCTTCGTCGGCTGCTCGCTCGCCAAAGACCTGAGAAAATTTCCATTCTGGCAGCGTAGGTGGACCAGCCGCAGCTGATGCCACCTCTCCACCGTCACCACCGTGCATTCTTCCCCCAACAATCGTCAAAAATCAGAACTGATGATTGGGCGAATTTTTGATGGTAACAAATGCGGGTAAAAGAAAATATAGATCACGACACAAGGAATTACGTGGTTCGATTTACTGAGGTAAATCTACGTCCACGGGAAGAACGGAGGGCAAGATTGTATTGCTTGATCTGGTTTACAGCTTACAAATACAGACTTGCTATATGATCTTTGATGTCTAGAGAGCTTTTCTTCCTCCTAGTCTATCTGATCTAAGTTCTATTTATACATTGAACTAAGATCGTGGCTTGCATCACCACTAACTAAGTCGTGGCTTACATCACCACTAACTAGGTTGTGGATGTCGTGGAGGTCATGAGATCCTGCATGGGTCCATTATCTCTTTGTTTGGTCCGCTATCCTGCATGAGATCCTGCATGAGTTGACACCACTAAATAGATCGTGTAGTGGAGGTCGTGGAGGTTCTGCATGAGTCCACTATCTCCCAGTTCGGTCGAATACTGAGACCGAACTGCTGAACTATTGCCGAGCAGCTTTTGCCGATCTGAGAGTAGAGCTTGATTGGTCGGCTTTTACCGAGCTGTAGGCTGGGGCCGAACTCTTTGGTAATGCCGAACTGATACTCTTCCTTGGGCTTTGGGCTGATGGGCCGTCACTGCTATTGGGCTTGTTTAGTACGTACCCCATCACTACCCCCCCCCCCGAAAAGCGAAGTGAATCACTTCGGCGAAGCGAGTCACTTCGGCATTCTGGATAAAGGTACGGGGGAGGCTGACGTCAGGGGACGTGCCTTGCGTGTGACTGCATTAAATGCGACAGTAAAATCCGGCCGTTGAATCCTGAAAAGGTGGGATTCGAAACGGTGCGATGATTTTGAAATCTTCTCCGAATCTGATAAATACGTCCTTTCTTCATCATTTGAACACTTTTGCTATTGCTTCTTTTGCATTCTCTCTCTTTTGCGTAAAAATTTCCTTCCGCTTTCAAGAATTTCTTCAGAATTTCTTCAGACTTTCAAAGAGTAAGAACCATGTCTTCTTCTTCTTCTTCTGAGTCAGGTAGCGGTAGGAAAGGGGGTAAGGGGTCTTCTAGCCGGAAAGAATCCGGGGAGAAGACCGTAGAGTATTTTCACAGCATCTTGAGTAAGGATACTGTGATATCCCTACACGAAAAATATTTTTTTCCTGGGGGGAAGGTTGCGATTCCCGACGACCTTCATAGGGCTGACTCGCCGCCGGAGGGTTACGCCACCGTTTATGAAGCCGGCTTGGAATGCGGGCTTCGTTTCCCTCTTCCCCCTGCCTTTGTAGAGCTGCTTGATTTTTTTCAACTCCCTTTAGGTCAGGTGACTCTGAACTCTTGGAGGCACTTATCGGCCTTTGCTGCCGAACTGCGTAGGCTAGATAAGGATCTGTCTCTGAGGGCAATCCTTAATTTCTTCCAGTTTAAGAGGAAGGGATCTTGGTTTTACTTGATCCCTTTACAGCCCTTTAGAGCCTTTTGTAAAACCAAATGGCCGAAATGGCAAAATCGTTTCTTTTTTTATAATAGGACAGCGGCTCCGGGCTTTCCCTGGAGAGGGCCGAAGTCCGTGATTCCTCATCCTCGGTTAGAACCGTTGGACGAGCTCGAGGGCGAGCTCAATAAGATTCCTATGATTAGGAAGCAGTACCTGGAGTCTGAGCTCGTCAAGGGCGACTTCGTGTTCGACTCCTCGTCTTCGGACGAAGAGACTGAGGGTGAGGAATTCTTTTTTGTGCCTTACTGCTTTTGTGGCGAAAACTAACCTTGCTTTCTTGCTTTTTGGCAGTGAACTTGCTAAATAAGATTAGCCGCAAATCCTCCGAGCTTAAGGAGCCGGAGAAACAGAAGGCTACCAGCTCGGCGCCTGATGCCGAGAAGAATCCGAAGAGGCAAAAGACCTCTTCTTCGGATCCAAAAAAGCCGGAGTCGACTTCGGCAAATAGGAAGGGGAAGACCCAGAAGCCCCCAAGAGCGCCGGAGAGAGACATCGTCTTGGCGCCCCCTTCGGAGCATGTCTGTGAGCCTTTTGCATGGCCAACGGACTTTGCCGAGGTAACTTCTCTTCTTGATTCTTTGGCTTTGCTTCTTTCCTATGTTTTTTTGGTGGCCCCTCTGTTGACTCTTTCCTTTTTCCATTTTCAGAGGAATAGCATGCTCAGCAAGCTCGTCGCAGTCGAACTCTCTAAAGCGTCCAGCGACTATGCTGAGATGCAGAGGAAGTTGGCGGCTGCTCGTCACCAGGCCGAACAGGCTAAGGCAGACTTTGAGAAGGCCAGAGCTGCTAGGATCTCGGCCCAGGATGAAGCCCAGTTTGCCAAAAACCAGCTCGTCATCCAGCGAGAGCAGACGAAACGGAGGGATGCTGCCGCCGTGGTTGCCCAAGGGGAGGTTCTCCGTGCTTTCGCGGAGAAACTCTTTCTGAGCAATCAATTTTCGGCCTTTGTCGGTGATCTGCTGAAACTGATGACCGATAATGCCGAGCAAGGGCCCGAAGTCGTCCTGCCGCTGTACGGCCGAGAGATAGCAGCTCGTCTCCAGAGTCTGCCGCTCCTTGAGGAGCTTGCTTCGTCCTCGGTCCTGCTTTCTGCTGACCGAGTTCGTAGTTGCCGAGCTGACCGGGACGAGAATATGGAGGCTATCTTTGCCTCCTTAGGGCCAGTTTCACCCGCTCCAATTTTCCACGGAGAGGGTGAGACCGAGCAGTTTGATCAGCAGACCGGAGACAGGCAGGCCGAGCAAGAGGTGCTGCTGATTGGTGATGGGGGCACCGAGCAGGCTGGGGGGAGCAAGGAGGCCGAGGCTGAAGCTGAGGCAGACAAGGAGAAGGAAGCTGAACCTCACCGAGGAGCCGGAGACGAAGCTGGCGGAGTATGATTTCGTCTCCCTTCTCTTAGTTTAGTTTCTTCCTTCTTGTAAAATGGCCTTGAAGCCCTCCTTGTGTAAAAATTTTTTTCGTATGAATGAAAAAATTCTTCTTTCTACACTTGTGTCTTCGTATAGCTTTTCGTACTCTCTTTTACTCCTGTTGTGGTTTACTACCTGCTCAGTAAACTGAAATGCCGAACTGACATAGCTGCTTTGTATTCTTAACTCTTAAGGAGCTGGAGGTACTTCACTGGAAGCGGCTGTACTCTTCCGCTTTAGACGAAGCAGAGAAAAAAGCCATAGCTGACCAGATGAAGAATGACGAACTCTTGGCTTGTTTAGTGAAGCTGGAGGCCGACAATAAGGACTTAGAGTCCGAAAAGAAAGATCTGGAGGCCGAGCTGAATACTGCCGTCGCTGAGAGGACTGCGTATGAGGATTTCATCTGCGGACGCGGGGGAATGAGCATATCTGAAGTTCAGAATCAAGTTGATGAACTGTGGGAGGAGCTTCATGTACTCCGGAGGAACAATGCGCTGGAGAGCTCGGCTTGCCAACAAGTTGTGAAATCATTGCGGCGCTGGGCTTCTCGGTACGACATCGTTCTTTCCCGGCGTCCTTCAATCGAGAGATTCCTTAGGCATTTCCCGCCAACAGATGCTCACACTCCAGCTCAAACCTCTGATCCACTTGCTCAAAATCCTACTCCAAATCAGCAACGAACTCAGGAGCAACCGGAAACGTCAAGACGAGAACGGACTCAGGAGCAACCGGAAACGTCAAGACAAGGACGGACTGAAGTTCGTAGAGGAGCTGTGATTATGAGTGAGCAAGATCAACAAATGCTTCGTGAAGAGACTCTTCGCCGCCGAGGTGCCAGAACTTCCCGGACTCAAGGAAGAGGCGGTAGGTCGATCAGAGCATCTCGTCGACCTGCTTATTCTTCAGCTGCCCGGAACGCCCGAACTCGGCTTCACGAGGATTTTTTGAATAGGTGGCTCAACTTTAGCAACCGTGGACAGTAGAATAGTCCTTTGTAATAGCGTAACGCCTTCTCGTAGGGCAGCGGAGTTGTATGCCGAACAAGTTTTAATAAATGAAATCTTCATTTCGCTTCTATCACTGCGTATTTACAGCTCAGCGAAAAAATTTCATCGTGCTCGTCCTCGGTCTTATGAAGTAAACTTCTTTGACCGGACTCGTCCTCGGTCTTATAAAGTAAGCTTCTTTGACCGGACTCGTCTTTGGTCTTATGAAGTAAACTTCTTTGACCGGACTTGGTCCTCGGTCTTATGAAATAAACTTCTTTGACCGGACTCGTCTTTGGTCTTATGAAGTAAACTTCTTTGACCGGACTCGTCTTTGGTCTTATGAAGTTAATTTCTTTGACCGGACTAAGCTTGTGTCCTAATTTGGCGAGTTTTATCGCTCGGATCGGACTTTCCCTTGTCCTAATTTGGGGATCGGACTTTCCCTTGTCCTAATTCGGCGAGTTTTATCGCGTGGATCGGACTTTCCCTTGTCCTAATTCGGCGAGTTTTATCGCGTGGATCGGACTTTCCCTTGTCCTAATTCGGCGAGTTTTATCGCGTGGATCGGACTTTCCCTTTGTTGCAGTTCGTTTCAGACGAACTGCTTGTTTCTTAAGCTGAATTGTGGTCTTGTATCCTCCTTAGAAGCTTGGACTCACAATCGTTGGCTTATACATGTTCTAAAAAGGGGATCAGCCTTCGAAGAACAAGATACCTCAGTAACATTTGTAAGAGACGACACGCACATAGACAGACAAAACGCACATAGACAAATAAAAAGACGAAAAACAAGTAAAAAACAAAGAAAGCACATACCCCTAGGACCGAACCAGACACAAGACTGACTGACCGGACTGTCTCTTACAAATGGAACTTCTTGAGGTTGGAAATGTGCCATGTTCGGGGTACTTGTTCTCCTGACACGTGAGTCAATTTGTAAGACCCTTTGCCGAGGACTTCTGACACCCGATATGGACCTTCCCATGTGGGTTCGAGTTTGCCCAGCTTTTCTGCTCGGCTTACTTCGTTGTTTCTCAAGACGAGATCTCCCACTTGAAATTGCAGCTTTTTCACCCTTTGGTTATAATACCGGGCTACTTGCTCCTTGTACTTGGCTGCTTTTATGCAGGCCAATTCTCTTCTTTCTTCGGCCAGATCTAGTTCGGCTCTCAGTCCGTCATCATTCATTTCTGAGGAGAAATTTAGAGTTCGGGGACTGGGTACGCCGATCTCAACCGGAATCACGGCTTCAGTGCCGTACACCAGACTGTACGGAGTTTCACCGTTGGAGGTTTTGGGTGTAGTTCGGTAGGACCATAGGACTTGAGGGAGATTTTCTACCCATTGTCCTTTGGCTTGTTCTAACCGAGCTTTTATCCCTTTCACCAAGATACGGTTTGTTACCTCCGTTTGTCCGTTTGCTTGTGGGTGGGAGACCGAAGTGAACCGCTGTTGAATATTCAGCTCTTGGCACCAATTCTTGAATGTCTTGTCGGTGAACTGAGTCCCATTATCCGAAATGAGGATGTGGGGTATGCCAAATCGGCACACTATGTTCTTCCAGACGAAATCCAATGCCTTCGAGCTCGTTATCGTAGCTAATGGTTCAGCCTCCACCCACTTCGTGAAGTAATCCACGGCAACGATAAGGAATTTCATTTGCCGAGGAGCTTGTGGTAGTGGTCCTACTATGTCTATGCCCCATTGCATAAAAGGCCAAGGGCTTTGCATAGCACATAGATCGGTCTGCGGCATCCTTGGGATATTTGCATGGATTTGGCACTTCGTACATGTCTTGACGAGCTGCACTGCTTCTTGTACCAAAGTTGGCCAATAATATCCCCATCTCAGAACTTTTTTAGCTAAAGCTCTAGCTCCGATGTGGCTACCGCAAGATCCTTCATGAACTTCTCTAAGGATGTAGTCCGTCTCTTCTGGTCCTACACATCGCAATAACGGTTGAAGGTAGGACTTTCTGTATAGGACTCCTTCATGAAGTTCATACCGAAGTGCTCGGCATGTGATTTTCCGAGCTTCTCTCTTATCCTCGGGCAGTTGTCCTTGATCTAGATACTGTAAGATCGGCGTCATCCAGTTCGGCGAGCTGGTTACTGAATGTACCTCAGCTTCATCAATGCTTCGGTGTAGTAATTCCTCCACCTTTGAGCTCGGATATGAGGCCAACTTACTTAAAGTATCTGCTCGGCTGTTTTCCGCTCTGGGAATGCGGATTATCCGAAAATAAGAGAAACTTCGGCTAATGCTTTGCGCTTTGTCCAAGTATTTTTTCATCCTCTCATCTCGGGCTTCACTTGTACCCAGCATGTGATTCACTATGACTTGTGAATCACAATGGATTTTGAGAGATTTGACAAATAGACTTTGCGCTAAGTGAAGTCCGGCAAGGAGGGCTTCGTATTCGGCTTCGTTATTAGTAGTTGGGAATAAGAACCGAAGTGAATAAGTTACCTCGTGTCCGTCGGGAGCGATAAGTAGAATACCAGCTCCACTTCCCGTTTTATTCGAAGCTCCATCTACGAATCCGCTCCAGCAATCCGGCGGCTCTACTTCGGATTCCAGGGGCTGTGCTAGTTCGGTATTGGCAGAATTTTTCTGTTCGGCAATGACAGGGATTACTTGATCGAACTTTGCCTCTGTAAGAAAATCTGCCAAGGCTTGTCCCTTGATGGCTTTCCGAGGTAGGTATTCGATTGAGTGTTCTCCCAACTCTATGGCCCATTTGGCGATTCTGCCTGATGCTTCTGGCTTGGTCAAAACTTGCCGAAGTGGCAGATCGGTTAAGACGCATACCTTGTGAGCATAGAAGTATGGCCGCAGTCTCCTTGCTGCATTTACTAACGCCAGAGCAATTTTTTCCAGAGGTTGATACCTTGTTTCTGGACCTCTTAATGCTCGGCTTGTAAAGTAGATGGGAAGCTGCTTTAGGCCTTCTTCTCGTACAAGCACCGCGCTAATGGTTTGATCTGATGCCGCTAAGTATAAGAATATCACTTCGGCATCTGTTGGAGCAGAGAGAATTGGAAGCTTGGCTAAATAACTTTTGAGCTCGTCAAAAGCCTTTTTCTGCTCGGCTCCCCACTCAAACTTTGGTGCCTTTTTCAACACTTTGAAGAACGGCAGTTGCTTTTCGGCTGCTTGGGAAAGGAATCTATTCAGTGCGGCTAGACATCCAGTTAGCCTTTGCACATCATGTATGGACTTCGGCATCGCCATGTTCTGAACAACTTGAACTTTTGAGGGATTTGCCTTGAGTCCGTCCTTTGAAACCCAACAACCCAGAAACTTTCCCGAATCTACCAAAAAGGTACATTTTTGGGGATTGAGTTTGAGGTTGGCTTTTTTGAGCACGTCGAGGGTGGATTTGAGGTTGTCTTCGTACTCCGAAGTGCTTCTGCTTTTGACGACTATGTCGTCAACATACACTTCAACCTCTTTTCCGATCAAATGCCGAAAAAGCTTATCTACCATCCTTTGATATGTGGCTCCGGCATTCTTTAAACCGAATGGCATCTTTTTATAAGCAAAGATGCCGAAGTCAGTAATGAAAGCCGTTTTTGAAGCATCATTCTCATCCATTAAAACTTGGTGGTAGCCTTTGTATAAATCAAGAAAACAGAAAATTTCGAAGCCGATCAAAGCTTCTACTTTTTTATCTATGTTCGGAAGGGGATAGCAATCTTTAGGACAGTGCTTGTTTAGATCGGTAAAATCTATGCACATCCGCCATCCTCCTTCTTTTTTCTTGATCATCACAGGATTGGCCACCCAAGAAGGATATTTCACCTCGAATAATACATCCGCTTTCAATAATTGGCGGACTTCGTCATGGATGACTTGATTTCTTTCTGCCGCAAAGAGTCTTTGCTTCTGTTTTATAGGCCGGACTGAAGGATCAATATTTAACCGATGAGTGATTACCTCAGGGGGCACTCCGGTCATGTCCAACGGAGACCATGCAAAGACATCTTTGTACTCCTTGAGGAGCTGGATGGTCTTTTCCCGGAGTAGAGGCGTTCCCGCGAAACCGATCTTGACCGTTCTGGATGGATCATCTTCGTATAACTGAACGGTCATTGAGTTCGACTCTGGTGTGACTTCGGTCATTTCGCTTGCCTCTGACTCCGGCTGCTGTGATTGCTATGCTTGATGATGCCGATCTGATTGCTCGGCACTTTTAAGCGCAATCTGCAGACACTCTTTTGCTCTCTTTTGATCACCTCGGATGACCGCTATCCCACCTTTAGTGGGAATCTTGATGGTGAGGTGATAAGTAGAGCAAACGGCCCGAACTGCGTTGAGCCAGTCTCTTCCCAAGATGACGTTGTACGGGGACCGAGCTTTTACCACAAAGAACTCGATCATCGTACTGGAGCTTGTAGGCGCTTTTCCCACCGTGATCGGAAGGCTGATAATACCTTCAGGGCGGGTGTCCTCCTGGGCGAAACTTTTCAGAGGAAGTGGAGCCGGACTGAGCCGAGCTGGATCCACTTCTAGTTTATCGAAACATTCTTTAAAAAGAATGCTGACTGACGCTCCGGTATCCACAAACACTCTGTGGATCAGTTTGTTTGCCACTCCGGCTTGGATGACAATAGCGTCTTGATGAGGAGAGATGGCCGGGACGGGATCTGCATCTGAAAATGTAATCACTTCGTCCTGCTTCAGCCTTTTATGCGTTGGCTCCTCTCGATTGAAGCCTCTGCGCTCTGACTTCAGGGACGATTTAGTCTTCCCGGCAGGGAGAGCATCAATAGTCAGGATTACTCCATCATATTGCAGCTCGTCATCGTCTTCGGGGTCCTGTTGCTTTTTCAGATCCTGAGGAGCGCAGTTCGCACCTCTCTGCTTTTTGTTCTTTTTCGGCTGCTTGCTTTGGTATTTTTTTAACGTCCCTGCTTTCACAAGAGCATCAATACCTGCAGCCAAATGTCGGCACTCCTCGGTATCGTGACCGTGGTCTTGATGGAAGGAGCAATATTGATCCTGAGGTCGACGCGCGGCCGATTTCGTCATCCGCTTTGGTTTTTCGAACATATCGGAATGCAGTTCGAAAATTTCCGCTCTCGACTTGTTCAATGGTACGAACTGAGCGGGCGGCTTCTCAGGATTGAGACGTGGCCCCAATCGGTCTTGCACCGGAGTCCTTTGAATCCTTTCAAAAGGAGTTCGGCGAGGATGTCCCTGATCGCCAAAAGGAGTTCGGCGAGGATGTCCCTGATCGCTATGATCGGGCTTCCTCCTGTCTCCTCGGGATGAGCTGTCTAAAGACCGTTTGCGACGGTCTGCCTCATCGGCACGGGAGAACTGGTCCGCAATGTCCCACATCTCTTGAGCTGTTTGCGGACTGCATTCCACGAGCTTTCTGTAGAGAGCTCCGGGCAGGATTCCATTTTGGAATGCCGAAATGACAAGTAGATCATTGAGATCATCTACTTGTAGGCATTCCTTGTGGAATCTCGTCATAAAGTCGCTGATCTTTTCGTCGCGACCTTGACGTATAGAAAGCAGCTGAGCCGAAGTGATTCGGGCTTCCGCTTTCTGAAAGAACCTCCTGTGGAAAGCATCCATTAGATCTCGGTAAGATCTAATGCTGCCTTGGGGGAGGCTATCGAACCACCTTCTTGCGTTCCCGATAAGCAGCTCGGGAAACAGCTTGCACATATGGACCTCATTGAGACCCTGGTTCGCCATGTTATACTGATAGCGTCCCAAGAAGTCATGAGGATTCACTAACCCGTCATAAGTCATCGACGGAGTTCGGTAGTTCTGTGGCAAGGGAGTTCGGGTGATATCGTCCGAGAACGGAGTCTTCAATGCTCCGTACATGGCGAACCCGACATCTCTTCGGTATGGAGGAGATGGAGTTCTCCTGTGATTCCGGTACAGAGGAGGAACAGGAACATGTCGGGGTTGAGGATTCTTCTTCCTGGAAGACACGGCACTACTGCGGTAGTGACTTTCATGTCTGGATGAGGAGGGAGAATCCACCGTTTTCGTCTCCGGCTTTTGGCCCTTTTGCAGGAAAATTAAGAACTCTTCCTGCTTCTCGGCCAAAAACAACTTGACAGCCTCGTTCAAATCGGGCTGCTGGGAAGACTCGGTGCGATGAGTCTTTGAGCGGCTTGTTCCTTCTCCGTGAGAACTGGAAGTAGATTTCTCCCGAGGCTGTTTTCCAGACCTGTGGGCTGGACTAGCTTCCTCATGGTTATCACGAACGGTATTATGGGTGTTACGTGATCTGGTATGCATTTTTTTTTTCTTTTGGGGTGGAAAAAGGGTCAAAAATTCGCTTTATCACAAATTTGGTTCTCTGTTTCCCACAGACGGCGCCAGTGATGATTGGGCGAATTTTTGATGGTAACAAATGCGGGTAAAAGAAAATATAGATCACGACACAAGGAATTACGTGGTTCGATTTACTGAGGTAAATCTACGTCCACGGGAAGAACGGAGGGCAAGATTGTATTGCTTGATCTGGTTTACAGCTTACAAATACAGACTTGCTATATGATCTTTGATGTCTAGAGAGCTTTTCTTCCTCCTAGTCTATCTGATCTAAGTTCTATTTATACATTCAACTAAGATCGTGGCTTGCATCACCACTAACTAAGTCGTGGCTTACATCACCACTAACTAGGTTGTGGATGTCGTGGAGGTCATGAGATCCTGCATGGGTCCATTATCTCTTTGTTTGGTCCGCTATCCTGCATGAGATCCTGCATGAGTTGACACCACTAAATAGATCGTGTAGTGGAGGTCGTGGAGGTTCTGCATGAGTCCACTATCTCCCAGTTCGGTCGAATACTGAGACCGAACTGCTGAACTATTGCCGAGCAGCTTTTGCCGATCTGAGAGTAGAGCTTGATTGGTCGGCTTTTACCGAGCTGTAGGCTGGGGCCGAACTCTTTGGTAATGCCGAACTGATACTCTTCCTTGGGCTTTGGGCTGATGGGCCGTCACTGCTATTGGGCTTGTTTAGTACGTACCCCATCAAGAACGCAATCAACAAAATTGAGATAATACACAATAGCTGAAATGTTTCTCCTGATTTTCACTTCACAGAGAAATCACAGAACTCGATTTAGAGCTCAAAGATTGAGGAAGATCGGAGCAGCAACAACGGAAAATTGGATTCTGATTGGTCCATGTTTCAGAGTATGATTATACGAAGCGTCAATTCGTATTTTAATTAGGGTTTATTATTTTTAAAATAATTTAAAAATTCTAATTTAAATGTTTAATTCGGTTAAAATTGGCTAAATAGCCATTGACCGTTAGTTTGACACGGTACCGTCCAAAATAGACTGATTTTAGTCCACTTTTAAATGTGTAAGAAGAAATAATTCAAAACCTAATATTCAGGATCAAAATCATAAAAATCATATATTTAGTACAACATTTGACATTTACTACCTAAGAAATCATTCTTTTTTAACTTTTTCGTAAAGGATTTCCAACATATGAGCATGTCGGGAATCACAATAAAATAACCTGTATTTTATTATACTAATTAAATCCGTGCATAGAAAGTTGCGCGAATATTTTAACTAGTCTATTAAACTTTACAAAATAATAGAGCAATCTATCAATACAAAATTAATTTTGTATTTGGTCGAATTATCATTTCGTTACTGTATTTTCATTCCCAAACATTCATACAAGATCCAGATCTTGCAATTTTTGATTCATTTGTTGGGAAAAGACACCCATTCTTGATCGATGAGCTACTAAAACGGTCATCCACGTCTCTGTCTTAATACCATATCATCCCTTAAGGCCACCCGCAACGTGTCACGCGGGCGGCCCATAATACATCACGCCGGGACGAGACGGCGGCGTGACGCGTTGCAGCGCCCCGCCGCGCCCCGTTTTGTCCCCAGCCCGCCGAGCGTTCCGTCCAGCCGAGACGGACGACGAGACGTCTCGCCACGCGCTAGCGCGACGTGGCATGCTCCGGCGCCATGCGTGACGACCACTCGCCGGCCTGCGAGTGGGCATCGTCACGCTGACGTAATAAATCATTTAAAAAAAATTGAATTAAAAAAAATTAAAAAACAAAAACGGTAATATTACCGTTAATATTACCGTTTTTTTATTTTTTTTCTTTTATTTTTATTTTTTTACTCTATAAATACTCCTAATTCATCATCATTTCACATACAAATACACATCTATTCTTCCCAAATCATCTCCATTTCCTCTCCAATTTTAATCTAACCTCTCATCACAAAATGTCCGGCGACGGAAACTCTGGCGGTGGCGGCTCCGGCGGGTTCGACATCAACGCGTTCGGCGACTGGGGGGCATGTACAATGTCCTGGGTGGTGGTTCCGGTTCATCGAAGCCAGGCACCCAGGGTTCGTCGACGCCGGGGGGTACCAACCACCCCATTTTGATGTGGATGCATACGCCCGTCCCTCCGCCCCGAGGTATTCGCAGGTATTATCCCAGATTCGGGAGAATTATTCCGTTGAACCCACTCCGGAAGAAGGCCGAGGCGATGGAAGCTCCAGGGCGGAGGCAGAGGCGGACGAGGAGGAGGAGGAGGAGGATCTAGGCCGGCATCCGTACAGCCCCAAAGAAACGCTGGCGGTGTACAACGCCTGGATCAGCGTCTCGTATGATCCCATCGTCGGGAATCAACAATCCCAGAAGTGCTTCTGGAAAAAGGTTACCGAGGCCTACCACGAGATTAAGCCGAAAGGCTCCCGCCGCCGCACATATAAGATGCTTCGCTCTCACTTTGACCGAGTCGACAGAGAGTCTACTTTGACCAAAGCGGAGCCACGGGAGCCGACATTCTGAGGTTGGCTTTGCGAGTCTACTTCGACGACACCGGCAAACAATTCAAACATGTCGATATTTGGGAGGTCGTCAAAGACGAGGAAAGGTGGGCCGACGGTTACTGGTCCAGCTCGGGCTCGACCTCGAAGCAGACGAAGCACACGGAGGGTGGCCAATACTCGTCTAGTGAGGGCGGTTCGGGCAGCGCCGCACAAGAGTTTGCCTCGCAGGAGGTTGAGGGCACGGCAGACGATGTCGGGGGGTCCTTCCGTGGGCGCCGTCGTCCGCAAAGGAGAAATGCGGCGAAGGCGGCTAGAGGGAGGAGGGGCCGAGCCAAATCAAGCCAGGCGGGCTCGAGCTCGGGGGCACCGTCGAACTCCCTAATGTCCATGTACGTGACCGCCACAATGGCGGACACTTCCCGCATGACGCCTCCCCAATACCAAGCCTATCTTTTTTTTTCCTTTAAAAGGAGGATCGACGGTGGTTCCCCACCTACCCCCCGAAGTGACTCGGACCCTCGGCCTAACGGTCGGAGGTGAAGCGTCTTACCAAGCTGCGCTTCATTGTCAAGGTGGGACCCAATGGGTCCACCAGCCCCGCAGAAACGGGTTCAGGATTTTTTCACCTCCCCCAGCTCCTGGGTCCAGGCACGGGTACAGGCTTAATCACCTCCCGAAGCTCTAGAGTCAGGCCAGTGAATCCACTAGGCCACAGGGAAATTAATCCCCAATATGCGCCTCCCAGGGGTCGAACACGCGACCTCTAGGATGACGCGGTATCCTTGCCTCCCTTCTCAACCAGTTGAGCTAGGAGGCTTGGATCAATACCAAGCATATCTTACCGGAATTGAGTTTATGGCAATACAACTTGGTATTCCGCCTCTAGGTGGCTTCAGTGCACCTCCACCGCCTTCGGGGGATGATTCACCGACGGAGTAGTTTTTTTTATTTTCTATAAAATTGTATTTTAAATTATGTAATTTTTATTTTTTTAGGATTTTAATTATGTGTTTTTTTTATTTTTTTTAATTTTAAGTTGTATTTTTATTTTATGTTGTAATTTTATTTTATTTAATGAAGTGTGTTTTTATTAATTGAATTTGGTTGGAAATAAAAATAAAAAATGAAATTGAATGAATAGTAATTTAAGAGACAGTTAAGGGATGGATAAGAGATGGAGGGTTGCAGGTTCCGTCCCTTAGTTAAGAGATGGAGTAAAAAAAGTACAGTGGGACCCATGAATAGTAATTTAAGGGACGGATAAGAGACAGCGTTGCATATGGGCTAACTATTCATGGGTCCCACTGCACTTTTTACTCATCTCTTAACTAAGAGACAACACCTGCAACCCTCCATATCTTAACCATCTCATCCCTTAACTATTCATTCAATTTCATTTTTCATATTTATTTCCAACAAATTCAATTAATATTTCATTGAAATATTAAATTAATACTAATAATTGAAATCCTAATATTACAATTTATTGAAATCTGCATAATCATGGAAAGTGATGCGGTGATCGATTAACGGTTGTCAAATTTTGCCAAATGTGCTCCATTAGATCCTTCTAGTGATTTTTCCATCATTCGACGCATTTGCTCAAATGGATCCATAAATGGATTAAATTTGGGAGAAGAATAATATTTTGATATGAAGAATGTAGAGTATTTGAGTGAGAATAGAGAGTTTTTTATGGTGGATAATTTGTGGGAATGATTTGATATTTATAGAAGTGATTGGAGCTTTAAAAAATAGAAAAAAATTAAAATATTGGAAAAACGGCTATAAATGGCTAGTATTTTTGGGGGATTATTTTTTTTTTCCGATTTTTTTTCGGTTTTTATTAAAATAAATGTTTTTTTTTCAACGGATATAAACGACGCCACTCGCGGGCCGGCGAGTGGCCGTCACGGCGGCACGGGAGCTCGCCACGTGGCCAACGCGCGTGGCAAGTCAGCTCGCTATCCTCCTCTCGGCGGAGGGATACGGGACGAGACGGAGCATCCGCATCGCTAGCTCGATGCTATCTCGTCTCGCCGAGACGAGACCGAGACAAGCATCGAGCCAGCAATGCGGATGCTCTAATATACCATAAAGCCCATTTCAAAGCTAGGACGAAACCCCTTTTTATTTATAAACTTGAGCCGGCCCAAAAATCATTTGTATTTCCTTTTTTTATTTGGGCTTGTTGGAGATGTAGGCCACAAATGTGAGGAAATCGAGTATATAGGCTACTTGGCCTTTAAAATAACGTAAATGTACCCATTTTGTTATCAATTCCATTTATGGGAAAAACGCCGATGAAGTTGGCGTGTTTATAAGTAAAAACGCCAATAGTATTGGCGTGTCTATACGCAAACACGCCAACATAGTTGGCGTTTTACAATGGCACCGTATCTTGCTCGTATTTTTAACCAAAATACTTAAATTTGAACACGCCAATCTTGATGGCGTCTTTAAGATATAAAACGCCAAGGTCATTGGCGTGTTTAAATAAAAAACGCCAACCTGATCGGCGTTTTTTGGTTGAACCATATTTCTCAGATCTCCCCCAAAATCGTAGACCCTAGTCACATTCCCTCCCTCCCCAAAACGCGAAAAACCTTCCCAAAGCTGAAAAATGCGAAAACGCTTGCCTTGGTAGGGTCAACCCGATGGTGGATTGAAGCGTGTAGATTTCGATTTTGGCTCATTTCATCCAAATATTAGTACTCGCAATCGGTTAGTATATCTAATTTTTAACTCATTCTTCCAAACATTAGTCTACCAATATTTGATGGATTATTATGATAGTATATATTGTAGTGTAATTTATATAATTATTTGATGGATTGTTATAGTATTATAAATTTTATTGTAATTAATAGAAAAATTTTGACCAATTGTTATTGTATTATATGTTGTAGTATATCTAATTTTTTACCCATATTTGATAGGTTGTTATGATAGTATATATTGTAGTGTACTGTAAAGAAATATTTTTGACCAATATTTGTGTTTGACATTAATGCAGATAGTATGACGTGGTGTGTCCATTTATATTGGGGTGGAAATATAATTCCCGGAACAGTTATTTCATATGATCCTCCTTTTGCAAAAGGATTGATTATGTTGGATGAAAGTATTTCCTACGATAAGCTTGTGGAAACAATTTGTGAAAGAATGGGGATAAACAGATTTGAAAACAAACTTCAAATAGTATGGAAACGTCATATATTCTATGGATCTTCAATCACGTATATAGGTATTTTACTAGAAGAAGTATACATGCCACTAATGTTTAGTGAGAGTATGACTACAAGAGGTCAAATTGAATTGTATGTTGAGTATTCGTCAATTACTCAACAACATATTCATCATCTCATGAGTAATGATGTTGGTACGTGTCACGACCGCATTTTCTAAGGATAGAAAACACGGTTGATCGCGACTAGGGGAGGATTAAAGAAGCGGGGAAGAAAGGGGAAAACAACACAAATCGACCATAGCTCGAAACAAACGGAATTAGCTCGAATTAAAATCAGAGTTTTGAACAAAATAGACTTGAGTCTTTTAAGATGCACAACGGAAGCAAATGAACGCGGTTCCATGTATGAAGACATGAACCTCCGAGAGTCAAAATCTGACTGAATTAAATGTCTTGTCTCAATAGCACTTCCTCCACCACTTCGCTGCTCAACCTGCACATTTAGAAATATATGCAGGGCTGAGTACAAAAAGTACTCAGTGAACACATTGCCGAAGAATACACATATACATTTAAAAATATTGTCAAGCCATCATCACAGTAACACTCGGGGTGTTGTTGAAAAGACCCGAGCTTACTAAAAATATCACATTGGACTGCAGTCCCTTTTTCCTGTACTTAGCCATATCTGATCACATTGTGCCGTCGAGATGGTGTTCTCGCACGGTCACCTTCTCTGCCCATCATGTCAGAGGTATCCTTGTGCCGGGAAGGTGGCCACCTTCCTCGGTCACCTTCTCTGCCGTTCACGGTCAGAGGTTCCCAGTAGGGACACCACCCTACCAGGACTCAAAATCGAATCGATTCACATATATCATCATTCATAATTCACTTGGCCTTAGCCAAACAGATAGGCATCATACACAAAACATTTATGGCAAGACAACATCTTTAAAGATCACGAACGTATGTTCAAGTTTTCATAAAATAAAATTTGTATTTTTAGTATAAGAAAGCTCACCTTGTTCATTTAGTTTCTTTAACTTGAATTTTTCTGACTCCACCCTTAACTCATGGAGATAGCCTTTTGAAAACAAACAACGTACTAATAAGACTCGAGAAATTCACATACTTATAGGAATGCATGCTCCTACTTTATTTCTTTTATCATTTGTTCACCGTCAGAAGAATTTTAGAAACTTGCATATTAATTAAATTGAGAAATTTAAGTAATATCACTTCTTTATTAACCTTAATTATTTATGTGACTTGAGAACGTCGTCTCCCTCTTTCTTTCCATTTCCTTAGTGGCCGCCCGAGGCGTCGCGGGGCGATGCCGGTCGGCCGCTTACGCCCATAATTCCTCCGGTAGCTCCTCGTATTTTCCATCACAATATCGAACAAAAATCCCAAAATTTATTTAAGCCCATAATTGAATTATCGCAACTATTTCCCCTTTGTTAAGAAAAATTATATGTTTTCCGGGCTTGGGATAAATTATTCATACTTCAAAATTATTTCGAAATTAATTAAATAACTCCTAAAAAAATTTATTCAATCCCATGATTAACTTATCGTAATAATTTCCCACCGAGAATTTATATTTATTTCGGCCTTGGAAAAAAAAATTCTAAAATTAAATAAACAAGTCCCCACAATTAATTCAATTATCAACCCAATGATTTATTTACAAAACCCAAATTCTCCACCTTATCACTCAAATTAATATTTTAAAGCCCCAAAACAATTTTTTAACTCATCCTTATCTCTCCATTTTATTTTGTAATGCCCAACTAAAAAGAATGGCCCAAACTAAATAAATCCTCTAATTTTAATTTATTAGCCCAATTTCTTTAAACAAAACAAAAGCCCAATCTTAAAAAAAACAAAAGGCCCAAGTTAAAAGTCAAAGAAAAAAGGAGTCAAAAAAATACTCCCCTTCTCTCTCTCGGCACTTCCGCCTCCCTCCCTCTCCTTAACAAAATTTTCCCCCAAATTTTCCATAGATCCTCATTTGGAGAAATCCCAAATCCGTCGGCCTCCATCGTCCTACGCCGGCGACCTTTACGCTGTTTCGCCACCACCACCGTCTTATCTTCCGAGGAAAACGCTGATGCAGCGAGAGGACAAGGAAGCCGTCGCTCAGCCGCCACCGCTGCTGCTGATTCGTCGATTCGCCGCAGCCACCGCGGCTGTCTTCCCCGGCGGAAATCGCAGCTGTTCGCTGCTCGCTGGCGGAATCAGGGACACCGCCGCCGTTCCACACCAGAAACTGCCACCGCTGTTCGTGAGCAGCCACGGGAACTCTTCACCAGCTTCGGACAGCCCCGACGTCAATCAGAACAGCACCGAAACCAACCCGAACAGCCCCGCTGCTGTTGCAGCAGCCCCGAAACACGGTCGCAGCCCCCGACTTCAGACGGGACAGCCCCGATTCACCTCCGAACAGCCCCGAAACCAACCCGAAAGATAAGTTTAAAACAAGGTTATATTCTTTCGTGTTTTCGATTAGCCACGGCGGTGTTCGATTGATGATTGAGTTATGTGTGGGAATGATGTACGACGAACATGATATGAATAACACCGATCAAAAGGAAAAAGATTTTTACCTTCGTTTGATTGTACGATTGTGTGAAATTCTCCTTCCTCTATCCTCTATCCTCTATCCACGTTGGTGTATACAGAGAATTTAGATGGTGATGGGGTGAGTGATTGTTATATCTATACATATGTATAAAAAAAAGGCTGCATGAGACGTGGGCATCAAGTTGGTTTGGCAAGTTGCCTACATTCCTATCTCCAAATTAAATGCAGCATTTAATGCTATTGATACATAGGATCGGCCCTCTTTTTTTTTTTTAATTTTATTTGTTTATTAAATTAATTATTTAAATATTTGTTCACTTATTCTTTTAATTTGATGTAGGTATAATCGGTTCAAGTTCGTGGTTGTCCGCGTTGAAGTACCCGATTTTCTTTAGAACGAAGGATGTATTAAATTAAATTTTCGTTGAACTTTTGTTGGATGTATCGGACATTAAAACTTTAAATTTTGGGGTTTTATTTATTTATTCACTTCCCTATCGTCAAACAAACAACAACAACAATCTATCGTAGCTCGGATTTAAACGCCTAAAAGTTACTTATATAGATAATCAAGCCAATAATATCGGCTTAGCGGGTCGTTACAGTACGTCTACGAGAGGCCGAGAACCATATTTCGCTGCAACACAAGATTTTGATGTTGGTACGTCTACGAGAGGCCAAGAACCATGCTTCGATACAACACAAGATTTTGATATTGGAGGCGTGCATTTAGGGGACAGTGACAACCCAGCTGTGGTTGAGGACATAATTGGTCTTGATAAAGCCGACTTTCTTGATCCACAATCACCTTATGATTCTGAAGATGTCGATCCGGATAGTACAGATTCAGATGGTGCTTCGTCAGATGAGGACCAATTTGTTGCTCCAAGAACATCCATTCCGGTTGGAGAAACAGTGGTTGGCGAAACATCAATTGGAGGAAGAGCAGTACGAGAAAGAGTAGTTCAACAGTTCCCACAGCCTGGTATGAACTATTTTCGCACCTTACCAGGTCCATATGATAGTTTTGATCCAAAAAACTTTGAGTCTGATGATCTCAATGTGCATTATTGGAGTGAAAAAGATCCGAGCAATGTCGGTTTGTATACTAAATTTAAAACCAAATTGGAATTGAAGTCAGCTGTGACTTTTTGGCATTTGGAAAAAATCCGACAATATACAGTTGTTGAAAGTAAAGGAAAGAGATGGCATGCAGTTTGTAAGTGGCCACAAGGAAATCCGAAAGATAAGTCCTTACCGCCATGTTTGTAGGAGTGCCGAGCAACATTGAGGAAGCATGATGAACACTGGCAAATTAGAGTGTTTAGCACTGCTCATACTTGCATGGGGGATCGTAATTATAATGGGCACGCTAATCTTTCGTCGGGTATGATAGCGTTGAGTGTTCGACATCAGATAGAAAACGATCCTTGCTACAAGGTAAAAGCAATTGTGGCGGATATTGAAAATAGATTTCATGTGAAAGTTAGTTACAAGAAAGCATGGTATGCTCGGAGGACAGCTATTGAGCTTGTGTATGGTTCGTGGGCGTGGAATTTCAAAGTTTTACCAGGTTATTTGAATGAGTTGCAAAGACAAAATCCTGGCACAATTGTCGAATGGTTACATGATGAAAGATTAAGCAACGGTATGAACAAGGTTTTCAAGTACGTATTTTGGGCTTTTGGTCCAGCTGTGGAGGCTTTTCAACTATGCAAACCAGTTTTAACCGTTGATGGAACTCATCTACGTGGACGATATCGAGGTAAAATTCTTATTGCCGTTGGATTTGATGCTAATAAGAAATGTTTGCCTATTGCATATGCCATTGTTGATGAGGAAACCATACAAAGTTGGAATTGGTTTATGGAACGTATTAGAATTCACATAGCCAAGCATGAAATATGTGTAATATCTGATAGGCATGTGGGAATCATAGATGCAATGAATTCTCCAATATGGAAAGAAGAACCCAATGTGGGGCATCACAGATTTTGCTTGGTACATGTTAGAAAAAATGTTTTGCAGAATCACAAAGGCATCATGGTAAAAAAAACTTGTTTGGAAAATTGGTATTGCTACAAAGAAACGCAAGTTTAAGATCAGACGTCGTTTACTTCGAACCATCAACAACGAGGCTGTGCAGTACCTTGATGCATTGGAGTTAGAAAAATGGAGTTTGGCGTATGACAAACACAAAAGATGGGGTGAGATGACCACTAATATGGTTGAATCTTACAACAATGTGTTGAGAGGCGCAAGACAACTCCCAATTAAAGCTTGCATTGATCTGATATTTTGGAGGACAATAGAATGGTTTAATGAGCGGTCAATTGCATCAACACAGTGTGCCACACCACTTACCCCATGGGCCCATGAAAAGGTGTGCAAAAATGATGTAAAAGGCCAATTACATAATGTGAGAGTCCCAAACACAATTGCAGGGCTTTACGTGGTTCGAACAAAGCGTCGAATTGGTGGAAAGAGCGGTAATAAGTGGAAGGTAAAGTACTTGGAGTCGAACTGCAAATGTCAAAAGTGGCAGATGTGGAGACTTCCATGTTCACATGCAGCGGCAGTTGCGCGGTTTAGAAACGAGCCCATGCTGTCGCTTGTTGATAACGTATACCGCACAAGTGTTTGGGTACACCAATATTCTACGGTGTTCAATCCAATCAGACACCAAGATTATTGGGCTGTGCCTGAATGGACTTTGCAATGTTCACGAGCCCAGTTAATGCCTAAAAGTCGAGGTCGATATCGTACTACTAGGATTCCTAATCAGATGGATGTGCGTGAAGCTGACCAGCCACGAGCCTGACGCCGATGTAAACATTGCCGTCAACCAGGGCACGACAGACGCAACTGCCCGAATGCTTCTTCAAGGATGGATACTCAGTTGGTAGATGATGCCGCTGACGATTTTATGCCTCCACCTCCATCAAGATCTGCAGTTCGAGGTCGTCATTCTATCAGCCACACTGATGATGCCGATCACGATGTTATGCCTCCACCTCCACCAAGATCTGTAGTTAGAGGTCGGCATTCTGTCAGCCACACTGGTGGTACAGGCGAAGACATCGGTCTCAGTTATGTCCCACATTCTCCGCCTAGATCTTCTGTGCGCGACGATTTTTTCGGGGTTGATTTAGAGAATGTCGTTGTGGAAGATACTCCTCCGTCTAGACTCTCAACCGCCAGAATCGGGAAGGGTATCCGTAGCTTCTTCTTTACGCGGAGAAGGCGAGACAATTGAATGTGTAACAACTATTTAGCTGAATTGAACATTGTTCTGTTTTACTTATATTTTGGCGGCGTCGTAGTTATTTATTGAATAGAACATTGTTCTGTTTTACTTATATTTTGGCGAGTCATGGAATACACAAAATGTAAAATTTAGTTTATTTAAAAACGCCACTCAAGATGGCGTTTTTCCTAAAAACGCCATCTAAGTTGGCGGGTTTGTGTAAAAAACGCCACTTAAGTGGGCGTTTTTATCTAGAAACGCCTATTTCGTTGGCGTGTTTTAAAGACGCCAACGCCGATTGGCGTGTTTGTTCAGAAACTCAACCTCGGTGTGGCAGAAAATTGCAAAAAAATTTTCGAACTTAGAAACGCCATCTTGAGTGGCGTGTTTAAAAAAACGCCACTGAAGTAGTCGTTTTATAGGAAAAACGCCTATGACGTTGGCGTGTTTTAAAAAACGCCTAGTAAGCTTGGCGTGTTTGTTCAGAAACTCAGTAAGCCTTGGCGTGGCAAAAATTTGGAAAAAATTTTCAAACTTAAAAACGCCATCGTGAGTGGCGTGTTTCAAAAAAATGTACCAATAAAAATTATAAGAGTTCAAATTATCAACATGCACACGTATAAAAAGCGGATTTATCAAATTACTAATATACATACGCCAAATGAATGAAAAAACACCAATATCAATACAATATATCAAATTACTAATATAAAGCGTTCAAATCAATGTAAAACACCAATATCAAAAGTTCGGGCAACGTTCACTCGTCTCGCCTTTTACGCATAAACAGACTACGGATTCCCTTCCCGATGCTGGTCTTAGGGATTCTAGACGGAGGAGTATCTTCAACGACGGCATTCTCTAAATCAACACCAAAAAAGTCGTCTCTCGCAGAAGACCGAGGTGGAGATTGTTGATCGCTGAGACCGAAATCTTCTCATGTACCACCCGTGTGGCTGACAGAGTGACGACCCCGCACGGCAGATCTTGGTGGAGGTGGAGCCACAAAATCGTCATCAGAATCATCAACCAACTGAGTATCCATCCTTGATGATGACGACTCTCCACCAACTTTCTTCTTTCCACGCCGCTTCGCTTTTTGCCGCACGGGCATGTCAAGGTCCAGCTCAGAGCGCTGTGAAGGACGGTGGTCCATCGTCTCAGCTTCCCCACATATCTGGAGGCCATCTTCAACCATTCTCGAAATGGTGAATAAATCCGGCCGTCCTGACATGTCTTGCTCCCTAAGAAAGTGGCGTATTTTGTGAAGGGTCTCCACCTACAATTTTCAGTGTTAATTACATTTCATCTTATGAATATAAATAAAGAATAGTTGTTGAAATCTACCGCGTAGTGATGAGAGGCCGCCGTTTCATGGAAGCCCTCTTGAGAATGCACCCCAGGTTTTGTTAGGTACACCACGGTTATCCGGCGAAACCAATCCATGTACTCATCAGTAGCAACAGGCACCAATGAGTACTCCAAATCAACATACATCGTGTCGTGCCTATTATGCCAATCTTGTATATGATTGGCGTGCCACTGAACCCAGTTCCGACTTGCTTTGCCACGTCAATCCTGTTTCGTAAAATCAGATCCGTGGAACCGATCGACAAGCGGGATATAAGGTTGGACAATCCCAAATTGTCGCAACACCCGCTGTGGCATGTGTGGCTCAACCATATTCCAGCAGATTAGTGTTGTCATCGACGTCCATATAGGACGACCGGCAACACAAACATCCGGCAGATTTCGCGATTCATACGGCATCCAAATAAACTAAATATGAAACTTATTTAGTCAAAACAAGTTCAATCAAAACAACACACTAGCAACAATTTAGGTTACGTAAATTACCTGATTGGCATGCATTGTTGAGAACTGATCTCTGAAAGTTTCAATGCAATGCCCCGGTGCTTTTACATAAGACGCCCGACCAGTCCATCTACAAAAATTAAATTATGAGCGAACAACACAAAAATCAATAAAAATTATGCTTAAAAGAGTAATTAGTGGACAACTTACGCGACTGCACATGGTAAGTAGTCTACGGGCGCGGGGTTCAGCATCTGCGGTCTAATAATTGGGATTCTTTCCCAAGCCCACGGCTGTAACAATGTAAGAGCTCCCCCGACATCGGTCCTCTTACCAAGTGCAGCTTCACATAGATTGTGGTACAAGCAGGCAAGAGTCGCACCTCCCCAGCTATAGCTAGCACATTGTTCTATATCCATGAAAAACTGAAGGTAGAAGAAGGGAATTTTATTACCGGTAGCGTTCGGGATCAGTAGACCACCCAGTAACAGCAGACAATACACACGAGCACGTTGATTGTACATGTATTGCTCGTGGTCATCACTCAACTCAATCCGCAGTTGATTTGATAAGCTTGTCTGCTTCCAGTTCATTTCTTTTAGATCAACTGCATCTGGAATAAATCCAAGAAAATCCAAACAAACATCCTTCCAATAGTTGACATCCTTAGTGGGGATGTAACCCGTCAGAGGCTCACCGTCAGTTTTGAGGCCCCATAAGACCTCCACGTCTTCTAAGCTCACAGTCGCTTCACCGACTGGAAAGTGAAACGTGTGAGTCTCTGGCCTCCAACGTTCAATCAAAGCGGTGATAAGATGGTGGTCAATGTCTTTCGGTTGACCACACCTCAACATCCCGCCGAACCCCATCTCATCTATAACCGCCAAAACACGAGGATTTATGGGAACATCCCATATGATTTCTTCGTATCTTCTACACCGTACGTCTTCCGATGGCACTCCTGCCCATATGTTATTATAGACGTGTTGTCTCTGCAGATATAATACGGAGGGGTCCTCAGGACCACATAAGAGCCGACGACGAGAAGTTGAAGAAGATGCCATAAATTACCTACACAACATTCATATTCCAAATTAAACAACAAACAAACCTAAACAAATTCACTAATTACAAACAATTTAATACAATATCACAAAATGGAACACCTATATCAAATAATTCACAATACACAACTTCAACATCATAACACAATTCACCTACACAAAAGTAACAGTTCAAATAAACAATATACATCAATTTTCCACCAATTCAACTTACCCAATTTTAGTTTAACCAACCTAACAATTTCAATTTCAATTTCAACCTAACAATATACACAAAATTAACATTTCAAACTAAAAAAAGACATTAACCAAAACCCACATAAACCAAATCAATTTGCCCAATTTTTAAGCTATAAAACCCTACGATTTTGGTTTATAATCAAATTTATACACAAATTCACTTAACCCAAACAATCCAACATAATAATCAGCACTAACGTCATACAAATAATCCATATGCACAATATTTCAACTCAAATCGCAACACATTACAAACCCTAGCTAAGTATCCAACAATTACTCTAATAATGTAAAAGATAAGCATACTAACCGAATAAATTGGACGAATTTGGGGAAAACTAGCACCGATTGATGAATGGAGGGCGAAATCACAAAGACACGGAGGAATTTGCGAAGGATTTGGCCGCTGCTAGAGAAAATTGCGAAGTGGGTCTGTGGTGTTAATTTTTCGCGACTGGCTGCTGGTATATGCGTCTGAACAAAGACGCCAATGGTGTTGGCGTCTTTCAGTTAAAGACGCAAATGATGTTGGCGTCTTTTAGCACAGACACGCCACACGGATTGGCGTGTTAATTTAACACGCAATTTTCATCGGCTTGCCTAATTTCATAAACACGCATTCCGTATAGGCGTTTTATTATATACACGCCATCTTGATTGGCGTGTTTAAATGTACTGTAATTGGAGTAAATACGGGTAAAATACTTGAACATTGTAAAACGCCATTCTAGTTGGCGTTTTTACTTAATAAAAACGCATTTCCTATTGGCGTTTTTCCTATATATGGAATAGATAACAAAATGGGTACATTTACGTGATTTTAAAGGCAAACTGCCCTATAAACCCGATTTCCTCCCACAAATGTAGTAGTACTATAAATTTTGTCTTCTAAAACTACGAACTAGAATTAAAAAATACAGTTTCATAAAAATAAAACCAAATCAGTGTTATATATCGTCATAGAACATCTTCAAAAGTTATACTCGCATAACCAAAATGTAACATACTAATTAACTACCTAAGTGAGAGTAATTCACAGGGGATAAAAAAAAATCTCTATAGCCTACCTTCTTCCAGACTCCATTGCATCAAAACTAGAATCCCAATTTTGATCAACACGGTTGTTACTGTTTGTTGCAGTCCGTTGCATGATGATACCGTTACCAGTGGGCGGGGCTGTGGAACGCGACTCCTCAAGTGCTTGGAAATATGCATAAGGACCCCAACCTAACATCAACATCATCGATCAAATCAGATCAGATCAAATCAAATCAAATCGCACATTATGTTCTGAGCTAGAACAACATGTTGGAACGAGACAATAGGTGATTTTTCGAGTTCTAAACAGAATTAGGTAATCTACCATGGGAATTTCTTAGATAATGAAATTTCAAAGTTTAAGTGGCAGTACTTCCCTCCCCAACAAACTGGTCTATAAAGATAAATGTGGTGTCTTATTTTATAAGCACAGATCAATGAGTATATATATCATAATGGCTATGGTTTAACGATATGATATACAGTAAGTAATAAAGTGCAATATTTAAATTAAAAAAAAAAGTAACAGTGTAAGTCACAATGGGAATCTACCTTCAGAGTGATATGGAGCTGGGAAGAACTGCAGGTAGCACATAGTAGCAACTACGAGACCTGGAAAGGTAAGCATATGTTAGCATCATTTGTCGTAAAATGTAAACAATAAGGGCTTCTTGTAATGTCCAAATAGGACGAACCTATGAGACCCCCAGCAAACACATCTTGCCAGTGATGCCAGTAGTCGTCCACACGGGATATACCAACAAGACACGCAACGAGAAGAGGAAGAATAATTAGGCACAGTTTGGCCACGTGCCCCTTGCTATCAAAGCATTTGATTTTTCCTGCCAAGTATAGTGATAGGAAAGTAAGGCCTGCAAAGGACCCTGCAGAATATCATGTAAACTATCGTCACATCATCAAAATAGGCTATGAGCTTTGATACAAAACAAGGTAACTACTAAAATTTATTCATCAACACCTATATAGGCAAGAAATCAACTCACATGAAGTATGCCCACTTGGAAAACTCTTGTGCCCTTCTTTTATGTCACTATCTTTACCATGACACACCACGTTACCCCACCAATCATATGCCTATTAACAAGAAATGTGCAATAATTGGCTTTCGAAGAGACCGCAGATAATTTCCAAATCACATAAGTTGCCTTACATATGAATAAGAAAAACAGCAACATATAGGGATTAGAATGGACATACATCTTTTCCATCAGGAAAGCAACGCCAAAAGAAGTCAGGCCGTGGTCGGCCAACTGCATCTTTTATTGCATCCGTGAGGACTCCAGTTATGAGCACAGCAAATAAGAGACCTGCAGTTCAGTTGAGACCATGTTGTAGCCAACTCCAGTGAGACAACGAGTAAAATCTCTTTTATCAACAAATTGGGATCATCCCACAGTCTAAAGGAAAGGAGGGAAAGGAAAAAGATGAGATCTCTACCTAGAACACTATGATGCAGATCGTGCACATCTCCCCTCCGAAGATAGTAAAAAACAAAAACAGCAATAGGCAGCAAGACTGCATACATCTAATACACATGAAAATTCATATACTCAGTAACACTTCAGCAACAGTAACCTTTTAAGGCAAAACCATAAATGTGGAAAGCAAGCCCGGATTTCTATATTAAAAACATCACACACGCGCACGCATAAACTGCAGCTTGATAATACAGTAAGTCTTTAACTGTTCTGCAGTGATCACAAACAAATATCTAGATGTCTTAGTCAATTGAGGAAAAAACCTCACCGGAACTGCCCATATTGGCACCGTGTTTTCCTTCATAGGATATCTGAGATCCGTCATCATGCCTTCCCCAACAAAACGATAGAATGGGTGAATGATATTCAAAGTTATCTCTATCGCAGCGAGCAGTATTAGTATCAGCCAGTCGTGCTTATGACTTCTCGCAAGCTGTCTTCCATGAGTCTTAATCGTATACCGGCCTCCCAGCTCAATCTCATTCTCTGTAGCCTATTATTCCACAGATACAAAACATGAGTTTAAACTGCAGTTGCCAATCCACTCAAGATCAAATCAAGCAAAAAAAATAATACACATACAGCAACATCTGCTAAAAAAATCCAAAAATCACTAAGAAATAAACTCATGATTTATACCAGCTCAAATTCCAGCCACTACTTAAATGTTCGACCCCTCTTTTCTTACAATACACGAAAACACACTTTAATATCAACTGTTTAGATCTGTATTTTCTAGAAACAAACATTCAAACAATGATAAGTATAACAGATCAACAATCAAGGCAGGTGGTAAAGCAGGTCAACTTTTCCCCAAAGATTGCCACTAATTAGATATACCACGTGGAGATCTTAAAGGGCTTTTACATAATGAAATATCGCCGATACTAACACTGATTGAAGGTTTACACCTGAATCACCGCAGCACTTAAACTAAAGTGAAAATCAAATTATTTATTCAGTATTAAATTTCTGGCAAAAGAAAAATAAACTAAAAAGAAGAAAAATTACAAACCTGAAACATGTTCCGAAAACTCGCCGGGGAACAAAAGGAGAACCAATTTCTCAAACCCATTGGAGCTCCCAAAGCAGATCAATCCGATTCGTAGAAAACTGACCACAAAGATAAGAGTTTAATGAATCCGAAATACAACCCAAAAATGGCAAACAAGTAATTACAAAGGGAGCACAATGCTCGATAAAACGGAAATGCTTAAACAACAAATTACAGATAGTTCTAGTAATATTGAAGTCGAAATGGCAAATTAAATGATGCCTTTGAATTAGTATTTGTTTTCTTCTTTTTTGTAAAAGATGAAAAAGAGGTTAAAACTTAAAGCAAGTTGCAATTCCTTATCCAAAAATTCTAGTTTTTCTTAGCTAAGATTTCGCTCTGGATTTTGAATGGTGTGAGAGAAGATTGTTACCTTCTGCGATTGAGAAAAAATCG
The DNA here is from genome assembly GCF_004379255.2 of Salvia splendens. Taxonomy (NCBI): domain Eukaryota; kingdom Viridiplantae; phylum Streptophyta; class Magnoliopsida; order Lamiales; family Lamiaceae; genus Salvia; species Salvia splendens. Next base: position 9,538,428 of record NC_056047.1, on the reverse strand, counting down.
AAACTGGAAGATTTGTTCCGTCGTGTAGAAAACTTGAAAATGTAGTGAAGGCGCCCGCCCCCGTTGAGACGGTTGAGCGAGTTCTATAACGGCGTTGAATTCTAAGTACATTTATTTGATTATTACCTCTATTTATTAGTTAAGCATGTTCAATATTTATAAATTTTTTCCTATAATTTGCTGTCAACGGTTGACATACAACATTGTTAATTTCTTGATTTGTTCTACGCGGCAATAATAGTCACTGTCCTTTCCTCTTTTTTTTCATCATTTATAAAATTCAAACTTGGGGTGCAAAATGATTTCAATAGAACACAATTTTTGTTACAATGGAATTTCAAATATGAAAAATAATATCGAATCTAAACAATAGATTTATCGTTTTTTAAGAAGGTATTCCAAGAATGAGTCTTGTTCAGCTCTTTAAGCAATACTCACATTTAACAATTTAACATATAATGATGTAAAAAGTAGATGGAAAATAACGTTCAGATATTACTGAACAATGGTTACAAAGAAAAGAAGGAATTTTTTTTCAATTATGATAATTTATATATATATATATATATATATATATATATATATATATATATATATAGGGATGTATTCATTTCCTTTTCCTATATTTCCTCATTTTTCCTTCTTAATATCAGCCATTAGATTAGAGAAATGGACGGTCAAGATCAACATTGGGTAATTAATCCCGTGTTGCATTATTTGTCCTATTTTGTGCATTATGAGGGTACAATAGTAATCTAATAATGGCTGGAAACCGCTACGAATAATGCACCACATGGTCACGAGTAATGCATATAATTGCCTATATAATGCACAATATGTGAACTGCAATGCATACGAACAAGATGTGTTGTGTTATGATGTTTGACACACGTTTCTTGTTTCCCTAAGGGTTTAATAAGCTTAGGGGCTAGGGTATAGTACGTAGACATGTATGTAATCTTCACATGGTAAGGAGTAATGGATATAATTGACTATATAATGCACAATTTGTGAACTGCAATGCATACAGACAAGATGTGCTGTGTTATGATGTTTGACACACGTTTCTTGTTTCCCCTAATGGTTTAATAAGCTTAGGGGCTAGGGTATAGTACGTACGCATTAATAACAAATTATAAAACGATACGAATAATTCACCAAATTGTCACGAGTAATGGATGTTATTAACTATATAATGCACAATATGTGAACTGCAATGCATACGAATAAGATGTACCATGTTATGATGTTTGACACACGTTTCTTGTTTCCCCTAAGGGTTTAATAAGCTTAGGGGCTAGGGTATAGTACGTAGACATTACTAAATGCACGTATGTAATCTTCAATCCGTTGATTAACCCATATACACAATACCTCTAATAATGCATAATATACTGAGATAATGACAATTAACAGCTACATAATGCACTACCTAAACCAAATAATGCACATACGTATATTCCAATAACAACAATTTGTTAGTAATGTCTACGTACTATACCCTAGCCCCTAAGCTTATTAAACCCTTAGGGGAAACAAGAAACGTGTGTCAAACATCATAACATGGTACATCTTATTCGTATGCATTGCAGTTCACATATTGTGCATTATATAGTTAATAGCATCCATTACTCGTGACAATTTGGTGAATTATTCGTATCGTTTTATAATTTGTTATTAATGCGTACGTACTATACCCTAGCCCCTAAGCTTATTAAACCCTTAGGGGAAACAAGAAACGTGTGTCAAACATCATAGCACAGCACATCTTGTTCGTATGCATTGCAGTTCACAAATTGTGCATTATATAGTCAATTATATCCATTACTCGTTACCATGTGAAGATTACATACGTGTCTACGTACTATACCCTAGCCCCTAAGCTTATTAAACCCTTAGGGGAAACAAGAAACGTGTGTCCAAACATCATAACATGGTACATCTTATTCGTATGCATTGCAGTTCACATATTGTGCATTATATAGTCAATTATATGCATTACTCGTGACCATGTGGTGCATTATTCGCAGATACCAAAATGTGGCAGTTACTTTTCCGTCAAATGTCAATAATAACCCTGTAATGCATACAACCACCTTCTATAATGCAACACGGAACCAGTTTTATAGAATCAATCTGATCCGTTGATGCCTTAGATCTGACGCGTAATATTAAGAAGGAAAAATGATCTAAGATGTGAAAAAGGAGAATAACGCTCCCATATATATATATATATCAGTAGAAAAGTTAATAGCAACAAAAGGATGCTAGTGGTTTCACGAGATAATCAGTATTTTAAATGAAACACTATTTGAACAGAAAAAATTGTAAACAATATATTGGGACAAATAAACCCTTAGAATTAACTTCATTAGTCGATCCATCATTAATATTAGGGATAAGACCTTCTTATATTTCAAACGTATAAAATTGACACATTTATCTGATTGCATTCAAACAATTCAAATAGCAGTTTAAAATTCAAGAGAGAGAGAGAGTTTAAAGCCTGAACACAGCCCAAATTTTGAAATTTGGAAGTTTCGGCCTAGTGAGAGAGTAATTTATAAGCCCAAGTTAAATTTTGGCCCATTAATACTCTTCACTTTTAACCCAATTCAATATGATTTCAATATGTATAATTTCATGCCTCTTATATTTTTAAAACGTACTGTATATGTTAAATTATAATTACAATAGAATAATATTTTAAGAAATTGCAATGTTTCTATATAATATTTGATTACATTGATATCCTTTGAAATTAATAAATTATGTATGAAATATTTTACTCCTATGATATACGCTCCTTTCTTCACCCACAAAATTGTCACATTATTGATGAGACATATTTTAGTGAAATGTTTGATAATGTGTGAATGAGTATTAGAAGTTAGCGTAGATTCTATTACTATAAATTATAATATTTGAAATTTATTTCGACAAACAGTGAGAAATTTTGACATTTTTTTATGGATGAAGTTACAGTTACTAATAAATTATTAAATTTTAATAGAATAAGATGCAAAGCGGGCATTTGCAATATCGTGCAATTCTGCTTCAAAAAATATTTTATTTTTGAAAAAAAAAATAAATTCAGGTGACACATTCACTTTTGTTGCATGTGTTGTGTACGAATGATTCTCATGTTTATGATTATAGCAGGAATACTAATTTCCTCCATGTCATCATCATTATTCCTCACATGTAACTTCAAATAATTAAGCTAGTATTGTTTGTAAATTGAAAATTAGTAAAAACTGAAAACGAAATGTGTGTTCATTCAGATATGCAGTCACTCGACTCATTCGTCATAATTATAACCAAATACTTACTTACAATTTATAAAACATAATTTTTCATTTGGTACAATAATCAGGATGCATCCTTAATTATCAACGAATTAGTTATGACGATGTCTCGACCTTAGGCATTCCTATGATAAATTACTTTAATTCTCTTTGGTTTAAATTTCATAGTTGTTGTTGATTTGTGCATTATATGCCATTTCTAAATGCTCGATAAGTGCAGATTGATATAGTTTATGACTTTGGCTTAGTTATTGTTCGTTATCTTAGCTTTTTTTTTTTCTTGTGTCTTTGAAGAGATTACGTTGTCAATTGTGTGGACTTTATTTGGATACATTGTGTATAGCTACATCGATACATGATGAATCCACGAATTTCTGATGTTTGTAAATGCTGGTAGAGAATGAAAATGCAGATCACGACAGAGAATTTACGTGGTTCGATTTACTGAAGTAAATCTACGTCCACGGGAAGAAGGGAGGGCAAGATTGTATTGCTTGATCTGGGATTACAGCTTACAACACAGACTTGCTATATGGTATTTTATCTCTAGAGAGCTTAACCCTTTTCTATCTGATCTAAGTTCTATTTATACATTGAACTAAGATCGTGGTTTGCAGCCCCACTAACAAGATCGTGGGTGAGCAATAACTGCTCAATAACTGCTTCGTACCACTAAATAGATCGTGGGTATAGCGGAGGTCGTGGAGGCCTTTCATGAGTCCACTAACTCCTAGTTCGGTCGAATGCTGAGACCGAACTGCTGGACTTTACCGATCAGCTCTTGCCGATCTGAGAGGAGAGCTTGACTGGTCGGCTTTTACCGAGCTGTAGGCTGAGTCCGAACTCTTTGGTCGTGCCGAACTCTTTGGTGCCGAACAGATACTCTTTCTTGGGCTCTGGGCTGATGGGCCGTCACTGTTATTGGGCTTGCCATTAGGGTTTAGTTCGTACCCCATCACTACCCCCCCCGAAAAGCGAAGTGAATCACTTCGGCGAGGTGAGTCACTTCGGCATTCTGGATAACGGCAAGGGGGAGGCTGACGTCAGGGGACGTGCCTTGCGCGTGCCTGCATTAAATGCGACAGTAAAATCCGGCCGTTGAATCCTGAAAAGGTGGGATTCGAAACAGCGCAACGATCTCGAAATCTTTCCCGAATCTGATAAATATGCTCTTTCTTCCTCATTTGAACACTTTTGCTGTTGCGTCTTCTATACTCTCTCTTTCTCGAGAAACTTTCTTCCGCTTTCAAGAGCTTCTTCAGACTTTCTTCACCTTCAAAAAGTAAGAAAAATGGCTTCTATTTCTTCTTCGGAGTCGGGTAGCGGTAGGAGAGGCGGTAAGGGGTCTTCTGGCCGGAAAGAGTCCGGGGAGAAGACCGTAGAGTATTTCCATAGTATTTTGAGTAAGGATACTGTGATATCCCTACCCGAAAAATACTTTTTTCCTGGGGGGAAGGCGGTGGTACCTGACGGTGATCATAGGGCTGACTCCCCGCCGGAGGGTTACGCCACCGTGTACGAGGCCTGCTTAGAATGCGGGCTTCGTTTCCCCCTCCCTTCTGCCTTTATAGATTTACTAGATTTTTTTCAGCTTCCTTTAGGCCAGGTGACTCCGAACTCTTGGAGGCACTTGTCGGCCTTCGCTGCCGAACTCCGTAGGTTAGGAAGGGATTTGTCTTTGAAGGCGATCCTTAAATTCTTTCAATTTAAGAGGAAGGGGTCTTGGTTTTACTTGATCCCTGTACAGCCCTTTAGGGCCTTTTGTAAAACGAAGTGGCCGAAGTGGCAAAACCGCTTCTTCTATTATGATAGGACCGCGGCTCCTAGTTTTCCCTGGAGAGGGCCGAAGTCCGTTATCCGTCATCCTCGGCCTGAACCGTTGGACGAGCTCGATGGCGAGCTCAACAAGATTCCCATAGTTAGGAAACAATACACGGAGTCTGAGCTCGTCAAGGGCGACGTCGTGTTCGACATCTCGTCTTCGGACGAAGAGGCCGAGGGTGAGGATTTCTCTTTATCTTTATGCTCTACTGCTTTAACGAAGAAAATCTGACTTTGCTTTCTTGCTTTTTGGCAGTGTACATGCTGAATAAGGCTATCCGAAAGTCCCCCGAGCTTGTGGAGCCGGAGAGGCAGAGGGCCCCTAGCTCGGCGTCTGAAGCCGAGAAGAATCCGAAGAGGCAAAAAACCTCTTCTTCGGATCCGAAAGAGCCGGAGTCGTGTTCGGCTAAAGGGAAGGGGAAATTTCATGAGTCCCCAAGAGTGCCGGGGAAAGACCTGGTCATCTCCGAGGTGGTTGCAGACATCCCGGAACACGTCCCTGAGCCTTTTCAATGGCCGACGAATTTTGTGGAGGTAAGCTTTCTGACTTGGCTTCTTTTCTACATTTTTTGATGGCCATTCTGTTGAGTTATTTCCTTGTTCATCTTCAGAGAGCCAAGCTCGTCTCCGTGGAGCTCTCCAAAGCATCCCACGACTACGAGGAGATGCAGAAGAAGATGCATCTTGCTCGTAGTCTGGCCGAACAGGCTGAGGCCAAATTTGAGAGGGCCCGAGCTGCTAGGATCTCGGCTCAGGATGAAGCCCGGTCAGCCAAAAACCAGCTCATCATCCTGCAAGAGCAGACGAAGCACCGGGAGGCTCAGAAGGAGGCTGCCGCCGTGGCTGCCCAGGGGGAGGCTCTCCGTGTTTACACGGAGAAACTCTTTTTGAGCAGCCAGTTCTCGGCCTTTGTCGGTAGTCTGGTAAGGCTAATTACCGATAAGGGCGAGCAGGGGGCCGACGTCGTGCTGCCTCTGTACAGCCGAGAGATAGCAGCTCGGCTTCAGAATCTGCCGCTCCTTGAGGAGCTCGCTTCATCCTCGGTCCTGCTTTCTGCAGACCGAGTCCGGAGTTGTCGAGCTGATCGGGACGAGAACCTGGAGGCTATCTTTGCCTCCGTGGGACCCGTTTCACCCGCTTCGACTTACAACGGAGAGGGTGAGGCCGAGTCGCTGGAGCTGGCGGGCCGGGCATCCGGAGAAGGAAGCCGATCAGGAGGCGGAGGCGAGGCCGGCAGGATGCGAGGCCGAGGCTGAGGTAGCTCAGGAGAAAGAAGCTGAACCAGACCAAGGAGCCGGAGACGAAGCTGGCGGAGTATGATTTCGTCTCCCTTCTCTTAGTCTAGTTTCTTCCTTGTAAAATGGCCTTGAAGCCCTCCTAGTGTAAAAATTTTCCTTGTGAATGAAAAATTCTCTACACTTGTCTTCGTATAGCTTTTCGTACTCGCCTTTATTCCTGTTGTATTTTACTATCTGCTCGGTACAGCTGCCGAACTAATATAGCTGCTTTGTACTCAAGGAGATGGAGATACTTCACTGGAAACGGCTGTACTCTTCGGCTTTAGACGAAGCTGAGAAAAGAGCTATAGCCGATCAGACGAAGAATGACGAGCTTCTGGCTCGTTTAGTGAAGCTGGAGGCCGATAATAAGGACTTAGAGTCCGATAAGAAGGATCTGGAGGCCGAGCTGAATACGACCATTGCTGAGAGGACTGCGTACGAGGATTACATCCGTGTGCGCGGGGGAGTGACCATATCAGATGTTCAGAGTCGAGTTGACGAACTGTGGGAGGAATATCATGTACTCCGTATGAACAATGTGCTGGAGAGCCCGGCTTGCCAACAAGTTGTGACATCACTGCGGCGTTGGGCTTCTCGGTACAACATTGTTCTTTCTCGGCGCCCCTCCATAGAAAGATTCCTTCGGCATATCGTGCCAACAGATGTTCGCACTCCAGATCAAACCTCTGGTTCCCTTGCTCAAAATCTTGCTCCAAGTCAGCAACGAACTCAGGAACAGCCGGAAACGTCAAGACAGGGACGGACTGAAATTCGCCGAGGAGTTGTGACTATGAGCGAGCAAGATCAGCAGATGCTTATTGCAGAGACTCTTCATCGCCGAGGGGTTAGAGCTTCTGGGGCTCGCGGAAGAGGTGTTGGGTCGAGGATAGCATCTCGTCGACCTGCTTATTCTTCATCTGCTCGGAACAACCGAACTCGGCTTCCAGAGGATTTTGCAGATAGGTGGCTTAACTTCAGCAACCCTGGACAGTAGAATAGTCCTTTGTAATAGCGTAACGCCATTTTGTAGGGTAGCGGAGTTGTATGCCGAACAAGATTTGAAAAATGAAATTTTGTTTTCGCTTCTAACACTGTATTTACAACTTAGCGAAAAAATTTCATCGTACTTGTCCTCGGTCTTATGAAGTAAACTTCTTTGACCGGACTTGGTCCTTGGTCTTACGAAGTAAACTTCTTTGACCGGACTTGGTCCTTGGTCTGATGAAATAAACATCTTTGACCGGACTCGTCTTTGGTCTGATGAAATAAACATCTTTGACCGGACTCGTCTTTGGTCTGATGAAATAAACATCTTTGACCGGACTCGTCTTTGGTCTGATGAAATAAACATCTTTGACCGGACTCGTCTTTGGTCTGATGAAATAAACATCTTTGACCGAACTTGGTTTGTGTTCTAATTTGGCAATTTTTGTCGCCGGGATCGAACTTTCCCTTGTCCTAATTCGGCGAGTTTTATCGCGTGGATCGGACTTTCCCAGTTAACCGAAGTGGTCTTATGCAGTAAACCTCTTTGACTAGACGTGGTCGTCCCCGGTCTTATGAGGTAAACTTCTTTGACCGAACTTGGTCGTCCTAATTCGGCGAGGTTTATCGCGTGGATCGGACTTTCCCTTATTGCAGTTCGTTTCAGACGAAGTGCTTATTTCTTAAGCCGAATTGTGGTCTTGTATCTTCCTGAGAAGCTTGGACTCACAATCGTTGGCTTATTGCAGTTCGTTTCAGACGGACTGCTTGTTAAGCTGAATTGTGGTCTTATATCCTCCTTAGAAGCTTGGACTCACAATAGTCTTTAATAATCGATCTAAAAAGGGGATCAGTCTTTAAAGAACGATATACCTTGGTACCATTTGTAAGAGACGACAAGCACATAGAGACAAAACACATAGAGAAAAAATGAAAAAGATGAAAGAAAAAAACTTTAAACTTTTTTAAAAAACGACAAGTAAAAGGTACAAGTAAAAAACAAACAAATAAAAACATGTACCCCTATGACCGAACTAGACACAAGACAGACTGACCGGACCTTGTCTCTTACAAGTGGAACTTCTTGAGGTTGGAGACGTGCCATGTTCGGGGTACTTGTTCTCCTGACATGTGAGTCAATTTATAAGACCCTTTGCCGAGGACTTCTGACACCCGATACGGACCCTCCCATGTGGGCTCGAGTTTGCCCAGCTTTTCTGCTCGGCTTACTTCGTTGTTTCTCAAGACGAGATCTCCCACTTGAAATTGAAGCTTTTTCACCCTTTGGTTATAATACCGGGCTACTTGCTCCTTATACTTGGCTGCTTTTATGCACGCCAATTCTCTTCTTTCTTCGGCGAGATCTAGTTCTGCTCTCAGTCCGTCGTCATTCATTTCTGAGGAGAAATTTAGAGTTCGGGGACTGGGTACGCCGATCTCCACCGGAATTACGGCTTCAGTGCCGTACACCAGACTATACGGAGTTTCACCGTTGGAGGTTTTGGGCGTAGTTCGGTAGGACCATAGGACTTGAGGGAGATTTTCTACCCATTGTCCTTTGGCTTGTTCTAACCGAGCTTTTAACCCTTTCACCAGAATCCGGTTCGTTACTTCCGTTTGTCCGTTTGCTTGGGGATGGGAGACCGAAGTGAACCGCTGTTGAATGTTCAGCTCTTGGCACCAATTCTTGAACGTCTTGTCGGTGAACTGAGTCCCATTATCCGAGATGAGGATGTGGGGTATGCCAAATCGGCACACTATGTTCTTCCAGACGAAGTCCAATGCCTTTGAGCTCGTTATCGTAGCTAATGGTTCAGCCTCCACCCACTTCGTGAAGTAGTCCACGGCAACGATAAGGAATTTCATTTGCTGAGGAGCTTGAGGAAGTGGTCCCACTATGTCTATGCCCCATTGCATGAAAGGCCAAGGGCTTTGCATAGTGTATAGATCGGTCTGCGGCATCCTTGGGACATTTGCATGAATTTGGCACTTCGTACACTTCTTGACGAGCTGCACTGCCTCTTGTACCATGGTTGGCCAATAATATCCCCATCTCAGAACTTTTTTAGCTAAAGCTCTGGCTCCGATGTGGCTACCGCACGATCCTTCATGAACTTCTCTGAGGATGTAGTCCGTCTCTTCTGGTCCTACGCACCGCAATAACGGCTGGAGGTAAGACTTTCTAAAGAGGACTCCTTCATGAAGTTCGTACCGAAGTGCTCGGCACGTGATCTTCCGGGCTTCTCTCTTATCCTCGGGCAATTGTCCTTGATCCAGATACTGCAAGATCGGCGTCATCCAGTTCGGCGAGCTGGATACTGAATGTACCTCGGCTTCGTCAATGCTTCGATGCATTAATTCTTCCGCCTTTGAGCTCGGATCTGAGGCCAACTTACTTAAGGTATCTGCTCGGCTATTTTCCGCTCTGGGAATGCGGATTATCCGAAAATAGGAGAAACTTCGGCGGATGCTTTGCGCTTTGTCCAAATACTTCTTCATTCTCTCGTCACGAGCTTCACTTGTACCCAACATGTGATTTACTATGACTTGTGAATCACAATGGACTTTGAGAGATTTGACGAGCAGACTTTGCGCTAACTGGAGTCCGGCCAGGAGGGCTTCGTACTCGGCTTCATTATTAGTAGTGGGGAATAGGAACCGAAGTGGGTAGGCTACCTCGTGTCCGTCGGGAGCGACAAGTAAAATACCAGCTCCACTTCCCATCTTGTTCGAAGCTCCATCTACGAACCCGCTCCAACAGTCCGGCGGCTCTACTTCGGATTCCAAGGGCTGTGCTAGTTCGGCACTGGCAGAATTCTTCTGTTCGGCAATAACAGGAATTGCTTGATCGAACTTCGCTTCTGCAAGAAAATCTGCCAAGGCTTGTCCCTTGATGGCTTTCCGAGGTAGATATTCAATTGTGTGCTCTCCCAACTCTATAGCCCACTTGGCGATTCTGCCTGATGCTTCTGGTTTGGTCAACACTTGCCGAAGTGGCAGATCAGTTAAGACGCATACCTTGTGAGCATAGAAGTATGGCCGCAGTCTCCTTGCTGCATTTACTAATGCCAGAGCAATCTTTTCCAGAGGTTGATACCTGGTTTCTGGACCTCTTAATGCTCGGCTTGTAAAGTAGATGGGAAGCTGCTTTAGGCCTTCTTCTCGTACAAGCACCGCGCTGATGGTTTGATCCGATGCCGCTAAGTATAAGAATATTACTTCGGCTTCGGTTGGAGCAGAGAGAATAGGAAGCTCGGCTAGATAACTTTTGAGCTCGTCAAAGGCCTTTTTCTGCTCGGCTCCCCACTCGAACTTTGGTGCCTTTTTCAACACCGTGAAGAACGGCAGTTGCTTTTCGGCTGCTTGAGAAAGGAATCGATTCAGTGCGGCTAGACATCCGGTTAGCCTTTGCACGTCATGTATGGACTTCGGCATCGCCATGTTTTGAACAACTTGAACTTTTGAGGGGTTTGCCTTGAGTCCGTCCTTTGAAACCCAACAACCCAGAAACTTTCCCGAATCTACCAAAAAGGTACACTTTTGGGGATTAAGTTTGAGGTTGGCTTTCTTGAGCACGTTGAGAGTGGACTTGAGGTTGTGCTCGTACTCCGAAGTGCTTTTGCTTTTGACGACTATATCGTCAACATACACTTCGACCTCCTTTCCAATCAGGTGCCGAAAAAGCTTGTCTACCATCCTTTGATAAGTGGCTCCGGCATTCTTTAAACCGAATGGCATCTTTTTATAAGCGAAAATGCCGAAATCAGTAATGAAGGCCGTTTTTGAAGCGTCAATCTCATCCATTAAAACTTGATGGTATCCTTTGTACAGATCAAGAAAACAAAAAATTTCAAAGCCTATCAAAGCTTCTACTTTTTTATCTATGTTCGGAAGGGGATAGCAATCTTTGGGACAGTGCTTATTTAGATCGGTGAAATCTATGCACATCCGCCATCCTCCTTCCTTTTTCTTGATCATGACAGGATTGGCCACCCACGAAGGATACTTCACTTCGAATAACACATCCGCCTTCAATAATTGACGGACTTCGTCATGGATGACTTGACTTCGTTCTGCCGCAAAGAGTCTTTGCTTCTGTTTTATCGGCCGGACTGAAGGATCAATATTTAACCGATGAGTGATTACCTCGGGGGGCACTCCGGTCATGTCCAACGGAGACCATGCAAAGACGTCTTTATACTCCTTGAGGAGCTGGATGGTTTTTTCCCGAAGTAGGGGCGTTCCCGCGAAGCCGATCTTAACCGTTCTGGATGGATCGTCTTCGTACAGCTGAACTGTCATCGAGTTCGGCTCCGGTATGACTTCGGTCATCGCCTCTGACTCCGGCTGCTGTGATTGCTATGCTTGGTGGTGCCGATCTGACTGCTCGGCACTTCTATGCGCAATTTGCAGACATTCCTTTGCTCTCTTTTGGTCACCTCGGATGACCGCTATCCCTCCTTTAGTAGGGATCTTGATGGTGAGGTGATAAGTGGAGCAAACGGCCCGAACTGTGTTGAGCCAGTCTCTTCCCAGGATGATGTTGTACGGGGACCGAGCTTTCACCACGAAAAACTCAATCATCGTACTGGAGCTAGTAGGCGCTTTCCCCACCGTGATCGGAAGGCTGATAATACCTTCAGGGCGGGTGTCCTCCTGGGCGAAGCTCTTTAGGGGAAGCGGAGCCGGACTGAGCCGAGCTGGGTCCACTTCTAGTTTGTCAAAGCACTCTTTAAAAAGAATGCTAACCGACGCTCCTGTATCCACAAACACCCTGTGGATCAGTTTGTTTGCCACTCCGGCTTGGATGACAATGGCGTCTTGGTGAGGAGAGATGGCCGGGACGGGATCAGCAGCCGAGAACGTAATCACTTCGTCCTGCTTCAGCCTTTTATGCGTTGGCTCCTCTCGATTGGAGCCTCTGCGCTCTGACTTTAGGGACGACTTGGTCTTCCCGGCAGGGAGCGCGTCAATAGTCTGGATTACTCCATCATATTGCGGCTCGTCATCGTCTTCGGGATCCGGCTGCCTTTTCGGATCCTGAGGAGCGCAGTTCGCACCACTCTGCTTTTTATTCTTCTTTGGCTGCTTGCTTTGGTATTTTTTCAATGTCCCTGCCTTCACAAGAACATCGATACCTGCAGCCAAGTTTCTGCACTCCTCAGTATCGTGACCGTGGTCTTGATGGTAGGAGCAGTAGCTATCCTGTGGTCGGCGCGCGGCTGATTTCGTCATCCGCTTTGGCTTTTCGAATAGGTCAGAGTGCAGTTCGAAAATTTCCGCTCTCGGCTTGTTCAGCGGTACGAACTGAGCGGGCGGCTTCTCGGGATTGAGACGAGGTCCCAATCTGTCTTGCACCGGAGCCCTTTGAATTCTTTCAAATGGAGTCCGGCGAGGATGCCCCTGATCGCTATGATCGGGCTTCCTTCTGTCTCCTCGGGTCGATGAGCTGTCTAACGACCGTTTGCGACGGTCTGCCTCATCGGCCCGGGAGTACTGGTCCGCAATGTCCCACATTTCCTGAGCTGTCTGCGGACCGCACTCAACGAGCTTCCTGTAGAGAGCTCCGGGCAGGATTCCATTTTGGAATGCCGAGATGACAAGCAGATCGTTGAGATCGTCTACTTGCAGGCATTCCTTGTGGAATCTTGTCATAAAGTCGCTGATTTTTTCGTCGCGACCTTGACGAATGGAAAGCAGCTGAGCCGAAGTGATTCGGGCTTCCGCTTTCTGAAAGAACCTCCTGTGGAAGGCATCCATTAGATCTCGGTAAGATCTGATGCTGCCCTGGGGGAGGCTATCGAACCACCTTCTCGCGTTCCCGATGAGCAGCTCGGGAAACAGCTTGCACATGTGGACCTCGTTGAGACCCTGGTTCGCCATGTTATATTGATAGCGCCCCAAGAAATCGTGAGGGTCCACGAGCCCGTCGTAAGTCATCGACGGAGTTCGGTAGTTCTGTGGTAGGGGAGTTCGGGTGATGTCGTCCGAGAACGGAGTCTTCAGTGCTCCGTACACGGCGAATCCGATATCTCGTCGGTATGGAGGAGATTGAGTTCTCCTGTGATTCCGGTACCGAGGAGGAACTGGAACATGTTGGGGACGGGGATTCTTTCTCCTGGGAGATGCGACACTACTGCGGTAGTGACTTTCTTGTGCGGAGGGAGAAGGAGAATCCGTCGTTTTCGTCTCCGGCTGCTTTTGGCTTTTTTGCAGGAAGGTTAAGAATTCCTCCTGCTTCGCCGCCAAAAACTGCTTGACAGCCTCATTCAAATCGGGCTGCTGGGAAGACTCAGTGGGACGATTTTTGGAGCGGCTTGTTCCTTCGCCATGAGAACTGGTGGTGGATTTATCCCTAGGCTGTTTTCCAGACCTATGGGATGGATTGGCTTCCTCCTGGTTCTCACGGGCAGGAATACGGGTACTCTGCGATCTGGTATGCATTTTTTGGGTGGAAAAAATGGATCAAAAATTCGCTTTATCACAAATTTTGTTCTCTGTTTCCCACAGACGGCGCCAGTGATGAATCCACGAATTTCTGATGTTTGTAAATGCTGGTAGAGAATGAAAATGCAGATCACGACAGAGAATTTACGTGGTTCGATTTACTGAAGTAAATCTACGTCCACGGGAAGAAGGGAGGGCAAGATTGTATTGCTTGATCTGGGATTACAGCTTACAACACAGACTTGCTATATGGTATTTTATCTCTAGAGAGCTTAACCCTTTTCTATCTGATCTAAGTTCTATTTATACATTGAACTAAGATCGTGGTTTGCAGCCCCACTAACAATACACTATAAAGGGATGAGTGAGCCTTAAATTTTGTATTTACTATTTGTTGGTTGATTTTTGTGGTAAGTTGTATTTATTTTGAATAGTTTGAAATGGTATTATTTTTTATGGGCGCCACTTGCAAATAGTATATGATTTTGAGTACGTTTACAATGAAATATGCAAATATATCAATATACTTTATAAAACTATACCTATTGGAGGTGATATTGTCCTCAAGAGATGTCTATTGAGCTAACAACTGCATGCAAATTTAAAAATACACTTAAACATTACATTTTTGACATTATATACATTAAATTTAGGATATTATGTACATAGACTTGAACATCATAACAATGCAATGAATAACAGTATAATGTACGGACTACTTAATTTTAGTATACAAGTGAGTTTGGACTTGATACATTTCTCTATATATTAAAAAGATAAATTGACAATATTTGACATTTCGCATAGATCATTCATAATAGGGAGCCATCCCATCATCGTGCGGGACGGCGCCTATTGTGGCAGCCGAGTCGTTGGAGGGCGGTGGCGGGCAAGGGGGGCGCTCTCTCGGCGCCTATTTTGCGCCGAGTGGGAGCCGTCCTGAAATTTTCATTCTTTAAAACTTTTTTTATTTCAACTATATATATATAACTCATTGCACTTTGTTTTTTTAATGTATGATAAACACCAAAAATTAAAATAAATTAAATTGGAGGGCTTTTCGGAGCGCTGTGAGAATGAAAGAGTTGTGGAAAGGCCGTGTGATGATGTGGCAAGAGAATTTTTGGGAGATATATAGGAGGGTTCTCTTTATTATGAATGCTCTTAGTTAAATGACATATGTCCTTAGATACTCCATAACAAATTCTTTGTGTCGACATTAATTCTTCAGTCTTGCTAAATATATTAGAACAATGTGTTGTGGATGATTTCATATACTTGAGATTATAGGTATGTGACAAAATAACTTGTGGTAGATTCATATCTACCAGAGAAAAGCATTATCATCTTTTTATCTCATTTTATCTCTAATTAAGAATATGAGATAATTGAGATGTGTTTTTTTATCAATTGCTGCACAGCTGGTTTCATGCCCACAAGTTTCCTCATTTCGAAAAGTCTTGAAAAAGCGAGTTTATAAATTTAGTTCATCACTCGATTCAACTGTAAAATTTACTGGATTTCATTAGTCGAGATTAATAGTTGATTGAGTGAATTGTTTAAATTAAGTTCAATAATTCGTAATTCATGTTTCTTATTTACTAAAAAATAGGCCACATTACTCACTAAACTCACTACTTTGATTTGTTTGTAATAAAGTAAAGGATAAGGGATATAGTCAAAAATCATTTGAAAAAAATACTACTATAGTTTAATCACTAGATTATAATTAACATGTTAGCTTAACAATTGAAACATGAAAATCTGTGTGTAGCAGTGTAACAGCACACAGAGTCACACTCTATCTACATACATCATTAAACTTTTTCACCATACAATATACAACTAATAAGGTGGGTTCCACTATCACTTAACATAATTTCAATTTCTTTCTTTTTTATATATTTTATTAATTTCACATGAAACTTATGTCGTTTCCAAAATATTTATTTTTATAGGACGAATGAAATAGACTTTTCCCTTCCGAAGTTCATAAAACAGACCAGAATTTGACCAAACTTCAATATACAATTTACTCAACTTCGAGATGATATAATAATCATAGAATTATCAACCATATCATTTAATTAGATGTCTGATTAGAGAGCTAGACTAATCAGTCATATCTTATTATTAAAAAGTCTTAAGAGTTTCCAAGTAGAAGATTAGTGGACCAGTAAAAAAGTAACCTATAGAAGATTAGATCAGAATAAACAGAGAAATGCACAATAATTCACATAGTAATGTTATTTAAATAAAACTATAATAACGATTTGAAAATCAGTAGTATGTGATCTTGAGGTCAATAAATTCCCATGAATGTATAAAAATTAGCATTACCTTATAGCTTTTCCATTATTTTCAGTTATATCACATAATAATAATCCTTATAGACATTAATATCATTGTGTGAAAAAATGAGTGAACGTATTTCTTTTTCGACACCAAAAACTTAATACTTACTCCATTATATTTTGATTTTTTTTATAAATATGCTAGTATTTTTAAGTGAGATTTTCTAAAACGAAATGTGCCACATGGAAAGGAATAATAGAAAATCTATAATACATTCATGATTCGATATTATCTCAAATAAAATTAAGGACTTGGTATGTAGAGTATTAATTTTTAATACTATATTCGACGCCATACTTGAAATAAAATAAGGATTTGGTTTGTATTATATAAATTTGTTTATACAAGATACGACTTTAAAGGTGAAATAAAAATAAGGATTTGGTATGTATTAGTAGTATATAAAATTGTTAATGAATTATTGCTATTATTATTGTCATCATCGTTTTCTACACATAAAAATATAATTTTGCCCGTTTGTTTTTAGATCTGAACTCCAGTAGCCGCATTTAATCAATCCTTATTCTGTAGAAATAACTTAGTAGTAATATACTGTGCAATTTACAAAAATACAGCTTTAATTTGTAGTAGTACATTATTTTATACCCTAAAAAAATAAAAATACAGTTGTATGCAAAAGAGAACATTATACTCCTTATACCATTGCAAAAGTTCCCCACTGACTTTGATAGACCATTGATCTATCGAACTAGAGCACCAACAATTTGTAGTGAGACAGAGAACAATATAAATCCTAGTTGAAGTGCTAGGGAGCGATTTCCGCTAGAACCGGAATGAGAATAAGTTTTAACTTTATTTCTCACTGAATAAAAGAGTACATATATCTCTAATTTATATAATACTAACTAGACTCAATAAAGATAAAGATTGCATAAAAATAACTAACTAAAATAGAAGATATGCTAAATAAATAAAATCAAGAAGATATGTTGGAGATCTTGCGCGAGATATGCTTGACGAGATTCACAAGATCGAGAGCCCTATCAGACTTCCCTGGTTTTCATCATCTATACCTAAAATAGTTCGAATTATTCTTAGGTTATATATGATCAGAATTTGACTAATTTTTATAATTTAAATAGCTATTATTCCTAAAATTAATATTCCAATACTATAAAAATAAGATTCATATTCTATTAATTTTTTTTCTCTATTTTCTTTTATATTTTTAAAATCCGTGAGCTAAATTAAGACTTATTTCAATACAAGAGAAAATTAATTTGTACTCAAAATAGAGATGAAATGAACTGTAGTTATAATAAGTAACTATTTGATGTATAAATAATTACATATAATAACATAAGTAACTATTTGATGCTACATATATGTACCCACGGCCCTATTGAAAATAAAAAATACAAATAAATGTCGTGTTTGGTAGTCTAGTTAAGCGATAAATAACAAAATAATCTTTTTACACTCGTTCAGTAACTTCAAAAAATTTCTTTATAATTTAAAATATTGTGGTTGTTCTATCATAGTATTACTCGGACAAGTCTTGTCATCATTCTATTATTATCTGGAGATATCACCACGCGACAATAATAACACACACTCTGATTTAAAAATATTATTTCTTCAAAACAATTTATTTATTTATTTGAATCCTACATACCAAACAAAATACTAATAATAATAATAATCTCAACAATTTCACAAATATGATTTTACTTACTTATTTAACCATATTTCTTCAACTTAATAGATTTCATGCAACCTGAACAATAATGTGATGCTATATAATTTTCCCAGAATCTAAATTGGCAAAAAGGTTTATCTCCGAAGGTGATATAAATCGAAAACAGCTGCGCGTATAAAATGGGCTTCAGTCCCACCAATTACTATCATATCTCTCTCTCTCTCTCTCTCTCTCTCTCTCTCTCAACTCAACTTCTTCGAAGCAGGCCCCACCACTCTCCACTGCTACACCAACAACTACCATGACCACCATCACTCAATCCACGGCGGCGCTCTCCCCGGACTCCGCCGCATCCTCCCCGCTCTCCCGCAACCACAACTCCTGGGACGCCGATCCCTCGCCGCAGGCCGCCAAGCTCCGCCTCATGTGCAGCTACGGCGGCCGCATCGTCCCCCGCCCCCACGACAAGACTCTCTGCTACGCCGGCGGCGACACGCGCATCGTCGTCATCGACCGCCACACCTCCCTCGAAGCTCTCCACCGCCGCCTCTCCAGAACGCTCCTCAGCAACCAGCCCTTCTCCCTCAAGTACCAGCTCCCCACCGAGGGCCTCGACTCGCTAATCACCATCACTTCCGATGAGGATCTCGAGAACATGATGGAGGAGTACGATCGCCTCCACAATGCAGCCCCCTCGGCCAAGGCCGGCCGCCTGCGCCTCTTCATGTTCCCCAAATCGGCGACGAGCATCGATCAGCTCCTCGTTCAGACTACGTCGAGCAAGCCGGAGGACTGGTTTTTCGACGCGCTTAACGGAAAATCGAGCAATCAGTCTACTACTGCTGCGATCGGTCGCGGATTTTCGGACTCGTCTTCGGTCAATAATCTGCTCGGATTGGACGATGACTTCGCCGAGAAGGCGGCGGAGAAGGACGCCGAGCTCAAAATTGAGGCGCCGAAAATTGGGGGAAATGCCAACGGATTCGCGAATGGCAATTCCGTAATTAATCAGGACGTGCACTCGATTCCAGATTCTCCTATGCTCGATACGACGTCGTCGTTCGGTTCCGCCTCGAGCTCTCCGTCCGTCCCCAACTTGCCGCGCATAAAGGTCCATGTGGAGGAGAATCGCAAGGTTGGAGGTTGGGGAATTGAGGAGCAGTTTCAGCAGGTAAGCGTCAATCCGCCGTCGCAGAAGCAGGAGCAAGAGGCTTTCACGGCCGCCGGAGTAGCTGCCGGAGCAGCGAATTCTCCGTTTCCGGTAGCGGCTGGTGGCGAGTATCGCTTTGTTTCCGACGACGAGAGATCGGATCACGGCGGACAGAGAAAGGCGCAGCAGATTTCTCAGCAGAAACAAACAAATGCTTATGATCTGTCCTCTCCACATTCGGTTTCGAGGTACTTTTGCTGAAATTACGCTAACATTTTGCTTTTGTCCATTGATGGGGTACGAACTAAACAAACCCAACAGCAGTGACGGCCCATCAGCCCAAAGCCCAAGGAAGAGTATGAGTTCGGCATTACCAAAGAGTTCGGAGGAGTTCGGCATTACCAAAGAGTTCGGCCTCAGCCTACAGCTCGGTAAAAGCCAACCA
The DNA here is from genome assembly GCF_004379255.2 of Salvia splendens. Lineage (NCBI taxonomy): Eukaryota > Viridiplantae > Streptophyta > Magnoliopsida > Lamiales > Lamiaceae > Salvia > Salvia splendens. The sequence goes on along the minus strand of NC_056047.1, from coordinate 9,518,978 downwards.
ATCAAGCTCTGCTCTTAGGTCGGCATCAAGCTCTACTCTCAGATCGGCAACCAAAGCAGTTCGGTCTCAGTAAGAGTTCGGCCTCAGCCTACAGCTCGGCAAAAGCCAACCAATCAAGCTCTGCTCATAGGTCGGCATCAAGCTCTACTCTCAGATCGGCAACCAAAGCAGTTCGGTCTCAGTTTTCGACCGAACAAGGAGTTAGTGGACCCATGCAGGATTTCCACAACTTCCAACACACCCACTACCACGTGGCGTCAACTCAGGCCACGATCTTAGGCCATGACCTACACGACCTCCACGACCTAGAGTGATGATGTAAGCCACGATCTTAGTTCAATGTATAAATAGAACTTAGATCTGGTAGAAAGGGGTTAGAATCTCTCTAGAGAAATAATCATATAGCAAGTCTGTGTTGTAAGCTGTAATTCGCAGAACAAGCAATACAAACCTGCCCCCATTTCTCCCCGTGGACGTAGATTTACCTCAGTAAATCGAACCACGTAAAATTCTCTGTGTCGTAATTTATTTTTACGAGCATTTATCATTATCAAAAATTCGCGGAATCATCACTGGCGCCGTCTGTGGGAAACAGAGAACAAAATTTGTGATAAAGCGAATTTTTGATCCATTTTTTCCACCCAAAAAATGCATACCAGATCGCAGAGTACCCGTATTCCTGCCCGTGAGAACCAGGAGGAAGCCAATCCATCCCATAGGTCGGGAAAACAGCCTAGGGATAAATCCACCACCAGTTCTCATGGTGGAGGAACAAGCCGCTCCAAAAGCCGTCACACCGAGTCTTCCCAGCAGCCCGATTTGAACGAGGCTGTCAAGCTGTTTTTGGCGGAAAAGCAGGAGGAATTCTTAACCTTCCTGCAAAAAAGCCAAAAGCAGCCGGGGACAAAAACGGCGGATTCTCCCTCTCCCTCCATACGAGACAGTCACTACCGCAGTAGTGTCATGTCTTCCAGAAGAAAGAATCCTCGGTACCGGAATCACAGGAGAACTCCATCTCCTCCATACCGAAGAAATGTCGGGTTCGCCATGTACGGAGCATTGAGGACTCCGTTCTCGGACGATATTACCCGAACTCCCCTTCCACAGAACTACCGAACTCCGTCGATAACCTATGACGGACTCGTGGATCCTCATGACTTCCTGGGACGCTATCAGTATAATATGGCGAACCAAGGTCTCAATGAGGTCCATATGTGCAAGCTGTTCCCCGAGCTGCTCATCGGGAACGCCAGAAGGTGGTTCGACAGCCTTCCTCAAGGCAGCATTAGATCCTACCGAGATCTGATGGATGCTTTCCACAGGAGGTTCTTTCAGAAAGCGGAAGCCCGAAATACTTCGGCTCAGCTGCTTTCTATACGTCAAGGTCGCGACGAAAAGATCAGCGACTTCCTGACGAGATTCCATAAGGAATGCCTACAGGTAGATAATCTCAATGATCTACTTGTCATTTCGGCATTCCAAAATGGACTCCTGCCCGGAGCTCTCTACAGAAAGCTCGTGGAGTGCGGTCCGCAAACAGCTCAAGAGATGTGGGACATTGCGGACAAGTTTTCTCGTGCCGATGAGGCAGACCGTCGAAAACGGTCTTTAGACAGCTCATCTAGAGAAGACAAAAAGAAGCCCGGTCATAGCGATCAGAGGCATCCTCGCCAAACACCTTCTCCACTAAAGGAGAGATAGCGGTCATCCGAGGTGATCGAAAAAGAGCAAGTGTGTTCGCAGATTGCGCTTAAAAGTGCCGAGCAATCAGTTCGGCACCATCAAGCATAGCAATCACAGCAGCCGGAATCAGAGGCCGGCGAAATGACCGAAGTCACACCGGAGCCGAACTCGATGGTGTACGGCACTGAAGCCGTGATTCGGTTGAGATCGGCATATCCAGTCCCCGAACTCAATTTCTCCTCAGAAATGAATGGTGACGGACTGAGAGCCGAACTAGATCTTGCCGAAGAAAGAAGAGAATTGGCCTGCCTAAAAGCAGCCAAGTACAAGGAGCAAGTAGCCCGGTATTACAACCAAAGGGTGAAGAAGCTGCAATTTCAAGTGGGAGATCTCGTCTTGAGAAACAACGAAGTAAGCCGAGCAGAAAAGCTGGGCGAACTCGAACCCACATGGGAAGGTCCACATCGGGTGTCAGAAGTCCTCGGCAAAGGGTCTTGCAAATTGACTCACGTCAGGAGCACAAGTACCCCGAACATGGTACGTTTCCAACCTCAAAAAGTTCCATTTGTAAGAGACAGTCCGGTCAGTCAGTCTTATGTGTTTTCTTTGTTTTTTACTTGTTCTCGTCTCTACGTGCGTTGTGTCTGTCTATGTGAGTGTCGTCTCTTACAAATAAAACTGAGGTATCTCGTTCTTCAAAGGCTGATCCCCTTTTTAGAACATACAAGCCAACGATTGTGTGTCAAAGCTTCTAAAGAGGATACAAGACCACAATTCTGCTTAAGAATCAAGCACTTCGTCTGAAACGAACTGCAACAAAAGTCCGATTCTCGCGATAAAACTTGCCTGAATTAGGACAAGGGAAAGTCCAATCCACGCGATAAAACTCGCCGAATTAGGACGACCAAGTTCGGTCAAAGCAGTTTACCTCATAAGACCGAGGACGACCATGTCTAGTCAAAGAGGTTTACTGCATAAGACCACTTCGGTTAACTGGGAAAGTCCGATCCACGCGATAAAACTCGCCGAATTAGGACAAGGGAAAGTTCGATCCCGGCGACAAAAATCGCCAAATTAGAACACAGACCAAAGACGAGTCCGGTCAAAAGATGTTTATTTCATCAGACCAAAGACGAGTCCGGTCAAAGATGTTTATTTCATCAGACCAAAGACGAGTCCGGTCAAAGATGTTTATTTCATCAGACCAAAGACGAGTCCGGTCAAAGATGTTTATTTCATCAGACCAAAGACGAGTCCGGTCAAAGATGTTTATTTCATCAGACCAAAGACGAGTCCAGTCAAAGATGTTTATTTCATCAGACCAAAGACGAGTCCGGTCAAAGATGTTTATTTCATCAGACCAAAGACGAGTCCGGTCAAAGATGTTTATTTCATCAGACCAAAGACGAGTCCGGTCAAAGATGTTTATTTCATCAGACCAAAGACGAGTCCGGTCAAAGATGTTTATTTCATCAGACCAAAGACGAGTCCGGTCAAAGATGTTTATTTCATCAGACCAAAGACGAGTCCGGTCAAAGATGTTTATTTCATCAGACCAAAGACGAGTCCGGTCAAAGATGTTTATTTCATCAGACCAAAGACAAGTCCGGTCAAAGAAGTTTACTTCATAAGACCGAGGACAAGTACGATGAAATTTTTTCGCTAAGCTGTAAATACACAGTGTTAGAAGCGAAAACAAAAACAAAATTTCATTTTCAAATCTTGTTCGGCACACAACTCCGCTACCCTACAAGATGGCGTTACGCTATTACAAAGGACTATTCTACTGTCCAGGGTTGCTAAAGTTGAGCCATCTATTCACAAAATCCTCGTGAAGCTGAGTTCGAGCGTTCCAGGCAGCTGCAGAATAAGCAGGTCGACGAGATGCTCTAATCGACCTGCCACCTCTTCTCTGAGCCCGGGAAGCCCTAGCACCTCGGCGGCGAAGAGTCTCTTCACGAAGCATTTGTTGATCTTGCTCACTCTTAATCACAGCTCCTCTACGAACTTCAGCCTGTTCTCGTCTTGACGTTTCCGGCTGTTCCAGAGTTCGTTGCTGACTTGGAGTACGGTTTTGAGCAAGTGAATCAAAGGTTTGATCTGGAGTGCGAGCATCTGTTGGCACGATATGCCGAAGGAATCTTTCTATGGAGGGGCGCCGAGAAAGAACAATGTTGTACCGAGAAGCCCAGCGCCGCAATGATGTCACGACTTGTTGGCAAGCCGAGCTCTCCAGCGCATTGTTCCTCCGGAGTACATTATATTCCTCCCACAGTTCGTCAACTCGACTCGGAACATCTGATATGGTCATTCCCCCGCGCACACGGAGGTAATCCTCGTACGCAGTCCTCTCAGCAATGGTCGTGTTCAGCTCGGCCTCCAGATCATTCTTATCGGACTCTAAGTCCTTATTATCGGCATCCAGCTTCACTAAACGAGCCAGAAGCTCGTCATTCTTCGTCTGATCGGCTATAGCTCTTTTCTCAGCTTCGTCTAAAGCCGAAGAGTACAGCCGCTTCCAGTGAAGTACCTCCAGCTCCTTGAGAGTTAAGAATACAAAGCAGCTACGTCAGTTCGGCATTTCAGCTTACCGAGCAGGTAGTAAACCACAACAGGAGTAAGAGAGTACGAAAGGCTATACGAAGACACAAGAGCAGAAAGAAGAATTTTTTCATTCATAAGAAAAAAAATTTTTCTATACAAGGAGGGCTTCAAGGCCATTTTACATAAAGGAAGAAACTAAACTAAGAGAAGGGAGACGAAATCATACTTCGCTAGCTTCGTCTCCACCTTCTCGGTGAGGTTCAGCTTCCTTCTCCTTATCTGCTTCAGCTTCAGCCTCTGCCTCCTTGCTCTCCTCAGCCTGCTCGGCGCCACCGTAGCCGATCTGCTGCGTCTCCTGATCGGCTTCCTTCTCCGGATGCCCGGCTCGCTCGACTTCGGCCTCCCGCTCCAGCGGCTCGGCCTCACCCTCTCCGTTGTAAGTCGAAGCGGGTGAAACGGGTCCCACGGAGGCAAAGATAGCCTCCAGGTTCTCGTCCCGATCAGCTCGACAGCTCCGGACTCGGTCTGCAGAAAGCAGGACCGAAGATGAAGCGAGCTCCTCAAGGAGCGGCAGATTCTGAAGCCGAGCTGCTATCTCTCGGCTGTACAGAGGCAGTACGACGTCGGCCCCCTGCTCGCCCTTATCGGCAATTAGCCTTACCAGACTACCGACAAAAGCCGAGAACTGGCTACTCAAAAAGAGTTTCTCCGTGTAAACACGGAGAGCCTCCCCCTGGGCAACCACGGCGGCAGCATCACTCCGTTTCGTCTGCTCTCGCTGGATGACGAGCTGGTTTTTGGCAAACTGAGCTTCATCCTGGGCCGAAATCCTAGCAGCTCTGGCTTTCTCAAAGTTTGCCTCGGCCTGCTCGGCCCGGTGACAAGCAGCCGCCAATTTCCTCTGCATCTCAGCATAGTCGTTGGACGCTTTGGAGAGTTCGACGGCGACGAGCTTGGAGAGCATATCGTTCCTCTGAAAATGGACAAGGAAAAAAGTCAACAGAGGGCACCAAAAATACAGGACAGAAGCCAAGCCAAAGAATCAAGAAGACAATTCACCTCGGCGAAGTCCGTGGGCCATAAAAATGGCTCACAGATATGCTCCGAAGGAGGCGCCAAGACCACATCTTTCTCTGGCGCTCTCGGGGGCTTCTGGGTCCTCCCCTTCCTACTTGCCGAAGTCGACTCCGGCTTCTTTGGACCCGAAGAGGTCTTTTGCCTCTTCGGATTCTTCTCGGCATCAGGCGCCGAGCTGGTAGCCTTCTCTTTCTCCGGCTCCTCAAGCTCGGAGGACTTTCGGATAGCCTTATTCAGCATGAACACTGCCAAAAAGCAAGAAAACAAGGTTAGTTTTCTTCGTTAAAGCAGTAGAGCATAAAGATAAAGAGAAATCCTCACCCTCGGCCTCTTCGTCCGAAGACGAGATATTGAACACGAGGTCGCCCTTGACGAGCTCAGTTTCCGAATACTGTTTCCTAATCATAGGAATCTTATTGAGCTCGCCCTCGAGCTCGGCCAACGGTTCTAACCGAGGATGGGGAATCACGGACTTCGGCCTTCTCCAAGGAAAGCCCGGAGCCGAAGTCCTATTATAAAAAAAGAAACGGTTTTGCCATTTCGGCCACTTGGTTCGGCAGAAGGCCCTAAAAGGCTGTAAGGGGATCAAGTAGAACCAAGATCCCTTCCTTTTAAACTGGAAAAAATTAAGGATTGCCCTCAGAGACAGATCCTTATCTAGCCTACGCAGTTCGGCAGCAAAAGCCGATAAGTGCCTCCAAGAGTTCGGAGTCACCTGACCTAAAGGGAGTTGAAAAAAATCAAGAAGCTCTACAAAAGGTGGGGGAAGAGGAAAACGAAGCCCGCATTCTAAGCAGGCTTCGTAAACGGTGGCATAACCCTCCGGCGGGTCGTTAGCCCTATGATCATCGTCGGGAACCACCGCCTTCCCCCCAGGTAAAAAATATTTCTCGTGAAGGGATATCACAGTATCCTTACTCAAGATACTGTGAAAATACTCTACGGTCTTCTCCCCGGATTCTTTCCGGCTAGAAGACCCCTTATCCCCTTTCCTACCGCTACCCGACACCGAAGAAGAAGAAGAAGACATTTTTCTTACTTTTTGAAAGTGAAGAAAGTCTGAAGAAGCTCTTGAAAGCGGAAGAAAATTTCTCGAGAAAGAGAGAGTATAGAAGACGCAACAGCAAAGGTGTTCAAATGAGGAGGAAAGAGCATATTTATCAGATTCGGCGAAGATTTCAAAATCGTCGCACCGTTTCGAATCCCACCTTTTCAGGATTCAACGGCCGGATTTTACTGTCGCATTTAATGCAGTCACATGCAAGGCATGTCCCCTGACGTCAGCCTCCCCCGTACTTTTATCCAGAATACCGAAGTGACTCGCTTCGCCGAAGTGATTCACTTCGTCTTTCGGGGGGGGTAGTGATGGGGTACGAACTAAACAAACCCAACAGCAGTGACGGCCCATCAGCCCAAAGCCCAAGGAAGAGTATGAGTTCGGCATTACCAAAGAGTTCGGAGGAGTTCGGCATTACCAAAGAGTTCGGCCTCAGCCTACAGCTCGGTAAAAGCCAACCAATCAAGCTCTGCTCTTAGGTCGGCATCAAGCTCTACTCTCAGATCGGCAACCAAAGCAGTTCGGTCTCAGTAAGAGTTCGGCCTCAGCCTACAGCTCGGCAAAAGCCAACCAATCAAGCTCTGCTCATAGGTCGGCATCAAGCTCTACTCTCAGATCGGCAACCAAAGCAGTTCGGTCTCAGTTTTCGACCGAACAAGGAGTTAGTGGACCCATGCAGGATTTCCACAACTTCCAACACACCCACTACCACGTGGCGTCAACTCAGGCCACGATCTTAGGCCATGACCTACACGACCTCCACGACCTAGAGTGATGATGTAAGCCACGATCTTAGTTCAATGTATAAATAGAACTTAGATCTGGTAGAAAGGGGTTAGAATCTCTCTAGAGAAATAATCATATAGCAAGTCTGTGTTGTAAGCTGTAATTCGCAGAACAAGCAATACAAACCTGCCCCCATTTCTCCCCGTGGACGTAGATTTACCTCAGTAAATCGAACCACGTAAAATTCTCTGTGTCGTAATTTATTTTTACGAGCATTTATCATTATCAAAAATTCGCGGAATCATCATCCATCATGCTTTGTACTCAATTTTGACTTAAATTGAATGTTGACGATATAATTTCTGCAGTGATGGAAGTGGAGCAAATCAATTGCATAGGCAGAGACAAGCTATTTATCACCAAGAACAACCCATACAAATTCAATCTGGAAACAGCAGAGCTCCTTCTAATCAGGTCGATTTCAACTCTGTGGATCAAGCAATCGCCCAAATTCAGATGCAACCACAGCTTCAGGAATCTGGTTATCAGATTCAACCCGAGCTGCATCAACCACAGCAGTTCACACAAGCTGGTAACCATTATATCCCGTCTAATGCAGCTCCATTCATGTCGTATTACCCCGTATATCCTTCCCAGCCGCAACCCCATCCACACCAACCTGTGCCTGATCAGCATTACCCTGTTTACTATGTGTCTGGGACTGGTAGACCAACCTCAGCTTATAATTTTCCAACGCAGCAACCTGGTTATAGCGAATTAGGCCAAACTGCACCTTCCAGCCACCCTCAAACGGCACCTGTGGCCCCACCGGAAGCTTACAATCATGCCAGGAATGTTCCTTCATCCCAACCAGAAATGGTTAGTGGTTTGTATAGAACAGGTGCTACGGCAGCTCCTCATCCTCATCCGGTCCAAGCGCCTGCGGGCCAACCTCAATATGTTGCTTTTACCCCCATTCACCATTCGTCTTCAGCAGCAAATCAGAATTATGCTTATGAACTATTTGATCCAACCAAAACGCAAATGTACTACACCAGGTTGCCACCTCAAATGGCTGTTCAATACCAAACCTTTCATCCGGTCCCTGCTATGGCTGCGAATGATGCGTCTGCATCGCACTCAGCTGAGACGATTCACCATGGTAGCGGGTAGGAGATTGCAACCATTTCAGGAGAGCTGGGAATGGAAATACAATTTTGCAGCAGCTGGTTTGGTCTATCTTTGAAGCTTATTATACAGTGTTATAATTATCTTTCACTCTTCTTTATTGAGGAGGTCCAAATGATCTTTTCATATTGGTTTGTGATACTATGTAATAAAAAACAGTTAATAATATACTCTGGTCTTTGTCTTAGTAATTTGTATGTTATGTTATTATCATCAAGTGAAAATGAGTATAAATATATATATGAAACTGTGCTTCTAATGGGATGTTTGTTGATGTTTAATACGAACGCAACTCACTGGTAAAAGCTTAATTGAGAATCCAAGCTTCCTCCTGTTACTAGTTGTGTTCAGATACTTTTACTTTGCGCATTAGATGTTACGATTCTTTGCTGCACCTGCGTATCTTTTGGCCTATATAAGTATGGTGTTGCATCTTTAAAAATGACCTAAATTATGATATTTTGGACACCATTTGTGTTCTTTATCTGTCATGGTTGAAGATCCTTCAGTTAAAGAAAACCAGTTAAGATCTTTGCTAGTACGCTTGTGCGTGTGCAGCAACCCGAGCATACCTCTGCTTTACAGGTGATTATGTCTCATACTTCCCTTGTCATTCAGTGTAAAAGTTATGTGAAGATTAGAATGGAGATTATTCCACCTTAGCTGTAACAGTGCAAGTAATTTTTGCAACTTGCCATTGTATATATCTCTGTCCTTGTCAGACAACAATATATTTCTAGTCCATATTCCTCAAGATGAGTTCGCCCTAATTTTTTTCCTTGAAATGGAATCCTAACTTTAGACAATCAACTTTGTCTACACCTTTTTGTTTGTATTATATTCACAAAGATGGAATTGCTTGTCCGGATGCATTGTGCTTTTCCCCCTCATATTCTTTGTGCAGGACGTTCGATATTCCACCCTGCGATTATTGGTATCAGCCACGAAAACGTTCCAGGTTTGAACTTTATGCTTTACAGCATCTCCAATTCTTTCGTCTTCGCTGCTGCATAGTTCCTTGGCAAAGAAACAGAGCGTAGCGATCTTTTTTGTAAACGATCTTTTTTGCTTCGGGTAGATGGAGTTGGGCCTTACATAACTCAATGGTTTAGAAATGTGAATCATCTTTTTCTTTCTTGGTGTGCTTATGAATAATGAGGAATGTTGAAATCACACAAGAATTCAATTTTAGTTAGCTTTATTATGCTAATCGATTGCTGTTTTCATGTGACTCCACAGTTATTCTTGTGGTATTTTATCATTTGTATGCCTGCTAATTTAAGAGTGCTTGTAATTAACTATGGATAATTCCTAGTTTAAGGTACGAGGAATGTGTAAATCTTTTATACTAGTGTATTAAAAAGTACTATCTGACTTGTCTGACAATTGAAATCTGTGTATGGTGTGGTCCATGCCTGACTAGATATATGTTGGAAGCATTTAAACCAGTTTAATTGCTTAATTACGGTCCTTGTAATTGCCACATCATCACTCATATGGTCATTAATTTCTGCTGTAGATGTAGTCACATTTATTATTGCAAGAATGCTCGTTTGTCTTATTTATTCGAAGATGTTAATAATATTTGACAAACATGGAGTATATCTTAGGTGAGTATACTTTTATTTATTGATTTAATGACAATTCATAAAATTTGTAGCAACGTTTTTCTCTGAATACCAGAGGATTTATTTTATTAGTACTCCATTTTACTTTTGATAAATGTTTTGGTTAGATATTTTAGGATTATGCTAAACAAATATGAAAAAAAACAAGAAAACACACATGAAAATTGGTTGATGATATTATAAACAACCATTACAATGAGTGACTTTTTATAGCAAAAGAAAATAATTTACTTGACTAGAATTTCTCCAAATCTAGAATCCTATTCTGACTTGAATTCCAAGTCTATGGAATCTAATTCTAATCTTATGAGGATCCATAGCCCAATATCAACATGATTTGAAAAAAAAAAGTTTATTCACAAAATCACTTTGCTGTCTTCTTGGAGTTTATGTAATTATTTTATTAATTTAGTAATTTATTTTTAAATAAGCTTAACATCTTAGAAAAATCTTGTCTTGGAATGTTCACAATCTATTTTTAATTTACACAACAGGATAGAGTTTTACTATTTTAATGCATTATGATTGATTCATGCCCGATCTCTCGTGATTACGAAGTCTAGCTACTGATTTAGAAAAATAATGATGACATAGTTTATTTATGTGTTACGTGGGATTTGTATTGTTGATGAACGTGACGAAGATTGATACTATTTTATGCAAAACTTTACCAATAATTGAGATAGAAACAAATCGACTACCTAAATTTCATTTCTTTCACGTTTCCATATACTTTTCATTATATCGTGTCTCGCCTTTTTTTTCTACTTGTTCATGACTACCATCATTGAAGCTCTGGACCTTTTTGGTAGTAAGTATTTGGGTGAAAATTTTGGGCCTATTAAGTTTTGTAAAGGTTTTTGTTTGTTAAATCACATAATATAGACTTGTATATGGTTCTTTTTCATTTATTTCACTCATAAAGGATTGAAATAGCACTAAACTATGAGATTTGCAGTTTTAGATTATTAGTTACGCATATGTTAGTCGTATCTTAATTTGTACAAAAACTTGAGTCAAGTACCTAACTTCATATCAATATTTTAGATATCTGACTTAATAGGACCCCAGAGATATTTGAATATAAATATATCAGAAAAATAGAAGAAGAGTTGGAGTATTCAATTGCTGAGAATCAATATGATTCGAAATCGTTCAATTTATTTATCAAAAAAAATATCGAGTGTGATATAACTGATAGAATAAGGGTAAAAGAATAAAAGAATCAATCATTCTCTATTGACAATTTGACATTCTACTTATCCATAGCTCCACTCATTTAAAAGTAACTCATAAACTCCAATAAACTCGTATGCAAATTTATGAAAATTGATAAAAGTTCAATAAAAAGTCCACTCCATTTCAAATCAAATAATTTTTCTATTTGAGTAGGTGAAAGAAATTCAAAGCAACTCTTCCTTGCATCAAAGGACATTTGATTTCCTGTACAATGAGGCAGAATCATGATATTATTAGTAAAGACCTCGCAATTTGGAAAAGGTGACTCTTGAGTGAATATAACCGTTTGGTTTTCGTTTTTAGGCACTGAATATAAAATAATTCATTATAAATACTAGTACTAATATACATTGGATTTAATAAATAAATCGTTCTTTCTAGGGAGATAAATGTGGAATCTATCTCACAAGTAAAACGTTGTAAAATGAATAATTTCAAGTATCAACAAAAGTTTAGATTATAAATATACCACCAAAGTAACATGATTTTGAACCATGGAATACAGCGTATAAGATAAAACCCTAAATTTTCAGGAACAAATCAGTTAACTAAACTCAAAACCTTCTCTAGTATACATAAGATAAAATGAAGTTGAAAAATACAATTACATAAACTCAAGTAATTTCAGTTGCAGTAAAACAAACATCATTATGCAAAATACTAAACATGCACTTGAAATAATCTCACACAATGATCAGCTCCACATGAAGCAAGCTGCACACTCCTTGAATCTTCGCCCTTCTTCGCGCTCCGCCATCTCAACCGATGAACTGCCGAAACATGACATAGAAATGGGTCAAAACGAACTGCAAGCGTAGCAGTTATTGCTGCAACATCGCCATAGTTATTTCTGGTGTTGGAGAGAGTCCACAGTTCCACTAGACCATTCTCCATTCCCACTGCTAAGAGCCCGTGGTTCTTCTGGCTGTCGACCCCCAGCCAAGATAATGCAGTAATGCTGCTCTGGAACGTCGGCAGAGTCATGAGCACCTTAACTGATGAACCGTTTACCAGTTGCCATATCTTTACTGTCTTATCCCTCGAACCAGTGGCGAATTCGTGCCCAAACGGGTTCCAAGAGCACGCCCATATTATTCTCTTGTGGGCTTCCTGCCGGACGATGAGCTCGTGACTTAATTCATCTTGCCCTATTTTGGGAAGTGTCACTCGAACGATCAGTGTTTAACTAGATAAATTTTAGAAACAATGTAAAGAAAAATGGGCGTCACCTGTATGCTTGATTGCAAATACAGAGAAATGGCGATCTCTAGAAACAGATAACAGAAAGTTGTTGTCGTGAGAGAACTCCAATTGTGTCACGGTTAAGCTGTGTGAATGTAAGCGACCTACAGCCTTCCAAGAGCCTACTTGCCATAACCATATCTCCGCAACAGAAGCCAACTGTGCCTGTGGGGTTTGGAACTTGGTCATTTCTCAATCCTCAAAGGCCAATAAATATTACATACTGGTAGAGCTCATTATCAAAACATTAGATAATTCTCACAAAACGAAATCTCATGCATCCACCATTTAAACACCGAAGAAATCCACATACGCAAAATGCTTCAGTCAAAACAACCTAATTTTGCAAATCTCTTTTATGTCTACCTTTTGTATTAGGGTAAACAAGATTTAGAACATGGAATGAACTTCGGTAAACAAGATTTAGAGCATGGAACAAATTTCCAGTATCATGTGTCCCCAAAAGTAACTCCTCAATTCACAAAAGAGCTCCTCTTTAGTTAAAAGGTTTTTTAAATGGCAGTAGTGGCAAGATGAAGAAATAAGCACAATTGGGCAAGCTAAGAAAGAGTGAAATTTATACGTATTATAAAACTAACCAATGAATTTAGCATGAAAATGAAATCAAAGGAATAACCTTGCAGGATGAAGCTACTAGCTTTCCCTCATGGTCACAACAAAGAGAAAAAAGTTCATTCCCATGTCCATAGAGCTTGTGGGACTCTGGCCACAGTGTATGCCATGCCAGTTGCTCCTCAATGGGTGGTTCTGTCAACACAGTTGGAACTGCTTCCGGAATAGTTTCAAGGGTATCAATCCCTTCATTGTTATTTATTTCTTTTGACTCTGGTAAAGATGCATAACCAGATAGATTAGTTAGACTTTTCAAGCACAAAATCACAACCATACTCATTTCAAAACTTTTTAAGCGGAGAAGCAAAAGTCTCACCATATTGATATATTGGCTTCTGCGATAGTCCTAAAGCAGACATATTAGCACCAAGAATTTGCACATTTGATGGAAGATCGTCAGCATAGCTAGATTTTTGAGAAGTGTGATTCAGTGTCTTCAAAAAGGAGAGGGGAGCCTCAAATACTCTAGCCACTTTCTCATCAGCCCCACTTACAAATCTGTGGTTCCCCTTACCTTTGATCATTGTCACACAATTAATATCATGGCCATGAACTTGAGGTCGTGCAATTTCATGCCAAGCCTCTCCATCTTCTATTAAAGATTGATTAGACCATGCAGAAAATACCCTAGATGTCTGAAAAAGAAACAAGCAAAATGGTATTAAATACCACAGGGAGCCAAAGACAACCAACCGATTGCAATCATCATGCAACACGTGAGTTTATATCTAGCCAAAAAGTATCTTTAGCCTTCCATTATATCAATATTAAATAAGGAATTCAAATAACCTAGAACAGAAAATGACGGGCTGGCCTTTATACTAAAAAATAAATTGCATCCAACATGCTTCATCTAGATAATACAAGGAAGGGTATCTGATACCAACGTTTGACCTTAAACAACTGACATATCCAGCCAACCGATAAATGAATTTACATGAATGAGAATCAATGAGGTTCTTACTTGATCATGGCTAACAGATAACAGATATTCTCCATCCCTAGCCCAAGAAATGTCTGACACTGGTGCAAAATGACCAGAAGGAACTTTCTGAGGTTTCCAATCATCAAAGTCAGTGCCAACATTTTTCCAATGATGAAAAGATCCACCATAGCCATGCGCTAAAATTGAGTTCCCACTTGGACTCCAGTGACCACCATAGAACCCCAGAGCACAATGACTCAACTCCCCGACAGTTACCATGTTCATCCATATACCAGTAGTCTTCTCAGGCTGCCATATCATCATTGTCTTGTCCATGGATGCAGATAAAATGCTCTGAGGTTGATAACATTCAGTGCCCTCAATAGAGGAGCTTTGAGGAGGCTGCCATTCCACCGAGTACACCCAATCCTCATGTCCAATAAGAAGGGATTCCAGAGATATCTGGTAAGAGGATGAACCAGCTACAAATATAGGGCCTTTAATATAAGCGGCCAAACTGGTTTCTTCTTTCGTGCTGTCAGCATGGTTATTTTGTACAGCCATCTTCCATATACGTATCCCTTTGTCTTGAGATGAACTCACGAGAAGAATTGATGGTTCACCATTTGCATGTAAAGGTAATGAGAAATCCAGACAACGAATCCAGTCATTATGCCCTTTCAGTTCACAGGCATGGACAAACTGGAAACAGGTAAACACAATACATTCATTTTAGCAAAAGAAAGTGCATACTAGAGCAGGAACATTAACTAAGATAATGCATTAGATGATACACACTTTTCCCGATCTCTCACCACTGTAGATGTGAATTTTGTTATCCAAACCACCCATGGCGAGAGCTAGGTGCCCACTGTTTCCAGGCAACTCCACAAATGAAAGAGCAACCATAGGTTTTCTACCAGCAACAATAGAATGCAAGCAAGACAATTTGCATTCACCTGAAATATTCAAATAAATAAATATGAGAAATCAAATAGCAGAGAAGAGCAAATGATTAATTGCACCATACTAACTTCCACTACTATCCACATCAGTTGATATTTGACTATCACAAATGCACCACAGTAGAATGACAAATATAAGCATTGCAATTGAATATAATACCAATGCAAAGCAAATGCGGATTTGATAGTATAGGATTGCTCAAGTCCAAGCAACTCACCCCCTGCACTTGATGGAAATATGATTTCCCATATGCTCACAACTCCATCAGATGAGGAAGATGCAAATAAAGCGTCTGTCTGAGACAGCACAATTGCAGAGATGCAAGTAACACATTTTTTATGCTTTTCTGATACTTGTAGCACATTCCTCCACTGCCATAAGATTTGATTGTGAGATGAGAAAATATTAGAAATGTAGTGCGATAATGACCAATAACATCCCAATTCTTATTCAAAAGTATCTCTTTTTTGCATTAGAAATAAGTTACTCCAGGGATGACAGGAGAGATTACTACTCCTATATGTTACTGAAACGGGAAGACTGAATTAGGATATCCATAACAGGAAATACATACAAGACAAAAAAGGGAAACAGAGAGAGAGAGAGAGAAAGAGAGAGAGAGAGCACATTTTTATCAGCAAGGGAAAATTCCCACAGCAAGATTTCTCCATCAGCATCTCCAGATAACAGATAATGCCTTTCGAAATTCTTCGCTGCAAAAGAAAATCATATTAATCATACGAAACTACTAACCACGACCAAATTCAGATAAGTTCATCAGCTCATCCCATGAAACAAATTTCAAACGGGAAAAAAATACAATCAATCCTAATTCACTTCATAAATTTCACTCCTCCACAAAAAGGGAGGAATAGGATATTTTAACCAGCAGAATCACAGGCAATGAACTAACCTCTAAATGCAAACTTGCTGCTGGGGAACCAATGCGTGCAGTTCACAGACGCTTTGTGGCCCGGAAGCGTTGTCAAAATTTGCGCAGTCTATCAAAAGGAAACCACCGTTAATTGACACTAGCAATAGTCAATCAACTTGCAAAATCAAACAGTGGGAAAATTTGCAGCAAAAACCTTGGGGCAAAATATGGCAACGGCGTTTTGGGCACCAAAGGAAATCAAATCACAGGCGCCCCACGAAACGTTGTGAACTATTCTGTTACATCCTGCACCTATGAACGCTCTCTCCACTTCCACTGTCATTTCTCCACCTTCAGCTACCATTAACTCACGCAAGTGAGTGTGTGTGTGTGTGTGTGAGAGAGAGAGAGGTTTTGAGGTGGACGGAAGAAGAGGTTTAAGCAGGCAACGGGGAAAGGGGAAAACGACGATTGGAAACAACAAAATGGGCTTTGAGCAGTTTCATTTTTGGGCTTAAATGATTTAGTAGTGGGCTTTATTTAGAGCACATCCTGAATAATTATATCCTAATTGGAATATTCAATTGCTCGAAATTAATTGGTGGTTTAGCAATGTACAGATAAAACGGTGTGATAGAAAAAATTCTAATGACTTTATTTTATCCCAGCTATGTTTTAATTATGTGAAGAGTACAGGTTTAAACTTATTGAAACAATAAAAAGAATCATATTTTTCACAACACAGGTTCGAATAAACTATCGACAACATTTATCAAAAGTTGGAAGGAATAAACAAAATGGGTGATAAAAATTACACTCTTCCTAATTGGCATCAACTTTAGGCTTAATTCTTTAAAAGATAAAGTTCTCATTGTTATTCCCTTTGCCCCATATTATTTAAGACATTTCTTTTTATGGAGTACTAGATTTAAGAATACATTGAATGGAAGATAAAAGTAAAATAGATTTGAGACAATAAAAAATGAAATACGGATCAAATAACTAAAATAAAGAAAATACTGTAAGGCTTTTTACATTGACAATTGTTCCAGGACCAACAAAATCTTTCTAGCATGCTTCTATCTTAACTCACGTGCTTCGTGGACTAGTAGTCTAGTATTTTACAAAGAGGTGTAAAAATCATGGATTAAATATGCCCGGTCAATG
Source organism: Salvia splendens (assembly GCF_004379255.2). Taxonomy (NCBI): domain Eukaryota; kingdom Viridiplantae; phylum Streptophyta; class Magnoliopsida; order Lamiales; family Lamiaceae; genus Salvia; species Salvia splendens. Next base: position 9,502,029 of record NC_056047.1, on the reverse strand, counting down.
GTTTTGACCAAAGAATAAATGTGACGAGACATTTAATTTTGTGAAATTAAATGATATAGCGTCGATCTACATTTTACGTAGATAAATGTAGTATATTCACTTTCTCAAATCCGATTTCCGGTGAGTGAGAAATAGTGGATTAAAGTTGGGCATAATTAGCTTTTAATTAAAGCTTGGAGCATGTGCTTAGGGAATAATTAACTAGTGTTAATTATCCCACATTGGAAGATTAATACATCTTTAATGTGTTTAAATTAAGTGACTTTATGTTACTTAATAATTATAGTGGATCAAGATGGGTGAAAAGCCCACACGCGCGCACACGCGCGCCGCCGCCGCCCGCCCCGCCCGAGCCCGTGCTCGTGGGCGTGGGCGCGGGCCCGATCCCGATCTCGGGCTTGGGCTTGGGCTTGGACTTGAACTTGGATCTTAGCAATTGGTCTTTGGGCTTGGACTTGGATCTTGGTAATTGGTCTTTGGGCTTGGGGCTTGGCCCAAACTATTCTTTTTGGACCACCGCCGAGTCAGCAATCCAAGTGGCTTGACACGTCGTCAAGCGAGGCACAGTCACGGCTGCCACGTGAGAAATCCACACGCTCCACATGCGATAGGCACACGCCTACCACACGCTCGTGACCGACGGCGGTTACGAATCTGCCATGATGAGCCTTCATGGCTCGGTTGACCCTGCATGGTGGCTTGGCCTATAAATAGGCTAGCCATACCACTGCATTAGTACACACCATTACAAGCCTTCTGCATCATCATAAGCTTTCTCCCTCTCTCTGCATTGTCCTTCTGTCGAAGCTCTGCCCTCTCCTCCATCCAGTTCGCCGGAGCTCTACTGATTGCGGTGCTGCATCAATAGAGACGTAGCCGTTTTACCTTTGGGGACGACACGCCAAACCGAAGAGCACTACCGGGGCGTATCTCGTCTTGCGGGAAGAGGCCTCCTCGACTCGGCTAAACATTCACGGTTTATTTGTTTCATTGTAATTCAGTTCAGTTTCGTTTCTTGTATTCCTTATTTTGGGTTGTATTACGCCCGACTTTTATCTCTTGTAATCAGTAGAACCAACAAGAGGCACTCTCTGCGCGCAAATGAAAATGACGACGAAAAAGGAGGGGAGGCGGCAGTGAAGGAAGTGGGAAACAACAACGGTAGCCAGGGGCGGAGTCAGAATTTTAATTCGATAGGGGCAAAAATATATTTAAGAAGAAATTTTAAAAGTTTGAGGTGGGGCATTTATAAAGAAAATAATTTTTTTAAAAAATTACTTCATGAAATAATACCATAAAATATATTGAGGAGGGGCAAATGGCCCTTATCCCCTCCTAGTAGATCCGCCCCTGGCGGTAGCGAAGGGGAGAAAGGAGCAGATGCCGGGGAGAAGGAGTGAAAGGAAAAAGTAAAATTAAGAGAGAGAATAATATAAAAAAACTCTTCTCTATAATATTTTCTTTCTTACGTTACACTCTCTCCATTTTAACTATTTATTACTCCATCATTTTTGCAAAACTAATGCAAAAGAAAAATTACTCAATTACCTTGGGACAGAAGGAGTATAGTTTATTACTGCGTATTTGATATCGCGATGCTTAGCTGCAAGGAAGAATGTTATTAATAAGACTTATGACGAAGTGATGCTTCTACGGCTAAATTATGCAGTTGCTTCTAGCTACTGCCAAAATTGAAAAAAATACCCCGGGACATGTTTGAGCCCTCATCATCAAAACACACACAATTTCAACTAGCCTATCTTGGGCTCCCATCCTAACCACTATCGCTATAGCCCCCTATCCTTCGGGTTAGGATCCCCTGTGGCTCCAAGCACAGCAGAGGCTGCTGTTACACACAACAATTTTTTAATAATAAAAAAAATATTATTTTATATATTATTTTAATATTATATTTTATTATTAAAAAATGGGGTGTGTATGATAGCAGTTCCTCCTCTGTGCTTGGAGCCACAGCAGGGGATCCTAACCCCTATCCTTCACCTGTGCTACGTAATAGTAACTGCCAATTTTCAATTCAAAGCAAAGCGTCGCAACCAAAGGTCTAGTTTTGAGTCCGAACCGGCGATTCTAGTTAACCATATATTATGTACCTTTATCAAGTTTCCTTTCCAAAAATAACAAAACAAAAATTGAAAAAGAAAAAAATCCCATTCTACCACCGCTTCCAAGGAACGTCCTACACACTGTGGAAGAATTTCGATTTGGTGGAAACCACGCATCTAAGGTTAAACCCCAATCTACAAATTTCCGCAAATTCATTTTTAAATTCACAGTTTTTACTTGAGAGTACTCAACCATGGCGATCGCTCAATCTAACATGAATCCGGCGATCCACCTAGCAGCCGCCACATTCCGTCACCACCACCACCACCGCCTCCTCCAATTCCGCCACTGTTTCGCCTCTCCGAGAATTGCTTCCTTCCGCCGCCTCTCGCTCGTGTCTGAGAGAGTTAGAGCGTTCTCCACCAACGAGGCTCAACCGGCCGATGTCGATAAGCTCCCGAACAAACCGCCGATATGCACCGCCGACGAGATCCATTACGTCACGGTCAACAATTCGACCTGGAAGCTCGCGCTCTGGCGCTATAGCCCATCTCCGCAGGTATTCGTTGTCATTTTGTTGCGTGCATTGAAAATTGGTGTTGGTGGCTTGATTTGAGTGTGCGAGCTCCTCCTACATACAGTCGATCCACGATTTAATTTCTAAGAAGATTATACTTGGTTTAACATATTAGGCAGAAAGTGCGACTGAAGTATTTCAGATTTTGATTGCAAATTGACCTTGAAGTTGAGAATTCCATGTTGAATCCTAAAAATTGCTATATGTAGAATTTCGACAGTTATTGTCTTTTATTAGTAATATACTTATTTAATACGGAAGAGATTATCAGCCTTAGTATGGAATTTAAGTTCAGGTTAATTTTATATGGAAGCAGGCTCCACCTAGAAATCATCCGCTGCTGCTGTTGTCCGGTGTGGGAACAAATGCCATTGGATATGATCTTTCTCCTGGGGTCAGTTTACTTCTCTTTCGTGCATCAACGTTACATATCAGTGTGGATAAGTGTATAGCTAAGTGTAGTTTGATATGGATATTGTGTATGCAGATTTTGTAAAATGTACTCATGAAGATTTTATCTTTGAACTGTGACAATGAAATGTATGGTTTCAGACTTTCAGTTGAATGAACAAAGTCTGCATCTGTAACCTTCATTCGGATTTTGTCGACGAAGTGATGAACAGACCAATCTATTAAGGGAAATGCTTATGAGGTTGAAATATAGACAATGCTGACATCCTCATCGATACCACAAGATGTAAATGGAACAACTATTTAATATGAGTAGGCAGGATTCATTATCATCTCCATTAGCTATTATCTAACGTCATTTACGGACTTACTGTTATACTAGTTTTAAGAAGGGGGATGCATGTATTTTGAAAATAAAAGAAGAAAAGAAAGGAAAACTAATGCCTTTACTTTTGAAAAAAACGTTATTGCAGTCTTCATTTGCCCGATATATGTGTGGCCAAGGATTTGACACCTGGGTACTAGAAGTTCGGGGGGCAGGATTGAGCACCCAAGGGTCGGATTTCAAGGATGTAGAGAAGTCAGCTCATGCAATATCTGAACAAATGGAAGCTGCTGCAGAGAATATGACTAATGCTACCTCAGTGCAAAGTAAGACTTCTCGTACAACATCAGAACAAATGGAAGCTGCTGCAGAAAATACTAATGGTGCTCCTGCCAACCAACAATCAACCTCAGCGCTGAGCACGGAAAAAACTGAGATTTCTGTTGTAAATGGAGAGCTAAATGGGCTTGCAACAGCATGGGATGAATCGAGACTGGTAACAGAAATGACAGAAACTTTTACACGGTTGTCCGAAAGACTTTCTGGCTTTCTTAGTGAAAGTCAATCAAAGATCATGTCAGCGAAATTTTTTGACCAAGTATCAGATCTTTTGGAGGGCTCATTTATATATGACCGTTTTAGTGAAGTAAGGAAGAACCTTTTAAGTTTGCTGGAGAGGAGGCAAAAATCTGGTGTTGCTAGCCAGATTAGGGATCTAAGTCAAACGTTAGCTGATATCGTTGATGAAGCTCAGCGTTCAGTTTCGCCTCCACTTTTTGATCTTTCAGAGTGTCTAAGAACAACTTTACAAGCAACTTTACAAGATCTCGAGAATCAGTTGGACTTGATTGTCCAATATGACTGGGACTTTGATCATTACCTGGAAGAGGATGTTCCCGCTGCGGTGAGGTGACATTCTGATATTGTTTCTTTAGTTAATATTTCTTTTTTTCTTGTTTTAAAAAAAATCTTTCTATGTTTCTCCTGTCGCCTATTTCACAGATGGAATACATAAGGGCCCAAAGCAAACCAAAGGATGGCCGGATACTTGCTATTGGTCACTCCATGGGGGGAATTTTACTATATGCCATGCTAGCACGATACTGTAAGTTAGATTCTTGCATAGATGATGCGTGATGTATATTCTGACTTCAATAACTACAGAGATATTCTCAAGCTCAACTGCTTGCAATATAAAATGGTTTGTCAATCAATCTCAGTTGTAAAAGCACCATGGCTCTATGCATCTTCACGATTAAAGGACACGTGACTGTTTTAATATGGAGTATTGTTCAGTCGATTCCATAATAATATAACTTTAGGTTTCATTGTATTCACTTGGGTGATAATCCCTTCATTGGTACTGTCTATAGCTATGGGTAATTAGTTGTCGCAATGCGTTTTTTATTTTTCTTTTATTTGTGTAGATTTTTGAAATGTCTGACAATTTGATACTTTCATATTTAATCCTATAACATAATTATGTTAAACACATTTTTGTTGTTGGTGTTGCGATAAAAATATTTATCAGCTACTGTTTTAAAAGGTTCGGAAGGAAGAGATCCTGGATTAGCTGGTGTGGTGACATTGGCCTCGTCACTCGACTACACATCATCTAAATCATCTCTCAAACTGCTTATTCCTCTTGTAAGTAGCATTTTTGTTGATCGGATGAGAAATGCTATCTCATCCTCTTTTTAAAATACCTTATACTTTGCTGTAGGCTGATCCTGCTCAGGCTCTGAATGTGCCTGTTGTTCCTCTAGGCGCATTACTATCTGCAGCTTATCCTCTCACGTCCAGTCCGCCTTATGTCTTATCATGGATGAATGACTTGATATCAGCCCAGGACATGATGCACCCTGAGCTGTTAAAGAAGCTCGTTCTCAACAACTTTTGTGAGTCACTGTAACTCTTACACTGATCTCTTTTACATTATAAGTGATAAAACTGCCATTGTGAACTATTCTTCTTGCCCATAGTTAAATGCTTCTAGAATAACTAGGCTTGTATTGAATATCTTGTTTATATTGTAAGAGATGCTTCCTTTTAAAAAACGTGAACACAAACTAGGCCTTGGAAGCTGGTACAACAATAACTTTTTTAGTGCCCATGGTTATTATTGGTTAAGCTTTCTGTGAAATTCTTGAAAGTACATCACTAAAAAAATAATACCAAGAGAAATTTTTTAACCTTCTCAATGGAATTTCGTTGCTGCTGGCAGGTACCATTCCAGCAAAACTATTATTGCAGTTAACCACTGCTTTTAAAGAAGGGGGGCTCCGTAATAGAAACGGTACATTTTTTTACAAGGATCATTTACCTAACAGCGAGATTCCTGTATTGGCGCTCGCTGGAGACCGTGACTTGATCTGTCCACCAGAAGCTGTATACGGTTAGTTCATTATCCTGTCAGACATAGCATACTTGCCACATACTTATACTTACACCAGTCAGTATAATTCAGAGACCGTGAAGACCATTCCTGAGCACTTAGTCACCTATAAAGTATTTGGAGAACCTAATGGTCCACATTATGCTCATTACGATCTGGTGGGAGGACGACTGGTTTGTATACTAACTCTGCCCTCTTCACTTGATCTTTAGCGGCCTTTCTCAAGACTTGGGTTTGATTGCTTAAAATTTTACTACCTAATACCTGCAGGCCGTGGAACAAATATACCCCTGTATAATCCAATTTCTAAGCCGTTATGACTCGAATCAGTAGTCGTAAGCAAACTTTACGTTCTCTGGCACACGGTATATCATCTTTCCAGAAGTCATTGGTTCTGGTGGCGGGGTGGAGTTAACTTAACCGTGCCAGTGAGCTTTCCTAGCATCCCGTTACATCACCATCTCACGGTTCATGAAGTTAAACTACATTTTCACAACGAAGGGGTGTGGGGAATGCCATTACTTTCTAGTTTGTGATAATGCTTTTAATTCCTACCTTCAAAATCAGTACTTGATTTCTGTTACCCTTTTGGTCGACAAGTGTAAACTAGAATGGAGCATGAGAAGTCTGTAAATGATGCCCATCTTTTATATTTATGATGATATTATGTAAATCTAAAACTCGAAGCTTGTAGTATGTTATGAAGATTATTCAACAAGTGTTATGGAGATTATTTTCTACTAAGAACTATATTTATGTGGCTGCAAAATAGTACTGAATTTTCATGATGTAGGGAACAGAACTCTGCTTAATTAAGCATTACAACAGGCAACCCCAGAGCTTGGACCACGATCTTAAGCTCCTATCTAGAGTGCCAGAACAACACAAGTAAAAAGTCACGGAAAAAGGGTGAGATTTTGGCCCCACAATTTCGGAAAAAGGCTTTCTTTACTTAGACAGGGCAGCAGATTTGCAGACAGGGCATGCATTCTTCTGTAGAAGCCACTGCTTTATGCATTCCACGTGATGATGATGGCCACATTTGAGTATTCCTATTTCATCATCTACCTTGCATCTCTCCTGCATGATTTTACATTAATACGACGTCGTTTTTTTGGCATATCCCACTTGTAGAGGAGGGGGGAAAAGCAAAGAGTTCACCTGGCAAATGCTGCACTCCCAATCTTTGTTGATATGTTTGAACTTCTTTAGACAATTGGAAATCTCTGCTTCCTGCAACCCGGTGCCTACGTACCCAATTTTGTCCCCCAAATTAAGTAGCTCCTGTTGTTGCAAAGTTTAATATAGGAATTGGAAGGGTGAGAGATTAGTGTACAAATAGGAATCAAGAGTTTCTTTAATAGCACCTCGTACGACATATCATCCACGTTGAGCCACCAGTGTTGATATCGGTCGTGTTGCCGGAGTATTCTCCCCGGCAGCAGCGCTTGCCGGTTCATCAGCATCTGCATTGGTCATTACAATATCAATAGAATTTTACAATGCAGTTTTTAGAGCCAAATTTACCTCTATGATTTCCTCGGAAGAACGATGAGTAGTTCGCGACCCTATCCCAACCGGAAATTCAGCAGCTGCATCAACATAATTTCTTCTTGCTTCTCGTGAATGCTAAAACAACAAAAACACCCACTTTCCAGCCTGATCACATATCACTCCCAGAACAAAATCAAAGTTACAAAGCAGCATTACATGTGTTGTAGTACCTTTCTGTGTGGTGCAGCTCGAGGTGCAACATCCGAAGCAATACCGATTCCTGGTGGCGTGCAACACATGTTGACGTGAGGAAGATCAACAACAACATTATCCAGATTCCTTTTATTGTGCAAAGGTTTTGTGTTCTTCTGATTTCTTGCACCCTTAGCCTCCCACTCAGCCGCTGATCTTATGATTGCAGGCGTGGTCGCCGCTGCTTTACACCCCAGTCCTTTAAGCTTGACAAACATGAACATCTTCTTCTTTGATGGGATTCTTGATTCAGCTCCATTGGTTGCTGCAAATGAGTTTTGTTGTTTTTTCTTTTCTTGTTTTCTGCATCTCTTGTGCTCTTTTTTCACTTGAGGCATAATTCACAGCAACTAGCCTCTCTAGTGTTTTGATACTAGAGAGTGAAATGAGGAGAGAATAATTGTTTTATGGGAAAATTTGAACTAAAGGAGGTCTTTGAAAGGAAACAGACAATCTTGATTTTTGGAGGTGGTAGCGAGAAAATCAGAAAAAAAAGTGTTCATACCTGTCTATATTCTGCAATTACTTTTTGTTGAATGTTTTAGACTTTGTAATGACAACACAAAACACTTTTGTCCATTTGTTAAACATATTTTCTCTTATGTCCATCTCCGTACTACACTTTGTCCCATACAATATAGTACTCCCCCGTCCTAAGGAAGATGACCCCTTCCTTGGACGACACGAGAATTTATGCAACTTTATGAATTTATACAACTTTATTTTGTGTGTAAAGTGGAGAGAGTAAAGTAAGAGAGAGGGAATAAAGTAGTGGAGAGAGTAAAATAAGAGAGAGGGAATAAAGTAGTGGAGAGAGTAAAGTAAGAGAGAGGAAATAAAGTAGAGAGAAATGTGTTTCCATTTTTAATAATGGGTCATCTTGATTGGGACAAACCAAAAAAGAAAGTGAGTCATCTTCAATGGGACCAAGGGAGTAGTATTTATTTTTTCAAGATATTACGAGTTCATAATTTTTTTAAAAAAATTAAAAGGTGGGTCTTTTTAAGATTATAATCCTCCCTCTGTGACCAATATGAGTATTTTTTTCATTTCAAATCGTTTACAAAAATTGATCACTTTATGTATTTGGTAAATTTTTCTTATTGTTATGATTTAAAAAAAATTACTTTTTCTATATCAATTTTTTTTAATATAAAAGGACTCCAATCACTTTTTCTCTCTGTCACTCATATTTTACCAAATTTGTATATGTATAAAATTCATATCGTCCATTACAAAGATTATTGGTAGTACTATAGTAGACTGAGGGAAGGGGGTATGAGATTTAGATTGTTAAAAAAATTATTTTAGAGAAACTCAATTCGTATACCTGGTGTTTGTGATGAGAAACATTTATAGAGTAGATGACATTGCCACACCATGCGTGTGAAGATGCATTGCCATGGCCGGTGCTGATTTTGAAGAAAAAATGCAAATGAGTTTTTCAGTTGAATATTGGTATATCATGACTGATGTCCTACCCTTTTTATTTTATATATATTCGATAAATCTTTTGAAGCGACATACTCATTCAAATATTCTAATTGTGTCTACTTCACATCTTGTTTCTTAAAAGCTAATTAGACTAAACAGTTCAAAAAGTCACTTCATCATTTTTGTTGTTGGTGGGTTTAGAGGTGGAGGTAATGACATTAAGCAGAGTCTGAATAATTGTATTTAAAAAAAAATTAGGATCGTTTCTTGGGCAGGCCACTTTCTTATTGGGCTTTATTAATATAAAAGGTTGTCGGCCATCTAGCGTCGCCATAAGGCCCACGAGACTGGACCTTTTTTTGCCATATATAGTTCTTCTTTTCTAATATTTGAAAATATATTATTATTGCCAAAGTAATAATATGGTTTGCTGGGATTAAGTGACAAATATATTGCCAAGTTAAACAAATTCTTATTTCCAAAGTAATACTTTAGAACTTCAGATTTTCAACTCATATCACAAAGTCACACTTGGAAGTAACACATTCCTATGCTATTCACTCAACATAATAATAAATCATGCATGTTATTGTGTCATTCAAGCCAATCTCAACCTTTCCAAAATCAAGAATCACATTTGAATATACAATGAGAAAATTAGTAAAATACGGTACAAATGAATTACCAAGCTATAAGACATAAAGTTAAGCAACAATCAAAGCCTAAAAAAGACTAGCCCATGCTAGATTATAAAGAACAAGATAATACTAGCAATAATCTGCTCATGAGCTTAAGGTTTTAGAAATTCAAAAATACAAAAGTGTGGCTTCTTAATTGGTTGTATTCACTTGTTTTTATTAAGATACGAGTTCGTATAATGGTTTTCCATATATCACCACCATGATGACTCAAAACCCCAACCTATTGCTTTCTTTGGGGAAGCATCTTACCAACTGAATCGCGCTTCATCATCCCATTATTTTCCGAGTAGAAGGTTGACGTTTTTCACAGTGCTGACAAGTCGGTCCCATCTTTCCGGCCAACAATGTCCCCAAGATCGAAGTTGATTGTTTAGTACGAGAGTTACATTGGTACACATAATCTTATGGTATGCTAATGAAACAGATGATGCTTATTCTAGAATGTAGACATGAGTGTCCCCCCTCATTAAAATTGGTCCAAGACATGGATTATCTACCCCATCACCACTTTCTCACCTATTTATCTTTACTTGCCCAACCAATCCCCATCTTATCCACGATAACTTCAACTATTAACTACATCCATCCAAACAAAAACACAAGCTCCAATTACATCATAATAAAATCCCAAAAATAATAAATTTGTGGGGCTGCAGCTACTAGTGCAACGCCACAACAAGGCGTCAATACTGGTCTCACATATTAGATATTAAACTGATAACAATATCAATAGATACTAATTCCCATTAGTTCCCTCAATATGTGACAACTCATGAACTTTTATTTCATTAAAAAAAATAAGTCTCTCTCTCTCTCTCTTTCTCACTGCTGCAGTTGAGTAGAACTTGTCCGAATCTTGAAACATGCTACAGCATTTTGCAGCACAGGAAATGCTCTGCGCCAAACACCGTGACGTGCCCGGCGACAACGGGTCACGTGTCGTGCTGCAATGTACAAGGGAGGGGTGGAGTTTTGTAGCAATATGGGGATGCAAGAATGCAAGAATCTCACACATCTCTTACCCCTAATGCAAATACTGATATGCGTTGCTGAATTTAGAGCCCATCACCTGTCCTTTTCCTTGCAATTTTGTCCAAACACAATACATGTTGAGAATGTCAGAATTTCACAACTGCTACCTATATCATTGGTCATGGGATAAAGCCTCCCTTGTCTTCCTTTTGTCCCCTCCACTCTTTTTCTCATATATACCTCCTTCCATTTTTTACTTTTCATTTACTAAATCCTTTCATTTTTTATTTTAATTATAGTTTTCAATATGGATTCAAGCTACCTTCTAAATCATGCAGCTCTTTCCTCCTATCTTGGAAAAGAAGATTCTAGCATCATCGATTTGGGGCTGAGCTTGCGCATTGTGCAGCCCCATCCTGCTTGCTACTCTCATCATGCCCATGGTACTTCATTTTTTTTTATTTTAAAGAAATTTATAGTAAGTATTACTTAATCATGTTTTGTTTCTCCAACTTAATTTGAGTTTTTTTTTACTGAGAATGTTGCTAATTTTGCGCAATGTTTGATTTATGTCTCGCTTCACATATATCAATAAAATAGTGATGAGTCAGCTCGCATGATTAATAGGCACATCAAGAATCCAACGAGCTGACTCATCATTATATCAGTGAAACGAGGCATAAATTAAACGTTTTCGTTGAATTTGAGATTTTTAAAAGGAAAGCCTAAGTTTGTGGACATTTTTAGTCTAGCGCTCGAAGTTGGGACATAATTAATTAACCATTATATTTAGAATGTGGGTGATTAATTGATTTGATTTGAGTAATAAATGTAGAGAATTACGAGATGTTGATGGAGTGGCCGAAAAAGAGTGAGGATTTGCAGTCAAAGGAAAATTGTGAGGAGGAATGTGAAGGGATTGAAAGCAAACAAAGATGGAGTTATGTGAAGGTTAACATGGATGGAGTGGTGGTTGGGAGGAAAGTTTGCCTTCTCCACAACATGGACTATTTATCCCTCGCCCTTCAACTCGAAGACATGTTTGGTACGTTAAATGTAAGAGAGACGAGAGAATAAAGTATGAGATACGTTTCTAAGCAACTTGTGTTATTTAATCTACAGGGAAACAATCCATGTCTGGATTGAGGCTGTTCCAATCAGACTCGCCGTTTTCGTTGTTTTATAAGGATGAAAATGAGCAGTGGAGGAAGGTTGGAGATGTTCCATGGAAGTAAGAAAGATAATAATGTTGATTTAAAAATGAATTAATTATGTGTTAATCAATGTGTGTGGTTGAACAGGGAGTTTGTTGAGGGGGTGAAGAGGCTGAGAATTGCATGCGAGGATGAAACCGCTCGGATTTCTTCTTCTTCGTCGTCATCTCCATTCTTCAACACTCTCTGACTTGATTAAACTATGCTGTAATTTTCACTAAAGTGTTGTACTCTACTAATTATCTAATGCCAACTCTTGCCATTCATGATCATGACTATGTCTTCAGCTATTTCATTTCGCGTTTTATATTTTGATATGGCTATCCTTTTTGGTAGTGATGAATTTTGTATCTGTTTTAAGACTAAGAAAATTAAACTGGTGTGGAAACATATATGAACTCTTTCATGGAAAGGGGTGTAAATCGAGTTCTTTTGGAATCGCTGATCAATCCTATTTTTTATTAGGAGCATTTGACAATTTAATCTGATTTTGACCATATATCGCACAAGTGAGAAAGAAAGATTCTCACTACGTACCCTGATTTCGCAATACTGTCGGACTGGGATGTGGGGGCCCCTTAGGGTTGGGGTTTCAACCTTTTTTTTGTATGAATGAATGAATGAGAAAGAAAGATCGTGACTCTAATTTATTCGAAATAGTGTGATTTAGTCTCTCAGACTTATTAACTTAGGACTAATTAACTTATTAACTTAGGACTAATCAGTTCAATTTTTAGATGCGACAAAAAGATTAAAGACAGCTAATGAATGATATTGACTAGATGATATCACAACTTAGAAGATAAGACGTTTCTCCTCAAACCAATAGGTTGGAGTTTCGAGTTATGACCGGGAATCAAAAGTCATTATTGATCTCTTTATAAAATATGTACTATGAAATTTACTAAATAAAATTTAGATATTTAAAAATTATCCAACTTGTGTTATGAATACGAGCGGTCCGATCCTTAGAGTTGGCTATAAATAGGACCGCTTTAGCTTTAGGGCCTATTGCCGGAAAGCAATTGGACTAGTCTATGGTATTTATGTAATTGGACTAGTCTATATTGTGTAAGATTTATAGACAGGCAGAATATATTTATGAAATTGCATCGAAATAATTGAGGCTGTATTTGACTGGGATGTATTTAGAGGACGAGTTGGAATTCTTTGTTATGGTTCTTGTAAGATTTTTATAGTCCAGACACAAAATTTATCAGTAAATAAATTGTTATGTATAGTTATTTCTTCTGAAAAGGGTAGGAGTCTAATCAAAACATTGAGTCACTAATACGAGTATCAAGTTTAGCAAAGTAGTAGCGTTTTTAGCATCCTAGTACCGATTGTGTTTGTGTTATCTCTTGGTCTCTTTATTAGTTCAGGTTTTTATTAATTACTCATATTTTACATAGTGCATCATTTTATTCACTTTATAAAAATGCAATATGCTTCCATTCTAATTTCTGAATAAAATCAAAGTATCAAACACATACCATGCCATCAATTTTGAATTGAAAGGTGTGGCAGAAAAATAGAATAAGAATTCTCCCATTGCTTCTGGAATATTTAGAATAAGTAATTAGACTGCTTGGCCCTGAGCAAACATAGGAACAAATTACAGCACATCAATCATAAGAAAAAGAAAACACACCAAAATTTTCAAGCCATGCCAAACAAGAGAACTAACATTGACTTAATTGGCAAATAATAAATCAACTAATGTTGGAAGAATCCCAAACCCAAATTGCCTCATTGTTGTCCATCTTAATTTCCATGATCGGCGGATGGATGAGGATGCCTACTATTATAATTTGTATGACCAAAGGAATACTTATGAGCATGATAGGAGAATACCTACTCCATTGATACACTTGTCCTCAACACTGTCAAATATCATAAATCAAGAAAATTGGTAGATTTACTATAATCATCCGAATTAGTACAATCTAGTCCAGGGTTTGGTCGATCGGTTCTGTTTATACGCAAAAAGTCCGGCCCTTTCCAAGCATAGCCTTGGCTGGAGACGAGCCTAGCCGGGCTTGGCATGACCCAATCTGAAATTGAAACTTTTTATTTCAAATTTATCACTTGTGATTTAGTGAAGTTCGGACTTAACAAAGAGACACGAGTCATTGCTTTTTATCTATGAAAACTATATAGATTCTCATAAAAAAAGTTGAAGTTACTAACGGTCATATGATCAAGAAAGTGATTTAATAAAATGATGATCAAGCTTGGATGCTGTCCCCGCCAATCCCATAATTATCAGCGCCTACGGATATTTAATGAATATTTGTCACATTATAAATAATTCCCACCACCACAAAGGACAATATATCACCAATAGCAAAAAGAATGCAATAATTTAATTAGACTTGTATGTTACAAATGAATAATTTCACCAATGCAGCATGTCACAACCAAAATACCAAAAAAATAACAATAAAACTAATACGCCACATAACTCACAAACCAACACGGCCAATTTTGCTAAACGGGCTCGAACGAACTTTTAATCACGGGAAAGCGGGAGTCTTTCCAAAGCATCCGAGACATGCCTCATAGAAGGCATCGTATCAGGGTTACAATGTGTGCACAACATTGCAATCTTCAACACACCTATCATCTCTTCCTCTTCTCTTCTACCACCATTTTCTTGAATCAAATGCAAATCCAATATTTCTGAGAGAGGACTCTTCTCTTCAATGCATAGCTGCACCCAATTCACTAGATCCACCACTGATCTCCCAGTCACAACTTCCAGCAGTATCATCCCATACGAGAAGACGTCCCATTTTTGGGACGCCTTCACCACCTTCACTGCCTCAGGAGCCCGATACGAGGCCCAGGTTGGGACAACCTCCGAAGACAGATAGCTCCCCTGCCTTTGGTGGTGGTGGTGCTTCTCCGTAACCACCCCACCAGCTATGTGAGCAAGGTGGCCGAGGCCAAAATCAGAGATCTTCGCCTCCATCTTGTGGTCGAGTAGTATGTTTGATGGCTTTAGATCACCATGGACATATTTCTTGGGACTGCATTCGTGTAGATAAACTAGGCCTTTTGCAACTCCTCTCAGTATCTTCAATCTCATACACCATGGAAGAGGATTGTTCCCTGCAAAATAGCAAGAGATTTCAACTAAAACAATCAAGAACACATTTTTATGAAAGATTTAAGAGGCTAAACTCACCATGGATGGCTGCAGTGAGATTCCCATTTGGTAAGAAGTCATATATGAGTGAGTAACTTCTCATCAACTGACCAATAATAAGCTCGAAGAGTTACTAAATTTGGATGTCGTAGCTTTGCAATAGCTTCAACTTCACTTTGGAATTCCTTAAATCTCTGTGAGCCTCCTTCACCTAGCCTCCTAACAGCCAAGGTAAGGCCATCATCAAGCACAACTTTGTACACAATCCCAATCCCGGTCGTGCCAAGAACGAATGCAGACGCCTTCAAAAGCTCGTCTAGGTCAAAAACCACCTCTGCATCCAAATGCACTAGATCATACTTCTCTGCATTTTCAGATAAAGAATCTGACTCAGCCCTCCTGAAGCATGAACACTGCTTCCTATCCCCACCCCCCTTCTCACCGTTATTAGCACGGTCTCTCCTCGCCTTCGCATATCTCATGTAACAATAAGAGAGCAAAAATCCTATCACACAAATGCCAACATCATCACTCAAAACAATGGCAGCTACAGTTGCTTTACTCAGCCCCTTCTCTCCATCAACTTTTCCAACACTCTCTCCACCTTGGAGAGGGTAGTTATAGGGCAAGTATGGCAACGAGGAGGGCGGATTAGCCTCACTTATCGAAGAACAAGGGTTCTTGAGAGGAGGGCCACAGAGACCAGGATTCCCAACAAAGGCAGTTGGCCCTCTATTCACCAAAGCACCATTTTGTGGAATTGGACCAGTTAAATTGTTGTGTGTTAGATCAATGTAAACCTTCTCAGGAAGATTGCCAAGACTAGCCGGAATCGAACCGTTGAACAGATTATGAGACAAATCAACGGTTCCTATCAAATTAGACAAAGACCCTAAATCATCAGGAATCATACCACCAAATGCATTGTAAGAAAGATAAAGCTTCTCCAACAAAATCAAGTTTCCCCCAATCCCAAAAGGCAAAACCCCACTAAAATTATTATGACTAAAATCAAGATACCTCAACCTCTTGCACTGAAGCAACGCCAACGGAAAGGACCCACTTAACAAATTATTCGAAAAATCTAAACTTTGAAGTGATACAAGGTTTCCAACCTCAAAAGGTAGAGGCCCAGAAAAGGAATTCCCATAAAGAACCAAACTTTGCAGTGCACGAGCGTTAAAGAGATGAGAGGGCAAGGCCCCGTGAAGCCTATTGCTCCTCAAGTTGAGGTGGCGGAGCTCGGAGAGAGAGCCGAGGGAGGGAGAGAGGAAACCAGAGAGTTTCTTGTTGGGAATGCTAATGGAAACAACTCTCTGTTGTTTGCATGTGATGGCATTCCACGAACATGGGGTTTGGTCGGAATAATTCCAGTTGCTGAGTGAGATTTGAGGGTCTGAATCAATGGATTGCTTGAATGAAAACAGAGCTATGCCTTCGTCGTTCAAAGAAGTCACCACAGCGATATTGGTGCAGTGATGCAAGATTGAGAGGAAAAGAGAGAGTAGAGCTAACATTTGCGAGAAAATGAAGGGAGCTGAGGGATGTAACCGTTGGAGATGCAGCTGAGATAGATAAGAGGTTTAAGGAGATTGGTTTTCACTTTTTTGTTTGAGTTGTTAATTGGCGCAATCACCGAGAATAAAACAAGAGAATAAGGTGAAATTGGACTGTACCGTTATATATCAGTCCTCGGAAACATTAGCTTAGGGCGTCATTAACCCCGTCCCCATTTCCGGCCCCAAGTCCCCTCCACGTCATCATTCCTCTACAGTTGCGGCCCAGACCCCAACTGCTGTAACCATGCAGGTTGCGGCCCGGGCCGCAACTAATAAATGACACTATTCACAACTCCAACCTATTTAACTCGTAAAATAAAAAACGCTGGAAATTTATAACACGGAAAATTTAATTTCATCGAATACTGCAAAATTACAACATAGAAATTTTAAAACTGAAAATAAAATACCTAAAAACATAACGTCAATTCTGGAAAACATTGGTGCGAGTCCAAATTTCTTCGATTAGATCGGCTTGGAGGCGAGTGTGTTGTTCCTCTTGGCGCATCGCAGCTGAACGGGCCATGACATTGCGGATGTCGTGAAATAATCCGTGAAAAGCCGCAAGGCAGCTTGTTCACGGTCTCGGTGAATATACATCCGTGTACGTGGTACCCGGGTTTGTTGTTCGTTCCAAGCTTGAATAACAGCTTGGTAGCGTTCAACTTCGTTGTTGATTTCTTCTTGGATTGCCGGTAGCGCCTCTGCTAACGACCGGGACATTTGATCTTCGAATATTCTTTGACGTGGAGGCATTTTTTCGAATTCTAGGAAGAGATTTGAAGTTGAATATGAAGTTGAATGTGTATGAAAATGGAGTAGTATTTATAGAAAACATTTTCGAATTTAAAAAAAAAAAATGGTTGCGGCTCGGCCCGAGGAGCGTGTAACGCTGGGCCGGGACTCTACAGTTGCGGCCCGTCACCGTGCAACGCCGTCCCAGGCCGGGACGCGGGACGCGCAACAGGCCGGGAACGCGGCCCCGGGACGGGCCTGGGCCGTGACTCTCCTCCGTGCAACGCTCGGGACGGGCCGGGACTCGCGAGATGCGGCCCGACCCCTTGCGTTACAGATGCTCTTAGATTCCTCAAGTACTAATTTTAAGAAATTTTTAAACAGAAATGATTGAAATATTTTCCAAGTAGAAATAGTCTAACCATTTTGGGTGTTTAATTTATAAAAATAAAAATATTTCTCAATTCATATTTCATCTATTTTTTCTTATCTTTTTTTCACTTTCTCATCTCTCTTATACTTTGCTCATATTTTTTTCCTTTTCTATCATATTTTATCAATTTATCATTGAAACATGTATTTTTCAGCCTACTTTTTGTGGACAAACGGATTATTAGTTTTATAGTAATAGTGAAATAAATTAATGGATTATACATTGATTGAAAATAATAGTTATAGTAAAATAGATATTTAATGTTGGATATTCCAAAATCACCCTATGAGATATTTAATTGTGAACAAAGAATGTTACTAATATATTTTTCCCTAGGCAAATATCACTTTATGTTATTTTATGTAGTAACATTCCAAAATGCCAATATAAATACTTTTGTCATTTTTAAGTGATATGGCACATAACAATGTCCTTTTATGCTCTAATATTTACAAAAAATTTTAAGTCTTGTGTTGTTTTGCGCCTTATCCTTTTATGTCATGTTATTTAAAAGATAAAAATAAAAATAAAAATTATTCCATAATAGTATATGCGACAAATGACCACGTCAAGATTTCAGGGGTTGGATAATGTACGCAGGATATTGTACTACAAAATTGATATTTTGAGGTTTAAATAAATGTTTCTTAAAGTTTTTTTTACAAAGTAGATATAGCCAAAGTTTGAAGTAAAGCTTTACCTTTTTAACTTTTGTAATTTATTGCTAGTTATTCTAAAAAAGTTTGCTAGTTAATTTTGGTTGCTGTCGTGATACGAGCCTTCATCTAGTTAGATATATTAGGGATTTGAATATCTTTCCATATATTATTTTCTTGTTTGGTAAGTTAGGTTTTTAGTAGTATAAATAGAGCCCTTATGTAATTGATCGATCATCTATGAAAATTATTAAACATTGGCTCAATTGCTTTGCAAACAAGAAACAACCCCTTCAGGCTGCCGACGAGAATCTTCTCGCGCTCAGCCGCCCTTCTGTCGTCTACGTTGCCGACCCAAGCGTTGGGCGCTCGACCTCGACGACAACCGTTTCTTGATTTGGAGTGTGGAATTCACGTTGAGGATTCGGATCCTTAACAACTGGTGCTCTCATTGAGAGCTCAACATCCTCCATCTTCTTCATCCATCACCCAAATCTCACCCTCCATATCCGTCAAAAAAAAAGAAGATACCGGTCTTCACCAAAAAAAAAAAGAAGAAAATCCTAACCCCTCCCCAATTCTTCCGCCATGACTCGGAACGAAGAGAAAGCGCGGTCCATGCTGAATCGTTTCATCACCATGAAAGAGGAGGAGAAGAGGTCGCCTAAGCAGCTCCGCCCTTACTTGGCATCGGAGTGCCGCGATCTGGAGGAGGCCGACGGCAATGCTCAAGTGTTGATGGGTGACACATCGCGGCATTTCCCGACGGGCGGCCGACGCAGCGAGAGCAACCCACGGCTGCCCCATCGCGATACACCGGAGGGCAGCAACGCACAGCGCGCCGCTGCAGGGGCGGGCGATCTTTCGCCCCAAGACTTGGATTTGATCATGGCACGTTTCGACCGACTGGAACTCCGGTTGAATTCGACGGAGAGGCGCTTTGATAAACTGGAGACGCCGCGCACTCTCGATCCAGACCCGCCTTATTTTTCGGACGAGGCGAATGTGGAGGGGTATCGTTCGCAAGGTGATGTTTGGGATGCCGACGAGGATGTCCCCCGATTTTTCAACCACGGTCGGCGTGACCGGGGTGGGGATGTCCCCCGGCGTAGGGGCGCTGCTCGCGACACGCATAGGCGAGAGGGCAGCTTCGCGCATCAGGGTGTAGCTACTGACCTCTATAGTTATCGACCGCCATCGACCGCGTTCGAGTTGGGATAGACCAGAGGAACGCTACCAACATGAACTTGATAGGGGCCAAGACCGTGCATGGAGCTATCCGCCAGATCGCCCGAGAATACCACGGTCCTATTTTAGTCGGAACTCTTATGTGCAGCGCCGATGTTCCACCACGGACCACTACTCTTGGCTCGACCAGCAGCCCTCAACTGGCTGGCCACCGCCACCACCACGCCGGTATCCGCCGCGTCATGTATATTCAACAGCACTGCCTGTCCCAAGCTCAATGAGAAAAGATGAAGTTTTTCTTTCGAGATCGATATCATATGGTAGGGATGAAAGTGAAGATCTATATTGGGAGATGATGTCATCTTTCTCTCATAATAGTTCTCTGCGGAGGGTCGACAGGTACTCGAAGACGGGTTCGGCTCCTGAGATGAAAGCTATTCGCGAGGCTTGTTCGATTCGGAGCCGGAGTGGGACAGATTCACTAGTTAGTGAAAACGAGTTCTCACATACACATTCGTCGAGGTACGCTTCGTTTACGAATGAGATGAGGGAACAAGAAGAAAAAATGAGTGATTTACCACGTTTGGAAGCTCAAATGGAACATTCATTTGATAATGCTAAAGATTTCAATTATTCTTCTAAGAATGAGATGGTGGAGGAGCATAGTGACAATCCGGGAAGTTCATTTTTCATGGCCTCCAGATTAGAAATAGAGGTGGACGCAGTGGGTGATCATGGTGCATCTAATTTAGATGTGGCTGGCGTAACGAATCAGTCGATTGCCTTGCGTTGTGATAAGCACGGAGTAGAGGAGGATCAAGATGCGAGCCCCGAAAGCCCCCGAGTTTCATCCTTGGACGATATAACACCAACGCCACTGCCTGTTGTTGCATTCTTGAGAACTTGCAATCCTGTGGTGCAAGAATATATTAGGAAAAATTTGGTGTATGTGGCAGAAGTGTGTGGCACGTTGGGAGCCGCCTATTCTTTCTTTAGACCGAAGAAGATCACAAGCGGTAGAGCGAAGGATAGGGAATTTAATTGCTATGAAAACTTGGGACTTCTCCAACTATATTTACACGTTTCGGATGTAGAAGTGTGCAAATGGAGACGCTCACCTTTTGACGACCACATTCGTTCGCTTTTGTTGATTTTTGGTGGAGGTGAGGATGGGAGAAGTTCAGTTGTTCGGTATGTGTTTGATCCAGGAGGAGACGCCACGCCAAGCTTTTTCTTTCAACTCTTGTCCTTGGCTCGTGGTTCCCACCTTGAGGACAAGGTGGATTTTAACCGTGGGGGAGTTGATACGAGCCTTCATCTAGTTAGATATATTAGGGATTTGAATATCTTTCCATATATTATTTTCTTGTTTGGTAAGTTAGGTTTTTAGTAGTATAAATAGAGCCCTTATGTAATTGATCGATCATCTATGAAAATTATTAAACATTGGCTCAATTGCTTTGCAAACAAGAAACAACCCCTTCAGGCTGCCGACGAGAATCTTCTCGCGCTCAGCCGCCCTTCTGTCGTCTACGTTGCCGACCCAAGCGTTGGGCGCTCGACCTCGACGACAACCGTTTCTTGATTTGGAGTGTGGAATTCACGTTGAGGATTCGGATCCTTAACATGTGAAATTTGTAAATATGTAGTAGTTGTAATGTCAAATTAAAATAGGAGACGATGATACGATATTCTAAAATAAAATTAGATTTTCCACATAAAATTTTAAACTTTTTTAAATATGTGAATTGTCATAAATTGGCATTGGTGGATGGGGAAAAGAATGTACACAGACGAATATTTCGTTTTCAATTCTTAATTAGGTGTGTTGTAAAAGTTTATAGATTATTGATATTTCACGTTGATAGAAATCCATGGGTTCCATCCTAAAACTAATTGGTGATAAGAGGAGAGGTCAATGAGACTTATATAATGGATTAAGCTCTTTGTGTACACCGATGTGAGATATTATTATATTCATTTTTATGTTTCAATTGCCAACACCCTCCCTCAAACCCTTTAGACTTTTTTATGTTCGATTGGACAATCGGCCCAATTTTTTTTCGATCGGTTTGACCACTGACCCAAATTTTCAGTCCAGTTATACTGCTGAGTCAGTCATTTTTTTTCGGTTTCAACCCAGATATACTGTTGGGTCAGTTAAATATGACTGGGTTCCATCATAAAACCACTGACCCAAATTTTCAGTCCAGTTATACTGCTGAGTCAGTCATTTTTTTTCGGTTTCAACCCAGATATACTGTTGGGTCAGTTAAATATGATTGGATTCCATCATAAAACCAATTGGTGATAAAATGAGAGGCTCATGAGACTTATATAGTTGATTAAGCTCTTTGTGTACACCGATGTGAGATATTATTATATTCATTTTTATGTTTCAATTGTCAACCCACACCATCACCGGCGCCGGCGAAATGTTGGAAATGTTAGAAGAATATATTGAATGCGATTCCCATTTAAAAAGAATGGAGTTCACTTCAGTTTGTTAGGGTAGTTTTTCTAGGCTATATTTAGTGCGCGCTTCTTCTCTTAATTAATAATGATGATCAAATAGAGCATGTTAGAATTGGAGCGCGCTTCATCTCTTATTTACTTTTAATTTTTTCGGTTTCAACCCAGATATACTGTTGGGTCAGTTAAATATGACTGAGTTCCATCATAAAACCAATTGGTGATAAAATGAGAGGCTCATGAGACTTATATAGTTGATTAAGCTCTTTGTGTACACCGATGTGAGATATTATTATATTCATTTTTATGTTTCAATTGTCAACCCACACCATCACCGGCGCCGGCGAAATGTTGAAAATGTTAGAAGAATATATTGAATGCGATTCCCATTTAAAAAGAATGGAGTTCACTTCAGTTTGTTAGGGTAGTTTTTCTAGGCTATATTTAGTGCGCGCTTCTTCTCTTAATTAATAATGATGATCAAATAGAGCATGTTAGAATTGGAGCGCGCTTCATCTCTTATTTACTTTTAAAAATGGAGTAGATTAATAGGAGTAGTAGGGTTCGAACTCGAGACCTCCAGGACGAACGCGGTATCCAGCATCCTTTACCGCTAGGCCAAGGGGATTGGATACGTAAACTAGCAAACTTGTTAGTATAAATATTAAATAAAAGTTTACACATTTTTATTATTTCAACTAGTTGAAAAGTGAAATGAACTTAGTTTACACCACTTGCAATATAATCCATACTTCTACCGTATTTTTGTTCTTGTTAAGAAGTTTGTTACTTATTTCAATTCAAATAATATCAATGCGAAATTATGTTAGTTAAAGATTATTTATTACCATATTATATTATTCAAATAAATTTATAGTAGTAGTATTTATTATTTGGGTTTATGATTTTTTAGAATTAAAAAAGGGATAAAATATACTATAGTCTAGACATATTGCTAAGATTAGCTTCATGGTAATGCATTATACAACAAAAAAAAAAAATCGATAGTTAAAGCGATTTTTGTTTATAAGAGAAACTTTTAACGTAAACGACACCGTTTAACGTTTTTACCCGCAAAGGGACGACACTCTTGCAATCCGTGATAGCCTAATTATGGACGCTTCGGCACGAGCGCTGGTGGAGGCCATCCACGCCACTCCCACTCAGGCCGTACTCCATTTCGCCGGCGGCGGTTCTCAGGTTAACTTCGACGATAACTCCTAATTTAATTCAAATATTTTTTTGTACGTCATATGTTACACGACAGCTGTTTGATGAAATGTCTGAATGAAGTAACCGATGAAATTCATACGGGCAGGCGCTCGGGTGGTTGATGTCTGTGCCGGGAGCTTCGAATACTGTTCTAGAAGCAGTCGTGCCGTATTCTAGAATGTCCCTCGTCCAGTTACTCGGCAAGGTTTTATTTTTTTCCTTTTTGTTTTATTTCTTGCTGATTTTTGTTTGAAGTTCTTGAGTGAAATCGGATTAGGTTTTCATCTTCTGAAAAGGTTTTTTTTTTGCGATGTTTAAAGGTTCCAACTCAATTCGCCAGTCGACAGACTGCGGAGGACATGGCGTTAATGGCGTACAATAGAGCTATAGTGCTTTATAATCCAGGTTGTTGGTTGAGTATGTGTGTGTGTTTCCCGTAATGTAATTTTATTCGAGTTCTAACTGTATTTGATGTTTTTACTGCTTTATTTAGTCCAAGCTGTTAAGAGGTAGTTGTCTGGCTATCATAATGAGAGAATTGGCCAGGAGTACTGAATCTTTACATGTGTTAGAAATGCCAATTCTTGATATTATGACTATTTGGAGCTTATGTGTCTTTTAGGGAGTGTTTACTTTGGGTGATAGGATGGATAGATAAAAATAATTCAAGCTAAACTACCATTTACTTTGTTGAATTGATCAATTTTGACCATATTATCCTTCAATAAGTAATCATGTGTTTTATCAGTTTATCCTATCACTCAAAGTAACTGCCCACTTATTGAACTCAGGTTTTCCTGCGCTAGGTGTGGGTTTCAGTGGTTCTCTGGCCAGCTCGCGCCCCAAGCTTGGGGATCACAGGTAACAAATTAATTTCACATTCATTTTCATATTAATGTTGTTTATGTCTGCAGTGATTCGCTGTTGCTTACTGCTTTATGTTGCATTTGACAATTATATGAACCAAAGCATAGTATGTTTGTGCTAACAACTATCGCCTGCTAACGAGTGGAAGTTGCTAATTAGTAGTGCATTTTTTCCTGACAAGCATGGTAAACTGTTTGTATGTCTAGATATATGTGAGAAAGCCAAGAATGAATCTCGGTTAATGGAGACTCTAGGGTTCTAAAACACTCCATGTGTTTTAGGTCTTAAATAATGATTACACCTGCTACTTCATTATTTCAGTCTATTGAATAGAATTCATTTTTCTGTGATGGAATGGACTTTAATTGTACAACTTATTCAGGTTTCATGTATCTACTAGAACATCTGATCAGCTTTGGTCATCTACTGTAACCTTGTCTAAGGTAATGCATAAATTCTCCCATCATTCTTGCACACAGCTTGTATTTAGTTCTTTCCATCATCTATGTACATCAATTATCTCAGGGTATGAGAACACGTGAACAAGAGGATAAAGTTTCTAGCCAGTTTGTATTGAAGGTAATGTGAATGTATAATAAGTTAAAGAAATCATACATTCAGGTTACGTAACTTATGCTATAAGAATAGAAACAGAAATATTAATCTTTCCTAGTAAAAGGGATTATTTTCCAGTCCCTGTATCTGTTTCCTTTATCACTATGTTCTTTGTTATTCTGCTTCAACTATTGTCAGAGATTCCCACATATTACCATCATGTTTCTTGATCTATTTAGTGATTAATGGAAACTTGGTTGTGGAGCATGAAATTCTCTAATCTTAATTTGGATGTTTTTGAGTTTATGCATTATTCTATATTGAATTTAATTGATAAAATAGTGAGATGTTCGTTTCCCCTGTTTATTTTTGTAAAATATCATAATTTTTCGTCACCTGTTTGTAGGCAATAGCATATGCTTGCAAGGTTCCGACAACATTCGTCTCCGAGCTAACTGATTCTGAAGTTCCTGATGAATATAAATTGCAATTCAACGAAGATTAGGAGTTGGAGCAACTTATCAATGGTGAAATATGCTTTAAGGTTTACCCCTTTTCAAGTGGTACGGTTTAAGCTTAGTGCAGATTCAAGATTAGATCATTTATGGTGACTCCATTGTTCAGTGTGAAGGGAATGTTGTGCAGATTTTTCGACGGCTGAAAGGAAGATAATTCTCCCTGGCTCTTTTAATCCGTTGCATGATGGCCACCTAAAACTCTTGGAAGTTGCTGTGAAGTAATTTTTTCTTTTCTTACGTACCTTGACCCATAGAAGTTTTCCTGGGACCATTATAGGAGTGGATTCTATCCTTGTCTCACATGATTGCAATGCTAAAATGAGTATGGTTGTGCTAAGGATATCCGACCATCTATTTAAATGCAATCATACTAACATTATAATTTCATCCTATCTCTTGACATGCATTTTTAATAACTGTAGTTACATTACCGTCTTGTGCAGCATTCTTGGTGAAGGATACCCATGCTTTGAGTTGTCAGCAGTGAATGCAGACAAACCTCCACTTACCGTGTCTGAAATCAAACGACGTGTTATGCAATTTGAAAAAGTTGGTGAGGTTAACTCATGACCTCCAGACTTGCTAGTAGAATTGTGTTTTCTTTCTAGTGATTTTGTGCTCACAATGAACACATTTCCATACCTATATAAATGTTGGTGTGTAACTTTGTAATGTCATAGTACTATATTTCTAAAATTTGTGTAACAGTGTAAAAATATCGCCCAACCCTTCTTTAGTATAAATACAACTAATGAAGCTATTGACGTGCTGTATCTTCCGAATCCAGGGAAGACTGTCATAATATCCAACCAGCCATATTTCTACAAGAAAGCCGAACTTTTCCCCGGCAGCGCTTTCGTGATTGGTGCTGAGTGCTGACACTGCAGCAAGGCTTATAAATGTAAGGGACTCGATCAACATCTAGTATTCTACTATCTGCTTCCTTTTTTTGGCTCTTTATTCCGGACTATTCCATTTCTTTTTGTTTTTCATGCTCATATGCTCTTGTGCAACATTTCTAGCCCACAACTGTGAGATATTTATACAAAGGCTTATCTCTGTTTTCTAAAGAGCTTAACTTATCACCTTATCTCTGAGATATCGTGAGTGATTCCCTTATACATATATGTCTCTTGCCAATTTGGATGTGATTCCCTTAAGAATATACTACTTTAGTGAAAGAATGTATTACTCCACTTTATGTAGTCTTCAGGAAAAGAAAAAGAAAAAGAAAAAGAAAAAAATGTAAAAATATGCAATTGTGTTTAACCTAACACAGAAATTTGTTGTGCTCTTGACAGCCCAAGTATTATAGTGGCGATTATGGGAGAATGTTAGAAACATTATTAGGTTGCAAAAGCACAGGCTGTGTCTTCCTCGTTGCTGGTCGGAACATAGACGGCAAGTTTAAGGTTAGTTTCAAAATCCTTTGGTTTTAACTGTTTTTGTTTCATGTTTTAATAATTTTAGAGGTGAAAGTAAAGTGCGTTGCATGGTGTTTTAGGTTGTTGATGATCTTGATATTCCGGCAGAGCTAAGGGATCTGTTTATTCCGATTCCACCGGAGAAGTTTCGAATGGATATATCGTCTACTCAAATCAGGAAGACTCAAGGAATGCTCTAAACTAAACAATGTCTTTTTTATATACAGGTTTATGATTGAAAATGTCTCTTCTGGAATACTCTAAATAATGTGGTTTTTTACATAGATTTAATTATTATTTTTTATATTGTATCTCAATTTCGATGTTTGGTGCTTGAAACGAACGATTGTATCTGGATTTACGTGTGTTGAATTTGTGATACAGAACTGTGGAGATGCAGATCATTCAGAAAGTACATAAATGAAAATATTTTTTGTGTTTATTTTCTTGTATGATATTCAGAGAGTGCATGATTTTAATTCATAGATGTAAAATGATACTCCCTCCATCAACCGTAACTGTCACTAATTTCCTTTTCGGGTTGTCAGTCAATACTTATCACAATTACTTTTTACTCTTTTGGCAATGGACTACACCTTTTACTAACTCATTTCCGTCACATTCTATTAAGCCCGATCAAAGTGTGATGTTTAATGGCGGATGAAGGGAGTAATTGAGTCTCAAATTGATTTTGGATTGATAAATAAATAAATAAAATAAAGAGAATAAAACCTTTTCACGTTTAGTTAGTTACTCTTTTTTTTTTGTTCTGTATATATTTATTTTAATCATAATATCTCAAATGATTACTGAGATCACTAATTTTATAAATTACATTAAAACTTAATATTTATTCATTTATTTGAAATAAAGAAAAAATATAGTTTTATATATTTATAAAATTGATGATATTAATACTAATATTTTATAAGATATTAAAATTTAAATAAATTACATGAAAATAAAATTGGTAATACTTACTAAACGTGGAACACCAATAATAATAACCCCACGAATATAAATGTATTATGTTTTTGCTTTCTGATAATAATAATTAAGTATTGATAGCATTGGAGATTCCATGAATTGATGAAGGAAGTGAGCATTCAAGATTCTTGAATAATTTACAAATCGCTTTGTTACGTTTCATTCATACACGTCACTTCTAAGTAACAATTTCCACATCAAATTAGCAATCAGAAGGTCATTTGGTGAGCCGTCATCCGCCGCAGCCGGCGCCACAGGCGCCGCCGCATGCCGCGCCGCCGTACGAATCAGCGGCCGAGGTGTTGTCTCCCGACGCGCCGCCAGCGCACGAAAATACGACGGCCGTGATAAGGACGAGGCTGACCAAAACCGCCCACAGCGCGAGAATAGCTCCGCCGTAGGCCGCGGCGCCGCCGGCCTCCCAGCTATCTCCACCTCTCCATTGCCGCACCATCTAAAATGTAAGTGCTGAAAAAGTGGAAAATAGGTGTGTGGATTAAGTGAGATTGGAAGGGGATAGAGGCAAATAAATAATGAGAAAAAGGCAAAATATTCAAAGTGGATTACACTATACAACGACAAGTGGTCAAATTTATCCCACTTTCAATTTTTGGATTAATATGTAATGTAGCTAGTTTGTCAATGTGGACGCTTAATTGGGATTAAATTAGGCTAATTAACAGATATTCGTTGGAGATTAGCATAGATGGGTTGACTTTAACTTAACTGCCGCTTGTCTGTTGTCAGAGAAATCCCACCTATCGGCGCCGTCTTCTTCTTTTCTAATTTCTTTAATAAATAAATAAATAAATTTTCAACGTGCACTAAATAAATCAAATAACAAAAGAGTAGTTTAATTGTATACTCCTACTAACAAAGAGAGTAATCTATAAATAATTTAATGGAATAATCCTTTCGACCATATCCAAGTGACAAACCTAATAAATGTAGAAAGTAAGATTATATAATCAACTACGTGAGTAGTAGTAGTATTTTTTTTTATCTAATTTAATTACTACAATAAAAATTAAATATATAAAAATATGTGCTGAGGCCTAGGAGGACACTCCCTCTGTATCTTAATAAGCATCTACGTCGTCAAAAATTCACTCATTTTATTTTCATTCATTGTATGAAATTGAGTACTTCAATATTATTAATGGATTTTAATCGAGATCAGAGAAAACAGTGAAGAAGGGGTGAACAAGAATCTTGAAACCGAGTCAAATCAGAATTCAATCAAAAGAAGTAGCATACCTAAAATGGTGGTTATTTATAGTTTTTCCATATGCCTATTGATTAGAGGGTGGGATTTGGGCTGTCTCCACTATAATATTTTTTGCCGAGTTAGGCACACACGTTGCTCGCCACAAACTTTAATTTAGTGAAAAATAGATAAAGAAATGCATTATGATATATTCGTATACCATTTATACATTCAAAGAATGAAGATGAAATTCCCCTTAATTGCTCATAATTAGTATAGTATTCAAGATGGAATTTTCATACAACAGAAAATTATGAAAATTTGAGATAATAAAAATATATGTACTACTAATGTTTATAAACATATGATTAGATACAAACTAAAACATTATTATGGACCATTGATTGGATAAGAATTAAAACAGTAATTATGAACCATTGATTTGATATGTTAAGTGTCGACAATATTCCTTGAGAGGGGCATAATGCGCTTAACCTTTACTTGAATCCTTCGGCCAAATTATTCGTGATGGATATGATTTCAATTATATATGCCGTTATACTACATTCAATTATTTTTCTTTAAATTAAGTGCACTATAAAAACGTTTAAATTTGTAAAGGTTGTTCGTGTCAGCATCCTGCAGCATAAATATAAATTGAGGACTGGAGCATAATATGTGATGAATAATTCAACAAGAAATCTAATAATAATAATAATTATTATTATTATTATTATCCATATTGGAATTTCTATGACAAGGTGACGAACTTGATATATAATCCATCATGGCAGTCCTAAAAAAAGTAATACTACTAGTATACTACTATTGATTAATTGAGGTGGTAGTTTTCTTGCTTATCCTTTGTACCTAACTTTAGAATGAAATATGAATTCTTCGTTAGGGTGTCGGAAAATATCTCACTTGAACATGCAAAGCGATATATAGTAGTAGTATAGATTATAAACTACGTTTATGCAATTACTTACAAATAATCATAGTCATACCATTTCCCTACTTTCGCGCCGTATTTAGTGTGACTCGCAATTGTTGAATGAGATTAGTTTTTCTCCGTAAAAATCATATGCTAGTAAAGATGATAAGACTATGAACAACATATTTGAAAATTCGGTTCATCAATATCAAACTAAATACTATATTGAGGTGAAGACACATTTTATTAAAGAGAAGATAGAAGTTGACAAAGTGGAATTGACATTTGTTCTATCCGAAGATCAATTGATTATGTTAAAAATTTCCATGAAATCAGTTAAGATGTGTTGCGATTTTTTTAATACAACTATATAAGATATCTTTGGCTAGTCATTATGTGAATTTGTTTCTTCCATCTGTCTGAAGAAAAAACGAGTTTATAATTTTTGGATTTATGAGTATTTATATGGAGTACAAATTTCTAATTTTTCGATTTAGATTGGATCTCATAGTTAACTTTCAGAAAATTCGACTCAGTTTAGATTCATTTTTCATAAGAATTCAAAATTTTCAGATCTATCCAGATTAGGTAAAAATCTAAATTGTGGGTGCCTAAATCAAACACTCCTATATTTCATATCATAAGTGGAACAAATTAAAAGAGAAATGAATTAATCCAGGTTTAACATTTTCAGTTTCTGTAAATTCTACAAGATTACAAATTTAAACGAGCAGCCATCAAATATCCTCTCATCATCAATAAAATTGATACTTCACACACACAATAGTGCCGTTTAGAGCTCCCAATTTCGGCAACGGTTTCACCAAAAACTTCTTCAAACAACCAATTAAACCTTATGTTTTCTGGGACTGGCTACACCCCTACCCATCAACCTGCATTGCACATGCTAAATACATCGAAAAAACACTTCAATCAGAGAGAGAGAGAAGCTCACACGTAAGAAGAAACAGGACGGGTTCTCTTCGTCTGTCGGTTCTGCTTGTAGCAGCAGCAAGAGCAGCAAGAACTCGAAAAATAGCACTTACTGCAGCAGCTAGGGCAGCTTATGCAACAACTCGAACACCTTGACCAATGAAACCAATGGCCACAGCTGCAGCTACACATCCTAGCACAGCACAAAACTCATATAAGTCATACTCGGAAAGGAAATAACAGATCAAGAACAAGGGCACTCACAATGGAGGAACCGAAGAATCCTTAGAACTTGGGAGATTTGAGTCTGTGTGGATACTTATGGAAGCCTCTGGGGGGTCACATGTCGGTTGATGAGAAACGTCTTCTTTCACGTCCCTTTGCGACTTCTCTATGGCTTTTGCTGCAGCAGGGGAAGTGTGTGATGATTTTACTGATTGATGCAACTCCCCTGACTTGGGAGATATTCGAGGCAGATATGCTTCGGACAGGGATAGTTCCCCAATGTCTCCACTTATACTCAACGAACGCTCCTTGGAGATGCCGTCATTCTCCATGTGGATGCTGAACAAAGAATCACCCGAATCAAGACTCCACCGGTTTGGACTAGCCGTAGGGGCAGCGCTGGGATCAGAGTCTTTAGGCCTTTCCATCACTTGGATGGCAGGGGATTCAGTCAGCACCAAGGGATCACAAGCAACATCTTTGATTGATCCCGGAGAGGAATCAGCAATGGGGGGTTTCTCCAACCTGAACGATGGCTCAACCGGAGCAATTTTTGCAGGGCTTCTTCCATTTCCTTGTTGCTTGGTCTCACTAATGCTGATTCTTTCACAATTCACAATTGGAAAAGGCGATGTAGGCTTCTCGCCCCAGTTGTCTGAAAGATTAGCAATAATAATGTTCAACCGCCTCCCGTTTTCACCGCCCATACTCCATAACTGAAATCAATGGCTAAACATCATAGGAGTATGATATTTGGATCCACTACTTATATCTGTTTTTCTGAGTTCCAAAGCATTAAACATCAATGGTTAAAAGCTCAGTTATTCCATTCTGATGACAGATCATATCGAACTACATAACAACCAATTATAGCCAAATGTAACCACACAGCTGAAGATGGTTGTAAAAGTTACAATTAAATTGGAATTTAGCAGTAGACTTGATCTTCTATCACATTCTACATATGAACAAAGAGCTCGAAATTACTCTAATCGGCAAAACAAATCTTCAAATATACATCGAGTCTTCCTGCACTAAAATTCTAAATAACTAGCTAGCTAGGATCCTGCAATGAATTAATTGAATTTCTGGCAGATATGCCTTTGTTTCTGAGCAACAAAACACCAACATCAAACCGAAATCATGAAGAAGGACAATAGTTCTCTGTATAGAGATGAAACCGACATGCAAACGGCAGATTTTTCGATAGAGTGAAGCACAAATGCATATGCTAATCCATGGATTTTTACCTGACGTTCGAGCAAGTTGAATTCTCGGTAGGAATCCTCGGTTAAATATTGATTTGGAAGCAAGGAAACGTGGAAAACACCGAGGATACAGATATTGAGCTAGGGTTTCTGTGGGAACTGAATTTGGGGAAAAGAAATTGGAAGGGAAGCGTTAGGCTTTCGGAATGTGAATTTCTTTTTAGTTACAAACCAACTCTTTGTTTCTTTTTGGCGCCACAGTATCACGTGATAAGCACGAGAAAGAAGATTTCGCAAGTGTAACATTTTAATCTAAATTGTTCGATATGAAATTAATTTCTCATACGACCCACTAGTTTTATCAATTTTTCAAAAAGAAATTCATCTCAACACGAATAACCCAAATTAGCAATTTACATTATTTTACTCTACTTTAATATAATGTTAAGTAATTAAACCACTTTCAAGCTACGTATATGTGATGGTTGAGAACACGAGTTAGTGCTCAATACCTTGGAGCATGTCGATGTAGATTGAGAGCATTGGCGATAGCACACATGCGTTCATGATATTGATGACGCAGTTAATGCTAGCTCGTAGCCAATTATAGTGTGTCACTTGAGAGCATCCACTACGCGTCGCGCCGGCGTCCCGCGACCCGTCCCGGAACAAAGGGTCCGTCGCGCGACGCGTTGCAGCTCGCCGTCCCGTCCCGTCCCGCGCCCCGTCCCGCGTCCCGTGTCACCGAGACAAGCGACGGGCCGTCTCGCCACGGGCCTAGGCGACGTGGCGAGACCCGGCGTCGTGCGTGACGTCCACTCGCCGGCCCGCGAGTGGGCGTCGTCACGTGCTGACACAATAAATATTTTTTTTTACAAAATTCAATTTTTTTAAAAAAATTAAAAATAAATGGAAAAAAATTCTAACTATAATAATACCGTTTTTTTGTTTTTTTTTTTTTATTTTTTAAATAATATTTTTACTCTATAAATACTCCTAAACTCATCCTCATTTCACACACAACTACACATCTATTCTTCCTATCATCTCAATTTCCTCTCAAATTTTTATATAACAACTCAAGATGTCCGACGACGGCAACTACGGCGGTTCCGGCTCCGGCGGGTGGGATCTCAACGCGGAGTAGTTTTTTTTTCCTCCAGATTTGTATTTTAAATTATGTTGTGTGTTTTTTTAATAAAGTGTGTTTTTTAATAAAGTGTGTTTGTTTTAATTGAATTGGGTTGGAAAAAAAATAAAAAATGAAATTGAATGAATAGTAATTTAAGGGACGGAGCGTTGCAGGTTCCGTCCCTTAGTTAAGGGATGGAGGAATAAAGTACAGTGGAGCCCTCAAATAGTAGTTTAAGGGACGGTGGGGGGACAGTGTAGTGGATGCTCTGAGATGTTTTAATTTGTTTTTTTAAATATAAGATTTTTGTTTATATATAAAAGATGGAACATCTTTTTAGGTCCACGAACATTGCCAAAGTATCATTTTAGGTCCGTGAACTTTGAAAATATCATTTTAGGTCCGTCAACTACAAGTTAATATCATTTGAGGTATTTTAAACTTTTTCCGGATGAAAATGCCCTTAAGACATTCAAAGGTCAATTTGGACAATTCTTTCGCCACTCATCTTACATCAGAGACCTAGAGTCCGACAATTTTTAAAGACAAATTTTTATATTTAAATTCAATTTGGATGTTAATTGTTCTCCATTCTGAAATTCATATAAATAATACTCTGAATGACAATCCAAATTAATAGCTATCTAATTTCAAAACAAATAAACTAAATATAATTCACAAATCACCTATTAAGTTCTTAAAATGCAGTTTAGATTGAAAAAATAAAATAAAGTATCAATTCTCAATTCACTATCCCTAAATAATTTGTCATCTAATAATTAGAAAATTAACACATATTTTTTACGTCAAATTGTAATTATATTTAAATTCAATTTGGATGATAATTAAATTAAATAGTAGTAAAAGAAATTGTTGGACTCTAGGTCTTTGACGCAAGATGAGTGGCGAAAGAATTGTCCAAATTGCCCTTTGAAGGCCTTAAGGGCATTTTCGTCTAGAAAAAGTTTAAAATATCGCAAATGATATTAACTTGACAGACCTAAAATGATATTTTCAAAGTTTACGGACCTGAAATGATACTTTGACAAATTTCGTGGACCTAAAAAGACGTTCCATCTATATATAAAAAAGGCATGTCGAAATTAAATGATAGTTTAACAAATTTGTGTGATTTTCAAAAACTAGGAGTACTAAAAATAGAAAATACATTGGATCTAGCTGAAATTTTATCGAGATGTGTAACATGACAATTGACAAACCTTTATCTATCATACAGTACTAAGCTGTCGTAGTACTCTTCAGGTTAATTAAAGGATGCTAAAACATACACTAATTTCTTTAAAGAATTGACGCACCGGTAAATGTATTACGTACTTAGCTTATAGTAGCAATTTATGAATACTACGTATTCTTTAAATAACTCTACGTTACTTGCATGTTGCAGCCTGCAGGAATAGGATGGTGCACATACATCTTATAAGTATAACTGACCAATTTATAAAATAGATAAAAGCATGTTCACCGTTGAGATAAACTGAATAGAAGACAGCAAATTGATTTCCACAGCATCTCAAGAAATCAAATCGAATGATGGGAAAACAAAGATGATTTTCCTCTCATCCACTTTTTCTTACACTTTTTTTTCCTGGTGATAATATTGAGGGATTACAAAATCTGGATTTTATATTAGAGGAAAGCTATCATCCACATAAGCAAGAACCCTGCAAAAATTCAACACCATATAATTCAAAGCCTGATTTCATGGGAGGAAAAGCCATTGGCAATTGAGATTTCAATATTCCAGGTATATATATACTCTAATTCAAAACCTGATTTCATGTGAAGTTCACGAGTATAAATATAATGACTTCACCAATTTGGTGATATATTTATATCTACATAAATCAGCAAATTAGCTAAGACCATGGGATTGGGATTAGTAATCCACTATTAACTTGCAAGAGTTCTAATGTACTTCAATTGCTACCAGATTGCAAAATAGTTCTTCCTCCGTTCGCCATTAGAAGTCTCATTTCATGGCAGCACGAGTTTTAAGAAATGCTAACAAAAAGGTAGAAAAAAGTTGATGGAATAAGGGCCCCACTTGTATATATTAGTTTTAAATGAAATATGAGTGGAATGAGTTAGTGGAAGTTGAGACCTATTACCATTTATGATAAAAGTGAACCGAGACTCCTATTCGCGAACGGACTAAAATGAAAAAACGGGACTCCTATTCGCGGACGGGGGTAGTAATTAACTAAACTAACTCCAAAATAGTAACAGAACTGATCCAACTATCCATATTAAACCGATCAAATGTAAAAGGCTTTCATAAAGATGAAGACTTTTTGCACCCAATGTGGTGAACAAAAAACCAGGTTAAAAAAAGCGTCGGCTTTTTACCTCCAATAGTCAATGCCGTTTGAATTCCGTGTCTCCCCGCCTGGCTCCAGCCATTGCCTGATCACAACAAATCAAAACACATCCATAAATCTTCTCGCTTCAAATGTCCCAATGTGTGTGTTTATGAGAGAGAGAGAGAGAGAAATAGGAGATCAGAGAGAGGAGACCTCTCCCATAGCAGTTAACGGTGGAATTGACGCCGTTACG
This sequence comes from Salvia splendens, assembly GCF_004379255.2. Taxonomy (NCBI): domain Eukaryota; kingdom Viridiplantae; phylum Streptophyta; class Magnoliopsida; order Lamiales; family Lamiaceae; genus Salvia; species Salvia splendens. Next base: position 9,466,220 of record NC_056047.1, on the reverse strand, counting down.
ACACCTACAAACAAACGACTCCTCCACACCCTCAAACCCACAAAACCCACCACTATCCTCACAATTCCTACAGTCACTACTCTCATAAGAATCATTAAACCTCAGCAATATCCCATACTGCCACCTCATCGGGTCGCCCTCGCTGCCCCCGAACCCGTAAACCGCCGAGTACGACGAGCACTGCAGCTTCGGCAGATCCAAACCCGAACCCGACCCTGCCAACACCTCCCCCGGCTCGTACACGCAGCACGTCGATATCGGCTCGCGGGGCTCCAACCCGATCCCCTCCACCCCTTTACACGAGTACAGCCCGCGGCACACGTTCTGGCCCGAACCGGTGTCGCAGAAGTCGGCGTCCAGGTCGAACACGGGCGAGGTGGTGGAGCAGCCTACTAAGGCGAATATGTTGTCCGGGGACAGGGAGAACGGGCTGCCCGGGTCGAGCGCCAAGCTGCCCGAGTTCTGCATGGACGCGCACGTGGACATGAGCGGGTCCGCGGCGACGAGGGACCCCGAGGCGTAGTCGATGGAGGAGACGTCCAAGTAGGTGTCCCCGTCCCCGGCGGTGGAGAGGCGGAGGGCCCCGCCAGGGCTGCATTTCACGTAGCGGGAGAAGGCGGGGTGCCCGCACCCGCTGCCTGACCCGAACGGGTGTTTGATGGGGATAGGGCCGCACGTGTCGCGGCATGATGATTGCGCGAATTTTTGACAGTAGTAAAAGCTGGTAGAGAATAAATATCACGACACGGAAATTTTACGTGGTTCGATTTACTGAGGTAAATCTACGTCCACGGGGAGAAATGGGGGCAGGTTTGTATTGCTTGATCTGCGAATTACAGCTTACAACACAGACTTGCTATATGATTTTTTCTCTGGAGAGATTCTCTATTTTTCTTCCCTTCTATCTGATCTAAGTTCTATTTGTACATTGAACTAGGATCGTGGTTTGCAGCCCCACTAACAAGATCGTGGGTGAGCAATAACTGCTCAATAACTGCTTCGTACCACTAAATAGATCGTGGGTATAGTGGAGGTCGTGGAGGCCTTTCATGAGTCCACTAACTCCTAGTTCGGTCGAATGCTGAGACCGAACTGCTGGACTTTACCGATCAGCTCTTGCCGATCTGAGAGGAGAGCTTGACTGGTCGGCTTTTACCGAGCTGTAGGCTGAGTCCGAACTCTTTGGTCATGCCGAACTCTTTGGTGCCGAACAGATACTCTTTCTTGGGCTCTGGGCTGATGGGCCGTCACTGTTATTGGGCTTGCCATTAGGGTTTAGTTCGTACCCCATCACTACCCCCCCCGAAAAACGAAGTGAATCACTTCGGCGAGGTGAGTCACTTCGGCATTCTGGATAACGGTAAGGGGGAGGCTGACGTCAGGGGACGTGCCTTGCGCGTGCCTGCATTAAATGCGACAGTAAAATCCGGCCGTTGAATCCTGAAAAGGTGGGATTCGAAACAGCGCAACGATTTCGAAATCTTTCCCGAATCTGATAAATATGCTCTTTCTTCCTCATTTGAACACTTTTGCTGTTGCGTCTTCTATACTCTCTCTTTCTCGAGAAATTTTCTTCCGCTTTCAAGAGCTTCTTCAGACTTTCTTCACCTTCAAAAAGTAAGAAAAATGGCTTCTATTTCTTCTTCGGAGTCGGGTAGCGGTAGGAGAGGCGGTAAGGGGTCTTCTGGCCGGAAAGAGTCCGGGGAGAAGACCGTAGAGTATTTCCATAGTATTTTGAGTAAGGATACTGTGATATCCCTACCCGAAAAATACTTTTTTCCTGGGGGGAAGGCGGTGGTACCTGACGGTGATCATAGGGCTGACTCCCCGCCGGAGGGTTACGCCACCGTGTACGAGGCCTGCTTAGAATGCGGGCTTCGTTTCCCCCTCCCTTCTGCCTTTATAGATTTACTAGATTTTTTTCAGCTTCCTTTAGGCCAGGTGACTCCGAACTCTTGGAGGCACTTGTCGGCCTTCGCTGCCGAACTCCGTAGGTTAGGAAGGGATTTGTCTTTGAAGGCGATCCTTAAATTCTTTCAATTTAAGAGGAAGGGGTCTTGGTTTTACTTGATCCCTGTACAGCCCTTTAGGGCCTTTTGTAAAACGAAGTGGCCGAAGTGGCAAAACCGCTTCTTCTACTATGATAGGATCGCGGCTCCTAGTTTTCCCTGGAGAGGGCCGAAGTCCGTTATCCGTCATCCTCGGCCTGAACCGTTGGACGAGCTCGATGGCGAGCTCAACAAGATTCCCATAGTTAGGAAACAATACACGGAGTCTGAGCTCGTCAAGGGCGACGTCATGTTCGACATCTCGTCTTCGGACGAAGAGGCCGAGGGTGAGGCTTTCTCTTTCTTTATGCTCTACTGCTTTAACGAAGAAAATCTGACTTTGTTTTTTTTGTTTTTTGACAGTGAACTTGCTGAACAAGGCCGTCCGCAAATCCTCCGAGCTTGTGGGGCCGGAGAGGCAGAGAGCCCCTCGGTCGGCGTCTGAAGCCGAAAAGAATCCGAAGAGGCAAAAAACCTCTTCTTCGGATCCGAAAGAGCCGGAGTCGTCTTCGGCTAAAGGGAAGGGGAAATTTCATGAGTCCCCAAGAGTGCCGGGGAAAGACCTGGTCATCTCCGAGGTGGTTGCAGACATCCCGGAACACGTCCCTGAGCCTTTTCAATGGCCGACGAATTTTGTGGAGGTAAGCTTTCTGACTTGGCTTCTTTTCCACATTTTTTGATGACCCTTCTGTTGACTTTTTTCCTTGTTCATCTTCAGAGAGCGAAGCTCGTCTCCGTGGAGCTTTCCAAAGCATCCCACGACTACGAGGAGATGCAGAAGAAGTTGCATCTTGCTCGTAGTCTGGCCGAACAGGCTGAGGCCAAATTTGAGAGGGCCCGAGCTGCTAGGATCTCGGCTCAGGATGAAGCTCGGTCAGCCAAAAACCAGCTCATCATCCTGCGAGAGCAGACGAAGCACCGGGAGGCTCAGAAGGAGGCAGCCGCCGTGGCTGCCCAGGGGGAGGCTCTCCGTGTTTACACGGAGAAACTCTTTTTGAGCAGCCAGTTCTCGGCCTTTGTCGGTAGTCTGGTAAGGCTAATTACCGATAAGGGCGAGCAGGGGGCCGACGTCGTGCTGCCTCTGTACAGCCGAGAGATAGCAGCTCGGCTTCAGAATCTGCCGCTCCTTGAGGAGCTCGCTTCATCCTCGGTCCTGCTTTCTGCAGACCGAGTCCGGAGTTGTCGAGCTGATCGGGACGAGAACCTGGAGGCTATCTTTGCCTCCGTGGGACCCGTTTCACCCGCTTCGACTTACAACGGAGAGGGTAAGGCCGAGCCGCTGGAGCGGGAGGCCGAAGTCGAGCGGACCGGGCATCCGGAGAAGGAAGCCGATCAGGAGGCGGAGGCGAGGCCGGCAGGATGCGAGGCCGAGGCTGAGGTAGCTCAGGAGAAAGAAGCTGAACCAGACCGAGGAGCCGGAGACGAAGCTGGCGGAGTATGATTTCGTCTCCCTTCTCTTAGTCTAGTTTCTTCCTTGTAAAATGGCCTTGAAGCCCTCCTAGTGTAAAAAATTTTCCTTGTGAATGAAAAATTCTCTACACTTGTCTTCGTATAGCTTTTCGTACTCGCCTTTATTCCTGTTGTATTTTACTATCTGCTCGGTACAGCTGCCGAACTAATATAGCTGCTTTGTACTCAAGGAGATGGAGATACTTCACTGGAAACGGCTGTACTCTTCGGCTTTAGACGAAGCTGAGAAAAGAGCTATAGCCGATCAGACGAAGAATGACGAGCTTCTGGCTCGTTTAGTGAAGCTGGAGGCCGATAATAAGGACTTAGAGTCCGATAAGAAGGATCTGGAGGCCGAGCTGAATACGACCATTGCTGAGAGGACTGCGTACGAGGATTACATCCGTGTGCGCGGGGGAGTGACCATATCAGATGTTCAGAGTCGAGTTGACGAACTGTGGGAGGAATATCATGTACTCCGTAGGAACAATGTGCTGGAGAGCCCGGCTTGCCAACAAGTTGTGACATCACTGCGGCGTTGGGCTTCTCGGTACAACATTGTTCTTTCTCGGCGCCCCTCCATAGAAAGATTCCTTCGGCATATCGTGCCAACAGATGCTCGCACTCCAGATCAAACCTCTGGTTCCCTTGCTCAAAATCTTGCTCCAAGTCAGCAACGAACTCAGGAACAGCCGGAAACGTCAAGACGAGAACGGGCTCAGGGGCAACCAGAATCGTCAAGGCAGGGACGGACTGAAATTCACCGAGGAGTTGCGACTATGAGTGAGCTAGATCGACAGATGCTTATTGCAGAGACTCTTCATCGCCGAGGTGTTAGGACTTCTCGGGCTCGGGGAAGAGGCGTTGGGTCGAGGATAGCATCTCGTCGACCTGCTTATTCTTCATCTGCTCGGAACAACCGAACTCGGCTTCCAGAGGATTTTGCAGATAGGTGGCTTAACTTTAGCAACCGCGGACAGTAGAATAGTCCTTTGTAATGGCGTAATGCCTTCTCGTAGGGGAGCTGAATTGTCTGCCGAACGAGATTTAATAAATGAAATTTTTTCCTTTCGCTTTTATCACTGCTTACTTACAGTTCTGCGAAACAATTTCATCGTGCTCGTCATCGGTCTTATGAAGTGAGCTTCTTTGATCGGACTCGTCTTTGGACTTTGAGGTAAGCTTCTTTGACCGGACTCGTCTTTGATCTTATGAAGGAAACTTCTTTGACCGGACTTGGTTTGCGTTCTAATTTGCCGATTTTTGTCGCCGGGATCGAACTTTCCCTTGTCCTAATTCGGCGAGTTTTATCGCGTGGATCGGACTTTCCCAGTTAACCGAAGTGGTCTTATGAAGTAAACCTCTTTGACTGGACATGGTCGTCCTCGGTCTTATGAAGTAAACTTCTTTGACCGAACTTGGTCGTCCTAATTCGGCGAGGTTTATCGCATGGATCGGACTTTCCCTTATTGCAGTTCGTTTCAGACGAAGTGCTTATTTCTTAAGCCGAATTGTGGTCTTGTATCTTCCTGAGAAGCTTGGACTCACAATCGTTGGCTTATTGCAGTTCGTTTCCGACGAAGTGCTTGTTAAGCTGAATTGCGGTCTTGTATCCTCCTTGGAAGCTTGGACTCACAATAGTCTTTAATAATCGATCTAAAAAGGGGATCAGCCTTTAAAGAACGATATACCTCGGTACCATTTGTAAGAGACGACAAGCACATAGAGACAAAACACATAGAGAAAAAATGAAAAAGATGAAAGAAAAAAACTTTAAACTTTTTATAAAACGACAAGTAAAAGGTACAAGTAAAAAACAAACAAATAAAAACATGTACCCCTATGACCGAACTAGACACAAGACAGACTGACCGGACTTTGTCTCTTACAAGTGGAACTTCTTGAGGTTGGAGACGTGCCATGTTCGGGGTACTTGTTCTCCTGACATGTGAGTCAATTTATAAGACCCTTTGCCGAGGACTTCTGACACCCGATACGGACCCTCCCATGTGGGCTCGAGTTTGCCCAGCTTTTCTGCTCGGCTTACTTCGTTGTTTCTCAGGACGAGATCTCCCACTTGAAATTGAAGCTTTTTCGCCCTTTGGTTATAATACCGGGCTACTTGCTCCTTATACTTGGCTGCTTTTATGCACGCCAACTCTCTTCTTTCTTCGGCGAGATCTAGTTCTGCTCTCAGTCCGTCGTCATTCATTTCTGAGGAGAAATTTAGAGTTCGGGGACTGGGTACGCCAATCTCCACCGGAATTACGGCTTCAGTGCCGTACACCAGACTATACGGAGTTTCACCGTTGGAGGTTTTGGGTGTAGTTCGGTAGGACCATAGGACTTGAGGGAGATTTTCTACCCATTGTCCTTTGGCTTGTTCTAACCGAGCTTTTAACCCTTTCACCAGAATCCGGTTCGTTACTTCCGTTTGTCCGTTTGCTTGGGGATGGGAGACCGAAGTGAACCGCTGTTGAATGTTCAGCTCTTGGCACCAATTCTTGAACGTCTTGTCGGTGAACTGAGTCCCATTATCCGAGATGAGGATGTGGGGTATGCCAAATCGGCACACTATGTTCTTCCAGACGAAGTCCAATGCCTTTGAGCTCGTTATCGTAGCTAATGGTTCAGCCTCCACCCACTTCGTGAAGTAGTCCACGGCAACGATAAGGAATTTCATTTGCCGAGGAGCTTGAGGAAGTGGTCCCACTATGTCTATGCCCCATTGCATGAAAGGCCAAGGGCTTTGCATAGTGTATAGATCGGTCTGCGGCATCCTTGGGACATTTGCATGAATTTGGCACTTCGTACACTTCTTGACGAGCTGCACTGCCTCTTGTACCATGGTTGGCCAATAATATCCCCATCTCAGAACTTTTTTAGCTAAAGCTCTGGCTCCGATGTGGCTACCGCACGATCCTTCATGAACTTCTCTGAGGATGTAGTCCGTCTCTTCTGGTCCTACGCACCGCAATAACGGCTGGAGGTAAGACTTTCTAAAGAGGACTCCTTCATGAAGTTCGTACCGAAGTGCTCGGCACGTGATCTTCCGAGCTTCTCTCTTATCCTCGGGCAATTGTCCTTGATCCAGATACTGCAAGATCGGCGTCATCCAGTTCGGCGAGCTGGATACTGAATGTACCTCGGCTTCATCAATGCTTCGATGCATTAATTCTTCCGCCTTTGAGCTCGGATCTGAGGCCAACTTACTTAAGGTATCTGCTCGGCTATTTTCCGCTCTGGGAATGCGGATTATCCGAAAATAGGAGAAACTTCGGCTGATGCTTTGCGCTTTGTCCAAATACTTCTTCATTCTCTCGTCACGAGCTTCACTTGTACCCAACATGTGATTTACTATGACTTGTGAATCACAATGGACTTTGAGAGATTTGACGAGCAGACTTTGCGCTAACTGGAGTCCGGCCAGGAGGGCTTCGTACTCGGCTTCATTATTAGTAGTGGGGAATAGGAACCGGAGTGAGTAGGTTACCTCGTGTCCGTCGGGAGCGACAAGTAGAATACCAGCTCCACTTCCCATCTTGTTTGAAGCTCCATCTACGAATCCGCTCCAGCAGTCCGGCGGCTCTACTTCGGATTCCAAAGGCTGTGCTAGTTCGGCATTGGCAGAATTCTTCTGTTCGGCAATAACAGGAATTGCTTGATCGAACTTTGCTTCCGCAAGAAAATCTGCCAAGGCTTGTCCCTTGATGGCTTTCCGAGGTAGATATTCAATTGTGTGCTCTCCCAACTCTATAGCCCACTTGGCGATTCTGCCTGATGCTTCTGGTTTGGTCAACACTTGCCGAAGTGGCAGATCAGTTAAGACGCATACCTTGTGAGCATAGAAGTATGGCCGCAGTCTCCTTGCTGCATTTACTAATGCTAGAGCAATCTTTTCCAGAGGTTGATACCTGGTTTCTGGACCTCTTAATGTTCGGCTTGTAAAGTAGATGGGAAGCTGCTTTAGGCCTTCTTCTCGTACAAGCACCGCGCTGATGGTTTGATCCGATGCCGCTAAGTATAAGAATATTACTTCGGCTTCGGTTGGAGCAGAGAGAATAGGAAGCTTGGCTAGATAACTTTTGAGCTCGTCAAAGGCCTTTTTCTGCTCGGCTCCCCACTCGAACTTTGGTGCCTTTTTCAACACCGTGAAGAACGGCAGTTGCTTTTCGGCTGCTTGAGAAAGGAATCGATTCAGTGCGGCTAGACATCCGGTTAGCCTTTGCACGTCATGTATGGACTTCGGCATCGCCATGTTTTGAACAACTTGAACTTTTGAGGGGTTTGCCTTGAGTCCGTCCTTTGAAACCCAACAACCCAGAAACTTTCCCGAATCTACCAAAAAGGTACACTTTTGGGGATTAAGTTTGAGGTTGGCTTTCTTGAGCACGTTGAGAGTGGACTTGAGGTTGTGCTCGTACTCCGAAGTGCTTTTGCTTTTGACGACTATATCGTCAACATACACTTCGACCTCCTTTCCAATCAGGTGCCGAAAAAGCTTGTCTACCATCCTTTGATAAGTGGCTCCGGCATTCTTTAAACCGAATGGCATCTTTTTATAAGCGAAAATGCCGAAATCAGTAATGAAGGCCGTTTTTGAAGCGTCAATCTCATCCATTAAAACTTGATGGTATCCTTTGTACAGATCAAGAAAACAAAAAATTTCAAAGCCTATCAAAGGCCGTTTTCGGAAGGGGATAGCAATCTTTGGGACAGTGCTTATTTAGATCGGTGAAATCTATGCACATCCGCCATCCTCCTTCCTTTTTCTTGATCATGACAGGATTGGCCACCCACGAAGGATACTTCACTTCGAATAACACATCCGCCTTCAATAATTGACGGACTTCGTCATGGATGACTTGACTTCGTTCTGCCGCAAAGAGTCTTTGCTTCTGTTTTATCGGCCGGACTGAAGGATCAATATTTAACCGATGAGTGATTACCTCGGGGGGCACTCCGGTCATGTCCAACGGAGACCATGCAAAGACGTCTTTATACTCCTTGAGGAGCTGGATGGTTTTTTCCCGAAGTAGGGGCGTTCCCGCGAAGCCGATCTTAACCGTTCTGGATGGATCGTCTTCGTACAGCTGAACTGTCATCGAGTTCGGCTCCGGTATGACTTCGGTCATCGCCTCTGACTCCGGCTGCTGTGATTGCTATGCTTGGTGGTGCCGATCTGACTGCTCGGCACTTCTAAGCGCAATTTGCAGACATTCCTTTGCTCTCTTTTGGTCACCTCGGATGACCGCTATCCCTCCTTTAGTAGGGATCTTGATGGTGAGGTGATAAGTGGAGCAAACGGCCCGAACTGTGTTGAGCCAGTCTCTTCCCAGGATGATGTTGTACGGGGACCGAGCTTTCACCACGAAAAACTCAATCATCGTACTGGAGCTAGTAGGCGCTTTCCCCACCGTGATCGGAAGGCTGATAATACCTTCAGGGCGGGTGTCCTCCTGGGCGAAGCTCTTTAGGGGAAGCGGAGCCGGACTGAGCCGAGCTGGGTCCACTTCTAGTTTGTCAAAGCACTCTTTAAAAAGAATGCTAACCGACGCTCCTGTATCCACAAACACCCTGTGGATCAGTTTGTTTGCCACTCCGGCTTGGATGACAATGGCGTCTTGGTGAGGAGAGATGGCCGGGACGGGATCAGCAGCCGAGAACGTAATCACTTCGTCCTGCTTCAGCCTTTTATGCGTTGGCTCCTCTCGATTGGAGCCTCTGCGCTCTGACTTTAGGGACGACTTGGTCTTCCCGGCAGGGAGCGCGTCAATAGTCTGGATTACTCCATCATATTGCGGCTCGTCATCGTCTTCGGGATCCGGCTGCCTTTTCGGATCCTGAGGAGCGCAGTTCGCACCACTCTGCTTTTTATTCTTCTTTGGCTGCTTGCTTTGGTATTTTTTCAATGTCCCTGCCTTCACAAGAACATCGATACCTGCAGCCAAGTTTCTGCACTCCTCAGTATCGTGACCGTGGTCTTGATGGTAGGAGCAGTAGCTATCCTGTGGTCGGCGCGCGGCTGATTTCGTCATCCGCTTTGGCTTTTCGAATAGGTCAGAGTGCAGTTCGAAAATTTCCGCTCTCGGCTTGTTCAGCGGTACGAACTGAGCGGGCGGCTTCTCGGGATTGAGACGAGGTCCCAATCTGTCTTGCACCGGAGCCCTTTGAATTCTTTCAAATGGAGTCCGGCGAGGATGCCCCTGATCGCTATGATCGGGCTTCCTTCTGTCTCCTCGGGTCGATGAGCTGTCTAACGACCGTTTGCGACGGTCTGCCTCATCGGCCCGGGAGTACTGGTCCGCAATGTCCCACATTTCCTGAGCTGTCTGCGGACCGCACTCAACGAGCTTCCTGTAGAGAGCTCCGGGCAGGATTCCATTTTGGAATGCCGAGATGACAAGCAGATCGTTGAGATCGTCTACTTGCAGGCATTCCTTGTGGAATCTTGTCATAAAGTCGCTGATTTTTTCGTCGCGACCTTGACGTATAGAAAGCAGCTGAGCCGAAGTGATTCGGGCTTCCGCTTTCTGAAAGAACCTCCTGTGGAAGGCATCCATTAGATCTCGGTAAGATCTGATGCTGCCCTGGGGGAGGCTATCGAACCACCTTCTCGCGTTCCCGATGAGCAGCTCGGGAAACAGCTTGCACATGTGGACCTCGTTGAGACCCTGGTTCGCCATGTTATATTGATAGCGCCCCAAGAAATCGTGAGGGTCCACGAGCCCGTCGTAAGTCATCGACGGAGTTCGGTAGTTCTGTGGTAGGGGAGTTCGGGTGATGTCGTCCGAGAACGGAGTCTTCAGTGCTCCGTACACGGCGAATCCGATATCTCGTCGGTATGGAGGAGATTGAGTTCTCCTGTGATTCCGGTACCGAGGAGGAACTGGAACATGTTGGGGACGGGGATTCTTTCTCCTGGGAGATGCGACACTACTGCGGTAGTGACTTTCTTGTGCGGAGGGAGAAGGAGAATCCGCCGTTTTCGTCTCCGGCTGCTTTTGGCTTTTTTGCAGGAAGGTTAAGAATTCCTCCTGCTTCGCCGCCAAAAACTGCTTGACAGCCTCATTCAAATCGGGCTGCTGGGAAGACTCAGTGGGACGATTTTTGGAGCGGCTTGTTCCTTCGCCATGAGAACTGGTGGTGGATTTATCCCTAGGCTGTTTTCCAGACCTATGGGATGGATTGGCTTCCTCCTGGTTCTCACGGGCAGGAATACGGGTACTCTGCGATCTGGTATGCATTTTTTGGGTGGAAAAAATGGATCAAAAATTCGCTTTATCACAAATTTTGTTCTCTGTTTCCCACAGACGGCGCCAGTGATGATTGCGCGAATTTTTGACAGTAGTAAAAGCTGGTAGAGAATAAATATCACGACACGGAAATTTTACGTGGTTCGATTTACTGAGGTAAATCTACGTCCACGGGGAGAAATGGGGGCAGGTTTGTATTGCTTGATCTGCGAATTACAGCTTACAACACAGACTTGCTATATGATTTTTTCTCTGGAGAGATTCTCTATTTTTCTTCCCTTCTATCTGATCTAAGTTCTATTTGTACATTGAACTAGGATCGTGGTTTGCAGCCCCACTAACAAGATCGTGGGTGAGCAATAACTGCTCAATAACTGCTTCGTACCACTAAATAGATCGTGGGTATAGTGGAGGTCGTGGAGGCCTTTCATGAGTCCACTAACTCCTAGTTCGGTCGAATGCTGAGACCGAACTGCTGGACTTTACCGATCAGCTCTTGCCGATCTGAGAGGAGAGCTTGACTGGTCGGCTTTTACCGAGCTGTAGGCTGAGTCCGAACTCTTTGGTCGTGCCGAACTCTTTGGTGCCGAACAGATACTCTTTCTTGGGCTCTGGGCTGATGGGCCGTCACTGTTATTGGGCTTGCCATTAGGGTTTAGTTCGTACCCCATCACGGCACGTGCCCGGGAGGGGGAGTGGGAGGGAGGGAAGGGGATGGATGTTGATTAAGAGGAGTGTGGGGAGGAGAATGTGAGCTGTGTTGATTGTTTTCATTTTTGTGAGAAGTGGAAATGTGTTTATGTGAGCAAAATGCAAAATATATGGAGTAATGTTTATTATGGGTTATGGCGTTGGCATGATTTAATTTTAAGTATACATGAATTCTCCTCAAAAGTAGAGCCTTGAGACTATGGGATCCATCAATATTGTTGACGGTGTGCACTCTATCATTCCAAGGTACAATGATTTTTATGCTTTTTTCTTCTTGAGAAGAAAAAATTGTTGTGTGATATCCAAGGATCTGATCATATTTAGAGAATCGAGTTAAATTGGTCTGTGGTTAAGTAATGTATTTTGGAATTCTATAAAACGTCAGCGTTAATACATACAATGGGATATTATGAATTATATAGCAACATAAATTTCCAACAATAGATAAAATTGTCGTTTTTATAGTTTGATGATTGATAAATTAGCTTTATTCTTTTGAAGAGTAAAATACAACAGTTATAAGCCCAAGAAAGGATTGGCCCACTAAGAGGGGAAATTTGAAAAACTTAACACTGACAAAGTTAGAAAGAGAGGGGCATTCCGAGAATTGAACTCGGGACCTCTCGCACCCTAAGCGAGAATCATACCACTAGACCAAATGCCCTTTAGTTAACAACCATTTTACATGTTTTAAGGAATTATTTGTAAATCCATGAAGAATGACCAACAATCTAAATTTTGTAATGTTTAATCCAAGTAATGTACTCAATTACTTAATCATTGTAGTAGATTGTATCATTGTAAATGTAAATTACCATTCTCGTTGAGTCACATAAAATACAATGAACATGGTATGTGAAAGTGAGGGATAATAAATAGTCAACAATAAAATGACACTTCAGTTTCACTTTTAAGGTTAAACAAAATTATTATAGTAAAAGAAAGTTTTAGAAAATTTAAATTTAAAAATGGGATATTAGCACCTAATAATATCATGAAACTTTTCATGAAAAAAAATCTGCAAAACTTTAAACTTGACATATAATATTACGAACTTAAATAGTTGTTGAACTTTTCCCATCATCAGCGACAAAATCTGGCTACATTTCATTTGTTATATTATATTACATAATAAGATATTGTTAACACTGAAGAATGATAGTGATGTGATTACAAAGTTCATATAAGTGTGATATAGTTATTCATCTCAGTTTAATGTAATTATATACTATATGTCAAGTTCAAAATTGTGAGAAAGAAATAAATTTTTTAAAAGTTTCGTGATATTAGGCATCGAACGTCCCTTAAAAATTGGACATACTTTGGCATTTATATAAATATATTTACTTTCAGTATGATTTTAAGGTAATAAATAGTTTGTACTAGTATAATTTGTCTGTGGGGCGGAAAATGGAGTACCCAAGTTACAACTGTTGAGGATTCGTAATGCAGGTGAGCCATTCCATATTTAAGTAGTGGTTAGCTATCATTATACAAAGATTGTCGAAAAGTATCAAATTAAAAGAAATAAAATAAGAAGTCCTTTTGTTCATAAAACATTGAGGTTGATACTTGAACAATGTCGGGACTCGGATCCAACTAGGTAATTTGTACTATATGGGACACTTAGAGCACCCGCATCGCGTCTCGATGCTGGCTCTATCTCGTCTCGGAGAGACGAGACCGCATTGAGACAGCGATGCGGGCTCCGTCTCGTCCCCAGCCCGTCCCTTGTATCGCCGCGGAGAGGCAGCGCGAGACAGCTCGCCACGCGCGTTGGCCACGTGGTGAGCGTTGGTTCGTCCGTGACGCCCACTCGCCGGCCCGCGAGTGAGCGTCTTTAATTTTCATTGAAAATGTTTTTTTTTTAATTCAGGAAAAATTCAAAAAATAAAAAAAAATTCAAAATATACTAGCCGTTTATAGCCGTTTTTTTACAAATTTTTAATTTTTTTTTGTATTTTTTTAAGCCCACAATCACTTCTATAAATATCAAATCATTCCCACAAATTAATCAACCATAAAAAAACTTTCTATTCTCACTCAAACACTCTACATTCTTCATCTCAAAACATTATTCTTCTCCCAAATTTAATCCATTCATGGATCCATTTGAGCAAATGCGTCGAATAATGGAAGAATCGCTAGAAGAAGATCGACGTGATTCTACCGCTCACGCCCAACTCCAGGAGGAGTGCATCCGTCTTTGCAAGAGCGGCTGTCTGTTCGGACAAGGACACGTGATTCTACCGCCCAAGCCCAACTCCGGGAGGATCTAATGGAGCACATTTGGGCAAAATTTAGCAACCAGTAGACGCACATGATCGTCATTAGAAAACTCTTTCTTCTGCTTCTTTGAGTTTTGAGATTTTGAATTTAGAGAGAGTGAGCGGAAGATTTTAAATTATGTATTTTAATTTTTTTAGGATTTTAATTATGTGTTTTTTTTGTTTTTTATAATTTTAAGTTGTAATTTTATTTTATTTAATGAAGTGTGTTTTTATTAATTGAATTTGTTGGAAATAAAAAAAAATGAAATTGAATGAATAGTTAAGGGATGAGATGGTTAAGAGATGGTGGGATGCAAGTGTTGTCTCTTAGTTAAGAGATGAGTGAAAAGTATAGTGAGGATCATGAATAATGAAGATGTGAGACGGATAAGAGACAGGGATGCGGATGGCCTTAGTTACTCAAGATAAAAATAATTTGGGACCATTTCATATTATGGTTCCCAACAATTTGTAGTTTACATTTGTTAACAAAATTTTAAAAACAATACAGCATAATTTATTGTCGGTTGCCCTAGACGAATACTGTCATCTTCATCTTTCAATTTGTGTTTGTACTTGTCCTACATAGCATACATAGACTTCATTCCTTCTTCCACAAAGTTTGATGTCACAATTCTCTGTCTTGCATCAAAGAATTTGCTCGAAGACGTGTGCAAACTGATCAACAATATTCACAATATTCTGTCTATGAAGATGAATTACAAACGCTTTTATAGAACCACCTATGTTTTCAGTTTTCAAGAGAGATGACGAGAAAAATTAGTTAAAATAATATGCTGGATAACCCATTAATAATAAAATAAAAGAGAAGGATCAAAATTTTCATAAATAGATATGGACCATTTCTATAGGACGGAAGAAAAGGGAAATTCAATACTAGGGGTGGTTATTCGGCCGGTTCTGGTTCTAACCGGACTAGTTGACCGGTTAACCGATTACAAAATTTTCTAAATTCAAGAACCGAAACCGAAACCGATCGGTTCCGGTTTGGAACCGGTCGGTTAAGAACCGGCCGGTTCCGGCTTGGAATCGAAGAACCGGTTTGCCATCTAATTTTAATTCAAAATTTTACTCGAATAAAAAATTTAAATAATTCTATACCCAAAAAAATTAATAATCCAACATCTATATACAAATTCATGAACTTAATACTTAAAAGTATGAATAAACATAAGTCAAATAGAAAAAAGTAACAAAGCAACAATATTCATCATCCAATAACTAAAAATTTAAACAATTAAATACCTAAAAAAGTCCAACACCTAAAAACATTCGATAAGTGAATACCTAAATTATAAAATAGGGTTAAGAAACTTGAATAATAAGAATAGTATATTAAGTTATATTAATATGAAATTATAAAATATAAATTAAAAATTAAATTAAAATTTAATCCGATTTCCAGTTAGGAACCGGTCTGTACCGGTTAGAACCAGAACCGATTTTATCAAAAAAACTGGAACCGGTACCGGAACCGGATCAGGTTCCGGTTTCGATTCCGGTTGACCGAGAACCGAAGAACCGGTTAAGCACCCCTATTCAATACTCCATATTTTATGGGACGAGGGAGTATATTCTTCCGTCGAATAAAAATAGATCAATTTTGAAATAACACAGGTTTGAATGCGTAATTGTTAAATTAAGAAAGATGTAAAAAGAAAAATTGACTAATGTATTGTTAGAACATCCACAACGGTGGTGGGAGTGAAGGCCGCCGTCCGTGCCAGCGGCGAGGACGAGGACCGCCGCTGCTGCGCTCGCGCCGCTGGCACGGCGCTGCTCGATGCATCGAGCAGCGCCGTGCCAGCGAGCAGGCGACGTGGCGGCTTATGATTGGGCAACGGCATAGCCGTTGCCTTTGAATTATTATTTTTTATTTTAAAAATCATTTTTAAATTATATAAAATGATTAAAAAAATTTTTCCAAATCCCAAAAATATGACCGTTTTTTTCCCGTTTTTTCTGAATTTTTTGAGTTTTTTTTTTATTTTTTCCCCCAAAATCATCTATAAATACACACATTCATCATCCATTTATCACATCAATTCATCTCCCATTCATCTCTCATTCTTAAAATTCTCATACAAACTATCAACACATTCATCCCTCATTCAAAACCTCAAATGGATTTCACCCATATTATAGCGGAAACGGGACGCGAAGAACAAGAATACTACGAACAACATCGTGCCGCTTACGAAGCATATGTCGTGGCGAATACCCCCGCTTCTCCTCCTCAACGAACCAGATCAAATCGGCGCTACATCCATCGTGACCGGGAGGGAGCCCACGAAAGGCTCGTTGCCGACTACTTTGCCGACCAGCCGCGGTTTCCGGCAGATTACTTCAGGCGCCGTTTTCGCATGTCAAAGCGCTTGTTCATGCGAATTGTCAACACATTGTCCGCACGTGTTGAATTCTTCCAAACAGGTCAAGATGCAGCCGGCCGGCAAAGTAACACGCCGTTGCAGAAGTGTACGTGTGCCATTCGACAACTCGCTTTTGGGCAAACGGCCGACATCTTCGACGAGTATTTGCATATCGGTGAGTCCACTGGAATCCTTTGTCTAAAGAATTTTTGCGAGGGCGTTCGTTCAGCTTTCGGGGATGAATTCCTTCGGGCACCCAGCAACGATGATTGCCAACGGTTGCTGCGTCTTCACGAATCAGTCCATGGCTTCCCCGGAATGCTTGGCAGCATTGACTGCATGCCTTGGAGGTGGAAGAATTGCCCGAATGCTTGGAGGGGGCAACACTTAAGCGGTCACAAAGGCGGCGACCCAACACTTATCCTTGAGGCGGTCGCCGACTACCGCCTATGGATTTGGCATGCATATTTCGGTGTTGCCGGAGCCAACAACGACTTGAACGTGCTCTATTCTTCACCACTCTTCAATGATGTGATGAATGGTGTAGCACCGACGATCGAATTCACCATCAACGGAAATACATACCACATGGGTTACTATCTCGCCGATGGTATCTACCCAAGGTGGTCGACGTTCGTGAAGACGCTCCACAACCCGCACTACCCGAGGAGGGTTCTTTTTGCGCAGCGTCAAGAGTCCGCGCGGAAAGACGTTGAAAGAGCCTTCGGGGTCCTTCAAGCCCGATTTAACATTGTGAAGGCCCCGGCTCGGCTGTGGTACGTGAATAATATCGCCGACATCATGTTCACGTGTATTATCTTACACAACATGATTATAGCCGACGAAGGGCAAAGGGCGGCTAGCTTCTACGACGAGGATGAAGCCGGAAGCTCAACAGCGAGGTCTCCCCCACGCCGAGGTGAGCATACGACGGTTGGCCAGAGGATCGAGACAAGGTACACAATGCGCGATACCCGAACCCACATTCAGCTACAAGAAGACCTAATCAAACACATGTGGGCGAAATTTGGCAACGAGTAGTGGTTTTTTTAATTTTTAGTATTTTAATTATGTAATTTTTAATTTTTAGGATTTTAATTATGTCGTTTTTTATTTTATTTGTCATTTGTAATATTATTTATATTTTTTAATGAATTTTAGTATTATGGAAATGTTTATGTTTAATTGAATATTGAATTAATTGTGCTCGACCTTGCGGAAGAGCACAATTGTGGGTGTTTTGCTCTTGCCAGAGAGCAGGCATGAATAGTACCGCCCGGGCCCACAACCGTGCCGCTGGCAAGAGCACGGTTGTGGATGCTCTTAGTGCATAATAGACTCACCTCATTAGAGAGAAAATATTTTTAAAATAGAAATTGCTATTTTTATAGAACGGATAAAAATAATAAAAGTTTTTTATTTTTATAAAATGGAAAGAGTACTAATTTTATAATAATTATAATTAGAAAGAGATAATGGTATACGGGCTACACTTACTAAAAATGTTAAAAATTGTAACAATGAGTAAGAGCATCCACAATGGCGCCTAGCGCACCGCCTAGCCGAGCCCCGACGCTAGGCGGTGCGCTCGGCGAACCACTGTAACCGCCGAGCCGGTTTCCGAAAAAAAAAATCGCCTAGAGCTAGGCGATGTTTGGGCGCTGGGCGATCCGCTCGGCGCCATTGCAGGCTCCGGATCGCCGAGCGCATCGCCCATCGGATTTTTTATTTTTATTTTTTAATTTTCGAAACATATGTATACGCGCTTTGCACTTCATTTTCATTCGCACCACTTGTTTTAACAAGTTTTCTCTCTATCTTAATTTCTGAACAAGAGCAACAACGCGAAATGAGTAACGCGGGTGGTAGTGGGGGGATGCTGAGGAGTACGAACGTCGAATGGCCGAAGCGTTGGAGGCCTATACGACCCGCGAGATAAACCAATGGATGCAAAGATCCTTGCAGACGGCGGTACCTCGACCTCGCCCAGTTGTCCACCACCGAGAAGTGATTGATCGTGATCACGTAGCTGCACATCAGCGCCTATACGAAGACTACTTCGCAGAGGAGTCGCGGTTCAACGCCAACCTTTTCAGGCGACGTTTTAGGATGAGCAGGGCCCTGTTTATGCGTATTGTTAACGCTTTGGAACATCGATATCTGTATTTCCGCTTCAGGCACGATGCGGCTGGCAGACCCGGCCACACACCTATTCAAAAGTGCACTGCGGCAATCCGGCAGTTGGCCTACGGAGGCGCGGCAGACATGTGGGACGAGTACCTCCATATCGGTGAGACGACTGCCCTGGAATGTATGAAGTTTTTCTGTCATGGCGTGATTGAAATATTCAGTGATCAGTACCTTCGAAGCCCTACCCCCGAAGACTGCCAGGATCTGATGCAGATGCACGGGGAGAATCATGGGTTCCCAGGAATGTTAGGCAGCATAGATTGTATGCATTGGGAGTGGAAGAACTGTCCCGCTTCCTGGAAGGGGTTCTACACGACCGGCTACAAGGGAAATAATCCCACAATGATCCCCGAGGCCGGCCGTAGCTAATTACCGGATGTGGATTTGGCATGCGTATTTTGGGGTAGCCGGTTCGAACAACGACCTCAACGTCCTCAACTCGTCGCCCCTTTTCAACGAGCAGTGTCAGGGCGTCGGTCCGGCCATCAGTTTTGTCGCCAACGGCAACCGGCATGATATGGGCTACTACTTGGCGGATGGAATATACCCTAGGTGGCCCGTCTTTGTGAAGACGATCCGATGCGCATCAGATGAGAGGAAGGCCTACTTTGCGGCAGGACAGGAGTCGGCGCGCAAGGACGTGGAGCGGGCATTTGGTGTGCTCCAGTCTCGATGGGCGGCAGTTAGGGGTTCAACGCGTTTGTGGCATGTCGACTGCATTGCTGATATAATGTACGCATGTATTATCATGCACAGCATGATTGTCGAAGACGAAGGTGTACAACTGACTAGTTGGGCCAACGACGATAATGAAGTCGGTCCAAGCCACGGCGTGCCCCCCAACGTACGGAGTGGGGTACCTCACGATGAAGCCGGCCTCCTCCAAGCACATGCCGACATGCGCCAAGTGAATGCTCATATTCGACTACAAAAGGATTTAATTGAAGAGTTGTGGGCGCGGAGAACTGCAAGGCGTTAGTTTTTTTTAATTATGTAATTTTTTTTAATGTACCTTCTTTTTTTGTAATTTTTTTAATGTACCTTTTTTTTTAAAATTAATGTAATTTTTTTAATTAATGTACTTTTTAAATTTTAATAATATAATTGAATTTTTCTGTATCTGTGTCGTAAATTTAATTCCGTATTTTTTGTGAATGTTAATTATTTGTTTTATATAATTTTGAGTGATGTGGCTAGGCTATTGTTAAACTATTGCTGGGCTATTTGCTTGTTTTGATGATGTGACAGCAGGTTTTTTAGTGCTGATGATGTGACAGGAGGAGTTTGTGGCTAAGCTATGACCGGGCTATGGCTGAACTATTCTTATTGTGGATGCTCTAAGGATCAGAGAATGATAGAGTGGGACAAGTAATACTAGTAGTATAATTTTTCATTTAGCTGGGTTGGCATTGTGACCGATAGATCGACGATTGTTTAGATTTGACCATGGCTGGGAATCGGTTCGGTTCGGTTCTAACCGAACCGAAAAGTTGGTTAACCGACTCCCCTATTTTCTGAAAACAAAGAACCGGAACCGGAACCGAGAAGGAATCGGTTCGGTTCGGTTCGGTTAGGAACCGATTTTACACGGTTCGGTTCGGTTCTAACCGATAGGAACCGAATTGGAAAAAAAAATTAACAAGTTGTTGCCGGGATTCGATCCCTAGTCAATGTGTGAGAAAAATGGCCAGCCTACCACTTGCGCTACAATGCTCTTTGTTTTTCTTATGTTTGTAGAAATAATCATGATTATATTTCGCATTATAAATTAAAAATAATGTTTTGAATAGGGAAATAATAAAAGAATTTTTGAGGGAAAATAAATAATAGAAATTGGGGAATTTTAATTTCGGTTCCCTCGGTTCTTTCGGGTATAATCGATCGGTTATCGGTTAACCGATAACCGATCATGGCTTCAAACGGGAACCGAAACCGAACTGATAACCGAATTTATCGGTTATCGGTTAACCGACTAACCGAATTTTTCGATTCAGTTATCGGTTAACCGACTAACCGATGACTGAATTCCCAGCCCTAGATTTGACCATAGATGCCTAAGTTTTTTGGCCCCCTATGATTTTGATGTTGCAACATTGTCGGCCTTATTATATTTCAATACACATTAAAATCGTTTCGACCACATGAAGTTGTGACCATTAGAAAAGTTTACCAACTACCACGTGTAGTGTCTATTGAAATGTCATGCATATTGTACATTATTGGTCCTTTTAACTGTGCATCTGCGCTATTAAATTCCAATTCTATTTAAAGTTTTTGAATACACGTTAATAATATATATGACAATTTGTACTAATAAGTTAGTCGTCTAGTGCCTTAATTTGGTCTCATATTATGTTTTATTTGATGAGAGTTTTGAACATCAGTATCTCAAGTCATATTGTGTTTAATATATTTCATTCTATTCATATATCATTTGTAGTCATAAAACCTATGACTAAAATCGATTAAGGGATAGAGTACTAATTTCATTTTTTTTTATATTCTATATGCTTAGACCATCTGTAATGGTATATTATAATTTAAAATGGAATAGACAATTAACTCCAATAGTACTCTAAAATCAATCTCATTTTTTTATATTTAAGAAAAATATGGAGTACATATATTTAGATTGCACTAAAACAAACCTAAAACTTTTTTTAAAAAATTTTGTTAAGAAAAATAGATAGTGAATAGAGATTATTTTTTTAAGTTTGAGTTTGAGTAAAATCTTAGACATTTTATTATCAAGCAAATGTATCATTATATTCTTATCTTTATTTTCCCCCATTCTACCCTCATTTTATTCTATCATACATACAGTATTAGATTTATCTAATTTTTAAAATATTCTCTAAAAAGTGAAATATAGAACAAAAACAATAAAAGGATAAAGTATAAAAAAAAAAGATGGCAGCCAAAAGTTATGTTTTGTAAAGAAATCATTATATATCAATAGTAATACGGACGGGAGGGGAGACGGACGACGACCCTACTTATTCGCACCATGTACTTAACGGGTTCAGTTCCTAACTGAACAGTGACGATCCACAAATTTGTGTACCTATTTACCCGGATTCTTTCGGGCTGAACCACGATGCTCATTGTCGGCGCCGTGCTGCCTCCGCCGCTCGTGGGACCCAAATCCGCCGCTGAATTCAGCCTAAATTATTCGAGGCAAAGCTTCATAACCTCCGCCATCAATTTTCCCGCCTTTCTTCCTAAAGAAATCGACAGTATTACGGGCCCTTTCGCCAGAAAGCTGGCTTCTAGAATTGAGCGAGTGCCCGTCGATGTAAAGCTTTGTATTGCATTACCTTATTTTAATCTGATTTTTATTGAAGTTATGAATCCAAACATTATACACAAAATACCAAACGAAACCAAAAAATTTTAAGAGAGAAAACTAGAGAAAAAGAGAAATTTTATTGATCTAAACTCAAATGTACAACCTTACAAAGAGATGGCTCTGATCTATTTATGCTTCTCGAGCTGACCTCTAATGAGCTAAGAAAAGATATTTCATCCGGAAAGGCCAGTTGTACAACTAACTACCTAACTAACAACCGTGCCAGTTGTGTAACTAACTTCCTAACTGACTCCTATGGCTATTATTCATCCGCGCTTCATTCTTTAGCTGAAACCTGCTTCAACACCCCCTCTCAAGATGGACAATATAAGCTGTGAAAGTTCATCTTGCCAAGAATGCTTCCAAATGCAGAAGCTCCCAAAGGTTTAGTGAAGATGTCAGCCAATTGTTGATCATTGGGAATAGGCATAGGTTTGATCACACCTTCCAAGTATTTCTCCCTCACATTATGACAGTCAATCTCAATATGCTCCGTACGCTCATGAAACACTGGATTAGAACTAATATGGACTGCTGCTTGATTGTCACAAAATAAAGGAACTGCTCTTTCAACTCCAATACCAAAATCTTCCAACAAAGCTCTTGCCCATACTACTTCACAGGTTGCATGTGCCATGGCTCTGTACTCGGCCTCAACTGATGATCTTGAGACAATATGTTGCTTCTTTGCCTTCCAAGAGACCAAAGAAGAGCCAAGAAATAGACAATAACCTGTCATGGATCACCTTGTATCAGGGCAGGCAGCCCAGTCTGCATCTGAGAAGATGCTAAGTGTAGAATCATTCTTGCTTGAATAGAATAAACCATGTCCTGGAGTTCTTTTCAGGTATCTAAGTATTTTCTCAGTGGCTTCCCAGTGTTCATCACAAGGCTTTGAAACATATTGGCTGAGTTTATGGACTGCAAATGTTATATCAGGTCTAGTTATGCAAAGGTAGAGTAATCTGTCGATTTGTCTTCTGTACTTGGATGGATCCTTCATAGGATGTCCAGTGTCTTGTCTTAAGTGACTCACTGGATCCATAGGAACTAAAGATGGTTTACATCCTAGCAATCCTGCATCTCTAATTAAATCCATTGCATATTTCCTCTAAGACACTAGAATTCCTCCTTTATTTCTTGCTATCTCAAGACCAAGGAAATATTTTGGAACTCCCAAATCTTTGAATTTAAAAAACTGAGAAAGAAAGACCTCGAATGCTTCTGTCATATCTGGTCTATCAATGGCAATCATCATGTCATCAACATACATAACAACACCAAAGAAATTTGAATTATCTTTCTTGAAGAAAAATGAGTGATCTGAGGCTAATTGTTGAAGTCCAAACTTAGTAAATACTTCAGATAGTTTGAGATACCACTGTATAGAAGCTTGCTTCAAATCGTATAAAGATTTGTTTAGTTTGCACACAAGTTTTGGTCCATTAGAATTGCCCCCCTCAACAATAAGCCCAGGAAGAAGGTTCATATAAATTTCTTCTTCTAAATCACCATAAAGAAAGGCATTATTAATGTCCAAATGTGAGAGTGTCCAACCTTTGACAGCAGCAATAGCAGGCAAGAATATCACAGTAGTTAACTTAGCAACCGGGGAAAAAGTGTCAAGGAAATGAACACCCTCAAGTTGTGTAAATCCTTTAGCAACCAAACGAGCTTTGAGCCTCTCTATTGATGCATCAGCTTTAAATTTGACCTTATACACCCACTTACAATCAATGGGTATTTTCCTGGGGGTAAGGGCATAATTTTCCAAGTGTTTGTCTTTTCTCGTACAGATAACTCTTCTTGCATAGCTTGTTGCCAATCAGGTGAAGAAGATGCTTGGGAATATGATTTTGGTTCAAACACAGCAGTCATGAGAACTATGTATTTGAGGTGTTGGGGGGATAATTTGGATAGAGAGAAGAATATAGATATAGGATATGGTGTGGATGATGAGACAGAGTTGCACATATAATCAGTTAAGTGAGAGGGAGGTTTAATGACCCTTCCAGTTCTGGTGATTGGAGCAGGATTGCTGAGATTATCTGGAGATGAAGTATGTTGTGAGGCAGAAAGATTTGGTGATGCTGAATCATTTGGTGAGGTTGAATCATTTAGTGAGGCTGAATCATTTAGTGAGGCTGAATGATTATTTAGTGGGGCTGAATTATTGGGTGTGGCTGAAGTATTTTGTGCGGCAGAAGGAAATGAAAAGGGATGCAAGCGAGAAAAGGGAAATGAGTCTTCATGAAAGACTACATGTCTTGTTATTATTTCTTGCATAGAGTCAAGACTTAAGACACTATATCCTTTGTAGCCTGAGGGATATCCCAGAAAAACAATCTAGAGGCTCTTGGAGAGAACTTGTTTCTGTCTCTATGAAGAGTAGAGGCAAAACACAAACAGCCAAACACTTTCATGTGAGTGTAGGAATGAGATTTATTAAAGAGGACATGGAAGGGAGTGGTATCATTTGGTAATACAGAGGAGGGGATTCAGTTGATAATATATGATGCAGCAAGTACACTATCTCCCCAGAAAGTGATAGGTAAATGAGACTGAAAAAGGAGGCTTCTAGCCACATTGAGCAGGTGTTGGTGTTTTCTTTCCACTCTAGCATTTTGCTGTGAAGTTTCTACACAAGAATGTTGGACCAAGGTGCCAAAAGAGGTGTATAAAGATGGCAGATTGAATTCAGGCCCATTATCAGATCTTATGGTTTTAATCTTTCTGGAAAATTGTGTAGAAAAGGTGTGAAAAAACTGAGTCAGTATAGTCTTGACATCAGATTTGTGTTGCATGAGAAAAGTCCACACAAACCTAGATTTATCATCAACTATAGTAAAAAAAAATAGGCATAACCTTGTGTGGTGCATGGGAAAAAGGACCCCAAATGTCACACTGGATTAGATCAAATATATCAAAGGCTACAGAATTAAAAATGGGAAATGAAAGGTGATGTTGTTTAGCCAAGGGGCAGACTTCACAGATAGAGTCAGTAGTTTTGGAAAAAGAGAGAACATCATTCATAGATTTGAGTTTATTGAAAGACAAATAGCCAAGTCTTTTGTGTCAGATATCAATAGCAACTACAGAGTTTACACAAGGGCTCAAGTGTGAGGAACCTGGAGTAAGATCAGTGGAGGTGTCAAGAGAATAGAGGTTACCAAGTCTGCTACCCCTCCCAATCACAGTCCCCGGAGAAGCTCCCTGAATGAGGATAGAGTCATGAGTAAAAGACACATAACAAGACATAGATGAAGTGAGAGAACTGATAGAAATGAGATTGAAAGAGAAAGAGGGAACACAAAGCACAGACTGTAGGGTAATTGTAGGTGTTAAGTGTATGGTTCCCATATGAGTAACACCTGCCCTAGCACCATTTGGCAGATTCACAAAAGCATCATAAACTGGAGATGCATTAGTGAAGAAAGTAATATCACAACAAACGTGGTGAGTGGCACCAGTGTCAAGTAGCCACAGAGATGATCACAAAGAGGAAACAACAACAAAGGGTGATAATAGAGTAGTACCAGTAAAAGGACTTGGCTGAGTAGCAGGAATATGAGATGGAGATGGAGATGGTGATGAAGTTGATGTAGAGGTAGATGTGGCAGCAAGCTGTGTATGCAACAGAGAAATAAGCTGTTGGAGCAGATCAGAGGATGACAAATTAGGTGGTGCAGACAGTGGACTGGCAGCTGTTTTATCACATCCTTCAGAAACAGAGTCTTCAACATAGTGCACCACTTTAGAATTAGAGAAGTCTTTGTAGTTCGGCTTGCCTCTGCCCTTACCATATCCTTGAGGAAAATCATGTAAAGAAAAACATCTATCAACAGTGTGATTAGTGCGGCCACAATGAGAACATAATAATCTTCCTCGGCCAAAATTAGAAGAAGCTGCATTCACACTAAAAGGTTGTTCACTGGTGGAAATTGGAGAAGAGTTCATCAAACTTCCATCAATAGTACGTTGTCTCTCCTCTTGAATAACTAGAGAGAAAGCCTTAGACAGAGAAG
The DNA here is from genome assembly GCF_004379255.2 of Salvia splendens. Lineage (NCBI taxonomy): Eukaryota > Viridiplantae > Streptophyta > Magnoliopsida > Lamiales > Lamiaceae > Salvia > Salvia splendens. Next base: position 9,440,532 of record NC_056047.1, on the reverse strand, counting down.
GCAAAGGCACCGTTGATAAAATAGTGGATCGAATCTGAGAGTAAGAAGGATTCAAACCAATTAGGAATTGAATTGTGCATTCAGCTTCCTGGTGTGTATGCCACCGCATAGCACTATTGCATCTACATGTGCCACAAGTGCACCAAGCAGCAGGTTGTGAATGCTTGTACTCATCTCAAACGATTCAGAGATTAGTGAAATAAGTACTAACATCAGAAAGCCCTAGCACAAGAGCCATAAGTTGTTGCTTAAATTGATATGATCTAGCTGAATCACTTTGAGAGAAACGATCACTGAGATCGGACCAGATTTCATGAGCATTATCTAAATACATAATGCTTGAGCAAATTTATGGAGAAACAGAATTCCGCAACCACGAGACCACCATACTATTCCATCGGATCCAAGCGGAGAATAATAGATCATCATCATGTGGTCGCAGCAAGGATCCATCCACAAACTGCAGTTTGTTCTTAGCAACTAAAGCGGTAACAACAGATCTGCTCCAATTGATGTAATTGGAGCTAATGAGGACTTGAGAAACCAGCGGGAGGCTCAGATTATCGCTAGGGTGCATATAATACGGGCTGGTATGATCTTCAGCCGGAACAATTGCATCACCCCCGCGATTGCCACGATTACCACTATTATTCATCTTGAGAGATGAGGATAAAACTCAACACAAAAGAGAGGAGCGGAAACGAGACGATTACATCTTATACCATATTGAAGTTATGAATCCAAATATTATACACAAAATACCAAACGAAACCAGAGAATTTTAAGAGAGAAAACTAGAGAAAAAGAGAAATTTTATTGTTCTAACCTCAAATGTACAACCTTACAAAGAGATGGCTCTGCTCTATTTATGCTTCTCGAGCTGACCTCTAATGAGCTAAGAAAAGATATTTCATCCGGAAAAGCCAGTTGTACAACTAACTACCTAACTAACAACCGTGCCAGCTGTGTAACTAACTTCCTAACTGACTCCAACGGCTATTATTCATCCGCGCTTCATTCTTCAGCTGAAACCTGCTTCAATAATTTTCATGCTATTTGGTTCAATTTACTAGTTTTTGAAGTTGAACATTGTTTCAATTTTGTTTTCATCGCGTGCAATTGGACCTGTATACTCCATTGCATGCTCAATTTGATAAGAGTACTTCTTTTTGTTAGAATGTTTAATTTCTCTTTATTTGAAGTGGAGACTGGAGATTGCTGATGAAGAGACTCCGTGCATGCGGAGATTTCGATGTTTCACGGGAAATATTTCACTTCGTTTTTGGTGTTTGTTAGGCGAAATCTAATCTTAGAATTCCGATTTTTCAATTTTGTTGTTACTTGTCTTTTTCGTTTGTTTGGTAAATTTTAAGTGAGTTGGTGCAATTAGATTCTATTGCATAGATATCCACTCATGTATGTATAGTATGTATACATCTGCAAGTTCAAGTTGTGAGATCTATATGGATATGGGGAAATATGATATGTGAATATCTCCAAGAATATCCCCAAAATCTCTCTTATTTAGTTAGTATTGATTTACATATCTTTTCATATCTCTTGTCTTGCTTAGAATCCTTATTATAAATAGGGCTATTGTCATTCTCTTTAATCAATCAAGAAATATCATAATTTTCCTATTTTTATTGTCTTCTTTAATTTTATGCTAACCTTTTGGAGCTGATCCCTGGGAAAGCCCGTGACGTCCACTTTTATCTCCGCCGTCGACCTCTCGTCATCGCCGGATCCTTGTTAAGGGAGTGCACCCTTAACAATTGGTGCTTTCATTGTTGACCTCATGTCGGATTCTCAATCGTTTGGAGGGCGAATGGAGCCCTTGTGTTCTATGCCGGTGGTAACAGACCCGGTTCTTTCACCAGCAGTCGAGTTGCCTGATCTAGACCCAATTAAGGTCATGTTCGAGCATATGTTGGCTGGTATGGCGCGGCTGGAGTCACGCATGGATGACTACGATTGGCGTCCATCGTCGTCGCGTATTCCAAATCGGCCAGAGCCGGAGCCCCCGGATACTCGCGCGAACCACCGTCTGGTGGATGTCAACGCGTCTTACACCACTCCACTCTCGGTGATCAGCGCTGTCGCACCCCCCGTCACAGCCACCGCCCCGGTCCTAGGGTTTCAAGACTGCTTCCGTTCGAACCCTAATGGGTCGTCGGCCTCTTTTCAGAGTGGGCTCACAAATCGCATGCAACAGCCCGAGTCGCGGTCTGCGTGGCCAACTCCAGCGTGGGACCTACAAACAGGGTCGAGGCCAACTCCAGCGTGGGATGTTTGGGGCTCTCGCTTCGGCGATCAGACCAGCCAGGGGATTAGGTCAGCGTGGGACCCCCCGGGGCATCGGCACCCGGCGTCATTGCCGATCGCAGACACCGCGCGCAACCCGCCGCGGCCGGAGCCCGATCCTCCCTACAGCCGCACGACTGCGCATCAGTTGGAGGTAGCCATTCCCTACATCCCATGGTTCTCGACGGTGCCCGTCGCTACGCCGTCTCTACCGGTGACCGCTCCATTCTTCAATCTGCATGAAGGATTTCGCCCAAAGCCTAATGGGGCGTCGACCTCAATGCATTCACGCGACGCTCAACGCTTAGTCCAGCCGGAGACACATTCGGCGTGGGATCTGCCCCCCACATAGCATGGACCCGCAGGCTGGGATCTGCCCCCCTCGGCGCGTGCGCACACCTCTTGGGACCTGCCTCCCACGTCGCGCGCACCCCCGGCATGGGATACTTGGGGTAATCATTTCAGCGATCACCACGCACATGGAGGATGGTCGTCGTGGGACCCGCCAGGACTACCCTCATCGCAAGGATTCCCGACATATGAGCAGCCATCCCCAACTAGGGCTGGCAAATCGTGCGGATTGGGTTGTTATCGGGTCAACCTGATAATGACCCAACCCAATAAGGCCTAACCTGAACCCGACCTGTTAAGGAAACTGTAAATCCGAACACGAACCCGACCTACTACCTTCAAATCCGAACACGACCCTCACCCGACACGAACCCGTTATCGACACGATATAATATGGGTTGACACGACACGATAACAACCCGAACCTGATATTACACGATTAAAACCTAATATTACACGATTAAACCTTAATTTTTAACCTAATTTACACAATTAAAATTCGTTTTATACTATTTAAACCTAATTTATAAGAAATTTAAAAATTAAAGTAATATGTATTTTTTAAATAATAATAAAAATAATAATATTATTTCTTAATGGGTTACCCGTATCCGACCCGCATCCGACCCGAACCCAACCCGAAATTATCAGGTTCTTAATGGGTCAACCCGATAAGGACACGGATCCAATAAGACTTGACCCAACCCAATAATTTCGTGCGGATTCGTGTCAGATTATCGTGTCGTGTCGAAAATTGCCAGCCCTATCCCCAACGGGCTGGCCCCCACAGCCGTTATACTACCAACCGTCTCCCCACGACAACCACTATCAGCCCGACGGCTACGGACCGCCGACCACGTATGTGCGTGAACCATCCCACCAGCCGCATTCGGGGGCTCCCCAGCACCCACCCTATTCGGGTTTGGAGTCTTATGTGCAGCGGTTTCGGGTCCAAGACACTCAGGTGGGGGAAGAAAACATGGGGGAGAATATGGATTCAAATGGACAACAGGATGTCCAAGACATTGATGACGTGCAAAAGCTGAAGATAAAACAGCTTCGAGAGGCGGCTGCCAAAGGAGAACTTTCTGCTTGTGGCACTGAGAAAGAGCTTCTAGACGTGGTACGTGACAATGATATAGTGAAAGAGGAAGCCAATGGGGAGAAAATTGTCACAACTGTGAAGAAAGATTCTGTTGTTATGAACTACAGTGAGTCAAGAAGTGAACCACCAGCTCAAACAGGATCAACACCTGACGAATCGAAGGAGGAACCTCGTATTGTCAATTTTATCTCACTTATTTGCACTGTAAAGCAGCCTCTAGGTGAAGGTCTTGAACGTTGGTGTGGATTTTACCAGAGCTTCATCATACTCAGAAGGGTCTATCACACATCGATATGTCATCCATGGCAGGCATCGAGCCTCACTCGGTGAATGTTTATGGGAATAATGGAGGAAGTCGTTCAATTATTCGGTGGGCATTTTGATCCGGGGGGAGTTATTTCGCCAAAGCTGTTGTTTCAGACTCTCTTCATTGTGTCGTGGTCCCCACCTTGAGGACAAGGTGGATTTTAACCGCGGGGGAGTTGATACGTGAATATCTCCAAGAATATCCCCAAAATCTCTCTTATTTAGTTAGTATTGATTTACATATCTTTTCATATCTCTTGTCTTGCTTAGAATCCTTATTATAAATAGGGCTATTGTCATTCTCTTTAATCAATCAAGAAATATCATAATTTTCCTATTTTTATTGTCTTCTTTAATTTTCTGCAAACCTTTTGGAGCTGATCCCGGGGAAAGCCCGTGACGTCCACTTTTATCTCCGTCGTCGACCTCTCGTCATCGCCGGATCCTTGTTAAGGGAGTGCACCCTTAACAAAATATGTATGAAAAGATGTTGAATTAGTGTTGGTGTTGCATAATGCATGGCTTGTAAACTCTATCATTTCAATTAACTTGAAACCCTCACTTCTGTGTAGCTAAGTTTGTCGACAGCTCGTGTGATGAGTAGCTGCATAAAGCCGAAAGCAAAGCTTGATACAGCCCCGTTAGTTCTTCTTCACGGATTCGATAGGTTTGAGAGTGTGAAGCTTATTTGGTAATTTTCAGAACATTGCTCTGTTTTTGATTCTTCACATTTATTCTTTCAGCTCATGTTTTGAATGGAGGTACGGTCTTCCTTTACTCGAGGATGCTGGATTTGAGACGTGGGCTGTTGATGTTCTTGGATGGGGCTTCTCTGATTTGGGTAAGTTCTCTTAATTAAGATTCACTCTACTACTTAGATATGTGCATTGTATCTTGCTTAACTTTTATTTTCGTGTTGTGATTTACTAGAGAAGCTTCCCTCGTGCAGCGTGGCTTCCAAGCGTGATCACCTCTATCAGGTGTGAACTCTCCTATCCGTGACTTATGTTTACGTGAACACTCTTTTAGGTTATTATTTGCACGTTTATGAAGTAAACTTCCCTAGATTTTGGGATTAGATCTAAGCATGTGCAGTTTCAGACAATAGATATGAAGTAGTGTTGCAGAGTACCAAAATCTTGGGAGAGGTCGACAAGCACATGTTTGGGCTGATTATTGCTGCATTCTAAAACACATGTGAAGTTTAGCTTACCATTTAAGATTGATTTCTTTTGAATTATAATAACCCTTATCACTGATGCAGATTGGTCGTCCACACTGTCTCTTCCCTTGGTGGGCTGATTGATGCAACCGTTGATTTTTTTACTAGCGGAGGCTACAACGTCAGTGCTCAAATCGGGGAGGTATGTGTATAATGAAATTTGAGCCACAGTCATACTCCAGTTTCTATTCGGAACGATCTGATCTGTTTTCTGCAGGTGAAGCAGCAAACACTGATTATATGGGGAGAAAATGATCAGATTATAGACCATAAGCTTGCAGTGGTGAGTTTTCGTCTCTGCTTCTGCTGCAGGACGTTGAGAATGGAACAAGTGACACATTGTTTCTTTTCCTAAACAGAGACTGCACAGTGAAATGCCAAATGCAATGATACGGCAAATACCAGAGTGCGGCCACATCCCTCACATAGAGAAGCCTGCTGCTGTTTCCAAGTTAATAGCAGAGTTCGTTCAAGCTGATAGCAAGGTATGTATGGTTGCTTGAGGAAATGAAGACTTATAGCTTCGCCTCTTTATGGACTTGATTTCGTGCTAGTGAGTAGTGACCTGTGTTTCTTACAAGCAATGATCCTATCGTCTGGTCGTGAGTGATTCCTTTCCACAATTTGTGTTTGCAATGATTTGACTTGATTTGATTATTGATCCGAGAGTATAAAGCTTTACTATGCTATGATTTTAATCTTCGCACATTCTTTAGAAAGCATTGAGTGTTGTAACCTGCACCTGGTAAGAGGTTAAGTCTTTACTTTTAATGATTCTTGAAATCTCAAGAAGATGCTGTATGTCAGGATACTCATGAAAGAATCACCTATGTAGGTGAGAAGTGAGGCCGCTTCGTGTGTGTGAGTCACTTATGAATTCCAAAGAGGTGTTCCACGGCCGAAACGGACAAAAATGTGAGAACTAATGGAGTTGAGACAATATTGTGTTGATGCTATTGACTAGGCATACACCAATGAGGAATAGTTCAAGGCATCGCGTCCACTAGCCCGCCGGTATGTCCGATAGTGTTGACTATGGAAGGTTCAAAATCACAAGTTACCTCTCCAAATGCAGTATTGTTTCTCGAGAACTGAGCAAAAGAGTCTGCATGCATGCATACACGTCATGTGTTGGTTTGAGCTTGCAGCGCTCTAACCAATGTGGGGGATTGTGGAAAAAACATGTGAGAAATTAGAGGGTCTCAAAACCTTTCCTTTTCATAAGTCTTTTGGCTTTTCAACTTAAGGTAACCTCCAAGTGGTTTATGAGGATCCTTAATGCCAAGACTCTTCATGTAGGCACTCATATCCTATAAATAGATGGAGTTTTGGAAGATGAGAACACCAACAACAAATATTCTCTCTACTCTCTCTAGTCTCTACATTCTAGTGTGCATCTTAGGAGCATTGCATTGCTCGGTTCTCGCCTCCAATTTAAGTTCGCCGGAGCCTACGAGTTTGAGGTGCTTTAACTCGATAGGAGGAAAGTCGTTTCATCTTTGGGGACATTACGCCAATCCGTGAGCACTAGCCGGGGCATATCTCGTCTTGCGGAGAGAGGGATACCTCGACTCGACTTAAAGAAGACTATAGTTTGCATCTTGTTCCTTTTATTGTATTTACTTTGTTTTATTTATCTTCTAGTTTTTGGTTCTTTTGTAATAGCAAGAGTTTGCCCGTGGCTACAATATTTGCTACAAGTTGTGTGTTCATAGTTTTGGAAATATAGTGATCACCGAGTCTATGATAATTAAATTGTGTGGGGGGCGAAAACGGATAAATGTATTTCCATATGAAGGAAGGAGTACCAAGTTACAGCTTTTTGGATACATAATGCATGTGACCATCCTATATTTAATTCGCTGTTGGAGTATTATTAAATGGATACAAGAAAAATAAATAACACTCCATTTCCTCCTCATAAATATAGGTACGGTGATAATAAAAGTTTTAATACAAAAATAATTAGAATATTTTTAGAGAATAAGATCCAAAATAGTAAAAAATATTATATTTATGGACGAAATGAGTAAGAAAAAAAAAGTCCAAAGTCCTTTCGTTCATACAATGTTGGATCCAAGTCCTATAGGTAATTTGTACATATGATTTACCTCGTTACTCAATATAAGAATAACTTGGTATCATTTGATATTAAATTTTGTAATCCATGGTATACTTTGTTACTCCAGATAAAAATAAGTTGGGATCAGTTGATATGAAATTGACCCAAAGATATACTGGGGCTATATAGAGTAGTATAATTATGTTTCAACCGAACATAATGTCGCGACTCTCTAATTTTTAATTGACTTGTGTTCATAAAAAGATTAATATGAATTAATGAGGTGAAAAGTAGACTAACATATTGCAATCTGTTAAAGCAAAAAAAGAATGATATAAATGTACTCATTATATATAACACTTGTTGTAGGCTTGATTAAAAGTAGGCGTATTTACTAAACAAATGAATTCTTATCGTATTCTTATTTTCATTTTATTCTACCTTTCATTCTATTTTATTATATTAAAAATTGCCTAATTTTCTAAATATTACGCTAAGAAGTAAAAAATGAAACAAAGGCAATAAAAGAATAAAGTTGAGAACAGAGGAAGCACAAAAAAAGAAAATGGCATCCGAAAAGTCATGTCAGTCAACAAATCATTACATATCACTATTAAACAAAATCCGGGTAACAATTTTTGACACTGCACAAATGCAATACGAATATATATAAAATTATTGGATTTGAATTCTTATCAAATTGATCCAATAAGAATTCTATGATTTCAGACTGAATTCGTGATAGATTCAGGCTACATGTTAGGCAATAAATTATTATTTCAACTATCTTTTTATTAAGAATATTAGTATAATTTAATTTTATTATTTAAATTTCATCATGTGATAACAGTTTTTATTATGTAAAATCAGGCGTTAATTGTTTAATATCATGTTCAAGTCGTTATCATGTTGTAGCAAACTAAATTATATCGTAATATACTATGTTAACAGAAGGGCCGACAATTTTTAACATAACACGAACATGCACGAAGCTAATGGTTTGAACTCCAATAAAAACCCAATGATTACGGTCTGAGTTAGGATTTGACCTTGTTGGATACTTGGATTGGATGGATATCGGGTTAACCCAATAACAACCCAACTTGCTTGATTTGGCAGCGCAATAAAAATGCTCTTAAGATAAAAAAAAGGGAAAAGAAAAAATCTGAAAAAAATGTAGAACTTTAAATGTGACTACTCCTATTATTGCTAATAAAATACATTAAGATTCGAAAAATTAGAATCTCATTGTCCACAACTTGGAGTAATTTTTAATTCACTCGTAATAGTATTTTATTACAAATTTTCACAAATTTATAAAAATTTAAAAATGCTCTTCACATCTGGGGGCATTTTCGATAAAATTAGTCTAAATAGTGAAAAAATACTTTAGATATGATTAAAGATAAATGTTCAGGCCATCCGCAATGGGGCGGACGATGGCGCGCATCGTCCGCGCCTGCCATCGTCCGCCCCATTGCGGGTGCGTGACATAGGCCGCGGACCATCGTCCGCCCCACTGTGGGCTACGCGGACGATGGTCGCGGACGATGGCACGCGTTTTTTAATTTCTATTTAAATCTCGTTTCTCATTCATTTGTACATACGGACATATCGACTATCTCTTTACATATTCTCTCTCAACATCCAACCAAAATGAATCTCGGCGACGACACCAATAGTTCTAGTTCGTCTGAGTCTGATAGTTCGACGTCAGAAGCATTAGATGCAGCCGTTGAAGAGGCCATGTCGGCATGCTATGCGGCAATGCAGCGCGAGGAGGAGGCGGCGGCAGCGGCGGCTGAGCAAGTCCATAGGCCTATTCGACATAGGACGTATGTCCGACGCGACCACCCGGAAGCTCACAGACATCTGGTTGAAGACTATTTTGCCGATCAACCACGATGGGGCCCGACTGTTTTCCGCCGCCGGTTTAGAATGTCGCGGTACCTTTTTCTCAGCATTGTTCGGACATTGTCTTCACGTGATGAATACTTCACGTTTCGGGAGGACGACATCGGCAAACCAGGCCTTACACCATTGCAAAAGTGCACGACTGCTATTCGTCAGTTGGCATACGGCACCACGGCGGACCTTTTTGACGAGTACCTCCACTGCGGGGATTCTACAGGCCGCGAGTGTCTGAAGCGCTTTTGTCGGGGGATAGTAGAGGCCTATGGCGACACATATTTGCGCAAGCCGACTGCCACTGATTGCCAGGGTCTGATGCAGATGCACGAGACGGCGCACGGGTTTCCTGGGATGCTCGGGAGCATCGACTGTATGCACTGGCAGTGGAAGAATTGTCCGACGGCGTGGAGAGGCCAATTCACAAGTGGATACAAGGGCAGCCACCCGACGATAATCCTCGAAGCCGTCGCTGACCATCGACTCTGGATCTGGCATGCTTACTTCGGCGTAGCCGGGTCGAACAACGACATTAACGTCCTCAACTCGTCCACCCTCTTCACCGAGCAATGTAACGGCAACGGCCCGGCCTACTTGGCTGATGGCATCTACCCACGGTGGCCAGTTTTCCTAAAGACGATCAGCTGCCCAATTGGTGAGAAGAGGGTTTTATTTGCGCAAAAGCAGGAGTCGGCGCGGAAGGATGTCGAGCGGGCATTTGGTGTGCTCCAATCACGGTGGGCAATTGTGAAAGGGTCGGTTCGTTCCTGGTACAAGGAAGTCATCGCCGATGTCATATATGCGTGCATAATCATGCACAATATGATAGTCGAGAATGAAGGCGGAAGCATCACCGATTGGAATGAAGATGATCGTGCATCTAGCTTGACCGGCACGTTGACCGAGACACCCGATAGAGGGTTACCGTTAGGCTTCAATGAGGTTCTATCTAGACAGGCCTCAATGCGCAACCAACAGGATCTGCGCAGCTCATGAGCGACATGATTGAAGAAGTGTGGGCTCGTAACCGCCGTCGCTGAGTTTGCGTTTTTTTTGAATTCGCATTGTAATGTATTAATTTTTATTAAATGAAATGAAGTTTTTGAAATTCGTATTTTAATTTATTAGTTTTTTTAAATTCGTATGGATTTTGTAAATATTAAAAAATGATCATAGGGCGCGCCTTAGGGCGCCCCACTGTAAATGGGGAGGTAGGAGGATAAAACTGATGACGTGTCGCGCCTTAAGGCGCCCCACTGCTGATGCACTCCGTACGTGTAATTCATCCTTAATACTTACATAGTAATACATTAAAAGTAGTAAGTACATTTTTCTGAAAAAGGAAGAAGGGAGCAGGTAGGCAAGAGCTAGGGGTCCCACCCTGCCTCATAAAGGTCCGATGAATAATGATTTGCGAAGCTAAAATCCTAACTGAACGGTCCACAAATTTGTTTGCCCATTTACCCGGATTCTTTCGGGTCGACCCACGATGCTTTTAGCCGGCGCCGCTCTGTCTCCGCCGCTCGTGGGACCCAAATTCGCCGCCGAATTCAGACTACATTATAATAGTAAAAGGCAAAGCTTCATAACCTCCGCCACCAATTTTCCCGCCTTTCTTCCTAAAGAAATCAACAATATTACAGACCCTTTCGCCAGAAAGCTGGCTTCCAGGATTGAGCGACTCCCCGTCGATGTAAAGCTTTGTATTGCATTACCTTATTTTATTAATCTGATTTTCATGCTATTTGGTTCAATTTACTGGTTTTCGCAGTTGAACATTGTTTCAATTTTGTTTTCGTCGCGTGCAATTGGACATTGCATGCTCAATTTGATACTCCACATCTTTTTGTTAGAAAATAAGTAATGTTTAATTTTTTTTATTTGAGCCTAAGTGGAGGGACCGGAGAGTGCTGACGAAGAAACTCCGTGCATGCGGAGTTTTCGATGTTTCACGGGGAATATTGCACTTCTTTTTTGGTGTTTGTTAGGGGAAATTGAATCTGGAATTCTAAATTTTGTTGTTACTTGTCTTTTTCATTTGTTTGGTAAATTTGTAGTGAGTTGGTACAATTGGATTCTACTGCATTAATATCCACTCACTCATTTATGTATTGAATGTATATATTGCAAGTTTAAGTTGTGAGATCTGGATGGATATGGGGAAATATGTATGAAAAGATGTTAAATTAGTGGTGGTGTTGCATAATGTATGGCTTGTAAACTCTGTCATTTCAATTAACTGGGAATCCTCACTTCTGTGTAGCTAAGTTTGTCGACAGCTCGTGTAATGAGTAGCTGCATAAAGCCGAAAGCACAGCTTCATACAACTCCACTAGTACTTCTTCACGGATTTGATAGGTTTGAGAATGTGAAGTTTATTTGGTAATTTTCAGAACATTGCTATGTTTTTGATTCTTCACATTTATTCTTTCAGCTCATGTTTTGAATGGAGGTACGGTCTTCCTTTACTCGAGGATGCTGGATTTGAGACGTGGGCTGTTGATGTTCTTGGATGGGGCTTCTCTGATTTGGGCAAGTTCTCTTGATTAAGATTCACTCTACTTCTTCGATATGTGCATTGTATCCTGCTTAACTTTTATTGTCGTGTTGCGTTTTACTAGAGAAGCTTCCCTCGTGCAGCGTGGATTCCAAGCGTGATCACCTTTATCAGGTGTGAACTCCTATCCGTGACTTCTGTTTGTGTAAACACTCTTTTAGGTTGATATTCACAGAGTTCATTATGAATTAAACTTCCCCATATTTTGGGATTAGATCTAAGCATGTGCAGTTTCAGACGAAAGAAATGAAGTAGTGTTTGCAGAGCACCAAAATCTAACTACTGTACACAGTTGTCAACTAATGATGCCATCCTCTAATGTTCTGCCTTAATTGTTTCCTTGAACTTTAGGTAACCTAACCTCTCGACTCTTGGGAGAGGTCGACAAGCACATGTTTCGGATATATATTGCTCCATTCTAAAACACGTGAAGTTTAGCTTACCATTTAAGATTGGTCTTACCCAGTTTTGGAGATCCTATGTTAAGAGGCCGATGATTTTGGTCGGACCAAGTCTTGGAGCTGCTGTTGCCATTGACTTTGCAGTCAACCACCCGGAAGCTGTAAGTATCGTTCTGAGATTTTCCTTTAATTGTGATTGTCATTTTTGTATAAACTACTGAGCTCCCTATACTTCATTTAAATTTCTAGGTTGACAAGCTGATCTTGATTGATGCAAGTGTCTATGCTGAAGGCACCGGAAACCTTGCTACGTTACCTAAAGTGATGGCATATGCCGGAGTGAGTTCCACAACAACTTGAATGCTCATTAATTCCAAATTCATGATTGTTGCTTGCATTAATTCCAAATTCATGATCAAGCTATGACATTAGTCCTCTTTCTGGATTTATATCTTTTCCAAATTCATGATCAAGCTGTTCTAGTGATTGTTGCTTCACATTAATTCCAAATTCATGATCAAGCTATGACATTAGTCCTCTTTCTGGATTTATATCTTTTCCTGAGTTCATATCGACTGATTAATCTTCAAGAACCCTATGCCAGACAGTCGATATAATATCTCTTGACATCTAAGTCATATTCATCTGCTGCGCAGGTATATTTGTTAAAGTCCTTACCATTGCGCCTCTATGCGACTTCATTGACTTTCAATACCTTAACATGGGATACCTGCTATGAGTGGGCTAAGGTGAGTGGTAATCTTTGATACACTGAAAATGAAAAAAAAATCCGCACAACTGTTACCATTTTTCTATATTGATTTCATTTGAATTATAACAACCCTTATTGATGCAGATAGGACGTCTACACTGTCTCTTCCCTTGGTGGGCTGATGCAACAGTTGATTTTATGACAAGCGGAGGCTACAATGTCAGTGCTCAAATCAGGGAGGTATGTATATAATGAAATTTGCACCACAGTTATACTTCACTCTCCTTTCGGAACGATCTGATTTGCTTTCTGCAGGTGAAGCAGAAAACATTAATTATATGGGGAGAAAATGATCAGATTATAGACTATAAGCTTGCAGTGGTGAGTTTTCGTCGTACTTTCTGCTGCACAACGCTTAGAATGGATTAAGTGACGCGTTGTTTCTTTTCCTAAACAGAGACTGCACAGTGAAATACCAAATGCAATGATACGGCAAATACCAGAGTGCGGCCACATCCCTCACATAGAGAAGCCTGCTGCTGTTTCCAAGTTAATAGCAGAGTTCGTTCGAGCTGATAGCAAGGTATGTATGGTTGCTTGAGGAATTACAGACTTATAGTTTCGCCTCTTTATGGACTTGATTTCGTGCTAGTGAGTAGTGACCTGTGTTTCTTACAAGCAATGATCCTATCGTCTGGCCGTGAGTGATTCCTTTCTACAATTTGTGTTTACGATGATTTGATTATTTATCCGAGAGTATAGAGCTTTACTATGTCGTTTGCAAAGCTATTGAACAAGCTCAAGTGATTTTACTTTTATAAAGGCGAATCGATTCATCACCAAATTATCTAAATGCATTAGTTGCATTCAGTGGCAAAACCATAAATTTAAACAAGTCGGTGCTATATTTTTTTTTAATACAATAATTCAATTTTACATGTAATGTATTCACAAAAGTTGAAACTGAGTAACATTTTCTTGTGTGAAACCATATCCCAAAACTCAGAAAATAAATGTTGGCGCGGAACTGCGACGCGTAAATAAATCAGTCCCTTTATATAGCATTATCTTATTTCTTATAACTCCTACTTTTTTATTTAAATCATGCTGCAACTTTACTGTATACTCTCCATTACTATGAAACATAGAGTTGGGCTGTAATATACACAAATAAAAGAAAATGGCCCAAATGATTCAGCTGTAGGCTATTAGTAATAAGTACTACTAATAACTAAGGAACTCAAATAATGAGCCCAATAGAACAAGAGAAGAAGCTTTGGGTAAAGGAGCCGACAATGTAAAATTAAGTCTCTTTTGATTTACGTCGTATAAATAAGTTATCAACTCATGCCAACACTACAAATCAAATCTTGATTGGTGGCAAAATCAAATCAAATTAAAATATAATGATTCACATGAATCTTAAATTTTTGCTGCTTGGTTAGAATCTTGGCTAAGCAACCCTAGATATTTCAAGAGATAGGAAGAGAGACACAAGCAGCATTATTGCTGAACTTATGAGTGTGGCACTATTATTCTTGGGACCGCTATATGCATATACCACACCGACCCCCGGGTCAAGTCCCCCGCTGCCACCCGTTCTGCACAATATTTGAACAAAAAGGAGTGAGAAATGTGACATTTTTAACAGCAAAAATGCATAACCAGAATTAAATTCAATAATGATGCTGCAGGACGAGATATCAATTAAGGTGAAAATGTGAAGTTCAAACCTGGGAGTAGCCTGGGACCCACATGCACCTGCAAATATATTAGTATTTACAAAAAAAGAAATAAATAAATCAATTAAACAAACAAAAAAATGTATACTAGGAATAGTAGATAATTTTGATGAAAATGGGAAATTACTAAAGGGGGCAGATTGAGAAAGAGCAGCAGCTCCTTGAAAATCACAAGTTGCACCAAGCTGAGATTTGAGCTGATAATAGCTATTAACAGCGTAACTGCAGTGATCTTGGAGAGTGTTTGGATTGTAACACCTCCCAGTTGGGAGGATTGCCGAGCAATCAGCTCCGTTTCCGCAAGCGTAATCCAGGGTTTTCTGCAGCACGCTCTCGCTCAGCCCTGACTGGCACACGCAATAGGCTTCAACTGCAAGAGAAGAGGGATGGATGATTAGTTGAAGAAGAAGAAGAAGAAGACGATTCATTTCAAAGTTAACAAAAACTTTAATTTCTTTGTTTTTACCTGAAGAGGCAGCCAAGGCTGAGAAAATCACAAAGCTAAACACAAAAGGAGACATCATTATTCTCTAATAAACTAAACAAGCCAAAAGAAATCTTCTACTAGTAAATAAATCTGAACCAATATGCATGGGAAAAGATAGTGGTATTGTACGTATTTATAAGTGTGTGAAGTTGGAGTTATTTGGGTTACTATCTTTTTGCATTTTATTTAATATTTCTTCTCTATTTTGGTAATTTGTCTACGGATAAATCTAACATACCTTATTTTTGGGCATAATATCGTAGAAACAAACGAAATAATCATTTTAATTATATTTTTGTAATAATTTGTTAGAACACGCACGAATTGAAGTGTAATGAATCTAATTTTATATTTACTGGAGCATATTTTTGTTTATTGTAGTGATGTTGCTACAATGACATTTGAACTATCGCATTCGAAATTGTTGGTTGGGTTAGAATTTGCATTCAAATTTGGGTAATTATATCACTCTAGATTTTCGTTTAGTTCGAATTTGGGTAACTATATCAAACATTGGTAGTTGGGTTATTATTAGATTGACATAATAACGATCTGGATTGTTAATGCCAAAAATAAACACGATTTATTAAGGAAATTCTTATCTGACTAGGAATTCGACTGGATACATTCAAACCAAAACACAATCCACATACGAAACAAATCCGTCAGCGACACGTCCTATTTGTGCTGATACGACAGGATATATAGTAACTACACAAACTCGACAACACACGACAACTACACGAAACATGAAAAAACAGCAAATCTAACCATGGAGGAAAATGAAAATATAGTTTTAAATCCTGATTGAACGTGTCTCAAGCCTATTCGAATTATACACATCAAACATGGGAATCGAAAAATCGGAGTCACATTCACCTTCATCTGATGCAACAACTGGAGACACTACTCAAAGTGCAGCGCCATTGCCTAAGACTTGGCACCAAATATACTTTCTCCCGCAAAAAGAGACGATGGAGCACAAAGCCGAAGAGTTACTAAATCGTGTGGAGGAAGAGAGACCGATGACATGAGAACAAATCTTCGACAAGAAAAAGAAAAAAGAGGCAACAATGTCAATGTCACGACCACACTTAACTAAGGATAGCAAGGTCCGTGGAATCGCGGCTAGGGGGAGGAATTAAGAAGATGAAAAAAAGAAAGAGGAACAAAATCAAGAATCTTAATTATTTGCACTTATTTATCCTATTGGCCGGGCATATGCATTTATATTTTGCTTCGGCTTCTTTCAAGCGTTTAACTTTTTGCTTCAACTAAATCAAAAGATTTAATTTATGAAATAATTAATCTGAATATTAATTTCTTAAGGTTCATATTCAACTCAAAGGATTTACCCATCCTCAACCTTCTTGGTTTGGAGATTGGACTCTCTAATTAAATCGAAAGAATTTATTTACTTGGAATAAATTCATTTCATTAAGGAAAAAATAATTCCAATCAAGGCTTTTTCTTTAAATTAAATCGGATTAAATTAATATTATACTCCCTCCGTCCCACTCAAGATGACGACGTTCTTGAGTGGCACGCGATTTTAGGAAGTGTTGTTAGGTGGAAAAAGTAGAGAGGAGAAAAGTAGTTGAATATTTTAATGAGGAAAGAAGCGAGAGGATGTTATTTCCAAAATTGGAAAGTGGTCATCTTGATTGAGACAAACAAAAAACGAAAGTTGGATATCTTGAATGGGATGGGAGTACCTTTTAAATCAATCAAAGGATTAATTCATCTTGTGGTCTAAATTTGATTTTGATTATGCATTTAAAATTGGTTATTGATCAATGATCACGATCCTATATATAGACATTGCATTCTTCAAACTAAATCAGCTTACTTAGAACTGAGAACCACTCCCCTATCCATCATGGACATGCTCTCATATAGATAGGAGAATGATTCAATCATAAATCAACCCCTTCCCCAAAAATAATTACTATAAACGAAAATGAACGAAAAAAAAGAAAAGGGTCCAAATTCTTAAAATTTAGCTGCTTAGAATCTTGGCTAAATAACCCAAGACATTACAAGAAATTGGATGAAAGACGCAGCAACAAGCATTATTGGTGAACTTATGAGTGTCACACAACTAGCACTTTTATCATTGACGCCGGTATATATCATATGGGCCGTCGGGCCAAGGCTCCTGCCAGGGATGGGGGTGGTCCCCGCCATCGGGTCAAGGCTCCCGCTAGGGATGGTGGTGCCTTGGCCCCCGCTGGGGGTGGTACCAGTTGGCGGGCCAAGGCTCCTACCCGGGATGGTTGTGCCTTGGCCCACGCCTCCTGGGGTGGTGGTGGTGTTGCCGCCACCCGCGCTGCACAATATTTGAACAAATTAAAAGGTGTGAGAATGACATTTTTAAGAGCATAATTGCATAACCGAACCCAAATTCAATAATGATGTTGAAGGACGATGTATTGATTAAGGTTTATAGAAAATATATTCTCTTATAAAAAGTAAAATAAAAAATCTGTTTTCTAATCAAAGTTTCTACACATTGTTTTAGTACGTTACGTTAAAACAATTATTGATTTATTGCACATCATAATACGTTGGTTTATCTGATAATCATATACAGTATCCATTGAATCATGTAGAGGGAAACATGATGAGTATTCAAGTGAATGATCACAACATCTATGGGGAAAACAAAAGTTTATATTGAAATAGATCAGAATTGGTTTCGACTTAGGAGGTAATGAAGAAATATGTTCTATCAATGAATTTCATTCATAAAAAATCGTTAGCTGGAGTAGAATTTTGTTTCGCTAAAGAAATAGGAGTAGTAAAAAAAACTTGTACGTATTCCAACAAAGCTTCTGCAAATATTAAAAATCCACAAAATCAAATTCTGAATAAGGAAAAAGTGAAGTTCAAACCTGGGAGTAGACTGGTACACACATGCACCGAGCATAGCTGCAAATATTAGTACAAAAAAATTATCAAAATCAACTAAACTAAAAATAAAAAAAAGTATTAATAATTTTGATGAAGATAGGAAGTTACCATTGGTGATATTTTGAGATAGAGCAGCAGCTCCTTTGAAATTACAAGTTGTACCAAGGTGAGATTTCTTATGATATAAACTATTAACAACATAATTGCAGTGATCTTGGAGGGAGTTTGGATTGTAACAGTTCCCAGTTTGGCTGATTTCTGAGCAAGCGTAATCGATGGTTCTGCAGCACGATGTCGCACAACCCTGAGTTGCACAGGCAAAAGGTTGCATCTGCAAGTTGAAGAAGAAGAAGAAGATTCATTTCAAAGCTAACAAATTAAAACTTGTAGTACATAATTTTTACCTGAAGAGGCAGCCAAGGCTGAGAAAATCACAAAGCTAATCACAAAAGCAGACATCATTATTCTCTAATAAATTAAACAAGCTCAAACGAAAACTTTTACTAGGAAAAAATCTTGAACCAACAGGAGAAGAGATAGTGGTATTGTGCGTATATATAAGTGTACATGTGTGAAGTTGGAGTCAGGCTCAGCATTATTATTTGGGTTACTATCTTCTTACATTTTACTTACTATATAATTTACTCTCTTTTCTTCTCTTTTTTGGAAAAATACTACAGTACTATAATTATTTTCCCTATTTCTGGACATAATATCGTAGCAACAAACTAAATAATCATTTTGGAACACCAATTTAAGTTCGGCGAGTCTTATTTCATATTTACTGCACATATTTTTTTTATTGTAGTGATGTTACTATAATGACATTTGAACTATCACATTTTTGTTATTGGTTGGTTGGATGATCATGATCTGCGTTCATATTTGGGTAACTATAGCACTCAGGATTTCCTTTTAATTAACACGATCAAAATGCACGAGTTGGGTAAAAATAGAAATTTTTATTTGTGATAACTTTTCTTTCTCTCTAATTTTCCACTAATAATAATTTAATCAGTTTTTTTCTTAATTTTATTTTACTAATTATGCGTTAAAATCCGTAACATCCAAAAATATGTTGTTTTATGGGACTGAGGAGTATGTTCGCTGCTAAAATTGTTGATAATAGATAGAATCATAGAAGGAGAAAAATTATGATATTACGAATCCACCACATTTAAGTCAAATGGGGCGGGTTGATATTTTTAGATTTATTGTTTTCATGAATGCGCCTCGACATCCATATTGGTTTGTAGTTCTATATTAAATGCAGCTCCCACCTCGAATCCCAACTGCACTATTAAATTTGCATCAATCAACCCTTACTAAAAAGTACTTCTCATTAAACCAAATTGTTCCCCCCGAAAATAATTGTGGTTCAAAATCAGGTATTCGCGGATAACTACATGTGAAAATGAGACACTCTCGGAACCGCAAATGTGTTTGCTAGTTTAAATACCCGGTGGCCGGTGTGAGTACTCTTTAATATAAATAGAGATGATATTTACATGTCAACAATTTTTTGCCTATATTGTTTTGAAAATTCATAATGCCAAAAATAGGATTTGTATTGGTGGACGAATGGATTAGTCTTGTTAGTACTTTTATTATTATTAAACGATAAATAAAAAGGAAAAAAAACACTACTACTTGTCAATATCTCCATCTTTTCCTACCCAACTTTTCACATTTTGCCACCTCTTGTTTTTGGTGGCCAATTGTGACATTGCTATATATCAATATCTATTTTTTTTTGAGTTTGAAATAGTGTAGACTTTAAAGAACTTAACACAAATTCGGAACAGTTTTATTAATTAGGAGTATAAGATAGAGCCATAGAGGTAAGAATTTAACGAATAACTACGTTCCTGTAACACCTTTATGTTATCATCATAAGGTTTGAATTCAAGGCTTACAATGATGAATTTTTATGAACGATATTTGTATTTACTCACAATTCAAGTCACTCTATATAAATGGAAGATAATTAAATTACTATACTTTTGATACACACGTAACACATGTACACACACATAATTAATATTCCAAATTTCGGTATAAATGTCACGTAAATTTACAGAATGACACCCTTTATGGGCAACTAGTTTTAACCCACGTGCGATGCACGATGAAATATTTTTTTATCATACGATTTTTAAATTATTAATTGATTAACACAAGATCAAATTTTGATTCCGAAAACAAATTGGTGGTATTGCAAGTTTTAAAATTGGACGATAGCTTTTCAAACCTCAAAATGGTTTTAAAATTGTATTTTGAAGTACAAAAATTGTGTGTAATCTAATATTTCCACAAAATTGTGTGTAATCTTTTTTGTATTCTGTATCCATTTAAATTAGTACTATACTTTATCATAGCCGAGCTTCATTACATTGCAATATAGTGACCCTAATACGCTAAAAACCCAAACCTTGAAACCTAAATCCTAAACCCTTAACGTCAAAATATAATCATCATGACCAACAAATGAGCGAAATATAAATAAATCCTCCCTCCGTCCCAGTTCAATTTTACTTTGTTAATCACTTTAGTATTTTTTTTATTAATAGAATTGGTATTTAGAGAAGATTTTATAGTATCTCAATGGGATAGTATTATTTATTGTCAATTAAATTAATAATAAATATCCTTTATATCTTGTGACCTTTCAAATTATTCAAGTGGAAGTGAAGAGACAAAACACATTTTTTTAAAATTAAATTTGACCACTTGTAGCGACACACTACGCACCTTTGTGAGAAAGTTTTTATACTTAAATGTCTAGATTGTAGTATTTAAATTATATATTTAAGCTTAAATGATAATTTCATAAATACCCCCAAAACTCCCCTTTATATATAGGTTAAGTCTAAATTAATCCGTGAATTTGGCAAAAAAAAAATACGCACATATTGCTATTAATATGATGTTAGTCTAAATTAATATACTTGTGTTTGTTTTATGAATAATAAACATTTACATATCAATACATTAATAGAATTTAAATTTTACTATATAAAATTGATGTGCTAATGCAACTAATAGTTACATATATATTTTAAAAAATTAAGATGAGCAAAGACAATAACATTTTATATTTACATGAATGTCATTGTATATTATTTTCATTTAATAATTACAAATATAATATTAAAATTCAATAAGGCAGTTTAATATTATAACGGTAATTTACAGCTAAAAAAACTTTCATCAACCTCAACATGGCTATCATTTTGTGATTTAATGCATAAGATTGTGTGGCCGATTTGTTTGCATCCATTTCCATAAGTATATATTTTTTTGTAACTCACGTATATAGACCAGTATTTCAAAGAGAATCATTTTTTTAACTCGCGGATATGGTAAATGTCATAATGTCAGGAAAGACTTTCATATAAAAATAACATAAAAATATATTTTCTAGATATTTACATGAAACATTTAAAATATTAGTAACCAATACTAAAAATAGATTTCAGTCAAAAAATTATAACAAATGGCAATACACTCAAGAGTAATAATTCACAAATTATTAGTAATATTATTCACACTCTAATATACTTACCATATGAAATTAAGTAATAGCAATAGAAAAACATATCAACGCGTAAGAAATTGAAGAAAATGGATTGTAATTTTTCTAATTGGCCAAACTATTTACAAAAAATATAGAAATATCTTGGACTTTCGTACCATCAAACATGAAAATGTATATATGGAATACTTACAAACATTAATTCTAGCCACCACCATCATCACCACCTATACACTAAATACTCTTTTCATATTGTTCTATAAATTCCAAATCCTTTGTCATTGCAAACTTCAAGATCGATGTTAATTCTATTTTTCCAAAACGATCGTCAAATGAAGACCGACGTTAATTCTATTGCTCCAACACTGCCACTAACTGAAGTAGTTGCACTTCCACCTGAAAGGTACATTTTGTTCAAACAACATGTTGTGGTTTCCAATTGTGTTGCAGATTTGTTAGGGAAAAAATGTTAAGATATGATGTTAGTTGAACTTACATATTCCTCTTTTCCTCTTCTAATCTCTTCTTTCGTTTTCTTGTGGCAGGCCATGTTGCTGCAAAAATATAGGTTACATGATATTGCAAAGAAATATGAATCTTCAATATAAAAAATATATCAAATCATAAACATAGAGAATACAATCCACATATTAAATTAAAAATCATTAATCGAGAGATGATGATACACAATGTAGACATGCATTTGATTAAAGGAATCCAAATTTATAGAAAATGTAATACCTTTTGGCATTCTTTCTCAATCTTAATTATTTGCAATTATCCTAATTCCATTTATTATGGATTAATTTAAACAAATAATTGGTACTTCAAAAATTCTGTGACCTTTCATATGTCTTTCACATGATGTAACTGCAAAATTAATGTAGAGGCCCTTTAGTCACACGTTTTTTACCTTAATCACACATTTAGAGATCCTTTAATCATATAGTTTTAATATTCATTTAAATATTTATAATGGCACATTATAATCCCAAACCAAAAATTTTAATTCCCAAGAGGCCCCCAAAACTCAACTTTTATATATGTAGAGTCAATAGAGAAGAATGTAAAAGGGATTACCGGATTAGAATGGCAAAAGCTACTAATTTTTCTATAAATACCAATTATGTTAATTAAAATTGTCATGGATTCATGACCGTGATGGAAAAAAAATGTCTTGTTTTGCATTTCATTTTTTGAGCCATCGTATACTATTACACTACTTGCACCTGGAAAAATGACTATGATCGTGAGATTAAAAAATAAAGCACATTTACATCACACAAACCAAAAACCCTAAAGAATGTATAATTAATACTTCTCCTAATGAGATTTAAGATATTGTTTATCAAAAGCTATAATTTAAGATTGCACTGGTAAGACACTTCCTAGTCGAGCTCATTCGTTGCAATATAGTGACCCTCTACACTAAAAACCCAAACCTTGAAACCTAAATCCTAAACCCTTAACTTTAAAATATATTCATCATGACCAACACATACACCAAATATCAATAAAAATCTCTCTCCGTCTCAGTTCAAAAATTTAGCATTGTACAAAATAATTTGAAAATTGAATAAATTCACAAATAATACCATACACTACTATTTGTGATGATAAATCTAAAATTAAAATTAAAGTACTTATATAAATATTAGAAATGTTTATAGTAAAAATAACATTCACATAAACATGTAAAAGTGAGTAGACAATTAAACTATAATTTATAGTATTTTAAATTGTCTTACTTTTAGATTTATCATCACAAATAGTAGTGTTTGGTATTATTTGTGAATTTATTCAATTGTTAAATTATTGTGTATAATGATAAATTTTTGAACTGAGACGGAGAGAGAATTTATACTATAAATTATAGTTCAAAATTGTCTATTGTACTATAATAATATACTAAGATTATCAAATTGATAATTTTGTAGGAGTATTCATTTAAATATTTAAAATTAGATTACTATCACAATTAGAAATACTGGAATAAAATTTCTCAACCGTAGTAGGTAGTATTCTAACTATAGTACAAATTTACAATAAAAAAATGAACAACAATAAGTAGAATAGAAATTACAATGAAAATAATAAAACAAATCGAACTATAAGTTGAGTCGAGGAAAACCCTCTTTCCGGCCTGCAGGGCAAATTACTTCCAGCTATTTGCTCTCGGATTGACATTGTTCCCATAGATAAAAGAACCTCCTCCTAATACGTAGAAACACCTCAAACTGTTAGACACTGATGAACTTGATGAAGCTTCGTGAATCAAGCAATATAATGCTCCTAAAATGCACATGACTAAAATATAGAAAACTTTAGAAAGGAGGAAGAATGCTATTGTTGATGTGTAATCCATCTACAAATCAATGCTTTTATATGTACAAAATAAGAATGCGAGAGGTTATGTAATTAAGTTGCCTTAAACCACAAAATTAAAGCAATGAAGGTTACAAGAAATGAAAAGCCAAATAAATGTCTCTCCATTATCATCCTCCACTACTCAAGCCATTATTCTCATAAGAGATCTCTCCTTTTATTTTATTCTTTCTTAATTTCTTTGCACAATTAGTTGATGTAATTTAACGTACGGGACTTGATATGCATGATTGAATCGAGACATAACATTAGTGATGGATCATAATATTAGATTATTTCAATCACACATTAAATCCAACAATATTTAAATTAAATTACTATTAAATTATTCAAAGCCATAGTTTCATAATAGTATTGTTAAATAGAATTTTTTTACCATGTATCATGTATGTACAATATATGTTTTATGGGGTAGTAATATTTACTATAGTGAAAATGGCTTGTTAAATAGATAAAGTCTTTTCGTTTCTCTAATTATCACACAATAAATACAATTTTTTTATTTTTCAAATTTTATTAAAATTTTTATAATGGTATTCTTGTTATTTTCTCCAAAACTCATTGAAGATGAAGGAAATTGTCTAACGGCTATTGCATAGGAATAAACTCTTAATAAATTCTCATCGCCATATATAACCGTCCAATTATATATATATGATCATGATTGTAATCAATTAACCAATTTAATAATTTTTATATATTGCGTTTACGTCCTTTTCATAAAATAGTTATAAAAAATCCCCAAAACTCTCCTTTTATATATGTATAAAAGGAGAGTTTTGGGGATTTTTTTTTTGTGGAAATAGTTAAACTTGAGCTTAGTTGATTCCAATGAATGCATAACGCAATTAATAACGGGAAAGTGAGGAAATCAAACAAATTTCTTGTACCTTTGTTTTTTAATACCATTGCAGATACGAAGAATGTGGCAAACAAAACTGAAACTAAACCCCACTATCGATAGGCTGAATTTTTTGCAATCTTCATAACTCGTTTCCCTCATTTATATTCCAAATATAAGCATCAAAATTTATTTCCAACACCTTTTTCACTTCCTCCGTCCTTTTGTCCTCCCCCATTTATTCATCATAATAAAAAAAACAAACTTTTTAACTTTTCATTTATTGCAAAAAATTATAACTACTAAAGTGGCATTTACATTTTTTTATTTAATATTAGTATAAAATTGTTCAAATGGCAATTTTGTTATTTTCTCCAAAACTCCCCTTTTACATATGTATAGATTCAAAATTAAAAATTAATAGCCCATTATTTTGAGTAAATAACAATTCTAAGTATATACTCCATAAATTTCCACTTCTTTGAATATAAATAAATCCAACCCTTTTCTGTAAATTTTTGAAAAATAATTTAAAAAATTGGAATGAAATAAACTAAGCTTATATTACAAATATGAGACAGCTAGATAAATTCATAGGATAAAATATAAAATACACCTTAAAAAATGAAAAGAAAAGAGAGGCTTTAGGTTTACATGACTGACGCAAATTCTCCACTTTTCTTCTACAAATTTAACCTTCCTCTCCGATTTCATGCTCTACTTCTCCCTAAGTTTCTCTTCGCAAAATAATATTTTTGACTCCTTGCTCGTGTTTTCATTGTTACGGAAAAGCAGAAAGAGGCGGCTAAAGGAAAATGAGAATATTACAGTAGATGAGAGAGATATTCATAGGAGAAGGATGAAAGTTTATTTAATGTAGTTTCTTTTTTTTCCGTGTCTCAACATTACATGAAATGAAATACTTATAGGAAGATTTCACGTGCTCCACTAAACCAACTACATAGCAGTTAGGAGTATAACAAACTAAAGACCTTCTCATGTATTCCACTACTCACGTCTATGGTGGCTCATGACAGTTGCTTTCATTTGAACACACAATCTCCACTTTGAGATTCAGTTGAGCTCCCACTCTCATCATCCATTCTAACACCGGCACAATAGATCCCCTTTAAAGAATGCCTGATTCTTCGTCGGATCTTTCAGATCATCGGAGTATGTTTTCTGTCCGGCCCCGATGTATCATGCTGAAGATCGAGCATTGAGCTTTTGAAGCCCAAGTCGTCGTTCCTCGTGTTCCTCTTCTTAGTTTGTGTGTCTCTCACTCTCTGAGAAATGTAGTAGCCACGAATTTATAGAAGATCTTTAGCTTTTGCTATTCTTCTAAATGAATTCATAGAGTCACGAGTGTCGTTATCTTTAATGATATTTTCATTTGTAACTGCCATTAATCATCGAAAAGTTTAAAATCTCAGTTATTAAGCATTAAAGCTAATTAAATGTTTGCATCGCAAAAAAAAAACTTTTTATATCTAATTTTTACATTAATTTCATTTTGAGGTTATTTGACATGAATATTATAGGGTAGTTTGATAATAATTACTCCGGAGTATGATTTATGATTATGAAGTCTTTATTTCATTTTATTTTATTATAATATTCATAATGGCAGTTTTGTAAATAGCGATGCACGATGAAATATTTTTTTATCATACGATTTTAAATTGTTAATTGATTAACACAAGATCAAGTTTTGATTCCGAAAATAAATTGGTAGTATTGCAAGTTTTAAAATTGGACGATAGCTTTTCAAACCTCAAAACGGTTTTAAAATTGTATTTTGAAGTATAAAAACGCCGACGCAGAATAATATTGTCACAAAATTGTGTGTAATCTTTTTTGTATTTTG
Source organism: Salvia splendens (assembly GCF_004379255.2). Classification (NCBI taxonomy): domain Eukaryota; kingdom Viridiplantae; phylum Streptophyta; class Magnoliopsida; order Lamiales; family Lamiaceae; genus Salvia; species Salvia splendens. The sequence goes on along the minus strand of NC_056047.1, from coordinate 9,413,834 downwards.
TATCCATTTAAATCAGTACTATACTTTATCATAGTCGAGCTTCATTACATTGCAATATAGTGACCCTAATACGCTAAAAACTCAAACCTTGAAACCTAAATCCTAAACCCTTTACGTTAAAATATAATCATTATGACCAACAAATGAGCTAAATATAAATAAAATCCTCCCTCCGTCCTAGTTCAATTTTACTTTGTTAATCACTTTAAAATAAACTTTAATAATAGAAAAAAAATAAAAAGAATATCATAACTTCATGTTAAACAATATGAAGAGATTTGGAAAATATGGAGGGAATGAAAAACGTGATGAAAAAAAATATGTGAGTGGATAAATTACCAAATGTCATATATTTATAGTCCTAAAAATAGAAGATAACTCCTCAAAACTTTTTCACTTTCTTCACCTATTATTAAAAATTTTAAAACCTTTTAATTTCCCAAAAATTAAAAACTAAGCGATACGTAAATGTTATCAAATTTTGGAAAATGAATGATAATAATTTCCGCCATTGTATTTGTATGAAATGAGTAACGAATAAATGTATAATAAATTTTGGAAAATGAAATGGAAGGCCATTGAAGCAATAATCTCAGAATTTACTTTACAACCTTTCGGTTAATCCGCATACTCATACAACAAAAGGTCGTTATTCCTCATACTTATAAACACCAATCAATGGCAATATTAAATGTCCGTAAATATCGTTATGGATTTTATATAATTGTATAAAATACTTCAACACCAATGTAGAGACTTTAATATCATGGGGATATTGAAACCTCAATCAAAATTCAGTAAAAACCAAAACTTTTCATTTTGTCCACTAATGATTAGAATTAAATAAAACTTTTTAATTTCCTCAATATTGAAACCCCACAAATTGGCAATTTTAAATTTTATATCAATACGTTATTAACTACGGTTAAATTTTATTGGATTGTATTTTATATTTTATTATTAATCAAAGTAATGAAATATGAAAAGACGCTAAAAATGAGAAAGAAAATTAAATGATTGAATTAAATAAATTTATATTATATTATTAATTTTCTCACAAGCTTCATGCTTCATGTTGCGCAAGCAATAGACTTGGAAAGTAATGCATCATTATTAGCAGGTTTTCAAATACCATGCTTCAATTTAATTGTTTTATGAAATTCAAGTTTTTTTCAATAGCCAATGAAATTCTAATATGCCTAAGAAAAATTGCATATAAGAAAAATTGTAACTTCATAATGTTGCTCTTGAAAGCAAGTATAAAAGCAGTAATGTAGTTCTTGAAAGCAAGAATGAAAGCAAGAGAGGTAAACCAGTCTGTCAATATCTTGAATTGTTTATAATTTCATGCATACTGAGTAATCGGTGATGCAATAATTCTACGAGTTAAGTAAGGTAAAACTGAATAGCCGCAAATCTCCAACTAAATTATGTCTTCCCATATGATAATATCTATTTTTTCAAACCAACAGGTTGTGGATTCATATCTTGGTGCAGAACTGTTACTTTTGAAGCTTTCTCAAGGCAAAAGTATACCTGCAAAAATAAGTGAAGATTTTACAAAATAGTTGCCCACATATATTTTTTAATTGTTTGCAATAATATAATGAATAGAATAAAATACAGTAATAAAAAGGAAAGATAAGAAACTAAAATAAGATAAGCATCAAAAGTAAAATAACATAATTAAAAACACAAATTAGATTAAATAGCTGGGAGAGAAAGATAATACTCCACATGATTTGACGGACAGAAGCATCTTTACTGAAATAGTATTTTTTTGATTAATAGAATTGGTATTTATAGAAGATTTGAGAGTAACTCAATGGTATAGTATTATTTATTGTAAATTAAATTAATAATAAATACCATTTATATCTTGTGACCTTTCAAATTATTTAAGTGGAAGTGAAGAGACAAAACACATTTTCTCAAAACACTACTAATACATTATTTAGCCATGAAAAGAGATGATTAAAACCCCACATATAAAGAGCAAAAAATTGACTCTGTGCTCGGTAAAGAGCACTTTTTATAATGTGTGGATTCCTGCAAGCATATGAGCCTAGCATTATAATTACGAAAGCAATTCAATAGTATTAAAACCAAATAATTACTATAGAGAAGCAAAATCCTTACCTGTCATTATTGTAGAAGAAACGGACCATAAAGATTTGGAGAGTCTCTCTTCCAAAATCTTATCAATTTCCTCAATAAATTTGAAGTAATTATTCAATTTATATTTCAAAGCCTTTTCACTTCCACTTCCCTCAATTTGCATAAAAATAAATAAAATCTTTTCATTAAGATATTTTAAAACATTATTGATTTTAGATGGTAAACAAAATAACTATGAATTATACAACTAAAACATACCATATATTTAAAATACTTAATAACAAATTATAAAAAATTGTAGAGCTCTGATTCACAATACATGAATGGGGATATTTGAAACAACATTTTGATTAAGCTCTAAGAAGAAAAATGAATCTAATTCACATCACCTATAACAAAAGATTCCAATTATAATAGTTACAACATTAATTTAATGCTCAAATATAAATAACATAATAATAAAAAATAATACTCATATTAGAATTAGTTGTATAATGTAAACAAATAGGTTTTAAATTAATATTAGACAAATTCAGATACACTTATGACTATTGTGTTACATACAACACACTTAATAACAACAAATTTAAAAAATAGGCATGCAAATAAATAATAGAAAATAACTAAACGATTTAGATAATATTAAAGTAACAAAATTAAATATGAAGAATTGGGAATATAAACAAACATTATTATTATATAATAAAATTTATGATGTAGAAAACGAACTTCATATTAAACTAACATTGATAGAGAGTCAAGAGAGTACCTAAAATTTGATCAAATCTCTGCAAAATGTTCAACAAAGAATGTAATGAGAAAAAGATAGAAATGTGTGGATTATAAGCTATCAAATGCTATATATTTATAGTAGAAATTAGAAGTTAATTTCTTTCAAAACCTTTCACTTCCTCCACTTATAATTAAAATAAAAGGAATTAACTTCCTACAATCAAAACCTATAAATATGAAGAATAAAACGTTAAAAAAACTGAATAATTAATTTCATTGATTGGTGGGGTCAAGACTTTATAGGGGACACGTTATTTCTTATATTATGATGAGAAAGTTTTTATTCTTAAATGACTAGATTGTAGTATTTAAATTATATATTTAAGCTTAAATGATAATTCCATAAATACCCCCCAAACTCCCCCTTTATATATGTATAGATTAACACGATCAAAATGCACGAGTTGGGTTGTTATTGAATTATATAATGATCGAAATTGTTAAAATTAAACCTAAATGTGATTTGTTAAGGAAATTCTCAATTCGAACGTGAATCTGACGTGTTACATTCAAACTTAAATACAACATGCACACAACACGAATGCATTAGTGAAACACCCTATTTGTGTAGACACAACATGAGAACAACATACTACTCCATATAACAACGACACAAACTCAACATCACACAACAAACATACTGTTTTGGAAAAAAACGCAAAATAGTCATATGTTTAAGATACAAAAATGTAACATTATCATATGCTTAAGACAAAAAATAGCCTTTAATATATAATGTTTAAGTGTTTGATTAATACTCCCTCCCTCCGCTATTTATAGCCTCATTTGGACTCGACACGAGTATAAAAAAATTACTGTATTTGATTTTATGAAATAAAATAGATAAAAAAGTTAATAAAATATGGACCCCGCATGTATATATCAGTATTATAAAATAAGTATAATGATTTATAGAGTATTAGGATTACTTACCAAAACAAAAAATAAGTGCATAAGAATTTTAATCGCGGACATACCAAAAATGAGACATTATTTCGTGGACTGGGAGAGTAATATTTAATTTAGTAATCGAGTCAAAATTGCTATCGACACTGTCATTTTAGGAAAAGAGTGAACTACCCTAATAGTCTCTGATCTTGTCGAAAAATGCATCAATGGTCCTTAAAAGTTTTTATAGTTTTTTTGGTACAATAAGACTAAAGTAACCTTAGGCACCAAAAATGTAAACTTTTAATGTTTGAGGGCATTTTAGACTTTAAATACTAGTATACTATTTTTGTATTTTTAATTACTCCTTAAAATACTAGTATACTATTTTTATATTTTTATTTACTTAAAATATTTATTTTCATTATGAGTATAAAAATAAATACAACCTTAAAATAGTTCAATTATACTTTATTTATTTTTAAAATTAAATATTATTCATTATAAAACTCAAGTCTATATGAAAAAAAATCTAATAGTAACTTTTTTTAATAAAAATATTAAAGTGAGTTACAGAAAATTCTTTTTGCATGGAGAAAAAAAATATTATAGTGAACTATAGTAAATTTTTTACTTAAAAAATGTTACTTAAATATTTAAATGCTATACTTAGTGAAAAATAAATATTTTAATTACGTTAATTAAAATATAGTATAATGAGAAAATATTTTTAAAGTACAATAATTAAAATTTAAGTGAATTATATCTACAGTAAATTAAAGTGAATTCTAGCAAACATTTTTAATAAAAATATTAAAGTAAACTAAAGTAACTTTTTTATAATCAAACTCAATATATACGTTATTCAAGTAATTTTAAAAAAATTTAAGTGAATTATAATTCAAAAAGAAAACGTTTTATGTTGTAAAAATGTAAAATCAACTAGTATCAAAAAGGTAAAAAAAATTTGTCCGAAAATGTGCTTTAATATATGTCCAATAAAATTTGCAAGAATGAAGAGGTATCAAAAATGTGATTTCCAAAAACAAAAAAAAATGTCTTCCATGACATTTAGGGGATTTTTAAATGTAGAGGGGTATAAAAGACTGACGAGTATCAAAAATGTGATTTTTAGGGACTAAAAAGACTATAAAATTTTTTATGGATCATTGATGCATTTTTTGACAAGATAAACTATTAGGTAGTTGACTCTTAGGTAAAATAGTCTAATTCATAATGTTAATGACTCAAAAGCTATCAAACTTATTCTTTTAGACATAAATTATTAAATACTTACTCCAGAAGAAGGAAAAGAATCCAAATACCGTTGATACTGGTTCAAAAGCAGACACAAGCCCAGAAACTAAAGCCCAAATTAACTTCCAGAAATGACCCTTACAAAATGGATAACCCCAGTTTTAAATTCCTAAATTGACCCTTCTCTATTCAGATCCATCAGCAGAATCCTCTTTCGATTTCAACTACAAACCCATTGCATAAACCCTAAATCCCAAACTCTTCTTTTACTACTTTTTTAAATTTATTCCTGAGCTCTCATTTTGGTTACCAATAACAAAATTCCAGATTGCATGAAATTATAGATACAGTTTCCATACATAATTCTGTATCCATACGTCATGGCGCCGATCGCGTTTCTGGCGAAGTCGCGGCCTTACCTCCACCGCCAGAATCTCAAATTCATATCCACATTTGTTCACCTCCAGGTGGAGCCGCAGCTGGAGGATTCGCCGGCCTCGATTCCGCCGCCGCTCCCGCCGAATCCTGCTGCCGGCAGTCCTCGCTACAGTGAGAACTGGCGGAATCCTTCCGCAGCGATGGGGGGAGACGGTGCGCTCGTCCCAATCGGGTTAGGGATTCTGCAGCAGACGCAGGGGTCGCGGATGCAGATGCTCTCGCAATCGCTTGATGCGGAGAGTCTGATGAATAAGTTCGCGGATTGGATGACGACGCAGCGGTGGGAGGACATGAAGCAGCTCTTTGAGTTCTGGATTAAGTCGCTGGATAAGAGTGGGAAGCCGAACACGCCTGATGTTAATCTGTGTAATCATTATTTGCGTGCAAATGTGATGATTGGGGCATCTGTTGAGGAATTGCTTGATATTTTGGCGCGGATGGATGATTTTGCCGTCGTGCCTAATGCTGCTTCATATAATCTTGTGCTTAAAGCAATGCAGAGGAATGGTGAAACGCTCGCTGCTGTGAAATTGATTGAAAGGTTGGATATTTATCTGAAAATTAAGGGTGAACAATTGTTATGCTGCTTCTGTTATGATTGTATTAGGTTATATCCTAGAACCTGTATGAAATGTATGTTAGTCTGTTGGTAAATTCAGGGAGGGAGAAATTATTTATAGGGCAACTGCTATGATATCTAGAGGTTCTTGCAGGATATCCATGAAATGTATGTTACTAACGATGGAAAGCTATTTCCTCTTGTAGTAATACACCATGTAACGGTTCTGTTTGTACTTGTTCGTAAGCTTCTTTAATTCTTCAGTTTTGGTGCTTTATGGTTTTGTATTTGTCTATCGTATTATGTGGTGGTAAATTTATCTACAAGCATGGACGTTGTATACTGTTTTCTTAATTTCTCAGATTTGGCCATGGCTGAGGCTATAGGTAGTGGGAAGGAATAAAGGGGTGTGTGAATTGACAAACATCATTGGACCGTAATTGGGTCTTTTCTGTTTGAGGGTTCTGGGGCACAAAATTCAATCTAATATTTGATGGATAACTCTTTATCTTGTTGACATCAGGATGCTGGAGATTGGAAAAATACACAAGGAATCTTTGCCCGATGGCGAATCATTTGACTTAGTTATTGAGATTCTACTCTCAAAAAATAAAATTGATTCTGCCCTGAAGTATGTAGATCTAACATTAAAATCTGGCTATATGTTATCTATGAAAGCATTTGTGGACTGTGTGCAACGTTGTGTTAGTAACCAGAGGCTGGATACATTGGTCTCAATTATTGAGAGATGCAAGGTGCACACTTTTGCTGGCTATTTGACCTTTGATATGATGTAGAGTTCTTTCATGTACTTGGATTACTGACTCTTGTCTTATGGATGGCATCAGAAAATGGATCAAAACAAATCCTTATGTCCTCCTTGGCGTGTATGCAATTCTATTGCTAATGTCGCAATGCAATCAGATAACAGTGAGCTAACTTATTATGCTCTCGAGTTCATGGCTAAATGGATTGCACGAGGGGAGGTTGCGAGGCCTCCTGTTTATCTTTCTGTAGAAGAAGGATTAGTTGTGACAGCCCTAGGCACAGCTGGTAGAACTTTCAATTCTAGACTCCTGGATGGGGCATGGGCTATCCTTAAGCGCTCACTACGCCAAAATAGCCTTCCCAATCCTGAATCATACCTTGCGAAAATATATGGACTTGCTAATTTGGGAAACCTGCCCAAGGCTTTTGGTACTCTTCGTGAGTTTGAGGCAGCTTATGGAAATGCAGACCGTGAAGATACTGAGGATCTGTTCTCTCCTTTCCATTCTCTAGAGCCTCTAGTTAGGGCATGCTGTAAGGATGGTTTTACGAGTCTAGATTCAGTAAGTTTTTTTTATCCAATTTCTTTCCAATTGATCTTATGATGTGTGAAATTTGATGAAATTCCTATACATCAAACTGACACTTCCTTTGATAATTTGATTTAATAGTAGATTGTATTTATCTTTACATGATACTAACGTACATGTAAGTTCCTTATGTGTTGGCTTGTTGAAGTGTATAGTGCTGCAGTTGCAATTTCGTGTGGTTGATTTGTATTTTTGAAGTGCTTTCTCAGGTTTATTTTCAGCTGGAGAATTTAAGCAAAGCCGACCCTCCATACAAGTCTATTGCTGCTCTCAATTGTGTTATTCTTGGCTGTGCAAATATATGGGATGTTGATCGTGCCTACCAGACATTTAGTGCCATTGATGAATCTTTTGGACTTAGCCCAGATGTTCATTCATACAATGTCCTGATTTGTGCTTTTGGGAAGCTTGGCAAGGTAACTCACTGGCATAGACCTTTCTTTCTTTCCCTTTATGTAGGTAACTAGGTATGCAGGTTTACAATATCAGTATCTGTCTATGAAATATGCAATTACTAATAACTATTCCCAGTAAATATATCCCGAATCTCATGGTTTTCTTGCTCAAACCTATGAAGTTTTAGTGTCCACATACCCATATCAAATTGCTTCTGGATCCCGGTCCTTCTATCTACTTGATAAAAATCATGTACACATAAGTCGCCGACGTGTAGTCTTCTTGAAGGTGCAGAGGTGTGATGTTCAATGGAACTGCTTAATTAGTTACTCACAGAAGAGCTTCCTGATATATTGATGGTTTTTGAGTGATTGTCTTTCAGTGCAGCAAACGGGCTAGTCTTTCTTTTTGCTACTTCTGCCACATAATAAAGACTGTTTTCTGTGGCAGAGAGATGAAGCTGTAAAAGTATTTGAGCACTTTGTTGGAAAAGGTCTGAAACCAAACGCTACCACATATTCACTGCTTATTGATGCTCATCTTGTTAAGCGGGATCCTAAAGCTGCTCTCTCTGTGGTGGATGAAATGGTATATATTAATGTGTCCCCTTATTAAATTTTAATATGTTTGACACTTTCCTTTGTCACTTTTCGGACTCGTGCAGTCTGGCTAAACCTGAAATTTGACTTCTTGAGCAGGTCATTGCAGGGTATAAACCATCCAAGGATATACTACAAAAGGTCCGAAGGCGTTGTTTCCGGGAGCTGGATTATGAATCTGACGACAAGGTGGAAGCCCTTGCAAAACAGCTCAAAATTAGAATGAGTACGGCGAATGATATTCGCAGAAATATGCTCTACAATCTCCAATACAGAGAGAACGCACAACCGTAAGTTTTCTAGTACCAATAACACAAGTAAAAAATTGAGGTCAAGTTATTGTTTCAAGAATCACACTTAACACATAATATCATGTGGAATCTATGTAGTGCTTATGTTTTTCAATTTGTCGAATCTTAACTCTTGCTATTACTCATGTCTGAGCAGGATAAATGGACAACAAATGTAGCTTTTTTCATGCTATTACTTATGTCTCTTGACCCCCAAATCTACAAAAGAGCTTCGGAGGGTCCGTTGTTGATTCGAAACATCTTGATGATGGGGCTCAACGCTTATCAGGAATAAATATAAAAAGTTCGGCTGTAGCTTTACATTTTTGGTCACGTCTACTACATGCCCTTTGCTTCGATTTCATTAGGTTCTTGCCTACCTGTATTCTGGTTCTAGATTTACAGGAGATATGATTTGTTACTATTGATTTTGAGTTGGGAGATGGTACAGCTTCCACAACATTTACCCTAGGTGGATATGGCCTTGGTCTTATTGGAGCTGGTTGTATTTATTAAAAATGTTTTAATTATCAGTTTTTAGCTTCAGAACCTGAGATGTTTCACCTTATAATTTAGGAAAATGCTAGCAAATTTTGGGGAATTTATTTGGATGCAGGTGCCTGAATGCTTTCCTATTTTCTCTCTTTTTGGCATTTTTGATTTGATGGAATAGCTCGCTTTTGTTAATGAATGCGAATACAGCAAAACACACCTGTCTGTTGATGCAGGAAGGTGTAATATAAAGTATTGTTATATAAATATATGCATTGTGTGTTAAAATCCCAAAAATTACTGTGGAATAGACTGAAAGATGATCAAACATTATTATGACCGATCAATAAACAGAAGTCATTATGTTCCTGAATGCAAAGCAAACAAAAGGAGACAAAATGGTTTGTAGCTTAATTTGATATAAAGAAGTGAAATTATGCTCATTCTAAAAAATAAACGTATAAAAGTACTCATTATTTGTGTCTGCAGAACTATCCTGGGAAAAATTCTTTTATACGAGTATAATTTGTGTTTGCAAAACGATCCTGCTAATGTTATTGAGAAAAACTCCACGGAACAATACAAACAAAAAAAAACGACATGAAGCATAAATTTCTTAGGAATTAAAAAGAAGCCATGTTTGCCATTACACAGAAAACTCATGACAAAAAACATCGTACACAATTCAGACGAGAGCGATGATGACACCATCGTTGTCTTCGTCTGCTAACAACGTACAATACCGAAAAACTAATGGGGTGTGAGAAAAACAGTGGGCAGAGACTAATCCCAAAAATCTCATCTTTGTTTTTGTTTCTTGATGACATTAACTTGGGACTGAAAACTATCTCAAGCTGCCAACAGCCTTGCTCTGTGCGGAAGCCCCTTTCAATGACAACAGCATCCTCGAACCGACATCTACCTGCGTTGCTTGGATACTGTTGCCCCGCTACTCCTGCAAAAAAAACCAAACACATTAGTCGTTAGAGTCTGAAACAACGTTGGTGCAGAACAACTTCAGTTTTTCCACCTCTGCCTTTTCTTCCTTTGCCTCCTCGCCCTTGGAGCTCTCCTCTCCTGCACACACAAAGGAAAACGTTGTCTCATTAGAAGTCGAGAGCATGAGCTTAAAAACCTCAGAATGACTCGGTTATGTTTACCTCCATCTTCAGGCAAATCAGAGGTCCAGAGAGTGAGGTTGTCTCGCAACAGCTGCATAATCAAGGTGCTGTCTTTGTAAGACTCTTCGCTCAATGTATCCAACTCCGAGATGGCCTCATCAAAAGCTTGCTTCGCCAAATGGCAGGCCCTGCCCGTCATCATCAAACAACCATGTACCTTTTCCTTGTCAGGATCTAAAATGTTCGATAAAAAAAAAAGTGAAGGACAGTGCAACGCTAGTACCTCTCAGGGGAATTCATAATCTCGTAGAAGAACACCGAGAAGTTCAAAGCTAGACCAAGGCGGATCGGGTGGGTTGAGGGGAGCTCAGTACTTGCTGTGGCTGATGCTGCCTACATTAACACAGAAAAATTAATTAATAGGAAGATATGACTGGAAACACCAGGATGTCCTACAATGTGATATAAGCATGTTTTATGGGTGAGCCTATTTAATCAAACAAGTGCAAAGTTCACATCATAAACTACGTAGCTAATAACACTAAATTAAACTACCAACAACATCACTCATTAATCTAATATGAAGCAGATTCTTCAGCTTCAACAATATTTGCAACTCTCATTTCAACTTCATGATCATTTTATCATGTTAAATCTCCGTTTTATCATTTCAAATGATTCAACAGATAAATAAAAAAAACTTGCCTCATAGCCCTTAAGTGACTGCTCAGCTGTCTCTTTTCGTTCCTCATCTGTCTTAAACTCAGCAAGGTAACGGTAGTAGTCACCTTTCCTGCATCCGAAAGAACCAAAAAAACTCCATTACACCAGAATGAAAGGACAACTATGCATTATCTTCTCATTCAAACAAACTTTTTTCAGACATTCATATTTTTTGTATATAACCAACAACAGATCTTGATTAGTCTTACATCTTGTAGTAGAAAACTGTAGCTTCACCAGAGCCAGAAGAGGGGATGAGATGCTTGTCGATGACTGAGAGAATGTCTTGGCAGATTTTGGTAAGCTCGTCCTCCACCTTCTGGCGATAGCCCTTGATCAGCTTCACGTTGTTCTCGTTCCCCTTGGACTCCTCCTTCTGCTCGATCGAGGACATGATCCTCCATGAAGCTCTACGGGCGCCAATCACGTTCTTGTAACCAACCGAAAGGAGGTTTCTCTCGTCCACCGACAGCTCAACATCTAGTTTCGCCACTTGCTTCATACATTCAACCATTTCTGAGAAATGTGGATCACAAAAAACATCATTCTCACCATGTTTAAATCCCATCATTCTGATCTCAAAGCTCATTGTAATGATGCAATGAAGGTTAATGGAAAAATCAAAACAGAGAGATGTTATTTTAACGTATTTCTAATAGAAATGAAAAAACATATTCACGAAATTTAACATACGCATTGTGCGCAATTATAATCTACGAATAAATCCAACACACCTTCTAAAAACTACATATCGATGCGTTGACAAATTACGAATTCCAAACATACACATTACGAAATATATAATGATCTACAAAGCAGCTAATTATCGTTTAGATAAACATTATAATTAATAAACACATAGATATATATGCATAAACACTCAAACACAGAAATAAACATGAAAAATAAAAACTTGAAAAGGATGATACCATCATAACGCTCGGCTTGTTCTGAAAGCTTAGCCATGTAAACATGAGTCTCTCTCTCCTTCTCCGTCGACATTTTCTACTCTCTCTTTTCTTCAAAAGAAAAAAATCAAATTTTGTCGAAAATTAGAAAAAGGTGAGTTGTTGTGTTGGTGAAAATTTATCGGAGCTTGAATGAATGAGGGAGATGGTTATTATGTAGGAGAGAGAGGGGAGGCACCATGAAATCTAAGCCGTTGAATTCATGGGAGTTGAGCCGCAATTTATGGAATTTGAAGAACTCGCCATTACACACGTGTGTCAAGTTGTTCAATCTCTTCCTTTGCTCATTGCTACACGTGATTATGTAATAATGCTTTCCATTATTGGGTATGTTTGGTATAAATAACATAGAAATAGTTAAATGTCCCGTTTATTAAAGTAGAATAAAGTTTAATGTTAATTGAGAAACGAACAAAAATTTCAAATTTAAAGTGAAAAAAGTCCCCATATAAAAAATTGATATTGCGTTCCCATATCCCTTCAACAAATCGGAGCAATGCTTCGACCTACAAAATTCACCAGACCTTCCCTAGCCCTCCTCCACTTCCACTTCCACTTCCAGTCCTTAACCGCCGCCGCCGCCGCTGCTGTTGCGCCGCCAAACCCTCGAACCCAGATCGACGAAGCCCACCTCCTTCGAGTCTGCACAATCCTCTACCAACAGCAAAATTCTCCCGACGCAAAGCTGCACTCCAATCTCAACAAAACCCAATTCCATCTAACCCACGAATTCTTTCTTCAAGTCTGCAACAAGTTCCCCTATTCATGGCGGCCCGTCTACAAATTCCACCAATTCTCCGCCTCCCACCCGCACTTCGCCCACACCGCCACCACCTTCAACAAGATCCTCGACGTCGTCGGAAAATCAAGAAACCTCGATCTCTTCTGGCCCCTCTGCAGAGAAGCAGGCGAGCGCCGCCTCGTCAATGTCAAGACCTACATAATCGCGCTGCGCACGTTAGCCGCCGCGAGGGAGTTGAAGAAATGCGTCGAGTTCTTCCATTTGATGAATGGTTTTGGGTATGAGTATAAAGTCGAGATCTTTAACGCCGTGGTTGAGGTTTTGTGTAGGAACAAGCTTGCTGATGAGGCGAAGCATGTTGTGGTGAAGTTGAGGGATTGGATTAGGCCGGATTCGGATACCTATAGGTGGTTGATTCATGGGTTTTGTGACGTGGGAGATTTGGTCGAGGCTTCGAAGCTGTGGAATTCGATGGCGGAGGAGGATGGTTTGGAGCCCTGTGTTGAAGTGGTGGAGTTGATGTTGGAGGGTTTGTTCAAGAGCAATAGGTTTGGTGAAGCATTGAAGCTTTTTCAATTGATGAGGGTGAGGAGGGTGGAGAGTTTGGGGCTGTCGACGTATCGCCTTGTGATAGAGTGGCTGTGTAGGAAGGGGAAAATGGGGGAGAGTTATGTGGTTTTTGAGGAGATGAAGACGAGGGGGATTGAGCCGGACAATGAGATACTAGGATGGATAGTGTATGGGCTTATGAGTAGGGGGAGAGTGAGGGAGGCTTATGGAGTGTATCAAAGAGTGGAGAATGGGGATTTGTGTGTGTACCATGGGATGATCAAGGGGCTGTTGAAGTTGAAGAAGGCGGGGGAGGCGACAGAGGTGTTTAGGGAGATGGTGAGGCGGGGGTGTGAGCCCACAATGCACACATACGTGATGCTGCTGCAGGGGCATTTGGGGAGGCGGGGGCGGAGAGGGGAGGATCCATTGGTGAACTTTGATACAATTTTCGTTGGGGGGTTAATCAAAGCGGGGAAATCGTTGGAGGCGACTAAGTATGTGGAGAGAGCGATAAATAGAGGTGTTGAGGTGCGAAGGTTTGATTACAACAAGTTCTTGCATTACTTCTCTAATGAGGAAGGTGCGGCGATGTTTGAGGCTATGGCTGTGAAGTTGAGGGAAGTTGGCTTGTTTGATTTGGCCGATATATTAGCTAGGTATGGGGAGAAGATGGCCACGAGAGATCGAAGAAGAAACAGAGCAAATCAGTCTGTTGAAGAAGACCTTTCACTTGCATCATATCCTCCTCTGTAATATTAATGGTACAGAAAGGTGTCAGTTTGTGAAGAATGGTTTTTGGCAGAGGAGTAGGCGCTGGTCGGTGCCGTTATCGATGTCGACAACCCTTGCTTCCCAGTGAAGGCGAGCAGCAACAGTTCTTGCTTTCTCTATCACACCGATCTTGTCGGAAATGACAACCCACCCCTGCCAAGATTATCACCAGATTTAAGCAAAAAAAAACATTTGAATATGAATATTTGAGGCATATAAATCTCTTAAACATTACCTCAGGCCGGAGAATTCGATCCATGTCAAAGATCAGATCGGTGATGCTGCACTTGTCTGAAACCAGGTGGGATAGCAGACCCTTTGCATGAAGCATGTCGTATGTCCGAGGATATGTAGGGAAAGGCTCACACCTTCGTCACAAGTAGTAGTATTATTTCGTCATCGCTACATTTTAAAGAGATGCTATTATGGTTTTGGATGATAGAAGCATTAGATCTTACCAGTTATGTACAACACCTGCAAAGCCTAGATCAAGAATGAAAGGGAGGGTGCTGCTTTCACCCATAGGCACAACATTCATCACCCACACTGAGTGCCCGCCTTCCAGTAGGGCAGCGTTCAAGCCTGCGTAGTTCGCGTTCATGTCCATCACGTTCCGGACCATGTTGTGAGGAGGGTCCGGGTCTTCGTCACTGGGCCTCTTGGGGTGGTCTGAGAAGATCAAGGGAGATAGCAATGGCCAGTAGTTTCTCAGTGAGGATCTCCAGAACTCCAGATCTTGAGAGAATTCTTGAGGATGAATTCCTGTAAAGCCAAATTAAATAATGTATTGATTCTGATGCGATTTACCAACTATGTGGCATTACATACCATGGATTTGAAACTCCAGAGAAGCAGAAGATCTGTTCTGAATTGGTGTCCAGTGTTTGCTGGTGGTTCCACTTATGCATTTCACAAGTGGTTTGTAGTATGAAAGGCCATCCTCTCTCTTACATAGAGGGAAAAGATCCTTGCTAATAATTGTGAATCAAAATCACAGCTAATCAAGTACTATTTGATTTCATTTGGGAGAGTGAAACAAGGATGAGAGAGAATGGGGGTAGTCATTGCATAAGAGAGGAGAGATTACCTGGAAGCATAGCAATGAGAATCTGTAGTTTTCTGCCAGATGAAAGTCCCGTCTTGCTCAGACAAGAGATTCCAACAAAGCTTTTTGATGAATTTTTCAAAAGGACTTGAAGCACTTCCCCTTTTGGAGCCCGGAGAACTTCTGCGTCCTCTGCTCCTAGGCGAGGTCAAAACAAGGTAGCCTCCAGGCTTAAGTACTCTGTCAACTTCAATAAGAAACATGCCATCTGATGACAGACAAACTTATCATGAGTCCAAAGAACGTATCTACTCAAAATCCGTTTTTCATGCTTCAAGGAGAATGAGGGAGCGAGTGTGTGTCATTGTGTATCCATTGTCTATTTACAGTTTTTAAACTAGATATGATGTAATAAAGGTGTCATTTTGTTGGGAGAACTGTCAACTGCAAGCTGCGAAAAGGTCTGTAACTAATAACTACTTCTAAATATAGCAGAAGTAATTTCCATTCTTTTCTTTTTTTAGAATTAAAGCACAAATATACATCTGATATCCTTTTCACCTGTCACAACTCCAAACAGTCTCCAATCGTTTCACAGTGCTAAACATAGCCTTTGATTTTTTTGTTAGATTATAACTTTGCATATCACAATATCTTAGAACAAACATTGATATAGTACCTTTGTCATCCCAGAAAATGCCACACTGGGCACAGTGAACCATATCATATGATAAAGAAGGATAAGGTAGCTGTCTCGAGATGAAGTTGCCAATAATTGCTGGGAGACCTCTCTCGAGAGCTAGCTGAACTTGGCTTCCTGTTGATTCATATGCTGCCATACAAACAGCCATCAATTTAAGTGAAAGCAGATGCGCACCAAAGCTACCAAACCCACAGCCAATATCTAAAACATTGCGGACCTGTAATTGATCAGACCAAAAAAAAAGAAAGACAGACTTCAAACACCACAATATGAAGTTATAAAATGCACTAGCTAACTGCAGAACGAATTTGACAACCTATAGATTCAGCTGAAAACTACATGCTACAATAAAACTGTTTATTGCAAGGGAAATCTTACACCAGCTTGATGAAATTCATTGTCACTCCCCAGCCCTATCATCTTGGCAATCTGGTTAGAATAATCTCTGACATCATCAGCAGTCCTTCCATCATTTGAATGAAAAGCAATTTGATTCTCTTCTAGCAACATAAGTCTGATAGAAGTTGCAAAAACATGAGCAAGTTATGATAAAAAAATATCACACTAAATATGTCATTTGAAATCAAGAATACTTTTTCATCTTGCTTCCAGATGAAAGGAACTGATCCTTGCTCAGCTTCACATTTCCGCTCCATATAACATCCCTACCGCCAGGCCAGGTCAAGGGGATCTTATAATCCTTAGGCGAACGAGTCAGACAACGCTGCTTGTTTCTCAATACTTCGCAATGACGATCAAACTCCTCGCCATATTTGAAACCAGCTAGCAAGTTGGCAGATACGTTGTAGCAAGGAACACCATTCTCCATTTCCTTCCCACACAGACTGTAATCATTTACATGGTTAGCTCCCAAATTTCTCAACTCCAAATAATCATTCTCTGCTTGCGCTCTCAACCTTCTATAACTTGAATAAATGTTAGGTCTCGCTGAGGCACTAGCAGAATCAAATTTACCAGACAAATAAGATCTGGAAAGGGCAATAAATCCAAAGACGCTGATTATACACAACAGTAACCAGTTAATCTGCGGTCTCTGGCTCATAGCAAATGGTAGGTTACTGTGCGAAGAAGTTCTCATCTCCAATTGCTGCCCTGTCTTCAACATAAAATCACAGAACTTATTTATGCTCTAATTTTCCATTCAATCATCTACCGAATCATGAAATCCAGCAATTTCTTCAAGGATCTGCTGAAAACAACCAAAATTCCAGATCATGATAAATCAACCAGCTCAAATTAACACTAATACATCGACTGGTGCAACAATACCAATTGAACCAACAAACCTTCAACTTAAATGAATACTAACGAATCAGAATTCATATCGATTACTCTGCCGATGAACAAAGCATACATATCAAACTTTAACTTGCACAGCTTCACCAAAAACAAAAAAAAAGGAAGAGCGAGAATTAACTACTACAACACAAACATAGAGTAGTTGGCATGATGGCATCCATGAAAGAATATGGATCAAATTTGAGAGTATAAAAAACAGTCAAGGAAAATACAAGCATACTCAACCGCACAGATCAGATCCGAAACGCACCAAATTGCACATTATTAGACGAGGAAAATCATAATGGAAAATTTACCGGCACATGAATGAAGCAGTGTGAAAGAGGTATGGGTGCAAACAGTGGAGGTTGAGCAGCAGAGTAATTCACCACTGGATTCAAGAGAGAGAAATTCTGAGCAGCCTTTTAATGTATCTTTCGCGAGTGTGAGTGTGTGTGCGCTGACAGAGAGAGAGAGTAGTGGGAGCGGGAATCAAGAGTTAAAGATAGAATATTTGTTCCCGGAAGGAGAAAGATAGCATTCGTTTTTGTCATGACATATAGTACTAGTAGTTTTTCTCAAAGGTAGCACCCCTCACCCATTCATTATGTTTTAACTTAAATTAAGTACTACGAGAAATTCTAGTTTAATTTCTTCAATTTTTCCCACATTTTCTTTATTTTTTCGACTTAGAAATATCGCGACACTTCATAAATTGACAGATCTCTGACATGATGTTTGGCTGATAAATAGTGTGACCCTCAACTAATTAACTGCTTCAAGCCTTCAACAGTAGGATAATAGTCTAATGTAAAATGGGCTGGAAACTTGGGATCCCATGTGTTTCCATCTCTCATTAACTACGGTTGGATTTTCAAATACTCACGTTTATAAATTAATCTTGTTACAAGAAAGATGGGCACTACGGATTACAGAGTGCAGCTTTGATGGTATTAACTAGAATCTCTTCATTTAAAGATCGACCTGAAAGAAAGAAAAAAAACATTTTCATCTGCACTGCATCCCTCTCTAAAATGGCTTGATTTGGGAAAACGCATACCTATAAAAACAATTTTGTTCACCCTGTCATCGTCATTTCTCCAGTTGCGAGTTGGAACAATCTCGTATACTTCCCTCACAGCCTGCAAATGTAACAGTGGACAGTTTGCATTCTTATATGTCGATCATAAGTAATTTTATCATCAAAACACTGCATACTTCACCTGTAGGGTATGCAGCTGATCTGAATTTGCAATATTCAAAACCCCTTTGCATCGATAAACGTCCATTCCGTATTTTTTGTCCCAAAGGAGCTCCTCAATCCACACCCTGGCCTGGAAAATGAGTGCATGAAAGTTTGTGAAGTGATGGAAAAGAGAGCCGAGATCCATGGATATATCAGACCGCATGATTATTCACCACCAGAATGCACACAAAATATGTGGTTTTTATGACATTAGTGAAAAATGATGTTTACAAGAGAATCACCAGATGTTACAGTTGTTATGATATTAAGTTAAATAAATACTACTACTATCAAATTTAATACTCCCTCCGTCCCATAAAAATATGGGCGGATGAGATGGCACGGGAATTAAGACAAAATTGGTAAAGTAAGAGAGAGGTAGAGAATGGTATGGTAAAGTAAGAGAGAGGAGGAGAATGGTAGTTAAAGTAGAGTTAGTGGATAGTGAAACCTACACTATTAAATTGATATTTACTTTCAAAAAATGGAATGCATATATTTTTGTGGGACGGACGAAAATGGTAAGTGCACATATTTTTATGGGACGGAGGGAGTATGTACCTTCTCTAGATGTAGTTCCTTAGGCTCAGAAATGCACAATGTTCTAACACCACTGTCGTGAAGATCACTGGTAGATAGATTTCGATTTTCTCTCAATAGTGCTTCCAAATGAATGGCATGCTGAAATGAAAAGTGAAAATATATTGTTTATTTTTCCTTAATCACAAACAAGAATGCCACGACACACAATCAAAAGTGGAGATGATTTTGACAAAGAAACTTACTGTGGTATCATATGCTCGGCGGTCCAGTATCATGGACAAGTCAACTTGGCAGCGAACAGAACGGATAATAGTAGCAAGGGAATTAATGTTATGAATGTCCTTTTCAAGATCTTCAAGGGCTACTCCGGAATCATCAGAAGACACTAGATCAACCTTATTAAGAATCACAACATCCTATAGAAAAAGAACAAAACAAGCACGGGATTAGATTTGACCTGACATTGCTAGAATTACTGGATGAAGCAGCAAATAGGTTCAATATAAGATGGACCTATGAAGTGGAGAACAATCACAATCAAATGAAACAATTACCGCAAATGCTATTTGATTGTAAGCTTCGGGAAATGATGATGAATCATGATTTGATTTGAGCTGGTAACGGAGGTTTTTAGCATCTACAACCTTAAAAGAAACAATATTCATTGGAGGGGGGTGGAAAATATTTTTAGTTATGAGAAGACTAAAATCAGTGACAACGAGAAGGGAACTCACAGTGATAATAGAATCGAGTCTGACATCTGACTCCAACTGATCATCCAACCACAGCACAGATGCCAGAGGTGCAGGGTTAGCCAGCCCTGTAGTCTCAAGTAGTATATGGTCAAGCCTGTGTGTAACAGAAACTTCAATCAAATAATCCAGTCATATTTCATCATATACAGTAAGTATTCATTCAAATTCATGGATAGAATTACACAAGTTCCCACTTGGAAGCATCAATGCATAATTCTAAAAAAACTTATAGAAGGTTACATGATTCACATGCTGATCTAGCCTGCTGTAGCGAAACATTTATTTACCTATCAAGATACTTGCAAGGTGAGCTATTTATCCCTGCTATTCAAACTACAATCAAACTTTGCCGATACAAAAAAAATGCTTTAAACTGTCAATCATGTGGGGTCTAACAATAAAATCAACATCTTAAAATATAAGATTGGTGATTTGTTAGGGATTTTAATCTAAACATGCTGCATTTAGATCTAACCTTTCTTTCCTCTCGATGAGTTGCTCTAGTGCCTGAACCAAGCTGTGCTTCACAGTACAACATATGCATCCATTCGCAAGTTCAACCCACTCCTCCACTAAAGCTCCACCTTCACCTTCATTAATCATTGCTCTCTCCACGCCTATCTCTTCCCCAAACTCATTCAATATTACAGCTATTTTCTTCCCATGTTGTCCATTCAATATAGAACTCACCAACTACACAGGAACAAAAAAAGACTTCATTTGCTAGTTCTTCACAGGAAAAAAATATCAACGACTGCATTTTACATAATCACTGAATTTGAAAAATAATACTCCCTCCGTCCCAAGATATTAGACTCGTATACCACTTTGGCGTGTCCCAACATACTTGAGCCATTTCTATTTATGGTAAAAATCTACTTTATTACCAACCTCACTTACACCACTAAACAACACCTCCTAAATTCTTGTGCCAAAAGAAATGAGTCTAATATCTTGGGACGGAGGGAGTACTAATATGTGCACCGTTTTTTTTGTACAATCATGCACTGGCAACTCAACTGGCCTCCAACTAAAAATCGGGTTTATGCAAGTTACTACTTTAGATACTGAGTTGTGGCAATATTTACATAATCGGCTTTTCAATTTTAAAATTTCGAGTTAACGAAACTTATTACGCTTCGTTTCAGCTCAGACTTCGCCAAATTCTCTGAAAATTCACACATTTATCTAAAAATCACATACAACAAAATGCACTAACTCCGGAAAATTTGGCTAAAACAAGCCAATCAGTATACAGAATCAAACTGAAGCTACGAATTTATTATAATCGTTTTTCTTACCGTCGATTTCCCTGCACCGAGATATCCTGTGATGACGGTGACGCCAACTGGTTGAGCTTCTGGAAGATCTGGCCGTAGATTATCACGCTGCTCGACGAGTGAAGGCAGCGGAGTCTTATCTTCAACGACGTCGTCGATTGCGATGGCCATCGGCGGTTCTTCGTCGTCGTAGGGTTCCATTTTCGTTTCGGTCGGGTCTCTCCTGTGAGGTTTTTCAGCTGAAAGTGTTTGTTATAAGAACAAACAGAAACGGAAGAGGTAAATGAAGAGGTAAAAGTACCTAATTATCATATTTATCTTGTTTTCATAAAAATTTAATAGAAGAGATATTTGAGAAGATATTATATCTTCTTTAAGTTTGAAAATGTATTTTTATCTCTTCTTGATATAAAAGGTAAAAAATTGATTAATTTTGTTTGCCTTTCAATTTACCTTCTTCTCTTATAGTTTATTTTAATTTTTAAGAAGATATACCTATCTTTTTAAAAGAGTAAATAAAAAATATACCTACTCAATTTACATTTTTTCCCTTAAAGATGCTCTAAGTAGGATACTAGGATTCCTTTCAAAAAGATGAAGTAATAAAAGTGAAAACTATTATCCTATTTTAAGAAACAACATTATTTATACTTTTTCTCCTTTCAAAAAGACGGAGTAATAAAATAAGTGAAAACTATTATCTCCTTTTAAGAAACAACATTATTTATACTTTTTCGTCAGTCTTATTTTACTCTCTTTTTCTTAATTTATAAAATACATCAGTACATAAAATGTTGTGTTGAAGTCCAAATATTTCATATTTATTATGACAGAAAGATGATATTAGGGTAAATTATAGCAAAAGTTATAATTTTTCAACTTTTGTTTTATTTTTTCATGAAATTCAAATGTTGTGTGTCGTGAACTTTTTTTGTGTTGTGCCATTTTTCCAAATGCAGGTATTCTGGCCAATAATGGACAAAGACGTGTCTTTTAAATCTTACGTGTTGTTGACTGGATGCAGACGCGTGAAAATATTTCCCCCTAAATAGAGTCATCCCAAATATAAATTGAGTTCACTAATTGAACTAGTGAAAATATTTTTTCCCTCATACATTTTTCTTCGAAATTGAGATGTTCTAGCTTCAAGCTTCGTCATTTCAGGGTTCGAAATTGAGGTGAGTAGGTATTCGTCGCTTTAGAGTTTGTGGGTAAGACTTCGACGTGTCCTTCGACAAGGTTCATGGGTATGGCTTCAAAGTGCACTCTGACTCGACTGATGTCGAGCTCATAAGTGTTTTCAATAAAAGTTGTCAATTTTCTTTTGTCGATTTCTTCGAATTTTGTATTCGCCATCGATGTGGTCCCCTCTAGGTTAAATTTATATTCATAAATGTGGTTTATCCCGGATATTGGCTCCCTCTATAATGTTGATCAATTTTTTTATTTTCTTATTACATTCATTATTGTGTTTCCCTCTGCACCGTTGTTGATTTTGATATTAATTTATTGTATAAGAAAAGTACTCACTCTATTCTATATTAAGTGAGTCATTTTTCTGTTTTTGGGAGTTCAAGCATAATTGAGTCATTTTTATTTTTGGCAAAAGGTCATCATTTCATTTATTTTATTCACCTTTCACTTTACACACTATTCTTATACGCTATACCGAAAAGAAATATCTTTATTAAGAAGGAACGGAGGGAGTACCATATGTAAAAGATACCAAATGGTATAGTTGAGAAACATGGTCAAGTTATGTCATCTAGTTTGGGCTTTGATTCAGACATGTTAAGGTATTTTGATTTAGAGGAACAAATAAACAAACTAGTCTATGAAACATGGGATAGGCTTGCATTCATGAAACCTTTTCCAGTAACTCATTGTGAAGACAGAATCCCCCTTGTCAAAATCAGACGAAGACCTTCTAAGCAAATCGCCACATTTCTAATAAAAATTGAACTACACCCTAAATCTAACTAACAAAATTCCTGAAATTGAACACCACAAATGTAATTTAATCCAAAATTGAATGCAACAATCAAATACTCAATATATGAATGCACTTCTACATGAAATCTATTGAAATTGCAACAAAGCACATCTCCACAAGTGTGAATTAGAGAAAATCGTGATAGAATTGCGAGAGAATCGTATGTGGATTGAGAAATAAATTACGACGTGAAATGAGTCAGGGTTTTGAAATGGCGAAGCGAATTCGAATGTAAGGACTCATAAACAAAACGACATTGTTTCGTCTATGAAAACGTTGTCGTTTAATGAATCCCCTGACGTTTCCACGTAAGAATTTAGATTAGTCACATCTGCATAATATTACTGAAAAAGTTGCATACTCCATAAAAGTTCTTAATATTTGACTCTATATTTGAAGTTTATGAAAATTTTTTGGAAAATAGTGAAAGTTTCATAGCTTTTGCGATAATTTGCTCTTTATCTTAACAAATTTGATTGGCATAATTCTCAAAAGTAGCTATGCGACAATTTTATCTAAAGTCTATTGACAGCTCGATGAATAAAGTGAAAATTTGAGGAAAAGAGATGACAAAAATGGTACCAGAGACAATTTCATATGCTAGTATTATAAAACTTTTAATTAAAAATTTAAATATATTTATAAATATTAAATTATAAAAATATGCTTCAATTTATTTTAAAATCGTTGGGAGTCCATGAGCTTGGGGCCCTACAGTTATAAATATTTATATGAAGATAGATTAAGTATTTGGATAAATTAACTGATGTATTTATATTTGTTTTATCGACTTATATAAAATGAAAAAATGAAAACCGAACCGGGCTTAAAATCCTTATTTTCGGTTTGTTGTGATTAACGTCGTGTGACAAAATTTGTGGCCAATTTGCATTAAGCAAAATTTATCGCACAAAAAAGGGGAGTACTAAATTCAGCTACGGAGCACGTGTTATTAGCACCTCTTTCACGTGCGGGTTAAAACCCGGACCATCTTATTCGGATCCTCGTCATTTCTACAAAAAAAACGCGGTTCATACCAAAATTTTCCCCCAAATTCCTGCAATTCCATTCAATCTCATCATTGTGGGAGTCTCCAAATTTGTTCTAGTTTTACGTTTGATTTTCAATTTCGATATTTTTCCCATTCAATTCGTTCTTTTTCTCTTTCGATTGATCTCTCTCTCCAAAATTCTGTTCATTTCGAGAATTCTAGGTTTTCACCGTCAATCCTGAGATTCGTTAGATATACTCATCGATTTTATTTTTTATTTTTAATTTATTATTTAGATATTTTCCTTCTCGTTTCCCCTTTGTAAATTGATTTGAAACCCTAATATTTTTTCCTGAGATCTTTGGACACCTTGGGTTTGCGTATTTGTGGTGATTGCTCAATCTCCAGGCTCATCGGATCTGTGAATTGATTTAGGGTTTTGGTACGTTTATATCTTAATTTGATTTTACTGCTCTTTTGTATTTTGTTCTGTTTTTGGGGGAATTTATACATCGGGGGGTTATGGTTTTGGGTGTAAATTAGGTTTTTTATAAGTTCCGTTTTTTATATGCAATAGTTGTTGCTGATAAAGTTTGAGCTTGTTTCTGAGTAGAATTTTATTTAAATTTTTGCCAGTTAAACTCGAAACAATGATACATGCATGTGTTGCCTGGGAATACACTAACTAAATAGTCTATCGTCATTGTCTCTTTGGTGTTATTTAAATTTTTATTTTTATAGTTTTAAAAGTATTTATCAATAATGCCTTGTGTGTTGTTCCTTATAATTAATTGTTGGTTTTTGTGGAAAATGGGTGAAAGTCATTTGCTACTGGTTTAATGTTACTTCATCCCTTCTCTTCTGTGTCATTTAGTAGGAAAAAAAGTTAAAAAGGTGTCTTAAGTTGCGAAGAGATAGTTTTCTTAAAGTGAATATGATCGTCTACTATCTTTTCATACTTACCCTTTGAGTATGTCAAAACTAAAAGTTACTAATATAGCTGTTGGGGTTAGCATGTCTATTAGTATTTGTTTCATTTTGTGGTGCTTCTTCCACCACCTATTAGTTGCAAAGTGACTCGTCTTGCTTTGATCAAGTTGGTTTTCAGACTAGTGAGCTGTTGCCTGTTAGGTCACTTGGTGTTTGTTGGATGTTTCCATGCAACTTGTTTGTTTGCTTTACGTGTTTTTACAAGTCTTTATTCAGTTCCTAATGTCCTGCGTTCATGTAGTGTGTAGTTCCTAATTGGATATATAGTTACACGTGCCTCACATAATAAATTATGTTTTTTCCTGTAGTTATTGTCTATTTCCAAGCTTCCAAAATTATGTTCATAACTTCCTATGCTTGCTTTATCAAATTATCTCAGTTGCTTTTACTCTTACTAATCTATAGACTAGGGTTCTTAAAAAGGACTGTCAAAAAGAAGCATCCAGAACATAGTCTCAAAGGAAGAAAAAGAAAGTTATAATGCAATTAGGTGGTAAATAAGTAGGTGTTTTGAGTTTTTACTTGTGTATCTTCTTTCTTTGCTAAGAATTTAAATATCTGTTCTGTTTATCCTTATAGTACATAGAATGGGAATGAAACGTCCTTTGGAAGAGGGAGATTTTCCAGATACCTCTTTCAGGCAACCTAAACAACGGGAATACCATGGAAAGTTAACCTTAAATGCAGAGGAATATCACATAACTACTCTTGCAGTTCAATCTCCTGGTAAAATTTGCTGTTTGGTTCATTCTGTATTTATGAATTTGTGGGGTTATCTATATGTTTTGTGTATTGATAAGCTCTTTGATACTCACGAATGCGATGCATGGTGTAGAAAACACTGCTTTAACTATATATGTGATTTATCTTTTCATTGCACATCTCACACATAATGTTGCTTATTTAATTAAAAAACATGGCGATTGAAAGCAACTCATATTGCACAATCTCTGGTCAATCTGGCATTGTTCCTGCAATTGATACAGGTATTTTATTTCAGATGAACCGCAGAACAGCTTTTATCGGTTACACTTTGAGCAGCTTGAAGATGGTGAGGCCGATAATGCTTCTGTACCTGACAAAGAAGGGGAAACAAGTGCACCCTTGTCTTTGGTCACCAGCAGCAGCAGTGAGGATGATTCTGTTATTGGGGAAACCTCTCACTGGTCTTGTTTTCCTGAATATATTGATATTAATATTCCAAGGCGTCCCATGAATCAAATTGAAGAGCCCTACACAGATTTGTTTAACTCTCCTCCTAGGAAAGAAGTTCCACTTGGATCTGATCATCAAGCTGAAGTCCCACTGTGGGATCCAAATGCCAGTTACTGTTGCGATGATTTCAGGGAGGAAAGAATAACTGGGACCTGCATCATTGCAATGCCTAACTTAAACAATTCAACAATGGAAGGAGTTGGAGTTGGGCGTGGCAGAACAGATTGTTGTTGCCTGGATATGGGATCCATGAGATGTGTGCAGCAACACGTGAATGAAGCAAGAGAAAAACTACGAGTGACTATTGGGTACGAGAATTTTGTGGACTTGGGTTTCTGTAATATGGGTCATGAGGTTGCATACCAATGGACCCCTCATGATGAAGAAGTCTTTCATGACATTGTTTACTCTAATCCTGAATCACATGGTAGAAAATTTTGGAAGCACTTAAGTGTTGCGTTCCCGACCCGAACCAAGAACGAACTTGTCAGCTACTATTTTAATGTCTTCGTGCTCCGGAGACGGGCTGTTCAAAATAGATCTTATTTGTTGGAGATAGACAGTGATGATGATGAGGAGCTGAGAGGTGTTCATGGAGGCTCCCGTCAGGACAGATTTTATTCGTCTGATCAAGAAACTGATATTGAAGATCATCAAGGTCGCGAGGGGGAGTTCTATCTCGTTGAAGGAGAAGAAGAGGACTCCACTGTCTATTCCTTTGGCGACCAAGATTTAGATACAAGCTGGGTGGACGACTTCTGGTCCGAGCCTCAAAATGGCAGCGGAGAACACGAGGTGAGCAATCTAAAGGACGATGTCTCTGATGGTCATGTTGAGAAGCTAGATGCTGTCGAGATGAAATCCCGAGAAGATGGTGAGACGTTGCCAAATGACCCGAGGTTGTATACCTAATTTTTTTTTCTGGCCTTAAAATTTGTTGTACAAAAACGTAGATATCGATAGGGGCGGAGGATAGTAAAGGCTAAAGTGTTGCCTTGCCTCGACGCCCAACATAGTAATTAATTGAACCTATTTATTTATACAGAAGAAGCTCTCGCTCTTGTAATTTTGAAACCGATTATTTATCTGATTACAATTAAGTAATCAGTATTTAATTTGGCTACATGAATGTTAGGTTAGTTTGGAATAAACAATCTTCTTGCTTATCAGGCTTTGTGAGCGTTGCAATATGCAAAATTTGGCCATGTTAAACAGTGGTATTTTATTCTTTGTAATCTTCAAACGGCCAACAGCTTCAACTGCAAAGATTAGGACAATAGAGTCCTAAATCTACCTATCTATATCTATACTAATATAAAGAGTGTTCTGGAACTGTTTTTAAAAATGCCATTGAGCTGCGTTTTGGAGGATCATAAATTCTTAAAAGAGCCTTGAAGCATAGTATAAATTTATTTTAAAGTCAAAACATATATTTATAAAAGTAGATTAGATATTAAAAATAGAGTAAGATACGTTTACTATAATATGCGATCATAAAATATGCATATATTCAAGCATATATCACACACTAATAATAATAAATCGAAGATATTAAAATGAGTCGTTATTGAGCTAAGATTTGATGTTAGCTTTTGATTTATTTATTTTGAAATTTTAACTGACCAAATATCTAAATCTCGAATTTAAATTGATTAATTTTGTTTGGGACAAAATGGGTATTTCGATAATGGCTGAGGACTTATTTTTAAGAAGGTGTGACATTTCAGGAAAGACAAAACGCAGCATAGTGAAATTTATTTAATAAATCTGTGAAAACTGAAAAAGCAATTCGTAATTTGGATTCATTTTTGTTGTGTGCATCAGGAAATCTGTATTTTGGTATACCTCCCAAAAGATCCACGCCGTCCGATTCTGCAGCAACCAAGTCTGGTCACAGCTACACGTGCCCCTTTCAATTTATTCTCTCTTGGCTTCCATGCATGTAATTCTCCACCTTACTATAAGCACACACAAACATATGTAGATGTGGATGTAGAGAGAGATGTATGTGCGTGTGTTGTGGGAGAAAAATAGGGAAGAAAGAGTCTGGGTTCTGTTTTGATTTCTTATTCTTGATAGGCTGTGGCTAGTTCAAGCCCTTCATTAGCGACCCATCTGTTCAAAACTTTGATTTTTTCCACATTAATTTCTTCTAAATCTTGCAACATTAATATAGGAGTGGTGTTGTCATTTATATGCCTTTTTCTTTTTTTGCCTTCCTTCTCTTTGTTGTGTGTGTGTGTGTGGAGATTTCATCGATTTGGGATTCCAAGAGTGTTGATCCACTTCTCTTCTCTTCTCTTGTCTTGTCTTTATTTTTATGTTGTGGGTACTGTCACATCTCACCTCTGTGGTTTGATCCTGTTTTTTCTCACTAAAGGTATAGTCTTTGTGATCTATGCCCAGCCCATAATTCCAGATTTTGCCTTTTTCATTTCTGGGAGTTTGTTTTTGCACTTTGATGTTGCTGGATCAGGGAAATGTTGCATTATTGTAGAAATCTAAGTTCAGTTTGATGTTTGCTGAATCTTGATTGTGTGGCTTTGGGGGAATTTCTGTCTGTTTCTTGATTTAGTAGTTGGATTTGGGGGTGTCTGAACTAGGATGGATGAGGATCAAGAATTGAGGTTTGTTTGTAGGTTTTGCTTCAAGAAATACCCTTGTGGGAAGTCTCTAGGAGGCCACATGAGGTCATGTGTAGTTGCAAATTCTGCTGCATCTGATGATAAACTACTTGATCCCAACATTAAGAAATTCCCATCATTTGTAGTTGTTGGTGTTGGTGGCGGAGGTAGTGGTGGGATTCAAAGCACAATGAGTGATTCAAGAATTGTTGATTTAGGAAATGGGCAGTCTAGCTATGGCCTAAGAGAGAATCCTAGAAAGAGTTGGAGGACTGTGGGTTCAAGCTCCCCTCGGCCACAAGAGAGGTTTTGCAAGCAATGTGGCAAAGGGTTTCAGTCATCGAAGGCATTGTGTGGGCACATGGCTTGCCACTCTGATAAGGATCGGGGCATGAAAGATGATCATTCTTGGACTAGTGAGATCCAGAAACTAGTGATGGATAGCCATTCGGATATGGAGGATGAGGACCGGGCAATCAGGACTAGGTCCTTGAAGAGCAAGAGGTTTAGGAAGATCGTAGTGAACTCCCCCTTCCCCGATGGCTCATCATCTGTCTCTGAGATTGATGGGGAGGAGCAGGAGGAAGTGGCCATGTGTTTGATGATGTTGTCTAGGGATAACGGGAGTAAAGGTGGGGTGAATTTTCTAGTGGAGAGTTCTGATAACAACTCGGTAATCTTGGAGACTAAGTCTTCCTCCATTGATATGAAGAGTGTGAGAAAAAAGTGTGATGTTATCAAGAATGATTATGATCAAGATGAGAAGAAAGGTGGGGATGTTGTTGCTAAGGCAGAGAATTCTGACTCGGGCTATTTCTTGGACGAATGTTCCAAGGCGGAGGAGTCTGATGTGTCCATGGATGGATTACGCAAGAGCATTGGTGTGAATGAGTATGAGGAGTTTAGGCAGAGCTTGAACAGAAGCCGGAGCTATAGAGCTGAGGTGAAGAAGGCATTGGCAAAGGAAAATGAGTATGATCATGATTATGGTAGCAATGGTAATAGTATAGCAGCTAAAATTGAGCAATCAAGAAAGAGGAGATATGCAGTTGAGAATTCTGATCTGTATAATGACTATGATGATCATAGGATCAAGACGGGCGACCCCCCTAGCGCTGAGAAGAGGCTAAAATACGAGTGCTTCAACTGCAAGAAGACGTTCAAGTCCTACCAGGCTCTTGGGGGACACAGGCCGTGCCACAAGAAGAGCAACGCGTTGTATGAGTCAAGATATGAGAGTGGGGAGAATAGCCTAGATGATGAGTTCGCGGCTAGAGGGAAGATGGTTGAGTCCACTAGCAATAGGAAGCCGGCGTCTGACAAGAAAATGAAGGCTAAGAAGAGCAAAGGCCATGTCTGCCCCTTCTGCAACAGGGTGTTCAAGAATGGGCAGGCGTTGGGCGGCCACAAGAGGTCACATTTTATCGGTGGCCATGAGGTGAACACGAACCCTAGCCCGGTCGCCAAGCTGGACTTGCTCGACCTCAATCTGCCCGCTCCTCAGGATGATGAGGATGATGGGGACGACCAGTACTCGCCTTGGTAGGGCCGGAGATGGAGAGATGCTCGAGTTGCCTGCTCATGCAACCCGAGCAACTCGAATATATACTTATATTGGTGGACAACAAACCACATGGTGCTCCTTTCTTGGTTGCTTCAATGGCAGTCATAGTTTGATGACTTTAAGCAGCTAGCCTCCTCTACAAAGAAAGAAGAAAAAATGACAAAAAAAGAGAGAAGAAAACCTTATGCATATTCCACGAACATGCACAATTTTTGCAGAGTTAAGATTTATTTTTGTCTTCCAATTTGAATCATCTACACTATTGTGTTTGAAAATGAAAAAAAATGTTGTTCTTTGTTACTTATAAGAGAGGCAGCAGTGTTTCTTCCAAGTTTTTCAATATGATATGTGGAAGCAGTGGCGGACGCAGAAATAAATTTTAGTAGGAGCTTTACTAAAAAAATTTATTGTTAACAAAATATACATATTTCCTCAGTTCGTGAAATATTGTTCATTTTTGTCATTTTGGTCCGTCTTTGTTGTCCACTTTGTTGTTTTTTTTCTATTTTTATGGAGTCACTTTCAACTAAATCATACACTCACATTCTATCGTAAAACTAAAATATAAATGTGGGATCCACATTCCATTAACTTTTTCCACTCACTTTTCTTCACATTTCTTAAAATCCACGCTAGAATGTGGACAACATTTCATGGACGGAGGGAGTATATATATAAAAAACACTTCATCCATCCTTCAAAAAAAGATTAGTTTTACTATTTTGGGCCATCGCCAAAATTAGAGTATAAATATGAAAGTTTTTATATTACTACGACTAATAATGTGGATTGTAATAATGTGGATTACACTATCCACTAATACTATTTCTACTGTCTTTTTCCTCCCTTTTACTTTTTTTCATTTCTCTTATTTTACTAATTAGATATCAAAACTCCTGCCGTTTATAAGTTTATAGAACAAAAGAAATATAAATTAATAATTATTATAAAAATGGATACATATATTTTATATAAAACTAATCCAACACAAATTCAACTATTTTGAGAAACCCTTTTCAGTTTTCAATTGCCATTTGAATAAAAAACGGTAGTGTGAGTTTAGGATACAATTTTTACAAGTGTTACTACTGGATGGATGATAACTTTAAATTTAGTGGCACTTTTTAAATTATTTTAATCTAAAAATATGACACAGCCACGTATTTAATGAATAAGTAGGCAATTGACATTTTCAACTCTATTATTATTATTATTATTATTATTATTATATTCATTTAAGTTTAACCGTTTATCTTCTTCTTCCCAATTTTACAGAGCGGCCATTGATGAAATGTAGGTGGATTTCTCTGTAAATTTATTTTTCAGCCCCTCCTTTCCATTCAATCTCCAACAATTAGACTTCGAAGACATCAATTTGGTGAGGGCTGTAGATACTTTTCAAAAAAAATTTAAAATTTTTAAAATAGAAATATATTAAAAGAAAAGTTTGGGAAGGGCTTAAGCACCTCTCCCCTCCTGAACGTGTGTCCGCCAGTGTGTGGAAGATGGATATATGCATTTTTAGATGGTCTTTGTCACTATTTGTAAGTTCATTGATCTTATATAGAATAGAAGAAGAGAAATTGGATATTTGGATTAGGAGGCATGGAAAAGTCGGACTATTTATTCCCACAAAACATTTTAAATTCATGACAGTAGCTGTCTTTAATTAATTGTTAGTTCCCTTGAATTGTATAATGGTTAAAGATGGGGTTTGAAGAGGTATGATCCATCACTATCACAGAACAACCTACCTTAAATACTCAAGCACACATTTGGAGTATTTAATGTCTCCTACTTTTTACTTGAGAGGAAAAGCAGCTCCATTCCTAGTTGTGTTAGCCCAACACACTTACTATCGTGTATACTGATGATGTTATTTTATATGCGCTTTTCGTGTGTACAAAATCGAGCCTTGCTTCATAGTTTGTCTTCTTCCCTTTACTACACTTATATGTAAAGAATGCTTGACATTCCATGTGTTTTGTAAGAGTTGGTTGCAACAAAACTTTTTTTGGCCTTTATTTTGGATCCCTTTTTCTTTTTCTCTGTTTGAATACTAAATTACATGATCCTTGTGGTTAAAGCGAGTATATATAAAATAAAAAGAAGCAGTTAAAGCAGAAAAAGCTAAAAATTGTTGTAAAATTAGTTGGGCCGTTGTGTCCAAAACAGATGTGGGCCCATTATATACTACTACTCTACTTCAATTTCAGGATCCGATTGTGGGCCTAACTACTAAAAGTGCAGTCAAATTCGGCTTCTATAAATTCGTTTGAATTAAAAGTTGTTATGAATTTGCATTTAAAAAGAGTTAGTTCTAGAAAATACTAGTTAGAAGTTCAACTTAAAGAATTACTAATAATTAATGCAGCAGCAGCCCACTTTTTATCTAATAAATCTGTAAGTTCTATCTTTGAGGATTAATTATAAATTAATGATGCAAATAAAGGATAGTTTTGTGTGGCTATCGCAGATTGCTAAGATTGCTTCTAACCATATTTATTCATTTGGTGGGAATATCAAATATGGAATGAATGAATTCTGTAAAATGTAGACATTTATGTCATACTATCAACAGCTTACGATATTATTGTTCAATTTAGCCTCGATATTATGCACACTGTCATAATATCCAACCAAATTTAAGCACACATTTCCCAAGTTTGACTACCTACTACGGTAATATAATTGAAATGAGACACAAATTAGGACAAAGTTAAGGCAATTTATCAACCACTTACATTGTCCCATTAAAATATAACTATATAAATAAACAATCAACCACTTTTCTTTTCTGAGTCCACGTAAATTTGGTGTATCATCCAAAATTCGCAACCCAAAAGTTAGTGGGAAATGTGAGTTAGTATAAGTTATATATGCGTCCAATTGCACATAAAATTCAGTTACTATATAGTATTATCAAATAGAATTTTTTTCTAATAAAACCGACATAATTAGAATTGTCATTCTTTATATAATACAGAATTAAAATTGTATAAAAAATGTTGTGATATTTAAAAGGGGTGTAGGTGTCACACAGCATGATATATTGCCGACATTTATTGTGCCATTGCCATAAAAATAAATAAAATAATAAGCCTTTAGGGACCCCAACCCCAGCACCTTAAATTTCACCCAAATATGTTTGGTTGGATTTGATTCCGAGCCACGGTCAAATAATGGTGCAATAAATATTTGGTAGCTTCATACATAAATCAATTCTTCCAAGACAAACATAGAATATTACTATAAGTTACTGTATTTTATTTTACCGAATTTACGGAAAGTTACAGTTCTTTTCTACTTTCATTTATGAAAAAAAATCGCCTGAAATGGATGTATGTATGTATGCTTTATCTGCATTACTTCAAGAATAATTCACAAGGATAAGACTAATTGAGAGATCCTCTCAGAATCTCCCACAAAAAAGTGGAAATATATTACTCCTCGAACAAGAATTTGAAGATAAGCATGATGCAACAAAAAGATGTGTCCACATGCAAGCTCCTTTTTGGACAAATGTAGTGTGGACAATTTTTTAATATACATATTCCCAGAGCCCACATTATTATTATTATCCACAAAAAAGCAAACTTGATAGCTTTAGCACGAGATGGGATCAAATATTTTCTTCATCTTGTGCCTCATAGCACTGTCTTGCTTGTGTTGTGATGCTGTAGAAGTGAAGTTGCTAGTGGAAGGGTCAAAATCCATAGCAAAAACTGATGAAGATTTCATCTGTGCCACTCTTGATTGGTGGCCTGAGACCAAATGCAACTACAATCAGTGCCCCTGGGGCAAAGCTGGCATTCTCAATCTGGTATTCACCTCCTTTTTTTAATAGAGAGAGATGAGTTTAGCAGAAATTAAGGTTAATTACATTTTTTCTGCTGCATTTTGTGTGTGTGAAGGGGTTAGTAGAAACTGAGGTTAATTACATTTTTTCTGCTGCATTTTGTGTGTGTGAAGGGGTTAGTAGAAACTGAGGTTAATTACATTTTGTGTTGTATGTTTTGTGTCTAGGATTTGAAGAACAAGATTCTTGCAAATGCCATCAGAGGTTTGTTAGTTAGTACTACCTCCATCAGTTACTGAGTTGATGTTTCTTGATCTGTTTTTTTACTTAATTAAGTGGTTAAGATTGTTGTTTCTTGCTTTTTTAGTTGATTTAAGTGGTTAAGAATGTTGTAATTCCTGTTTCTTGGGTTTTTTTAGTTGATTTAAGTGGTTAATAATGTTGTGATTTAAGTGGTTAAGAATGTTGTTAAAATGAAACAGCATTTAGCAGCTTGAGGATTAGGATAGGAGGTTCTTTGCAAGATCAGGTGGCGTACGATGTTTCCGGGGCATCGCTTCGAAAATGCCCTCATTTCAAGAGAACGGAGGGTGGGTTGTTTGGATTCTCTAAAGGGTGTCTGCCTAAGGAGAGATGGGATCAAATCAACAACTTCTTTCATGAAATGGGGTATGCATTATCTACGTTGCATAGCTTCCTCTTCAACAAGCAAGTTCGCCTCTTAGAAAGCGCATTTTAATTTGTGTGTGTGTGCACGCGCACGCAGGGTTAGGTTGACATTCAGCTTGAATGCACTGGTAGGGAGGAGGAAGGGTGGAGGACCCGATGATTCCCTCATGGTAGGCGGATGGGACTCAAAAAACGCGTATGATTTGATCAACTACACAGCCTCCAAAGGGTACAAGATTGATTCATATGAACTTGGTAAAACTGAACTACTATGTTACAAGTGATCCATTTCATTGTGTTGTTGTTTGGTGTATTTTTGACACTCCCAAATGCACGATTTTTCGCCTAGGAAACGAGCTGTGTGGGAGCGGTGTGTCTGCAAGAGTTGAGGCAGTGCAGTATGCAAAGGACACTGTAGCACTCAAGAAAATAGTAGCTAATTTTTACCCAAATCCTGCCACTAGGCCGAAGGTGCTAGGCCCTGCAGGGTTCTACGACAAGCAGTGGTTCGATGCATTTCTTGACACGACGGGCCCTAACGTCGTTGATGGTGTCACACACCACATCTACAACCTCGGTGCAGGTTGAGATTCATCCCAAGAAAATCGAGAAGATTTCATATCAGCAAGTTTAATTTAGTGTGTGTTTGTGTAGGTGTTGATCCCACCCTCATTAACAAGATTCAAGATCCGAGCTTTCTTGATCAGATAGCGGAGACATACAGGGATGTAACAGCCACCATCGAGCGACACAGCCCGTGGGCAGGGGCGTGGGTCGGGGAGGCCGGTGGTGCTTACAATAGTGGTGGCAGATATGTCTCACACTCCTTTGTTGATGGATTCTGGTTTGTGGCTTCCTACAATGCCTATTTCTCTTACACACCGTTTTCGTTAACCGATCTAATCCTGTCTGAAAAATTAAAATAGGTACTTAGATCAATTGGGAATGACAGCAAAATTCAACCATAAGGTCTTCTGCAGACAATCCTTAATAGGAGGAAACTATGGTTTACTCAACACAAACACATTCATCCCAAATCCAGATTACTATGGGTATAACTAACTGCAATAACTAACAAACTACATTTCTTGAAATTTGTTGAATTCTCAAATGTTGTAGTTGGTTTCTTTGCAGTGCTCTCTTGTGGCACCGGCTGATGGGGACGAGAGTGCTCTCAGCCTCCCACACCGGCTCCTCCTACCTGCGCGCCTACTCACACTGCTCGAAGAAAACAGTGAGCTAGCCCGCGAATCTTTCGTGTCAGTACACCACAAACTTTATATGTTCATT
Organism: Salvia splendens; assembly: GCF_004379255.2. Taxonomy (NCBI): domain Eukaryota; kingdom Viridiplantae; phylum Streptophyta; class Magnoliopsida; order Lamiales; family Lamiaceae; genus Salvia; species Salvia splendens. The sequence goes on along the minus strand of NC_056047.1, from coordinate 9,377,764 downwards.
TTTTGGTCTGAATTAGTGTTTTGTGATTCAGACAGGCATTGCAGTACTTGTGATCAACATGTCCAAATATACAACCTTTGAAGTTTCTGTTGAAGATGATGCAAAGATATATAAATATGACCAAGAAGGTTATGTTAATGCATATGAGAGAGAAGAGTACCATTTGACCCCAAAAGATGGCAACATTTTGAGTGATGTTTTGCTGCTGAATGGAGTGGCGTTGAAGCTTACCGGAGCTTCTGGTATACCGGCAATGGAGCCACACGTTGTTGATGCTTCGTTTCCTATGAAGATCGCACCTCGTTCCATAGTTTTCGCAGTACTGAAAGACTTCAAGGCCACAGCTTGTGCCTAGAGACATTTAGTGAAGCCTTCCCGATCCGAATCCGTCGTTACTGGGACATTTAGCGACGGAATGAACGGCGAAAATACTTGTTAACTTGTATGGGGAGAAAGAGAAATGTCTTTCTTCTATAAAATTGTTCTCATGGAATAAAAACGATATATATTGGTCATATTCATAAATGAAAAAAGTTGTTGATTTAAATGTGTGTGATCTTAACTTCCGCCTTTGGACTTTTTTTTCCTTTTTAATTTATTAGTTAGAGAAGAAACGTCTTAATTTTTAATTTATTAGTTAGAGAAGAAATGTCTTAGTAATTGAGCTATGTTTGTTGTTAAATTTTGGATTCTTGGATAGTTATTATGTAGGCAAACTGGCAACTTTGTTTGTTTATAAATGACTGGTCCCTAAGTCAACCATCAAACATCAAACATCAATACGACGTTAAGATCATTTTAATAAATGGCAGGGGTAGTTTTCTTAAAATGAAATCCAGATGTAAACTTAACAAACATAAATCACATTATTGTGTTTCCTTGCAAGTTTGGAGAAATGTTGTTGGCAAAATACATTTAGACCCTCATTAACTATCTATGTAATGAAACGAATCAAGCGCACCATATATGACGACGACAACAACAAAAAAAAAATGAATAAAAATACTATTTCAAGTGGAATGGAAGCATTTTGGTAAACACTAGTAAAATCTAATAGCCAACATATTTACATATAGTTTCCCGAAAAAAATTGCAAAGAAAATATTTGCGACTTATAATTAAGGGTAGCAAATCGTGTGAGTTGGGTTCTTACTGAATCAATATGGATACGTGAATATGACTTAACTCAATAAGGAATAACTTGAACTCGACTTATTAAGAAAATTTTCAACCCGAATACGAATCCGGCATGCCGTCTTCAAACTCGAGCACGACCTCGCATACGACACAGACTCGTTAACAGCACGATATACTAACATATAAGTTGGCATGACACGATAATAGCATAATACGGATTAACAATTTGAATTCACCTAATATTCACGATAAAAACTTGATTTATACTATAACAATACAATAACGGTCCAAACTAATTTACACGATTATACCTTAATATTACAAGATAAATTTGATTTACACTAACTAATATATAACTTTTTTTAAGTTATCCGAACATAATCCAACCCACTTTTTTTAAGTTATCCGAACATAATCCAACCCAACTAGAAATTATTGAGTCCTAACGAGCCAATTAGATAAAGACACAAATCCATGAAGATTTTATTCGAACCCATTAATTTTGGTTTTCGCATTGAAAATTATCAATCCAAGTATCCAACTTTTTATAGGCAGAGGGGTAAAATGTGAAATATAATAAAGATGAAGGACAGTTATGATAATAGCAGGAAAAACACATTGTTCTCAACAAAACAAAAAATGATAAATAATAATCATGATGAAACTAAAATAGAAAATCCACCGCAAACTCAAGTCAAGTCTGAGACCCCATCGATCGGCTACCTCAAATTCCATCTATTCATTGGGTCCAGCTTCAAGGTTTCTACGTTGATCCTCAAATCGCACATCAGCTCAAACTATACGTTTTTTGAGGTAATTTTGCTAATTTACTTGTTTATAGAGAAATCGTTACGCTTATCTGTGAAAATTTTGCTGAATTTCCCTTAGCTTTGCCTCGTTGCAATTATGGACTGTGTCTCAGTTCCAGGGTTTGTTTTATGTGTTTATATGTATAATTAATGTGGTTGTGCTCTTAATTTAGTTTGTAGTTGAGCGAATTGTGAATTTAATGATGATTGTTGCTTACTCTTGGATTTCGGTTAGTTTGATTGTGATGCGAAAGTTTTGGAAGCTTAAGTGGTTTTTCATCTGAATTGACGTTTCGGTCGTTCACTGTTAGTTTGGAAATTGTGTATTTGAAGTTGATGGAGAATTATATTTGCATTTTTGTCTGAACTTTGATGATTGAGCGTTACTAGAATTTCCTCTACTGTTGGTAATAACTGAAGGATATGTCTTCTGTGGTAGTGGGAGGGTAGAGGAGGTGAAGATTTGATCTTGGAGCGTAGATTATGTACCGGTCTGGGGCCGCAACCACTAACTGAGGTGGAATGCCAACAGATAGTGGGGACTCTGTTGTTACCCTAGATCAAGTCCCGTGTTGGAGTGATTCAGAGTTTAGGTACTCATATGAGAATGAAGATTCAGGGTTCCAGAATCTGCATTTTCCAGACCCGTTGACTGCAGCATCTGAAGGGGAGAATGGTGGAAATGGAATGGTATCGAAGTTTCCCATGGATCGTGAAATTAACTCAAAAATATATCTTTGGAGGGGCAACCCGTGGGATCTTGAGGTGGATGCTGTTGTAAATTCAACCAATGAGGTGAGTAGGCAATCATTGTTATACCCCGATAATCATCTACTTGAAATGACTTATGTAACAGTTCCGGCTTAAGCCTGCCATTTCAAATGTTTATGCTTGTCTGTATTATCCATGCTTTTTCCTCTAGAATTCGGAATGACAATATCAAAAAAGCTTGTCATAGTCTCATACTTTTCTGTCTTATACTATAAGATATTCCGAATCCCCCAGCTCTTAAATTCCTGTGATTTCTACTTGCTCAAAAGCTGTACATCTTTCATTCTTTTGAACATTATTTTTTATATACATGTTCCATATGCATGTGTTTAGTATTTACACAGCTTTTTATGGTATCTTGGTAGCAAATGTCTCAGGATTTATTTTCTTCGATTCAATCACAAAAATATTTCTTCTGCCTAATCATCCATATCTTAGTAGCCTTGAGAAATTGCGAACTCCTCTGAGCTCTAGCTGTCCAGTTGAGCGAACTTTAGAGCTTATGTTGGCCTTTTCTATTTTCACGTAGGTTTATTGGATCCTTACATCTAATCATTTCAATCTTGTTTTCTTGAATGGTTTGTCGTTCAGAAAATCTCATGTTATTTTGGCTGTTTGACAGAACTTAGATGAAGCTCATAGTAGTCCTGGTTTGCATGCTGCAGCAGGACCGGGCCTTGCAGAAGAATGTTCAACCCTGGTGAGCTATAACTTTAGTCTAATTAAACAGGGTCATACTCCTCGATATTCTTCACTATATTGCAATTATATTTGTCGTATTTAAGAGGGCAATGTCATAAAGAATCTTGTTTCACTTTAGTAGTGAGTCGATGTGGATGTTGAATGTATAACCAAATCTGAATGGCAGACACAATTTCATCAAATTCAAGGTTCCTTGAGATTGGCAACAGAGTTAATATCATGTAGGAGGCTATGATCTAAGAGCATCCGCAATGGCGGACGTCCACGCGGAATTCCCACCGGCGTGCGGGAATTCCGTGGCGGACGTCCGCCATTGAGCGTCCCAGGCACGGATACGGAATTCCGCGAAGGAATTCGCAGTTCCGCGGCGTTCCGCGGAATTCCGTGCGGACGTCCGCCATTGCACTAACGCTCGCGGAATTCTGCGCGGAATTCCCTTTTAATGCATTAATATTTTTTTTTCGGTTCCGAGGAGTGAGAAGCCGGTTTTTATTTCTATGTACTTTTTTTAATAATTATGTACTTTTTTTGATGAATTATGTTTTTTTTAAATAAAGTGGTTGCATTTTCTCCGTATTCGCGTCGAAATTTTAATTCCATAAATTGTTTACTTCCGGAAATTGTCTAATTTCTGAATTTGTGAATTTTTTTTAATTGTGGGAATTCCTTCGGGAATTCCGCTGGGAATTCCGCCACTGTGCAGTGGGAATTCCTTATGACGTGGCAGGAGGTGTTTTTGGGAATTCCGCGGGGAATTACGCCGGGAATTCCGCACCACTGTGGATGCTCTAATCTACCATTTATATTGCAATGTGCTAACACTAGATGCTAGACATGACTAGGTGAGGATAGTGAAGTAAAGATGGGTTTGCATTAATTAACATTTGATAGGACAAAACGTCGACACTGTAATAACTTAAAAGCTACAGTAATATTCACAAATTTGATCTTAGCAAAATAGGATAGTCCTCATTGTCATTATGTAGAAACGACTAATGGCCTTTTAAATTATGTACAAACTTGTAAGGTTGTGATGTCGTGATTTGTGTTTTATCATTTTGTAGGGTGGCTGTCGAACAGGAATGGCAAAAGTTACTAATGCTTATGATCTTCCAGCAAGGTGGTTATCCCAAAACATGCTTGTAGTTATTATTCAGCTGTTCATTTGCTGTACTGGGAAATTCATATACTTTCGTGCATTTTCAGTTTGTATCTTTACATCAAACCACTTGGCTTGTGAAGAAGATATGTCCGGACTTAAATTAAGAGTTGGCACAATAGTTTTAAGATTTGCTCTACTTATCTATATAGTCTTTGGTGAATATATTGGTCTTCAGGTTCTGTAACTTAGCAGTAAAAATTAGGATGCAATGTCTATGTTCTCCCTAACTTTTATTCAAAAAATAAGATTTCTTGTACTTTTCAGGAGGGTCATACATACTGTAGGTCCCAAATATGCCGTAAAGTATCACACCGCTGCAGAGAATGCACTCAGTCATTGTTATCGATCTTGCCTTGAACTTCTCATTGATAATGGACTTCGCAGGTGGGTTCAGTGACCTGATGTCTTTACTAGCTGTTAATTCTTCAATGTGTCATTCCTCTAATAAGTAAAATAGTGGGATTGAGCTCTTTTGAAAATCAATTACAGCATTGCTATGGGCTGTATATACACAGAAGCCAAAAACTATCCACGAGAACCAGCTGCACATGTGGCCATAAGTAAGTAGTTCCCTTACAGTTTTTCTATCTATAATATATTTCAATTTACCTGAACTGAAACCCATGCCCACTCCATTTTGTTTACTGGAATGCTTTTACAATTTTAGTACATACCTCTGTATTTTGTCATGAAACCCAATGTGTATCTTTCCTTTAGGAACCGTGAGGCGATTTCTTGAGAAACAAAAGGACAAAATACATGCAGTCGTTTTCTGTACCACAACATCATCTGATACAGAGATATACAAAAGGTTTGTTCACTGAAACTACCCATCACTTGATCTAGTGATGCATATGAAGCATGACTCTTACTTTGTCATACATTTGTTTCTTCTTGCTACAGATTGCTTCCGCTTTACTTTCCGCGTGATAAACTTGAAGAGGAGATGGCTGTTTCGAAGCTTCCCGCTGATGTTGGAGATGAAAATGGTGAGACGGTCATAGATGAGCGCAAAATAAGGATACAACCTTTACCCAATTTGAAAAAGACTGCCTCAAGACCTCCACAGACCTCTACTGATCTGGCAGACAGCAATATATCATTAGCAAGACGGTTCGTGGCTCATCGTACTTTTCTAAGCCCTTCTAAGTCATATATGAGGTCATGTAAAAAGCTTAAGGTTTTAACTCTTATCTGGTTAACTATAAGTGTAATGTGTGTTTGTTGTTTTCTACTAGTTCGAAACTTGTTTTGTTGACATACATACGTAGTAGCACACTAGCACTAGACATATTTTTCTTGTAATTGTTAAATCTTCCAAATGATACTTGCTTATGAGCATATTCATCTTTATTTCTGGTTCAGATGGTTTACTTTTCTGTTTAATGAGACCAAAACTCGAACGATTTGGGAACTGTTTCCCTGCATTGACTGTTATCAAAGCATTTCTTCTTTTTCAAACAGGGACTCATCGTACTTGGAGTCTTATCTGGATCCTGCATTCATGTCCCTGATCAAAGATCCAGATCAGAGACGCAGAGAACAATGGGAAAAATCCGCCCAGGCTCGAAATGGTTGGAGTTTTGCTAAAATGCTTGGATATGGAGACATTGGGAGTCCTCCTTTATCAGCTGCTGAAGAATACTCGCTCCATTCTCGATACCTTGCTAAAGCAAATTCACTTAATCTTTCTGATATTGCTGAAATGAAAATTGTGTAAGGAACTGTTAACTTTCTATTTTAATTGATGTTATGCATTTAGGAGGGATCCCTCCCTACAAATGATTTATGTCTAGCTTGACTCAGATTTATCACTGTTACTCAGATCAAAAAATTTGTCGACCATCTCTTTGTTATTATCAGACATAACTTCAATAGTAGGATTTTCCCTGTATGAGCATCCTAATTGATACACAGCCTCTTGTCTTAATTTTAGCTACCGGGGTGGGGTTGATAGTGAAGGTCGTCCGGTGATGGTGGTGGTTGGAGCACACTTTCTCCTAAGATGTCTTGATCTGGAGCGGTTTGTGCTTTACATAGTGAAGGTAAATGACCACATTTCAAGTATTTAATTTATTGGACCACTGCTTCATGGCCCTAAATATGTATAATTAATGGCATCTATCTACTTTTTTGAATCCTTACTTGCCTTATTTGCTAGATGACTATATTATTATTCTGTTTTCAGGAGTTTGAGCCCTTGATACAGAAGCCTTACACAATAGTTTATTTCCACTCTACTGCATCATTGCAGATGTGAGTATTTCCTTGACAGATTATTCTCTGAATGCCATTTCACTGTTTGTTTTAAATTCCGTACAAAATGAGCAAACTGCAGCATCTAATTACAAATTCCTATTCAACAGACAACCAGATCTGGGGTGGATGAAAAGGTTAGAGCAAATACTTGGTCGGAAGCACCAACGCAATCTCCATGTATGACAACTCTCTTTAAAAGCTCCTAGACAGACATATTCCCTTCACATGCTCTTCTCACCGCTGTTAGCTTTGTATAATGTAGGCAATATACATTCTCCATCCAACATTTGGTCTGAAGACTGCAATATTAGGATTGCAGATGCTTGTAGATAATGTGGTATGTGTGATCTCAGTTTATCCCGTTACACAACAAGAATAAGTCCCCCAAATTTTAGATACCACATCTCTGTTTTCCTGAAACTCAAGAAACTCTAATGCAATCTTCAGGTCTGGAAGAAGGTGGTCTACATTGACCTTCTTCTGCAGCTATTCAAATTCGTCCCCCGTGAACAACTGACTATTCCAGACTTCGTATTCCAGTGAGTTGCTACGCCTTCCTATCATCACTTTCTTTATCGGCCTCATATAATCAATCCATGTTAATATGAACACCATCTTAACTCCCATGATTGTTTAAAGTCTTAAATGATTACATTATTATGACCCCATATTTATTTTAGCTCATATAGATCTTAGTGATTTATAATTTCATGTTAAGATTGTCTAGAAGAAAATAGAGAAATATAAGTATCATAATATCGCGGTTGCAGGCACGACATAGAGGTCAATGGAGGGAAGGGCTTACTCGTGGATCCAAGAACAAAATATGTATATACAAGACCGTAGCAGCAGATCCAGACTCCAGCGTTTGTGACTTAATCTTAGTCATCATTTCATTTATTTATGGGTCAAGTTGTATTGTAACAAATTACTACAGTAATATTCTCATTGCTTGTATATGTAATATGATCCCTCTTTTCACTCTACAATGTATTTATAATCTTGAATCTTTGTAGGGCAATAAAGTTTTAGGAGTTTTGCAAATTTACATTTCTGAAATGTTGGGTTGTATAGAATCCAAGTGCAGGCATATTCATGCTACAACTAATTTCATATCAACTCTAGACATTCTATTATTCGATAGAATAAATAATTTATCTTAATGAAAAAGACCCAATTTTTATTATACTACCCCTCAGTTGAAAGTATTTGAAATGTTTATAGACTCCATTTGAATCTCATAGTATTTCCTTATATATTTATTGCTGAAATAATACAATTGTGCTACATAAGGAATGATAATGAATTGTTTAACTGAAAAAGGTGATTGTAATGTTCAAAATGTGATTTTAGTAAAGTGATTTCTTTCAGCAACTAACTCAACAAACTAGATTGGTGCCCAAATAATTAGGGCTCAACATTTGTGGAAAACAAATAACATCTGCACGACTACATAATCAATTTGAACATTTTTCATGATTTGGTGTATTTTTCTATGTTACCACAGTCAATATTTTATCTTTTTTCATGTTTCATCTCATATTCCAATATTTGGAACATAAAATCAGTATTTGACATTGAAAACAACGATGTGTATATATGTAGATATGAATGGGGCAACATTATTTCTGAATCAAAGGGCATAAATCACGACCACTACATTTACAAAGACAATTAACCAACATCACTCCCACAAAAAAAGTACACTACTTTATGTTGGGACATTAATCTATAGAACTCCGATTCAAGAATGCAATGCCTCTCTTTTCCATAATACTATGTTAGCACCACAGTATGAGGATTACCTGCAGGGCATCTCTGCCGGCGGGGACGTCTCGTCGTTTTGCCCCATCCTGTAAGGCTTCTGTCCTCCAAACCGGCTTCGATGCTACTGAGTTGCTGTATCAATGGAGCGCAAACCGCGCTTGCAATGGCAGGCGGGACGCTTTCAACCACTGCTCGCCTCCTTCCCCGAGCACCCCCGTTTCTGGTGCCATTTCTTCTTGCTGGCCCCGAGTTCCAAGTATGGCCCGTGGCTCTCATCATCCCTCCAAATATTTGGAGATCTTCTGTCACCTCATGCCTTGCCAGTGATGCTAAACCAGGAAGAACGTCTCGTTGGAAGTCCCTCCACTGCCTTCCTCTTTTTGCATGACCCCTACGAGTTCTGGTTTGAGGAAGCCGAGCTCGCGTCTCTTCGACTTTCTGGGGTTCGGGAATAAAAGGTGCAGGCATGTAGTCTTCTGCTTTCGTTTCGACTAGTTGCAACGCCCTAGCCTCAAAATCATCTATCCCCTGGGATGAATCCACCATTGGTGGTTCATCCTTGACTGATGTGTTCACAACTTCATTACAATCTGAAGACATAGCATTGGCCAACACAAGTAACACTTCTCCCAATGAAACTTCAGAAGGAAGAGCAACAATATCCTCTGTATCAATCTGTTGACACGATGAGATGCCAACTAGAGTTTCGGCTGCATCTCTAAGAACCTCATTCTGATTTTCCCTATTTTCAAATGGCTGCGAGGACACCTCGTTCAGCATTTTCCTTTTCGACCCCATGCTATCATCCTCGCTCTCCTCAAGGATTGGAACTTCCAGATCTATCTCCAAAGTCATCTTGACTCTGGGATCAGTCCGTTCATAACAGGGCAATGAAGGATCTTCAGAGTCACTAACACAACAATTCAAATCAATGTGGTCCTTTATATGAGTGCCCTTTTTTTGGTTTTCTTTCTCCATAATTGGCTCATCAGCAGCAATTTGTTCATCAGGCTCACATGCTACGTTTATATCAATTATCCCATTCTTTCTTCCATCACCCGTTGTCGTCCTTCCTTCAGGGTAGCAATCGACATCCACTGAGGTGGACTTAGGGCATGACCTCTCATTGTCGCGTACATCTGTCTCAAAAATGGGAAAGCCGAGAATTTTCTTAACCGCTTGAGGTTGAGCTGCTGCTTCCTTCACTCTTGTCACAGAATCACATGAAGTAGACATATGTTGTGAGGAAAACAGTTGATTAAGATCTCTAAGTGTTCCATTATTGCTACACAATTCATTGGAAGAATCATGACGGTAGCCTAGTTCTCTCGATATTTCTGATCTTCTCGTATCCATAACCCCATCAACATGCACAGGCTTAGGTCTAAGCCATGGCAAAGCCAGATGATTGTCTTCAGGCTTTCTCTTCCCATCTGCCATATTAAGATCATGCATGGCCACATTCTCATTTGCAAGGCTTTTGGGAAGCGCTTCATTCAAGTTAATATCCATAGCAGGCTTTGGATCAGCATGATACGGACCCTTCAGAAAACTCGCAAAGCCATGATTAGTCGACGAAGATGAATGGTGAAATCCATTTGATTTTAACTCACTCCCCAAACCTCCATTAACATGCCACTTTTGGCCAAAAGATTGCTGGCATGGAGCAGGAGGCTGCAAATGTTTACCGATTGCTTCTGCTGGATTTCTAGAAGTTTCCGGTGTTGTTACCTTGGGAGTAAAACTACTTGATGGATGTGCCCAAGATGAGACAGTCTGAAACCATGAACTGGCAAAAGAAGACGACAAATTAAAGAATGGATAAGAGACAGGAGCATGAGAAGCTATAGGTTCGAACTGGCTATTATTGGAGTGACTATAACATCTATCAGAAGATTCTAAACCATGCTGGAATCCATCTCTCCATTTCTCTTCCCTATTGTAATTACTTGAATACACTCCAGGAGGATGGTGAACCCGGTTAATGGTGCCTTGCCCCGGATGGGAAGATAAATGTGCCTTATCCGGTTGACAACCTTGCATGGCAGAACTTACGTTACCCTTCCAGGATCCTGAAAATACAAGAAATCAAGGCCACTTTAAAAAATTAATAGTACAAGATAAATATTCAGTTTATAACCAAATCGGATATGTTAAAGAATGCAACTTCGACATCACATGCTGATTTTAGCATAACATTATTGGTTGAACTTCAAAAGTTATTTATAACATAACTGGTGTTTATTCCTTCTCTCTCTGGTCGGCATAATGCCACTCAAAAGGATAAACTATTGCATTGACGTGTTAATAGAGGTAAGAAATATTTGACATACCATAACAGCAAAATGTAAAACAGGCTGAAGGCATTATAATACAGTTACAGTATAGATGTGAATTATTATCGTATATCGTTAATTCAAGTAACCATAGAGTTTAGTTTATTTGATCTCATGGCAGCGAGAGAAAATCGGAATATTGAGAAAAGAACTATGGAAGTACATTAAAAATCTGTACCTGCTCTGTTTGCATGGGGAAACCATCCCCTGTCATTAACCTGACTATCAACAGACGAATTTATTGAAATACCATCACGCACGTGCACAGGGTCTCCAGCTACACTTAAAAAACTAGCAGTTGATTTGGCATGCTGGTGTATGGTTTTAGCCTCTCCATTTTCTGAAGTATGACCTAGGAAATCAATTGATGATGGAGCTGCTGCTTCTTCAATTTGAATGGGTTCATTTAAATCAGCCAAACCAACAGAGCTCCTTAAACAGGCAGCAGAAGCTGAAGCTGAAGCATCCACTGGGCGATCAGATTTTTTACCCACGTGACTACCAATGAATGACTTCATAACATTTTCAGGTCCATTGTTCAGATCACCGTTACGACAAGGACTCGATACACCAGATTTTTTGTGCCCCTGCAAATTGTCCTCTTCTTCGGGGTCTACATACTCATCAGCTGGCAGTTGTAGATCAAATAACTTCTTTCTTACTTTCAGTGGTCGTGAGTCTAATGTTTCAGAGTTTATTGTGGTGCACCCATTCGGGAAAGGAAGCCGACCTGGCTGTATAGGGTTCCCTTTTGTGCAAGTTGTGGGAGAACTAAGATTTTCAACTGCAGCAACAGATGTTCTACCATAACCAGAATTTGCCAAAGGAAAACCTGCCATATGCCATTTTCGAGCTTCTTCGGAAGGCACTTGAGGTCCTGGAAGACTTGATGATGATGCTGGTTCCACTGATGCTCGATCACCATTATGTGGTTCACTCTTTTTGAACTCTTCCATCATGTCCCTTTGTATTCTATAAAGACGATGGAGTTCCAAAACCTGAATGCCCAAAGTTGTTCATTGAATACAAGGATATTGACTGCCCCAATTCGAGACCAAATCAACCATCAAATGATTTTCGAATGAGCAATATAATGATAAAAGAAATCCAAAGTACCTGATTCTTAAATACTGCCTCGTGTTCAAGCATTTTTTGTTTCAAGGAGTCTTTCTCATGCCCCAGGTAACCATTTTCTAGAGTCCTACTGCTAGAATCATCATTAACGTCCCTCATTGTGTACAATCCTGGGAAGTAGCTTTTGCAATGCATCTTCGTTCCCATTCCTGTAGGAAATTGGAAACATTAATTGCCAAGTCCATGGAGATATACGGTAATATGTCTCCTTTTATATGCGTATTTTCCACCATTTGCATTACCTAACCTAGGATATCACTGAACTTGAATCTACTGCGTAGATGATATGCTTGCTACACAGAACACAGCTTAGAAACAGCGAAGATTGATACAATTAACACTATGTATATCAACTCTGCAAGCAAGTATGCATTGAAAGCAGATCCTATTTGGACGATCACTCATAAATATACAAGCACCAATCCAATATCAACAAGTAGTTATCAATTAAAAACCCTAAACACGACAGCAGATATTCTTCAAAAGCAAATGGACAATCCAAAATTCCAGCAAATGAAACCACTCATCCCCATAATTTCCAATTCAGGTTACAATTATGACTCTACTCTAAATCAGAGTATCATTCACATAGAAAAATTATTCACAAGGATAAACACTAGCTCCGATTTTCCGTGTTTTCTGTCACAGTCAAACACGGGTAAACCTCAATTGAAAAAAAAATGGAAGAGTCAGAAAAAACGGAAATAAAAGAGGGAAAATTACCTCATAACCACATCCTGAGACCACTTCTCTCCTCAACAATACCAAATCATATAGCAGTGTTTCCGATAATTAAGGAAGGCGGAATTCAGAGGGTTTCATACTGTAAAAGACGAAGCCAACAGAATAGGAAAATGAAAAGTAGAAAATAAAAGAAGCTAAAGTGGCAGCAGTAAATATCGGGAAATGGAGGAGAGAAGTTAGCGTTTTGGTAACCCCATTGAAGAAGCTTAGATCCTCACCAAATTCTAACTGAATATTGGGAGATTTCGATCTGCTGGGTCTCTCTCTCTCTCACTGAGAGAAGGAAAAAAAAAGGTAGCAAATTTAGAAAGAGAGAGAATGAGAAGAAATGAAATAAAAAAAGTGAGAATTTTATGCAAGTGTATATATTTAATTATTATACTATATACTAAGGAGTATTTAATTAGTAATATGGATTTTGTAGAGAGAGAGAGAGAGAGATCCCAGATAAGAAATCTTAACACAAACAAACGACCTTCTAAGAACAGTGACATAAAATTTTGTCAACATCCGGTCTCTTTATATTCTCTGCTTTTCCTCTCTCTCTCTCTAAAATATCTCTCTCACACAGACTGAAAATACTAATTCCATCTAAGTTTATATGATCAGATTTAGTCACTTACTTATCCAAGATTTTGGCGTAATTATAAGACTTAAAATTTTAAAGTTATTTTTTTTATCTTTTCTTTAATACAATATTCATTATTTTTTGGTAAAATTTTTTATATCATCTATAAAAACAAGTAGTACTAACTACTAGCTTTGCTATTTGGACAACTTCTACTGTGTAAAATGAAAGTTACTTTTTTATATATTAAAGATAATTTATTTAAGATTGTGCATAGCGCATAGTTTTTTATGACAAAACATTTTTTGATTTATTTAAGAAAAATTTAAATAACTTAAAAAAACTAAAGAAGAGGTATGCATTAGAGATACAAAATATAAAAATACTAAATGCACTAAAAGAGAATTAAAATGCTTTAAAAACTAATTGAAAATGATAAAAGTAAATAAATTTATTAAAAAAGAATTAAAAGTACTTTACAAAAAATTAAATGAGTAACAAATAGAAAATATAAAAACTTAAATATATTAAGAATTATGAAACTACTAATTGAAAATGATAAAAGTAAATAAATTTATTAAAAAGGAATTAAAAGTACTTTACAAAAAATTAAATGAATTACAAATAGAAAATATAAAAACTTAAATATATTAAGAATTACGAAACTTTATAAGAGAATAGTGAAAACATAAAAACATTAAACATATTAATTAGTAGAAATTTAAATATGTTTGATAGAATGAATAAGAGATATTTATTATAAAAAGCATTAGTAATAAAGAATGGAAAAAGGTATAGAGAATTCCAATCAATCAAAATTGAATATATGAAACGCTCTTAACTCGAGTCTCGCAGACCAACAGCTACAGATATCAATAGAATAGATCTTATATAGTATTATTGGGACATTTTTTAGTACAACTGTACCACTTTGTTCCCACGTAGATAAGTCTGGATTTAGTGGATTTTTTATGAATTGCAACCTAGTAATTTATTTTTTAGCTCATCTACTATGATGGATATTTATTTTCATAAATAAGGGTTTGGTAGTTGTTGTCCAAACATGTGTAGTTACGTATAACATCTCTTAGTAATGTACAGAAGATAATTAAAGCATATATTCCACTATGTTTGTTCTACTGGATCATGGACTTATTTTTCTAACATTAACAAAAACATTAAATGTTTTTTAAAAATGTAATATAGTACATAGTATTTATTATCATAAACATTAGAGAAGATTATTTTAGTTCAATTTAAAAATGAATTGCGCATTCCAGAAAAAATTAAGGACTGATTTCGCCCAACAAAAGGTGTATGAATTTATTAAGAAAGTAAACAATCATAATGTCAGTTATACATTAATAGCAAACAAAACTAATAAATCTAAGTTGTAAAAAAGATGAACATATCGAGTTTTAATCCATATCGTCAAGCAAACAAGCCATTTATTCGTAATTTTAATTGATGGATTATGCTTACATGCCGATATTTGGGATTGCTCCTTACCAACAAGCACAATTGACCAACCAGAATGTTTCTAATCGATCTGTTGCTTACTTAAACATTTTCATTTTGCCATAAGCTACCTTATATTGTTATTTAAGTTTTTTCGGTTACAAATACACATTCTATTTTATTTTACTTTACTTTACTTTTTTAAACATTTGCTAGGTGAAAATGAAAATATGGCGGTAAATAAGGATATAAAGATCATCCATAACAATCATTTAATTTTAAATTTTCATTTTTTTTTTAATTTTTCATTTTTCAATTAGTGGGTTGATAAGGAGTACTCCATGACACTACAAATAGGTAAATTACTTATTAAAAACATTAAAATTACAAGTCCTAAAAAAAATACTATGTAGTACTATAAGGACATTGGCAATGGGGGCCGATAGCAAGGGCCTATCTATCGGCCCCCTCATCGGCTCTCCTAGGTCACCATTGTGGGGGGAGGGCCGATCCCCCCCTCCCCTCCAACGCCTCCGCCCCTTGACCGATAAATCGCCCCAGCCAATGGCGCATGGGCTCCGCATCGGCCCTCGATGGGCATCCATTGCGGAGGCTCGGGCAGATGACGGAGCCGATTTCACTTTTTTTTAATTCTATTACTTCTATATATACATCCTTCCTCCATTACACACATTCACTCTCATCATTTTATTTCTATTCATCCCTTTCATTTCACACATTCATCTCTCTAGCAAAATGAATCCCAATGATGGCAATAATTCCAGCGAAAACCAGTTTACTGGCCAGGGAGGTGGGTTTTCGAACCTACTAGCGGGAAACCAATATCCCAGAGGCGACCAATTTCCTGTGGAAAACAAACTCAAATTCCGTCTCAAGGAGGTCTACCTTTTTTCCACGGCACCCAATACGCCTGCTTACCACAAAGGGCTACGTCGGTGCTAGTAGACCGATGAACACATCGAGTTCCGGCGATGATGTCTACCGCCCAACGATGAGCCCAAGCGCGTTTGGTACTCCCGGGACTGACGAATCCATTGTTCCGTTAAGAGACTTGAACTTCAGCACCGACGAGTACGAGGTGTCTGATATGGAGCCATCTCCTCCTAGGGCGAAGGCGGTGGCGAAGGAGAAGAGGAAGGAGAAAGTGGGAGCCAAGTCTTCTGAGGGCGGGCAGGGTGGGCACACAAGGAGTACCTACTCCATCGAGGAGTCGATTGCTCTTGCTCGTTGTAGCCAACAATCAGGGTGAGGGCGGTTTCTGGGGGCGTATCACGCAACGATACGAACAAGGCAAGCCCGATGGAGCCCCGACACACAAGCCCGACGATCTACGCAAGCATTGGAAACACCTGGTGTTCGAGTGCGCTAAATTTCACGGTATCTACGATGGCAACTTGCGGGAAATGCGTAACGGAGAGAACGAACCCTCCGTTAGAGAGTTGTCGATGAAAGAGTTTAGGGCCATTGTCAACTCAAAAGGATTCAATTACTGGGATACATATCAGCAACTGAAGGATTTTCCCAAATTCAAAACGAGTATGTCAAAGGCGTTGCAGACGAGATCGGTGCGGACACGTCTGACGCTCTCCGGGAGCTATAGCAGCAGCGTAGCGGAGCCAATAGACTTGTCAGATGACCAATCACCCATTGAGCCTACTCCTCAGCGCCCAATGGGCGTGAAAGCAGCGAAGGCAAAAGCGAGGAAGGGGAAGGCAGAGTCCAGCGGAACGGATGCCCAATCCGCACCGGTCCAGGCTAACAATGCATTGGGTCATGCCGCCTTCGCACAATCGATGGTGGGCCTCTACAACATGCACATGAAATCCAATTCTCGATCTGTGAAGAAGTCCATCTGGAACACCATCCAAAGGTTGAAGAAGAAGATGGGTCTTGACGAGGATGACGATCTGGAACCCAATGATTGATGTGTGTTTGTTGTTTTTATCTATCTTTTTTTTAATGTAGTATTTTTTTTAATGAACTATTTTTTTTAATGTAGTATTTTTTTAAATGAAATTTGCTCCTTTTTTATTATCTTGTCTTAAAAAATGAAATATATAAAAATAAAAATGATGAGGTGGAAATGAGATAGGTACTGAGATAGGCTCTCTGTGATGGGCTCTCATTGCAGGGAGATAGGCTTTGGGATGGGCCTGCTGACGTGACAGGAAAAAATGAAGATAGGATATTAGATGAGCTCCGGAGATAGGCCCTTATCGCTAATGCCCTAAAGCAAAATAGGTTGAAACTCCAAATCAAGAAAAGAAGGTTGAGGGTTGGAACGAAAGTCTAACAAGAATTCTTGGAATATCATATAGTACAAATTTGTATATTTTTGGTTACTAAGATTCAAAAGGTTTATCTACCCCAAGAGTGCAGATTAATATACTTCACCTCGTTGTCTCATACTTCAGTTTTGCAAAACAATAATTAGAACATTTAAAGCTCCAAATCAATCCCCTCCCACAACCCGCAATCATCCCATTGAAGTTGGACTAACTCATTCAACCAAATAAAACAATAGCATAAGCAATAAATGTAATGATTTAAAGGTGAAGTTTGACTAACTCATTTTTCTTAGTATGTAATACCTCAACACATTGGAGACTTGATGGAAGCACAATCTAAGATAATGGGTAGATTCGATGAATTGGAACATAAGAACATAGCCAACGAAGAACTAAATTTTGCTCACTTCCCCCATGCCTAATCCCATAGTAATTTGATGGACTCCATTATATATTAATACCAAATTTGATTGAGGCAAACGAAAAATTAACTACTCTATTTATTTATTGTTACTGTGAAAATTACTTAATATATTTATGAATTATTATAACAACCGCAATAAATTTCTAAAGCAACCAAATATGTCTCGTTATTCATTATTCATCACTATCCGAATTAAAACACGCGACCATATTATTGTACAACATTAATAAATTTGTATATACTGTAATCCAATAGTCCAGTTGCACATAAACTAATCCCCAAGAAACAGTGAAGACTTTTTAAATTTGTTATTTCCATGAATATGAGTATTCTATGGTACTTTGCTATTTTAAGTAGTGTCGTATTGGCTAATGCAAGAATCTCGACAAAGGCGCGGGCCCCACCTCTAATTCTCTTAGGACCCGTTTTATAGGTGATAAACGAAGGTTAAGGTTGGTGGGACCCACCACAATCCAATGTTTGATACAAATTTTCAGCCTGGATAAATGCAATCCAAGGCCCGAAAAAAATTACGGCGGCCCGCCAGGCCCGCGTGAATAGTGCCCGTTTTCACTATTGGGCTTAGTTAATGTGACCCACAAAATTTGTGGGTTTATTTTATCCTCTTGTGGGTTTATTTTATCCTACATAAATCCTACATTTGGCCCGAAAATTTTATCCTATGTTAATCCTCTTGCTATAACCCACTCACTCTATAAAACGGGTCCTTAAAAAATAGATTTCCTGATTTTCTCTCTCTACACTCTCTCACCTAAGAATTACGGAAAAGGGCTTTTTGATTCGCCTGCGCCAGATTTAATTGGGCAATTTGCTCTGTTTGGTATCAGAGAAAAGTAAGTGATTAAATATTTGTTTTATTATTATTATTTTTTATATTCTTTTGGGGTTTGCGTATTGAGGGTACACTGTATGTACTGTGCGGAAGCAGCCATGAATGAACAAACATGATCATGATGGACGCGTGGCAGCTTGTCAGAGCAGCAACGACCACAAACATTTGATTTGCCTAGTCAATGATTATTGTCTATTACTATTTTTATTTTTTATTTTATTTTATTTTATTCTAGTTTGTTTTGTGGAGTGTACTCGAATTAAATACGTAGGTAGTAGTATTATTCTTTGAAATTTCTCTCTGTGAGATTCTGGATATTTCTAGAGAAAAACAAACAAGTGGTCAAAATCAATGAGAAAATTAATGATCCAAGTAGTGATGTATACTTTTTAGCTTTTTTTATTGGATAGTGTCATTTTCCTTTTGAGTTATGGGTAGAAAATTGGAAATACATGTGTGGATTTGGATTGAACGTTGAGTCGTATAAATTGGCACACCAATTTTATGTTTCACTTTTCTTTTCTTGTTTTTTTTTTGTTTGTAAAGGTAAGTGATCTTCACCAAAGTAATCGGTACAAGGGATCGTCAATTTAATAACGTATGTTCAGATTTTTTCATTTGTTAAATACTGATGTTTATCGTTTTTTTTATCTTAGAATTCAAGTATGAGTAGTTACTCTTTAATCTCTTTCTGTTAGAAGTGAAAATAACAGATCATGATTTGATTTCTATGTAGTTTGAAAATTCTACGCGTGATAGAAAAAATAAAATAAAAAATATTAGTAACATGGAATTCATGATATGTGATAATGTAAAGAATGTTGTTTAAGTTGTCAATAATATTTTATTAAAGTAATACTCCCTCCGTCCCATAGTAGATGTCACACTTTCCTTTTTAGTTTGTCACACAAAATATATCACATTCCATCTTTTGGAAAAAGTTTCCTCTCACATCAATTATAAAATTATATTTTCTCTCACCACTTAACACGAGTAAAAAAGAGAGAGGAAAAGGTCGAGTTCATTTTCATTTTTCTGTGAGAGAATCCCGCGGTATAGTAAAGAATTTTATTTAATGATTCTAATTAATGTTGTAATGAATTTTTCCCCCTAATTATTTAATGATTTTGTTTATGTCGTAAATGAATTCAGTAAAAAACTTTAATAACATATTTATTTAGGTTCCTATGTTTTTACATTTAAAAAAATTTCTACGTTTAATTTTGTAAATATGAAACTACCTACAATAAATTACTCCAACGTTATTGTGCGTTAATTTATATGCATCGTCATTCCATTATTTTATGCAATCAGCGCTACTTATTTTTGACTGCATAAGTAGTATACAGTTTCATTTGTCAAGTGGAAAAAAGAGTAAAATACTCAAACTTTGGGGATTTGGATGTATATCCACTATGAAACTGACATTTCATTATTTTCTAATTCATTGCCTATAGCTGTGAGTCTTTATTAATTGTTACAAAATAAATTTGTAAATACGGATGCATTTACGTCAAAAACAACGGATTCGTCTAAATAAATTAATTATTTTGTACTTTCCTACCAACCCAGTTTTATGTGTATGTTTTACATATCTACTCCCTCCGTTGTAGAATTTGGAATAAGATTATTGTTAATTCGTATGTATAGTATTAAAAATGAAAAAAGGGATGTCAAAATTGATAATATGTCCTTTTAAAATAATAAAGGTTGTCGTTAGGATCGGATCTCACTGATCTTAATAGAATATAAGTTCTATAGAAGTAAAATACAACAAATTAGAATACAAGACTATATCTATACTAGTACAAGTTAATCATGTCTAAAATCTACGGATTTTACACTTTGCATCCTTTGTCTAAATGTCTTACAATTTTTAGTAAAAATACCTCATTTCTTGTCAATTGAAAAATCATAAAAACAGAGAATGGGGATTCTATTTTCTAAATTCGATATTGATACAATATGAAATACTATTACTACAAGGGATCACCAGTACTAAATAAGATTAAAAAATTACTCACATGTCAGGATATTAACTAGAATATTGCGCTAAAGAAAATTGTGAGATGCCTAAATCTAATCACTTGATCTAAATTGTAAATTAAAACATTATAGTATGAAATAGATGAGGAACCGTTACCAATCATTTTTAATCAAAAGAAAAAAAACTATCAATAGTAGAATATATGAGTTGAGAGTAAGTTCAACGGGATATAGAATGTCAACAATAATATTTGTTGGCATTGACAAACATTTACAAACCCATATCACAAACTTTAGAATTCCTTAATCAGTATAGAATTAATATTGACATAGTATTATAAAGAGTGAAATACAATTATAGAAAAAGCTCCAAAGTTAGGATGCATAATCAAAGTTTTATTAACTAAAAAATCACATAGAAGATTGTGGGAAACAATTAAAACGAACATTGGTCCTGGCCGGGGCCCACCCACGACAAAAGACTAACATCAAATTACCAAATACTGGTAGTGTGTAATTTTATTAATGTGGGTGGGGATATTAGGATTTATTTCCACATGGAGATCTAACTGTTATAGGGGGTTTTCTCATCAGTTTAATTGCTAAAGAATTTATACATTACTGTATTACAAAAGGTCGAATGTAACTTCTTAAATGTGTACTATATTTTATTTGATTTATTTTGGAGTCATAAGCCAGTTGTGGAGGTCAAACTTTTTCAACGGCAAAGATCTTCATAGCTAATACAATGATATATAAATATAAAGTTGTTTTAAAGAAATAGGCTGGTATAAAACTCTTTATTGATTTACACTTTCTTTTTTCTCCATAATAATATAAGTTTTTGTGACAATGTCAATATTTTATTTATTACCATGCACATTCCAAATTTAAGAACTACGACAATGGTATTTTAAAGATATTTAATATGTGCTGGACTTACTAACTTTTATACTACTCCATTTCTCAGTATAATCGAACATTAAGGTGGTATGCAGCGGTTATATTATAAATTAGTATCTTCCTTTTAAAACATCTTTCTTTTTAGTAACAACCATCCAATTAAAGAGATCACGTAACATTAATTTTTCAAGAATATAAAAAACTATTGCCTAACACTTCAAGACATAAAATATTTAATTTCCCCTTCAAATATTTCGGCTTTTTTTTCTGCATATTTATTGCATCTTTATCAGACAAATTCGTGGACTTTGTTGGATACATATGATATGATTCCTTTTAAGTTGTTTTTATACATATGCGTCTAAACTTTTACGTGCAAATGTGAAATAAATTAGCGTTGCTATTTGTATACGGTAAATTTCAAAATTTTGGTATGGCATGATATGTTGCAGTATATATAAAAATTCATATTGTTACCATTCATGAATCATTTGATAAGATTACATATCATAATAATTATTTCGATTAATTAGCATGGGGACTTAAAAACAACTTAAATTTAGGCAAAGTCTAATGTGCATCGTGTCCGTTTAGATATCACTAAATTTTATTGGATCATTCCAATTTTTTTATTTAAATTTTTTTTAAAAAAAATTGATTGAATGATGTCCCTTCCTACGGCTTGGATTTGCTTTTTCTTTTTCTTTCTTTCTAGATGATAAATTGTGAATAGTTTTTTTATAAAATGGGACACAAATTTTTTGGACGATTAACTATGGATTTATTTTGTTATCCTTTTACCACAAGAAACTTTAAAAAAATCCAAATTAAAAGTCAAAGTTGTCCTCTTATTCTTTCCTTGTTGTCATCCACCATACTCTATTTTTTCTTATTTATATAATAACTTTTTGAAATTAAAAAGACTAGACAAATAGTAACTAGTTTTATTTCAATTAATTGCATTATACATGAATTTTTTAGGTCAATCATGGCTGTAAATGAAATTGACAGGTTATAGAAACTTGGGAAATCCAAATAAAATCTAGATACAGTTTGGATTTATTCACCATATTATCGAAATATAACAATTCAATTCAGATACATAAATGTTTAAATAAAAAACCAAATCAAGAAATGCAATAATAGTGTGTGTGACACACCATATGGGTATTTAATATTTATGTACTTTTTGGCTAAACTAACAACATCTCTTCTCTCTAGTCTAAATTAGTAGCTAGAATGAATTTATTTTCGTAGATAATAACATATTTTTTCAATTCGATGGATTTCATTTTATCATCCAATTTCACACTCTGTATGATCAATATCATGTGGCACCACTATGAATCTTTCTTCAACAGAACAATATTCTTTCCCATTTAGTTAGCTTTCTACTACAAAAACAAAATTCAAAAGAAAATAAAAATATTGTCTTGCTTAATTAAAAACTTAGGTAGGATATGTGATGACACAAGATAGTGATTAAACATTAATTAATGACTTTGTAAGCTAATCACTAGGCATGTTGCTTTCATGGTGTCATAATGCACCTGTCGCTGTCGCCCAAACTTAATCACAGATCTTAAACCTTTGACATATGGGAGTGGGTTAATAGTCAATTATCAATTAAAGGGTTAAATCACATCTCCATTTTTTTATTTTTACTTTTATTTGGTCGTTTTATTTTAGGTGATTTTCTTAATTTTTATAATGTTTTTTTTGTGTGCTGGGAGTGGGGACCACCACAGCCTCTAGTCATTTTCATAGAAAATATCTGAAGGTTTGTTACTGGTTGAAGATTAGGCAACCTTGGAGTAGGTGGGCCCACTGGAATTTCAAGGTTCTTGAAATTTTAGTAATATTACTATGATTTTTTTCTTCTAAATATAATATTTTATTGTGAATGTTGTAATTGCATGAATTCGAATAAATAAAGTGTTATTTCGGATGACTTATCTTTTTATGAATATTCCAGTATGTACATGTTTTGATAATAATGTAGAGGAATAATGTTCAATTTTGTGCCTTTTCTTCTTTTTTTCCCCTTTTCTAGTATTATTAGACTTTACCCCCTTTAAAAAAGTAGATATCAAGGCGGCTTGTTTTTATCTATCACAATTTGGTTATTTTATTATATCTTTTTTTATAGTACCAATAATTTAGATTTTGCCTGGAAATGTTCGTAGAGTACATAAAACTATAGTACCTCTTAATTATTAGTAATATCCAATCTAGGAGACAGAAATAAAAATCTTGCTGATGAATAATAATTGGGTCCTTTTAGATTTAAAAGGGTCTGCCATTTCATTATTTCTTTGAAATCATTTAGATTTTTGAAGGGGGAAATAATTATTGCTTCGAGTACTTTAGAATTATTGCAATTCAATTTGAGATGTGGATGGAAAAGTAAAAAAGAAATGCTGGAAAAGTGTGGATAGCCTTTTTCGAAAATATTTATTTACAATATATCTTTTCAACATTTCATTGATTATGTATTAGATGCGTAGAAAATAAATTCTTGCAATTATTTCCAGAAGGTACTTTTGTTTTCTGTTTCCTATTTCACAGAAATAGTAATATCATATAAATACTTTGACCAAAATAAAATTAAATCGTATCCATTATCATTTATTAATATGGGCAGAGGCTTATATTAGGTCCAACCGTCCAAGGGGACCATTTGGCCCCCAAATCTTAACTCATAGTGATTAAACTTTAAATTTTTCTGTCTCTTCTTTGGTACTAATTTTCCTTCTATATTTAGGAATAGATTGAAACTATAATTATTGAATATTTTCCTTGTTGAATTTGTCAATTGTTATTA
Source organism: Salvia splendens (assembly GCF_004379255.2). Lineage (NCBI taxonomy): Eukaryota > Viridiplantae > Streptophyta > Magnoliopsida > Lamiales > Lamiaceae > Salvia > Salvia splendens. Next base: position 9,353,618 of record NC_056047.1, on the reverse strand, counting down.
TTCCAGTTTTGAACTTTTTAGGGATTATTCCATTTTTATGAAACAACACTCAGAGCTTCGCCTTTTTGGCATCACCCGAGCTTTGCCTTGAATTTGTAAAAATAATGATTCTAAAAACAAATTTTCAGATATTATAATTAAATTAAATATAAAAAATAATAAACAATGTCAATATAGCCTAAAATAAAACAAGCAATAAAATAAAAAAAATGCTAATGTAGACTAAAAATAAACAATAACTCTCTCTGAGGACCATTCAAATAAAAATATTTCTTACTGTATCTGAGAATCTACAAATTATATAGCCTACATTTTCCTCATCATTCAAGAAAGGCATTCTTTGAAGTATAATAAGCAAGATTGGCTTGATCGAGTCAAAATACGAATGCTGTAGTATACTACACCGTATATACAGGAGCAAAAAAGCCCTAGATTAACTCACACTGCGTTGCATACCGTATTTGGCAGGGAGTCTAACAATCAAGATACAAAGCATATTATGCGACTCTCAAACAGTATCAATACAGAATACTTAATGTAGTTCGATTGTGAAGGTGAAAAAGGAATAGTGGCTACCACGAATGTAACTCCATGGTTGCTGTTAGTCTGCAGCCTATGGGTTGCCCGTCTCACTAGAGTCTACAATAGACGAAGATGGTGATGATACTGCCTTCCCTTTAATATCTGATGCTCCTGAACCCATTTTCTTCTCACTGCCTGATGCTTGTAGATGCTGGAGCTGCCATTGTAGATACTGAAAGCATGTATATGAAATTTCACATCATAAAGGTGCAGTTAATTTATATTAACTGGGACCAGAAAACAGCGGTGTAGTGATCGAGAGATTAATTTTAAAGCATGCGATCTCTAGTCAACCTCGCACTCTGATGGCTGCTTTCAAGTTTTGAGATTTCTATAGGGACAGCCATATTTGCAGTGGTAACTAAGATGTTTTAATCGTGAAACAAGATCTTTGCAAGCAACAGTATTTATATATTATCACATCCTTGACCTTGGGAATCATTGAAGCAATAACTTAAGTATAAAAAAATGGTTGCTTGAAGCAGTTTATCTCAATTATGTTAATGTTCAAGCCCTCAGCAAAGAAAGTAAACATTTTATCTGACGGAAAATAATGTTATATATACCTCAATCTGGCGCTCAATTAATTTTACTTGCATATCCTGTTGAGAGGCTGATGCACTATCATTTGCTGTCATATTGGGGCCGGAAGGTCCAAATGGTTGAGTAGGTAAGGTATGTCCAGACGACCTGCAATAGAGGAGATAATAAATGCTAACTATTTGCCATTTTCTTTTTTCCTGTTAGAGAACACTTGCAGCCTTGCAGGCAAGACTACTCGCGCCATCAATATGATTCCTCATAAGTGGTACAAGTGACATTCCAAAAGTAATATGTCACTCAAACTATAACGCAAGGTATATGGTCTATGACTTTATAATAGCCCAAAACACGAAATCAATGAAATTCTAGAAGTCTAACATTCAGAAAAAAACATGAATTTCCATGCCTCACAGTTTTGACTATGAAGCAACAGTGTGAATAAGAAGCTAATAAGAACTATGGAAGAAATGTAATGATTGGTAAACAGTAGAACAATGCATACCATGCTAGAGTACTTGGAGAAGGATACACAAAAGACTTTTGATACATAGATGCAGCAGAAGCAGCAGCTTGGAGTCTAGCCTGATGCTGACTGATATTACCATTTGCTTCACCAGCACTGACAGAGCCTTGAGATGATGTACCAGTAGCGCTAGTTCCTGTACCCACCGAAAAGTTAGTAAGTGTTTGTAAAGGTTCATTGCTTTCCTTCATATGAAGCATAACCAAAAGATGGAACCATATTTTTCTAAGATTCATCACCAGTAAGCTTCATTGATCCTAAATTGAACACACTGAGAAATGCAGAAAAGTCTAAACAAATGCTCAGTGCTTAAAACAGATGAAGCTCTATTGCTCTAACGAGAGATAATAGAAGCTTAACAACACAGACACAAAACATCATACCTTGTTGTTGACCACCAGACCGCGTTCCAGTAGTACTCATCCCATGTTCAGGTGGTACAACAGGTGCTCTGCATGTAGGGCATGTATTTTGTCTTTCTAACCATGACCTGAGGCAGTGGACATGAAAGAGATGCCCACATAGAAGTTTCTTTGCAGTAGTCATCTCCTCTCGGCAAATAATGCAGGTTGCATCACTCCTGAAAATCAAGAGATATGAAGTGGAGTGAGAAGTTTAAATCCAGCTAGTCCATCGAGCAGTAAATAACTTACGAGTTGATCTCTTCAGATGTTGCATCAGGGAAACGATCATTCATATTTGAGGTAATCTTCTGATAGCGCAGATAGTCAGAAATACGGATTTTGAAGTTACGGAAAGTCTCATACAGTTCCCGTATCAAGTGAAGAGGCACACCATAGTTCCTGAAGAAAGAATTAGCAAATTTGATATCACTGGGCATCTTTTGAATAAGATTGCATTAAGAAAACATCAGGTTCATGATATGAAGCATCCAAGGTAGATGAGGATCCATGTTACTTTTACTGATTAGCCAACCATAACACTAAGCTAAAAAGTTTTAAATCAATAGAAAATTGAAGTTCAATTTCTTACACAAAAATGACGAGGAAGAAACACATGTACATAGTCAAGTGAAGCAAGTCTCGAGCAAGCTCCAAGTAAAAGGTGTAAACAGCCTTCTTCTCCCATTGTCCGTCCATAAGCATGTCACTGACATAGAATATATATTTCAAAAATGTCGATACAGTTGTTGTGGCCAGTATCATGTACCTGAGAAAGGAAACGTGCACCGTAGCAACACAGATTAGAAATAGTATCCGAGCCACAAATCAAACAGAATAAGCCACTAACAGTCGACAAAAAAACTTACTCGAATGCAAAGAAGAGTGAAACTGAAGCCTGTTTGGTTTCCAAGAGATACTTGATTGAGTTGTAGAGAAAGCTACAATCAAGAAGGAGAAGGAATCCCATGAAAGATACAATTCGGATATGAGCTAGCTTAGGAACAGACGGAGTCGTTTCAATGTATTCAACTCTCTTCTGGGCCAACCAATGCAAAGCTTTGATCAAAAGTAAAGCAGTAACCATCACTATAAATGAAACCGAAAAATCTTGTCTAAAAATAGTTATGGCAAACAGTATTTCCATGACTTCCCGCCATGACTGCTCATTCAGCCTTTCCACTTCTGCTTCTCGTAACTTGCCAAGGAAGATCTTTTTTGTTAATTGCCACAAAATGCACATAACTACCAGGCCCATATTTAAAAGCAGCACCAAACTGATCTTTGAAGTAGACAGGTAAACCATTGCCGGATAAAACTGGCCTCTGCTACTAAATGCATGATAGATAACAGCCAGTGTAGCTATTAAACTAATCCCTCCATACGTTTGCAGCCTCATCATTTCGCTCTGTTCCCTGCCGATCATATTCACACAACCAGGCAAAGACATCAGATCAAAATAATTCTACTTATTCCTTTACAGTTGTCAAAATCTAAAATCTCAATTTCGACAATTGCATAAACCTCAACTAACATATGGGGTGTATGGATCTTTATAATACCTCATTTATTATCGAATTTCTCCTAAAAAAATTCTTATACTCCACATATAGGATAAACATCACCACGTACACAATACATAGATAATAAGGAATTGTCCATAGCATTACACCACACATTCACAACCAACTACATTCAACAAATTAGGTAAAACCATCATGTAAAGTAAAAACAGATGGAGTACTTATTATGAAAATAAATAGATAAATAAACCCGCACAACACTGAAGCACAAGTATTTCAGCAATCAACTCGTCAATTCCGTAAATTCGTTAAATTAATCCACTTTTCCCCATCATTCAGCTTATGTCAGCCTTAATCACTAACACCCGCGCTCAAGTACAACAAACAGTGGAAAAAAGTCAGATGTTTGGAAAATTCTCCAAAAAGAGCCCCATCAGACACCCAAACATCAATTTGGGGGTTTCCGGTAGAAGAAGAAGTTAAATTAGAATTAGGGCAAAAGTGTATCGATGGATCTTGTGCAGAAGAAATCGAAGTAGCTATTTATATGCGGAAGCAGCTCAAAGAATGAAATAGAAAATACAAAAAGAAGAATAGAACTTGAAATCGGAGGTGGAGACGTACAGGAGTCGCCGCCGATACGTCGGGATCGTTGTTCGGGCAAAGCCTTCGAAGTCAGAACTCTGATATGCAGTGTTTACCTTACATAACAGTATTTACAGGTTATATAAATTATTATTTCTGTATTTCTGAAAAAAAAACACTGGAAATATTATTAGAAGAATGTTAAACACGGGAATGTTTTTTACTAGGAATAATACTTTATGATCTTTTCTTATACAGTTCGTTTTTTGAGCATCATTAACCCCGTCCTCAATTCAGGCCTCAAGTTCCGTCCATGTATCATTCTTCCAAATTTAAGTTTCAGGACACAACTCCTCTAACTTTGCAGGCCTCATCTCATGTCACAACTATTAAATTGCACTATTCACAACTTCAACCTATTTTACTCGTAAAATAAAATACGTTGAACAATTCAAACCGGAAAAATTCATTGTTCAGTCGAAAAAAAGAAAATTACAAATCCTAGACAAAGAAAATTAAAAATCCTAGAAAATGAAAATTAAAAATCCTAAAAAAATACAAGTCATAAAAATAAATAAAAAATGAAAAAACTACTTTTTCATTTGTGCGCGAAGGTAGGCGATCATCTCATGGTGCAACTCGAGATCGAACTTCGACATTGTCGAGGTATCCCTCGATGTCAACTCCGTCAGCTGGCTCATCCGCCAGGTAATACTCATCTCCGACATAGAGTCGGATATCTTATCCAGAGAATGATTGGGAGGCCGTGGCGGCATAGCAAAGTAGCTCGCAGTTGCCTTCCCCTTCGCTTTCCTCTTTGTTCTCTTTGTTCCTATCAGACGGCTTTGAGTGCTAGGGGATGAGAGGAAGATTTCATCGTTTGTCACGTTGAGGTTGATTGTCGGACCTCCTTTGCTCCAAGAGTAGTTTCCGGCGGCGAAAACTTTGGTTCTCTTCGGCGCCCCACTTAGCGCCGGTTCGGACCGGTATACTTCGGGCTCTTCTCGACAAGCTTCCAAACGTCGAATTACTTGAACTGCTTCTTCCCGTCAGACAAGAACTACGCCCTAGCTTTCTCCACGAGGTCCATCTCGCTGTGCCAGCTCAACCACATCCGGAGTACGTTGGTCCACTTGTCATTCCACTTGTTCATCTCCTTCTGGACCCAACCTCAATGCTTGCGTAGCTTCACGTAGCTACACTCGAACGACCCTCTAGGACGACCAGCGTTGTACTTCTCCGCAATCCGCTACCAGAACACTTTGCTGCTCTGCTGGTTGCCGATGATAGGATCCTCGGTGTCACGACCACATCTCCCTAGTGCTAGTAAGCGCAACTATAACGTGACTAAATAGTCTTAAAATAAAGGGATAAACATAAGGAATAAGTCAAACTCAAAACATTAATTCTGAAGGCGAAGGTGGTACACAGTCAAAATGAAATCAGAGTATAATAACCGGGTTCATAACTTCTAATACATAGTCATATTGCAGTGGAAGAGTCCAAGACAAAGTAGCATGCGTGAAGACACACTACTTTGGGCTACCTATTGCTACTTATTAAAAAAAACATTACCCAACACATTCGCATCCTCGTACACGCTCAACCTGCACGTTAGAAAAGAAACATGCAGGGTTGAGTACGTAATATACTCAGTGGACATGGTGCCAAAAAAAGTTCCATTTAAGTTTGTCAGCCACAGTTGAGTGATCACGGGGTTTTATTTTAAAAGACCCGAGTCACTAAATTCCTTTCATTCATAAAATTGATTGCGCAATCACATAAACATAGATACCATATCTGAACGTATGTGAACCGGGAATGTGGCCACATTCCACGACGGTCACTGGACCGGCCAACTCGAAAGTTAGCTCACGATCCCCATATGTGTACACTAGTCCGAGTAGGGTTAGCGGCCCTATTGGAATCCAAATTCAATTTAACATAATTGGCATAGCCAAGTATATATGTAATCGTAAAAGCAAAACATGGCATGACAAACATATTAGAAAAGATTCACATATTCATGCTAAAATCACGTTTTGAAAAGAATGCCCACCTCAAAAGCTATTTCCTTAGTCAAAAAGTTCCTTGATTTGGTCTTAAACGACGTGCGAAGACGCCCCTTTAGAAATAAAAGTAATACTTAATTAGACCTATGAAGTTAAGAAACTTAAACGTGAATGAATTCCTAAGTGCCTCGTTGTCATTTTATTCTTTTTTTTTTCCTATAAAAGTCCCTGAGCATTAAATCGGAGATTTAATTAACGATTTTACTTATCTGGGGCACGAAATTCTTTAATTATGTTTATCTCGAGAAACAAGATGAATCCGAAAAAAATTAATTATCATCACAAATTCACTTAGCGACTCCTCACGTTAATCACTTCTAACCTTTCCAGCAAACTTCAATACTACTAATTATTAATATAAAAATACGAGCCCAACCATAGTGGTCTAAGCTCCTTAATAAAATAAAAAGGTCCAACATATTACTCAACCAACTTTCCTCAATAACTCATTTTCATATTTTTCCAATTCACAACACTTATACTTAGCACAAACTTAAAATTAATTGAGTGGCCCAACAATTCAGTTAAGTTAAAAAGTGGCCCATTACCATACATACTACCCATCTCCATAGTCCCTCTCTCATTTCAGCTCACAATTAAATTCCCAAATTGAAGGAATGAAATCCCTAGATCGAGGAGATGCAGCGGCGGTTCCCTCACTCCCATCCATTTCTCGGTGGAATCGCCGCCTTCGATTGGATCGCCGAACTCCGCCGGCGTCGTCCCCCTCTGCAGCTCCTTTCTCCGGCGTTTTTTTTCCTTATTCCGGTGAGCTCACGTCCACAATGACAGGCGCACTAGGTTACTCCGTCTCTCCCTTCACGGCGGATCAGCATTGTCGCCGGAGCCCCGCTGGTGTTCTCTCTGGGAGGGAGTCACATCAACGTCGGCGACCCGCTTCAGCTCCCTCCGTCGGACAGCCCTACGCTCTAAAGCTAAGTTCTTTTTTTGATTTCTATCACTTGGTTTAGGCAGCAGCAAGAGTTGGTAATCTTCTGGTGTGGGAGTATGAAAAAATAAATAAATGTTGGTGACTTGTTGTCTCTGTTGAGCATATGTTTCTATTGGCACTACTGATTTTTTTTAGGCTTTTTCAAAGCTCCCTAAGTTCTTGTTCTATTACGGTGGTTGTACTACATGATGCAAAGGAGGGTATGGTGGTGTTTACCTTCGTTGAGAAGTAGTCTCTGTTCTTGAGTTTTCAGCTCTTAGACTCCAACTGCACCCACACACCTTGAGATTCCTACAGGGTAGTGTTAGCCATCTTTTGATGCTTTACCGATTTCTATACCGAAATCACATTCTAGATTCGTATTAATTCAACCATAACACATAACACATCAAAGAGATGATATACCAACCTCCATCCATAGCTTATATTTGATGTAGGGTTGTATTCCACGAGTTGATGTTTCCCCTAAAAGCTGCGGTTGATCTTTTCGTATCTTTGGCCTTTACTTTATGAATTCTTTTGATGAAGAAGAATTCAATATCAATATGACTTTTCTGTATATAGAATTCTGTAGTAAAATTGTGTATCTAAAGCTATAAAATCTGATTGTATATATAGGCAACACACGACCTTTCAAGAAGAGTCGTGTCCGTTCGTTCACACCTTTTCATATAAACATCAGATTTATCCTACAGCTTTTAATATTCTATACACATTAATATACACATATTTATATCATCTATGCAAGGCAAGAGAAGAGGGTTATCAATACACCCGATTCTAATTCTTTAATCGAAACCGATCCATCACGGTATCGTCTTTCATATTAGAATCCAACTGATATGTTTGAACTTGATCTTTATTATTAAACCAATATCTACATAGGTCACATATAGGAATAAATATTCCTACAGGTAGGGCTGCTCTCGGTGCAGGGACTCCTTGCTGCTACAATTTCTTGCTCACTCCACCCATTTCCGCTCTCTTTCCGAAAGTGCTATGTGGCTGGGAGGATTGAAGTGTGTGGGAGGGGAAAACGAGGATGATAAGGAGAGGTTCTTATAGGCACATTGGTGTACTTAGGGGAAATTAAATGGGGCTGACCTCCATTTGTCCTCACACACTGCATATCTCTTTGTTTTGATCTTCAAAGCTGCCTTTTACTTAAAAGGCTTGGTATTTTCTATGGTACTAGGTGTTTGACTAATAAACATTCTTGTTCTTGCATGGCCTCATGGTACCTTAGTTAATAACTCCTTTTGTTTGAAAGTTGCAGGAGCTCATAGGAGGAGGCAAGGCTGTTGGGAGAGGGAGCTGCTATAGGCAGCCTTGGCTTACCCTCTTGGGTAAGTCTTTGGTCTACTTCACTAAAGGAGTTGTCCCCTTTCTTCAAATAAAAGTCCCATTAAACTCTCTTGTTCCTTAGCAATTAAGGAGACTTGTCTTGATTTGTAGGTGGGAGGAGATTGGCTGCCATTGCTGTTGCATAGCAGTTGTTCTGGAGGTCTGGGCCCGCTGCTCTTGGCCGTCGACTCGTTCGGGCCCGGCCCGTAGAGGGTGCAATTTCGGGCCATTCGAGGAGGGCCCGAACGCACTCTTTTTTTTTCCTTTCTTCCTTTTTTTAACCTTCATCTCGTTGATTCGTGTGTAGAACCTTTTTGTAATTAGATGGTAGCTTATTTACGTATGTAAAAGTTATTCGTACAATAATTGTCCGAATGGAACCTTTGTCCCATTTTATAAATATTATGACTTGTCTTGATTCATTCGATTATTACTTGCATTTTGGTTTTTCGCGAACTAACGACATTAAGCATTTACAAGTGGCAATAAATTCCATTCCAAAACACAAGTCAAGAGGACTAGGATTCACTAGTTCGACATAAACATTAACGAAAAGATAATAAAAGGTGCGGGTATTACACTCGGAGACTTTGACGAAGTTCTTGGCCAGCCACAATGTCTCCTGCGGACTATACTTCTTCAGCCCCTCATCATCCGCAACCTTGCCCTTGCCCTTGCCCTTGCCCCTCCCTTCAGCGGGCTCCATATCATTGATTTCGTACTCATCAGTGCTAACTGGCGATGTTATTTCCATGTTGGTAGCCACCACCCCTGGACTAGGCGTCGCATCCGGGCTGGGCGATGGCGGCACGTACCAATTGTTGGCGTTGACGAACTCGTTCATCTGGCGTTCGTCGCTGTTAAACCACTCCATATAAGCCGAAAATATTATAATACAAGAGGATTGAAATGAGCAAAGTGTGGAAGAATGGTGCACAAATGAAGTATATATAGGTAAATAAAACGTAAAAACAATAAAAAAATGAGGGGACTTGCGGCCGGGCCCGAAAGACATCCAACGCCGGGCCGAGACGCAGCGCGTGCGGCAAGGGCACGCCTAAGGCTAGGCCGGCGTCCGTCGCCACCGCCGTCTGCGCTGCTGGCACGGACGCCATCCGCCGCGGCTGCGCTCGCGCCGCTGGCACGGCGCTGCTCGATGTATCGAGCACGTCCGTGCCAGCGGACGCACACGTGGCGCGCTCCCATTCGTCAACGGCATAGGCGTTGTGTTTAAACATTTTTTTATTTTTTTAAAAAAAATCGGTATTTAATTATAAATAATGCTAAAAAATAAAAAATATATATTTTCCAAATCCCAAAAATATGGCCGTTTTTTTCCCGTTTTTTCTGAATTTTTTTGATTTTTTTGATTTTTTTCCCAAAATCATCTTTAAATACACACATTCATCACTCATTTATCACATCAATTCATCTCTCATTCATCTCTCATTCATAATTCTTTAGGATTTTAATTATGTAATGTTTAATTTTATTTGTCATTTGTAATATTTATTGTGGTTTTTAAATGAATTTTAATATTATGGAAATGTTATTGTTTAATTGAATTTTAAATTAATTGTGCTCGTCCTTGCGGAAGAGCACAGTTGTGGGTGTTGTGCTCTTGCCAGAGAGCAGGCATGAATAGTACCGACCGGGCCCACAACCGTGCCGCTGGCAAGGGCACGGTTGTGGATGCTCTTAACGTGCGAGGCCGCGGGCAGAGACCCAGGTGCGGTGCGGTCCTGCCCGCGGCGTTAACGATGTTCTTATTGCCATATTTCTACCGTCATTCCATTATTTCTACTACGTACTTTTAATCTTAAAGAATCTTATTATTTCTACCAATATAAAATCCGTATAATAAGTTTGAGTACTATATAATATTTGAACAATTTTAAGTCTGACTTGTATCGCTGAATAGAATTTCGGAGCTACTTATTAATACTATCAATATAAGTTAATTTAATACTTTGAATATAATTTTGAAATAATTTGTTAGTCTTGTATCGTGAATGTAGGGTAGTACTAACATAACACTACAGAGATATCATATTTCCATAACCATGGATAAAATATTATCCACTACCATGAGGTATTTAGGTTGAAATTGAAAATTAAATTGGTTAGATTACTGAATTGGTATGTTATTAGTAGTCCTTTTAGAGCATCAATAATGGCGCCCGTCCCGGCGGAATTTCGACCTGCGTGTCGGAATTCCGCGGCAGACGTCCGCCATTGTGCATGATATGCACGGATACGGAATTCTGCCGAGGACACCGCAGTTCCGCGGCGTTACGCGGAATTCCGTCGCGACGGGCGTGCGGACGTCCGCCATTGCGTTGACTCCCACGGACGTCAGCGCGTAAATCCCGTTTATTGCATTAATTTTTTTAAAAAAATTTCTATATATACGGCTCGTTGAACTGCATTTCATTCGCACCACTTATTTTAACAAGTTTCTCTCTCTACATTTCTTTTATATATCCGGAATGGCTGGTAGTGGTAGTGGTGGGCATTATGAACACACGATGCGTCTGATTCATGCACGTGTGCGGGAATCAGCGGAGAGGGAGGAACAAGCAGCCTTGGTGCCGGCGGTACCTCGACCCACCCATCGACGAACTATAATACCCCGGGACCACCTCGCTGCCCACGCTCGGTTGTATGAGGATTACTTTGCGCCGGAGCCACGGTTTGGGGAGAACCTGTTCCGACGACGGTTTAGGATGCATCGTCCGCTCTTTCTGCGTATCGTAGGCGCTTTGGAGCGTCGATACGGGTATTTCAGGATGCGGGAGGATGCGGCTGGTAAACCCGGCCACACGCCGATTCAGAAGTGCACTGTCGCAATCAGGCAGCTGGCATACAGAGGCGCGACCGACATGTTCGACGAGTACCTCCACATCGGCGAGACGACTTCCCGCTATTGCCTGAAGTATTTTTGTCAGGGCGTTAGGGAGATATTCGGGGATAGGTATCTTCGGAGGCCTACCCCCGAAGATTGTCAGGCTCTGCTGGATATGCACGAGAATCAGCACGGGTTTCCGGGGATGTTAGGCAGCATAGATTGTATGCACTGGGAATGGAAGAACTGCCCCGCTGCCTGGAAAGGGATGTACACTACTGGTTTCAAGGCCAAAAATCCCATGATAATCCTTGAAGCGGTAGCTGACTACCGGCTGTGGATTTGGCATGCCTATTTTGGAGTAGCCGAGTCTAACAATGACATCAACGTCCTCCAGTCGTCGCCCCTTTTCAACGAGTAGTGCATGGGCGTTGGTCTGGCCGTCAACTTCGTCGCCAAAGACAACCAACACAATATGGGCTATTATTTGGCGGATGAGATATACCCTATGTGGCCCGTCTTTGTGAAGATGATCAGATGCCCAGCAGATGAAAATAAGATATATTTTGCGGGTCGCTAGGAGGCAGCGCGCAAAAATGTGGAGCAGGCATTTGGTGTGCTCCAGGCTCGATGTGCGGCAGTGAAGGGTCCAACAAAGCCGTGGTATGTTGACAGCATCGCCGACATCATGTACGCATGTATTATCATGCACAACATGATTGTCGAAGATGAAGGTCCAGCACTGACTGATTGGACCAATGATGATGCTGGTGCTGCGGGTCCAAGCTACGGCGTGGCCACTAGCAATGTACGCATGGGGATACCCCATGACGATGTCGATCGAGTCCAGACATTTGCCGACATGCGCCAAAGACAAGCCCATGTTCGGCTCCAGAACGATATTATTGAAGAAGTATGGCAGCGGAGAGATCGTCGTTGATGTAGTTTTTAATTATTGAAATGTTTTTTTTAATTTGGTGAAATGTACTTTTTTTTTATTATTTAATGGAATTTTTTTTCCCTATTTGTGTCGAAATTTTAATTTCGTAAATTGTTTAATTCCGGAAATTGTTTAATTTGTGAATTTGTGGTTTTTTAAATTGTGGGAAGTCCTTCGGGAAGTCCTTGAGGCTGTCCACCATTATGCAGTGAGAAGTCCTTATGACGTGGCGATGCAGTGGGAAGTCCGTATGACGTGACATGAGGTGTTTTTGGGAATTCCGCCGGGAATTCTGTGCCACTGCCGATGCTCCTAGAGCATCCACAACCGTGCTCTTGCCAGCAGCACGGTTGTGGGCCCGGGCCCACTTTTTCTGCCTGCTCTCTGGCAAGAGCACAACACCCACAGCTGTGCTCTTCCGCAAGGACGAGCACAATTAATTTAAAATTCAATTAAACAAAAACATTTCCATAATACTAAAATTCATTAAAAAAACCTAAATAATATTACAAATGACAAATAAAATTAAAACGACATAATTAAAATCCTAAAAATTAAAAATTACATAATTAAAATACTAAAAATTAAAAAAACCACTACTCGTTGCCGAATTTTGCCCACATGTGTTTATAGGTCTTCTTGTAGCTGAATGTGGGTTCGGGTATCGTGCATTGTGTGCCTTGTCTCGATCTTCTGGCCAACCGTCGTACGCTCACCTCGGCGTGGGGGAGACCTCACTGTTGAGCTTCCGGCTTCATCCTCGTCGTAGAAGCTAGCCGCCCTCTGCCCTTTGTCGGCTATAATCATGTTGTGTAAGATAATACACGTGAACATGATGTCGGCTAAATTATTCACGTACCACAGCCGAGCCGGGGCCTTCACAATGTTGAATCGGGCTTGAAGGACCCCGAAGGCTCTTTCGACGTCTTTCCGCTCGGACTCTTGACGATGCGCAAAAAGAACCCGTCTCGGGTCGTGCGGGTTGCTGAGCGTCTTCACGAAAGTCGACCACCTTTGGTAGATACCATCAGCGAGATAGTAACCCATGTGGTATGTAGTTCCGTTGACGGTGAAGTCGATCGTCGGTGCTACACCATTCATCACATCATTAAAGAGAGGTGACGAATAGAGCACGTTCAAGTCGTTGATGGATCCGACAACGCCGAAATATGCATGCCAAATCCATAGACGGTAGTCGGCGACCGCCTCAAGGATAAGTGTTGGGCCGCCGCCTTTGTGACCGCTTAAGTGTTGCCCCCTCCAAGCAGTCAGACAATTCTTCCACCTCCAATGCATGCAGTCAATGCTGCCAAGCATTCCGGGAAAGCCATGGACTGATTCGTGAAGACGAAGCAACCATTGGCAATAATCGGTGGTGGGTAACCGAAGGAATTCATCCCCGAAAGCTGAACGAACACCCTCGCAAAAATTCTTTAGACAAAGGATTCCAGTGGACTCATCGGTATGCAAATACTCGTCGAAGATGTCGGTCGTTTGCCCAGTAGCGAGTTGTCGGATGGCACACGTACACTTCTGCAACGGCGTGATACTTTGCCGGCCGGCTGCATCTGGACCTGTTTGGAAGAATTCAACACGTGCGGACAATGTGTTGACGATTCGCATAAACAAGCGCTTTGACATGCGAAAACGACGCCTGAAGTAATATGTCGGAAACCGCGGCTGGTCGGCAAAGTAGTCGGCAACGAGCCTTTTGTGGGCTCCCTCCCGGTTACGATAGATGTAGCGGCGAGTTGATCTAGTTCGTTAAGGAGGAGGAGCGGGGGTATTCGCCGCGACATATGCTTCGTAAGTGGCACGATGTTGTTCGTAGTATTCTTGTTCTTCGCGCTCCGCTTCCGCCATAAGATGGGTGAAATCCATTTGAGGTTTTGAGTGAGGGATGAATGTGTTGATAGTTTGTATGAGAATTATGAATGAGAGATGGTTTGATGTGATAAATGGATGATGAATGTGTGTATTTATAGATGATTTTGGGGAAAAAAAATAAAATAAAATTCAGAAAAACGAGCAAAAAAACAGCCATATTTTTGGGATTTGGAAAATATTTATTTTTTATTTTTTATCATTATTTAAAATTAAATAACAAATTTTAAATTAAAAAAATATATATTCAAAGGCAACGGCTATGCCGTTGCCCAATCTCGTGCCGCCACGTCGCCTGCTCGCTGGCACGGCGTTGCTCGATGCATCGAGCAGCGCCGTGAGGGCAGCGTCGGCGAGCCTCATCCTTGCCGTTGGCGGACGGACGCGGGGCCGGCGTCCACCTTTGTGCATGCTCTTAGGTCACTTCTTCTCCCTCAGAGCGTCCACTATGGGGGTGGACGCGGCTATAGCCGCGTCTGGGGCGGGCGGACAACTTTTTGGGGCGATGGGGGCGGCGGACACGGGATAGCCGCGTTCGGGGCGAGGACGCGGCTATGGAAAAATAGCATTTTGTATTTGGAATTTGGGGGCTATTGGAGGTGTCCACTATAGTGGCGGAAATAGAATTTTGGGGCTATGGACAAAAAACTGGGGCTATGGACAAAAAACTGGGGCGAGGCTATTGGGCGTGTCCACCTTATAGTGGACACCCTCACGGTCACGGCCACGGCCACACCTATTCCATCTCACGCCACTCTGTCATTCAACTCAACTTGAAAAGTGAAACCAATTTCTGACTCCCATCTCTCTCTTCTCACGCCTTTCTCCTACAATTCACAAAACAGAAACACCAAGCAGCTGCCGCCCATTCCACGCCGTCCAGCCGCCGCCGGCAAATCTGTCCCTCTCCTTTCTGTTACAGGTAAGTCCCCTTCCCCTTGTCCCCAATCAATTAAGTTTTATTCCAATCAAGAGAAAATCAATGAATTGGGATTAGATTGAGGAAATCTACTGTGAACTATATATGTCATGGAATCAATATGGGAAAAAGATATTGAATTGAGAGGGTATACCTTTGGGCTTTGATTAGAAGGAAGAAATTGTGATGTGTAGGAAGAATTTCTTCTGCGGTCACCTTCTTCCGCCACTCAGAGGGCATGGACGTTGCGAAGCCCTGATTTTTAGATTTCTAAGTTCATACTACTTCATAGCAGTGATGGTTTTACCCAAATTTTTGAATTTTAGTAGTTCGCAACATTTCATTGAGTTTGTAATTCAGTAGAAGGTAGGGTTTGGAGCAAAAATGCTACTAGAAATTACGTTTTATAGTTTAATTGAAATTGTGCTCGTGTGTGTGGGTGTGCGCTTCGTTCAAGCCTCAAACAATTAGCATTAGAAATACATTGATTGAATGCTGAATGTAGCGCGTGTGTTTTGGTGCAGGGGCTGCCATGGGCACTGAGCTATCAGAGGAAATCAAAACGCTTGAGGAATTTGTTGAAGGGCGCTTGAAACCTAATCTTGTGCGTGCTATTGCTGAACGGTATTTCTCATTTCCATCTTCCTCATTTCGTTAATGCAACTAATTAGTTTATCAATTTTTTGCATAGTAGTCTGGTAAAATAAAATCATTTCAATATCGAAAAATTTCCGTTCTTTTATGTTATGTGGTGCATGAAACTTCTTATATTGCATAAGAAGAATTTGTCCGAAAAGAAGGCTCAAAATGATTGATTTCTTCTGTTACTTTTGCAGGGACAAGGTCTTTGAGCGGCAGAAGACTTTGTATCCTTTGGTTTATTTAAGATTATTCTTTTATTGGTCATTTACATCTATGATTTCAGGCTACAAGAGTATTTTAAGATTAATTAGGATGTGTAATAAAATGATTTTAGTAATTTTAATGGTTTAGCTAGTTTATTTATAGATTTGCTTTTCTTAGCTTGGTTGCCGTAGCTCTGACCTTAGAAAAAACATCGAGAATCTGGAGAAGAATACGGTGACCAGTATGAAGACCCTCGTCAACATTGGCGCCGAAATCTACACAGAAGCTGAAGCGTAAGCTCACCATCCTGTTAGTGATTTGAGCTGTGACCGCTGCTATTAAGTTTTCCTGATTTTCGGCCACATATATGTTTATATAAGAGCTGAGGGGCTTGATGTTGGAACTTTTAAAATTTATTTGAATAGCTTTTAGATAGTCTCTAACTCTCTAGCATGTAAATAAAACTGAATTACACAGATAAATGTAGAAGTAAAGCGAAAGGGAGATGACAGAAAGTACTTACTATGTCCCTGAGAATTTATGGATGTTATGCTTTTGAATTTGCAGATACCATCAACTTGAATGGTTTTAGGTTGAAGCTGGGGTTTAGATTAATAGTTTCTTATTATCTGCATATTTGCAGGCCAGATACTCGGCATATATTTGTTGAGGTAGGACATGGATTTTATGTGGAGTTTACATGGGCTGAAGCTCTGAAGTATATATCTGAAAGGGAAAAATTACTATCCAGGTATGTCATTGCCTACTAAAATGGAATCAATCTAATGTGTGTAAGTTGTGAGCCGCTTATAAAATAGGTCCCTCACATGCTGAATTTTTGTCTACAAATGTCTGGGACTTTCTTCAGGTCTCCATCTAGAGACTTCAATAAAGGAAAGGGATCCTAAACTTGCATATAACATCTAGTAACATTTGTTTGAAAAGGAAAAGGTCCTAAACTTGCTTAAGTTCTGCTAGCTTGTACCCCACTGAAGTCGACTGCCTTGTTTTCTCTTTACGTGGGTGTGTTTTGTTATTAGTCGACTCGAACAGATAAAAGAAGAAAGGTCAGCTGTATGTAAATTGGATGGAATACGTTTTATCCACTAAAACTAGTGATTGCTTGTTCTCTCAAACTGAAAAATGGTGTTTATTGCTTTTTTTGGGGGGGAGGGGGGGTGATCGGGTGGTGCATAAGGATCCTGGAATCATGATGCTAGTCATGTCTTGAGCTTCACTGATTGAAATCTTTCATGAACTTGTTGAATGTTAACGAGCAAGGAAGCTAATTTTCAATTGCTTTTGTAGGCAAATAGAGGAGTACACTGGCAAAATTGGAGCTATAAAAGTTCAAATCAAAGTGGTAATAACTATGCAGCCTCTTTCTCAATATTTCCAACTTGTTTATACGCAAAACATCTAAAACTAAAACTTGTTTGAAGAAATTAAGGAGTCCATTCTTTTCTTGGAGAAAGGAGATGACCTCGTCCAGTCGATATTTATCATAACCTTAATATCTTGATGGTTTTGACAACTTATTTTTCGATCGATGCAGGCATTGGAAGCTATAAGGAAATTACTCAACATACCAGATGCTGAGCTATAATCTATACGCTATTCAACATCAAATTGTTCAGAGTTCAGATATTTTGGCATAAAAAAGTGAAACATGATTTTGATTGTGAGAGAAATTTAGATAGGAAAGACTAATCTTTGAAGGAGAAATGGAGTGTATTCTGTAAATACCTTGCCATATGCCTTTCCTTATTCTTTTGTTTTTATCATCAAGGATCTATGTTAATATCCTGCTGACGTGCTCAACCATGCTAGTGTTAATTATAATGATGAATATATTGATGATGTGTGAAATTAAAAGTGCAGATACTATAGTTTATTTCTTGTCCTATTTGTTAATGTGTTTAGATTTGAATTTGACTAAAAAGCATGGGAAAAATATTAGGTAGAATAACAAGAACATCGTTCAATAAAAATATCCTAAAAATATTAGCAGTCAGTTTACAATGAACTCGTTTAATCAAAATTTTTGAAATTTAAAATAAAATTACACCTGAACAAAAAAATAATGATGCCGTTTAAATACTTAGAAAATTTACCAAGATGACTGACCTAATAGGCTAATATCGGAGTAGTCAATTTGTGCTCAATCTAGTTAATTAATACGACATTTAGATATTCTGGTGGCGGAAAATGTAAATGGACATTTTTGATGTTGGGTTATAGGCTTAGAGCATCCACCGTAGGGAGGGGGACACTTTCAATAGCCCCACCACTTTTTTTTACACAGTCACTTCTTATTTGTTCGCGCTCACAAAAAAAGTGTCCGCAACAATAGTGGACACTTTTTTTAGCCACTTTTCATTTTATTTTATTTTTTTATATTTTAATTCAATTCTAATTAAAATTATCGGAATGTAAATAATTAAAAAAAGTATTGGGAACAAATATTCGTTGTATTACGGAAACGGTAAAATTATACAACGAACATTTAAAAAAAATACAAATAAAAACTCTGCCACCGTCTACTCGGTGGCGGAGTCGAATTCCGCCTCCTCTTCTCCACCGCCCCCCGCACTGCCCCAGCCCCAGCCCCAGACAACCCCAGCTGATCATTGATCCGACACATGAACGCGTAGTATATATCCTTGGTGATCGGGTCGGTCGCGGTCTCATAGAAACGACAGTTTTCTTGCAGTTGTTTCATCAACTGCACATCAAGGTTCCTCTGCAAGACCTCGTGGGGACCAGTGCCCACGAAGTGCGGTATAGGGGCGGGCTGCGAGATGCGCGATCCAGACGCGACCGACGAGAGGCAGGAGGAACTTGCAGCCACTCTAGCGCCTCGGATAGAGGCATGTTGGCCCGAAGGGCGTGGGCGCCTAGAGTGTGTAGCGAATGGGCTCTTCCGTTTGGGTATCGTTGAGGTCGATTGATTGCGAGCCGCTGCCGCTGCTGTAGTCCCCGGCTATGTTGTGTCTAGTTCGCTTCGCCCCAGGACCTGTCCCCCTCTCCTCCGCACAGATGGCCTTGAATTTCGGGCAGTTCTCGAGAACGAGATACTCCTCCCAGGAGTTGAACTTCGGCCAGCCTTCCGTGTTGAATTGGGACATAGACATCGCCTTCACGTCGACGTCGCTTCGACCACTCTCAGCAGTGAGCAGGTTATTCTCGTATATGAACGCAAACCTCTTGGTGGCTCTTAGAATTCTGGACCACTTTTTGCGGAGCTGTTCCGGGTCACGCGGTTGGCGCCTCTCGGCTTGAACTCGTTGTATGCCAACAGGACGCGCTTCCAAAAGCTTGGCTTGGTCTGATCGGTGCCCACTATGGGGTTCGATGTGACGACATCCCACGCCCTCGCCATAACAATGGATTCCGCTTTGGTGTAGTGCGTGGACGGTTTACCGCCGGCCCCCGTTGCCTCGCTACTCTCGCCACCGCCGCTACCGCCTCCTCCCCTACCGCCCCCGCCGCTTCCACCCGCCCACCGAACCCGCCGACTCTCATCGGAACGGGCGTATCCACACTGGCTGGCGGAGTATCCGGTAATCCCGGACTCAAACAACCCATCATCTGCTCTAGTGCGAATCTATCTGCATCGGTGAAAGGAGATTGACTGGATTGGAAATGGGTCTCCGGTCGCGGTTGGTTAAGAGCGTCCATGCTGGGTCTGTAATCTCCAAATGCCGAGCGACCCAAATTCCTCTGAGTAGGGGGAGTTTGACTCGATCCCCACGGCTGGGAAGGAGGATAGTCGCCATATCCCGATTCGTCAGAGCCGGGTGATTCGTCGTTTCCACTGTGCATTTTTAGAGAGTGAAAATTTTGAGAGTGGATGAATGGATAGAGTGTGAAGTGTGTGTGAAGATGTGTGTTGAGGAGTGGTATTTATAATAAAATTTTTGAAAATAATTATATAAAAAAAAAGTGTCACGCCTCTGTCGGCGCGCCCGGCACGTCCTTGGCGCCTTCTCGCCGATGGGCCTTCCGCCCCAAAAAATGTGTCTTCCTCGGGGCGGACGCTTCCCACGCTATAGGTAGGCGCGACGACGGCGGTTCGGGGGCGGCCGGTGGCGCCGGCCGCTTATATAGGATGCTCTTATAGCAATTGTTAATTTTCAAATGTGGGGAAATTTTATTAAATATTTTTAAGTGGAATTTAGGTCAGAAAAAAGTATGAGTTGCACTAGTTGTCTTGTTGACAGCAGCACACTAGTACCGTGGGAGTTGATTGATTTGCAAATTCAGTTGCGACGTGAGATTCTCTGTTTTATTACTACTGTCAAATTCATTTGAAAATATAATGAAAAAAAGACAAATTTCGAAAATAGAAGAATAACTCTTTACGTTTGCACTTTGCACAAACACAGTTCTGCTCAAATTTTTAGTCCGTATTTTTTAAAAGGAAGAACAAATAAACAGCAATAAATGACGCGCGGCGAAGTGGGGCCCGCGGACGGATCTTGCGCAGCGCGGCGTACGGGAAGCGCGTAGTCCCCGTCAAGGCATCCGGAATATCATCTAACGGCTTATATTATATGTAGAGCTGATTTTAGATGCCTCGTGATTGGTGATGTACTGCACCAGCGAAAAGTAACTTCTACGGCAAAAGGAACAATACCCGTTTCGCGATTTGTCGTTGCCGCTTGGGAATTTCTTTTTTTTTTCTTCCCTTTTTTTTCATATTTTATTAATTGGATTAATTCAAGTGCTGTCCATGTTTGGTTCGTTCATACTTATCATTTATCAATAGATGTATTCGAGTGGTTAAAACTTTGTCAATATATATAGCCTTTTGTTAATAGAAAGAGAAAAAAGATATTGAAGTAATAATAAAAAGAGAAAAACTAAATAATACTCCTTAGGAGTCACATTTTTTTTTAATTTTAGTCCGTCCGTGAATAAGAGTCTCGGTTCACTTTTACCATAAATGATAATAGGGTCCTACATTACACTAACTCATTCCACTCACATTTCATAAAACTAATATATATATATATATATATATATATATATAAGTGAGAATCATATTCCACTCACTCTTTTCTATTTACTTTTCTTAACATTTCTTAAAATCTCTGCCACCAAGGAATGAGTCTCCTAATGACGGGCGAACAAAATACTTCATTTAATGTTTACTTTTTAATAAAGTATAATATCTATCTTGTGGCAGGGTTATATATTGCATTGCTAATATTGAGAAAAGCAAACATAATCATATCAAATTATATGAAAGTGTCACCGAGCTACAACTTATAAAAATATATCAAGATAATGATCAATATAAAAACCATCTCAATTAAAAAAACCAAATTCTGGTCATAAAATTTATCATGGTCAATAATGCACTAAAAATACAGAGGATCATTATAAAGTAATTTTAGGTCATGGAGTATTATAAAATTCAGATTTGAGGCAATGTTATAATCATTCTAGGTCATTCTTATTATATTGATCTAAAAATAAAATAACAATAACCTAGAAATGAGCTCTGTATAATTGGTTCTATGCTTTTGAATTATGATTGAGGTCTGCGTAGATCAAACCCTTATAACATATATGTGGCCAAAAAAAATGTTTTACTATTCTAAATATCATCAAATATAAGTGACATATAAATACATGGTAATACAAATGTCAATAAATGTGAATTACTTGTTATAAACATAACACTACTCCATTTGAGAATGAATGAAACATATATGTATGAAAATCTGGAAAAATTTATTTAATATGATAAAATAGTACAAACTCACTTTTATAGAGAAACCGAAATTATGAAAACATTTGAGTATTTGTAGATTACATAACCACCTTAAGTCCATAACTAAAAAACAAATTTCAGCCATAAGATCAAGAAATCAAAGTTTGATATTAGCCATGTCATTTTCGAAATTGAAGCAAAATCAGTTCACTGTACCAAAGATTTACTTCACTACAAGAAGGAGAGGGTATAATTGTCATTTAACAAACAAAATTAGGGTTAAAAGTAAAATTGCTCTCATTTTGAAAATTAAACCTTGCGTCGCGTGGTTCAACTTCTCTTCTCCTCTTCTCTCTTCTGCAAAATTCCAACTTTTGTCGTGCGATTCAACCTTGTCATCGCCGTCGCAGACTCGCAGTCGCCTCATTCCGTAGTCGTCAACATCCAGTTCTCACATTCCTTCGTCGAACAAATGGCTACAAATCAAAGAGATTTTTCAAAATGTAAATTTTCTACTGATTAATATTTCTTTGTAAAACTGATTTAGATTTGAATTTTTTTGTAGCTGTTGAACGTCCGAAGAAAAATGCAATCGGAAGTTCCGGCTGTATACACTAAGGCTCCGACCGTGAGTCATTCCTATAATTTTTATTGTAATCTACAATATTTTCGTGTATTGTGATTTATACAACCGGAGGTTCCGGCTGTATACACCAAGTATTCCATAGTTAGAGTGAAGTTTCTGTAATCCTTGCTTCTAGTGATCTATTTTTTTTCATATAATTGAAGTAAAAACATGCTCAGAGTGATGTATTCCATGGTTAGAGTGAAGTTTCTGTGATCCTTGCTTATAGTAATCTATTTTTTTTCATATCAATGAAGTAAAAACATGCTTAGAGTGATGTATTCAATGGTTATAATGAAGTTTCTGTGATCCTTGATTTATGACATAACAATTGCTTAAGATATGTAGTTTGCTGAACTGTTCAAACATCCTTAATTTAAAACAGTGGTAAACTATAAAAAATGAAACAAAGTTTCAGTCTTTTGATTTATGACATAACAATTGCTTAAGATATGTAGTTTGCTATCATTTTTTCAATGTCGACCTTCGCGTTCTTGTAATTCAGCTGCATCAACATTCTCTACCACAGTACCTGTACAGATAAATGAAGTCATTCTTATTCTTTTTAGGGCATAATAGAAAGCATGACCTAAAATGATCTAAAAATGACATCCGTATTTTTCAAATCCAGCCTTTTAAATTACATACGGCCTGTTTAGACAACACAAAGATCATTCTTAATATGTTTTTTTTATGTTATGATATTAAGCATGCCCTAAAATTATGTAAACAGAAACTAACAATGACTTAAAAAAAAAAGTAAAAATGTTGTGGAATAACCTCAAACAATCCATAACACTAAGCTCTGTTCATTCCAATTTAAAAAAAATAAAATTGCAACAATCAGTGTTTCTGAACTATGACACAATACAGTCAAAGCTATGACCTTATTCATTATTTGTGTAGCTTAGCACATTAACCTTTAACAGCCTATGAAACATCCACTACGAAAGTCCGAGTATGTGATCCTAAGTTGAACTCAATTTGTAGACAAAATTCATTGTTTCAGTGTAGAAAACCATAATAACCTAGTACTACATAATAATAACCTAAAAAATAACATATTAACCTTGTCTTGGGTCATCGTTTCCAGCCGCCTTTTCATTTGACGCGTGTGGAATAGTTGCAGTCGCTGTTTAGGAAGACAAACACCAACAGGAAAGATTTGTCAAATGAAAATTCAATTATGATCCGAACAGAAGTGACCCAAATATTTTAGACAACATACAATTTTTCGTTGTTATTTTTGGCGGTACCAACACAAAAGAACACTGCGTCAGTTCAGATTGCACATTCTCGAAAACTAGGGATTTAGAAACACTTGCTAACCTTTTCCGTCATCCTTCGCTGCTCCGGCCGAGTGTGTATCCACCATTGCTGAAGAATCGTCGGCGATGAGAGTTTTGGTTGATTGGAGAAGCGAGAGATATAGTTGATTAGGTTTTGGGTTTCTGATTTTGGATTTAAGCCGTTTGATTTGGGTGATTTCAATAAATGAGTGATTTTAGCATGTGCAGTAAACACTATCATTAAATCCGCCCATTAAAAACGGTAATGATGGTTCCTAATTTTTTTATTCCTAATTTACCCCTCACATGACATAAATCGGTCTTATTATGACCCAACAAAAACGAGGAGTCATTCCAGATCGTGGCCATTTATCTCCAAATCTGACGGTCCATATATGGTCTGTATTTCTATACTTAGGGACTTCTTTTGGTAGATGAAAACCCTATATATATATATATAGGGTAGTGATCTATGGCAAACACCCCTTAACCAAATAACTAGAGAACAAATTATAGCCACAAGATCATAAAATCAAGGGCTAGTATTAATTTTCGAATTTAAGGAGATATTAGTTCTCTCAATCACAAATTTACTCCACAATAATAAGACGGGGGTATAATTATCATTGCAGCCAATTTACGTCATTGAATAAGAAGAAGAAGAAGAAGAGCTCATGGTGTTCAACCATGGCGAACAGAAATCTGTGTTAGCTTTCTCCGATCGTATCGAATAATCGAGATTTCGAGCGGTTTTTGCTTGATTAGATACGCATCAGTCGTTTATGTGTACACACGATGTTTCCCCAATGTTTTGAGCTTTGCTGTGATTTAATTGTTTTCGGAGAGAGAATATACAGCTGGGAATTGAGTTTCTTAGAAGCAAAATTCATTGAGTTTCTTCGATTACGCTAAGGTGGAAATCATCTAGTGCCTAGTTGGGCAGCGGTGACCCACAAATAATGCCCATAATTCAACAGTCAACTCAGCAGCCGTTTGTCTTTTCTTTTGTTAGTATTATCTTTATGAACAGTTTAATTAATCTGTGAATAATGACCCAGCCAATTAATACTATAACTTTATTATTGAGTTCATTTAGTCAGAGTAAAGAGACTAGTGATGTAGCTTAGTCATAGGGGGAACTTTTACTTTAGCATAGGAAATTGAGTTTAATGTAATCAAATTTGTCAGTAAATATGGATTAATTTCCAGAAGATCTTTTCTACTCCATTATAAATAGAAATCATGCTAAGAGTGATGTGTTTTGTAAACAAGAGTGAAGTAAAATCACAATAAGAGTGATGTGTTTTGTAAACAAGAGTGAAGTAAATCACAATAAGAGTAATGTGTTTTGTAAACAAGAGTGAAGAAAAATCATGCTAAGAGTGATGTGTTTTGTAAACAAGAGTGAAGTAAAATCACAATATGAGTGATGTGTTTTGTAAACAAGAGTGAAGTAAAGTCATGCTACGAGTGATGTGTTTTGTGAACAAGAGTGAAGTAAAATATGAGTAAGAGTGATGTGTTTTGTGAATAAGAGTGAAGTAAAATCTGAGTAAGAGTGATGTGTTTTGTAAACAAGAGTGAAGTAAAATCTGAGTAAGAGTGATGTGTTTTGTGAATAAGAGTGAAGTAAAATCTGAGTAAGAGTGATGTGTTTTGTAAACAAGAGTGAAGTAAAATCTGAGTAAGAGTGATGTGTTTTGTGAACAAGAGTGAAGTAAAATCTGAGTAAGAGTGATGTGTTTTGTGAACAAGAGTGAAGTAAAACCTGAGTAAGAGTGATGTGTATTGTGAACAAGAGTGAAGTAAAACCTGAGTAAGAGTGATGTGTTTTGTGAACAAGAGTGAAGTAAAATCTGAGTAAGAGTGATGTGTTTTGTGAACAAGAGTGAAGTAAAATCTGAGTAAGAGTGATGTGTTTTGTAAACAAGAGTGAAGTATTCAAAATCCACTTCAATTTGACAATTTCTCCATTGAGAAACACCACGGCTCTTTTAGCATGCACTTCTCTTATCAAGGTTATGGATTCATCAACTCAGACATACATCTAAGCATCCAATTTCTGATCAAGTTATAATTATTTTTGGAGAATTACACCAGCCATATACCTAATTCAACTAGTACATAGGAAGAAAATCCTAAAACTGAGTAATGAAGTCACCCAATCCAAATGCAATAACTAAGTAATTATCAAGTTATTGCCGTCATCTAAAATGGTGTTCACCGCAGCCGTCATCGCCGCGAACTGCCCGGCGGAGGACGCCTTCAGGGGAAGAACCGGCGCATGTGCGGTGGCGGCGGCGGCGGCGGAGAGGCCGGCCATGGCGGTGGCCGGAGACAATTCAGATTCAGATTCTACAAATGCGCAGAACACAATTCACGTTGATACATTTGAGATATTGAATTCCAAAAATGCCCTTTGGCTATTATTTTTTATAAAAATCTACAAGATTATTTAAGCCATAAGATTAATTTGAAGTATTAAGATGTGTGGCTGAGATTTGTTCTTTAGTTATACACTTAAGATTAGTTATATCTTGATCACTACCATATATATATATATATATATATATATATATATATATATATGGTCATCTTCTATTACTTATAATATCATAATCCAAAATTAAGACCAAATCTACACCCTTAGATTTTAAAATGAATGGATGAGATTAAACCTCACGAATTTCAATAAATAGTTGACAAAATATCAACAAATGGGTAAGATCGTCATTTAGTTAATATATTATAATTTTCGTGGTTTTTTAATATCAACATAATGTATTCAAATATCAACACACTGACATGAGAATCTCAACACAAGTACCAAAAAATATCTAACACATTTTTATTGAGATTGTTTGATGCCTTTATTGATAAAATATGTTTATTAACATATAAGAAAACTAAAATAAGAATTATCAAATTTCATCATTCGAACGTCTTCGGAACATATGCAACTGAGATCTCGTTAGAATCCTTATAAAATTATCTTTAATTGATGTACTTTTTGCAAAAAAAATAATTTAAATTGAGAGAGTTACATAAATTTAAAGTTTTGAAATGATTTTGAGGAGAGAGTAAATAGTTAGTTATTATTAGAATTGACATTAATACCATTTAAATTTAAATTATTTAAATTTAAAATATAATACACTTGGCAATATTTTAACCACTAGATCTTCTAATCTAATGGTTAAGGTAATTAGTTAGCAATTGATCACATCCAATATGCCCGTCTGCAATACCCAATATACTAGACTGCAAACTATAGATTGCAGCGTATCGTTTATACTATTGCAGTGTAGCGTTTATAATATTGCAGGCTACGTAGTGTCACGGTGTCACTTTAAGAGATGTTATCATTTTTAATGTACCCCTATATATATATTCACATAGAATGATTTATAACCATTAGATCAACAAATTTAATGGTATTAATTGGTTTATATGATTTGAGTTTTGGTTATTATTGGGTTAAAATTAAATGAATGAAAGCAAGGACATACTGGCAGGTTATAATTGAAGTTTGCATACAATTGGGTCCCCATTTATTTGCAGAGTTCTCTGAGCATACTGTAAAATTACATAAGAAAGCTAGAGACATAAGTTGTACAAACCTATAATAAGTGAATACAAATAAAAGGTAGTAAGAGAGAGGGCAGCATACCAAAATTTGAACAATAGACAAAAGGGGAATTCATCCATTTCCTTCTCTCTTTTTTGCCTTTTGTCTCTACTTATTAACCTTATTCATCTTTTGTTTGCTCATTTCTCAACTTATTGAAATGCACCAAATTCATCAAATTTCATGTAACCAGTTTTTTCATCTCCACTAGTAATAAGAAAATTGAATTCTTAAATCTCAAACTCAGAATGTAAAATTTTGATTGCTATGGAGATTCCATTTAACCTGATTTACAAAAAGAAGTGAGAATTGATTTGAGTTGATATCATGTACTGTAGTAATTAATAACAGGCATGTAATTAATTAAGAAAAAGGAGTATATGAATGGGGTTGTCAATTTATGAAAAATGAGGGCAGAGAGCTTTTTAGTCAGATCTACTTTTACTTGTTACTTTATATCTGTTCATTCTTCAATTCTGAGCAGTCTTCATCTTCAACCAATGACACATTCTGTGTTTCCCTCTCTCTCCTCCAGACTGCAGTTATGTGACTATTCAAAATTTCTGGTGCTATCAAAAAGGATTCTTTTGCCTCAAGGAGACCTAATTTGTAGAGACCTTGTGCTTCAGCTTAATATTTGAGTGACAGATCTCCATAACTCCATTCATGTCAACTCCATTATGCTATTGCTAGGTTTAGTTCCATCCATCTCCCTACCATTATTGCACACTAAATTCCAAATCACCCATCCATATACAACTAACATACAAAGTTTCTATCTTTTTCACTGACATCAACCCATGTTTTGCATGGAGGGTAATATCGTACTTTCATCCTCTCCATATTCTTCTACTACTATAATGTGATCTTGTCATATTTTTAATCCAATCAATTCATACTTTGGATCTAACTAAATTCAAATAAAAATCATATCAATTTGATTTATCACTAACATTGCGGCGTGGATGTAGCTTTGATAAGATAGCATTTATCCATATAGAACCATCCTTGGATAATTTCATCAAACATTATAATTGCTTTTTGGAACATCAATTTCTTCAACGCTTTCAATTTTGTCATGTTATGTTTCAACTACAAACATCACATGATTTGTCATTTGTTGGCAGTGTTACCCCAAAATCTCTTCTTACATCATCATGCACACTAAAAAAAACAAAAATCTTTTGAATCAAGTATTTGCACTTACAAAATTAGTTAATCATGTAGTATTAGCAAATAGTATCATTATACCAACATAGTAGAAAATTGAAATCTGATCAAACTATGAGAAGAAAAAATAGTATAAGATCAGTAAGAATAGGTCTGTGATGGATGACACTATAACGCATCATCATCATGAAGGTCTAAATCAGACCTAATTTTGTTTCTGATTTTCCCGCCAAAATCAGCAGTAAAACATTAGCTTCCTAATATTATCACTAAGTTTAGGCAAGGGAATTGCCTGCGGCGGGGCCGACCGCGACACGGTGGGGCTTGTCGAGCTCGTAGTTCCTGAATCCGAGCGCTCGAGGTACAGCCGGCCCCTGTACGCTGCAAGGTGCGCATAGTAGGCCGGCGGAACCAACGAGATTGGCTTAGTGCACCTCACAAAGGTATAGCATAGGTTATAAACCAATTTCTGCGCTTCGTCGGACGAGAAGCCGCTCTCGTCCCACAGCACGTGGTAGTGTATCGGTCGGCTCGTCCCCTTCACGCCCCAGTGGCTGCAGAGGTAGAAGTCAAACTCCCGGGGGTGCGTGATCACTGTATCCACGACCGTCCCTGGATGCACGTTCTCGTCGTTGGATTGAGACGGATCGGCTCCCTCACACGGGAAGAGACGCGTGTGGTGCCGCTTTTGGACCACGAAAAACGTGATCGGTGGGTCATAGGCAGGGAACTTCGAGCAGGCACGCCGTATCGCCTCTAGCTCATCGTGGAGCACCTTGTTGAACTGCGTCTCGCTCACCCCGTCTCGGAAGAACATGATTCGCCTCGGGAGTTGGGAGAGCTCTTCATAGAAGTCATCCAATATCTCCTTAACCATTGAGGCCAAATCTTGTATGATCTCTTGCCGGTGCGTTTGTGATCTCATCCGCGATGCGTACTTATTCGCGGCCGGCCAGTTCACACTTCCCACAACCGCAGCAACGGAGGGGCTGCTGTCATCCAACGGGTGGGGGTGAGTCACATCGGCTCCCATGAAGATGACCGGCTCATCGTGCTTGAAGAGCCTCGGCATTTGGCAAGGCAACGAGTTGTACAATGCGACCGTGCAACCCCCGACTTTGGCGTTGATCTTGAGGGCTATGTTGGCG
Organism: Salvia splendens; assembly: GCF_004379255.2. Taxonomy (NCBI): domain Eukaryota; kingdom Viridiplantae; phylum Streptophyta; class Magnoliopsida; order Lamiales; family Lamiaceae; genus Salvia; species Salvia splendens. The sequence continues at coordinate 9,324,077 of NC_056047.1, read as the reverse complement.
AGGAACTGCGAGCTCGGCCTGCCAAGATTCGAGTAGAGGCAGCACTGGCTCAATACACCAATGCTCGTCTCAGCGATCCGTTTCAAGTCTGCGTATCCCTTGTGTTTCCTCTCCATCACACATATAAGGAGCTGCAGATTGTTGAAGGCAGCCTTGTGAATCTTCCTCAGCTTTGATTCCAACACTTTGGCATTTGCAAGAACATGCATTGGCTCAAAGAGAGGGCTAATCACAGTGCTCTTGTTTAGGAAAATTCCCAACTGTTCACACCTTTGGCATAGCTGGTTTATGAATCTTGGGATGCCGGATTTCTGATCAGTCGAGCCGCCAAAGCTTATGATCGCCCACCTCTTCACGCACGTGCCCTCGAAGACATGGCTGTCTAGGAGGTTCCATTGACAGTCGTGGCGCGATGGGGTCAGATTCCTCACATGGCCACTGTGTCCGAGCTTGAGCTTCGGAGGGTAAAGGATTCTCCCTTTCAACTGTGTCATCTCTCTAGCCACATGCAGCTTGAACTCGTTCACCATGCTCCCACTGTTGATAAACGGACAATCTCATGAAAAACACGATCTTTCACCAAAGAAGGCAAAAAAAATCGAAGATGAACACTACCTTGTTGGTCCGGCTGGCCCATGCATGACTCCATCGATGATAGCCTTGCGTTGTAACGGCCGTTGACAGCCCATTTTGAGGAGCTTCGCGGTCTGATCATCCGATAGCTTCCCGAAAAACTTCTGCCCTTCACAGATTACACAAAGCTCCATAGGTAGATAGCAAGGCTTCCTCCTACTAATCTGCAAACACGGCAGATTTCTATACTGCACATCATAATCATAGTGATCTTTGAAATAATGTAAAAGCCTCAAACTTGAACCATCTCTATCAGGGAACCATAGATTCTCAGTAACTTCCTCGGTTAAGCTATGGACTCGATATCTCTGCACCGTCTCTCTATGGCAGACAAAGATCCGGATATTCTTAAGGGCCCTCTCAACCTCCTTCCTCTCTTCGGCTGTCAAGCACCTTGCCTTTGTTTGGCAGACGTCGTGCATGAAGTCGAATCGTTTCTGCAAGTAAGGGATCACTCCGATGCTCTCGTGGAAAGCTGTCACAGAGAAATCCACATTGAGGGCAAGACCTTGCTGTGTTGGCCTCAGGCTCTGAAAAAACCCTCTATATGCAATGGCTCCTCCTCCGATCTCCTTCGCCCCTCCCATCAAACGAGAGTAGAATGACCTCCCTGAGGCAATGCACTTATCCGCCGGCCCCTCCCTCAGCACCACATCAAGAGCATGGATGTACTCCTGAGGGAGAGGTGTGGCATCATCTCCTTTGCTATCCAAATAGCTGCTCAGAACTTTCCCATCCAACTTTGACACGAGCTTGATATTTACTCGAAAGATCTTATGCTCCTGCTTCTTCTGTGACAAGTCCACCACTTCATCCACAGAAGTTTTACCTATAGATACCGGGAGGCTGATGAAGAACTCGAGCCTATCGTCTTGGAACTCAACAGGGCTGTATAGAGTCCTCCGGCCATCATATACAGGGAGAGCACCAGATAAGAGGCTTGGATGCTCCTCAACCAGCTTCTTCTTGATTCTACGCGCAATGTCCTTTGAGGGACTCGGAGATATCTCAACATCGTAATGGAAAACCCGGTGGGACGGGCTGAACTTGACTAGGAAATGGTTAGCAAGAAGAGTGACAACTCTCCCTTCCACCCCACCAGAGTCTGGCCTTCTTGCTATTGCATATGGCATGGCCTTAGAATCTGATTTCTTTCTCCCATTTTCCTTCCTGTTATAAGGCATGCTAACTGGATTTTTTATTTCTCTTTTACCTAAACAACAAAAAGTCTCCCACAACTTAAGCAATAACTATATAATCAATCATCAAATTATTTACAAAAACTCAAGCAAAAACTATAGCATCAAATCAATCATCAACTAGGCCAATTTATAGTACCAATCCTTTTTTTTGTCATAATGGTTATTTAGTCACAAAAACACTACAATAGTAGTGATAGGACATTTGGAATTCAAGAATATATACAACATTTGAAAAATGAGGTCTTTAAGGTTGAACTAACCACCAAGATTCCTTTTTTAATTTGTTTGCTGAGCAGTGAGCACAGAATGAGTTAACATGCTGCAACCAAACATGCAATACGAAATACTAGTACACTAACATAACAAAGATAAAGATTGAAAAAAACCCCATATTCAAGAAAATCAAAACAAGAAAAGGGTTTTAATTTAAACCTGTGTTTTTTTTTCATTTTTTACCTGCAGGGAAATCTTGAACATGGTAATCCGAGGAAGTTGCAAGAGCAGGGCTACATACACCTCTCCGAAGATGGGATTTGTGTCCAAAGGTGTGATTTTGATTGAAAGCTGTGAGCTGCAGAGGTATGGTTGGAGGCAGAGGTAGCAAAGCAGGGAAATTTTGGTATTGATTTTGGTAGCCAAATCCAAAGCCATAGCCAAAGGTGTATGAATTCTGCAACAGGTGGTGGTGGCGGTGGTGGTGATAGGTGTAAGCTCTCTCTCCCCTCTCTCTAAAACTCATAGTTTTGGGAGTGCATTTGGTGCTGGTATTGGATTCATCTTCTTCTTCCATGACTTGTTTGAGAGGGAGAGAGCTTAAGGAGTCAGCAGAAGGGCCTATATTCATGAAACAGAAGCAGCAATTAATGGTTAAGTTAATTCCTTTTCCCTCTAGAGAAAGAGAGATAAAGAGAGAGCAGACAGACTGAGTTTATTTTGCTCTCTACTTTTGCTGCTCAGTGGTTTTAAAGATACTGGGAAATGCTAATAGTCAGGAGGTAAAAGGTGGGCCATTTTTTCACCTTTGTCAAAAACAGAAAAATATGATTTTTTTTTAATAAAAAAAACAACAACGAAGTTTCTTGTTTCTAATCAAGATTAGATTTTTGTTGATACCCTTTGAAAAAAGAATGGATTTTGATGATACCCTCAAAAAAAGATTATATTTTGATGAGAGCATTATTCATTCTATGGCCGTGAAACTGTGTTGGTTTTGCATCAAAACATAGGAGTCTTTAGTGTTTGTACTTATATTGTCTGTTTCTTTTTGACCTTGAAAGAAATATTAGTAGTATAATCTTTGGCCTTTTGTCTTTGAAGTCAAGAACTGAGCTTTTTGGTGTATGCTTTTGTGCTTTCTCAACTGACTAATGACTTATAATAATCTTGATTTTGATTGAACTTGCATCTGATCATTCCATATTAACTACCAAGCTAAACTATTAGATTATTCAGTAAAAAGGAATGTAAGAAATGTAATGTTTTGTTTAATCATCATTATATTCAATGAACATCGTAATAACCGTCGTGGTTGTCATTATCGTTGTTTTGCCGAATTCACGATTATTTTAAGCAGTTTTAAAGGATGAGATGAGGGTTTTGAGGGCGTTAATGTTTAGGACAAGAAAGATTAGTTGAATTTGAGATTTTTGGGCAAGCATTAAGAAAAATAGATTCTTGCTACATATAAATCAAATTCAAATTATTCAGTGCGTATTTAACTTTATTCTCATACAGGAATCATATAAATTGGGAGTTTATATGCTACTCATTAAAAAATACTACTACAACTCTTCACTTTCTAAACAATTTCTTCACTTTCTAAACATTTGTCACTTATTTCTATTTTAGTCCGCTTCAAAAAATTGTAATTTTTCCAAACTCAATTTCTATTATATTTTTCAAAACTCGTGTTCAATCAAGACACGACAAAATTTAAGGGACGAAAGAGTGTAATCAAGAAGATGATTACATACTAATGAATTAAATAATACTCCGTATGAGTAACACTTAAGTGTTTATCTCGATTAATAGATAAGAATGGCTATATATCACCTTATAATAAATTGTGATTTAGATTAGGTTGATTATACTCCCGGATATTGATATATACTCCACTTAGGTAGACTATATGAAACGTGTCGATTAATGATTAGGTGACTATTTATATTTTTATGTAAGACATAGAATTATTATGAAAACAATAGTAATGTTTTATTACTCCACTTCATATTGAGGAGTATCATTTATTATTTCACTATATTTTCCTAACTTTGGTCAAATGGAAAACTTGGAAGCCGACCCTTTTGGACTTGTTTGGATCTTCTTGTTAGATTTTGTTTCGTATATATATCGACGCCTGCAAAATATATTTAGAATACAAATTATTGTAGGTCATGATTGAAATGCCTAACTAAATCGTAGTGTATAATTAAATAATTAGATATGAAGGTTATGTTTAGAAAATCCATAGATTATATTTAGATTGTTTTGATTCAAAATTAGGATAAAATAGAAGGTTATTTTAAGATTATTTTAGTTTAAATAATCTGAATTAGATAATTTCTTATTTTAATTTGGGAGGGTCTGGGTTGTGCTATCAAAATGACTTTCACTAATCCAAACAGTTACCAAAATACTTTCATTTACGATTAAATTGGACTGGACCGTTTTGGGGCTAAAAAATTCTGCTCCACTTCCTTTTTTTCAGTTGAATGAATATAAACGTCATCTTATTTATATCAACAGAAAATATACTACTCCATATAAACATCACACATTCTCTATCTTTTATCCACTTTAAATAGGAAAATAAACATTTATCAATTACTATATGAAAAATACTCGTACTTTGTGAACAAAGAGAATATATAATATTGGATGAATAATCCATCATAAAATGGAAGCAATTTATTATGGCGCCGAACCACCTTTGACACATCATCAATAATCATGATGACAAAACAAAGTAAAAGGTCTAGAGCTATAGGATCATTCAAATAAGTCAATTCTCTTTTTTTTTTCACTTTAAATCTTTTTGGGGGTTTAGAAAGTTAATGTTATCGGACTACTGCTATTTGATTATTTAATTTAGTAATTTTTCTTTATATTTATTTGATAAATACTTATAGGGAGTCTACAACAGTATGCACTAGTTTAAGTTTTACTCCTCAAATATATGTCCTACTTTCTGCTTTCAGCCACTTTTTTGCCTCAGCTTTTATCAACATGTTCATTCTTGTGCTTTGAAATATGGACGCCATTTTAATTTCTTTAATGATTAAAACATTTACCCATATTATAAGTTAGTAGTATTAAATTAATTGAGATGGACCACAATGCGCCTGCTTAAAAAATGTTCTTTCTTGAAGAGCAGTTTTAGAATAATAAAAAATGCTATAAAATCAAATAAACAAACGCGAAAATCCAAATGCATGTATATGAGTATTATTTTTGTGATTATATTTTAATTAGAAACTCTTTTGTCATACAAGTTATTATATTCATTAAGAAGTGTTAAATTTTAGTAATACGGAGTATATGAATTATGAATAATTGCCATTGAAATATAACTATCTCGAGTGTTATAATTTTCCAAGCAAACAAAATATTGAACTATCGTAATTATTCATCAACATGGCATAATCGCCATTAAGGAGACAACAAAAAGTATATCATAATATAAATTTTGATGATAATAGTATGGCCCAACTCAATCACTGTGATGATAATTGTTTTGGATGATTGGGCCTATTTGAATTTGATGTGATTGGCTACTCATGGGCTTTTCATTTTCTGGGCCATAATGGGCCTATTGTTGCGTGATATTTAATCAATTATTCATTATTATCTCGTTTATATTTCAAATTATTTATTAGTAGTACTATTTAATTTTTAATCCAGTCATGTTACACAGTGAATATTGCTAGCAGTGCTTTAGAACATGGATATTTGAAACTTATTAAAAACTAAAGATAAAATCGTTTTTCTTGATTTTTAGTGAATTATTTATTAATCTAGATAGAAGATTCATATCGTAAAGTTTAAATACAAAACTAAAAAACAAAACAAATATCGATCTTCATAAAATTTTCAATCCTTAGTTGATACTTTTGTTTATTCTCCTAAGTCGAAATGATCTATAAATATATTGGAGTTTGGAGAAGAAGAATTGAATTCTTCTTGTCGAATACCATGTAATCGCAATTTATAGTGTTATTTCAATTGTTCTTAGAGCATCCGCAATGGTGCGGATGTCCAGCGCGGACACCTGACGGACTTCACAAAAACACCTCTTGCCACGTCATAAGGACATCCCACTACACTGTCACGTCATAAGGACATCCCACTGCACAATGACAGATATCCCTAAGGACATCCCGACGGACATCCACAATTAAAAAAAATCACTAATTCACCAAATTAAACAATATATGAAAATAGAATTTCGACACGAATACGGACGGAGAAAATGCAATGATAATTTCATTAAATAAAAAAAAATAAAAAAAATACAGTTCAACAAAATTTTTTTAAAACAAATTACATTATAAAATTTCAACATGCGCCCCTCCGCGTGCATGACTCTTCAATTATATCGTTTTGGAGTCGAATATGAGCTTGTTGTTGGCGCATGCATGCAAACTCGTTAAAACAAGGGGTGCAAATGAAATGAAGTTCAACGAGCTGTATATATAGAGTTTTTTTAAAAAAAATTAAAAATTTAAAAATCGGGACGTCCGTCGTGGCTCTGCAATGGCGGACGTCGCCGGAAGGCCGCGGATATGCGGTGTCCGCAGTGGACGTCCGCATCCGCGCCTCTCACGTTTAATGGCGGACGTGCGTAGAGAAATCCGCCATTGCGGATGCTCTTAGTATTTTGAAGATCCTCTTATTAGTCATTTCCTTATTAAAATTTGCATTAATTCTAAAAATAAGTAAAAACTACACAATGACAAATTAAAAAGAGAAGAAGAATCTGCTGCGAGTAAAATGAAGTCAAAATCCCTAGTAAATTTGGTGTTCCACTGAATGAATCAATTCAACAACTGCACCAGAATGAATTTGCCCCTTTGCCCCTATCAATGAATTCCAAATCCATGTAACAACCCTCAATTATGGCTTCTCTCGCGCCAAAATTTTCCTTCACGCCCAGCCCTATCTGCACATTAAGCTACAAAACTTCAGATTTGCTTCACAACTCAGCATTCGGAATTCGGAAACCCCATTCGCATAAGTTTCTGGTTTTCAATCGAATAAATGTCGGCGGAGATAGTGGAAATGGAGTTAGAGAGATGGAGAGGCGGGCCCTTAAGCGTGTGAGGGCGGGCCCCAATTTGAGTGATGCGCAGAAGCTTGCTATCTCTCAATTACCGCCGAAGATGACGAATCGGTGCAAGGCGTTGATGAAAGAAATCATTTGCTTCTCAACTGAAAATGGGAGCGTTCCTCGAATGTTGGCGGCTTGGGTGAGGAGCACGAAGCCGCAGAGAGCTGATTGGCTTGCTGTTCTTAAAGAATTGGAGCGCTTGAATCATTACCTCTATTTTGAGGTTTGGTATTTTCTTTTTCCGCGATTGTTTCTATGAATTGAAGCCTTCTTGAATTGTTTAAGATTGATATTTTTCTGTTGTGAGGATTTTGGCGTGTGAAACTTGATGTTTTTCTTGTCTTGGTTGGAAATGTGTATTAGATGCTGGTTGAATGTGAATTAGTTGTATTAAAAAAGGTTAGAGTTGTTGAAAATTTCCAGTGTGTTTGAATGATAGCTCAAGTTACTTCTATATGGCTTAGGAGAGCATACATACACACTTTGATGATGAATATCATTAGTGAATCTCATAGTCTAGGCAGCTCGGTTGTTTTTTGCAGCATCTTATTTGGAGAAGACATAGCTACCCACCATGGACGGAGTTTGAGGGGATTGGTAGTTATAGTTCTTGTTTTCCTCATCTTTAGTTGTGAGCCAGATTTACTCCCTGTTGGCTTCCCCTCTACATTGTCTTGTTGCGACGAGGAAGGCTTAATATGTGTGTCCTGTTGTGACGAGGAAGGCTTAATATGTGTGTCCTGTTGTGACGAGGAAGGCTTAATATGAGTGTCTTGTTTGGACAAGGAACAAAATAACCAGATTTTGAGGGGATGGGTAGTTATAGTTCTTGTTTTGCTCCTGTTTGTCGGGGTCATCTCCTGTTTTGACGTGGAAGACTTAATAGGAGCGTCACCTCCAAAGTCCAATACTCTGATCTTCCACTGCATGTCGCACTCTTGCTTTTATACATAATTTTTAGTACTCAACTTTTTCTTTGAGGTGAAGTAGTAACAATTTTTAATCCAACTCTGTTTCTTATTTCTTAGATTGTTGAATATGCCCTTACAGAAGAATCTTTTGAAGCTAACATTCGTGATTATACCAAGATCATTCACGGTTATGCAAAGCAAGACAGGTTGGGAGAAGCTGAACGTGCTTTGGAGGCCATGAAGAGCCGAGGTCTTATGTGTGATCAGGTAACTCTAACTGCTTTAGTGCACATGTACAGCAAGGCCGGTAATCTGAAGATGGCCGAAGACACATTTGAAGAGATGAAGTTGCTTGGCGTGCTACTGGACAAGAGATCGTATGGCTCGATTGTGATGGCCTACATCAGAGCTGGGAAACTAACCTCAGCAGAGAGCTCATTGCGAGAGATGGAAGCCCGGCAAATCTATGCACCTCGAGAAGTTTACAAGGCGCTGCTGAGAGCCTACTCGATGCTAGGCGACAGCCAAGGCTCTCAGAGGGTCTTTGATGCGATCCAAATTGCAGGCATCATTCCCGATGCCAAGGTATGTGGGCTTCTCATAAACGCGTACGTTGCGTCAGGGAAAACCCGTGAAGCTCGTATTGCATTTGAGAATATGAGGAAATCTGATCTGGAGCCTAATGACAAATGCACGGCCTTGGTGTTGGCTGCTTACGAGAAGGAGAACAGACTGAAAGAGGCATTGGATCTGCTGATAGAGTTGGAAAGAGACAATGTGATGCTAGGAAAGGAGTCTTCGAGTTTACTGGTGCAATGGTTCCGTAGGCTAGGGGTCGTAGAAGAGGTCGAACACGTGCTGAAGGATTTCTCTTCTGGATGATGCATGAGCTAGTTTGTAGCTCACCATCCCGACCCCTTACTAGTCATGGATAGTCTGCACAGTTTTCCTCTGGCATTTGTTTCTTTTGCTATTCGGGTTACATTATCGTTCATACAGCCTTGAGGAGCTCAGAAGTGCAGGTGTTGACCGCTCTTCCTTTCAGCCGGACCCATATTCGTTCGAGAGTGGTTGCATTGAGTAATGCAAGATTGTGTATTCATGTTGCAGATGTGTCAGTTTCAACCTTGCTGCTGCAAAAAGAAGCAGGAACCAACAACTCATCAACACCCTCTGTATATATAGCTTGCATCAGTTACTTATTTGTTACATAGATTTTGCAAAAAGAAATTATCATGAGTTTGGAATATGAGATTTATTTGTTACATGTCTTCTCAACTTTCCAACGCATATATCTTACAAGTTACAACAAAATAACTTTTTTTTACATGATGAAAATGTTAATAAAACTCTGTATCCACTGAAGTTATATCTACCTGGAGACTGGAGTATTATTTTTTGAAATTTTGTGCAAGTCAAATAATTTAAGTACTAGTATCAATTTGGGAGCTAAAAAACCGCTACACATTTGAGACATGAAGTGGTATTTAGCCTTTAATAGAAAAATAAGAGCAATGAAATTGTCGGATAGATTTTTGAATCTATTATTACAGGGCTTTATCTGCATTTTTCGAGTCAAGTATAAGACTATGTAACTAAAATCAGTTGGGTCATTAATAAATCACAAAATAATCTAGGTTACAGACTTACAGTTGTAGCTCATATGAACAGTATACTAGGAGTAACATTTATCCCATCTTTTACATCTATACATTACACACGCCTCATTAATTTTCTTGAACGTAACAAATTGTGTGGTCGTCTGCGACGACGACAATGTTTCCTTGTTCGATTTGGAGACGATACTAATTATTTCAATAAATTATTTATCATTATGCTTCAAAATGAATAATAAAATAAATAAGCGCGGACATATATATAACTCGCTCCAAAATTCTCTAAACATAAATAAATACAGTAACTTAATTACTTTTTGGCCTTTTATTTTCCACGATCGATGGAGTGCGGCTACACGTGGACTTTGACTCCTGAGCCGTGTCCAATTTCCATTTCTTGTTTGCACCGACCCGACCCGACTTCAACGCAGACCGAAAAATATCTTTAAAAACATGAATCTGCTGCATACTCCATTTCTTCCAATCTAATTCTCCGAGCTCCACTATTTCTACAGATTTCCGCAACCATATACATACACATACACATACAGTACACAGAAATTTGTACAGAGTTACGAAGCGCGATACCGTCAATTATGGATTCTCTGTCATCAGTATCGCCATCTATCGTGCCGCCGCTCCGCTGCAACCACCACTACCACCGCCGGCGGCCCAAGGCTGTATCGTTCACATGCAGAAAACCAATTGGCGGATTTGGATCGCCATATGATTTTCTCGGAAGACATCACAACATGCGAATTTACTCTAAATCGGACGGGGAAGCTGATCAGGAAGGGGGAAATCAACGCCGAGATGAGGACCTGGAGAGAGCGCTGCGGATGGACGGTACGATCCCTGGAACTTCCGATGAGTTTGTCAAGCAGGTCTCCTCGCACGCTTATGTTATGCGTCGCCATCTCCAGCAAAGTTTCGATAGTAGTAGCTACGATGGTGAGTTTGCTAATGTTGTTGAAATTTTTGCTTTACCTAATTTAATTGTTAGCAATTTTTAGAGATGATTAATTTGAGTTAGCAATTGTTATAGATAATTAATTTGAGTATATACTTCTCTTCAGCCAGCTTATTCGAAAACCAAGCTAATCGGCAGCACTTAGCTCAATTATGGTTGAATGCGTGTTTGAAATTGTAGCCGTTTGAGATACAGTAAATACATAAACTATGAAAATCTCTCCCCCCTGATTATGAATATTGATCATCTTGGTTATAACTGATTAGGAACGGTTAATGGTATAACTAATATCCTCGTTATCTTTGGATAAATGCTACTTAGTTCTGCTTGAAGTGGCCACTGGTGATAAGTTCTGTCTGCAATGCAAACTTTTTTTCTGAATGTCATATATATGTGCAGTATTGGAGGCAAATCCTTGGCAAGAGTCCTCAAAATCTGTCTATGTGCTGACTCACCAAGAAAACCAACTATGCACAATGAAAACTAGAAGAAACCGCAGGTGATTCAGGTTTTAATTTCCATGTCTTGTACTTTTATGTGTTTGCTCTGCATCAGTACTCCCTCCCAGTGTTCCTCAGGGCTTATTTTTTATGCAGTGAAGTTGAGAAAGAGCTTGGACTTCTGTTTTGTAAAGGAGGGAAGAAGCAAAACAAGTCAAAGCAGCCAGGAACCAGTACCAAATTTCATATGCTTGTTGAGGATGTTCGAGAGGGTGTTCTGGTAAAGTCACTTTACTTATTGTTCCTATGTCCTGTTTCGTTCGAAGCTTATTTCATTAGGACATTAGAAACAATATGGCACTTGGAAGTCAAATGAAGAGTTGGCTATAATATAGGAATAGGGGAGAGACCGTGAGAGTTGTAGTGCCTCGAACTTGACCATTTTTATGCTTAAGCATCATATTGTTCTTAATTTCTAAAGGATTGCAGTGTATTTTCGTGGATGGGATTGTGTTATTCCCTTATTTAAAAATCTGCAGCTGGATAGTTTTGTTTCTAAAGGAAAGCACCAGATGATCTAAGCGGAAAGTTAACTCAAGGTCTGGACTGTCTACGAAAAGGCCCAAATGGGGGAGTCCAAACCCAAATTTAGGAAGAAAATCAACAAAAAGATACAACCAAACACCCACTGAAGGAATCAGGGTCTTGATTCCCCCAAATCAAAACTAGAGAATAATATCCTCATTATCTAGTTTTCAAATCAGTCGATTTTCTGAATATGGTACTTGGCTTCTAAAAACTCTGTGCTTAACCAAAGGTATTCGAAGATCAAAATGAAGCTGCAAGGTACTGTGATCTGCTTCAAGGAGGAGGGCAAGCTTGTGAAGGTGTTGCAGAGATAGAAGCTTCATCAGTAAGCAGCTATGTCGAACCGAATTCTACACTGTATGCATTTTCAATATTAACCATGATTTGGTTGCAGGTGTTTGATCTTTGCCAAAAGAATAGGGCTCTTGCTGTCTTGTTCCATCGGGGTAGAACGCCGCCTCTGCCAGAGAGCCTTAAGCTTGACCTTGGGGCGCGTAAACACTCCCTCGAAGATGAAGAGGACTTGGCTTGAAGGTTCTGGAATGGTAGTTGGGTCACAAATGCATAGTTGCATACACACATACGTACACACACATACAGCTCTATAATTTCTTGTGAAGCTAATATTGATAGGACGATTCAACACTATACTGATTATACTGTATATAATGGGGATTTTTTACATCCAAACTGGAGTGGAACTTGATTCTATCTGTTAGTTTTCTGTTTTATGAGATTGGGAAAAGCAGCCGAGCTGGGCCATGTTTAATCATTTCAATTATACTACCCTCAACGTATTTTGTTTTTCTGAAAGTTTATTTTCAAAGTTGTAGTAGGATGGCATATCAATGTTATGATATAATAATTGACCATTTTTTAAAGTTGCGAGGGAGATCAAAATTTGACTAAATTTGATGGTCCTTTTTAGGCATTTCTCCTTGAATTTATATACATGAACTTCCAATGTTATTTAAAATACTTGCCAAGGATGATATTGGAGTCCCAATATACCTAAATACACTCAAATCCCTAAAAAATTAGAGGATATTCGGTAATGGATTCTTCATCACCGAATCCTTTTTTATCTCGTTAAACCCAAAAGTCAGATGAGAATCAGATTCTACAGCTCTAATCACATGTCGAAATATTTCTATCATTGCTAATGTTTCCAATAATACTACCATCAAATAATGAATTACTTCAATCGCTTTCGTCTTTAATTGAAAACCCCAAACAAAATATCCAACTATCTGTAGTAAAATTTCCGACTTATTTGTTTTACACCGTCAATGTTAGCTTTAAATCATAATTAGCCAAAAAAACCAATTCATACAAGCATAATATAAGCTCAAAGTCAAACGACCGTTTTCGGCAAAAAATAACCTAAAAATCGGCGTAGACTATTGTGAACGGGATTTCTGTTAAAAGTCAATTCGCAGTTAGTAAAAAAAATTGAAGAAATTTGCAGGTTAAATAAAAATTAAAAACAAATCTGAGAATGAGAAGAAACCAAACAAAACGGTTACTTATTTCAGTAAAACGAACTGCCCCCAAATTTAACGATCTCTGACCTCCCGATCCATGAACGGAAGCGATGGCAGCTCAGGGAACCATGCCGCCGGAGAGGCACCGCCTCCGCCGGCAGCGGCTGCCGATAGAGAGAAGAAGAAGGAGAAGGCGCGCGTGAGCCGGACATCGCTGATTCTGTGGCACGCGCACCAGAACGACACCGCGGCGGTGCGGAAGCTGCTCGAGGAGGACCCGTCCCTGGTGGCCGCTAGAGACTACGACGACCGCACGCCACTGCACGTGGCTGCGATCCACGGCTGGATCGACGTTGCCAAGTGTTTGATTGACTTCAAAGCAGATGTCAACGCACTAGATCGCTGGAAAAACACGGTAAATATTTCTCTTGCTGCGTGTTTATGAAGTTGTGAAGCGTGTTTGGGTTGTGATTATCTCTGGTTATGAGCTATTGTTGTCGGTTGAGTAATTGGATCGATAGTTTGATGTCGTGAGCTCTGCTGCTTGAATCAGTTCCGTTTTCTGTGAGATTTGGTCAATTGTGCCTTTCAGGATGTGAATCGGTGCTATCTGGATTGATAATGATGATGTCTTATGTTGCTACTTCAATTCAACTAATTAGGATTAAAAAAAACTAACTTTTACTTCGTAGATTTCAAGTAATTAATGAGGGAGTGAATCTCTGTTTGTATTTCTATCAAATTGTAAGTTCACTGAATTGTTGTATTCTGTTGTTTACTCCAAAGTTTGTTCTTCGTTGAGATCATCATCAGCACTGAGAACGATATATGATGTGTTTTTTTGCTTGTATGCTTACAGATTCAAGGTTCTTTTGCGTTCGTGTTGTATGACACAACTACAGAGCACTGTGCTACTTTAGAGTTTTTAGTTTTTACTATCAGAGTTTTTACCTAACTATCTTAGGTTTTGCTAGTTTTACTTCAATGTGACAATCATTGCAGTTTAAATATTTGTTAGTGATTATTGTTTGATTATCACATGATTCAACTGTAGTAGTCATGCTGAGACAAGTTTCTATCCGTGAAATGCTTATATGTGCCAAAAACAAACATTTCTTCTTTGTCATTTCTATTTCTTATTAACATGAAATGGACATTAGTACTTGTTCTAAACTTATAAAGCTGCTTGTCCATCTTACCTTTTTACCCTGAAACAGCCTTTAGCTGATGCCGAAGGGGCAAAAAGATCTGTCATGGTTGAATTATTAAAATCCCATGGTGGAGAATCTTATGTAAGTCTCATGCTTCTGAATTGCATTCCTACTACTGGAATGCTTTATCTACTTGGATCTCAAAATCCCCTCCCATTTCTCATATTTCCTTTCTTATGTTTTAACCTTTTCTATTATCCTATGTGAGAGTCATTCAATAAGTATAATTCCACATTGCAGGGCCAGAATGGAAGTCACTTTGAACCAAGACCTGTACCACCTCCTCTGCCCAACAAGTGTGATTGGGAGATAGACCCTGAAGAACTTGATTTCTCTAACTCAACTCTTGTGGGGAAGGTCAGAAATATTTATGACCCCTACTTAATCAACTTGGATTTAGACTTATGACCCTTGAATTCGTTAGAAATTTTGATACCATATGATTCACAACCCTAGAGTCTGATAAGTTACATCTCTTATGTAACAAAATCAAAATTGGGAATGGGATAGTACATGTAGGGTCCCTTTCTGTTTCCACTATTTATAATATTTACCCTTGCTATCGATCTGTAAGATTTGATTCCATCAACTTTTTTTTTCGTCTTGTAATACCATGTGCATGTAGGTCTGCCCTTGTGGATTTTTTGAAAGTTGTGTGTGGACCTTGTTACTGCTGCCTTCTAATTCTCCTTTGCAATATATACTTCATATACTACATGATGTGAAGTCAAACAAGTGAGAAATCAAGAATATGGTTTACCTTGGATTGATTTCCATTTTGTTTAGGGGTGTGGTATGCTTATCCTAATTTTTTCCTGACAACTTTTTATGATTGTTTTTTCCCTCTAATAACATCTGTCTTATGAATTAAGCTACATGTTACTCATCTCACCTTTTCTGTTCACAAAACTCGTTCTTGCTAACGATACTTGATATTGATAGGGCTCTTTCGGTGAGATACTAAAAGCTAGTTGGCGGAGCACACCGGTAGCTGTGAAGCGAATTCTTCCAAGCCTTTCAGATGACAGATTAGTGATGTATGGTTTTTCAAATCACTATTTTCGAGTTCCATTTTCACATTATATTAGTGTGTATTGTTTCCCCCCTAGCATGCCTGAATGGGACCTGCACCAAATCTTTCATAAAGTATTCTAAACCGTCTGTTTTGTCTGGCTCAATCCATATGCTAAACTCAGATTTTATCTTTTTTACCTGCACTCTCCAATCACTTATCGTATTACCTATATACTCCTGCTTCCTTCCTATTTATTTACTTGGTCTCTTGATCATAATACAGTCAGGACTTCAGACATGAGGTCAATTTGCTTGTTAAGCTTCGTCATCCAAATATTGTCCAGTTTCTAGGTGCTGTTACCGACAAGAAGCCCTTAATGTTAGTTACAGAGTACTTGAGAGGGGTGAGTGATACGTTTTCTGTGAGTTTAAAGAACTGTATTTCACTTTAAATGTCCCAACCTTAATTGTTATATCTTCCTTATAGGGTGATCTGCATCAACATCTAAAGGGAAAAGGGGCACTGAGTCCAGCAACTGCAATTAATTTTGCCATGGACATTGCCAGGTAAAATGATGTTATTGTTCGTTTTGTTCTAAACTTACAGTACATTAGTTATTGGCCGCCCATCTCAATCCCTCTCAATCTCGAAGCTTTGTCTCCTACTTTCATGCTACCTTTTATTAGTTGAGCAAAAATATTCATCCAATAAATACCTTGTGTGCTGAGTAACCTGCTATTTTAAATGTTTGGCTTTTCCTGTATCTGCCATAGTACACCTAGCAATATCATTATGAGATCATTAGGTAGCAATGATTATATCTCAAATATGAAATGGTGCAGTTTATGTTATTACAGTAGTATCTAATGTGTTTTATGCTTCTCTGAAAGTTTTAATCTTGTTTGGACAGAGGCATGGCTTATCTCCACAGTGAGCCAAATGTTATAGTACACAGAGATCTTAAACCAAGGTTAGTTGGTGGTTTTATGTCTCTCCTTCTTGCTTCTCAAGAGAAACTGTGTTGACTGTCTGTATACATTCCTGCTCTGTCTCTGTATGATGATGAATGCGGTGTTTGTCTAGGAACGTTCTACTTGTAAATAGTAGTGCTGACCATCTAAAAGTGGGAGATTTCGGGTTAAGCAAGCTCATCAGGGTAAAACATTCTCATGATGTTTACAAAATGACTGGCGAGACTGGAAGCTGTGAGTAGTTATATATAATACTGATCTACTAAGTGCATCTGGGAGTTGAATCGAGTTTTCATACTGTATATTCTTTTTCGTATGACCATAACAGACCGTTACATGGCGCCTGAAGTCTTCAAGCACAGGAAATATGACAAGAAAGTCGATGTTTTTTCTTTTGGGATGATATTATATGAGGTAAGCGCTCTACTTAATAATGGCATATGATATGAGAAACCGGTATCAGTTAAAACCTAAGTTAAAGAGAGTGTTAACCCATTGCAGATGCTTGAGGGAGACCCTCCAATGTCAAATTATGAGCCATACGAAGCAGCCAGATATGTAGCAGAAGGACACAGGCCAATATTTAGGTCAACAAAAATTATTCCAGAACTAAAAGAGTAAGTACTTATATGAATGTTGGTTTTGTGAATGCCATTTTCCTCATTATCTGCATAAACCTGAATCTGCATTACTTACATATATATATATATATATATAGGAATGTGATCAATACCAAACCAGTCTTAAACCTTAAACGCCGAACAACATCATTATAAGACAACCTAGAGTTCATTATAATGAACTAATAACAAACTTATAATGAACTTCAGATCTTTATATTATGCTAGATGATGTCATTGTTTTTAAATCTTTGAATTCCCTATAATGAACTACAAATAAAATTGTAATGAACTCCGCATTGTTTTATAATGATGTGTTTGGTGTTTAGCGTTTAAAATTAGTTTGGTATATAAAACAACCATATATAGAGTTGTGATCATATGATAACCCCTAAATCACGTAATAACCATATAACCAAATCTGAACCACACATATTTTATAATCTTGTGGTTGAGATTCAAACTTAGATTTACTTCATAAAAAAAAGCGCGGGGGTAAATATGTCATTTCCCTCATTTAATTTCTGAATTTCGCCAAATATCACGTAAAATGATAAAATGATATATGTTAGGTTTATTGCATAGAATGATAATTTTGCCGGATAGAATGATACTCTGAGTTGATAAAATGATACTTTTGATTGACTGATAAAATGATATATGTTAGGTTTATTGCATAGAATGATAGTTTTGCCGGATAGAATGATACTCTGAGTTGATAAAATGATACTTTTGACTGACTGATAAAATGATATATGTTAAGTTTATTGCATAGAATGATATTTGCCGGATAGAATGATACTCTGAGTTGATAAAATGATACTTTTGACTGATAAAATGATACTTAAATAAGATTTTACGTATTTAAATGAGCGAAATTTGTATATCATGGGAAATAAGATTTTACGTGTAACTGAACCTCATACATACGTGTAACTGAACCTCATAGATCTGTATATCATTGGAAATAATATTTTACGTATTTAAATGAGCGAAATTTGGATAAGTAAATTTTATCATGAGCGAAATTTAGAAATTAAATAAGCGAAATGACATATTTACCCTCTCCGCCTTTTTTATGAAGGAAAGCTAAGTTTGAATCTAGACCACGTGATTTTAAAAATGTGTGGTCCAGATTTAGTTATAGTGTTATTACGGAAATTGGGGTTATCATTATAATGTACCCATATATATATATATATATATATATATATATATATATATATAGGGGAGCGTTATTCTCCTTTTCACATCTTAGATCCTTTTTCCTTCTTAATATTACGCATTAGATCTAAGGCATCAACGGATCAGATTGATTCTATAAAACTGGTTCCGTGTTGCATTATAGAAGGTGGTTGTATGCATTACAGGGTTATTATTGACATTTGATGGAAAAGTAACTACCACATTTTGGTATCTGCGAATAATGCACCACATGGTCACGAGTAATGCATATAATTGACTATATAATGCACAATATGTGAACTGCAATGCATACGAATAAGATGTACCATGTTATGATATTTGGACACACGTTTCTTGTTTCCCCTAAGGGTTTAATAAGCTTAGGGGCTAGGGTATAGTACGTAGACACGTATGTAATCTTCACATGGTAACGAGTAATGGATATAATTGACTATATAATGCACAATTTGTGAACTGCAATGCATACGAACAAGATGTGTTGTGTTATGATGTTTGACACACGTTTCTTGTTTCCCCTAAGGGTTTAATAAGCTTAGGGGCTAGGGTATAGTACGTACGCATTAATAACAAATTATAAAACAATCAAAACAAGTATGTCTTATATACAAAACAATCTAAAGTGTATAATCTAGAACTACATTTCATCCATTGGATGAGGAAAAGGATGGTCAAGATCAAATTTCATACATAATCACAATGCATCGGTTATAACCACCCCACTAACCACCCCACTAATCATGTTTTCAATCCAAATTTGGCCTTGGTTCTACATTTAAGATTGGTTCTACATTTAAGAATGGTTTTATCTTGATCACAACCCTATATATATATATATATATATATATATATATATATATATATATAGGGTTGCGTTAAAGATAGAACCATTCTTAAGTGTAGAACCTAGAACTCTATATATTTTATTCATTGGATGAGGAAAAAATGACGGTCAAGATTAAAAATCATACATATTAGACTATGTTTTCACGACATTCCGGACTCAACATGTGAAAAAACTCACATGTTGATGGAAGAATGAATGAAACGAAGAAGAGTCCATGCATGCTTTATTTTTTCACTTATCTGCATTCACCCATTAATAATAGTTTTGGTTGTAATGGGAAGTTGTTGTGCAAATCAACACCATTGGATTAAAAGATCTAACGACCTCCGTTTGGCATTTGTTCTACGTTTAAGAATGGTTCTATCTTGATCACAATCCTATATATATATATATATATATATATATATATATATATATATATATATATAGGGGTACATTACCCTCCTTATCACCCCCTAGTATAAAACATAGGACTAATATAATCCCTTGGATCTATTAATCTAATGGCTATGATTAAAAGCATCGCCGTACATTATTATACCATTTTCGTACATTAAAGGGAAATTTGGGTATATTACTGTTACATCATTTATATGAATTAGTACATTAACTTAATGTATACATTAATGTGTTTTAATGTATATATCCCTTCTACGTAATGTACATTATAATTTATTGAATGAGTAGCGAAAGTTATATCCATTCCCCAAGGGTTTAGCAATCCATGAGACTAGGGGTAGTACCGGCTCAGTAACACAACGTTCACTAGGGTAATCTTGTGGATACTATACCCTAGCCCTATGGATAAGTTAACCCTAGGGGACCGGATCTAACTTCCTCCGGTTAGTGAACGTTATGTTAATATGATAGTACTACACCCTAGCCCCATGGACTACTAAACCCTTGGTGAATGATGTACATTATCATGTATATATCGTACGATTCATGCTTTTTTGGATGGAAGCTATACTATATAGCATCTACAAATTCACAAAAGCATGAGTCGGATAGTAATGTACGATATACTCATGATAATGTACGATAATGTACATTATCATGGGTATATCGTACATTATCGTACGACTCATGCTTTTTTGGATGGAAGCTATACTATATAGCATCTACAAATTTACAAAAACATGAGTCGGATAGTAATGTACGATATGCCCATGATAATGTACATTATATTATCATGGGTATATCGTACATTATCGTCCGACTCATGCTTTTGTGGATGGAAGCTATACTATATAGCATTTACAAATTCATAAAAGCATGAGTCGGATAATAATGTACAATATACCCATAATAATGTGTACATTATTCAGTCACCTGCGTACATTAATGTGTGAGACTCGTACATTAAAATACCATTTTCATACATTATCATCATGTACTAATAGAACATGATGTACAAATATAACTACATCATGTAGTGAAGTCATGTACAATTGTGCTTTACCCTTTTCGATTATTTTATTAGTTTTTAAATTCCAAGTGGCAACCATATCAACCATCAGATTACACCTAATCAATGGATGAAATTAATTTTCCTTTTTAACAGTTTTTTACACATTAATCTGAATAGATCCATATATATATATAAGGACTGCAACAGTCGATAGATACTTTGATTGCAATGGATGTCGTTGTAATATCTGTTAACCGTGCAGGTTAGCTGCACAGTGCTGGTCTGCAGACATGAACCAGAGACCACCTTTCTTGGAGATTTTGAAGACACTAGAAAAGTTAAAGGAAGTAGTACCCCCTGATAATCACTGGCACCTATTTGCGTCATGAAGGACTAGATCTCATTGGACGTTGCTGAGTGAGGTACTGCTTTACAGGGAATTCGGCTACATTGTGATACCTCCATTATTATCAAGTTATGTTCTTATTGGTGTTCATGTGTTGTGAGTGCTCTGTTTATTTCTTTCGTCATTTAGCAGTGCAGCACAAGCTGAGAAACTCGACATACACTAATGAAAATTATGTTTGCTTCTGTCAGATTTGTGTTTTTTTTTTTCTAGTAGAAGATCATGAATGGCAGTGTGTGTTTATCAAAGCTAGCTAAGCTGTAAGCACCCTCTAAAAAACATAGCATGTCTTGTCTGATAAACTATTGGAATACAAAGGCAAACATGGTGAGTTTAAATAAGCTTCTTCTTTTGAAAGAATGATTTCAAATGCCAAAGCTGCAGCCCTGTGACAGATAAGGAAACGAGAAGTGACAGAAAACTGAGCCACGCCATTTTTGAGTTGGTCGATATGTTTAGCAGCTGCATTTCTTTTTCCCTGTTACACCAACTAGTATTCAACATCTGAATCTGAACTGTTGTTGGAGACCATAATTTTGTTACACAATATTACCTTTCACGTAGATAATATATCTCGTCGTGAATGGCCTGGACCGTATCATACATCCTCTCCAACTCCAGTTCCATTGCCTGCTTGAAAATGAAGACATGAAATGCAATACACACACTAACACTAACACTAACATGATCAAAACCTAGATGGCACACATTAAGATGGATGAAAGCAAACACATACCGTAACAGAACCTTTCTTGGCAATATGGCTCCAGTCCTTGGCAGCAACACCGGACTTCCATTCGAAGTCTACAGTCATAAAACTTGAGGGTTTGGTGTCAGCTGCGAAGAAGCAAGCCATGTAATCACCGGCATCCGCTGCCTGAAACGCGAAATGTCCCCACACCACATTTTCTGCGTAGTGGTAGTTGTTCCCATATGATGGAAGTAACCTATCAGTTATACGTAATATTCCACAGATTAATTTACCATAATTTTCTCTTCTAAACTATTTTTTTAATAATAGAAACTATATTACCGTTTATAACTTGAGAATATCAAAATCAAAAACAGTTTCCTAAACCACAAGAAGGTAAAAAGAAATAAATACTACGGAGTATAAATTATAAAATTGACGTGCATGCGCGTCTTAGGCCATAATTTGGACCGCATTTGTGGTGTGAGTCGGGGTACGCGGCCCTTACTGCTCCACCTCTAGTACACTATGGCCAGAATTACATGTCTTTAAGTTTAAACTATCAACACTTCCAATTCTAAAAATATGCATCAATCACACCACAGTTTTTATTGACAAGCGTCGTGAAATATACACTGAAGATCATGAAGATAATTACTACTGCTACTACTACTACACAATTTATTCATTCAATCCTTCCAAACACTATTTATCACAACAAACACATTAAGATCATGAGCAACCTTAATTAGCAAATTGAAAAGGCCACATTACAATCTAAATCCCAAAACACACACACACACACACACACATACATATATATGTAGAGAGAGAGAGAGATACTCGAATAGTAATTTTATGGGAATCAGGCAAAGGTAATCCCTCATTGTAGTTTACGACTTCATATTTTCCAACAGTCATTGAATATCCTGTGCTATGCATTTGGTGTGACCAGTTTCCAGATCGAAACGAATCGATTCCACTGACCTCAATATCAACAAAATTGCACCCAAAACCACGATTATATCTCCTCTTTCTGTGAAATTCATCGTAATTTAATTACACTACTATTCAATCAGTAATTGACGCCATGCTTTTGGCTAAAACATGAATGATTGTTTCCGATATTTATGCAGCTGTTGGAGATAAAATTGGAAATCTCACTAGTCTACTGGACTACTATATACATCTGCTGAATTCATCTATGCCTGCCACGTCTCATTTTTGCGGAGATCAATTCTTCTTATTAACCATTTTTATTTTAATAATTTCTTCAATTCATCGGAAAATTAGTTTTAAGAATTGAAGTGGATGCAGCTGAAGTAGATGTGGTCTTCAATTTTACTCATTGCCTAATTCCTTTTTTTTTGTCTCTCGTTTATCACAAAGACTAAAGCTAACAATAAAAAATCAAAGTCAAATGACCGATTTTTTAATTTTTAAGTTGTTGTACAAATACCTCTATAATTTAACTGAGATCAATTTTTTTTCTCAGCCACTTCCCGTTGAATAATAATAACATCATGATTTAGTACATATACGTCAAATTCAAAAAGGAGCATTAGTTTCATGTACAAAAAGGAGCATTAGTCACGAAATCTCTGTTCTAAAATGCCCTCTTGACAATCTTTGTGGGCCCATGAATGAAATTCAAATTTCTTTTTTCTTGCAATTTATACAACTCAAATACTATAGCTCTTGTTTATGTCTTGTAGTATCTGGACTATCACGTTACAATCTGATCACTATTGTTGTTTAGAGCTAATCATTTTTATGCTTATGAAAATGGAGAATGAATTAAGCTTTTATCAATTCAATTCTGCACAAAATAGATGAATGATTCTAAGTTTGGAATGTTGGGCTTGGTAGTGTTTTTGGTATTGGGCTTGTGAGTAACGGGAATGATGCCCATTCTGGTCAATTTCTTCATGTTATTAGTAATTACTCCATCCGTCCCAAAAGAATATGCACTTTGGGTACGACATGAGTTTTAATATAAAATTGATAAAGTAAAAGAGATGTAGAGAGAAAAAGTAATTAAATTATTGTTAGTAGAGAATGGGTCCCACCACATTAGAGAGAAAAGAATTTCTAAAATTGGAAAGTACATATTCTTGTGGAATGGACCAAAAAGGAAATAGTGCATATTCTTGTGGGACGGAGAGAATTTAAATATGTACGATAGAAGGTTAAAAGCACTACAAAAAACTTATCTTTTAGGCACACAAAAATTGAGCAATTACTAGTTTTTGGAAAATTTTAAAAATAACCATAATTTAGGATACAAAAGAAAATGTCCCTTTGTTGATGCAAATTATCTTAATCTTTTACTTTTTTGGACGCTTCTATTTGTGTCCCCTAATTTTCGTTGAGACACTAACAATAAGGAAACTTTACATAAATTAGTGTTCTTAATAGCATTCACAGGTAACCCTAACAAATTAAAACTATAGTTTCTCTTTTGGGTCGATTTCATCATTTCATTTGTTCCCTTTGGAAAAACTAGTTAGTTTTAAGATTTAAGGTCAACTTACAACACTCGAAATTGGTGGCGTAATTATTAAGAATTTCATATTTGTATTTCTAAGGGCTTTTTCTTTAGATCAGAACGGCATAGTAAAGGTGTCATTTTTCGCCATATGCATTAATATTTATGATCAACATTAATAAAGTAAAAGAAATGGGTAAGTTTTCTCGAAGTAAGTCGCCATCAATTTTCCATTTCAATTAAAACTTATTTAAGAGAATGAAAAAACGAACATGCAGCGTGCACTATTTTTGAATTTTTTTTCGAGTCTTTACTTGGAAATTGAAAAGCGAATCCAAAGCAACGTATAAATAAGTAAAATTCTCAAAAAAGATGAATAAATTATTAGACAAAATGAAAACATAGACAACGGAATGTTCTGAAAGGCACGTAACACGGTTGTTGGGATTTCTAATAAATATACTATCTTTAGCTTTCTATAGTTACAACCAAATGTTAGTTGACACTCTCTGCATTGTGACACAAACTAGAATTAGTAAAAAAACGAGATATATAGTAAATAAACTCGTAGCATTAATTCGATACATATTACACGTTATTGCTGCATCCAATCTGCTTAATTATAACAAACATGATTAGGAAAACCTAATCAAACATTGACAAATACTTAGCTAGCAAAGACTTAACTAATTATCGGAATATTCGTAACAAATTATTACAGCATTAAATCTAACCCTAGTTAATTAATTTAAGTCTTTAAATGTGGACGATCACATGTTGCTCCAGCAATTGGCCTTGTTCTCCTCAAGATCTCCCCAACAACCTCCGAGGGAGGGCATTATAGGTATATTCGGGACCGGAGACTGCGCCATCGAGGCCGTCCATGAAGATCGGAAACCCTAGAGAGTCGTGATCAACATAAGTAGAATGATCAAGTTCCACTGAATTCCCCATAATGCCCCTGGCCTGATCAATAGAGCCATGATGTGATTTACCAGCGGATTCTTTCACGGTGAACGATGACGCTCCATCGAGCATGTTCTTTCCATCGGAGGGGGAAAATCCATTGAGAATCATGGAAGAGATGTCCTTGCCAGGATTTGTCCACTCCCACACTTTGAGGATGTCCAAACACGGACTCTGCATTGGCGGCCTCTGGGATGGACCGCCAACGCAGAGTGAGTGGGGGTTAAATGTGAGTTTGGATTCGCGCACAAGCCGGGACTCGGCTTGAAGCCGGGTGCTTTCCCACTGAGCCATGTGGTTAATGTTGGCAACCTCCTTGGAATGGTGGCAATTTAGTGAAAGATTTTGGGGCTTGTGAGTGATTGGATCAATCCCCAATTTTGTCAATCTCTTCTTTAGACGAGTGTTCCAGTAATTCTTGATCTCATTGTCTGTCCTCTTAGGCAGGTGACTTGCAATAGCGGACCATCTATGGATCAAGTTATAAATCATAATAGCATGTCAGTAACAATTTATTATTTATTTTAAAATACTAGAAAATTTAAGTAACATTGTAAAAATCATAATAGCATGTCATTAACAATTTAGTCTTTATGTAATAGTAATAATATCGCATGAATCTACCGTTCAAATAAAATATTGTACAAATCTAGAAGCTAGCTAGATGTAGCCCACACACTTAAAAGGGCCAGACACCATTGAGGTAGCAAATGAACGTTTTGCTAATACAAATATAGGTCAAGTGTCTAGACTTAACTCTTTCTATTATAATCATCACAATAATATGTGTATACAATTTGCTTTTATTTCCATAGATGGACATCTATCTATATAGAATATTTGTTTTCATGGAAAGATATGTTGCGAATACTTTAAAGTATCATAATAGTTTTTTATTGCACAGTCAAATTGAAGTTCAAGGAAAGATATATTGTACACATGAAAAATACAAACCTATTTCCAAGAAGGGCATGGAGTTGGATAATAGTTTGTTCTTCTTGTAAGCTGAACTTTCCTCTCTTAATATCTGGCCTCAGATAATTGGTCCACCTCAATCTGCAGCTCTTTCCACATCTTTGAAGCCCTAATTAAACCACAAACTTTGTTACTTTTAAATATTTTTGAAAGGTATGTTTTAGTTTCATTGTTTTGTCAAGAAAAAAGATCCTTATAAGTTCAAATCAAAGTTATAAAATGTACACAATCTCTTAACTTGCCGTATCATGTCGAACAATTGTCAGCAGATGAAACGAAACACGAGCGAGAAGGTGCACGAAAAGATAGATAATTAAAATTACCAGCTTTAGAGGGAAGAGAACGCCAACTTCCATGGCCATGTTCTTGAATATAAGCTAAGAGTTTCTCATCTTCTTCAGCTGTCCAAGGCCCCTTTTTCAAGCTTATATTATCACAGCATGGCCATGGAGATCCAGCCATTTTTTTGAGGGAGGGTGGAGGTGGGAAAAATGTGGATGGTTTTTGCATGCAGGAAGGCTATGGAAGTGTACACTATATATAAAGAACAAATTAATGAAATGAAGAGTATTGGTTTTACACTCCCACAACAATATTTTTACTTGAGCTTCTGACGATGAGAACAGCTACCTAATATCAACAATTAATGATTCAAGGTAAAGGATCTACGGTTCCAAAGTTAGGTACATAGTTCCATTAATAACATATTGATACTACTTCACGAGTAACATTTTTCACCATCTCATAATATCGATGGTGTTTTTTGACTGTCTAAGGTGGGAAAAAAATAATATGGAGCACCAAATAACATGTATATTCCGGAAGATTGCAAATTAAATAAATTCACAAACTCTATTTAGGTGGTAATACGATTAAAACTAATTCGTGCATACAAACAAGTTAAATGCTAGAAACGCATTCAAATCAAATTAAAAAAATAGAAACTTTGGATCAACGTAGGGTTTGTATAGAAGTTTACTTTCTAAATAGTTGGATGACGTTTGATAATTGGCAAGTTTAACTTGTTCATGTACTCTTGACAAATGTGAACCATAGGTGAAATGTTTGGAGTATTCGCATTGTTGAGAACCAAAATTAGTACTAGTAAAAAAATAATTAGGTGATAGATGGGAGTAAATTTAAGTGAATGGAGTAATAATTTTTAATACATGACAAATAAAGAGAAACAATGGGCCTCCATTTCAGATCCGTTACATCCTCGTCCGGTTCAATGAGTCAGTTTGTCGGTGCTATCATGTTGCCAACCATGCATGTTTGTTTATATTATAGTCTTTGCTTCATGAGTAAAACATACTAACACACATATATACTTAACACCTAAATAATTACGATGGTTCTTAATCTTAAATCATCATTTTATGTCACAAAAAAAATCGTGTGAATATTGAACTTGGATACAAGTTTTTTTCAATTTCATTTAGAAAATTAAGCTATAATTAAGATGAGTTTGTGCATATTATGGATCGAGTGTTACACAAAGTCCTAAATTTTTCATTGTATAAGAAAATGAATTGGGCAATTATAAATTGGTAGTACTAATAATTAACATAATGATGGAGTGATAATTAATTTCAGTTCAAGAATTTTAGAATGAAGAACGAGATGGTCCAGTGCGTGCTAAAATTAATTATAGTACTCTTCTTACTTTCAAATTTAGTAAGAAAACATTCCTTTGTTTATCCTTTATGATCTTACGTTCTATTTTTGACTCGTTTGGAGTCATGACTGTTAATTATGGTGGAAGTACATCTGGTTCAAATGGATATTTCTATAATTAATTAAGTTGCATGAAAATTGTGCGTTTACAATTGAAAACTCCTGAAATATTTGACGCCAATCTAAATTACAATTTTCTTGTAAATTGTGAAATCCAACTTCATCGATCATCAGATATATAATACTACCAATAA
The DNA here is from genome assembly GCF_004379255.2 of Salvia splendens. Classification (NCBI taxonomy): domain Eukaryota; kingdom Viridiplantae; phylum Streptophyta; class Magnoliopsida; order Lamiales; family Lamiaceae; genus Salvia; species Salvia splendens. Next base: position 9,296,172 of record NC_056047.1, on the reverse strand, counting down.
ATCATTTTTCGTTAACTTTTTCAATCTATTATTTTTTACATTTCTTAAAACTCGTGTTCACAATAAGAATAGCTCCTAATGTGGGATGAAGGGAGTACCATATTCCTCAAAATTCCATAACAATTTTTTTTAAGTCTTAACAATCCCAAAAACTGTAATGATAATATAACAAAAAAAATCCAAAAAACAAATTGATTTTTAACAACACCAAAATGTTTCCAACAGCTAACAAATTTACCAGAAAACAAAAAATAAACAATTGCAGATAAACCAAAGAATTCCCCAACAAAAATAGGAACAATCTTCGACCATTAAGAATCTGGAAAACCTAGACGTTTATAAACAATTGAATCCTACAATTGGTTCAGAAGATCCTTCGGTACCCAAGATTTCCTTTACAAGCTATTAATTAATGTTATAGATTACTTTACTTATAATAAATAAATTCCAATATTGCTAATAGAGAAGTGCATAAGTTATAATACTATCACCAATACATCGATCCGAGAAATTTCTCCTCCGTCAATCATTGCCGCTGAATTGACGTTGCTGCTTTGTCGTCGCTCCATCTTGTTGAAGATCAGCAATTCAAGCAATCATGGGCAATCAATCAAGCAACAATCAAGGAGATTGACAGAGCAAGAATTAAGGAAGATTGACACAGAGAATCAAGGGAATTGATAGCAATTATCATAAATGTAATAGAGGGAAATATGGCCTTAATTGTATTACCATACATAGGGGCCGAGTCCACCCTATATAAGGGACTCGGCTGCTTTCATTGTAGACACAACAACACACAACAAAACACATAGAAACAATTCCAGTCTAATACAATGTAGTCCATAAAGCTTTCCTCATCTTTTACCTTCTGTATTTGTATTTTATTTTCCGCATTATATTTTAACATGGTATCAGAGCAGCTAACGATCCGTAATTCGTTAGTTTGTTTGAAAACCAATTGTTAATATACCTATCCAAAAACAAACAAAAAAATTCACACAAACCAAATTTGATGCTTCGATTTATCATATTGTCATCCCCACAAACCAAGCCCCTCGACTACAAATCCGAGCAGCAATCCAAACCAACCCTAAACCTCCACATAATAGTGCTCCACTACGCGCAAGCAAAATTGTAAAACCCCAGTTCAAATTTCCGCAGCTAAGCTACCTGTTTCTGATCTCTCTCTCTCGATCCGTTGTCTATATCCAAAAATGGGTCATATGCTTGGTTGTATTCAAGTAGATCAGTCTACCGTTGCTGTGAATGAGCAATTTGGCAGGTTTGAAGAGGTGCTACAGCCTGGCTGCCATTGCCTGCCACGGTCTTTTGGCTACCAAGCGACAAAATTATCCAACAGCGGAGTCTTAATCGGGGCTGCTGACGTCGAGGTCAACGCACGGCGGCGAAAGCTCCTACCTTGGATGGCGAAGCAGCCACTGAACGGCGACGACCGCAGCCTCCGCGAGGGATGGCGTCGCTGCCCGACGCAGCGACCAAGATCGAGGGTACCGATTCAAACGGGGAAGGTGTGACCCCGACGCGGAAGCATTACGACCATCACTGAGGAGACGGTAGCGGCGCATGGACGCCGAGCAGCAGACCGGTGGCTAGTCGCGCCGGCCGAAGGCGTGGCAGCTCCACCGACGGCGGCAGTAGAGGACAGGCGGAGCGACGGCTGAACGCACTGGAAGTCGAGCCTGCTTCGTTCCAGCGGAAGTCAGGGGCAAGCTTCAATCTGGATGGCCGGAGACGGCGTCGAGTTGCCGTGAAGAAACGGGAGGCGGTGCTGGTTCTCTTCTTGAATTAGGGTTTATTCTTGAATTAGGGTTTATTTTGAAGTCAAGGGCAAGCTTCAATCTCTTCTTGAATTCCTACTTAGCGTAATGTAAAGAGAGGTTTACAATAAATCCCTCAAGTCTTGTTAAATTACAGCCAATACCCCATTCATTTTTTAATTCCAGTAGACAGCCCCCAACTTCTACTATATTTCCCCACGACCCCAGCCAAAGTAATCATACACAAAGCCCCCAGCAACTTTCAAAAAATATCAGGGCAGTCCCGAAACCCATTCCGAAACTTAAGAATTTTGCAAAGATTATGTTATATGCTCATGCAATTGAGAAAGAACGAAAGGGGTTGATTGGCCCGTGGTGGGGAGCGCAGATCAGGAGGTGACAGTAACCCTAGATCCTGAGATAAAATATGTATTCAAGGAATGTCCGGCCAAGGGGGAGAGGATGAAATCCGACCGAACAATTCCTCTCCAAACCTATGTTGGCCGAGTAGGCCAAAGACGACAGCCGGTGAGAGGACGAGAAGGCTGCAGAAGAAGTCTGTCTCACCAATGGAGCATTGAGAATGTGACAAAAATGATCAATGGAGGAATGACCCAAGAGCAAATAGTTAAAGAATTATCCGGTTGAGGGGGAGAGGTCAGCCCCAGCCGGATAATTCATCGAGGTGACTATGCCCGGCGAAGAAGAAGCAACCGAGAGAGAAAGAAGTAGTTGACTGATCTACAGGAGAAGAAAACAACAAGTAGCTGTGAAAGGAGGCGCGGTGCATGATCATCACATGAGTCAAAACTGTCAGAATTAGCTCCTTTACAAGAGTCAAAACTGTCAGAACTAGCTCCTCGATAAGAGTCAAAACTGTCAGAATTAGCTCCTCGACAAGAGTCAAAACTGTCAGCCTTAGCTCCTCGACAAGAGTCAAAACTGTCAGCCTTAGCTCCTCGACAAGAGTCAAAACTGTCAGAATTAGCTCCTCGACAAGAGTCAAAACTGTCAGAAAAATTGAAGAAGGCTCCTCGACACGAATAAAAACTGTCAGATTGGCTCCTAAGACACGAGCAAAAACTGCCGGAATTGGCTCCTAAGACACGAGTTAAAACTGTCAACCAAAATTGAAGAACTCCTTGATATGAGTTTAAACTATCAATGATGAATTGAAGAAGCTCTATGATACGAGCATAAACTATCAATGGAAAATTGAAGGACTCCTAAATATGAGTATAAACTATTTATCAAATTGGATATCGTGCAAGTTGAATATCGAAAAGTTCGATACTCAACTTGAGGGGGAGTGTTGAAGATCAGCAATTCAAGCAATCATGGGCAATCAATCAAGCAACAATCAAGGAGATTGACAGAGCAAGAATTAAGGAAGATTGACACAGAGAATCAAGGGAATTGATAGCAATTATCATAAATGTAATAGAGGGAAATATGGCCTTAATTGTATTACCATACATAGGGGCCGAGTCCACCCTATATAAGGGACTCGGCTGCTTTCATTGTAGATACAACAACACACCACAAAACACATAGAAACAATTCCAGTCTAATACAATGTAGTCCATAAAGCTTTCCTCATCTTTTACCTTCTGCATTTGTATTTTATTTTCCGCATTATATTTTAACACATCTATCTCTCGTCATCCCCGATCGAAATCCCTATACATCGCCACCATCTCTTATTTGATTTTTGCAGAGCAACTCCTTTCTTCCTCTATGTTTTCCCGATTATAGTTGTGAATATCGTGTGAGAAACAAACGTAGAATCATGGGGGAGATATATATCTCTATGGGGAAAGATTTAAGAGATTTGAGATAACTACCGTGAATTTGAAATTTATGAGTGATAGATATACTTAGATTAAAATTAAGAGGACTAATTTTGGGCTCAAATAAGGAAGAATTAAAAAAAGTTTTGGACTCATAACAAGCGGGTTCCTATTTGATAGTAAAAGAATAATTGTTTGGACCAAAAAGTAAAATACTTCTCTCGACAAAAGAAACAAGGTCGAAAAATTTTCAAGTGCACAAACGACGGTCCTTTCAAGAACACAATAAAGAGGGTAGAAAAAGTCTTGGTGTTACATATACTTGCACAAAATTAATTAAATATTGTTTTGAACCAAAGTGTTCTCAGTTTCTCATTGATAAAATTAACTACCCAACTGCCCCAGTGGACAATTTAATACTTCAAATAATTTATAGTTTTTATAAAAATAGAGAAATTTTATCCAAGCATGGTACTACAAGTAGTTCAAATATTAAAAGAAAAAAAACAGAATCTTGGTAGGTGGTCCAGTTTATGAGCAGTGGCCCAAACAAATAAGTATGATAGATACAAATGAGAAATTTGTAACGATCACATTTACAGGTTGGATCCAAATGATAGGATAGAGGTCCAACACCACATCTACTTCTGGGCTTATTAAATTATCAATGGAACAAATTAATATGAAATCTGAGCATGGTGTATAATACTATGATTAAATAAGAGAATTACTCCATTTTTAGTTCCTTTGGTTAGCAATTTCTACATTTGCGGTCCACAATACTTTAAGAAATGACACCATATATCTTTGAACTTTGATAAAATATCGCTTAAATAATTTTCACTATTTCACGATTTTTACCTCATTTCTCTTCTTTTTTTTGGCCTCAAAGTGTGTTTTTATATGTCTACTATATAAGCTAACATGCGTCATTTGCAGATGAGTACATGTTGTGGTACAACACCTCATCCCTTAAACATTAGGTCAGGGGTTCAATCCCTTCCCACTTAATGCGTTGCAATTGATCGTTGGGACAATGGTTAGTCCTCTAGTTGTCGGCAAGAGGGATATTAGTAGTGTTATAATTGCTTCTTTAATTCAATAAACTTTCATGACTTCGCTATATATAAGAACATAAACACTAAAATATCACCAATATAGAGATTCCATATATATTCATCAAACATTCATGAATTTGACAATAAAATCAGATCTAATTAATACTATTCAACCTATATATTTCCTTGTCTAACAGCATCATTAAAAATGACGTAGATGGCATACACTGTGATAAAATGTAATATGATAGTTTGATAAACTACGTGTCAATATTTATGTACCAAAAGATTTAGGTAATTTAGGATTTCCAATTATTTGGATACATGAAATATGTTATTTGTTGACACGTCATTTACCATCATCGGATGAGTGGTTGTTGTGGAATTACTATTATTTTAGTATCAAATATTGTACTGAAATTTCAGAGGCTTATTTACTTTTAGGTATAAACTATTGAAACGGTCAATTCCCATATCGATTGGCAGATAAAATGATACAGTAAATACGTAAGGCATCCTATTCTCCATCCACTGAAAAAAAAACAACCTTTAAATTCCTCTGAATAATAGAATGATTTAAAAATAATGTAGACGTCTTCAAAAATATTGTATTCCAACCCTTTAGAGTTTAGACTTCACGAAGCCATGTTATTTAATCCGTTGCACAAAAAAATGTAACAATGAGATAAACTATTGACTTGTACTAAATAGAGTTGTCAGATGGGGTCAGGCTAATACAAAAATTGGCCGGCCCAAGCCCAAGCCCAGCTTGTTTTATACCTTCAACTATAGTGGCCCAAATGAATTTCTATAAATTTGGATCGAACCAAACTCAGGTCCACTTTGCTTAACTGGGCTATGTTGAAAATTGTTTTTTTTCATACATTTTTTTAATTTCTCCAAATTTTTTAAAAGTACTCCAATAAATATTATATATTAAAAAATAATGAAATTCCAGATGATTAAATTATTTATATCTTTTATTTTCAGTTGCAACATATACTTAAAAATCAATTCTTATAGCAAAACTAAGATAGCCCTTGCATAAGTGATCAACCGCCTAGATTATTACCTTAGGTAGCAGATTTATAAGATTTATTTTATGATCAATCTTTTTTGTCGTTTTCCAATAATCCACGATGTGAAAATATGTTGTGATTAAAAGTTTGTTGCAATGGTTAATGACTTAAGTGCATTCATTGTACATAATAACCTAATTGCAGTGTATACAATGCCGAAAAATATGTCTAATTCGAAATGCATATGTATAGAATTGAATACCGAAAAAACTAGATTTACACTATCTATTCTTTGATACTCCGATGGACTACAAAGCAAATAATGATTGTGCAGGAATAGAAGTAGTAGTAGTTTGTAATTATAATTAACCACTAATAAGGCAGGTCATACCTTACTAATCACACACTGATACACTAAATACAACTCCAAAGTTTGTCATACATACATAATTGTGTAGAGACTTCATTCAAATAGCTACTAACCAATTATAAAATGACAAACAACTAAAACACAGGCGATTCCACTGGAGAATTCACTAAATTAAGCAATTCATTCCAATAATTCTTGTTATCTTCCAACTCTCCGGCGTAAGAGCTCGTCCCACTGTTGTAGCAATCGGAGCTCAACAACGTCGGATCCATGGAAGCTTCTAGATTATTCATAGAACACAACGAAATATCATCCTGCACCAAATTGTTGAACATGCCCTTCTCTTCCACGTACCCGTTTAATTTACCAACTCCAGCGCTGTTAATAGAAAAGTTTAGGGTTGAAGTCGGCGAGTATACGACGAAAAGGCCGCCGCTGCTGGTGTTGGACGATTGCCACGCCTTGAGCACGTCTAGGCAGGCCGGAGGAGGCGGTGGTGGAACGGAGATTTTCTGAAGGAGTTGAAGTTTGGACTGAAGTTTTGATTCTCGGACGAGGCGGGCCTCGGCCTCGAGGCGGGCGGTCTCCCACTGAGCCATGTGGCTGACGACGGCCGCCTGCCTTGACTGGGCCGAGCCGCCCGGGCTCTCCTTCGGCTTGTGGGTGGCCGGGTCGATCCCCATCCGGGTCAACCGCTTCTTGAGGCGGGTGTTCCAGTAGTTCTTGATCTCGTTGTCTGTTCTCTTTGGTAAATGGGTTGCTATAGCTGACCACCTAAGATTACGTAAAAACCAAATTAAAGACACAATTCAAATATTTTGAAAAATGACCAAAGTTGAGGACACAATTGTCCGTTATACGTTAATCTTTTGTTTTTCTAATTGTAATATACATTTATGAAACCCTAATATGTGATTTTTTTGGTGTAAAATCGTTTATATATAAAAATAAAAATAAAATTTTGGAATGGAGGTTTCAGACCTGTTGCCAAGAAGGGCATGGAGTCGAATAATGGCTTTCTCCTCTTGGGAGCTAAATTTGCCTCTCTTGATATCTGGTCTAAGATAGTTAGTCCATCTCAATCTACAGCTCTTCCCACATCTTTGTAACCCTAAAAACAAGATAATCATTTTGTATAATAAAAATAAAATGAATATACTATAAATTACTTAATAGTTACCAGCTTTAGCAGGGAGGGAACGCCAGCTTCCATGGCCATGTTCTTCAATATAAGCAAGAAGCTTCTGATCTTCCTCACGAGTCCATGGACCTTTCTTCAACTCCATCTTCTCCTGGCCATTGGATCTCACCATTGTTTGATTTGTTACTTTCCAAAAAGGGATGTGAATTATAACTAACTTTAAGACCCTAGTCAATTAATCTTGTTAGCAACCTAGAATATAGGAGAGTGCCTTTTTCAGTTGCAGGAGATATATATATATATATGGTGATGGTATGATCAATGATGGCATGCATATATAGTGTGTCAAGAAATTATATACTGTTAGTTTGCTAAAAGTAGTATTTGAGGCATGTGTTTTGAGAAATTAAGGCATGTTTTCACGTTGATTTTATAACTAACAAAATTCTCAGCATCTGCGCAACCGAAATGATAAAAGAGAAACATTAAATTTATGACCATTATTGTGTCAAAGAAATTAATGGTGTGATGACGTCAGGGTGAGAGCAGCCTTATAAATGATGAGTAGTACATATGGGTTAGTACATAATTTGCAGGGGCCACTAAGATTTTGTATTGGGATTTCGAACAGTGTACTTACTTTCAGGGAGGATCCAGGAATGTAAATGGAAGGGGGCAAAATTATATCTATAGGAAATTTGAGAATTTAAGGAGAGACAAATATAAAGAAATTTTAATTTTTTTGCAAAATTATTAAATAAAATAGTAAGCAATATATTTGAGGAGGGGCATTTGCCCCCTAGTAATACATTACATCCGTCCCGGTTAACTCTTACTCTCCTCTTCTACATAGTTATATACCGGGCAAGCGCCGTCGTCTTATTTAAATCGTCTCCATCGATGCTCGAACTTGCTTCTCCCCATCATGTGAACACACCACAAGATTTGATCGTCCATTCGATCATGTGATGATGGGTAGTTCATAATTGTAGCTATTTTTGGAATACATGTGTATTAAGTTGGGTGGAATTAGTACTTATGTCATATTCAAGTTGCGTATAGGGGCCTATCCAAGCATTTATTTTGAGTTACTACAAGATAAAACATGAAATCCTACCTTTTTAAAGATAAGATGCATGTGTTAAACCAGTTGGATAATAATCAATTTGAGGGCATTAGCAGAGCGCGCCACGTCAGCAGTTTTATCCTCCTACCTCCCCACCTGCAGTGGGGCGCCCTAAGCCCGCCCTATAGTGCGCCACGTCATCATTTTTTTAATATTTACAAAATCCATACGAATTTTTAAAAAAATAATACATTAAAATACGAATTTCATAAACTTCATTTCATTTAGATTGCTCAGCCGCCGCTGCCGCCGCCTCCTTCTCGCGCTGCATTTGCGCATAGCATGCCGCCATGGCCTCTTCAACGGCTGCATCTAATGCTTCGTCAAGCGAACCACCGGATTCAGACGAACTAGAACTATTGGTGTCGTCGCCGAGATTCATTTTGGTTGGATGTAGAGAGAGAATATGTAAAGAGATAGTCGATATGTTCGTATGCACAACTGAATGAGAAACGAGATTTAAATAGAAAATCAAAACCGCGTGCCATCGTTTGAGTCGATCGTCCGCGACCTCCACAATGGGGCGGACGATGGCGCGGACGATGACCATCGTCCGCGACAGCCGCAATGGGGCGGACGATGACTATCCTCCGCGACCGAAGTATAGGGCGCGACTATCGTCCGCGCCCTATGGCACGCACCCGCAATGGGTGCGGACGATGCGCGCCATCGGGCGTGCCATCGTCCGCCCATTGCGGATGCTCTGAAACCCTAAATTTTAAAATTGACCAACTTGGGTTTTGACTGTCGGAAACACTTATATTAGCGCATAACAAGTGTATGATGTTTTATTCCTTGAGAGCATTTACATTTAATATTAAAAATTAATTTAATAGAGAAATAAAGATTGTAGGGGTGAGTACGCGACAAAATTATGATTGCGATGCAACTAGTTTGGGGGTCCATTTTTGGTAGTTTCCGCTAATTATTGTGACATTGTAGTAGAGAAGAAGAAACAAATTAATACATTCCCCAACTCTAATGAAATTGATCCTCTCAAACAACAAAAATAAATACTCCAGTTCCGTTAGGCGTTTTCTTCCAACATAAAATTAAAAAAAAACTAATAAGTAGTACTAGTAAAATACTATAAGAAATATAGTATAAAGTATAGAATTAAAAAAAAACATTTAACGTGGTACATCTCAAAAAGTATTTTCATTCAAACGGAGTATAAATCATTTAACGATAGAATAATAAATAACAACGGAATAATAAATAGCAATAATAATAATAATAATAATAATAATAATGGTAATAATTAAAAAGTTGAAATTATAAATGGCATCAACTACTTGGCAGGTTTTCTGATTAATAGAGAATAAATTTTGCCTGCAGCTGTCGCATGTCATAATGAGAGCCTACCATTTAGTTTTTAACCGATCACACAATTATATTGCTCAATTATTTAAATTTAAATTTAAATTTAAATTATTAGACAAAATTATGTCGCAATATTGAGCCGCAATTAAATGATTTTAACACGGTTTCTGCAAATGTCAACTTACACCGCAAGCGGTCGACCCATTTATTATAAATCGGCGCACCGCCATTTTTAAATTACACGTTATACCATCTGCAGCTGTGCTCGCGCCGATGGACGGCGTCCGTGCCGTTAGCGCGGCACCGCCCTGCTCGCCGCTGCGCTCTTGTCGCTGGCACGGCGCTGCTCGATGCATCGAGCAAGTCCGTGTCAGTGAACAGCTGACGTGGCATTTCCTAATTGGCCAACGGCAATTCCGTTGACAATTTCTTTTTCCTTTTATTAAATCGGATTTTAATTAAAAAATCCGAATAAATATAAAAAAAATATTTTCCCACTTCCCAAAAAATTATATCCGTTTTCTCCATACTTTTAATTTATTTTTCAATTTTTCCCACCAAAATTCACATTTTCATCTATAAATACCCCCCACTTCCACACAAAAAATTTCACACCACACTACACAATTCTCATCTAAATTCTATCATCTTCTCTTATTAATTCTCAATCTTTCACTCTACTTACAAAAAAAATGTCTGGCTCCGACGATCACCCCTCCGACTCCCGCGGTTGAGCTCCCTCTGATTTCTAGATAGTGCTATTTTGACAAAATGTTTTAATTTGTTCCATGATTTTTTTCCTGATGGCATTCATTTTCTTTCGATTTTTTAAAAATTCATAAGTTTTATATTAATATGCTCCAATTAATTCATTTTATGTTTAATATAGGAAGTAGGCGCATAATTTACTAATATCTCGTTATAAAAATAACTCCTAGTATGTTTTACTAACTTTTTTCCCTCATATATTTTACAATGTGTATTTTTCATCTGACGTCTTTATTCATTATGATGTGTATCAATTTATATATTATAGGAGTAGTTTGTTTCTCCAAATTGCGTTAATAAAACAAGTACTCTAGTATTGTTTTTATTTTCTCAGGAAAAAAAATACTCCTACTCCCTCCATCCCAAGGAAGATGACCTCTTCCTTAGACGGTACGAAGTTTTATGCAATTCTATTTTGTGTGTTAAATAGAGAAAGTAAAGTAAAAGAGAGGAAATAAAATAGAGATAAATGTGTTTTTATTTAAATTAATGAATCATCTTGATTGAAACAGACTAAAAAGAAAAGTGGATCATCTTTAGTAGGATAGAAGGAGTACTGTATACCTAGAGTAGACTACATGCTACCGTAGGAAAAACATCAAATAAAACCAAAGATCAAGAGAATGGATAGGTGGTTGTAAAAAAAAACAGAGAATGGATAGGTTTATACATGGTACGAAAAATCGATAGAGTATAAATTAATGTGTATTTATGAGTATGCTTTATTTTATGATATGCACGTGAGTCTTAATTGGACATCGGGAGTATAAATTTTATGGAATTCTACTGTAAATATTTGGGAATTATAGAATCGGAGTAAATGAGTGTATTATTTCCGGAATCCGGATCCATCTAAATTCTGTTATTACGTCACCATAGCAGTTATTTTCTGTGCATATATAGGGAGATAGCAAATGAGAGAGAGGTGACATTATTTTACAGCCATTTCAAGTACTAGTACTACTTTCGAAGATTACGTTTCATGACAATTTACTTTATAAATGCAATATCTACTACTGACTTAGAGTGAATTTTCCATTTATTTTACCGCTTTCGGAAATAAATATCTCAAGCATTACATTTCATTTTTCTTTACTTTCGCAAATGTTTATTTTTTACCTAAGGGCATCCACAATGGGACGCCCGATGGCACGCCCGATGCGTGCCATCGTCAGCCCCATTGTGGGTGTCCGCCATCATCCGCGCCATAGGGCGCCCCATTGCGGGATCGGGAGACGATGGTCGCGGACGATGCCATAAGTTTTTTGATTTTTTTTTCTTTTTAAAGCCCGTTTCTCATTCACTTGTTCATACGAACATCTCGCATCTCTCGTTTCGCTCCTCTCTCACATTTCTACCTATCTCACATACCAGAACCACGACGATGACACCACTAGTTTTAGCTCCTCGGAGTCGGGTAGTTCGCACTCGGAGACCTCGGCAGCCTTAGATGCGGCCGTTGAAGAGGCCATGGCGGAATGCTTACTCGAACTGCAGCGCGAGGAGGCGGCGGCGGCGGAGCAGATCCGCAGGCATATTCGACGTCGGACGTCTGTCCGACGCGACCACGCGGCAGCTCACCAATGTTGTGAGAGGGCCGGCTCGTCTTTGGTTCAAGGAAATCATCGCCGACGTCATGTATGCGTGCATTATCATGCACAACATGATAGTCGAGCATGAAGGTGGGAGCATCACGGAGTGGAACGATGATGACGGTGCATCTAGCTCGTCCAGCACGGTGACCGAGCCCCCCGCTAGAGGATTGCCGTCGGGCTTCGACGAGGTTCTAGCTAGACAGACCTCAATGCGCAACCAATAAGACCATGCGCAACTCATGGGAACGACATGATTGAAGAAGTGTGGGCCCGTAACCGCCGTCGTTGAGTTTGAGTATTTTTTTAATTCGTATTGTAATGTATTAATTTTTATATATGAAATGAAGTTTTTTTTTCCAATTTTTTGTTATTTAATTATTCAAATAAAATAAAATGCATAGGGCGAGCCATAGGGCGCCCCATTGTGGATGCTCTAAGGAATGTGAAGCAAGAGAATTTATATCCTAGACCATGTTACTTGCATTGTAGTACTATCACTTAAATGTGAATTGAATTAAATTGGTTGTGAAACTCCCAAGAATTTACTTATAATTTTGAAATGATGCATTGGATTGAATTGGTCATAAAGACGAGGGATGCCAATTGAAAATATATGCATTAATATTTGGCTGCACACGGCCGCTACGCCAAACTTCACATTTAATTGAGCAAAACTCACATAACATACGTCGTAGCTTATAATTACCTGATAAACTTATCAACATATGATTTTAAGAAAACCAAAGGTCTCGTGTATTTTGGGTGTAATGTGTTAATCTGCATACATGACTTATCATTGTGTAAATGTGAAAAATTAAATAACTCCGATACTTTCTATCGGATTAATTAATTTTTGCGGAATTATTTAATTTAGTAGTGCCCTATTAATTTATTGAAAAAGTTATTGGACTTCAATGTCCAAGGACATTTTTAAAGATTTATATGAGCCGACAGAAATATGTTGGTTCTAGTATTAGGACCATACCATTTTCATATTCATACACGTAGTAGTCTAGCTAATGCAATATAGTGTTCAGTCATGGCACACTTTTCATTTTGTTTGAACCAATTTTTTTTATACATTTCTTTGTTTTTAATAATTATTGTTAACCCATTTATTCACATTTTTCTCTCTTAATTATAAGTATATTAATTGCATTTTATCTTTATATAAATATATTCAACTATTTTTCTCAATTTTTACCAGCCTCAGTAAGAACATATTTTTTTATCTTTACTTACCCTATTCATTCTTTCTTTATTTTATCAATTAATATTACGTAGTATTATCATATATTTTATGAAATATTTATGAAATAGAAGCATTTACTAATTTACGTACTATATTTTTTGTTTTAATTATTTTAAAAAGCCTAATCATTTAGACTAGTAAATATAATTACATAGGAGTAGTATTTGCAACAATTTTGTATTTTTTAAATTAAGATGTTTCTCTCACTTATTATTTCTTGTACGAACCTTGTTGCGAATTAAAACATAAAGTTAATTGTACAGTAATTCAAACAATTTTGTATTTTTTAAATTAAGGTGTTATCCTCATTTATTATTTCTTTTACGAAACTTATCATCAATTAAAACATGAGTTGTTTGCAATTATAAAATCCTTAATTTCTTGTAATGTAACGAGGAATGAAAATGGATATGTATTTAGACGCCTTTCAACTAATTATAACAAGAAAATCGAGTGAGAGCATTCACAATGCGTCTCGTTGTCATCTCTATCTCGTCTCGGCAAGACGAGACAGCGTTGCAGCCCCGCGTCTCGTCCCGTTCTCGGCGAGCGTCTCGTCCCAGCGAGACAGATGGCGCGCGCTGGCGCTAGGCGTGACGCCCACTCGCTGGTCCGCGAGTGAGCGTCGTCACTGCTGACGCAATAAATCATTTTTTCAAAAAAAATCGATTTTAATAAAAAAAAATAACGGCCATATGACCGTTCAACGGTCATTTTTGAAAAAAAATTATTATTTTTCTTTTTTTACTCTGTAAATACTCATCTTTCATCCTCATTATACACACAAACACACATCTATTCTTCTCAAATCATCTCCATTTCCTCTCCAATTTTCATCTCACCTCTCTAATTTTCATCTCAAAAATGTTCGGCGACGGAAACGATGACGGCTCCGGCGGATATGACTTGAACGCGTTTGGCCATTGGGGGCATGTACAATGTCTTGGGTGGTTCCGGTTCCGGTTCGTCGACGTCGAGCACCCAAGGCTCGTCGACGCCGGCGGCGTACCAACCACCCCATTTTGATGTGGATGTATACGCTCGTCCCTCCGCCCCGAGGTATGGGCAATCACAGGGATTATCCCAAATTAGGGAGGATTATCCGGATGAACCCAATCCGGAAGGAGGACGAGGCAGTGGAAGCTCCAGGGGTCGCGCATTCGACGTTATGGAGGAAGAGGAGGAGGCGGCCGAGGAGGAGGAGGAGGATATAGGCCGTCATCCATACAGCCGGACGAACACGATGACTCTGTTCAACGCTTGGGTCAGTGTCTCGTACGATCCCATCGTCGGGAATCAACAAACCCACAAGTATTTTTGGGAAAAGGTCACCGCCGCCTACAACGAGAACAAGCCGGCTCGGTTCCACCGCTGCACCCTAAAGATGCTCCGCAGTAATTTTGACCGCGTCGACAGAGATGTCAAAAAATTTTGCGGCATCTACAAAAATGAAGCAGCTTAATACCAAAGCAGAGCCAGTGGAGCCGACATTATGAGAGGGCCTTTGCGAGTCTTCTTTGACGACAACGGCAAAGAATTCAAACATGTCGATGTTTGGGAGGCCGTCAAAGACGTTGAAAGGTGGGCTGGCGGTGTCCAGTCCAGCCAGGGCTCGAGCTCAAAGCGCACGAAGCACACGACGGGTGGCCAATACTCATCTAGTGAGGGCGGGTCAGGTAGCGCCTCACAAGAGGTTGAGGACACGGCCGCAAGGGACCAAGGCGGCTAGAGGGGGGAGGGGCCAAGGCGAATCAAGCCAGGCGGGCTCGGTCTCGGGCTCGAACACCCTATTGTCCATGTACTTGACCACCACGATGGCGGACACTTCCCGCATGACGCCTCCACAATATCAAGCTCATCTTGCCGGAATTGAGTATATGGCAAGACAAATTGGTATTCCGCCTCCAGGTAGCTTGAGTGCACCGCCACCGCCTTCAGGGGATGATTCGCCAGCGGAGTAGTTTTTTTAATTTCTATAAAATTGTATTTTAAATTATGTCTTTTTTTTATTTATTTTGCCACGAATTTAATTATGTATTTTTTTAGGATTTTAAGTTGTAATTTTATTTTATTTAATGAAGTGTGTTTTTATTAATTGAATTTGTTGGAAATAAAAATAAAAATTGAAATTGAATGAATAGTTAAGGGATGAAATGGTTAAGAGATGGAGAGTTGCAGATGCTGTCTCTTAGTTAATAGATGGAGTGAAAAGTACAGTGGGCCCATGAATAGTTAAGAGATGAGACGGTTAAGAGACGGCGATGCGGATGGCCTCATTCATTATAATTTCAATTCACTATATAATTTTAGATGAATTATATGCATATGCATATTTATATTTTATTTAGGACTATTTGAATATTAAATAGACGCTAGCGATATTAGAATATTATTATATTATTTATTAGAATATTATTATATTATTTAATTTATTATTAAATTATATATAATTATTAAATACTAATTCCAGTCTTCTCTATTTTCGAGTTAATGAAAGTGTAGATTAACAAAATTAATTACTTAGGGGGAGTGTGAAAATGAAAGTAGGGGTGTAGGGTAATGTAAGGTCATAGTATGATTTGGGATGATGTAATTGAGAGGTAAGCTGGAGAACGTTATAATGGCTGGAAATCTATTTTCTATCTTCCATCCTGCCATGAAATAAATAATTTGGCCTGCTACAACATGCATACTTAATTATGATTGCCCTCTCCTCCAATTTAAATACTCCATATCCACATGTATTACGTACATACAACCTTCACTGGATACCCAACAACCAATATTAAAGATTATATCCTGCCATCTTTTAATTTTTGGGTTGCATGCCATGGATTAACATATACTCATGCATCTTCTTGTATTTTTACCCCATTTGTTTGGTTCATTTACTGATAATTAATGTCATTTGTTGTGTGATAGTTTTACTTTTCTTTAAAAAATGGAAAAAAAAATGTTCAAACCAATTTATCAATTAATTATTTACGAGTAAGAATATAAAATCATGGACCAATCACCAATGCATGTCGACAAGTCAAAATAAGAGAGCGTAAGTTTAAAATTATTTTTTTAGCAGACAAAATGGTGTACGTAAATTCAATCAAAACATATATAAATGGAGTACTTCTGATTCAACTATGCTCCATGAATTGTTCTTTATTCCGTATTAATAAATGATGACAAGAATTATTAGTAAAAAATAAATTTATACAAAATACTATATTAAAACAATAAGGGGTAGTGAATGACAATGAAAACTTTAAAAAAAAATATCATAGAGTATTATTAAATTTAAAATCAGCCCGGTCGATGTTCTTTTGTTTGAAAGTTTACTTATTTTTAAATATATACATCACTAATCTATTTCAAATTTCAAAATATAACCACTAATTTTACATGGTCTGTAAACTATACGTAACATTATTACATGGTCTCAAATGTATACAGTGTTGAAATTACAAAACAGATAAAAGTCATCATACTAAATCGCAATAACCCAGAAAAGAGTATGCATGAATATGATACGTTATTTATATGGGTCATATGACATTTCTTTAATTTTAAATAACCAAATATTTTTTAAAAAAATTGGAACTAAAAGGGTTTTCCAAAAACAATGCTGATATCCGAAAAAAATTCTAATTTTCGTATAAGGGAATAAATTGGCTTTGAAATACAACGACCAAAACTATTATGAGTATGGGCGGGGATGTCATTATTGAGATATACTAGTACAAAATAAATAAAAAGTGGTAATATATTATGGGTCGGGTAGGGTTTATAAATTTCAACATGCACAATTATGCTATACACATAAATATTCGGTTTTCTATGTTTCCGGTTGGTATCATTCACTATTAAGGTGTTGATTTTATTTTGATTTAACTCATCGAAGCGTAGGATAAGTTCAAATGTAGTAAATTTTACAAGTTGAAAGACAAGAAATGGACTGTTCGAAATAACTTCGAAGTATCTATAAATTTAATTTTCTTACCAAACATGACACAAGCTCTGAACTTGGGTACATGCGTGGCATATAATAATTGTGTATTAAACTTTGAAAAAAAGGGCCTATTTTGTATTCCAAATTCGAAACACAATCATTTCCATCTGCGAAATGTGGGGGTTTTGTAATTAGGCCCATACTATAAAATTGTATACCCAAAATCTGGCCCATTTCATATATTCATCAAATTAGTGGACTGAAATGAACTATGGAATAGCATATAGAATTTAATTAAAAAAGGAATTAAATTTGTTGTATACTAACTGTAAATATTCATAGTTTTTTAGATAAAAAAAATAAAGGATGAATTCTTCCAACTTCATCAGCGTGACTCTGTTAAGGGCTTTTCCCTTAACTATGATCGACGAGGATACTCGGCGATCGATAACCTCTCCGGCGTCTAATCGTAGGATCGGCGGAGGCAAGATTTGGTTGTGCGCGGAAACCTTTCCGTCGGGCAGCTCAAGATCAAGTTCTGATAAGTCTGGGCGGCTGTGCGCGGGGCTTCCCGTCGGGCAGCGGCGTCAGAAGTGAGAGAACCGTGAGACTCTTTAAGGCTCAAATAATATTGTATTTTATTCATTCCATAAAATGATAACAAACTCTCCTATTTATAATACTATAATACTACTAACCTAACTTATTGAATAAGAAAACAAAGATATGGAAAAGATTTGAGGAATAAAAGATAACTAAATAATTGTGATTTCCTAACATATGGGATCGTATCAACTCCCCCACGGTTGAAATCCGCCTTGTCCTCAAGGTGAAAACCACGAAGTAACGGTGACAGTTGAAAGCAAAAGCTTTGGCGAGGCGTCTCCTCTTGGATCAAACACACCAAAATTGTTGTTTTTGTACCCCAACCACTTTTTAATTTGAATGAGCAAGTCCTTGCTTTGGAAAGGGCGAGCACGAATGCTCAAACAACGCGTGTCCATTTGGGGAGGGATCAACCGTGCATCTGCGTAGTGCAATGCTGAACGAAAATTCATACTTGCAACAGTATTGCTATGCCAATCCACATAGAAGCCATTTTTGTCCTCTTTTAACAAAGAAAAGTGCATCATCTTCCTCAACTTCAATATTTCCAACCTATCATGCACATTTCCTTGAAACAAAACCTTGAGATCCCTTTCGAGAAGCGGCAAGAAAGCATCAGAGTCACACAATGGATATATTTCCTTAAAAGATGGGACTTGTCGGGTGTCGAGGCTTGCATCTCTATCCTCCTCAACTCCACGATTATCACAAAGCAGAGCAATGGAAGAAGGACGGGATTCACCAGACGCGTCATGATCAAATGCAACCATTTATGTCTCGAGGCTAGAGTCTACTGAAAGCACACTTTCCAAATTGTCACAATGCTCCCCACCCCCGACAGCAGTGTTGATGGAAACACCAGTAATGTTGCTGGGGACATCCTCAGCTAGATTATCGTCATCAACATTCCACGCATTCAACTGGGCGAGAAGGGTGGCTTGCTCCAATCTATAAACGCGCAATTTCTCATTGTAATCACTTACCGCAGCTAGTTGGGCTGGGCAAGGAGCTGTGCGGTGACTCAACGGTCGGCCAGACCGCGTAGGCTGCAAGTTCTGCGGGCAGCGATAGTCGGGCGGATCCCAACGACTAGGCGGTCCCAGTGGTGGCTTATCATAATCCGAATAATCTCGCGATGCACGGCAAGGCGGTGGTTCCCAACAAGGGGGCCTCCGTGACTGTGGTGGGTCGTACGGATGGCAACTCGGCAGTTGTCGGTTACCGGGGGGGATACCAACAGGTGGGGCGACGGGTTTGGCCCGATCCCATGTGGTGACTACTATCCCACTTACGTTTACAACGATAATCCTCATACTCCCATTCATCACCGTCATCGTAGTCAAGCGGCTGGCTGAACGCGCGCGGGATTGCAGGTTCCAAATTCTCAAACCGTCGGTCCGTCTCCTCTCTCCAAGCATTTAATTTATCTAAACTATCCATCACGCGATCCAATTTGTTGCCAACTGAGTCGTCAATGTGTCCCTCGTCGAACGGGCGGTCAATCGGGTCCTCCTCCATGGGAGTGCGCTGAAAGTCTGACTTGTCGCGGCGGCCTCCCACGTGAGTGCGGCGGGAAGCATCGTCTGGAAAAGTGTCGGGGCGGTGACCCCCCCCCCCCACATTGATTTCCCGTTGCTATGGAAGCGGGACATGAGTAAACCGATGAAAGCACCAGTTGTTAAGGGCTTTTCCCTTAACTATGATCGACGAGGATACTTGGCGATCTATAACCTCTCCGGCGTCTAATCGTAGGATCGGCGGAGACAAGATTTGGCTGTGCGCGGAAACCTTTCCGTCGGGCAGCTCAAGATCAAGTTCAGATAAGTCTGGGTGGTTGTGCGCCGGGCTTCCCGTCGGGCAGCGACGTCAGAAGTGAGAGAACCGTGAGACTCTTTAGGGCTCAAATAATATTGTATTTCATTCATTCCATAAAATGATAACAAGCTCTCCTATTTATAATACTAGAATACTACTAACCTAACTTATTGAATAAGAAAACAAAGATATAGAAAAGATTTAAGGAATAAAAGATAACTAAATAATTGTGATTTCCTAACATAAGGGATCGTATCAGACTCATCGCTATAAAATGTAGACTATTGACTTAACAATCTTGACTTCGAAAAAATAGGATCAGATTGCATAAAAAATAATACTATTGGATTGACTGTGGTCGGGTTATATATTTTTTGTGATTAAAAAATAAAAGTTTTGAAGGATTTAGTTATTTGTATTAAAAACACGAAAGAGGATGCCAAGAATTTAACAAGATAAGTATAAATGTGTCATTTATACTTCTATAACTAGGGAGATATAATACGATGTATGCTTGTGCATAGTTTTCTGAATTTGATATTAGTACATTTATGCTTGTGCATAGATTTGGCATAGTTGTATGCCAAATCTATTGTTTGTCATCCCCAATTAATACATTGGGGATTAAGTTATAATTTAACATTATATGTGATATAATTAAACAATTAATATATCAAGATATGATTCTTTTATATTATATAGCAATGTGATAATAGAATCGAAACCTTGGAACAAGTTAATAGTATTAAAAATCAGATAGAGAAATAATTGGTTGCAGCTTTGTTTGAAGATAAGCTCAAAAAAGAGCCACCAATGAATGCAGATGCTTAAATCTTAATGGCAATGGAGGTTGCCAAGTCAATGAAATTCTCCTTTACTCTTTTTTTTTTCCTTTCTGATTAATTCCTGCAATCTGATTTGTTTATAGCATGCAATTCTCATTTAATTTCCGAATTCGGAGAAGTTTGAGAAATGTAGAGTAGATTTATATTTCAACAATTAAAGGATAAGATTAGGACCAAAAAAGAAACATGCATGAACTTGGGATGTCGCTTTCTCAGGTATGTATCTTTAAATCATAATTTAATTTAATTAATTTTATTGCAAAATCTAATGTCCGTCAAATATTTGTCCAATGCTTTCAACTCTTAAATCGTAGCAGTCGTGGATAAAATCCATCAGTGTTGTATTTACTCTTTGAAGAATTTCGATTTAAGCTTTAATTTTTTACAATCAATATGTATCAGTTATAATATAAATTAGTACATGCGCACAAGCAAACTTATATAATAAATACCATCATAAATATTTAAAAATTTTCCTAGATGCTCAAGTAAAATAATACTACTCCACATCTTGAACGAGAACTAACTTTTACAATTTGCTGCCATATGATAATTTCGTATATAGTATTAAGTATCACGGTAACTAGAAAAAGAAATTGATAAAAAGGCATAAAATATGCTACTAAAAGATAGGAGTATATGCCAAAGCTAAAAATTTCTCCCAATACAACTGTTCCCCAATATTATAAAAGCTACTGTTGCCGCTTCAATTTCCAGAAAAATAACTAAATTTATTGTACGCAAAATCAATAATCATGCCATCTAACAAAGATTACCAGAAATATATAAATAAATATACATTCTCTGCATCATTTTAATAGCAGCGCTAGCTCCTTAATTCCCCACCACTATCTTTCCTCCAAAAATATCTCACTAATATTAGTACTCCTTTTCTTATGAATAAATATAACTTATTATTCTAACGTAAATACTCCATATAACTATAAAAAAAATACAAAAAATTCCAAATATATATTTCGGTCAAACGAAAATATTTTGGTTCACGGATGATGATATGACATGCCGGAGTTCATATCTGTGTCCACACACAATCATCGTATTCACAATAATTTTATGTCATTGAAATTAGACTAGCTGACTACTAGCGCCAAAAATAGATAGCCAATTAAATGAAAAAAAAAATAAGACTAAACAAAAAAAATCAACATGTTAATCGACCTTGCTATATTGGTCAAGTTTTATTTTTGATGCCTTTTATATTCCTTGAGTCTTTAGCATACTAACTCGATATTAATTTATGGGGCGATTCTATATGATAGTATCCGTTTCACTCATAATAGCCATATATTTAACTAAATGATAAAATTAATAAATGAACTATTTTAACCTAATTGTCCCCAATTTAAAATTATAAAATATACCAAAATCATGACACTGAACAATCGTGAGCAAAGAAGGATGTGTATAGAATTACTCTTAACATTATTAATCTGGACCGGTAGGGATAAATTATAGTATTCCCTCCGTCTCGGGTTAGTTGCATATTTCATTTTGGGCACGGAAATTAAGGAATGAGTAATTAGTGTTTTAAGTAGAATGGCTAATAAAGTAGGTGAAGTGACTAGATGTTTTAAAAATGAGTTTTAATTTCATTTTCTATCCAATCTTTTGCATCAGTATTTTTTTTATAATATTCAAAATTATTTAAATTATTAATATTGAGAATACTTTAAATAAACAATTTGGAACAGTATTTCTGAAAATAAAAACACAATTAAAGAGAGATATCCTTCTATTAAGCCACTAAAGCTATCCTTCAATTAAGCGGTGGATTTCAAAAATTTCAAAAGTATGGCGGCAGATCTGAAAAATGAACAATTCAAAACATGGGAGAGATCAGATATGGAACAATTGTCCGGTTTGCTTTCACACTTGGCCAACGCCTCTTTCATGAGCTGAATCACCTCTTTGTGTTGTCTGCGTATCTCTTCGAGAGGGATGAATCTGGGACTCTCATCAGTCCAAGATGTCATCGCGATGGGGGTGGCAGCTTCCGGCTTCATCAAGGTCTGAAAACGGTGTTTTTTTCCAATAGACAGCGGCCCCATCAGATGTAGAGTCCCCTGATCCTTGAGACCATCCTTCACCCCCGTCGATAGCGGCCACCTCGGAGAGAGGCGTTTTTCTAGGATTTACAGAGAGAGATAGGGTTTGCAGAGAAGAGAGAGAAACGTATATTAGAAATGTTAATTAATAAATGTCATTAAATTAGCTTTAATTAAGTGTAATAAGGGGAACTCTAATTTTTACTAAAAATGGAAAGAGTGCAAATAACTTAGAGCATCAGCAGTGGCAGGGACCCCGCGTAATTCCCACCGGCGTGCGTGGGATGCACGGATACGGAATTCCGTCGAGGAATTCGCAGTTCCGCGGCGTTTCGTGGAATTCTGTGCGGAAGTCCGCCATTGCGTTGACTCCCACGGACGTCCGCGCGGAATTCCCGTTTAATGAATTGAATGTTTTTTTTAATTTCTATAAATTATTGAAATATTTTTTTTAATTTGATGAAATGTACTTTTCTTTTTTTAATGGATTTTTTCCCTATTTGTGTTGAAATTTTAATTCCATTAAATGTTTAATTCTGAAAATTGTTTAATTTGTGAATTTGTGATTTTTTTATTGTGGGAAGTTTGTCGGAAATTCCGCGGGGAACTCCCCCACTGTGCAGTGGGAAGTCCGTATGAAGTGGCAGGAGGTGTTTTTGGGAATTCCGCGGGGAATTCTGCCGGGAGCTCCGCGCCACTGCTGATGCTCTTAGGACACCCAAAAAAGAATATAGTGCAAGTAACATGAGATGGAAGGAAGGAGTACTAATTATTTTTGTTGTTTAATTAAATAAGGTGCTACTATAGTTAGTAAAACGGAGGCTATTAATAAATTTATCATAGGAGTACCAATTTATAGAGAGTTTTATTTCTACAAATACAATTTAAAGGTGGTTTGTTCTTTTTTATTTTACACCTAATAAAAGGATTAAGTATATATAACATCAATTCAATGTAATAACGATAAGTCGAACGAAGTCATTGTTGAGTATATTTGACCAAAAATAAAGATTGGATGTACTAATTAAGGAATCTAAGCTAAAAAAAATTCCATTTAATAGTCAATAAAGACAAAGCCCACTAGCAATTGACCAGTGCGCGTGGCAATTATATATTTATAACTTTAATGAACACAAAAATTAGTAGCCAATAAAAATCCCTCATTGTACTAGGAGGTGCCTTTCCTCTTACAATTCCCTAATTTAACGAGAAAGATTTTTTTAGATAATTTAATAAGAAACTTTATAGAATGAGCACAGTTTAATTTTATTTATGAGAGGTCGATAAAAAATGAAAAAAAATTACGGTTCGGTTATTATTACAGAATTTGGATGGAATTGAATCAACCGAGTGTATTACTATTAGAAACTGAATTTTTTTCTTATCAAGTACTACTAGTATATAATTTCCGGTTATTTTTAGCAAAAACAACACAAAACTTTTGAATTTTTCTTTTTGTTGAATACTACTAATATCATTTCCTTTTGAAGTAGATCACAAATCTGCCACGACACGTGTTGATAAGGTAAATTAATCATGTGGTTCAAACCATTACCACGTGCAACTAATCGAGACATACCCATATTTAATTAAAAAAGATTACTTCGGTGTTAACGTTGAATTGAAGAAGCTGATCTGGAGCAATTATATGCCTAATCGTGATGTGGCTGGATAAGAGCCACATGTAAAAAAATCAGATCTAATTATAATATTATATCTGCTGTTAATGCTTATCTCTCTTTTCTAGACTATTCGAGGAAATTAAGGACACCTGTCACTTTGTAAACTGACTTACTACTTCAAACTTTATGTTATAAAGTTGATTAAATACTCGAAAGGTCAAGTGTGAAATTATTTTTTATTCCTATTTCTTTGTGAATCTTACTCCCTCCGTTCTATAGTGCGTTTCTTTTCGACACGAATATTAAAAAAAATTGTGTTAGCTGAGTTAAGTAAAGTGATAATAAAGTGAAAATGAAAAAGGTAGAGAGATGAAGAGAGAAAAAAGTAAGAGAGAGTAAAGTAGATGTGGAAAAATGTGTTAACTTTTTACTAAAAAGAGAAATGACTCTATTACTATGGAACATACCAAAATGGCAAAATGACTCTATTACTATAGAACGAATGGAGTATATTCTTATCTTTTGATCAATTCCAGTTTGATGCATGAGATTAAACATGATTATGCCAATGTGATTTGATGTTTATAGTATGGTAGTATATCGGTCACAAGGGCACAGTCCTGATTTTGATTAGGGGTGTCGAAACGGGTAGCGGGTAACGGGTAATCCCGAATCCGATTCGATACCCAACGGGTATCGGGTACCCGTTACCCGACGGAATCGGGAAACGGGGCGGGGTCGGATATAATTATTTTGGGTTTCGCGGGTATCGGGTATCCCGATAACCGACCAGGTAATCCCGATAGTGAAAATACTCGACATGTGTATTAATATTTTATTATTATTTATTTTATTTTATCAATTTTTTTAAAAAATATATAAGTTCTCAATTATTCTTGAATTTATTCAAATGAGCATTTGTGCAGCTCATATGATTATTTAATCTTCTAATTCCTTATTTATTCTTGAATTTAGATGTATAACTGTAACAATATAAAATGTTAAGATTTTTAACTTAAAATTTGAAATAGATGAAGACAAAGAATTAAAGATTATATGGCTTCATCTCAATTCTCAACAAAATTAAATAATAAAAATAAAGTTTCAACAAAATTAAATAATAGTAAAAATAAAGTTTCAAGTGAGACTATTACATTCAGCAAGTAGTATTTTTCAAAAATCATATAAAATATACAAATAATAATATAAAAAAATGAAGATTTGAAAAAAAAATACTACTAATAATATTTCGGGTCGGGTACCCGCGGTGTCAGGTGCGGAATACCCGACTCGGGTATCGGGTAATACCCAACTAACTGTGGGACGGGTATCGGGACTAACTTTTCTGTCGAAATCAGGTGCGGATACCCGCGAGTACCCGTTTCGACCCCCCTAATTTTGATTATGACTTTTGTACATTTTGACTAAATTTAGAGGCCTAGTTCAAATTGAAATAATATACTCCTCTTTTAGACGTGTATCAGTGAAACTTTAACTCCTAACCAGAAAAGCTAAATGATACTGCTACTTACTACTGTATCTCAAAGCTGAAACTCAAGATAATTTGTTTATTTAATAATGATCATCAATATTTTATTACACACGTAGAAATTAAAATTTAGATAAAATCAATAATTATAAATTTCAAACTAATTTACGTAACAGTTTGCTTACGAAAGTAAAGAATCATAAGCTCAAATTTGGTGAACTCATGTTAATAGCTTGACCAAACATGGTATTCTTTGAATCGAGGATGATAGATATATTCTATGCAAGAAATCGATATATTATATGCAAGAAAGCACGGAGACGCTAACAAGCCCTTTTCAACTACAAATTCTTAAGTTGCTTATAGTATAATGTCACGAACAATGAAACATATCTATGCTTGCCCAAGGATCCGGTGACCGGTGGCATGCTTCCTCTCTTGGTCGGGCATCCATCTTCAGAACATTTTTTAAAAGGTGTGAATTTCTATTTTTAATGTCACCACATGATCAATTTGAAATATAAAAAATAAAATGACTTTCAAAGAATTTGAACTAAATTACGAGCTTGAAGTACTACTCAAGTTGAGTGGTTTTTATCTTTTTTGGTTCTAGCTTTAGACTGTGTAGTTCTTGTTGTTGATTTTGTTTTATGTTTTGTGCTACAACTTTGGCTCATCACAATTCATGATTGGAGCATCTTGTCCTCTTTGAAAAAATGTCAATAGCTTCATTAAGTAAAACTGTAGCTCAATTGATCGCAATCATTCCATTAGAGAACTAAACAACACGATCATATAACGATATCCTAGTTGAGTGTTATTTTTAACTTATTTTAATAACAATTGGCACATATAAATAAACCCACACTGAATAACCCCAATATTCTCTTATTTCCCATCCCTAAGCTCCATAATTTCCAACACCATGACTATCAAATACTACTACTTTATTAAATTATTGGAACGCAGTTCGTTAAAGCACCATAAAAGAACAAGATATCTTAACCAGAAAAGGGATTATATTAATAGTATATTCCCAATTGTTATCCACAAGAAAAGAAATAAAATAAAAAGGGCTAAAAATCAACAATTGGAGCAAAGTAGTATTCCAAGTAATCGCAATTTGTGCACCATGGCATCATTCATTGTATAATGTATACTCACATAAAACAACACCCAAAAGCACACTCTTTTCATATACATACACATATATGTATGTATGTGTGTATGTAAAGTCAAGAAAGCAGCCAATCCCAAGTGATTTTACCTCACAAGATGACAAAAATGTTGAGATATAAATAGAGGAGCTATTGCCTTGCAAACATTTCAAACACTTCTCCCTCTCCTTCTCCTTCCCCTCATAGCATTCTCTTCACCACATAAACACAAAAACAGAGTTTGATCAATAAATAACTTTGCCTTAAGTTGTCATTTCCTTGCTGTAATCATTCTTAACCGGAAAGAAAAGAAAAGAAAATGGTAGGCACATACAGCACTGATCTTCCTCCAGGTTTCAGATTTCACCCCACCGATGAAGAGCTGATCATGTTCTATCTCAAAAACCAGGCTACATCCAGAACCTGCCCAGTTTCAATAATCCCCGAAGTCGATATCTACAAATTCGATCCATGGGAATTGCCTGGTTAGTAAACAATAACCTTCTTGAAAATCGATGTATCTCATTTACTACTACTATTACTGATAGGTTTTTTGTTTTGCATGTCACAGAGAAAGCAGGGTTTGGAGAGAGTGAGTGGTACTTCTTCAGCCCTCGAGATAGGAAGTATCCGAATGGTGTTCGCCCGAATCGGGCAGCTGTTTCAGGATACTGGAAAGCGACAGGCACAGATAAAGTGATCTACAGCAGATCGAAATTCGTAGGTGTGAAGAAGGCTCTTGTTTTCTACATGGGGAAGCCGCCGAAAGGCGTCAAGACTGATTGGATCATGCACGAATATAGACTGGGTGATTCGAGGCCGCATCCAAGCAAGCAGAATGGCTCCATGAGGGTAAGTTACAACTTACAAGATTGAGGTTACTCTGTTTTCGGGTTTTTGAGACAAGAAATAGACACGAATTGGATGCAGATCTGAGAATAACTATGTTTTTTGTTGTGTATTCAGTTGGATGATTGGGTTCTATGTCGGATCTACAAGAAAAAGAATCTAACAAAGCCTCCTGAGCAAAAAGTAGAAGACTCTTTTATTCAGCCTGTGATTGCCAATGAGGTTATAGAACCACAGATTCACAAGTTCCCGAGAACTTGTTCTCTAACTCATTTATGGGAGTATGAATACATGACCTCAATCTCCCAACTCCTGGATGAAAATGCATACAATGTGCCCTTAAACAATCAAGAAGCAATAGTCGAAAATGGGGCCGAAATGTATCAGACAGGGCAAGTTAAGCTACCTTACACAGATGACGTGAAACTCCAAGTCCATCAGTCGATTTTTGTGAATCCAGTGTCTCAACTGCAGTAAACAAGAACAACATCGGATTAAGGGATCAAGTCAGCAGCAAGTGTACAGAGAATGTTGGCAAACAAATGGTCATTGTCAACAGTGGATATAGCTTTATCATTGTAGCTGGTGGTGGACAAGTCCATATGCTGTTAAGCTACATAATTCTAATCTAGTGGTGTTGGGCCATAGATAAATTTATGACTGCTTTTAGATTTGTGCTATATGCTTTTTTGGTGATATAAAGATTTTCCTATTTGTGCTAAATACATCACTAAGGAGAGAATCCTAGTTTAAGTATGGAATAGACTAAGTTTAAGGAAACCAACTCGCGCCGCCAATTAGAACCAAATCGAGTTCAAAGGTACTTCAAATCTGAGCTGGATTAGTGATATACTGATATATGCAAATCACCACCATAAGTCCAAATAACAAACAGCATACAAGAACATTTCTTAGAGTTATTACTCATTGATACAAATTTATCTTGCAATCATGCAAAAAAGGAAAAGTTTCTAATCGCTAAGATAAATATCGCGCACTTAACGTCTCTTTATTGCTTGGTGCATGCACACGTGCATGGCTCTCACACAAAATTTTCTGTTTTCATGCCGTATAAATCCGGTTTTCCATTACTATGATGCACATTGCATGAGAAATACAGCATCAAACTTTGAATGAATTGGGACACTAGGCAACGAAGAATTCGCAGAGCTTAGCATCATCTGAATTCCATAATAAGTTAACTCATCCAACTGGTCGGTACTAAATTAGACCAGAATGTCTCTTAATGGCTTATAGATTGAATCAGATTTTAAATTTGGTAAAAGGGCAATAGCTTTCCATGTTAAGCTATAAAAGAGATATAAGTTGAGGAGGGAGCTAATCTTAAATTAACTCTTGATTTATATCACAAACAACTTCTCTTCTTTAGTTGGGACTTTTGGAGTACTCATATAATGGCACTTAAGGTATATATATTAATAATACCAATAGTCATCCAAACCTGATCTAGTCAAAATATGAAACAGCATAAACTATAATTTATGGGGATGAAAATAAACATTTCATATTTATTAACATAGCCATCAGGAGGTGGTCAAACATGTCCATTCATGCCACAAAGCAGCTAATGAAGTATAACAGAGTGCATGATATTTATCCCAGTCAATAACTAAGGTCTTACCAGTTCCGTTCACAACTTCCACTCAAAATGCAGATTCAGCTATTGTCAAGCACGCCCTGAAAGCAACAATGAGTGGTCATGACAAAAATATCTCAATCTAGTCACTCATTGTCCTAGAAAAGAAGGATAACACCAAAGCAGTTTTAGTTTGACCAAAATGGCATAATCATTGATCCAACTTTGTGGGGATGTTTACAATTCCTATTGTGGAATGCAGTGGATTGGTTCATCTTTAGATGATATTTACATTATCCTTATCTGAAGCCATACATGTTCGTCAATTATTAAGTCATGTTCGAACAGTAAACCGTAATCATACGTCTACATAAAAATCAAGTGAAATCAGAGATTAAGCTCACAAAAATCACTTACAAACAGCAACAGATATAACTGTTGAAGAAAATTAAATGAACAGCTTAATCCTGGCTAAAAGTAGTGAAATCAATAACACAACTGACTCATTATTCAAAAAAATGAAAGACAATAGCAACACCAGAACTATCAAACAATCAGTTAATGGAAATGAAAAAATGCACAATTTTTCAAGCTTCACACAATTGTCCTACAATCAAGTTGCTGCTTCTCAGTTGCAGCTACCAAACAAAAATGTGGAGTGCCTACCTATGCCATTCCTAGCCGGAAAGAATCGCAAAATGTCGTAATCGAAGCAAAAGGGTGTGAAAAATCGAAACTTAGGGATGAGGAATTCTATCCATTTAAGTTGTGATGGAACAAAAGGGGCTTTGAGAAAGACGATAGGCCCATTTGCTAAAAGCCTCTTTGTAAGCTAAAAGTGAGTTTCAGCGGCCATGAGTTGCCGCTTTTTCGGCTTCGATTCATACTTCAATTATCGCTCAAGCACAAAGCTGCGATCACCTTCACCAGCTTTTGATCCACAAATATCGGTATCAATTGAGTGATTGTTGAGATAAATCTAGTCCAAATTCGGAAAACGAGAAGAAGACAAGGAAAAATGCAAAAAGCAAAGCAGAGAAGAACAATGATGAAAATCAAACTAGTCATGGCGAAAATTCACAGATTTAACCTCGCAGATGCTCGGAAAAATTTAGTTGAAATTGAATATTGATTAGCAGGTTTAGTTTTTTCTTTTGGGGATTGTGTTCATTTGACATTTTCGATTGACAAATTTGATCTACGTGTAATTAATTGATTTTGTTTCTTTCTTGAAATGTATTAATTGAGCATGATTTCATTATATCGTTTCTATAATCTTTCAAATTCAATTTTGAACAATAATCAAGCAATTCATTTGTAAGATTGTCGATTCACAAATCAAATAAATTATGGTCTAAAGTTATTGATTTATTCAAATTATTATGTTAGTTCAAAACTTGTACTCATTTTAGGCCATACATATCACATATCCATAGCCAACTTTAATCGCAACTAGTACCACCAAATATCAAAATTCTCGTCACAGTGAACACAAAAAAATAGATGGTAACAACAAAAAATAAATACAGAAGTGGCAATAGAGTGAAATAGAAGAAGGGTAGAAGTTTTCGATGCATTGTTATGATGTTTTCCGTGTTTTTGAATCTTTAATGTCACGTCACTTATAATAAAAATTATCAATCCTAAAAATCTAAAAAAAAAACTCATATGACCTCTTAGTATCTTGTTTACATACCGTATATTAAAAATTAATTTTACGATACATATAACGAAATCTCAATGGCATATTTTTAGATAAAGAAATACACACAAAAAATATAAATTATACTTGAAGTACATCTTTAATAATCTTCATTCCATAAATTGCATGCCCTAAATCAATGTACATGATTATTTAAGATATAATCGCCAAAAAAGGTCAGTAATATTTCAGTTTTTTTTTTAATTTGTAACTAATTGTGTTTTAGTGAAGAATGTTATAATAAGGGTGTAATAACCAAGTGCAACGTATATAATGCTGAAAATATATTAAATATATTATAATTAATACAATAAACACAGAAAACCCCAGATTTACAGTGTTAGTATCTATTTTTATATCTAATGGACCACATTTAGCCTTACCTTTGATGTACAAAATTATAATTCAGTTTAACCCCCTACTAACCTTTTTTTGTCCACCTTTAATTAATGCATGCTAATATAAATTGAATAATATTACCCATATAATGATGTTCCGATGAAACTATGTTGTCCTTAAATCGAGTCGATGCTTCTTTTTTTTTTAATCCAATAAAATGTAATTTTTGTTAAGTGCCTTTCAAATGGCTAGTATTACTATATCAAAGCCCAATCAAGTCTTAAGACCAACAAAATATATCCCAAATGGGCCCAAGCCCAAATCAACCACTACTACTTGTTATGTGCATTCCACTACTACAAAGCCCATTTCATTTCATCAAAGGGCTTCTCATCAAAATTTACTTGTCTCCAATCAATTAATTACACGCCATAATTTTTATTTAATTTCTATGCACCCTCACCAAAAAAAACTAGGAGTACAAAAATGTGAAAAATATTTTTGAGATTTACACACGTACATCCTTCGTGGATCGAATTCACAGTCTATTCGTTTAAAAAGAAGCATTTTACAAATTGAATTTAACTTTTCACCGAATTTGAAATTATAAGTAAGCTAAATTCAACGGTGCAGATACAAATGGTATACCATACTTTAAAATTTAAATATAGCGTTTCATGGACCAATATCACTTCCAAACAAAATCATTAAATAACATATCGATATTATTCTGGTGTTAGCTTTGTTTTTTTATAAATTTTACATATTTTATGTAGTTTTTGACTCTTTTCTAATCGAAGCCAAACCACGCATCAAAATTCCTGCTTAGATATTCAAATTCTCTCTAGGTCAGCATCCATTCATGTAAGCTGTCTGAAAGATCTAAGTATTGGTCCTAAAAGACTTAATTATATCAATTTGGGTCAAAGGGAATAAAAAGATTTTATACATAATATAAATATGAATATATATACGTACCCTTTAATACAGTGTCATTATCCTTATCCCTTGCATACGTAATGAAATTCTACATTCTTATGCCGTAGTGATGAGAATCAATCTTTTCCAGCCTAGGATAGAATTAATTCCATATATAATATAAAAGTCATAAACATTAAAGGTGTTGCAAGATGGCATACTTTATTCATATTGATTTTTAGTAGAATCTCGATACGAATATTGATGAATATTGACGTGTAGGCAGTTTGACACCAGACTCTCACGATATGTTTATAAATTAGTTATACTTTGAGACAACGTCATTTTTGCTATATGTTGGTGTTCGAATATACTCTATAATTAGCTCATGTCATATTCACTTTTTTCAATTTTTGTTTTTTAAGTCTTCCTCCATTTTTCATAAATGAAAATTGTCATTGTGTTTAATGTGCCACATGAAGAGTGACCATGATAGGGTCCTCGATTTAGTGAATCTCGCTGAAAATCATCTCCAGTATCTTTTATTTTATTTGATTTAGTATCTCTTATTTTAGTTAGTTATATTCCATATCTTTTGTAATCTTTTATTATCTTTCTTGATTAGCAAGATATGTTTAGGGTTTAGAATTCTATAAATTATAGAATTCTCTAGTATTTTGATTCATTGAGAAATAAAGTATAACTTGTTCTCATTCGTCAGTTCTGGCGGAAATCGCCCCCTAGCACCTCAACTAGGGTTTATCTTCCTTTTATTCTCATTTCAAACGTGCGTGCTCAACCCCGATAGAACAAGGTTCTATCAATTGGTGCTTCCATTGTTTACTCTTCCTCCATCAAAATCTCTCAAAACTCACGACTCACGACAAAATCATCACAATCTCAATCCATACTCCAATCATCACAGCCACGCAGCCACCACTTGTTTCCATGGCTTTTTCTCCAGGAATCTTTACAACAACATGCTCTCCGTGAGATCCTCGTGGACTTGCGCCAACTGGTTGCTGCTCATGGCGAATTTCTAGCCAATTTCAGACGTCATACACTGATCGAGGAGCCTCCGGACAGCCTTGACAAGCGCTCACCTCCACATCCACCGTGGCATACTCGGCCGCCGGCCCAGCAGCCAGTCGCAGAGCCTCCGCGGTGTTGGACACTTCCTCCGTCGATCACACAGCCGCCGCCGGGATTCAAGGCCGAGCCCTTACCGCGCCTTCACGTCGATCCCCCTCGTTTTGTCGGCGAAAATGCTGAGGATTGGATTCATAAAATCCAACACTACTACAATAATCAGTACATGCCGCTCCATGATCGTTTATACCTGACCCAATTCTTGTTTGATCATCCAGCATCGGAGTGGATGACGTACTGGGAGGAAAACAATAAAGGCAAAGGTTGGGAGGATTTCTTGGTGGCAGTCTATTACCATTTTTCTCCAGATTTAACAGAAATGGCCGTTGAAAGGCAGTTAGTCTCCCTCGATAGCGAAGAGGTTGTTATTGCTAATGATACAAGCACACCCTCTTCACTCAAGGAGCCTCCATGCAACGTCATCCCAATTGAGAATTTGGAGGAGACAGTGAATGACGTTAATGTAGTTGATGCACTCATCGCTAAGGTTGGAGGGTTCATTGCTCGTTCTTTATATGAATCTAGGCAGTCAGCTACCTTTGGAGTGGATGATAATGCAGACGATTTCTTTCTTGATGAGTTTCATACCAACACCTTCGAAGATAATGGTACTCCTTTGATTGATCGTGCCCAACTTGGTGAAGTTCCATTGGCTATTGAGTCTCTTCCAATACAGAATTTGCTTAATGGTGATCCAGAACTGTGCGAGTCAGGACTATCTATGGGCGATGGCCGCTCGATTCCCCTGCGAGACAACCCTCTGCATTTGGGCAGAAATCCTACCATAGGTTGGAGACTGCCACCTGACCGAACGACCTGCTGTGGTCATGTTGCTACTGCTCCTGCCGTGGACTCACTGCTGTCATGGATCAGCACTGTTGTCATAAACACGCAGCCAGTGTTTCAATCCTTGTCTCGACCACGCCGAGTACCGAGAGAATCCTGGAGGCATTCTGATACGGAAGCAAATTGGCAGGTGTCGCCGACTCTCTCTACCGCTTCAACACGATGGGGGTGTGAAATTCTTCGGTTTGATGTGAAGCAAGGAGTGCTCATTTTTTACCCCGGAGATTTTATGAGTATTGTCTGTGGTGCATTTAAATGGCAATATGACCGTCCATTTTACTTGACTAACGGCAAAGCACATCATGTTGAAGGAGTTTGGGGTGATGCAACGGTCCTCCTTAATCTATACGGCGATGCTCGCATCTTACCACCGGGCGATCCATTGTCCAGCCGAGCCTTGAATTATGGGTTGTCCGACATTGAAGTTATTGGAAGAGAAAGTAGTGATGTTAATTTGAAGAAAAGGAATGATGTTGGTGCTAATGGAGACGAGCTTGATGAGAATGACGAGTTATTCCACAAAAATGACTTTTCTATGCAAACGCAGGCACAGTTAACAGCATGTTATTATCAGAGAGGACCTGATTTGGTGGTTGTGGTGTTCTCTAATGGGGTATTTGCATTTTATTGGATGCTTGATTTTGTTTGCCTTTACTTGCTATCAATTTCACGAGAGAAAATCACTATAGCTGTTCTTATTATGCCTTCCACCTTGAGGACAAGGTGATTTTCAACAGCGGGAGAGTTGATAGGGTCCTCGATTTAGTGAATCTCGCTGAAAATCATCTCCAGTATCTTTTATTTGATTTGATTTAGTATCTCTTATTTTAGTTAGTTATATTCCATATTTTTTGTAATCTTTTATTATCTTTCTTGATTAGCAAGATATGTTTAGGGTTTAGAATTCTATAAATTATAGAATTCTCTAGTATTTTGATTCATTGAGAAATAAAGTATAACTTGTTCTCATTCCCCGGTTCTGGCGGAAATCGCCCCCTAGGACCTCAACTAGGGTTTATCTTCCTTTTATTCTCGTTTCAAACGTGCGTGCTCAATCCCAATAGAACAAGGTTCTATCAGACTACTAGTAGAAAACTAGTGAACAAGGGGAGTCAATGTCGACCATTTATAAAAAAGTGTCTTAAACAATGCATAAATATGTTTATATAAGGATATGGACTTAGAATTGGATTAATATAGATTAGTCAATTACTTATAATTAAGCTATAATTAAATTAAATCATAAGTCTATTGGACTAGTGGTAATGTGGTCATTTATCTACTTGACCTTTTATCTACTTATATTTCTCCATGAAGAAGAACGTGATTAAGACAGAAAAGTCACCTACTAATAGTGAAATCAACAATCTAATTAACACGCGACAACTGCGAGAATGAAACAACACAACTCAACTTACAAATACAAATGATCATGAATTATGATCATTTGTATGTATTTCCACTATACTCATTAGATTAATACACATAAATTCCTAACAGTTTCCATGTGATATCATACTATAATGCAATGTCAAATAGTGTACAACCTTATAACTAACTCAATAATATTAATAATAATAATAATAATAATAATAATATCTAAGCACCTTACTGCACGGAGTAGTAACTTTCCATAGCTAATTTAAAAGATATATACTTCTCTCCGTTGGGGTCACTTCTAACACCTCATTAATTCTTATTATTTGATATTAGCTTATGAATTCTTATAGTTTAAGAAGAGCATCAATAACGTTGCAATGTCGTTCCGTTCCGGGGGAACAGAATAGCGTCGGCACACCTTCATTTTCTCATTATTTTTATTTTATTTTTTTTGTAAACCGTATAGTACTAGTAGTTTATTTTTGTCTCTGAACTTTGAAACTTACATTAGAAAATGAGGAAAAGTTGTAAAATTAATTCAAGAAATACTAGTAATAATTTATTACTATAACCTTTTGAAACATAATGTTGTTATTAATTTAGTAGTATTATATTACTCCGTATATTAATTACTAATAGAGTATGCTTGACAGCTACAATATCTCTTGTGTTGAGCTCTTTTGTGCTGTTGTGATTCTGCAATTTGGTGACTCATCATTGCACACACACTGCGCTTTAATTTAATACTACTTCACACAAACAAGATTGCTAAATGCAATTTTGAATATAGTAGTATTTGGTTAGTGCGCAGAATATAAATTTATTACTATTATTTTAAATATAATTAAGTAAAAAGTGATTCAAAAGCGTGCACAAGATTTTTACGTGAGAATATCACGATAATTTTTCGTTTTTGCAAATGATTAATCATCTGTTTAACTCTTTTGACATAAGAAATCAGGTAGTTATTATGATTACTACCAAAAAACGATTGTTCAGACTATTATGGCAGACAAAGATAAATTCTGCAGCTTAATTACTTTGATCTTTGTCGGCCCAATTACCAAATATAACATCATTCTTTATCTCTGTTTTCTTTTTTTAATTTATGGCGTGGGATAATAACTTTTCAAATCATCTGTCTTCAATCAATATTTTAGAATATACGCTATGTTTATTAGGAACTTTTGATATGTACAAAAAAAAAACTCCCGATATTGATTCTAATTTTTTGCACGAGTTTGGATTTTATACTTAAACATCCACCGTATAAAATGTAAACTTGATTGAATGCTATTAAATTCGACTGGATATAAATTTAAAGATCAAGTCACAATGGACTCAAGTTTATAATCTTTGCTCTTAAAAATTACTCCCTCCGTCCCGCTTTAGCAGTCCCGGTTGAGTCGGGCACATGTTTTAAGGGGTATTTAAGTGTGTAATAAATAAATGATATAGTGGAGGTTGGGTCCCACTTTTAAACAACTTTTTTACTTTTAAGTGTGTAATAAACAAATGATGTAGTGGAGGTTGGGTCCCACTTTTAAATGATGTAATAAATAAATTGATGTAGTGGACATCAATTTTTATGCACCGAGTTCAACCGGGACTCCTAAAGCGGGACACCCGAAATTGATCAACCGGGACTGCTAAAGCGGGACGGAGGGAGTATCATTTATCGATTAGTCAACTTGCACACATCAATACTATTTATATCTTAATTTGGCGTCTGAAAACTAATCATTTAATTAGAAGTTTGCTAGACAATATATAGGAGATGGATTGAAGTGGGTCATTGACCGACTAATATCGTTGAATTGGGTTTTGAATTTGTTATTGACCTAAGATGGCTCTGCTCTAATACCACGGTCGACTGGATTCAAACTTTCCAAATTCTTTCCATATTTAAAAGTTCAACACTAAAATCGGAGAAGCTGTGAGATAGGAGTACTATTAATAGGAGTACATTTGAAAATTATGCCAGACTCGTAAGTCGTAACAATGAACAATGTCTAAATATAAATATTACGATAATAATACTTCTATTTATTTATTTATTTATTTATTCTGGTTTTATGATCATTAGAGCATCCGCAGCGGTGAGCATGACAGCGTCCGTCAGTCCGTGCCAGCGGCACGACACCGCTGTCCGCCGCTGCGCTCTTGCCGCTGGCGCGGCGCTGCTCAATACATCGAGCAAGTCCGTGCCAGCGAGCAGCGTACGTGGCAGCCTCCCATTGGCCAACGGCATAGCCGTTAGCAATTTCAATTTTAATTTTTAGTATTTTAATTATGTAATTTTTAATTTTTTTATAATTTGTAATATTATTCCGGGTATTTTTAATGCATTTTAATTTTGTGGAAATGTTTTTATTTAAATTGATTAATAGAATGGTTGGACCCTTGAGCTTGTCCTTGCGGAAGAGCACGGATGTGGGTGTTGTGCTCTTGCCTAAGAGCAGGGAGTAAAAGTGGGCCCGGACCCACTTTTATTAATTTTTTACTCACTGCTCTTCCCCAAGAGCACAACACCCACATCCATGCTCTTCCGCAAGGACATGCTCAAGGGTCCCATCATTCTATTATTCAATTTAAATAAAAATATTTCCACAATATTAAAATGCATTAAAAATACCCGCAATACTATTACAAATTACAAAAAAATTAAAAATTACATAATTAAAATCCTAAAAAATAAAATAACATAATTAAATTCATAAAATTTAAAAAAACCCACTACTCGTGGCCGAATTTCGCCCAAATGTGTTTGATTAGGTCTTCTTGTAGCTCAATGTGGGTTCTGGTATCGCGCATTGTGTGTCTTGTTTCGATCCTCTCGTCCACCGTCGTATGCATACCTCGGCGTGGAGGAGACCTCGCGGTTGAGCTTGCGGCTTCATCCTCGTAGTAAAAGTTAGCCGCTCTCGGTCCTTCGTCAGCTATAATCATGTTGTGCAAGATAATACAGGTGTACATGATGTCGGCGATATTCTTAACGTACCACAGCCGAGACGGGGCCATCACAATGTTGAATTGGGCTTGAAGGACCCCAAAAGCTCTTTCGACGTCTTTCCGAGCAGACTCTTGATGCTGCGCAAAAAGAACCTGTCTCGGGTCTTGCGGATTGCTAAACGTCTTCACGAAAGTCGACCACCTTGGGTAGATACCATCGGCGAGATAGTAACCCATGTGGTATGCATTTCCGTTGACGGTGAAGTCGATCACCAGTGCTACACCATTCAAAACATCATTGAAGAGTGGTGAATAATAGAGCACGTTCAAGTCGTTGTTGGATCCGGCAATACCGAAATATGCATGCCAAATCCATAGGCGGTAGTCGGCAACCGCTTCAAGGATAAGCGTTGGGCCGCCGCCTTTGTGGCCGCTTAAGTATTGCCCCCTCCAAGCAGTCGGGTAATTCTTCCACTTCCAATGCATGCAGTCAATGCTGCCAAGCATACCGGGAAAACCGTGGACTGTTTCGTGAAGATGAAGCAACCGTTGACAATCATCGGTGGTGGGTGCCCGAAGGAATTCCTCATCGAAGAGGTCAGCTGTTTGCCTAGTAGCAAGTTGTCGGATGGCACAAGTACACTTCTGCAACGCTGAGAGACTTTGCCGACCGATTGCGTCTCTACGTGATTGAAAGTATTCAACACGGGCGGACAATGTGTTGACAATACACCTAAACAACTGTTTTGACATGCGAAAACGGCGCCGAAAGTAATCTTCCGGAAACCGTGGCTGGCTGGAAAAATAGTCGGCAACGAGCCTTTCGTTGGCTCTCCCCCGGTCACGAGGGATGTAGCGGCGAATTGATCTAGTTGGTCGAGGAGGAGGGGCGGGGGTAGTGGCGGCGACATAGACTTCATAGGCGGCACGATATTGTTCATAGTATTCTTGTTCTTCGCGCTCTGCTTCTGCACTAATATCGGTGAAATCCATTTTTTAATTTTTTAGAGAGAGTTTGAGTGAGAGAGGAAGATATAGATGAGTTGTATGAAAAAATATGAATGAGATATGATTTGATGTGAAAAATGGATGATGAATGTGTGTATTTATAGATGATTTTGGGATTTAAAAAAATAAAAAAAAATCAAAAAAAGGTAATAAAACGACTATATTTTTGGGAATCTAAATATTTTTTTAATTTTTTGGTATTATTTTCGATTAAAAAAAAGAAAATCCAACGGATAATCCGTTGACGAATAGAAACGCGCGACGTTGCCTGCTCAGCGGCACGGACGAGCTCGATGCATCGAGCAGCGCCATGCCAGCGGCGGACAGCATGTTGCCGCGCCAGCGGCACGGACGCCGTCCGTCCCAGCGAGCACCGCTGCGAAATTATCTGGGTTTGACACCTCGGTCTCGAACTTTTAAATTTATTTATGTTTCGATCCCTTATTTTATTAATGATCTCATTCCTATGTACGTGTCGCTCAATTTTCGTTATTGTGTAAATAATTTTATTTTTTAAAATTTTAAAATAGACTACTCATGAGAAAGGGTTAAAATATAGTCTAGTTTATACATGATTTATTTTTGTGACATGAATTTTGCTTTCCAACTTCTTTCGAAGCTGTAATTGAAGTATCGATCAGACGTGACACATATTTGGAGTAATAATTATATTGTGGCATACAACCATGACGAAAGGATATGGGCTAGATTAGATTAATATGGATTAAATAATTATAGTTGGGCTACAATTATAATTAGTCCATAAGCCCAACAATCATGAAACCCTAATGACTCTTTGTCTATATAATGGTTATTTATTCTCCATTGTGGATGATGAGAAATAGCGTAACATTAGAGAGAAAATACGTAAAGCTCTGTAGAGAGAATTTCTAGCTTTCTTCTACGGAGCAATTGTACCGGGATAGTTCCTGCATCGGATTGGATTGCACGTGGACCTCGATAGTAGTGGATTCAACTTGCAGGATTCAATCGAAGAAGAACAACACAACAAGTAAGATTTAGTTCCGTTGTGTGTTACGTGCTCAACTTGCAATATGATTATGAATCTAGATCTGTTATTCTTGTATGCAATTTTCGTTATTGTGTAAATAACTTTATTTTT
Source organism: Salvia splendens (assembly GCF_004379255.2). NCBI lineage: Eukaryota > Viridiplantae > Streptophyta > Magnoliopsida > Lamiales > Lamiaceae > Salvia > Salvia splendens. The sequence continues at coordinate 9,255,543 of NC_056047.1, read as the reverse complement.
TTAAATTTTAAAATAGACTACTCATGAAAAAGGGTTAAAATATAGTCTAGTTTATACATGATTTATTTTTGTGACATGAATTTTGCTTTCCAACTTCTTTCGAAGCTGTAATTGAAGTATCGATCAGACGTGACACATATTTGGAGTAATAATTACTATTGTGGCATACAACCATGATGCATTGAACATTGCCTTTTTTTCTCTTTTCTAATTTGTGGAAGGAAACAAAATATTTCTAGCAATGCATATACACAATATGCACACGTAAGTTGTTTACAGCGTTATGTCGAATTTAATAGATAAAAAAAAAGCGTAATGTCGAAAAACAATAAATTGGAATCAAAAGTTAATTTAATAATATAATTTTCGTTTTTAATTTATTAATTTACGATTAAATATTTTATTCGAAATTAAAATATACGAGTAATTAATAAAAGGCGAAAGAAATTGAACGGCTCATATAATCTGCCTTCAAGCAGGCAAAACTCCCACAGTCCCACTGATCGCGGCGCAGCCATCAGCTTAAAGTCGTGTCTGCGGCCACACGTGTTTCGCGACAATGAACAAATGTCATGCAAAAGCGCATTTTGCTTCCCTTCATTAATGATTTGTACACCATATTTTAATTTCTATCATCCTTATTTAACGGATTTTTAAAGTAATTTATTGTTTTATTCAAATTCTACAGGGATACCTAATGAAAAAGTATTCTAAAGAGAGCTTTTTTAAATAAAAACTTTGACAACTAAATGTATATTAGTGTAGTGATATATTAATATCAATTTACATAACAAAAAATAGTACTATCAGTTAATGATATTGATGAATCAATATTGAGTCAAAATTTGATATGTTTCATAATGTTAACTGATAAATGTATTTGCAAACTAATAACTCTATATTCTAACTTTAAGAAAAATTCAATCATGATCCATCTCCAAAATATAGTAGTATAAGGAAATAAAGATGCGTATTTGCTACATTTTATTTGCTCTTTTATTTCCGTTGCACAACTAGAGCTCACTTGAAGTTTTTAGTTCTGAAAAAAAAAATTATTAGTAATTTTGATGAATATTTCAAATCTTGTTTTATATGTAAGACAGCCCAAAAATATGTTCTCAAGAAGAAAAGAGAACTGAAAGTTTCAGCAAAAATAATGAATGTTGGACTAGTGTTTTTTAAAAATTGAATGCAAGAACTATATAATTATTTTTCGTACAATCGACCCTATGATTTATGGAGTATATATTTATGTTACGTGGCCAAAATAAAAAATAATAAGAAATCGACAAGACTAAAACTAACTTTTTACTTGAATTGTTGCTGGAGGGAATTATGACTTTAATATTGAGTTATAGTTACGCAATCCTATGATTTGTCATGGTAGCGCCACTGATTGATCTCTTAATAAATTGTACACAACCTAACTTTTATAAAGAAAACTGACAAATCTTTTAAATAATCCAGTTCAAGCAAACTTCATGTGCAATTATTTGCATAATTTTTATGATTATAATGTGGATGAACTTATACGTTTTCATCACATTTTGCGGGAAATTTTTAAATGGAATTAAATAATTGACGATAGCCCTCTCTTTTCTCTCGTACAAAACATTACTGCAATTATTTATTTTGATATGGTTCGTTTAGTTTTCAAATGTGTGCTTGAACTCTCACACAAATTATGATTTAATTACTATATCAATGTAAGCAACTGCGCCTTTTTCTTATTCAAAAATAAAATGAATTATTTACATGATAAGATGTTGGTTAAATTATAAATATCCAAATCATTATTGTTCCAATATTTCTCCTGAATGGAATTATTGCTAAACTTCCGATCATTATGTTCTTTGTCTATTTTATTATCTGCTTGAAAGTCTACAATTATGTGCTCCAAAGTCAATCCACAATTCTAATCCAACAAATGCAATATCGTTGACGGAAAATGATAAATAATTCAAGTAGTATTTGTTAATATGATATCTCTTGTAATAAGAAATTAATTCTCATCTAACTAATGCAATGGTCAATGAAAAAAATGCAAGTAGTATTTATTATTATATCTCGTATAAAACGAAAATAATTACTAATCTAAGTAATTAATGCAATGGAAAATGAAAAATAATGCAATTAGCATTTATTATTAATATATCTCATGTAAAAAAAATTAATGTATGTCAGACAAACAGAATTTTGTTGCGTATACCACAAATTTAATGTTCGTATTACTATTTATAGTTGGAATTTATGATTTAAAATCTCTAATAAATCGTACTCCGTATTAAATTAAAGCTTATCGATAAACTTTGTCTAGTAAACCGATGCAATTAGTCAACTTGTTGAAAGTATTTACCATTTTGCTTTGATATATTTTCATTCGTATATATACTGTATTTGTGTATTGCTAGAAATATTTTTTTTACCTTGGTAATAGATTTACACATATACTATATGTGAATTTTTTTTTATAGAATCTATATTACACCTTTTAAACTTTATTACAATAGCTAGCTTTTATTAAATCGTTTACAATACTGTATTTACATCAATCAATTAATGGCTATGAATGTAAAATAATACTCCTACTACTCCCCATTATATATATGACGTGATTCGGATTCCGAGTAATAAAAGCATTGACATTTTCAAATTTGTAAAAGTCTCCCCATTATATATATGATGTGATTCGGATTCTCAACAACCATATAACAAAGAAAATGTAATTTTTTTACACCATCTTCACCATAATAAATAAATTGAATTCTAGTTCAATATTAACACTTCTTTACATTATGGTCACGTCAGTTAATTAATTAATGAAGCTTAAAGCCCATAACCATAACCGAACAATCTGCTTTAAAGATCTTTGTTGTTACAATATATTTTTCTGCTTCTGCAAGTCAACATTGCTAATTATGTGTTTTGGAGTTTAGTAGTAAATCATAATTTTATTGCGGAAAAAATATAAAGTAATAATGGTAGATGGAATTAGATGTGGAAAGGGCGTTGAGAGAGACAGCACAAAAGCTCATCCTCTGGTATTGAGCAGATGATTATATTCGAGATCAACGGTCATGATTTAATCTCATAGGAAAAGTTATTCTTTTATCAGAATATCTCTGTTAAAACAAAAAATATAAGTTGGTTATTGACCGTTAAAGATTGTAAAAGATATTCTTTTCTTGTCAAATGACCAAGTGCTGCCTCACACAAGAAAAACTTAAAATAAAGTTAAAATATGATGGGATTTAACATAGTATTTTTCTAAAATAATGTAGATCTGCGAATAGGACACTTGAAAGATGACAAAAACTATTTTCCAGTAATGAAATCGTGTATTAGACATGAGTATCCAATTGAGTTATTATAGCTAACGAAAATATCTGTCGAAACAAAGTAATTGGCATGAATTGACCTTCTTAATGAAAGCAATAAATATATATTGTTAATGTGAAACTTCTATTTTATAATAACAACCATAAATGATAAAATCGTTGCATTAAAAGTATAAAACCATTATATTCACAATAAAAATCATTTTACTCAGAAAATAATGACAATAAACACAAGTTCGCGCAATTAATCTTTCTGTTCGAATGACATATAGAGAACATTTTTTTTGTCCGCAAACTTTGCTACCTTAATTTTGGTCTGTAACATTTAAAAATATGTCCATTAACTTTGATGTAATATCGTTTAAACTACTTTTTCGTCGTTTCAAACCTTTTTTTAAAAAAACACCTTCAAGCCCATGAAGGGCATTTTAGTCTGTTTATTCTCTCTTCTTCATTAAATATTTAATTTATCTCTCTTAATTTTTTTGCCCCTTTCTTCCTTCTCTTTTCAATTCTATCTTCTTCCCCATTTTTTCCTTCTCCTAATTAATAAAGGGGACCGAAAGATAAGTTAAATATTTTAATAAAGAAGAGAGACTAAATAGACTCTAATTAATGTCCTTCTTGGGCTTGAGGTGTTTTCATCCAAAAAAAGTTCAAAATAGTGAAAAAGTAGCTCAAACGATATTATATCGAAGTTAATGAATCTCGGAACATATTTACAAATGTTACGGATCAAAATTGATAACTTGACAAGGTTCATAGACAAAAAATGGTTCCCTCTTTAAAATGTAGTTTCACATTTGAACACCTTGATCAATATATGTTTATGTGTTTGCTGATAAGGACTCAACCCCGACGCACCAACCGTATCAGGAACACCATGCAGACGTGCATGACAGCCGACAGACAGGAGGAAGAGAAGCAAGGAGGAAGAGTCTGATGCAAGCGAGAAGGGACAGACCAAGAAGAGCGGTGTCAAGGCCCACAAAGTTCAAAGATTTCATATCTCACTAAAGATTAGATTATATCTTGTTTTATTTGCTTTCCTTATTTTCCGAACAATTCCTAGCGTAGATCTTTAATTTTATTGTTAAATTCTTTTCGGGTTTTCTTCTTGATTCTTTCCCGAATCGTAGAGTCGAATCGAGCAGGGTCCGAACTCTATAAAATAGAGTTCATTAGAGAGTCAAAATATCGAGAAGAAGAAATAAAAAGCTTATTCTCGAAACCCTAGTTCTTCATTTTCCGCCACTCTCTTTATTCCTGCCAATAATCTCTGCAAAACAGGAGCTCCGATCCTCCGATAGGTCTCTATGGCCTATCATCTGGTGCTTTACATTGAGTTCTCTTCTCCCAAATTGCTACAACTGATCCTCCACTGACACCGAGATCCCTCCACCAAAATCCTATTACAACGAAAAACTTACTCAGATGCTCTTCGACATGAAAATCCGCTATGCTGGGCAGGACAAGAGGTTGATGTCCAACCAGTTTGATCTCGAGGCTTTCTCTCGCCGGCAAGAGGCGACGAACCGAAAGATAGAGGAGAGCCTTGCACTGCTGATTGACGCAAGCCTGGGGAATCGGCCAACTGCTCCTGCCGCCCCAGCACCGACCACACGGGGGTGGAAACTACCACCATCCCTCGTCCAACCACCGACGGGCGTCGAAACGGAGCCCCTCGCGAAGGTTAAACCGAAGGCTCCCCGTTTCAATGGAGAAAACACCACGGATTAGATTCGAAAAATCCAATGTTATTTCAACCATCACATCACCCCACTCCAAGACCGAATTTACGTGACGGCATATTTGTTCGACCACCCAGCCTCGAGTTGGCTGACTTACTGGGAGGATAACTGTAAGGATAAATCTTGGGATCTCGATCAAGGATCACAGAGTCAGATGTCGAGAGTGCAAACATGGTAATCATAGGCGATGTTTCGAGCGTTCACGTGATCGGTCCAAAATTGCGACCGAGGTCTATTCGCTTGCAAGGGCATATCAATGACTCCGAGATATCCGTATTGATTGATGGTGGCAGTACACACAACTTCATCAAGCCCACCATCGCGGAACAGCTAAGTCTCCCTATTCACTCTTTTACTCTTTTCCGTGTTTTTGTGGGCAATGGGGCCTCTCTGCGTTGTGATTATGCGTGTCTAAAAACCCCCCATTTTGTTGTAAGGTCATGCATTCGACATCAACCTTTTCATACTACAGGTTGAAGGACCGGATGTGATTCTCGGAGTCCAATGGCTCCAGGAACTCGAGGATGTTACCAAGAACTACAAGGAACTGACCATGAAGTTCAATTGGGGTGACCGTCAGGTTTCTTTGCGTGGGGATGGAGCAGCCCCGTGCCGAATTTCATACACCAACTTATTCTCTCTGATGGGCCAGGAGCCGGATTGTATAGTGTTCGAAATCGATAAAGTTCGAAATATTAATTATTTCAAAATCGATAAAGTTCGAAATTTTGATTTTTCTTACATTTTACTATTACCATAATCACAAATAATGACAAGGTGTGAGCAGCCCAAGAAAACAATAAGTTCAGAATATTAATTGTTTCAAAAAGAAATCAGATTACCAAAATGATTTTGTATACTGAACTAGTCGCCAAATACTGCATGTGCAGCCGAATTTGTTGAACCTCTCAACATCATAAAATTAATTTTAATCTTTATAGTATTACTGCAGTATTCTTCACATTCTCATTTTATTTTTATTTATTTGACTTAATTACCCTATTAATATGTGAGCATAATGATGATTCATTCCAAGTAAATTATCTATATTATTATTAATTTTTAAAGAATATTTTTTTCTTGTTAATTTCATAGTTGTCTCATATATTTAAGCATCTCATTGTAATTGTTCTAGTTATAGACGAGTTTAGCTATTAAAATAATAGTGGTAACTCATGAATAACATAATAAATAAAACTTCATCTTACAACAGCGAATCCTCAATTAGCTAATCGTTTCTCAATATTATATATAAAAATATAGTACCACATCGCTAATTATATCGGTTATCACACATCATTTTCCATGCAGATACGGATGGCATCTTCAAATCTCGTAAACCATTTGATATGATCATGACAGCCATGACAAATCAAATAATGAAAAATCTTGATATATAATGATTTTGACTAATCAGTATAGTACTCCCTCCGTCCCAAGCTACTTGCACTTATTTCCTTTCTGGGTGTCCCAAGTTACTTGCACTCTTTCCATTTTTAGTAAAAATTATCAACTACAGCCGTAATATTTGACTTTGTCTATCACTCATTCCTTAATCCCCGTGCCGAACAGGAAACGTGCGAGTAGCTTGGGACGGAGGGAGTATATAACTTCAATAATTAGGCTAACTTATACAAGTGACCTTAATTTGTAGATGATGATTGTATTTTACCAAAATAAGAATCATACTCTGGCGCATTATAATGTCCCGTTTTAATTCGGTTTAAACTTTTCGGTTCAATCTTTTGAGAACAGTGAAGAAAAGTGAGTAAAAAACAATTAATGAATTGCAAATCTTAGTTTTATAGTATATTAATTTCATACAAGTATAATGATCCAATAGAGTGGGAGTTCTACTTACCCAAAATGTAAAAAGTATATTCAGATTTTAATTACTGATGTACTACTAAAATGGAAAATCAAGACATTATATTGCATAAGAATAGCTAGTTTGTTTCAGCTTTATTCCATATACCCACATTTTTTTAGAGTTCGAATACAGTACATATTTTTCACAAGCTTACTCCCCTAGCCACACAGCCCATTGTATGAAATACACTCAAACAGTGTGTCAATTTTCAAAACCTATGCAAGAAAAATTACACCTTCTAATTAAACCATCTTATTTGGTACAAATACTGAAATACATATGTATAGGAGGAGACGAAAATGTAGCCTACAACTAGCGGCGAAAATTTGAAGCCTATAGTATTTGGGGTTGTAGAATTGAATAAGAGAGATAAAAAATATAGTTGGGCAATAAAAGCAGCAGGATTTTGTTTTGAAAAAATGAAGAATAAAATTAAATTCCTGTCACAACATCGTATTTCAAATCCTAGAGATGAATAAAGAGGAAAATTGGTGGTCACGCATTAAAATCAGATAATAAAGTGGGATATAGAGATAAGAAAAGGCATCTTTGCGGCAAAATGGTGATGTGGTATTGAAATTGAAGTATGAATCTGTGATGGTGAAGTTTTATCATAAGAGAACTACTTTCAAAATAAAATTTTTGAAAGAATAAAAAATCATCACATGAAATTCGGTTATTTAAAATCATTATGTTTTCTGTTATTATTTGAAAAAAATAAACATTTTGTGCTGAAACAGTTGATGGTCCCCACCCCAACAGCCTTAAAAAGTTGCAGTTAGTTGTGAGACTTACTCACTGTAGACTGTAGACGCTCTCTGTCTATTTAATGTCGCCACCCCCTTCATTCGCTTCTCATTCCATCTCAATATTACTCTCTCTTCCAACTGCTCTCTCTCCAGATTTCAGCTCAAAGGTAACTCTCTCTCTCTCTACAAGTCAAGATTCTTGAATTCGCCACAAAAGGCTATTAACATGCAACTGTGTTTTCTCCTGCAGAAAAAGAATGGCAGTTCTCGCCCTCCTCTTCCTCGGTTTTCTAGGAACGGCCTCGTTCGTCCGCGGCGACGCCGGCGGTTGGACTTCCGCACATGCAACATTCTACGGCGGCAGCGACGCCTCCGGCACAATGGGTGAGCCTAAAATTAAATTCAACACCATTTTTTGCATGCAGAGAATAAAACTGTTTTCTGACTGCGACATTTCGTCGAACAGGTGGCGCGTGCGGCTACGGGAACCTCTACAGCCAGGGATACGGCACCAACACCGCAGCGCTGAGCACCGCCATGTTCAACAACGGCCTCAGCTGCGGCTCCTGCTACGAGATCCGCTGCGCCGGCGAGAAGAAGTGGTGCCTCCCCGGATCTATCACGGTGACCGCCACCAATTTCTGCCCGCCCAACAACGCCCTCCCCAACAACGCCGGCGGCTGGTGCAACCCTCCGCTCCACCACTTCGACCTCTCTCAGCCAATCTTCCAGCACATCGCTCAATACAAAGCCGGAATCGTCCCCGTTTCTTACCGGAGGTTAATCCCTAAACCCTAGCTCCCCCCAATTTCGATTTTTAAAACACCTAATTTTTAAATCTACACATTTGCAGAGTGGCCTGCAACAGGAAGGGCGGGATTAGGTTCACCATCAACGGCCACTCCTACTTCAACCTCGTGCTCATCACCAACGTCGGCGGTGCCGGCGACGTCGTCTCCGTCTCAGTCAAGGGCTCAAAATCCGGCTGGCAGCAAATGTCGAGAAATTGGGGACAGAACTGGCAGAGCAACTCGAACCTCAACGGCCAGAGCCTCTCCTTCAAGGTCACGACGAGCGACGGCCGCACTCTCGTTTCCAACAACGCGGCGCCGGCGAGCTGGTCATTCGGCCAGACCTTCGCCGGAGCTCAATTTTGATTAAAAAATTAAGTGTGGTGCTTTTTTTATTTTAAAAAAATATAGTATGGTCACGTCACGTTTTTTAGTACTAGTGAGACTATTTGTTATGTGTGAAATTGGGATAGGACTAGTTTTATATGGTCCTCTTTGAAAACGCCCAATTTATGATGGGTGTTTTTTTAGTACTTTTATCTTTTTCTGTGTGTTTAAAGAAGAAGAAAATGGGTGAGGTGGTATAAGGGTGTACCGCCCGCTTATTAAGTAGTACTGTTTGGATGGCTTTTTTAATACTCCTGAGTTCGGCTTTGATGGCTGAAATTTGAAGTTGGGCTTGTTTTGTAAGCTCAATTTTTATAGTAACGAAATTAAATTTCTAGGTTTTATTCCATGTAATTTGAAGCAACTTTTTTTTTTGTCAAAGAATTTAATTTCCTTAACTAAATTCATCTGATTTTATATTTCGGTTCGGTTAGTTTGCACATTAAATTACATTTTTAGTTAGATAAATTATTAATTAACATATAAAGCAATATGGTAAAAAAAAAAAACTAGTACTCCCAGCATATCACCAAGACATTATATTTAAATAATATTATCGAATTTTCATGCTTTAAATTCCTGTATCAGTTTTCAAATTCAGTTTTAGAAATATTCAACTTAATTTCATTAAAATGGAAATCTCATTTCTACATGTAAATTAAGAAGCCTATCGTTTTGGGCAACTGCAACTTTTGGAGTTCTCAAGAGACATGCTTGCCATTGAGGAAGAGCATTTGTGTTTTGTTGGATTAATTTATCTAATTAATAATACTATATAACAATGAATACCAATATAGCACTTCCTTCAAAAAAAAAAACCAATATAACATGATGAGGCAATAGTATACTTAGAATTTATTTAAATAAAACTCCAAATTCATGGAAACCTCAATTCTCAACCTATGATCTTTGTTAACTATACTAATAAACTTAAAAAATTAAATATTAAAATAATTATAAAACCTAAATGAGTGTAATAAACTCTGATTAGTAATTCCAAAGTAATTAAAAATGCTAAGAAGGTAAGGAACTAAAAATGCCAATGGAAGAATGTTTCCTCCCCCGCGAGGCAAAAATCAAATTAAATAAAATTGAATTTTGAATCTCAAATGCTCCTTTAATCACTAATCATATCCAATTTTTCTCTTAATAACTAATATTATTACTAATGAATAATCATTTTATCATTTCTTAGTTAAGAAATACTCCAGTAACACTCATAACTTCGTGTAACCACATATCTTATAAATTCATTAACATCCACAACCTTATCCACACCTATGTCTTACCTTCTATTATTACCGGGCTTATCTCTTTTTATACACTTTTTATTTCTTACACTTATTAAATTGATTTTTATTTGACATAAAATACGAATTATAACCATTTACAAAAAGAAAACACAAAATAACGCAAAATATAAAAACAAAAAGAAACTACAAAAATTAAAAGGAGTGAGTACTTTGTCTTTTGAGTTTCGATGCAAATAACTATTCTACGTCAGAACTCAATGTCCACATTTCTCGGATTAAAATAATAAATCTAGTTAGTGGACAAGTTAAAAAGATTTGATTAGTCTTCAACATCATTTTTAATATTTTTTTATATTTGTAATTTCCTCTATATTGTTTTTTTAAATTTGAATTAAAATATGCATTAATTATGAAAAAGTAAAAAATATATACATATATCATTAATATATGATCATAATTATGCACGTTCCATGTACTATATATGCACCCATATATTTTAATTAAATACATAATTAAACCGATTTTAACTTAAGTAAAATAATTTTTAGTTATACAAAATCTGTTCACATATATTTATTGTATTTTTTACTACTATTAAGTATCAACTACTCCCTCTGTACCATTAGAAATGAAACGTTTTCCTTTTTGGACTGTCCCATTAAAAATGAAACGTTTCTAAAAATAGAAACAATACTCTCTCTACTTTTTCTTCTCTCTTACTTTACTCTCTTTTCATTAACTCACAAAACAACACTACATAAAATCATGTGCCGAAAAGTAAATGTTGCATATTTAATGGGACGGAGGGAGTATTAAATTTTGAAATCGAAGAGTGAAAACTAAAATCCCATTTCTGTCGCTATCTTAACTGATTTTCCGTTCTCGAGTCAACAAACAAATGCGGATTTCCAATGCTTTAAAGTCTCTGTGACACCTTGCTTTTTCTTTCTTTTTTCTCATAACGTATTTTGATTTTGGACCCTTGAGTCCATTAGGTCATCCATAGTGGTGGCGGACATCGGGCGCGCTATTGTCCGTCAATGTAGCTCCGCGGACGACGCATCGTCCGTCATCCGCGCCATACGCTTAGTCCGTAGACGAAGCACTGACTATAGGGCATCATCCGCGTCATCTTCCGCCCACTGTGGGCGCCGCGGACGATGTAACGCGCTTTTGTTTTTTATTTTTTATTTTTTAAATTCGAAATTTGTCTATTTAAACTTCAATTGTCATTTTATTTTTCATACGAACATTTATCGCATCTCTCGTTTCTCTCATCTCTCACGTTTCTCCATCTCTCACAAACCAAAATGAACCACGACGACGACCAGAGTTCCTCGGAGGACGGTGGTCCGACCTTGACTCGAGCCTTAAATGCAGCCGTGAACGATGCAATGGCAAAATGCTTAGCCATAATGCAACGTGAGGACGCAGAGGCGGAGGCCACAGCGGCGGTGGCGGCGGAGCAGATCCCCAAGCCTATTCGACGTCGGACGTTTGTCCGACGCGACCACGCCGCAGCTCACGAACGTCTACGTACAGACTATTTTGCCGAGTAACCACGGTGGGGCCCGACTGTTTTCCGCCGCCGTTTTAGAATGCCTTGTTACCTTTTTCTCAGCATTGTCCAGACGTTACAGTCACGTGATGAATACTTCCAGTATCGGGAAGATGGCATCGGCAGACCCGGACTTACACCGTTGCAAAAGTGCACAGTTGCACTTCGTCAGTTGGCCTACGGCACTAGCGCTGACATGTTCGACGGGTACCTCCACGTCGGGGATGCAACAGGCTGCGAGTGCCTGAAGAGATTTTGTAGGGGAGTTGTCGAGGCCTACAGCGACGCATATTTGCGAAAGCCGACAACTGTAGATTGCCAGGGCCTAATGAGAATGCACGAGACGGCGCACGGCTTTCCTGGGATGCTAGAGAACATCGAATGTATGCTCTGGGCGTGGAAGAATTGTCTGACGGAGTGGAGAGGCCAATTCACTAGTGGAAACAAGGGCAGCCACCCGACGATGATCCTCGAAGCCGTTGCTGACCATCGGTTCTGGATCTGGCATGCTTACTTCGGTGTAGCCGGGTCGAACAACGACATCAACATCATCCACCCTCTTCACCGAGCAATGCAATGGCAACAGCCCGGCCATCGAGTTCACCGCCAACAGGCGCCAATACCACATGGGGTACTACTTGGCCGATGGCATATACCCAAGGTGGCCTTTTTTTCTGAAGACGAGCAGCTGCCCAATTGGTGAGAAGAGAGTTTTATTTGCGCAAATGCAGAAGGCGGCGCGGAAGGATGTAGAGTGGGCATTTGGTGTGCTCCAAGCACGGTGGAAATAGTGAAAGGGCTGGGCCGTCTCTGGTTCAAGGAAGTCCTCGCCGATGTCATATATGAGTGCATAATCTTGCACAACATGATAGTCGAACATGAAGGTGGGAGCATCACCGATTGGACCGATGACGAAAGTGCATCTAGCTCCTCCAGCACGGCGACCGAGCCCCCCGCTCGAGGATTACCGACGGGCATCAATGAGGTTCTATCTAGATAGGCCTCAATGCGCAACCAACTCGACCATGCGCAGCTCATGAACGACATGGTTGAAGAAGTGTGGGCCCGTAACCGCCGTCGCTGAGTTTGCGTATTTTTTTTTGTAATCCGTATTGTAATGTATTAATTTTATAAATGAAATGAAGGTTTTTCCCAATTTTTGTAGTTATTTAAGTATTCAAATAGAAGAAAATGCTTAGGTCGCGTCTTAGGGCGCACCACTGCAGGTGGAAGGGCAGGAGGATAAAATGCTAACGTGGCGGTGCATAGGACGGGCTTTAGGGTGCCCCTTACAGCTCCCCACTGTGGATGCTCTTATTGCAACTCATATTTACAGTTGCATATATAACCATAAAAACATCATTTAGTCAGAATTTCAAAACTTACAAATTTGCACCCTAATGTTTTTTCGACGTGCAAAGGATTTATGATAAAAATGTATGTAAAAGTTATACTACGAGACATAAAGTATTTAATCAAGTAATAATAATATTTTAATACTCCAGTTGTAAAGCTGGAGTGACTTAGAGATAAACTTAGGTTGGAGATGTTAGATATCTTAAAGAAGAAGATTAAGGTATTCTTTTTCCAAAAATTTTATCTTGCTACCGTAGTGTCTACGTGGAGTCGCGTAATACCTAAGACTAAAGTGATGTAGAGAGTCATAGCCTAATAATTTGATTTACTCTTTTTTTTTTTCCGGAAAAAGCTTACACAACAATTATGTGTAAGTGCAACTCAAGGCCTAACATGCCTAATTAATATACTATGATGCAATTTTATGATAGAAAGACATGATGTTTTTGGTCATTTTTAGAATACTGAAAATGAATTTAATTTGGGCTTTTAAATTTATAAAGCCCAATACAAAACGTCCATTCGGATATGGAGGTAAAGTCCATTAGTATGGTTGAATGGGCTCAAATTTTGAAGAGAAATTTATGGATTTTACTCAAATGAAAATTATCCCAAACAAAATAAGAAAAAAGAAAAATGATCCTCCACCTGCAAATTCCATCCCCGCCTAAATTGCAGCTCGCTCAAACCGCCGCCGTCGCCCGCTGCCTCTGCAACGGCTCTACTTCTTCCTCTACCGATTCCGGTCTCAATTTCCGCCGGAAGATTCTATACCTCCAATCCCTAAACGTTAACCACAAAAAGGCACTAGACCTAAACCCTACACTCCGCTCCACCCCTCTCTCCGCTCTCCATTCCATCACCCAATGCCTCTCCTCCATGGGGCTCGACATCGCCGCCGTCGGCCGCATCCTAGACATGCACCCGAAGCTCCTCACCGCCGATCCCTACGCCGACATTTACCCAATCTTCGATTTTTTGCTTCACACAGTCGAAATCCCCTTCCCTGAGATTAGGAAATCGATCACCCGTTGCCCTAGGATCCTCGTCTCCGATCTGGAAGCACAATTGAAGCCGGCATTCGAGTTTCTATCCGAATTAGGCTTCGTAGGGGCGAACAAATTGACGTCACAGACGACAGTGCTCCTGGTCTCGAGTGTGGAGCGCACGCTGATGCCGAAGATCGAATTTCTGACAAGATTGGGGATTGAGCATGTCGAGGTGAGGAATATGGTGCTCCGATCGCCGGGGCTGCTGACGTTCAGCGTGGAGAGGAATTACGCGCCAAAGTTGGAGTACTTTCTGAAGGAGATGAATGGAGATTTGGGGGAAATTAAGAGGTTTCCGCAGTATTTCTCGTTTAGTTTGGAGAGGAAGATTATACCGCGGCATCGGCTTTTGATGGAGCACGGTGTGTCAATGTCGTTGCCGGAGATGTTGAAAGTTAGCGACGGCGAATTCAATGTTCAATTGATTGAGAAACGCCTCCAAATGGCGGGGGATCGGCCATTGTAGCTTTTGTAAGTAATTGTCTAATTTCTGTATATTGCTGCTGTATTTGATGATGATGATGATGATGATGATGAGATTGTGTATATGGTTATATTCTAATGCAAGATTCAAAATTTTGTTGTGTTATTGGTGTCTGTTTCTAGTTCTTGTTTCTTTCTCTGCTAAGGAGTACTACTCTGTTTGGTAACGATGAAAAATTCTTTAATCAAGATTAATTTTCACATTTCGTGTGAAATATGCTCATGGTTCAATAAGGTATCTTGATATGCTTCACTGTTACACTAAAATGCTGATCAATATGGGGTTTTGATAGCACATCTGCAAATTAGAAATGTGAAGCATAGAGGCTTGATTCGGTCCATTTCTTTGTATGTGTTGTGAAAATTGAAGAAACAATAACCTTAATGCTAAGTTTAGACTGCATTATGGTTTCCCATCTCTCTTTAGTGAGGTTTTCTTGATTAGGAGTTTAGCCTTGTTTCTTTTGCACCTCATCACCTTGTCTTATCTGCGACTGTGGCAATGACAGACCGTCGGTTTTAGGTTCTCTGATGTAAAAATGGCGAGTTAGCTATAGAAATCTATAGCCAAGTTTTGATCTCCTTAGCTAATTAGCTTAATTGTCAGCTTAAACATTCGAAAGTGATCGATGTAGACAATCTAAAGGTAGGGTGCAATGCCGATTCTTATGAATGTGCAGTGCCATTCTCTGATCTGCAATTTTGGTCTTAATGAAATTCTGTGTTGACTACATTATCAAAACTTGATAGAGGCATCAGCCAATGGCCATCCCAGTAGGCAGTAGCCATTCATGTTATGATAAATGTGCAAGTCTGCTCTCTCTCTCTCTCTCTCTCAGTCAAAGGTGTGGCTTTAGTTTTGCTGATCAGAAATCAGGTAGATAGCTTTAGTTACAACTCAGAGGTGGGCAGTAAATAGAGTTAGTTCCTCTGCTCAGTGTCTGGTCACCTAAAATAGCCAAAATCAACATTTGCACCATCACGGACAAGTCCATAATTTCATTCAGTGTTTTTTTTTATTTCAAAGACAAATTATTTGTAATTATAACTGTATAGTATTTGGATTATAGGCTTGGATTAAGATACTACTGATTTGTCTCATGTTAAGATAAGTTTGTTTCACAAAATTTCTGTGGTTTCAGTTCAGTCTAATTTTCACTCTCTTTTTATGTGATGCAATGCTTACTCGAGTATAGATTTGACAACTGCTCCTGATTTAATACTCTATGATAAGTTATTGGAAATGATCAACTGGATTTTACCTTTGCTTGCAAGTTTTTGCATGGAAATGAAAATTGGGTTTTATCTAACAAATTTTTGCAAGTGTTGGCCGTGATCATGATATTATTTATTTTATCTTACGGGCAAAACGAGGGGGTTGTCATCTCACTTGTTAAAAACCCAAATTATGGAACTACCAACTTATACTATTAATTATCTCTAGCTGATGAAACAATAACGTTGCATGTGAATTACCAAGAATGCCCCTACAAGTGACAGGGAGAGTCAAGAAACTAGGAGTACTATTGACACAGCTTTGGCATTCAGAACTATGATAGCAGATGGGAGGGGGGGGGCTCATTTTTTTGCTTGGCCATCCACAATAGGAATAGCCCAGCAATAGCCCAGCCATAACCTAGCCACTGCCACATCATCAGCACTAAAAATCCTCCTGCCACATCATAAATAGCCCAGCCATAGCCTAGCCACATCATAAATAGCCCAGCCACATCAATAGCCACATCACTAATAACAATTATATAAAATGACATAATTAACAATCACACAATATACGGAATTTAATTTACGAGACATATACGGGAAACATTAATAATACTATCCATATCACTATTAACAAATATATACAAAATAAAATAATTAATAATCTCACAATATACGGAATTAAATTTACGCCACAAAAACGAGAAAATTCACTAATATTAATAAAATATAAAAAGTACATCAATTAAAAAAATTACATAATTAAAAAAAACTAACGGCGGTCAATCCTCCGTGCCCATAACTCTTCAATTAAATCCTTTTGGAGTCGAATATGAGCCGCCGTTTGGCGCATGTCGGCGTGTGCTTGTAAGAGGCCGGCTTCATCGTGAGGTACCCCACTCCGTACGTTGGGGGCGGCCACGCCGTGGCTTGGACCGGCTTCATTATCGTCGTTGACCCAATTGGTCAGTTCGACACCTTCATCTTCGACAATCATGTTGTGCATGATAATACATGCGTACATGATATCAGCAATGCATTGGACATCCCACAAACGCGTTGGACCCTTAATTGCCGCCCATCGAGACTGGAGCACACCAAATGCGCGCTCCACGTCCTTGCGCGCCAACTCCTGCCGTGCCGCAAAGTAGGCCTTCTTCGCATCTCCTGGGCATCGGATCGTCTTCACAAAGACGGGCCACCTAGGGTATATCCCATCCGCCAAGTAGTAGCCCATATCATGTTGGTTGCCGTTGGCGACAAAACTGATGGCCGGACCGACGCCCTGACACTGCTCGTTGAAAAGTGGCGACGAGTTGAGGACGTTGAGGTCGTTGTTCGAACCAGCTATCCCAAAATACGCGTGCCAAATCCAAAGCCGGTAATCAGCTACGGCCTCCAGGATCATCGTGGGATTCTTTCCCTTGTAGCCGGACGTGTAGAACCCCTTCCAGGCTGCGGGACAGTTCTTCCAGTCCCAATGCATACAATCTATGCTGCCTAACATACCCGGGAACCCATGCTGACTCCCGTGCATCCGCAACAGATCTTGGCAGTCTTCGGGGGTAGGCTTTCGCAGATACTGATCACCGAATACTTCTATCACTCCCAGACAGAAATTCTTCAGACATTGCAAGGCAGTCGTCTCACCGATGTGGAGATACTCGTCCCACATGTCTGCCACGCCTCCGTAGGCCAACTGCCGGATTGCCGCAGTGCACTTTTGAATAGGTGTGTGGCCGGGTCTGCCAGACGCATCGTGTCTGAAGCGGAAATACAGATATCGAGACTCCAAAGCGTTGACAATACGCATAAACAGGTTCCTGGTCATCCTAAAACGACGCCTGAAAATGTTGGCGTTGAACCGAGGCTCCTGTGCGAAGTAGTCTTCGTATAGGCGCTGATGTGCAGCTACGTGATCCCGATCAATCACACTGCGGCGGTGGACCACTGGGGGAGGTCGAGGTATCGCCGGCTGCAAGGCCCTTTCCATCCATTGGTTTATCGCGTTGGTCGTATAGGCGTCCAACGCCTCGGCCATTCGACGTTCGTACTCCTCAGCATCCCCTCCGCTACCACCACTACTACCACCAGCATTACTCATTTTGCGTTGTTGATCTTGAACAGAAATTAAGATAGAGAGAGTACTCGTTAAAACAAGTGGTGCGAATGAAAATGACGAACAAAGCGCGTATATATAGTGTTTGGAAAAAAAAAATTTATTTTTTCGCGCTAGGCGGTGCGCTGGGCGATCCGGGCGCTGCAATAGCGCCGAACGGACCGCCCAGCGCACCGCCCAGCGCCACGCGACAGCCCAGCGCTGCGCGGTTTCTCTCTCCAATCGCCCGCTGGACGGCTGCAATAGATCGCCCAGCGAACCGCCCAGCGCCGGCGCTCGGCTAGGCGGTCGCTGGGCGCCTATTGTGGATGGCCTTACACAAATTTACAATTTTTCACAATGCGCAAACATCACCTGCTTAGGGACAAAAGGTGATTCGCTCACCCTAGGCGCCCCCATAACCCGGCCCGACATCGCTATGGAGGGGTTCAAACACGGTACCTCAGCGGCCCATTAGGTGGGAGGAACTTACACTGGTAACCAGCACACAAGGAGCCACCACAGTGGTGAAACTCCCACACTGCGGCTGCCAGCATTCGATCCTGTCTGCTTAGGGACAATCTACCACCCAGGAACCAACTGAGTTAAGCCCGTGCGGGCACAAACATCACCTGCTAATATATAGTATAGGGGTTTAATTGCCATCTAATCCAACTATCTACTAGACTGACTTGTTTATATCATGGGAAACTGTGAAAAAACCTACCTTTACTTGCCACTTTTAGTATATTCAATCTGTATATGTGCATAAGATGTGGGCACTGATGAATGACTGTTAAAATATTAGAGGACAATCCATATTTGGTATTGGGTGAATCTCCTTGTTTGGATTTTGATGAGTCAGTAAAAAAAACACCATGCTGTCTCTTTACCACTCCTTTTTGCCGACTTGATTGTCTAGTCTAATTCTGCAACTTCCACTACCACTGCCCAACTGCATCGCCAGTCTTATTTTTGTTTCTTTCACATTTGCCTCTCTCCATCACCATATTGCAAAACAATGTATACATGTGTATTTCCTTTTTTGGTTTAATTGCATTGTAAATCACGACCATTAGGTGAAAATTATAATTACAATACCACTTTTATATATACTCTATTTTCGCAATTAACGATCATTTCCAATTTTGAAGGTTGTGCTCTTAAATACAACTAAACCTTTTAATTACTAAAATAAAACTAGTTCTAATAATTTTCAATCATGACCGTGGATGCTCCCTTTATCCGATGATTGCAACACCTTACTTACTTAATTAGTGTTTACAATAATATTTAGATGAACTACATGTTTGATGTTTTGATAAAAAATTCGATATCTAAGAATATAGAACTATTTGTGCGATGAGCATATGGATTGTGAGCGATAAGACATAAGATATGAGTCGCATGCCAAAAATTGGAAATCCCGAAAAGAGAAATTTAGAATAGAGAGGTAGTTGGAAAATGGGCATCCACTGCCACATACGGATGGGGTCTAATTCGTAATTTTCACTATTTTTTCTTTCTTATCACTTAGGTTTCTTGTAGGGGTGTCAAATCGTGCGTGTCGGGTCGTTATCGTGTCGACACGATAACAACACGAACACGATAACAACAAACACGAACACGATAACAATAAACACGAACACGACCTGTTAAGAAAACCCCAAACACGAACACGAACACGACCCGCTATCCTCAGACACGAACACGACACGAACATGACACAAACCCATTAACAACACGAACCACTTCGGATCAACACGGCACGATAACAACACATATTGTAAAGTGATTAAATATTTAAATGATTTAAATGAGATATGACCATATCTCACTATGAGAGTCAATTTAATAAATATAGAAAAATAAAAATAACAAGAATTAATAATATTAAAATATTATTTGTTAACGGATAACACGAACCCGACACGAACACGTATTGTTAACGGATAACACGAACCCGACATGAACACGACACGAACACGACACGAAATTTCCGTGTCCTTAACGGGTCAACCCAATAAGGACACGAACCTAATAAGCTCTGACTCAAACCCATTAATTTCGTGCCGATTCGTGTCGTGTTATCGTGTCGTGTCAAAAATTGTCAGCCCTAGTTTCTTCCCAACTGTTCTTTCATATCTCTGTTTTTTTTAATAAAAACTACTGTTTCACCGCAGGGATTTCACGTGCAACCCTACTACCTCTCTACTCTACTAGGACTACTAAATTTCTAATTCAGTTATTATTATTTTTTGGTTATAAAGTTGAAACTATACATACCTACTATTTGTCCTTGAATAAATGTTTTATACTATTAAAATTATGTGGAAACTAAAATTACTCCATGTTTTTACCTTTATCTTTAATGCAAATTATATTTAGGAGTAGTAGTTAGATTTTCCATGCATGATATAAAGATTAAACTTGAGTCGCCAAGATGTACTCCTTTATCGTTAACTATATGAGTTTTAATTAATAAAAATTTAATTATGTAAGAAAGCGTTAGATAGAAAGACCATATGGATTGTTAAGTGAAAAATAAGGTAAAATTCATTAGTGAAAGAAATTTAACAAAAATAGATAGAGATTAATTTTGGTGAACAATCAAAATGTAAAAACAAGGCCATTTTTCATGAATGGAGGTAGTACAATGTTTCCAATCATATTTAAATACTCTACTGCCACATTATGTGTTAGTGACACAAAAGATCAGATTTCCAGTTAAATAACGTGGGAAGTTTGGTAGCAATTTAAGGCTGCATATAATCAAATTGATTGGATTAGACAAGAAGATGCAAGTTGGACAAGAAGATTGCAGTGGTTGGCCCTGTGTTGGCCTGGACAACCCTAACTACTCTGATGCACACTTCATTTCCTTGAGCTTGTTGTTTCCCATATTTATTTTCTACTGTAAATATTAATGATGCTTTCTTGTTGTGTGTCATGGCTGCCATGTTTACTGGTTATATTTGTCTTGTTGAAGAGGGGTGGAACCTTATTTGGTCACAATGAGGGAACACTGAATATCATGGGGGGTCACTCTAGTTATCTATTCTTCATAATTGTCTTTGGCCTTTGGGTGATATGTAGAAAATTGTTCTTACACACATCATCAGTGCACATGTCTCCACTCCAAGGATCATACTCCCTCCGTCCCCGATTAATTGTCACTCTTTTCCATTTCGGTCCCTCAATAATTGTCACACTTCATTTTTACCATAAATGGTAAGTATGTCTCACATTCCACTAACTCACTTCACCCACATTTTATTATAAAACCAATATAAAAAAGTGGGTCTCACATTCCACTAACTTTTCAACCAACTTTTCTTTACATTTCTTAAAACCGTTGCCCGGTCAAAGAGTGACAATTAATCAGGGACGGAGGGAGTATATACTTATAGATTTTTTTTGATAAAACAACATGCTCAACAATTGACAATGGGTGAGCATGAATCCAGACAATGGCACGCGTTGTGTCTGTGTCGTGGGGAGTTCCGCGAGGGAGGGTGAGGTGGTGGGACTTCCGTCATGCGCCCCCCTCGACCAATGGTGTCGCGACGTGCAACCCATTCGCGGGCTTCATAGTGTTAATTTTGTAGGAATTTTTATTTTTAATTTTTGAAATAGGAATAATTCTTCTCATTATTATTATTATTATTATAAAACACTTATCACTGGGTTAACCTAAAACTTGAATATTTAGAGTTAGGTTTGTAAAAAATTCTAATCGGTTACAATTCCAATCCAATTAGCGTGCACACCATTTATCTGCTGGGGGAACCTAAAATACGATGGACTAGTGCGACTGACATCCTATATGTACAATTGTACCACTCTAACATACCATCTTAATGTTGAATTGAGATCCTTTTAATGCTTTGGTATGGAACTGAAATTCAGGTTGCTTATTATGTTTAGTTTGAATTTTATTGTCATATCTTTTACTCCCTCTGCTGAAAATGATCTCAGTGATTCATTACTAAAAATGAAAATCACTTTATCTTTATTTTATGAGTAAAGGTCAAAATTGGTCCTGAACATATAGTCATTTTACGATTTTGGTCCTAAACATTATCTTTTGGATTTTTTGGTCCTGCACATATGGACATTTGATCATTTTGGTCATCCGTCAATATTTCCGTTAAAAACTAACGGTCAACATTATCTTTTGGATTTTTTGGTCCTGCACATATGTACATTTGATCATTTTGGTCCTGCACATATGGAATTTTGATCATTTTGGTCCTCCGTCAATATTTTCGTTAAAAACTAACGGTCAACGGCCGATTTTTGACTAAAACAATGGGTTGGGTCGGGTCGTGTTTGGGTCGGGTTTGGGTTACACGTTAAGAAAAAAATTATATTTTCTTAAAATCTAAGCATAATATTTTCGTTAAAATCTAAGCATAATATTCTTAAAAAATTAATTAATATTTTTTAATTAATAAAATTAAAGTATAGTAATTTTTAATTAATTTTTTCATGAATTTGAAGAAAATATTATGCTTAGATTTTATTAAAAATAATTTTTTAATTATTTAATTTTATTATATAGATTTAATATTAGTATACTTTAATTTTATTGTTTTGATTAAAAATGATTATTTTAATTTGGTAATTTTTTATTTTATCGTGTAATATCATGTTTAAATCGTATAATAACATCATGTTTTAGTCGTTATAATATTTTTAATCAACAAAAATAACTAAAAATTAAAGTTTTATAATTTTTTAATTAATAAAAAATAATTATTTTTTTTCTTAACGTGTAACCCAAACCCGACCCAAACACGACCCGACCCAACCCATTGTTTTAGTAAAAAATCGGCCGTTGACCGTTAGTTTTTAACGAAAATGTTGACGGAGGACCAAAACGATCAAAATTCCATATGTGCATGACCAAAATGATCAAATATCCATATGTGCAGGACCAAAAAATCCAAAAGATAATGTTGACCGTTAGTTTTTAACGAAAATGTTGACGGAGGACCAAAATGATCAAATTTCCATATGTGCAGGACCAAAATGATCAAATGTCCATATGTGCAGGACCAAAAAATCCAAAAGATAATATTTAGGACCAAAATCGTAAAATGGCTATATGTTCAAGATCAATTTTGGCCTTTACTCTTATTTTATTATAACACTAACTTATTTTTTCACCTAACATACAAGATAAAATTATATAAAATCCCACGTCCAAGGAAGGAGGGAGTCATATTCCTTGCGACTGGAGGGACTGCTTATTTTTCTAGGCAATAAGTACAAATTATTAGTTTAATTATGTTACCCCGTGTGACTATGAAATTGAACAAGGTTTTAAAGATATAGTATTTGTTACGGTTTGAAGCTCGACAAACACAACAATAACGCGATGAACTAAAACACACCAAGGATTTACGTGGTTCGATCAAAGATGATCTACGTCCACGGACAACAAAATGGATCTTTATTCACTCCACTCTCAAGATTACAATCTCTCAATCTATCTGCTATCTCTTGATTATTCAATGAGCAAAACCGCAAGAAGCTCTTGATGAATACAACAAGAATGAGAAAAATGATTGAGCTAACTAACTTGTATGTGTGTGTGCGTCGACTGCTTTTATATGTGAATGGTTACAACAGAATCATAGAGAGGTTGGATTCTCTAGTAACAAACTCGTGCTGTTACTCCTGATCCTTACTTCAAACGGACTCCTTCCGAGCTGACGTGGATAACCGGACTCCTTCCGAGCTGCCGGACTCCTTCCGAGCTGCCGGACTCCTTCCGAGCTGCCGGACTCCTTCCGAGCTGACTATCCACATTTTTGAGTTGAACTTCACTTCGCATGCAGTCACAACTCCACCTCTTCTCTTATTCTCTTATGCCATCACATTCACACACTACAAATCTCCACCTTGAATGTGAAGCATAGAAACACTTTGCTGTCAACCTTTCCTTGCATTCATTTCTCAACCATATTTACCAACTCCTGACAATAGTTGAACTTGGCAGTTGGTAATGGTTTTGTGAGCATGTCGGCTGGGTTGTGGTCTGTGCTGATCTTCACCACTTTAACTTCTCCCTTGTCAACTTCGTCTCTGACAAAATGCATACGCACGTCAATGTGCTTGCTTCTTTCATGGAATACTTGATGCTTTGCAAGGCACAAAGCACCACTGCTGTCACAGTTGATCTCCACAGCCTTCTGCTTCACACCGAAATCCTCAAGGATCCCCTTTAGCCATTTACACTCCTTAACTGCTTCTGTGAGTGAAATGTACTCGGCCTCTGTGGTGGAGAGGGCCACCACTGACTGCAATCCAGACTTCCAAGAGATGGCTGAACCAAATAGAGTGAAGATATAACCGGATTGTGATTTTCTATTATCCAGATTAGCAGCATAATCTGAGTCACAAAATCCCACCAAGGGCTCGGATCCCACATCATCCACTCCTCCATACACAATGCCAATGCCCTGAGATTGTTTAGCATATCTCATCAGCCATTTCACAGCCTGCCAGTGGCTTCTGCCCGGATTGCTCATATACCTGCTAACTACACTCATTGCTTGAGCTATGTCCGGCCTAGTACACACCATAGTGTACATGAGGCTGCCCACAATGTTTGAGTATGGGATCATGTCCATTTGCTTCTTCTCTTGATCATCCTTAGGTGCTTGGTTTCCAGAGAGCTTGAACTGCTGGCTTAGAGGAGTTGAGACACCTTTCGACTCATGCATCTGATACTTCTTCAACATCCTCCCAAGATAATCTCCTTGCATCAGCCACAGCCTCTTAGACTTCCTATCCCTGACAATGTCAATGCCAAGGATTCTTTGGGCACAACCAAGATCCTTCATCTCAAACACTGAGCTGAGTTGCCTCTTTATGCAGTCTACTTCCTTGATATCAGGGCTAGCTATGAGCATGTCATCTACATACAGCAATAACCATGCCACAGCTCCCTGATTCCTGTATCTGATGTACACACATCCATCAAACTTGGACTTTATAAATCCCAGCTTGTGCATCTCTTCATCAAATTTGAGATACCACTGTCGACTTGACTGCTTCAGACCATATAGACTCCTTTTGAGGAGACACACCTTATCCTCATCACCCGGAGCTATGAAACCCTCTGGTTGAAGCATGTAAATCTTCTCCTCAAGGCTCCCATGTAAGAAAGCTGTTTTTACATCCATTTGGTGTAATTCCCAGTCGAGTTGTGCTGTGAGAGCCATCAAGATTCTGATAGAAGCATGCTTTACCACCGGAGAGAAGACTTCATTGAAGTCTATGCCTTCCTTTTGTGAGTACCCTTTAGCTACGAGCCTTGCTTTGTATCTAAGCTTCTCAATTCCAGTGACCTCCACCTTTCTTTTGAAAATCCATTTACATCCAATGGGCTTTTGCAGATCAGATCTCTTTACTAGGATCCATGTTCCATTCTTCAACAAGGATTTTATTTCATCAATCATGGCCTTCTTCCATGCTTCTTTCTCCTTGCTCTTGATGGCTTCTGCATAGGTCAGTGGCTCTGAATACTCTATCTCTTCAGCAACACACAAAGCATAGTATATCATATCAGCTTGGCTGTATCTTGTAGGTAGCTTCTGTACTCTCCTTGGCCTATCTCTTGCAAGCAAATAGTTATCAAGATTTTGAGCTACTGGAGCTGGCTCTTCATTATTTTCTGGAATAGGACCCTCAGCAGCTACTGGAGCTGGCTCCTCTGCTCCTTCTTGTGACTGATCATCATCATTACCATGCATTCTGCCCAGCTCCACCTCAGTCGAAGTACCACCATAATCAGAGATACCTGCTGCAGGTTGCTTAATCTCAGAGAATGGCATCTTGCCTTCATCAAACTTGACATCTCTACTTATCACCAATTTGTGATTCCCGGGCTCAATGGACCATAGCCTATAGCCCTTCACACCAGGCTGATACCCCAACATAATGCACCTTAAGGCCCTAGCTTCAAGCTTGCTTTGCTTTATGTGTGCATATGCAGCACACCCAAAACTCCTAAGCTGGCAGTAGCTGCTGTCCCTGCCATACCATCTGTAATCCGGGGTATCAAAATCAATAGCTGAGCTGGGGCATTTGTTGATCAAGACTGCTGCTGTTGTCACTGCCTCTCCCCAGAATCTCTTAGGAACACCCGAGCCAAGAATCATGCACCTAACTCTCTCCAATAATGTTCTATTCATCCTCTCAGCAGTGCCATTTTGTTGGGGATTGTTAGGCACTGTTCTGTGTCTTCTAATGCCCTTTTGAGCACAATAACTCTGAAACTCATTCGAAAGAAACTCTAATCCATTATCAGTTCTCAAACACTTGAGGGATCTGCCCTTTTCCAATTCAACTTCAGAGCACCAAACTTTGAATTTTAGAAAAGCTTGAGATTTTTCTTTCAAGATGTATATCCAAACTCTTCTTGAATAGTCATCTATAATTGACATAAAATACCTCCCTCCTCCCTCAGAAACAGTAGGTGAAGGCCCCCACAAATCTGAATGTGCATAATCAAGTGGAGAGGAAGAAGTATGAATACCTTTCTGATATGGAAGCTTCTTGCTCTTTCCTAATGCACAATCCTCACAGCTTGTCAGATTCTGCTGAGTTCCAGATCTTATCAATCCCCTTTTGATGAGCTCTTTCAGGCCCTTCTCTGAGACATGCCCGAGCCTCCTATGCCATAAATCCAAGTCACAGCTAGTAGCAGCATTTACCTGTGAACTGACTTCAGTCTCACCAAGCAAATAATAGAGGGTGTTGATTCTTGTTGCCTTCAACAATTCCTTGCCTCCTTTGGACACTATCATCTCCCCAGCTTTTGACATGAACACACACCCCTTTGCTTCAAGAACACCAAGGGACACCAGATTTCTTTTAACCTCAGGTATATACCTTACCTGAGTAAGAATCAGAGAGGAGCCATCTTCATTTCGGATCTTGATGTCTCCTATTCCCTTCACTTGGCAGATTTGGTTGTTGCCTAGTAGAACGGTGCCATCACTCTTGGTTAGATTCAAGAACCACGACTTGTGAGGACTCATATGAAAACTGCATCCCGAGTCCATAATCCAAGAGTTGCCAATGTCTTGCTCAACTACATTCATTATCTGAGGCATTTCCAGATCTTCAGCAATATCTGCCTCGTTTGCACCATTCTGCTCCTCAGCAACCTTCTTCTTCCAGGAATGACAATTTTTTTTTAAGTGTCCCGGCTTTTTGCAGTAGAAACATTCCCTAGTTTCCCTTTTCTGAGGATCTTTACTCCCCTGATACTTAGCCTTTGCATTCTTGGTTTTCTGCATGGGCTTCTTGCCTTTGAATCTGACATTCAAGGCTTCTGCTGAATGATCAGTGGTGGATTTGATGGTGGATTTCTGCAATTGTTTGGCTCTCAAAACCGATTGCACTTCATCAAGAGTGATGGTTTTCTCCCGGCCATACAACATCGCATCCTTCAAATGATCAAAAGACTTTGGCAAAGCATTAAGAAGGAGAATAGCTTTATCTTCATCAACTAAACTCACATCAATATTTTCAAGGTCATCAATGGCCTTGTTGAATTCCTCCAGCTGCTCCTCTACGCCCCTTTCTTCAAGAAATCGATAGGAGTATAGTTTCTGCTTCATGAACAGCCGATTTGCCAAAGATTTCGTCATGTACAAGTTCTCCAATTTAGACCACACATCAGCGGCAGTCTTCTCCTTGGCCACCTCGCGCAAAACCTTATCCCCCAAGCAGAGAATAATTGCGCTATGCGCGCGATCAAGCATCTCCTGCCTTTTGATCGCAGCTTTCGGATCCTCTTCCACCACTGCAGCATCTTTATCGATAGGCTTCAGCGCCTCCGCCAGACCCTGCTGCACAAGGACGGCCTTCATCTTGATGCGCCATAACCCGAAGTCGTTGCGCCCGGTGAATTTCTCGGTTTCCAATTTCGTCGTCGCCATCGCTCCGCTTCCCACAGACGGCGCCAGTTGTTACGGTTTGAAGCTCGACAAACACAACAATAACGCGATGAACTAAAACACACCAAGGATTTACGTGGTTCGATCAAAGATGATCTACGTCCACGGACAACAAAATGGATCTTTATTCACTCCACTCTCAAGATTACAATCTCTCAATCTATCTGCTATCTCTTGATTATTCAATGAGCAAAACCGCAAGAAGCTCTTGATGAATACAACAAGAATGAGAAAAATGATTGAGCTAACTAACTTGTATGTGTGTGTGCGTCGACTGCTTTTATATGTGAATGGTTACAACAGAATCATAGAGAGGTTGGATTCTCTAGTAACAAACTCGTGCTGTTACTCCTGATCCTTACTTCAAACGGACTCCTTCCGAGCTGACGTGGATAACCGGACTCCTTCCGAGCTGCCGGACTCCTTCCGAGCTGCCGGACTCCTTCCGAGCTGACTATCCACATTTTTGAGTTGAACTTCACTTCGCATGCAGTCACAACTCCACCTCTTCTCTTATTCTCTTATGCCATCACATTCACACACTACAGTATTATTTTAATTGTACATACTAGTAAGCAGTTGTCTTCGAGTCTTATTGGTCCAACGACATGAAATGGAAGTAGGTCCACGTCATTTAATATATGTTTGAACATGGTACGTGTTAGTGTTATGAAATTTATTATGTGGATAGGCATGTTTTTTATATGTTTTTCCGTCAAATTTTTCATTTAAACTATATGCCCCAATTTATATGTTTTATTATGGTGGATGGACTAACAACTACCCTGTGTGGTACGGACACAAAAACCATATGATTATTGTGTCGAAACGAAACGAAAATTAGGATTATTGAACAACAAAAACCATAATCGATTCCTTCTTCTTTTACCAATAATAATACAATACACATGATTTTATTTTGAAAGGGGGGTAAAATGGTGGGATTGCGAACCTTAATTTCCTAGAATGAATTTGTTGGTGCATCTACATTGGGATGATCTCGTAACTGAAATTTTGTATTTATAAAGCAAGCTCTTCTCATGTTTCAAGTTTGGTAATTAAATATATTTCGAAATAAATAAATAACTACTTGTGACTCAAAATTGAATTGATTGAAACACTTAGAAGAGCAACATTTATAAGAAAAAAACAATAATTCTACAAGATACTATGCCGATAGATAAAGTATTATGCCGAACCTGATCACTCAAAATCATATTTCATCCGTCCATAAAAAATAATCTCATTTGTTGATGGCACAAGTTTTAATAATAAAATATTGATAAACAAGAGAGTAGAAGAAAGTGTGGAAAAAGTATGAGAAAAACTGAATGAAATGAACACAAAGGAATGTTGTTATGATTAAGTTTAATTGGTTAATCTTCCTTAGATGAACTGGAAGAATTTATGGTGATGGGGGAATATACAATTTAAAGTTTAAACAAATTTTAAATTTTGTAATATTCCATACAATAGAGTAATCAACACGTGCAATAACTCTTAGTTGCCATACACGTGTGCTCGATCAACGAAGCACGAATTTATTCTCGAAGATCTGAGCTACTGAAAAATGAAAATCAGATAAGAAAATTAGAGAATTGTATTTGCATATAAATCTTCACGTAATTTTAAATTATTTATTTATAGTATTTATATTATTATATATAAGGACTAAATTGGTAAAGTGGAAAATAAGAAATAGAAATAATACTACAAGTCAAAAAAAGAGAAAAAAACCGGAAATGCTTAAATTTACGAACTCATGAAACAACGACGTCTTAGGCCATCCACAACGTTGTTCCTATACCGTTCCTTAAACCACTATTTGAGGGCCCCACTGTACTTATTTACTCCATTCCTTAACTAAGGAACGGAACCTGCAACCCTCCGTTTCTTATCCGTTCATTAACCGTTCCTTAAATTACTATTCATTCAATTTCATTTTTTATTTTTATTTCCAACCCAATTCAATTTAAATAAACACACTTTAATAAAAAAACAAACACACTTTATTAAAAAACACACAATATTAAAAAAATTTAAAACTTAAACTTAAAAAAAACAAAAAAAAAACACACACTTCAACGTGGGAAAATAAAAAAAACTACTCCGCCGACGAATCATCCTCCAGAGGCGGTCGAGGTTTAGGGGGAGTCGGAAGGCCAAGTTGTGCTGCCATAGCAACAATTCCGTTCCACCAGGCCGTGAATTGGGCATACGAGAAGCGGGAAGGGTCCGCCATTGTGGCGGTTATGTACGCCACCATAAGTGTGTCCGAGCCTCCCCGCGAGCCCGATCCCGAGGCAGACTGGCTTGATTCGCCTCGGCCCTTCCTCGCTCTAGCCGCCTTCGTCGCCTTCGTCCCTTGCGGCCAACGGCGCCCACGGCTGGATCCCCCGTATTCGCCAGGCGTTGGATCCCCCGTACCCCCAAACACCTGCGGTTCACCCTCGCTGGCCTAACCGGTGTCACCAGACGAGTAGTTGTCGGTCGCCGTGTGCTTCGTGCGCTTTGAGGTTGAGCCCGAGCTCGAGCGGACACCGTCGGCCCACCTTTCCTCGTCCTTGACAAGCTGCCAAATATCAACATATTTGAACTGTAGCCCGGTGTCCTGGTAGAAGACGCGCAAAGCCGCCCTCAGAATGTCGGCGCCCGAAGCTCCGCTTTGGTAGTTCGCCTCTTCGGCCGAGTAGATGCCGAAAATTTTTTTGACCTGTACGTCGACTCGGCCAAAGTGAGCACAGAGCATTGTATATTTGCGCTTCCGGGCCCCTTTCGGCTTAGTCTGGTGGTAGACATCGCGGACCTTTTCCCAGAAGCACTTGGCGGCTTGTTGATTCCCGACGATGGGATCATATGAGACGGTGAGCCAGGCGGTGTACACCGCCTTTGTTTCTTCATTGCTTTACGGATGCCGGCCCAGATCCTCCGGTTCCTCCTCTTCCGCCTCCTCGGCCGCCTCAGACGCAGCCCTGGAGCTTTCACCGCCTCGGCCTCCTCCCTGGGTGGGTTCAACGGGGATATTCTCCCGAATCTGGGACAAACCCTGAGAAAGCCGTGAGCCGGGTGGTCGTGCGTAGGCATCCACATCGAAAGTGGGTGGTTGGTACCCACCCGGCGTCGCCGACCCCTAGGTGCCCGGCGTCGACGACCCGGAACCACCAAGTGTGTTGTACATGGTCTGCCAATCGCCGAACGCGTTGAGATCCCACTCACCGAAGCCGTCACCGCCGTAGTTGCCGTCGCCGGACATTTTGTGTAGAGATTGAATTTGAAAATTGGAGAGGAAATGATGTTGGTTGTGTGTGAAATGAGAATGAAGTAGGAGTATTTATAGAATAAGAAAATAAAAAAAAATAAAAAAAGTTAAAAAAACGGTAATATTACCGTTATAAAAAAATTTTAAAAAAATCAATTTTTTTTTAAAAAAATAATTATTGCGTCAGCAGGTGACGTGTCCCACTCGCGGGCCGGCGAGTGGGACTCACGCACGCCGCGGGGAGCGCCACGTCGCTGAAGCGCGTGGCGGCACAGACCGTGCCGCATTTCGTTCCGTCGGCACCCGGCACGGAATAGGAACGGAACCGGGACGAAACCATGCGCCGCAACGCGTTCTGCGTCGAAACCGTTCCGGCGAAACGGCACGCGGAACGTCGGCGGCCCGCGTTGCGGGTGCTCTTATCCACTAGGTACAACCTCTTACATAGTAAAATTAAAAAAGAAAAAAAGTGAATTTTGCCGTCACGTCAACCAACGTTAGCGGTAAAATTTCTGGAGTTGGAGAAGCTGCATTTCCGCCTCCGGCACACACAATATGGTGTTGTTTTGGAATTTAGTTGTTTACTAAGATGTGGAGTATTAATAAAACAAAAAAAAATCTTATAAATAGAATCACTACTTGTGAGAATATCATTAATGTTTTTCTATAAAGTGCCTCTTATTAGAGCATCCACGTCCGTACTCTTTGCCAAGAGCACGAATGTGGGCCCGAACCAACTTTTATTAATTTTTTACTATCTGCTCTTCCCCAAGAGCACAACACCCATATGCATCCCCTGGCCTCATCCCCAATATTTTTCGGAGACCCCGTATCATTGCCAAATGTGAATCAAGTTGCTCGGGAGTCATATTTGACTTATCGGCCAAATTGAGTTGAGGCAAAGGGGTCCACAACGAGTTTGTGGGGGGTTGAGGTAGCACAAAGGGAGCGGGGGCGGATGGAGTAGCGGCGCGACAACGGTTGGTCGTCGCTTTCTTCCTTCCTTGCGGTCGGTGTTGGGAACTGTTCGGGCCGGCGTCGAGGCTACCCAAGTTAGCTCCTGCAAGCTGGCTAGCCACCTCATCCTCGTCGGCGTCGGATAGGGATACCGACTTCGACCGTTTGCTGGAGGAGCTGGAGGAGGATGATACGTCTCCCTTATACTTCATATGCACTCGCACCTCCTGCCACGCGCTGAGGTACTTGAACGGTTTGTAATGTTGGGATTGGTAGGTCGCCAACGCGGCACTGATGATGTCGAGCTCGCTCCTGCCGCTCCCCGCCGCTTGCTCTTCCTGTAGGTAATACCCTAGAACTTTTAGATTTCTTCGTTGGCTCTGAAGATGGCATTGCGCATCATACTCTCATTGTGCTCGATGGTTCCATCCGGGCAGTTTTCATTGTACCGGTGAGAGACGTGCCACCAAAATCTATCCCCGCTTTGGTTCGTGCCAACCTCCGGATCTTCGGAGATAATCAAATAGTCTTTGAATAACTGATCCATCTCCACCGGAGTGTACGAGGTGCGGACACCATGAGGAGTAGGAGTAGGATGAGTTTAAGAGCGGCCGTTTCCTCCCGATCCGGGTCCGGGTGCCCACCCGTATCGCCCATCGTGGGCATCTTGATCGTCCACCGGGTAAGGCCGGTAGCCACCCGGAACTTGAGAAGCTTGGGTTTGAGGAGGAGCCGAGAATTGCGTTTTCGGAGTAGGGAATGGTTGCGAGCCGAACCATTCGTGGTTCCAACCAAGGGAGTCGGATGGGTGATCGCCGGAGCCGGATATTTTTTTTGTAAGAGTAAACGATTGAGAATTGATAAGAGAATTTAGATGAGTGAATTTATATGAGAATTGTGTAGTGTGGTGAGAAATTTTTTGTGTGGAAGTGGATATATTTATAGATGAAAATGTGAATTTTGGGGAAAAAAATTGAAAAATAAATTAAAAGTGGATAGAAAACGGATATAATTTATTGGGAAGTGGGAAAATATTGTTTTTATTTAAAAAAGATTTTTTAAATTAAATTTGAATTTTTTTAAAAAATTGAAAATGCCAATAACTTTGCCGTTGGCCAATCCCGTCGTTCCACGCCAGCCTGTTCAGCGGTACGGACGTGCTCGATGCATCGAGCAGCGCCGTGACAGCGGCAAGAGCACAAAGGCGGAC
Organism: Salvia splendens; assembly: GCF_004379255.2. Taxonomy (NCBI): domain Eukaryota; kingdom Viridiplantae; phylum Streptophyta; class Magnoliopsida; order Lamiales; family Lamiaceae; genus Salvia; species Salvia splendens. The sequence continues at coordinate 9,222,233 of NC_056047.1, read as the reverse complement.
AACACAAAGCCGCGCCAGCGGCACGGACGCTGTCCTTCCGAAAGAGCAGCGATGCAGATGCTCTTATTAAGCTATAAAAATAAGATCTTATAACTTATAATCTTCTCAAAACTAACAAAGTTCATCAATCCCACCAATTTGTTACTCCTACTTATATCCATTCTATCTCTGGCTTTGGATTTTGTTTTTCTAACTTATAACTTCTCTCTATTTTATAAGCTCGTGAAACCACACTTTTAAAAAACTACTAGTACTACTACTCTACTAAGATTTATAAGCTCTCTAAATATGCATATAAACACCCCCATAGTCAATTTATAGTAAAAATAAAAAATTTGATTGGGGTGGGGAGTGTGAAAGATTAATAAGTGGAATTAATAGCATAGCTAGGACAATGTTCCAGAGAGTAAAAAATAGAAAAATGTTATTGACCGGCTGTTAATTTACGTCAAATCCATTTATTGGATTTCATTCTTTTAACAGTTTAATTAATTGTGGCATAATAATCCAGTTTCAAAGTTGTTGACCAAGAAAAGAAATAGGTTTACTGCAAATTCGTACCTTCACTGCAATCTCATAAATGAAAACGTGTGTGACTGGGTTTCAAGGTACAATTAAATACCGGAAAAATAGACACTTTACTAAGAGATCTCCAGGGCAGCGGGCGACCGGACGTCCGCCATTGTGGAAAATAAGGTTGGATACGCCCATGCAGGTAGGACGTCGCACGTCCTCGGATTTCCGCGGCACGTCCGAGTCGACGGGCGCCATTGTGGGGGGTGGGGGGGGGTCGGACGTCCGGTTTTTTTTTTTTTTGATTTTATTTTTGAACTCTATATATACGTCTCGTTGAACTTCATTTTCCCGTATTCCGTGTCAAAATTATAATTTCGTTAAATAATTGTGATTTATTTTATTGCGGGAAGTCATAGTGGGAAGGGCGATGGGAAGGGCGGATTATACAGGGGAAGTCCTAGTGACGTGGCAGTGGGATAGAAACTTCTAGTGACGTGACAGGATGTATTTTTGGGAAGTCCTAGTGGATGTCCGAGTGGGACGGGCAATCACTGGAGATGCTCTAAGAGTGTCTATAATGTTGGCCATGTGGGGCCACCAAAGTTGGCCGGCCACCAAATATGGCTCTCCATGGCCCTCCACAATGATAATAAAATCCAAAGACAAATTAATTTGGAGAGGGCTACGAAATGTGGCCATCTCCAAAATAAAAATTAATTTGTTTGTTTTGTTTAATGATATTTTTTAATTTAACTATAATAAATTTAATTAGACTAATAATTTGGAAAATAAACATAATTTAATAAAAAAACGAATTAGAGACAAATTTTCGTCGTATTATAAATAGAGGAAAATTATACAACGTAAATTTTTTAGAAACACTAAAAAAAGCCACCACCGCTTCCTACTCGGTGGCGTCATCGGAGGATGACTGAACCCGGTATTGGGGCGATTGTGGACTCTACATCTGATTTGGAGGGGGGGTTGGACTCGATCTCCACGGTTGGGAAGATGAGAAGTTGCCGTATCCTGAGTCTCCATATCCGGGGAATCGCCATCTCCACCTTGCATTTTTTATAGGATTAAAATTAGGGTTTTGAAGTGTAAAAATGGAGTGGGAAGAAATAGAAATGGAAGTGTAATATTTATAAAAGAATTTTCAAAAAAAATTATCAAATTTCGCCGGCCGGCCCGAAAATCTCGGCTCTCTGCAGTGGTGGGCCGCCGCTCTCTCTCGGCCCTCGGCTCCCAGCCGCACTTCGTGGCTCTCTACAGTGGGGGCCGCGCACCCGAGCCACCATCCGCGGCTCCCCCACTATGGACATTCTAACAACACTTTATTGTACTAATTGAACATCTGAATTTAATTTAGTACTACTGCTTTCTTTATAAGGATGTTAATGAGATTAAAATATCACAATAACTAATAATGTAATACGATCATAATGTGGAAGAGAAGAAATGATTAAACCTAGGGTAGAATATATAGGGTTTATAATATTTTGTGTCGTATTGTATATAATGAAATGTAACAGCAAAAATAGTAACAGTAATAGTATGAGTTGAAGAGCTATTTGTAAGACAACAGTGCTGACAATATAGTAGTATATCTGTAATGAAAGAGTTGAAACCTATGTATATGATTATATGCATACAGTATGATGGGTCAGACAAGCTACAGTAGTTTTGTATGACATTTCATCACATATATGCATATCTATATTTAATTCATATAAGTTCAAATATGTAAATTGTCTGTAGATGAGTCTAAAGAGCAGGATTTCCAATAGGCGTACAATCAATTTGATAGAATTGTACAAAGAATACATGTTGGCTGTGGCAGGGCTAACATTATTTATACTTATATCCTTTTAAACTCTAATTACATGCTCAAAATTTCATAAGTTCATAATTTATGCTCCATTGGTCTCATTAGCGGACACACTACAAAAAATCAGGATTTACCAATGAGATGTGTCCATCATCCTTTATTGACGAATAATCCATTGCTAAATTTAGTGACCAAGTTTCCAATGAATATTTGCTAGATAATTAAGGAATTTGGTGTATGCTTGACGGAGGTAGTATTACTTTACTAGATGTATACTCCCTCCGTCCCAAAAAAACTGACCCGTATTCCTTTTTAGTCCGTCCCAACAAAGTTGAGTCATTTTTTTTTTAACAAAAATAAAACATCTAAGCACTCTTAATTTATTCCATTATTTACTTTACTCTCTCTTATATTTCCTACTTTTTTCATCTCTTCTATTTATTTAATATAAATTCTTAATATCCGTGCCCAAAAGTTTTGTCTCAACTTTTTTGGGACGAAGGGAGTAGTTGATAGAATTGTAAGAAAAAGAAACAGTAGTTAATCAGGACAATGTGCGGCGTTAATCCGCCAAGGCGTGCTTTCAAGAACATAACATTACTCCGGCTGATTTTTTGATAGCCACCGTCTGTAGGCAAATGGTTTAGCGACAAGGTCGTATGTAGACGAAACCTTTGTTCGTTGGTAAACATGATTAATTACAACTTATTTTTTCCGTTATTAAATGGTGCCTTTGATGTTGCTCCTTATTTTGTTTGAAAAACTTTTCTTATTTCTCCTACTGCCCATAAACAAAATGTGCGTACTATTTTTACGGCTCTTATTTTTCTCGTAAATGGCACAAAATCACCTATGTACGATGGATATATTATACTCCTACGAAGAGAACTGAGTGATATCTTCCATACTTAGGCCATCCACAACGCTGTTCCTATACCGTTCCTATACCGTTCCTTAAACCACTATTTGAGGGCTCCACTGTACTTTTTTACTCCATTCCTTAACTAAGGAACGGAACCTGCAACCCTTCGTTCCTTAACCGTTCCTTAACCGTTCCTTAAATTACTATTCATTCAATTTCATTTTTTTTTATTTCCAACCAATTCAATTTAAATAAACACACTTTAATAAAAAACAAACACACTTTATTAAAAAACACACAACATTAAAAAAAATTAAACTTAAACTTAAAAAAAATAAAAAAAGCACACAATTAAAATCCTAAAAACATAAAAAACACAAAATAAAAACACACAATTAAACGTGGGAAAATAAAAAAACTACTCCGCCGGCGAATCATCCTCCGGAGGCGGTCGAGGTTGAGGGGGAGTCGGAAGGCCAAGTTGTGCTGCCATATACACAATTCCGTTCCACCAGGCCGTGAATTGGGCGTACGAGAAGCGGGAAGTGTCCGCCATTGTGGCGGTCATGTACGCCACCGTAAGTGTGTCCGAGCCTCCCCGCGAGCCCGATCCCGAGGCCGACTGGCTTGATTCGCCTTGGCCCTTCCTCACTCTAGCCGTCTTCGCCGCCTTCGTCCCTTGCGGCCGACGGCGCCCACGGCTGGATCCCCCGTATTCGTCGGGCGTTGGATCCCCAGTACCCCCAAACACCTGCGGTGTACCCTCGCTGGCCTCACCGGTGTCACCAGACGAGTAGTGGCCGCTCGCCGTGTGCTTCGTGCGCTTTGAGGTTGAGCCCGAGCTCGAGCGGACACCGCCGGCCCACCTTTCCTCGTCCTTGACGAGCTGCCAAATATCAACATATTTGAACTGTAGACCGGTGTCTTGGTAGAAGACGCGCAAAGCCGCCCTCAGAATGTCGGCGCCCGTAGCTCCGCTTTGGTAGTTCGCCGCTTCGGCCGAGTAGATGCCGCAAAATTTTTTGACCTGTGCGTCGACTCGGCCAAAGTGAGCACGGAGCATTGTATATTTGCGCTTCCGGGCCCCTTTCGGCTTAGTCTGGTGGTAGACATCACGGACCTTTTCCCAGAAGCACTTGGCGGCTTGTTGGTTCCCGACGATGGGATCGTACGAGACGGTGAGCCAGGCGGTGTACACCGCCTTAGTTTCTTCGTTGTTGTACGGATGCCGGCCCAGATCCTCCTCCTCCTCCTCCTCCTCGGGTGCCTCAGACGCAGCCCTAGAGCTTCCACCGCCTCGGCTTCCTCCCTGGGTGGGTTCTACAGGGATATCCTCCCGAATCTGGGAAAAACCCTGAGAAAGCCGCGAGCCGGGTGGTCGAGCGTAGGCATCCACATCGAAAGTGGGTGGTTGGTACCCACCCGGCGTCGCCGACCCCTGGGTGCCCGGCGTCGACTACCCGGAACCACCTAGTGTGTTGTACATGGTCTCCCAATCGCCGAACGCGTTGAGATCCCACCCACCGGAGCCACCACCGCCGTAATTCCCGTCGCCGGACATTTTGTGAAGGAGATTGAAATAGAAAATTGGAGAGGAATTGATGTTGGTTTAGGAAGAGTAGATGTGTAGTTGCGTGTGAAATGTAATAAATTATGTGTATTTATAGAATAAGAAAATAAAAATAAAAATAAAAAAAATTTAAAAAAAGTTAAAAAAAACGGTAATATGACTGTTTAAAAAAAATTTTTATAAAAATATATTTAAAAAAAAATAATTATTGCGTCATCGCTGACGTGTCCCACTCGCGGGCCGGCGAGTGGGAAGCACGCACGAAGCGGGGAGCGCCACGTCGCCCGAGCGCGTGGCTGCACAAGCAGTGCCGCGTTCCGTGCCGTCAGCACGCGGAACGGAATGGGAACGGAATGGGAGCGGAACGGTGCGCCGCAATGCGTTCCGCGGCGAAACCGTTCCGGCGGAACGGCACGCGGAACGCCGGCGGCACGCGTTGCGGGTGCCCTTATTTATAGCATCCACAGTTGTTATAGCCCAGCAATAGCCCAGCCATAACCTAGCCACAAACTCCTCCTGCCACATCATCAATACTAAAAATCCTCCTGCCACATTAGAAATAGTACATCCATAGCCTAGCCATATCATAAATAGCACAGCCACATCACTAATAACACAATATACAGAATTTAATTTTCGAGACATATACGAGAAACATTAATAATACTATTTTAATTTTAAAAAAAAGTACAATAAATTAAAAAAAGTACATTAATAAAAAAAAATTACATTCAAAATCAAAAAGTACATTACTTAAAAAAAATCACTCTCCATTCGACTAACGTCTTCACCATCATCTAGCGTGTTTGTTGACGCGCGAAGTACTTGAGATCCTCTGTAGACTGGCGGTCAAAGGGGGATGCCGACTGGACCCCCTGGGAACCCCCGGCGACCCCCCCTCGCCTCCCGTTGCGCCCGCTTTTGTCCAGCGGGGCGAGGTCGGCGGCCGAACGAACGAGGGTTGGGGAGCACCTGGTCCGACTCGGGGAGGTCGTGGGAACCACCGCTGCTGCCGCTGTAATCCCCGGTATAGTTCAATCGTTGCTTCTTCAGCCAGCCAGCGTCGACACCTACTCGGAATTTCTCAGAGTCGTTCAGCACAAGATAGCAGTTCCAGTAGGTGAAGTCCTTATACAACCCGGGCTGGGGGAAGGCTTTCTCCGCTATCCTCCTGCATTCGTCCTCCGTTTGGCCACTACTCTGCATGCGGAAGGCGTTGGCGTACAAACCCGAAAATCGGGAGACGGCAGCCCTGATTCGGTTCCACGCCTTCCGGCAATCCTCCCCGTTGTGTGGCCTCCCCTCCGGGCAAAATAGATGGTAGGCTGCTGCTACCTTGCCCCACACGTTGACGATCCTCTGGTTATTAGAAACAATAGGATCGTCGCAAACACTCATCCACGCCTTTGACAGCGCAACATTCTCCTCGTCCGTCCACCTTCTCCGTACCGTGGGGTCATCCCCACCCGGCTGCGACGACTCCCCGACCTTCTTTCCCTTGCCCTTCTTCTTTGGGGCGCCACTACCCTGCACTGCTCCCCCCGGTTGAACGGGAGTTTCCGGAACTCCGAGACTATCAAACCCCAAATCCGACAACGCAAAATCATCAAAACCGCTCGGCGTGAACTGCGCATCCGTTGGGGTCGATATGTGCGATGAAGCAGTCAAAAAATCAAAACTGGGGCGATAGGCGTCCCCCCGCGTCACCTGCGTCGACGGTACGCCCCCGGCGTCCCCTGCGTCGCCGAACCTCCCCCGGGTATCATCTGCATATTGGGTGCCCACCCCGACATCATCTGCATATTGGGTGCCCAACCCCGCATCGCCGGGAACCCCCCCACTGGCGGGCTCCCTCCGGTCGACATCTGCTGCCACGGGTACATGTTGTAGTACCCGGGCATCTGATTCCATCCGCCTCCAACGGGGATTGGGGGAGTTTGAGAACCGCTCGTCCCTAATCTAGGCTCGTTGTTCAGATCCATTTCTCAGTGTTGATCTTGTACAAAAATTAAGATAGAGAGAGTACTCGTTAATACAAGTGGTGCGAATGAAAATGAAGTGCAAATCGCGTATATATATAGTGTTTCGAAAATTAAAAATAAAAAATAAAAAATCCGCTGGGCTATGCGCTGGGCGATCCGGGCGCTGCAATGGAGCCGAGCGGATCACCCAGCGGTTTTTGACCGCCTAGCGCTAGGCGAAATTGATTTCCGGAAAATAGCTGGTAGGCTGCTGCTACCTTGCCCCACACGTTGACCCCCCTCGCCTCCCGTTGCGCCCGCTTTTGCCCAGCGGGGCGAGGTCGGCGGCCGAACGAACGAGGGTTGGGGAGCACCTGGTCCGACTCGGGGAGGTCGTGGGAACCACCGCTGCTGCCGCTGTAATCCCCGGTATAGTTCAATCGTTGCTTCTTCAGCCAGCCAGCGTCGACACCTACTCGGAATTTCTCAGAGTCATTCAGCACAAGATAGCAGTCCCAGTAGGTGAAGTCCTTATACAACCCGGGCTGGGGGAAGACTTTCTCCGCTATCCTCCTGCATTCGTCCTCCGTTTGGCCACTACTCTACATGCGGAAGGCGTTGGCGTACAAACCCGAAAATCGGGAGACGGCAGCCCTGATTCGGTTCCACGCCTTCCGGCAATCCTCCCCGTTGTGTGGCCTCCCCTCCGGGCAAAATAGCTGGTAGGCTGCTGCTACCTTGCCCCACACGTTGACGATCCTCTGGTTATTAGAAACAAGAGGATCGTCGCAAACACTCATCCACGCCTTTGACAGCGCAACATTCTCCTCGTCCGTCCACCTTCTCCGTACCGTGGGGTCATCCCCACCCGGCTGCGACGACTCCCCGACCTTCTTTCCCTTGCCCTTCTTCTTTGGGGCGCCACTACCCTGCACTGCTCCCCCCGGTTGAACGGGAGTTTCCGGAACTCCGAGACTATCAAACCCCAAATCCGACAACGCAAAATCATCAAAACCGCTCGGCGTGAACTGCGCATCCGTTGGGGTCGATATGTGCGATGAAGAAGTCAAAAAATCAAAACTGAGGCGATAGGCGTCCCCCCGCGTCACCTGCGTCGACGGTACGACCCCGGCGTCGCCGAACCTCCCCCGGGTATCATCTGCATATTGGGTACCCACCCCGACATCATCTGCATATTGGGTGCCCAACCCCGCATCGCCGGGAACCCCCCCGGCGGGCTCCCTCCGGTCGACATCTGCTGCCACGGGTACATGTTGTAGTACCCGGGCATCTGATTCCATCCGCCTCCAACGGGGATTGGGGGAGTTTGAGAACCGCTCGTCCCTAAACTAGGCTCGTTGTTCAGATCCATTTCTCAGTGTTGATCTTGTACAAAAATTAAGATAGAGAGAGTACTCGTTAATACAAGTGGTGCGAATGAAAATGAAGTGCAAATCGCGTATATATATAGTGTTTCGAAAATTAAAAATAAAAAATAAAAAATCCGCTGGGCTATGCGCTGGGCGATCCGGGCGCTGCAATGGAGCCGAGCGGATCGCCCAGCGGTTTTTGACCGCCTAGCGCTAGGCGAAATTGATTTCCGGAAAATAGCTGGTAGGCTGCTGCTACCTTGCCCCACACGTTGACCCCCTTCGCCTCCCGTTGAGCCCGCTTTTGCCCAGCGGGGCGAGGTCGGCGGCCGAACGAACGAGGGTTGGGGAGCACCTGGTCCGACTCGGGGAGGTCGTGGGAACCACCGCTGCTGCCGCTGTAATCCCCGGTATAGTTCAATCGTTGCTTCTTCAGCCAGCCAGCGTCGACACCTACTCGGAATTTCTCAGAGTCGTTCAGCACAAGATAGCAGTTCCAGTAGGTGAAGTCCTTATACAACCCGGGCTGGGGGAAGGCTTTCTCCGCTATCCTCCTGCATTCGTCCTCCGTTTGGCCACTACTCTGCATGCGGAAGGCGTTGGCGTACAAACCCGAAAATCGGGAGACGACAGCCCTGATTCGGTTCCACGCCTTCCGGCAATCCTCCCCGTTGTGTGGCCTCCCCTCCGGGCAAAATAGATGGTAGGCTGCTGCTACCTTGCCCCACACGTTGACGATCCTCTGGTTATTAGAAACAAGAGGATCGTCGCAAACACTCATCCACGCCTTTGACAGCGCAACATTCTCCTCGTCCGTCCACCTTCTCCATACCGTGGGGTCATCCCCACCCGGCTGCGACGACTCCCCGAACTTCTTTCCCTTGCCCCCCTTCTTTGGGGCGCCACTACCCTGCACTGCTCCCCCCGGTTGAACGGGAGTTTCCGGAACTCCGAGACTATCAAACCCCAAATCCGACAACGCAAAATCATCAAAACCGCTCGGCGTGAACTGCGCATCCGTTGGGGTCGATATGTGCGATGAAGCAGTCAAAAAATCAAAACTGGGGCGATAGGCGTCCCCCCGCGTCACCTGCGTCGACGGTACGCCCCCGGCGTCCCCTGCGTCGCCGAACCTCCCCCGGGTATCATCTGCATATTGGGTGCCCACCCCGACATCATCTGCATATTGGGTGCCCAACCCCGCATCGCCGGGAACCCCCCCGGCGGGCTCCCTCCGGTCGACATCTGCTGCCACGGGTACATGTTGTAGTACCCGGGCATCTGATTCCACCCGCCTCCAACGGGGATTGGGGGAGTTTGAGAACCGCTCGTCCCTGAACTAGGCTCGTTGTTCAGATCCATTTCTCAGTGTTGATCTTGTACAAAAATTAAGATAGAGAGAGTACTCGTTAATACAAGTGGTGCGAATGAAAATGAAGTGCAAATCGCGTATATATATAGTGTTTCGAAAATTAAAAATAAAAAATAAAAAATCCGCTGGGCGATCCGGGCGCTGCAATGGAGCCGAGCGGATCGCCCAGCGGTTTTTGACCGCCTAGCGCTAGGCGAAATTGATTTCCGGAAAACCGCTCGGCGGTTTTCGGATGCTCCAATGGTTCGCCTAACGACCGCCTAGCGCCGGCGCTCGGCTAGGCGGTGTGCTAGGTGCCATTGTGGATGCTCTTATGAAACATTTTGGAAACTTTAGGCATCCAGTGTCAATTTATTTTACTAATAATATTATCAGTCTCGGGGGGCGAAACAAAATCTTTTGTACCCATGGATTTACTGTAAAATTAAATGCAGTCATTATCATAGTATGATGTAATTAAAATCTTTTTACAGAGAGGAAATCGAGTAGATGTATGGGATTTGGATTTGGATTTGGATTGATAGGGATAGAGAGGGGCTGTATTTATGCAGAGTATCATGTGTGTAGTCTGTGAAAATCTAAAGTAATTAAGACATACATTCTTCCATACGTACAAATACACACACACCCACAAAATATCATAGTAATTAAGACATACATTCTTCCATACGTACAAATACACACACACCCACAAAATATCATAGCACAATTAGCTACTTACTAGTACCAGTATATTTATTTATACATTATATATGAAGTGTGTGTGGAAGCAAAGAAGCAGAAATCACGTTGGCGTTGATGGATTCTTTCCTGTCATTGTTGAGGGAGACATATTCACTCTCTTTCTAATTTAAATTACTTTGATTATTAGTCTAATTTTCCACTTATCCATGACTCCAAATGGCCCAACTTTTTCTTGACTAAATTTATCTACATAGTCTAAACCCTAAACCCTAAGAACAAATCGACTCATTCTTCTGTCACAAATCTATAAAAATACTTACAAGAATGGTAAGTAAGTATCCGACTTAGTCGAAATATATAATACCTAACTCTAGTAATAGTACTAGCACAATCTAAGTCTAACTACCCTCACTTCCAATCTGTTGAGTGATGCCTCAATCCCTATGTTCCTTCCAATCTGTTTATCTTTTAATTTCAATAAATAATTTATCTGTTTTTGAATATTTACTACTCCTATTTACACAAATACATAAAAAAGAAAACCATAATGTACTAACTCCGTAAAAAAAGGAATAATTTTATCATTTAGACCATCACCAAAATTAGATTAATTTTTAAATTTAATAGATTTTAAAAATTAAATATTATTAATCCACTAGTATTAGTTTTATCATTTTTTTCCTATTCTCTTTCTTTTACTTTACCAATTGTACATTAATATTTAAAATCCGTGTTATTTACCACTTATCTTTTTTTTTATGCACGTATATAGGAGTATAATTTAAACTATAGTACAATGTACAGTTATTTATTTAATTAATTAACGTTACTGTTGATTATCCAGAGAGAAGGGAGAAGGTCAATCATCATCATCAACACCAGCCTATATATCTAATAATCTGAACTCCATTCTGTTAGTACATAGTATTAATATTCCTCTCTCTCTTTCTCTCCCATCAGAAGCTCCATTTTCGTTCGTCAAAGATGATCCTGCCATTACTGTAGCTTTTTTTTATGTGACAAAACAAAATTCCTCTATTTGTTCAAATATGGAGAGGGAGAGCTGTAGCTTTATATATGGAAATGGCGCTTCCAATTTCTACTCATCACTCTCCCTCTACTATGCCGTTTCTCGACATGAGAAATCTCTCCATCACCCACAACAATAACTGGGGCTTCATCTCCTCCGACTCCGGCGCCGATCACCTCATCGACCTCAACGCCGCCGTTGAATCCGACGATCAGGACATGCATTCCCACGGCGGCGGAAAAAGCCATTCCAAGCTCTGCGCTAGAGTCCATTGGCGCCCCGCCGAGGACACCAAACTCAAGGAGCTCGTCGCCCTCTACGGCCCCCAAAATTGGAATCTCATCGCCAAGAAGTTGGACGGAAGATCCGGTTATTAATTAAATTAATCAATTCTTTCTCAAACATTAAAATTAAATTCGATATTAAATTGTGAATTGGGAAAAGGGAAAAGCTGCAGGCTGCGGTGGTTCAACCAGCTGGACCCGAGGATAAACCGGCGGGCGTTCACGGAGGAGGAGGAGGAGAGGCTGATGACCGCGCACCGGTTGTACGGAAACAAATGGGCGATGATTGCGCGCCTGTTTCCGGGGAGAACCGACAACGCCGTCAAGAACCATTGGCATGTCATCATGGCCAGGAAATACAGAGAGCAATCCACCGCCCACCGCCGCCGCAAAATGGGGCAATTCGTCTTCAACGACCTCCCCTTCCCTCCCACCTATTGGCCCCCACAAACATCTCTTTCTTTCTTTCAAGGTCCTCTTTTTTTTTCTTTTTCCAATACATTGCTCATGGAATGTTACAAACAATAATGTGGAAATTAAAAGTTGAAAATTGTAACGTATGCAGGTGGTGAGGGGATGCAGAGGACAGACGAATTGGAGGAGGGGAATGTGTACAATGGCGCGGCGGTGAGGGAGGCGGCGTTTATAGACTTTCTTGGTGTTGGGGGTTTGTGAGACCATACAATTTGTCACTTCACTATGGCTTTTGGATGAAACATCATTTTCTTCAGATGTTCTATATTACTATTGTCATCTCACTTTTCTCTCTCCTATATCCTCAAATTTAACAAGTTCAGGTTCAATTAAGATTCCACTATAACAAGGATTTCCCCACGGACTAGTACTAAGACTTCCCAAAAATACTTTCTATCACGTCACTAGGATTTTTCACCTCATATCACTAGGACATCCCACTATACAATAGTGGACAAGCACTAGGATATCTCGGTGGACAAGCACTAGGACATTTCGGTGGACAAACACAATAATAAAAATTTACAAATATGCAATTACAGAATTAAAATTTCGACACGACTACGGGCGGAGAAAGTGTAATAATAATTTTATTAAATAAAAAAAATTAAAATAATACAATGCAACCAAAAAAACAACAATTTAAACAAAGTTTAGTATGCCTTGAATCTTTATAGTTTTGTGGCTAGCCGAACGGGTCTCGCTGGATAAGTAGAGTTGAAATTAAAAAAAATCAAAAATAAAAAAATCAAAAATCAAAAATAAAAAAAATTAAAAAATGCTCTCGTCCGTCGGCTGGTCTGTCGAGGACCCACAATAGCGGATGAGCGGATGGACAAGACTAGTGTTGCCCACGGTTCCAAAACCGGCGGTTCCGGTTTGTAGGAATTCGGAACCCGAACCGGACCGTGAGGCTATTTCACGGTTCCAGTTTCGATTCCGGTTCGAAAACCGGCGGTTTCGGGTTCGAGTTTTTTTATGTAATTTGAAATTTGGACTTATACAATAAATTGGAACAAGACAATGAATAATTCAAATTGAAATAAGACGAATAAGGTGAAAATGATATCAATTTTATTGAATTTGAGTTGTAACGGACAACGATACATTACAATTTACAATACATATACAAGTATACAACATACAACAATGTAATATAATTTACAAGTGTCGTCAGAATATAAATGGGGGAAAATGGATGAATTTGAATTCAAAATCAGAAAAAAAAAATTGAATTTCCGAAAACCGGCTGTTTTGGCGGAAAACCGCCGGAATCGCCGGTTCGCTCAAAAAACCGGCTGCAAAAGCTACGCCGTGTTAGCCTCGTGCTCCGCACCACCACCGAAAACAATCGGTTTCACGGTTAACCGCCGGTTTTCGCTGTTAACCGGCGGTTTTCGATCCAAAAACCGCCGGAACCGACCGACCACCCGCATGAAAAAGCTGTCCCGGCCTGATGCCTCGTTGACCAAGCCGGAACCGTGAAACCGCCAGTTCCGAACCGTCCCGAACCGGCGGTTCGGTGACAGTTCCGGTTCGAAAAATCTTGAACCGGACCGCGGTTCCAATTGCGATGGTTCCAGTTCGAGGAAATTGCCACGGTTCCGGTTCGCCGGTTAACCGCCGGAACCGGAACAGGTGGGCATCTCTAGACGAGACGATGGACGACCGAGAAAACCGAAGGAACGAGAGGTCGTCCATCTGGCTCGTCTGCGAGCTGCTCACCGTTCGCAATAGTGGACGAGTGCGATGGACGAGTGGCTCGCCTGTTGCTCTCCGTCGGCTCGTCCACTATTGTGGATGCTCTTATGATAGATTCGAAACTGAAATCTTTGTTCCGAGTCATTAACCATTATATTTATCTTCAGTGAATGATATTAAAAAAAGTAGGAGTAATTAAAAGAAATAATTTTGTGACTAAAATAATACTGCAGTTATATTGACTATTTGGTACTCCTTTTATTCCTTTCATCCGAGACAAGTGAGGCGGTTTTTTTGGGAACAAAATGATACTCCATTTAAAAAGTAAATTAAAGGATGTAAATTAGAGGAGTAAATAGGAAATAAATAAAAGAGATAAAAAAATTGTTACTCTTTGCTAAAAAGAGGATTGACTTATTTTAATGAGATGCTTATAGTGGAACATAGGGAGTACCTTATTTCGATTTAGTGGTGCAATAAATTTTGTGTTCGTTTGGGGTATAAGTGGTACAGTGGTAATTATAATATGACAATGTAGTATTCTCAAATAGACACACTATCAACTGAATATTCAACAAAGAGATATATGCCCAACTATTGTGGTTATTAGAAATTGTGATACAATCTTGTTATAGTTATAATGATCAAGAAATTTTGCTCATTTGACTGCGAGTGATACACTACGGTTGAGTTTAGAACTCAATGCACATTTAAGTGTGCACGTGGGAGCTCATGGCTAAAAAAAGAATACTCCTTAGGCCATCGACAACGTTGTTTCCCCACCGTTCCTTAAACTACTATTTGCGTTCCTAAAAAATGACAGGTGGATCTTTGATTGTGGGGCGACGGATACAATGACCTATGATGCCTCCGACATCACTGAACCCACGAAACCAGGAAAGACATACGTTCAAACAGCCAGTGGAGAGGTGTCAAATGTTGAAGGAGCCGGGACAGTGAACATATCATCGACATTAAAATTGTCAAACTGTCTCTATGTCCCGTCTCTATCGCACAAGCTATTGTCGATTAGCCATGTCACCCGAGAACTTAATTGCTCCTTACTAATGCAGCCCAATTTTTGTCTACTACAGGATATCAGGACGAAGGAGATTATTGGACGTGGCACTGAGAAGGACGGGTTGTACTACGTCGACGAGATAGCTCAAAAGGGAACCGCGTTGCTGACTCACGGGTCTGCAAATCGAGAAGCTTGGTTGTGGCATCGCCGTCTAGGTCATCCTTCTGCAAGTTATCTAAATTTGTTATTTCCCAATTTTTCCAAGAATTTACATTGTGAAACATGTATCTTGGCCAAAAGCCGTAGACAATCCTATCAGTTAAGTAACACACGGGTTGAGACTTTGTTTTCTCTAGTGCATTCTGATATATGGGGACCCGCACCAGTAGTGGGGGGTCAAGGATTTCGATATTTCTTGCTTTTTGTGGACGATTGCACTCGTATGTTATGGGTTTATTTTATGAAGCATAAGTCTGAAGTCGTGTCTCATTTTATACACTTTTGTAAACTTGTGAAAAATCAGTACCAAAAAAATATCCAAACTCTTCGGTCTGACAATGGGAGGGAATTTGTCAACTCGGGTATGAAAGCCTTCTGTAGGGATAATGGGATTCTTCATCAAACCACCTGCCCTCACACACCAGAACAAAACGGTGTAGCAGAAAGGAAAAACCGTATCCTCCTCAAAATGACTAGAGCAATGCTCCTTGAATCCCAAACACCAAAACACTTCTGGCCTGAAGCTTTAGCCACCGCAGCCTACCTAATAAACCGTTTGCCTACCCGAACCTTGGAATTTAAAACCCCTCTGGAAGTCCTCTCGACACAAGCTAAAATTCCACAACCTTTGACCCTCCGACCTAGAATCTTTGGAAGCTCCGTTTTTGTCCATATTCCGAAGCACAAACGGACCAAATTCTCGCTGTGTGCTGCAAAATGTGTTTTCGTGGGGTATGGGGTAAGTCAAAAGGGGTACCGATGCTATGACCCCAAATCCAAACGAATCCAAGTCACGATGAATTGTAATTTCTTGGAATCGGAATATTTTTTCCACCACCTTAGTGGTCAGGGGGAGAGTGATAGGATAGAGGGGGAAAGCAGAAATAGTGACCCACTAAGTTGGTTGCCATTACCAAGCTACCTCGCTGCGGACCCACCCGAGAAGGTTGTCGGGACCACCGAGCAGGTCTCAGTAGAACAATCCAGCCAACTCAGTGTCCCGGATCAAGATCCTCCCCTGATATCCAATGTAAGTATTCTTCCCGACTCTGATGCTGCTAACTCTGATAACTCATCCGGAACTGGTAACGAGACAGGGGGAGATGAGTCGCAAGAAATCTCCAACAACATCTCCAGTGCAGAGGAGGTTACCGTTGATGAGGATACCGGACGGTACGTATTGCCACCACGGGCGAACAGAGGAGTCCCACCAAAAAGGTATTCCCCAGAAAAAATTGGCAGGAATGCACGCTATGCTATAGCAAATAGTGCCACCAGTCACTTGTCGGAGATGGCACGAGCATTTGAAGCTGCGCTGTGTGAGGAAGAAGAGATACCGTATTCAGCAGAAGAAGCTATGCGGCACAAACACTGGAGGGCAGCCATGCAGAAGGAAATGGATGCCCTAGCTTGAAATCAGACGTGGGATAAGAGCAAGCTACCAGAGGGAGTAAGACCAATTGGTTGCAGATGGGTGTTCACAATTAAGAGGAGACCAGACGGATCCATTGAAAGGTATAAAGCAGGGCTGGTAGCAAAGGGGTACACTCAGACATATGGGGTGGACTATGCAGAGACTTTTTCGCCAGTCGCAAAGATGAACACAATAAGAGTTCTTCTTTCGATTGCAGCTAATCAAGACTGGCCTCTCTACCAGTTCGATGTCACGAACGCCTTTCTGCATGGAGAGTTGAAGAAGAGGGTATATATGGAGGCACCGCCGGGTTTCACACAAGGATTCAAAAGGGGAGAAGTCTGCCATCTGAAGAAGACCTTGTATGGATTGAAACAATCACCAAGGGTATGGTTTGAAAGGTTCACTGATGCTATGATTTCGTATGGATTCCACCAGAGTCACTCGGACCATACATTGTTCATCAAAAGGCAAGAAGGGAAGGTAACTTGTTTAATCATTTACGTAGATGATATGATTATTACCGGTAATGATGCAGAGGAAATCAAGAAGTTGAGAGATAGTTTGTTTGAGGAATTCGAGATGAAAGATCTGGGCGACCTCAAATACTTCTTAGGGATCGAGGTGTTGAGATCCAAAGGGGGGATTTTCTTGAGGCAGAAGAAATATATTCTCGACATCCTTGCTGAAACTGGGCTGTTAGATTGCAAGCCTCCTGACACGCCAATTGGGGTAAATCATGGGCTGAGGATCGTAGAAGGTGCTGAACGGGCAGATCGTGACATGTATCAGCGTTTAGTTGGGAAGCTCATCTATCTCTCCCATACTAGGCCAGATATCGCCTACGCAATCGGAGTTGTGAGTCAGTTCATGCATTCACAACAAACTGATCATATGGAAGCCGCGTTGAGAATTGTGAAGTACTTGAAAGGAACCGTTGGTCATGGAGTATTATTCAAAAAGGAAGGACATCTAGAGATAAGTGGGTACACAGATGCGGACTGGGCTGGCAACCCAGTAGATAGGCGATCCACCTCCGGCTATTTTACCTTCGTTGGAGGAAATTTGGTAACATGGAGGAGCAAAAAACAGAAGGTGGTAGCACTATCTAGTGCGGAGGCGGAGTTCCGAGGAATCAAGAGTGAGTTGACGGAATTACTGTGGCTAAGAAGGTTGATGACAGAAATTGGCTTTCAACCTCAGAGAAGCTAACTGTATTGTGACAATAAGGTGGCAATAAGCATTGCTGAAAATCCGGTGCAGCACGACAGAACCAAACACGTGGAAGTCGACAGACACTTCATCAAGGAGAAAATCGAGAAAGGAATCGTGGAATTTCCATTTGTAAGGTCAGAAGATCAGTTGGCGGACATTCTCACCAAAGCAGTCAGTTCTAGGAGTTTTGAAGACGCGTTGGGCAAGCTAAGTATTGGTGACCCCACTACTAAGCTTGAGGGGGAGTGTTAGAATGGAAAGATTTCTTGATATCAATTACGATGATTTGGGGAATCAATTTAGAGATTATAGAAGATTGATAGCATAATTGCAGGAGAATAGAAACCTTCCTTGTATGTCTATGTATCAGCCTCTATAAGAGGATATTTGTACAATGAATAAAATATACAGTAAACGTAATATCCTCTATGTCCCTAATTCCTCTAGTATCGGTTAACATCATCTCCATTGGATTTTATTTTCTATGGGTGGGGGGGGGGGGGGGTGAATTTGTTCTGGATATGATGATAATAGTAATTTCTTAAGGGTATTTATAGATTAAAAAATGGCTCATGTTGTAAGGTCACATTAATTTTTGTGAAGTGTGGTGTGGTGTGGTGTGGTGTGAAATAGGCTATATTTAACTATTGACGAAACATAGGATTTGATTCTGCAAAATTTCCAAGAAATTTATTGGGTTATTGATAGGAATGAATTGAATCCGAAGATTCCAAGAAACTTCTATGTCGATTAAGTGGAATTCACAGTGTCCAGTTGGTTGTCCACACACGTCTTCAATTTTTTAAAAATTGTTTTATTATAATTGGATTTATGAGATGAATGGAATTGAGGATTGAGTAATTTCTGTTAGGTTAATACTAGGAGAATTATATTTTTAAGAAAAGGGGTGAATAAACTATTAAATTCTCTAAATTCTGTCTCATATTTACTTGGTAAAGATCTCATCTAATCTATATAAGTGTGGATAACCCTCCTTATAATGTTTTTTTAGGGGTGAGCGGTTCATTTCTAATATAAACAATTTTTCGTCTAGCATAGGGGCGATAAATATCAGTATTTGACCATAGAAATGTTTGTCAACAAAAGTAAATTTTACAAAACCTTTTTTGGTTATAAATTCAGATGAAATAAATTTGGAGTACTTTATTACTATTAGTCAACATATTTTGTAGTGGTATATGATTTCGTATCTCCACATTTTTATTTACGGACTTGGGCTTAAGTAGGCCCAAGTTTGACGTAATTTTACTATGTCGGCTCACGAAGAAGTGAATAACCATTACTCCTACTAATCAAAGGCCCAAGATCTTGAATAAAACAATTCATGAAAATATCAGCGGTCATGAAGATTTTTTTAAAAAAATATAAAAAGTTTTCATGGCAACAACTACTTTGGATATCTATTAGACAAACCTATGCCTATGTGCTAAATTGTAATAGCATGTAATCATACATAAGAGATAAATCATACTTACTTGACAGAATATATGTGACAGATTCAAAACTACATTTATAATTTCCTTTACAGATTGCACCATATTTAAGCAAACCAAAATTGCATCACATTTGGGAAAAGAAACAAAATTAGTGACTGAATAATTCACCAAACATATTTTAAGTAGGTATAGATTTTTTAGGATAGAAAGGATTCTGGCATCCACTAACATAGGGAAAGATTTTAGTATGAAGATTTGTGATGCAGTCTTTGTCCCAACATGTGCCTTTGTACGCCATTCCCATCACAATTACCTAATCTAATTGCAATTAATTCCACATTAATCTAATTTAACCCTTAAATTAATGTATCATAATCTTCCAACTCAAATGTCAATATATATGTTCAGGTTGACACAAAACATGGCATAATGATAACATTTCACTCTCTTAGAAGCATCTTTTCATATTTGGCCGACAAAAACGCACTAATTAGCATTTGGAGAAAGTGGTACATTTGTACTAGCTATAGCTATAAAAACTAATCCAATCTAACATTATGTTTAATAAAATAGATCTGGATTTTAGCCAATCTGTCACTCTTATGTTAATTCATTGATTGAGGAATCTTTGCTTTTTGAGGGTTTATTTAATTTATGAGTTTAATATATGCTTGGATTAGTGAAGGTTTTGGGAGACTAATTAAGAAATAATTAAGTTTTAGCTTCAATTACAGAAAATTCTAGTGTAGAATTTTAGAATATTGCTACGTAGTAACATAGAAGAAATGGAAAACATCATATCATGAATTATATAAGAAGTTTTTTTTTGGTTTATCTTAATTAATCCATTTGTGATACAAACTTGATTCAACCATCCGACTTCAGCTTAATTACTTACATGAGAACTACATAGATACTGTAATTAATAAATTCAAAATCTTCAGTATTGTAGAATCGTTCACTTTCCACCTTTTTAAGTGGGATTTAATTTCATATTTCTCACCATTGACGTAATCTATTTCTCACCTAGTGCTCCATTATTTAATAATAATCCATCAAGTCACAACTCACACAATGACATAATTGTGTCTGTGCATTGAACTGGATCAAATCACTCATATTTTAATCAATACATGAAACAATATTTGAATTTTAGAATCCCACTAAATCCCACATTATATTATACTCTCTCCGTCGCAGCAACTAATTACATTGATGCATTTGTTTCGGACCACACATTGTTACACAACGCAAAATAACATGACACATTACGTGGACTTTTTTCAAGATATGTAAAAAGTAAGTAGACATAAGTCTTGAAATTAGTATAAAATGAAGATTATAGAAATGTTGTTTGTTTAGTAGATACGGTGCGATACATAATCTTGCATATGATAATGATGCACACCACTAATCTTTGTTTATGAGTTTTGTTCTTCTGATCAATATGACAATGTTAACATGTAATCTCGAAATAATTTAATCTTGATCAATCAAACAAAATGTACATCCATATGCACCAAAAAGCAGACAGCCCACAATTTTGTGTATGATAATTTAAAGGTTAGGTAGTCCTCCACAATAGGATTCCCAACATATGGAACACTAAAATTTTCTTGTATAAATATGGAACAGGTTTTCCATACATCAAACCAAACACGTGCTTAAAAATGGCACCCAATTATTCCCTTCTCTCTCTACTAGCTTTGTCTCTCCTCATTTCCTTCATCAATCTCCCAAGTGCCGCCACAAGTAAATTATATAGCCAGGCTGTTTCTCATTCTCATCAATATTATTACTATTCGTTTATGCTTAATATTGGTCTTGTTTTGGTTGTTGGTGTGATTTTAGGGGCTATAAACGTAATGCATGAAACACCTGCAGGCCTTACCTTAGCTGATGAGGCATTGCAGGTACATTACCTTTTGAATGTTACTAATCAAAATCAAATATTGTTGTTTAATTTGAACGTATTAAAACAGGTAGATCAGACGGTGACGGTGGAGGGAAGAATGGATTTGGAGATCAATAGAGACTATCCTGGATCAGGAGCAAACAATCGTCACACTCCAAATCCTCCGGTTAAAGAATAAAATTTATGTTGTACCTAGTGTATTCGAGTTGTACCTTCGTGCAAATGTGTGTGCAAGCTCTCTGGATAAAGAGATTTAGATAATGGGAGTTTGATGATCATATTCATATATATATATGGGGTTTCTCTTTTTATTAGGCGACAATAAATTGTTAGTTATGGTTTTAATTTGAGAATCACCATGTGTTTTTGCAAGTCTGTTAATAATATGTCAAACCAATCATATGTGTGAAAATTATTTCTCTCATATCTTTTTATTCTTTTTCGGTCATTATATTTGGCTGGACACACAATGTGACATTATGTCCACGCTAATTTTACTCATGTTTATTAGTATGCTGGATTAACTAAACTATTCCTCTTTTTTATTAGGATAGCCATTAACGTTCCATGGAACTTTCTCATTAAAACAAAGAAACCAACTTGTACAAATTTAAAAACTCAAAATCTTGAAATAGGTGGTGACGTGGTGAATTAGGACGGATGTTTTTCCTTTTATTGAATAATTTGCTGTTACATTCACATCCAAACCAAAATTAATTATGATACTTGGATTATAACTAGTACTAGTATGGAATATAAAAGTCGAAGACAAATATAGGATCATGTGAAAGTTAGCCATTTGGAGGGAAATGACAAAGGAATCTGGTAAATGGAAAATGTTTTAATAAAATTACAAGAGAAGTGTCTCTACCACTCTAGCAATTCTATCAAAAAAAGGAGGAAACATTATTATTACAAAGATTAAGAATGTTTGAGTGGAAGAAGTGGAAGTGAGGTGTCAGCCACTTAAACTACAAAAATCATAATCATAATTAGCTTTTTAACATAAAACAACCCTCATTAAGATACATTCTTCAATTCTTCATTGCTCGAAATGTTCAGACCAAAAGATGGCATGAAGATTTCCAGATTTCTAAGTATTTTGAGTTACACTTTATGCAGACAACAGAGGAGTGGAGGATAGAAATGTAATGATTCATACAAAAGTTGAAGCTACCATTATTTCTAGAAAATTTTAATTTAGGTTTCTTTAAAGGCCACACTCAAAATATACTATTGCTTTAATATCGAAAAAGCAAGAGGTCAGCTATTGAAATATTATGAAATATTTCTTAATTTATAAATTCAATATAGCACCTGGTAATCATTGTAACTTACATACCTTAGATATGTTTAATATCAAAGTTGTAATGACAATGACTAAAAGTTGAATTGCCCTTACTTTTTAAACATGACTTTATAAGCTGCTAGCATCTTATTCTTTAATGTACCTATTATTTTAAGAGCTAATTATTCGAAATACCACTAGGTTTAAATCTAAATTGTAATGTTGCAATTATAATATCTTCAGTTTTCTTAACTTTATCATTTCTCGAATTTTGTAGAAATACCCTAATTTCACTTGTTTCCAAATTCCAACAAATTGAATTCAAAATCAATATAGTGGGCCTAGTGGATCCGATTAAACTGAAAATAAAAGACTGCCTATAATTTTATAACTTGAAAAAGTTCAATCCGATGGATCGAACATAACTATTTCAAAGCCCAATATCTTACCTTGTTGGCATCTCACCCCTTTCTGTTTTAGTACTAATGATCAATTAATAAAATCAAAATTTTGCAGGGTCGAATAAAATGAAGAAGGTCATTATTGGCATCAAAAGGTAGCTAGAGACGAAAGAAGTATATCTTTTGTGGATAAGTATTAATCCGAAAATGAATTTCATGGCTGGTGACAAGGTCAATCGACTCCACTTGAATCAGTCATTGGCCATATCTTTTGCGGATAAGTATTAATCCATTATTCGTTTGCGAGTCATGACATGACTTATTTTGTTGCACATTGCCCAATTCTAGAATCAAAATTGCCCCTCATCCTAAAACGATATATGCTTTCGTGTTAGAGGATGTTTCTTTGATAGGGTCCCAAACAGAATAATACTCCATCGAGTAACAGTCCACCCTTTTTTTTTCTCCGAACCTTCTCTTTATGATCTTGAAAATTCCCTTGAATCTCCTTTACTCATTTCCGAATTTCTTTAAGTATGAAAGAATTTCAAGTACATATATATCCGCTGGCTAAAGTGAAAGCTAACTAATTTGCTCTTCTTTTTCCTTTTGTCCTTTTTTGGGGTTTAATTTTCCTTCTTTGAAATGTCCAAAACCTTTTGGGCCACGTATTATCATGCATATCACTAATTGATGTTATAGTCTCATATATTCCTCTTCTTGCTGAAACTATAAGCATGCACCAATTATTAAGGAGGAACATCATTAATAATTAAGGAGGAACATCATTAATATATACATTCCAATAAAACACTATTCTTCATTTGTTTGCATTCAACCACCATATCCAAGTCTCTATTTCCATCAAGAATGACGTTTAACAAATAATTTAGGCAGTTTTTGAACTTGAAGCAAATAAAAAAAGACTACATCATGCAAAAACCATGTAACATTGTAATGAAAAATGAATCATACATAGATATACTATGCTTGTCCTAAAATCTAACCTAGATTCCTTATCACATCCACACTGAGGTGTAGAGACAGAAGCGAAACACCTCATTTGATGATCCCATTTTATATCTCATCAGTAAGCTCCTCCAGCAAACACTATAGAGAGAAAGGGATGGATAAAAATAAATTAAACCATTCTTGGAAGCGTGTTGCTTTCTCTGGCAACACATATTCCCTTCAATCTTCCAAGTCAAACAACAAAACAGAATAAACAAAGTACCGAATCCAAAAATGGGAGATGAGAGACAAAGCAAAAGAGCCTCACGGCATATATTCCCTCATTCACACTTGACTTTTCTTACCATAAACTACATACATGTCTCAAACTACTATAAACACACACACACACACATCATCCTTCAAAACAACAAATGTCTTCTCACAGCAAGGAAATGAGGCTGGTTCTATCAGGTGATGCGAAACCGAGACTGAGATGGACTTGGGAGCTGCACCACCAGTTCTTAGCTGCTATCGAGCAGCTCGGTGGCGTTGAGAGTTGGGACCTTTATCTCTCTGTTTTTGATTTGCTACTTCATTTTTACACCTGACTACAAACTGTGTGTAACAGAAGCCACACCTAAAGCATTGATGAGGGTCATGGGCATCGATGGCCTTACTTTGTACCATCTCAAGAGCCATTTGCAGGTAATATTATCTTTCTTTTTAATTCCTAACAAAATTCTTGATTCATTGTGACAAGAGTTGTTTTTTCACTTGCAGAAATATAGGATGGGAAGGAGCCACCAAAATAAGCAAGAAAATAGTAAGCATATTTTTTCATGCAACTAAACTAATTAGTACACATTTCATAATTCTTTTCACTCCACACAGAATATGGTGAAAAAACGAGTCGTCACTCCACCAACAAGACCACCTTCGACAGAGCTGCTAAAGAGTAATAACCGCTACACATTGTTGATGAAAGTTCTGTTAGGGGGGAATTACTAACACAAAATGATTGATCAGAAATTTGGAGATGACAAGGGCTCTGCAAGTGCAAATGGAGGTGCAGAGGAAACTGCATGAACAAATTGAGGTAGTACAAAACAACGAAAAACAAACATCAAATGTATGAGTAACTCTTGTTACAACGTTGATCAATTTATAAGAGTTGTACACATATTTTGAAGGTTCAGAAGCATCTGCAGCAAAGAGTGGAAGCTCAAGGCAAATTCTTGCAAAGAGTGTTGAGAAAAGCTCAAGAAACAATATCTGAATACGGTTCTTGCTCCGCTGAAGCAGAGAATGCCAGAGCTCAGCTTGCTGATCTGGTATCAATGGTGGACTCTTCCGAAAACGATGCAAGAAACCAACATGATGAAGCCGTGGATCAGAGCTTTCTCAGTCTGTCTCTGCATCCAGCAAGAGAGAGTGTGGATGAGGACACCATTGATTTGAACAGCTGATTTAAGCATAAGTATTTTGTTAGACTAGTGTGGGAGCCATTAATTTCTAATGTATAAAATCTTCCGTTTAGACTTTAGACTAAACCACTAATTAGTTGCGTGCATGTGATTTTCTTTCTTATCTTATATTCATATATTTGGTTCTTTTAATACACAACATATGAAATCTGTAGGAAGAAATCATCTTAGGAATCGTTTGGACATTCTAGTGTTACATAATGTTATTAGTAATTCAAGATCAATGACACCATAATAAAGGTTTTTCTATCTAATACTCCTAGTAGTAATATTAACTACAATAGAGTAATACTTATGTAATTTAATTTGTAAGCTAGAAAAATGACTCAAGGTAAGTTTTACAGTAGTATATTTTAAAATCTATTTAGCAGAATTAATGTCTATGAATAAACTTGGAATTGCAAGAAATTTTGAACTCGATTCCAATTTCGAATTGAAGATTGCAACATAAACTCTATACAAGAAGGTGGCAACCCAATTAAAAAAAAAGAAGCTGTGCAATGAAGAATGATGGTGATCCTAATCCTGCCCTGTTTGACGAGGATTCTGATGATTTGGGCATCAACACTCGGCCGATCACCGCCGAAACTAAAGGTCATCCAAACCCCAGTCCTCCTCTCGCTTTTTGTCCTCCACCGGCATCTCATACCTGCACACAGGGCAAGAGCCGCTTACATTCAGCCATCTCTCTATACACCCACCGTGAAACCTATGCTTGCACGGCATCTCCTTCGCCTTCTCGCCTTCTTCCCATCCCTCCAAACATATCGCACATTGCTCACCGCCGCTTGCCACCTCCACACTCGGCAACGCGTCGATCGACGCCTTCGACGCCGGGGGCCGCCCCGATTTCGAGGGTAACAGATCATCGAATGAGGCCTCCGATCCATCGCCGGCGCCTTCCAAGATTACCACTGTCTGAGTCATCGGGTTGATCAGGACGAGCCGATCGCTGCGGTGATCGTCATCGTGGGCGTAGGGCGGCGGATTTAGGCCGGCAACGCCTAGGATGAAGGGGAGGAAGAGCGGAAGGCCTCCGTCGCTCAAATTGAATGAGAATTCGGCTGGAAATGCCTGAGATTGACGGGGGGAAGTAGCTTCGGACGACATTGATGCAGAATTTGAGTGATTTCTTCAAGTTCTGAGAGAATTTTAGTGAGGAATTAATGGAATTGGGCGGCGTTGTTTGTGCGGAGCTTTTATGTACAGATTGTGGAAGATGATTGGAAGCTTGTGGAAAGTTCTGGAATTCTGTCGATTCTTCTAATCCGACTATATTTATTCACTTCGGTGTTAAGAGCATCCACACTGGACAAGCACATTATCAGGACAAGCAACTGGACAAACAATAGCCCAGTCATAGTCTAGCCACAATAAACAAAATTATAAAAAATAAATAATTAACAATCACACAAAATACGGAATTAAATTTACGACACAGATACGAGAAAATTCAATAATAATATTAAAATTTTAAAAAGTACATTAATTAAAAAAACACACTTCATTAAAATTAAAATAACATTACACAATCCTCATTAATGAGTTTGTTCCACATCGAAAGCACATCGAAAGTGGAACATAAAACATTCAAGGATGTCTCTATAAAAGATAAACAACCAAGAATGAGTTTGTCCCACATCAAAAGTGGAACATAAAACATTCAAAACATTCACGGATGTCTCTATAAAAGAGAAACAACCAAGAATGAGTTTCATAAAAAAACATTAAATTAAAAAAATTAAAATTTCCGCTCTCTGATCGCTCTCCGATCGGGAGCCTGCAATAGCGGTCAGCTGATCGGCGAGTGCATCGGCGAGCGCTCGGGAATCGGCGTGCGCTCACCGTTTTTCTAGCCGATTTGGCGCTCGCCGGCTGCAATAGTTCGGCGAGCCGGTGCGCTCGCCGCTATTGGAGATGCTCTTATGGCTTTACTGTAATTTCGGTGACTCATGCGATGCGGAATTAAATATTAATTTTACACCAATTTAGAAAAAATCACTGATGCAATCGCAGACTGAAATTTTTTTAATTCATTTGGTCAATTTTTAGGTTACTCCAATCACCTAATTTTTTTTAAATTCAATAAATAGTTTTTGCATACCAAATTTTAATTGATGGTATATGGGCATATGGCTTTCAATGACAGTGGACATTTGCGCTGAAACAGGATAATCATTTAAAATTTATAATAGTTTATATTCCGAATATTAGTTTTGTAAAAAGTATTCTGAGGTCCAACCTTAAATGTTTTTGCAACTTAATGTTCTTATTTATGATTTTCACTTATCATTAAAGTATTGAGCCGCCATTAACGGAATAGGGCAATGTAAGCCAGTTGGGCTCTTTGAATTGGGCCTCCAATAATTGCTCAATTCGTACCTACAATTTTGCGACAATAAATTTCGAAGTATTTAAATGACTGAGAAAATAAAGAACAAATATTCATTAGAAAAAAAAAAACATATATTATCAATAAATAGTCATTTCAAAATAACTCAATACATAAGGTAATCTCATTCTTATACTAATAGATCGTGAGACCGATATTCAAACTTTCATTTTAAATGTTGTTAAGTTAATTTTCTTGGGGAAAATTGAAACTATCATAGAGTGACATGCAATTTAGAAATAGACAAACTTTGCCTTGTTTACTACATTCATGATCTCGTTAAAACCGCCAATTCTCATTTAAAGATTAAACTATCATATACTAGTATAAGACAGCTTATACGTCGCTTTTATTTAATATTAACAGTGGTATCTTATTTTGTACTTGTCGTCAACGTACACACAGTCATAGATATAATAGTATCGGAATTTTATTTATTTATTTATTTGTTTGAAATGGGGTTATAATTGTATGTAATACTTCTTTCATCTTTTTAAAAAAGAAACTTCAGAAAAAATACGATTTTTAATTATATAATTGACACATTTTAACGTATAATTTATACAGATAGATAGATAGAAAATGATTGAAGTATTGTTAATAAAGAAAGAATTCCACCTCATAGAAAATATTAAATAATTAAAATAACAGGTTTTATATTAAGAAATAGACCAAAATAAAAATAATTACCATTTTTAAAAGATGAAGGGAATATATAATTTAATTTAATTACTTATGAAGGTATGGAAAAGTCCTCAATTTTTTAAAATTTGTATCGTCCCTTTATTTTGCAAATCATTGTGGCATTTTTTTTATGTTAATCCTCGTGTTAGCTACTATTATATGGATGGATTCCACTTATAATAAGCAATAAATTAAGAATGGCAGGTTGTTAAATGATGAAGTTAAGAATATGAATGTTGTTTAATGGGAGTACTACTTACTACTGCTACTAACTAATGTGGCATTGAATAATTTGGAATTTATCCAAAAATTAACTTGATTAATCAAAGAATAGTAAATGTTGGATTATGATTTTAAAAGGTAGGACTACTAGATATTAATATTATTGATAGTATAAGATCTTTTCGAACGCCATCATTTAAAGATAAAAAATACAGTAAATGAGTTGGTAATATTTTATAGAAAAAAATAGAGTAAAGGCTAAAATTGGTCATGAACATATGTTTATTTTATCATTTTGGTCATAAATTTTATATTTTAAATTTTTTGGTCCTGGACATTTCAAATCGGATCACAATTGGTCCTCCGTCAACAATTCCGTTAATATTTAACGGTCAACGATTTTAATCACAATTTTGACCAACTTAAACAATTTTTAATTATTTAATCATCAAATTTATTTTTTAAATAAAATCATAAATTATTTATTAGAAATAATTAAATAATTTTTAAATAATTAAATTATTTATTCCAACTTAAACAATTTTAAATAACAAAATTATTTATGATTTTATTTAAAAATAATAATTTTGATGATTAAATAATTAAAAATTGTTTAAGTTGGTCAAAATTGTGTTTATCATAAAAAAATCATAAATTATTTATTACAACTTAAACAATTTTTAAATAATCAAATTATTTATGATTTTATTTAAAAAAATATTTTTGATGATTAAATAATTAAAAAATGTTTAAGTTGGTCAAAATTGTGATTAAAACCGTTGACCGTTAAATATTAACGGAATTGTTAACGGAGGACCAATTGTGATCCGATTTGAAATGTATAAGATCAAAAAATTCAAAAGATAATGTTTAGGACCAAAATGATAAAATGAGCATATTTTCAGGACCAATTTTAAAATAATGTGACATAAGAAAGGGAAAAAGACAAAAAGGAGAAAAGCTTGGTATTTTCTCTTGGCTGGGCAACAAAATCGCGATTTCTTTTACACTCTCAATTCCATTTCTTTCTTTTGCTTTCAGTTTCAGGTATTGTCTTTCTTCTTTATATCCCTCGTATTTTTTTGTTCTTGCATTATTTTCCAGTTCGTTTGTAGCTCATTGCCTCTGGGTTGTCTATTGAGTTTGTTTTGGCTTTCTAAGATTAAGAAATTAGTAAAGAATTTCTCTGATCCCGCTGCGTATTCCAGCGCGATCGGTTGATTTTCTTTAATTGTTTTTTTTTTCTTTTTCTGGATTGCCCACTTTCTTCGAAACTTTTGATTCCGCCCAGCTAAATTTTTTTGTCAATTTGGGTATCTCCGTAGGTTTTTGGATTCTTGATTGATGTGGAATTTTTTGTTTTTTGCTTCCAAGAATCTTCCGCTGAGGTGATTTCGTTAAATTGAAGATTAAAAAACGGCACGATTTTGAGCGTTTTGTTAATTAGGTTTAAATTTTGGGGTGAAAAAAATGACATTTATGTGACTGGTACAAAAAGGGCAATATTTGATTGACATTTTTGAGGGGTTGATTTTGGTGAGTTTTGTGTTTAGGGATACTTTTGGTTGTTGATTGAGGTTGCGGCGTGGTTGGAAGAAAAATATATGCATAAAAAATTGTGAATGGGTGAGCATTTGGTGGTGAATATGGAGCAGCTGCCGAAGCCTGAGGTAGTTGAGCATAGCCAGCCGGTTGCTCAAGCTGTTTCATGTGGTTCCTGGGGGAAGAAGTCTGAGTTGGTGGGGTCGTCATCATCAGCGCCGGAGGATGAGAAAGTGGTTGTGGTGGTGGTGGGGAATGAGGATGCAAACGAGGAGGCGCCCCTGATAGGAATGGGGGAGTGCCGGATTTGCCAGGAGGAGGATTCAATAAGTAATTTGGAGAGCCCTTGTGCTTGCAGTGGGAGCCTTAAGGTGAATGCTATGTCACTTTTTTGGTATTGTTCTTGTTGATTTTGAGTGTTTTACCATGTTCTTGAAATGTGTTTCTAGCAGTAGTTATCGACTTTCAAATCCTTGTACTGAAGTGATGCGAATGTCTAACAGGGATAAAGTCGAGTTCTTGATATTCTCAACTCGAGTATTCACTATATTGTTTGCAGTGTTGTTCCTGTCCTCCAATGATTCTAAAATTGCATAGCATTACTACCATTTTGAAGACTAAAGCAAGTTTTGTTGAGAAAGCATACTGTTTGATAAAATATATGTTTGCTAGAAAAGTTAAGGGTATTCGGTGAGCTGTTTAGCATGCAACTTTTTTTTCTTTGATTCGGGGGATTATACTACTTTTCTGTGACTATTCCATCGCTTGTACTGTCTTATAGATAAAGCTTCTTGTATATGATGATGCTTTTGCTCTGTCTCTTTAAGAGAAGACCCTGTTTATTCAAAGCCTAACTGTTTTAACTGGTTGTCTGCAGTATGCTCACCGCAAATGTGTTCAGTACTGGTGCAACGAGAAAGGAGACATTACTTGTGAGATCTGCCATCAGGTATGCGATTATTCTGCTCCTCGTGGTTTAGTCAATTTGAAATTGTCTTGTGTTAGACAGCTTTGTATATGATACTTTCCATAGAGAATGTTTTCTTTTACTTGAGATATTCAAGCTTCTGTTGATCAAGTAGAAATCACATTACTTTTCTAGTTTTTTGTTTTGATGTGATTACCTCACTCTCTGCCTTAAATTTCTAAGGAAAATGACAGTAAGCTTCTGTGTTGTTCGCTAATGCTTTCTTATTCTAAAATTTGAAAGATTTTATTTGATAAATCTAGCAGTTTCCTGTAGTGTATATGGTTTCAGCATAATTTTCTCTCTTAGTGATGATTGGTGTTAATATGCAGCCATATCAATCGGGCTACACTGCTCCCGCACGGCCTCCATCGGATGAAAATAGCATTGATATTGGGTACGTACGTAATGGGTTTCATATCGAGAACCAGTTAGACGGAGAAAAGTGGTTTAGTGACAGTTTAAGATATTTAACAGTTAATGCCTTTTGAAGGCAATGTTTAACATCTGTGTAATTACAATTTCTGATTTGGCATGTTTTAATCTGTGTCTAGGGGTGTCTGGCAAATCGGCACTACCCTTGATATGCACGACCCTCGACTACTGGCCATTGCTGAGGCTGAGCGCCAGTTGTTTGAAGCTGACTATGATGATTATAACGGTACAAGCAACAGTGGCACGGCATTTTGTCGTTCGGCTGCTTTAATTGTAAGGCTTACTTTAATTTCTTGATGAATCCGATTCTAAACTAGAGAAAATATGTGATTCTGTTTCTGTCATTTTGGCAGTTGATGGCTCTTCTGCTACTGAGGCATGCTCTGTCCATCACCGATGATGGAGATGGCGAGGGAGATGATGACGCTTCCACCTTCTTCTCTGTGAGTATATTTGCAAAGCTAATTTGCATATGTTTAACCATACAATCTTTTGTATCATAGTTATTCTGAATTCCTCATTGATGCAGCTGTTCTTGCTCCGAGCCGTTGGTTTTCTCTTGCCTTGCTACATCATGATATGGGCCATCAGTATCCTGCAGCGACGCAGGCAAAGACAGGCAAGTACTTCTAAGCCAAATAAAAAGGAATCAAGAAATTGTCGTTCCGTTTCTTTGAGCTATCTATTTATGAAATTCTTCAATTTTTCTGGCACAGGAGGCTGCGGCTCTGGCAGCAGCTCGGTTTGCTATTGTCGTGCAAGCGGCACAAAGCAGAGGTCTCCTTGTCGCCTCAGCTGCACCCGCAATCGCTTCACAAGCGACTCCTCACCTCGAACACGTTTGAATTTTATGTTGGAGCCCTCCTATCTGGCATGTTTGTATAATTCATGCAAGAAAACACCCTTGCTCTTGACAAACAACCAATGTTATTGTCTGAATCTTTTAGGCTTCTTTTCTTGTATTTGAAATTATATAATGCACTTGAAAACCTAGCAATCTTCACACGTGTGCATATTTGCTTATTAGCCTTTTTTGATCTTTTTCTTTTAAATCTCTTCTTCGCTCTTCCTATTTTTCGAAAAAAGTTGGTAAATATGCTCTAATTAAGTGTTACTTAAAATACAATTAATTTAAGATGTCTCGAGCATAAAATACCCCTAAAGACATGCATTTTCCCTTAGCTTTTACTATTTGAGATGTAGCCCATTAACCAAGCAATAAAATCGACTCATCATCATCATCATCATCGTCTCTGTAGTGATATGCATAAGAAATTTAGATATGGTCGCTGTGCATGCTTTGCAGGTGTACCTCGTGGCTGAAATGTTGTACCTTCTGGAAAATTAGGATCCTGTTTGGAACTCAAAATGGGAGATCTTAAGACAAAGAATAAGTTCATTTAATGTGAGGTTTCAATGTTTGGACCATGACCACTCTATTATTATTATTCCATCTTAACACACATTAATCGAATCTCATGATCAATGGCAATTGTAAAAAGTAAAAGCACAAGAAGGTGTGCTTAAGAATGTTCCAGTCGACTTGTATATGATATTCTATATCACTACTGCCAATTTTAAAGTGCAGATCAAGCAAAAGATGTCCAAATACAAATTTTAAAAATATATACATCCTCAATTGGAGGGATTTAATTAATCAATCAATACATACTTTGGTTTACTCTTTGACAAATTACTTAATTAGTGACCCTCTACATTGTATATGCAATTCAATAAAGGTTAGCAATGAAGAAAATGATAAGATTTTTGCAAGTAACATAAGATGTTTAGTGATGCAGATGGCCCAGATTAGGTTATAACCTCACTAGCTAGAGAATTTTTAATCTCAAATCATGAAATTAAAAAACTAGCTTGGTATACTCAAACCAATAGCCACGCACAAACATGAGTCTCGTAGATGCTACACCGGACGAAGTATACCAAATTTACGAATATGACTCATCCCGGCCGTATAGTGGACGAGAGAGTATATATGTTGGTGATAGTTACAATTAGGGTTAAAACAAAAGGGCAAAGATGCTTAATTAGCTTCTTGAGGGTGTTAATGTTTGTTCCAATCACCTTTTAACTATCCTATTGAGATTCTTTTCTAAATAAAAGGCTTCATGATTGAGGTGAATCCGAAACTCTTTCACCAATTCCGGCCCCTTAAGACCTTCTTATATGCTATACCAATTTTTTCTTCACCAATACAACATCAAGCAACACTTCTCTCTCTCTCTTTCCCCCTCACTCTCCACTTTCTTGAATTACTTAGCTATGTTTGTGCAAATCCATAGGTGGTCTTTGGCAATCATTTGCTTAGTAGTATTAATGTTGGTGTCATCTCAAATGCACATAGCTATTGGCATGAGAGATTTAGGCCGTGGTCGTGGTGGTGCTGTAAGACCGGAAAATAGAGACGAGCCCACACGCGTACCTGAGGCAGCGGAGGTGAAGGTAGACGATAAAGGAGCAACTCAAAACATGGGATTTGATTCAAACCAATCCAGCAAAAGGAAGGTTAACAGAGGATCAGATCCTATCCATAATAGAAGTTGAGAACTTGAGAGACTATTTCTTAGGTTGTTTTTAAGGTTTGTGCATGCATGCTTCGTTTTGGATGAAATCAATGTTTTTGATGTATATAGTTTAGATCGAAAAAGAAAGCTGCCAAGAAGAGATCAATGCCTATGATTGATTTGGTTAGTTTTAGCATATGTTAAGGCTGTTGGATTCTATGTTTTAATTATATGTTTGTTCCATGTCACATGTTTGAAGCCATAAAAGTTGTGAGAAAAACCAAGTGTTCAAATCTTCTTCCAGTCACATCTGTTGCTTTTATAATTATGGAGTATTATTATTGGAAAATTTGGAAATTGTAAAATGTACATGTTGCTACAGTTAATCTCATGTAAAAAACATTGCTTTAAGTTATGTGACACGTTGGTAAAAACTTATCGAAAGTTCAGCGTGTTCAAATATTCGTTTTGTAGTGGAAAAATCCTAATTTTGTTTTGCTGAAATGAAAAATGGCAGACATATTCTTCAATTTATCCCATTAAGCACATAACTAGAGAACAAATCACAGTCACAAGATCAAGAAAATCAAGGGCTAGCATTAATACATGTAATTTTCAAATTTAAAGGAGAATCAGTTCACTCTTATCACAAATTTACTTCACTATAACAAGGCGGGGGTATAATGGCCACTTCACAGAAAAAATTAGGGCAGAAAGTAAAATGCTCTCATTTGAAAATTAGCATCGTCGCGCGATTCAAACTTGATTAAAATCGATATAACTAACCTGGATCGCCTTCTTCATCCTCGGAAGATTCGGAATCAGAATCAAAAAGCGAGCCACCAACTGGAGATTGTAACTCATCGAATATTGTCTCATGATTGTCGTTGATATTTTCTGTAGAAGTAGTTCCAAGTACGTTTGCTGCTTCCGGAGAAAATTCAATTGTGGGAGAATGATTGCTCGAGTCGTCCATTGATGTTATGGTGATTTGCGTCCTAGGCGTAATGGTGTTTGAAGAATCCGTACAACCAAATCAATCTATAATAAATAAGAAGAAGAAGTAGAGACTTTAGTTGAATATTGTGACTGAGTGGAATTGCATATTTAATTTATGTAGAGAGATTGGTGATTCAATTCCAAATGATCGTGATTCACATAAAAAAGAAAATATCACAGGCACTTCACTATAAGAAAATATACAGGCACTTCACTCTAGCCTTGGAACACATCACTATAAGCATATACTTACTTCACTGATGTTAACAAAATACATCACTATACGAAAATATCACATGCACTTCACTCTAGCCTTGGAACACATCACTATAACCATGTAATTACTTCACTGATCTTAACAAAATACATCACTATATGAAAATATGACAGAGACTTCACTCTAGCCTTGGAACATCACTCTATGCATGTAATTACTTCACTGATGTTAACAAAATACATCACTATATGAAAATATGACAGAGACTCCATTCTAGCATTGGAACACATCACTGTATGCATGTAATTACTTCACTGATATTAACAAAATACATCACTATATGAAAATATGACAGAGACTTCACTCTAGCATTGGAACACATCACTCTAAGCATGTAATTACTTCACTGATCTTAACAAAATACATCACTATACAAAAATATAACTGAGACTTCACTCTAGCATTGGAACACATCACTCTATGCATGTAATTACTTCACTGATCTTAACAAAATACATCACTTTATGAATATATTACAGAGACCCACTCTAGCATTGGAACACATCACTATAAGCATGTAATTACTTCACTGGTCTTAACAAAATACATCACTATAAGCATGTACATCACTGATGTTATGAAATAAGTAAATCTTTATCGTGATAAATGGAGTATCAGAGAAAGATTAATGGATTATGATCACGTAAAATTAAGACAACCATCACACGATTGAGCAAAATGATAACGAAAAGTGACAATACTCGATATCGAAAATTATTTACTTGCATAAACTATTCCTACTTAATACTCCGCTAACATATATCTGGGAAAACATATTTAAAACATCACAACAAAATTAAGCCTTCTTTGGTGATTTGGTTTTAGGGGCTTTCTCCTCCGCCGCAGCGTGAGACTTCTTCGGCAAAAGCAAATTTTTTGGCAGAGCAAATTCCCCTTTAGGCAGAGCAAATTCCTCCTCTTCAATTAATTTTTTGGTCAAATTTGGGACAAATCCGTGGAGAACGTCATACAATAGGCCGGAATCAGACCTCTCAATTGGGAAGAAATCCATGCAATTATTCTCATTCCACAGAGCTTCGCTGTTTTTGTTCTCGATATTTTCTAAGCTGAGCGGCGCGGCAGCGAAGGCGGTTTCGGAGACTACGGTGGCGGAGGTGGCGCAGATAGAGGAGGAAGAAGATCCGGTGAAATTGGAGGAATTTCTCAAAAAATCGGAGCTCAGAGTGAAATTGGAATTTGTATCCAGATACTGTCAATTCCAGCTTATGAATTTCATAAAGTAATTTCCAAAAATGCCCTTAGCCTATTTTACATTATTAAAATAAATAATATTTGTTGTCTTTATTTGTGTGGCTGAGATTTGTTCTCTAGTTATACGCTATTATATATATATATATATATATATATATATATATATATATATATATATATATAGGGTTGCGTTAAAGATAGAACCATTCTTAAGTGTAGAACCTAGAACTCTACATATTTTATTCATTGGATGAGGAAAAAATGACGGTCAAGATTAAAAATCATACATATTAGACTATGTTTTCACGACATTCCGGACTCAACATGTGAAAAAACTCACATGTTGATGGAAGAATGAATGAAACGAAGAAGAGTCCATGCATGCTTTATTTTTTCACTTATCTGCATTCACCCATTAATAATAGTTTTGGTTGTAATGGGAAGTTGTTGTGCAAATCAACACCATTGGATTAAAAGATCTAACGACCTCCGTTTGGCATTTGTTCTACGTTTAAGAATGGTTCTACGTTTAAGAATGGTTCTATCTTGATCACAATCCTATATATATATATATATATATATGGTCATGATCTATGGCAAACACCTCTTAACCATATAACTAGAGAACAAATAATAGCCACAAGATCAAAAAAATCAAGGGCTAATATTAATTTTCGAATTTAATGAGATATTAGCTCCCTTAATCACAAATTTACTCCATAATAACAAGTCAGGGGTATTATTGTCATTGCAGACCGAATTAAATCCAAAATCATATTAGGTGCAAAATTGAATTCATTGAGAAATTCATTGAGAAACGGCGATGAGAAGGAAGGCGAGTAGGAGGATGAGGCTGCGGAGGAGGCGGCTGACCTCGATCGCCACGAGCATGAAGTAAGGGAAGGAGGAGCGGGAGATCAGGAGCGTTCCGTCGAGATCCGCCGCGATTGAGTGGCGGTTCGAGCTGTAGGTGGTGGAGCCGTAGACGATGGAGGTGCAGTCGGCGTAGACGGTGGCGGCTCTCTCGATGAAGCTGATCGGCATCAGCAGCCTTGAATTGAGCGGACTTGGTTTCAGCTGATCCATTTGATTTTGGTTTCTGCGAAAGCTGTGTACAAATTAGTTTTTAATTAATATCGTAATAGTATTGTTGATACGCTTAACCATATTGTAATTGAAGTCACTTTAGCTATTCATAAAAAAACATGAAAAACATAAAAACAAGAGTGAAGTAAAATTAGAATAAGTGTGATGTGTTTTGTAAACAAGAGTGAAGTAAAATCAGAATAAGAGTGATGTGTTTTGTTAACAAGAGTGAAGTAAAATCAGAATAAAAGTGATGTGTTTTGTTAACAAAATCACAATAAGAGTGATGTGTTTTGTTAACAAGAGTGAAGTAAAATCACAATAAGAGTGATGTGTTTTGTAAACAAGAGTGAAGTAAAATCAGAATAAGAGTGATGTGTTTT
This sequence comes from Salvia splendens, assembly GCF_004379255.2. NCBI lineage: Eukaryota > Viridiplantae > Streptophyta > Magnoliopsida > Lamiales > Lamiaceae > Salvia > Salvia splendens. The sequence goes on along the minus strand of NC_056047.1, from coordinate 9,184,489 downwards.
GTAAACAAGAGTGAAGTGTTTTGTGAACAAGAGTGAAGTAAAATCAGAATAAGAGTGATGTGTTTTGTGAACAAGAGTGAAGTAAAATCAGAATAAGAGTGATGTGTTTTGTGAACAAGAGTGAAGTAAAATCAGGATAAGAGTGATGTGTTTTGTGAACAAGAGTGAAGTGTTTTCTGAACAAGAGTGAAGTGTTTTGTGAACAAGAGTGAAGTAAAATCAGAATAAGAGTGATGTGTTTTGTGAACAAGAGTGAAGTGTTTTCTGAACAAGAAAGAAGTGTTTTGTGAACAAGAGTGAAGTAAAATCAGAATAAGAGTGATGTGTTTTGTGAACAAGAGTGAAGTAAAATCAGAATAAGAGTGATGTGTTTTGTGAACAAGAGTGAAGTGTTTTCTGAACAAGAGTGAAGTGTTTTGTGAACAAGAGTGAAGCTTGGTTTTTCTTTCTTTCTTTTAAATAATAATTCTTTTATATTATATAAATAAATCTGTAGAAATCATTTAATCTATTCACATATAATAATTGATTGCCTTCATTTCATACATAATCAAAACTAATGCAAATAAACCTGAATGCCTCAAACTCAGGGCAATCAAAACTCACTGCCTTTTGTGAATTTTATGAATCAACTTTAAACTAAGCAAAAAAAACATCATTTCCTCATCATCGCCCGCCCTAATTTCCAGCATCTCCGCATCGAGATCGGCCAGCAAATTCGTTACAAATCCACAGAATTCGAACTCCACGCCTATTGTTTAGCTAACTGCGCCAATTTCCACCCTACCGCTGCAAGGCATCGCAGTTATCGGGCACCGGCGAGTGCCACGGCGACCGCGGAACTGGTGACGGCGTTGCTGCTGATGATGCATCAAAATCCGCAACTCCTCCTCCAGGTTGCTCCGGAGCTCCCTCTCCAGCTCCACGTTTCTCTTCCGAAACGCCTCCGACGCATCACGGTGGCGGTCAGAGATCGGCACACGGTGGCGGTCAGATTGTGGAGTAATTTGATCGCAGATTTGCATGTTTTGATCGCAGATTTAAATTAAGAAAGCAATTTCCAAAATTACCCTCAGCATATTTTCTATAATTAAAATAAATAATATTTGTTCCATTAAGATGTGTGGCTGAGATTTGTTCTCTAGTTATACACTTAAGATTAGTTATACATTGATCACTACTATATATATATATATATATATATATATATATATATGAGCGTTATTCTCCTATTCATCCCTTATATCCTTTATTCTTCTTAATATGGGCCGTTAGATCTCATTCATCAACGGTCCAGATAATCTGCATTATTACACTATAATGGTGCATTATTAGTCAGTGTGCATTATTCAACTAAAAATCTGCATTATTACACTATAAATGGTGCATTATTAGTCGGTGTGCATTATTCAACTGAAAATCTGCATTATTAAATGACACGTGGCACCAATCTAACCGTAGGATGACAAAATCATGGGGCTGAGATTAAAAAGAATAAAGAACAAAAGATAAAAAAGAAAATGAATACATATATCTATATATATATAGAGAGAGAGTTGTGACCATATGATAACCCCTAAATCACGTAATAGCCCTATAACCAAATCTGAACCACACATATTTTCTAATCTTGTGGTTGAGATTCAAACTTAGATTTACTTCATAAAAAAAAGCGCGGGGTAAATATGTCATTTCCCTCATTTAATTTCTGAATTTCGCCAAATATCACGTAAAATGATAAAATGATATATGTTAGGTTTATTGCATAGAATGATAGTTTTGCCGGATAGAATGATACTCTGAGATGATAAAATGATAATACGTCATTTCCCTTATTTAATTTCTGAATTTCGCCAAATATCACGTAAAATGATAAAATGATATATGTTAGGTTTATTGCATAGAATGATAGTTTTGCCGGATAGAATGATACTCTGAGATGATAAAATGATACTTTTTGACTGACTGATAAAATGATATATGTTAGGTTTATTGCATAGAATGATAGTTTTGCCGGATAGAATGATACTCTAAGTTGATAAAATGATACTTTTGACTGACTGATAAAATGATATATGTTAGGTTTATTGCATAGAATGATAGTTTTGCCGGATAGAATGATACTCTGAGTTGATAAAATGATACTTTTGACTAACTGATAAAATGATATATGTTAGGTTTATTGCATAAAATGATAGTTTTGCCGGATAGAATGATACTCTGAATTGATAAAATGATACTTTTGACTGACTGATAAATGATAAAATGATATATGTTAGGTTTATTGCATAGAATGATAGTTTTGCCGGATAGAATGATACTCTGAGTTGATAAAATGATACTTTTGACTGATAAAATGATAAAATGATATATGTTAGGTTTATTGCATAGAATGATAGTTTTGCCGGATAGAATTATACTCTGAGTTGATAAAATGATACTTTTGACTGACTGATAAAATGATAAAATGATAAAATGATATATGTTAGGTTTATTGCATAGAATGATAGTTTTGCCGGATAGAATGATACTCTGAGATGATAAAATGTAGGGGTGGCAAATCGTGCGGATTGGGTCGTTATCGGGTCAACCCGATAACGACCCAACCCAATAAGGCCAAACCCGAACCCAACCTGTTAAGGAAACCCCAAACCCGAACACGAATCCGACCCGCCACCTCCAAACCCGGACACGACCCGGACACGACCCAAACACGATAGCGACACGAACCGCTTTGGGTTGACCCGACACGATAGCAACACGATATCGACCTGAACACGATGGCAACACGATAGCGACACGATAGCGACACAATAGCAACACGATAGCGACCCGACACGATAACAACACGATAGCGACACGAACCGCTTTGGGAGGTAATTCTAATTTCTAAACCCTAATCTATTTTTTTATTATTTTCCTAAGTAAAAGTTACTAAATTAAATCTAATAAAAAATAAAAATAATAAAATAATAAAATATTAATTTTTAACAGGTTACCCGCACCCGACCCGCACCCGACCCGAATTTTTCGTGTTCTTATTGGGTCAACCCAATAATGACCCGTATCCAATAAGACTTGATCCAAACCCAATTATTTCGTGCGGATTCGTGTCGGATTATCGTGTCGTGTCAAAAATTGTCAGCCCTAATAAAATGATAATACGTCATTTCCCTTATTTAATTTCTGAATTTCGCCAAATATCACGTAAAATGATAAAATGATATATGTTAGGTTTATTGCATAGAATGATATTTTTGCCGGATAGAATGATACTCTGAGATGATAAAATGATACTTTTTGACTGACTGATAAAATGATATATGTTAGGTTTATTGCATAGAATGATAGTTTTGCCGGATAGAATGATACTCTAAGTTGATAAAATGATACTTTTGACTGACTGATAAAATGATATATGTTAGGTTTATTGCATAGAATGATAGTTTTGCCGGATAGAATGATACTCTAAGTTGATAAAATGATACTTTTGACTAACTGATAAAATGATATATGTTAGGTTTATTGCATAAAATGATAGTTTTGCCGGATAGAATGATACTCTGAATTGATAAAATGATACTTTTGACTGACTGATAAATGATAAAATGATATATGTTAGGTTTATTGCATAGAATGATAGTTTTGCCGGATAGAATGATACTCTGAGTTGATAAAATGATACTTTTGACTGATAAAATGATAAAATGATATATGTTAGGTTTATTGCATAGAATGATAGTTTTGCCGGATAGAATTATACTCTGAGTTGATAAAATGATACTTTTGACTAACTGATAAAATGATAAAATGATAAAATGATAAAATGATATATGTTAGGTTTATTGCATAGAATGATAGTTTTGCCGGATAGAATGATACTCTGAGTTGATAAAATGATACTTTTGACTGATAAAATGATATATGTTAGGTTTATTGCATAGAATGATAGTTTTGCCGGATAGAATGATACTCTGAGTTGATAAAATGATACTTTTGACTGATAAATGATAAAATGATACTTAAATAAGATTTTACGTATTTAAATGAACGAAATTTGTATATCATGGGAAATAAGATTTTACGTATAATTGAACCTCATACATACGTGTAACTGAACCTCATACATCTGTATATCATGGGAAATAAGATTTTACGTATTTAAATGAGCGAAATTTGGATACGTAAATTTTATCATGAGCGAAATTCAGAAATTAAATAAGCGAAATGACATATTTACCATCTGCGCCTTTTTTATGAATGAAAGCTAAGTTTGAATCTAGACCACGTGATTTTAAAAATGTGTGGTCCAGATTTAGTTATAGGGTTATTACGGAAATTGGGGTTATCATTATAATGCTCTCCTATATATATATATATATATATATATATATATATATATATATATATATATATAGGAGAGCATTATAATGATAACCCCAATTTCCGTAATAACCCTATAACTAAATCTGGACCACACATTTTTAAAATCACGTGGTCTAGATTCAAACTTAGATTTACTTCATAAAAAAAAGCGCGGGGGTAAATATGTCATTTCGCTCATGATAAAATTTACGTATCCAAATTTCGCTCATTTAATTTCTGAATTTTGCTCATTTTATCATTTTATCAGCCAGTCAAAAGTATCATTTTATCAACTCAAAGTATCATTCTATCCGGCAAAACTATCATTCTATGCAATAAACCTATCATTTTATCATTTTATCAGTCAGTCAAAAGTATCATTTTATCAACTCAGAGTATCATTCTATCCGGCAAAACTATCATTCTATGCAATAAACCTAACATATATCATTTTATCAGTCAGTCAAAAGTATCATTTTATCAACTGAGAGTATCATTCTATCCGGCAAAACTATCATTCTATGCAATAAACCTAATATAATCGGCACAATACATAATATACAAACCTACAAAGCAGTAAACGTATCATTTTATCAAATCAGAGTATCATTTTTATAAGGTTACTGTCATTTTATCCGCTTAGATTATCATTTTATCAGGTAAAAGTATCATTTTATTAAACAAAAATGTCATTTTATACACCAAAAATACCTATCATTCTATCGGCTGAAAGTATCATTCTACTCGGCAAAACTATCATTCTATCGGCTGAAAGTATCATTCTATCCGGCAAAACTATCATTTTATGCAGTAAACCTAACATTTATAAGCTAAAAGTATCATTTTATCAACTCAGAGTATCATTCTATCCGGAAAAACTATCATTTTTATAGGGTTTCTGTAATTTTATCCGCTTAGATTATCATTTTATCAGGTAAAAGTATCATTTTATTAAACAAAAATGTCATTTTATACACCAAAAAATACCTATCATTCTATCGGCTGAAAGTATCATTCTACCCGGTAAAACTATCATTCTATCGGCTGAAAGTATCATTCTATCCGGCAAAACTATCATTTTATGCAGTAAACCTAATATTTATAAGCTAAAAGTATCATTTTATCAACTCAGAGTATCATTCTATCCGGCAAAACTATCATTCTATGCAATAAACCTATCATTTTATCATTTTATCAGTCAAAAGTATCATTTTATCAACTCAGAGTATCATTCTATCCGGCAAAACTATCATTCTATGCAATAAACCTATCATTTTATCAGTCAGTCAAAAGTATCATTTTATCAACTCAGAGTATCATTCTATCCGACAAAACTATCATTCTATGCAATAAACCTATCATTTTATCATTTTATCATTTTACGTGATATTTGGCGAAATTCAGAAATTAAATGAGGGAAATGACAGTTTTACCCCGCGTTTTTTTTATGAAGTAAATCTAAGTTTGAATCTCAAAACTATCATTCTATGCAATAAACCTATCATTTTATCATTTTATTATTTTACGTGATATTTGGCGAAATTCAGAAATTAAATGAGGGAAATGACAGTTTTACCCCGCGCTTTTTTTTATGAAGTAAATCTAAGTTTGAATCTCAACCGCATGATTAGAAATATGTGGGGTCCAGATTTGGTTATAGAGTTATTACGATATTTAGAGGTTATCATATGATCACGACTCTATATAGGATATATATTTATCAAAGTAAGGCATCTGATTTGTGAGAATCAGTAAACAGTGGCACCACTTTCGCGTCCAAAAAATTTGCATTGGATCCCTTTATTTACACATACATATATCGTACATATTAATTATTCCTACTTTTTTTATTTTGCTTGCAAATACTCATATAAACCCTTAATAATCATGCGCATGCAAGATTCTCTGCAGTAACTAGACATATATCTTACTTTAAAAAAAAATGCTTTTTACAAAATCGGATTAATATCGGTCTCTCTTGAATTAAATGTCTTAATTGAGTTAATTTCGGTTAATTAAGTAATTCACCAAATTTAGAGACCGAAACCCCTATACACGTGTACAAAATTACAATAAATGAAATATAATTAATATAAATACTAATTAATATTATAGAGCTATAATAATCCAAAAAAAATGTGTGATTCATCGTTCATGATCAATTATCATAAAGAAGAGGCTAAAATAATTGGATTACGAAATATCACATATCAATAGGTTCAGCGTAATTAAAAACGTGTCCTTATCTTAAATAAAAACAACAAAGTTCTGGAATATGTCAGACTATGATTAGAGACATTTCTCTTAACTATTAATTATTCGAAAAAACAATTATTCAGTCTAAAATAAGTAAGAGAAAAGACGTAAACCAAATGATTATATAACTTATGTTATCTTAAAAAACATCATGGGGAAGTTGTCCATTAATGACATTGTATGTCATAGGCTCAATTATTTATGAACTGATACTTTTGGCGTATTATTAATTTTAGATAGTTCAAATTATTGGATGCCATAAGAAATGGGTTGATTGGGTTATCTTTTGAGAAAACGGTGCATGATAACAATTTGTAATCAAAGTTTGCTTCTATAGTAACCCAATATGGTATAACAAAATAATTTGATTAAAATATAAGATAACTACTACACCAAAATGCAACTTTTAGGATAAAATATTAAAGACGACTCAAATTGGTGCGGCAATGTTTGGTTTGAAATTTTATATAAGCCCAAATCCCAAATAAAGAAAATCCAAAAGCCCGATCCTAGAAAATGGGACAGATATAATTCACATTGTTTATAAATTTTATCTAATGTTTTTTGGAACAAAATTGTATACCGAAAATTGACTAAATACAGTTAACTATTTAATCAAGTGATTGAATTGATCGTATAGTAGTAATTAGGGGTGGGGAAACGGTTCTCGGTTCTTGGTTAGCCGAGAACCGAACCTTATTTTTCCGGTTATCGGTTAACCGAGACCGAGAACCGAAAAAATAAGGTTAAGATTGGTCCCGGTTAGTGGGTTTAGGATTTAGGCGGTTCTCGGTTCTAACCGAGAACCGAAAGGTTAGAACCGAAGAACTGATTGGTGTGTTTAATTTTGATTTTTTATAGATTCATTTTAATTTCATAAACTCTATCTTTCAATTTTCAAAGAACTTGATAGAAACCAAACTCTATGTCCCTATAATTTGTTTGCATTTTAGACAAGAGAATACACAAATCAGAGAGATAACCAATCTCATGACAGCTACTTTGTTTATTAAAATTTAGAACTTAACGTATTAGATAAATATGGAGCATTAGCAAATAACTTAAATATCCCATAATGATATATGTACATTGACTTATCTTCCATGAAAAAAATTACCAAGTGTTTACAGTAATGTCAAGTCAAATATCTCGTGAGCTCTCTCATCTAAATTCTCGTAGCACGCCGACCGTTGCTCTCACCCACACCGGCGACGACGAGGCTGCTGCTTTCTCCTCGCTCTCTCTCGCGATGGGGACGACGAGGCTGCTGCCCTCTCCACACCGCTACTCTCTCCGACAAGGCTGATGTCCAACTCTCCACGCCGATGTTCTCTCCTTCGGTTCCTTTGGTGGAATCGAAGAACCTGTCGGTTAGGACCGATCGGTTCCTCAAGGAACCGAACCGACAAAGGGTGCGGTTCCGGTTCTAGATTTTGGAAAAAATGGGATTCGGTTAACCGACTAATTGGTTCAGTCGGAACTGAATCGACCGAATCCCCACCCCTAGTAGTAATAAATTGATTAACACGATATTAAGGGTGCGTCTGGTAGCCACCACAAATTTTAACATGATCCCATTGTTAATGGGCTTTCCTAAATTGGTTGATAGGCTTATACACTGTTTGGTTCAGCCCATGTAGGCTGATTGGACTTATATCTAGTGTTTGGTTCAAGCAGGGTGTGAAGGAAACAAAATCCATTGTGACTAAATTACCCTCTCATCGTGAGCAAGTAAATTAGTGGCGATCAACCCAAATTTGGAGCCAAATTAAGTGGTAAATTATGATTGATTCCCGCCAAATCACTCAGAAGCTTCATTATGCAGCATAACTAGGTTACTTAAATATTGGATGTTAGTGACCAGCATTGTATCATCAGCAAGCAGAACTCCTCGTCGAGCATACCTGAACCGGCGAGCATTTTGAGCCGCTGAAACAAGGTTAGTGATAGCTCACTGATCTGTTGATGTGTATTTATGTTGCTATGGAATAAGTCTTATTCGATGCAAATTGAGCACAAATTTCTCCATGCGATTGCTTCTCCTCTTGTTGTATTCCGACTACAAATATATACGATGGTGTTCACTACTTGGTCTTGTTAGTCGTACTAGTCGTAGTGATTATGTTGTATGCGTAATGTTGCAGCCATGGGGTCGAAAGGAAAGGCGAAGGTGACGTACAACGGGAGTCAATCTGGTATGGAATCGACTTTATATGGCAATTGTAGTGTATGAGGCTATGATGAGTGGATGTTACTATGTTATGTGCTGTGGGTGTAGTTGGAGCATCGGGTGGTCCGTCTGGGGTTGTTAAGCCGGAACGTACGCGGCGTTCTTGGTCGAAGCGCGAGGAAGAGGTTATGATCATGGCTTTGCACGACATCGTTACGGGAGGTTGGAAGGTAGACAACGGATTCCGGCCCGGGCACTCTAAAATGATCTACAACGTGCTGAAACGGGAGATCCCGAACACTGAGTTGAGGGTGTCACCGCACATCAACTCCAAGATCGCCACTTGGAAGAGAGACTACCACTCGTTGTCCAATATCCTAAACCGTAGCGGAATCGGCTTCAACTCAGATGGTGGGCATAGAATTGAGTGTAACGATGACCAATGGGATAAAATAGTTAAGGTATTTTATGGTGAGCTTTGACACATTCACATTGATCATTTCCTTTAACATCAAACCTGTTATCTAGTCTGACAGCCACGCCAAACATATGCGCCACAAAGCTTGGCCCTTCTATGAAGACTGGAAGACGATCTTCAGTAAGGATCGCACAGTGGGTGGATGTGCGGAGGAGGTGTCTGAAGCTGATGATGTTCTCCACGGCCCAAACGCATCCATCGCTGATGAGTCTCATCCCACTATGAGTCCTTACCACCTCGACGACTTCTTCACCGAGGAACAGATCAATGAGGGGCTCAATTATGATGGGCATGAAGGGGCTGGCAGCGGAAGCGTGCGTAACAAAACGGATCACATGAATTTGATCTATTTAGCAGATTATTTAGACAAAATCTATTCGCGTAATTATCACATGTATCATGCTCATAACTTGAATTAAAACATGCTTTAGCACATTAAATTCCTAAAACATGCTTACTACGGAATTAGCCAATTTACCTCGTTGATTCAATCAAGAATCGATGATGGCTTGCTCCGTCTCCACGTGAAGATCTTCAATACAAGACCTCGGATCTTCTGACCGGTGTCCCGGACTATACGCTGATATTTGTGTGGGCAAATCTCACCAACGTACTAGGACTCGAATAATGGAAGACAGAACTCAGCTCACGGAGGAGAGCACAATTTTTGAAAATTCTCTTAAGGAGGGGGACGAAAATTTTATGAATAAATTGTTGTGTTTTCTGTCTCCTTTATTATCCTATTTATATAAGTCACATATTGGGCCCAGTTAGGGATCTAAGGAAGAATTTGGAACATGCCTCACCCAATTAGCTTTTTACTAATTAAATTGAACCCACAATTTAATATAAGCTTATATTGGAATATTACGAGCAGCCACTACAGAAGTAATATTGCACTGCCTTCCAAATCCAAAATTACAAGTATTCCGGGTTTCCTTTAATTGTATTTGATTTATTTCCCGCGCTTAAGATGGAAACATCCATTAATTAATTAATGTCTGCTATAGACTTAATTAATTAACATATTTCGAATTCCAAGAGTGGACTCAGCAAGAAACTCTTATTTATTATTCATAGAGTAATCAAACTCCAACTAGCTAGGTTCCGAATAATAAAACCTCGTTTCGAGCTCCTCTTGTGGATGCTATCAAACGAGACTCTCCTCGCGACGTTTCAACATAATAGCAATCCTAGCACCTCTAGATAATGATCACCACTACCCAATATACCTGGATCGTTGGGTTACGAAAAACCCGCACCTTTGGTAAGTCAAAGTAGTGGATACTCAATATCGTATGCTCAATGCTAACGTACATTGATTAAGAAATTAATTCTCAAGTCCTCGTCTTTCAGTAGGTAGCATAAAGACTCGTCTTGCTGTTAGATCCATTCAGTGCTATACCACACCAACGTCATCTTATTTCAATAAGGTTTAGAAATAATCGGACTGACATTGCAACCTTTCGCGATAGGTAGTCTAGGTCTATCTTGGTTGTGAAATTCTTATTTTTCTTTGTTTAGAACTGACCGTGTTACCTTAAATTGGACGACGCCCACAACCGGTCTACTAAAACAAAGACTTAGACTTTGTTACGTTTGCTCATACATTTAAATATGCAATAAACAACCATTAAATGTAAAACATAACAACATTATGACAAAAATAATCTGTTGCATTTATTGGAAAATAACCATTAGAGTTTTACAGTATCCAATCACTCGAAAGGTGATTTCTAGTATACAAAACCCTATTAATCTCCCACTTATACTCAAAACAGCTTTCGAGTATACAAAATGGTAGTGCACACGTCTTAAATATCTCCCACTTTTACTGAAAGCGAGTTGAGGTCTTGAATCAGTCGAACTCCCATCCCTTCTACGTGGCAATCGAACGGTTTTACCGCCAAAGCCTTTGTAAAAGGATCTGCCAGGTTGTTCTCTGACGCAATCTTGACCACTTTTATGTCTCCTCTCTGCACTATATCTCTAATGATATGATACTTCCGCTCTATGTGTTTGCTCGCTTTGTGAGCTCTTGGTTCTTTCGAGTTTGCCACAGCACCAGAATTGTCACAATAAATGGTGATGCTCTTGGGCAGATTCGAAACCACACCTAAATCCATAAGGAAGTTCTTGAGCCATACAACCTCTTTTGCAGCCTCCGAAGCGGCCACATACTCGGCTTCCATGGTCGAGTCCGCGATGCATTTCTGCTTCACACTCTTCCAAATTACGGCTCCACCTCCTAAGGTGAACACATATCCTGAAGTAGATTTTCTCGAGTCCTGATCAGCTTGAAAGTCTGAGTCAGTATATCCCAAAGGACAGAGCTCGACTGCATTGTAAACTAGAGCATAGTCCTTAGTCTGTTTAAGGTACTTGAGTATGTTCTTTACAGCAGTCCAATGTCCTTGGCCCGGATTCGACTGATATCTTGCCACCATGCCAACAGCAAAGCAAATATCTGGTCTAGTACAAAGCATAGCATACATGAGACTTCCAACTGCCGAAGCATATGGAATTCTTCTCATTGCTTGTATCTCAGACGGCGTTTTAGGGCACATCTCTTGAGATAAATGGATGCCATGTCTAAAAGGTAAGAAACCTTTCTTGGCATCCTGCATGCTAAAACGACTAAGTACTGTTTCGATGTAAGATTCTTGAGATAAGCACAACATCTTCTTATCTCGATTCCGAAGAACCTTGATCCCGAGGATGTGTCCCGCGTCTCCCATGTCCTTCATCTCGAACTGGTTTGATAACCATGTTCGAACTGATGACAACATCTTTTTATTGTTTCCAATTAGAAGAATGTCATCTACATATAAAACTAAGAACACCACATTCCCCTTATCAACTTTCTTATACACGCAGCTTTCACTTGGGCACTTTTCGAATCCAAACTTGCAAACAGTTTGATCGAAACATTGGTTCCACGATCTAGATGCTTGCTTGAGGCCATAAATGGCCTTCTTAAGCTTCCAAACCATGTGTTCTTTGCCCTTTATGGCATATCCTTCAGGTTGTTCCATGTAGATGGTCTCCTCAAGACTGCCGTTTAGAAATGCAGTCTTAACGTCCATCTGCCATACATCCCAATCCATATAAGCTGCAATAGACAACAGTATCCGGATCGATTTGAGCATGGTCACTGGGGAGAAGGTCTCATCATAATCGATGCCTTCCTTTTGGGTATACCCCTTGGCCACTAGTCTTGCTTTGAAGACTTTAACTCGTCCATCGGGTCCACGTTTACGTTTATATATCCACTTGCTCCCAATGGCAGTACAACCTTCGGGTAGGACGGACAAATCGTAGACGTATTTGTCTATCATAGATTGTAGTTCCGAATCCATTGCTTTTACCCATTCGCAATGATCGATATCTGTCTGCGCCTCCGCAAAGTTCCAGGGATCTAATACATTGCTGTCCGAGGAGTGATCCATAGATTCTCCCAAACCAATGTATCTGTCGGGCTCATGTGAGACCCTCCCACTGCGGCGCGGCACTACAATATTTTGAGTAGAAGTTGAAGTTTCGGGAATTGTTTGTACACTTGGTACTTGTTCTTGGTTAATGGAACTTGTGACTGAAGTTAGCTCATCAAGAGCCACTTCACTGCTGGGTTTATGATTCATTACATAGTCTTCCTCTAAGAATGTCGCGTGAGTGCTCACAATGACTTTCTTATCTCGGAGATTAAAGAATTCATAACCTTTCGTTCCTTTAGGGTATCCTATAAACAAACATACCTCCGTCCTAGATCCTAGCTTAGTTGGATCCTTTTCCAATACATGAGCCGGGCAACCCCAAACCTTGAGATGTGCTAGATTGGGCTTACGCCCAGTCCAAAACTCATATGGAGTTTTAGGTACGGATTTTGATGGTAAATTGTCTAAAATGTGACTTGCGGAAAGCAAGGCATGTCCCCAAAACGAAATAGGCAGACGTGCATAACTCATCATCGATCGAACCATGTTTAATAAGGTCATGTTCCTTCTTTCAGCCACGCCGTTCTGCTGGGGCGTGCCCGGCGCAGTCAGTTGGGATTGAATTCCCACTTCCTATAAGTAGTCCAAGAATTCGGCACTGAGGTATTCGCCTCCACGATCAGATCGTAGGCATTTGATATTCTTCCCATGATACTTCTCCACAAGAGTCTTAAAGTCTTTAAACTTGTCAAAAGACTCTGACTTGTGACGCATCAAGTAGACATATCCAATTTTCGAGAAGTCATCAATAAATGTGATGAAGTATCGAAAACCACCTCTTGCCTCAGTTGACATTGGTCCACATACATCGGAATGAACGAGCTCAAGTACTTCCTTGGACCTATTGCCCTTAGCCTTAAAAGGCCTCTTGGTCATCTTGCCTTCTAAGCATGACTCACACTTATGAAAAGGTTCCTCCTCTAGACCTTTGATAAGATCTTGTTTAACAAGAGAATGGATCCTCCTTTCATTGGCATGACCAAGTCTAAGGTGCCACAAGTACGTTTCGTTCATTGAACTTGAAGGTTCTTTTCGTTTCTTTGAAATTTTCGATGTTGTATTGAGTTCTGATTTGCGATTATTAAACTGTGTAGAAGTGATTGTGTACAGATTGTTTTCCATGATACCACGACAGATATAAGAACCATCTTTCTTAATAACACAGTTGTCATTAAAAGAAATCGAATATCCATCATAAACCAATTTAGAAACCGAAATTAAATTTCTTCTAAAAGAAGGTATCAACAAAACATTCTTCAAAATCAAAAGTCTATCACTACTAAAACGCAAATAAATGTCTCCCACTACAACGGCCGCCACTTTGGTAGCGTCGCCCAGCTGGACTTCGATCTCACGATCATGTAGCCGTCTTGTCACCTGCAATAAGTCAGGATCAAAACAAATATGATCAGTGGCTCCTGTGTCAATAACCCAAGTGCAAATTGATGTCGAAGTCAAACAAGACTCGACAACTAGAGTCTGGTGCATACCTGTAGCCTTGCCCCGTTTAGGACAGTCTGGCTTCCAATGCCCCTTTTCTCCACACTTGAAACACTTCCCCGTGGGCTTCTTGTTAGCCCTCTTTTTCTTCTTTCCCTTAGCTATCTTGACCGGTCCTGAGTTCGGTGCCTGCCTTTTTCCTTTGCTAGGCTTTAAGCAGAGGAACGAGGTGCCGAAATCATCATGGCCGCCTTAGCCTGGACCATAAGGTCCTCTGCCGACTGGAGTTCAGTCAACAGCTCTGCCAAGGTATAATTCCTTTTGTTCATCTCGAAGTTGAGCTTGAACTGTTGGAAGCTAGGGGGAAGACTTTGAAGGATGATAGTCACCTGGGACTCGGGGTCGATCGTCCCTCCCAAGACCTCAATTTGGTTGAGGTAGCCCATCATCTCGAGGACGTGGTCCCTCACAGACGAGCCTTCCTTCATTGTCTTTGACATGATACTCCGAAAGGCTTGAGACTTCGCCGTTCGATTCTGAGTACCAAAAAGATTTTTGAGATTCTGCATAATCTCGGCGGCTGTTTCCATGGCTGAATGCTGATGCTTGAGTACTGAAGACATAGAAGCCAACATGTAGCACTTAGCCATCTCATTCGCCTTATGCCACCGTCTGTGTGCATCTCTGACTCCTGCCGCAGCGGTAGCCGCCGGCACTGGAGGTCGTGGGGTGGTGAGCACAAAGATGTATTCATCTGCTGTGAGAACGATGTCCAAATTTTGTTTCCATTCTATGTAATTTTGGCCCTCGAGTTTATTTTCTTTGAGAATTGTGGAAAGAGGATTGAATGACATATTGACGATTTGATTTGCACTGCAAAACAGAGTATTTTACTATTGTCATAAACTTATGTAAGAAGTTTGATTAGATTAACCATAAAACTTTTCAAAATCTTACAACTGTAAAATTAAAATTTTGTACCCTCCAGAGGAAGTCAATACGCATTAAAATCTTACAATTTTACTGGTCACAACACCGACGAATAGTCCAGAGACCACAGAGTGGCATGGCCGCCTAATGTTGCCTAAGCAAGACCATCTCTTTAGCATTACAGAGTCTCATTTCTACAACACACTCTCATAACAATGCTTATGTGCTACTAACAAGATCAAGCTATCTCATAAATTCTGTGTGAACTTCTGAATCTCGCAGTTTCTTAGGATTATTGTCCCCACAGAGCAGGTGGCGATAATATTCGAAACTACATTCCAGTTCATACTATTTATATTTGAGAAGTCCGCCCTCATGAACTTGCTATTTTCTTAGGATTATTGTCCCCACAGAGCAGGTAGCGATAATATTAGAAAAAGGCTTCATGAATTGCAGACCAATTGATGGAGACCATATGCAAACGTTGAGTTCATAATTATAGTTTAGATATTTGGGTTATGATTTTTCTTTAATTATCCTTAGCCTTGAGGCAGTTGAAGGCTTAATTAAATTATGTTGGTATTTAATCTACCGGATAATTAAATCTTTTATTAATTGGTATCTTCCATTAGGAATTATTGTTCTAGAATTTAATTCTTATTCATGTCTACTATAAGATATATCTAAAATAATTAAATTACTTAATTCTTAATAAGAAATGAAAAATTAAATTCAAATTATTTCCATGTTCAAGATTAGGAAGAGATATTATATTATTTAACGTATTGATACATATCTATCCTTATTAGGATCTTAGATATATAAACATTAGGAAACTATTATATTATTCTTATCTATATCATCTAGGAATCAAAATAATATTATTTATTTCCATAGATATAGAAAATAATAAGATATTCCTTAAATCTAGATAAAATATTAGGAAACTATTAAATTATTCTCATCCATATCTTCTAGGAATAAAATAATATTATTTAATTCCATAGATATAGATAATAATCAAAATATTCCTAAAATCTAGATAAATCTTCCAAAAAGATTTTATTTCTATTAAATAATAATATTTTAATGATATCTTTTAATAAGATAATTAAATAATCATTAAAATAATTCTTCATCGTTATCTCATCGTACGAGGTTCGCATGAACGATGAACGACGAAAATTCGACGAGTTCGTCGTTGGATCACGACGCACATGGCGTCTCGGCCACAGGCGCACAGGTAGCGCGCCATCGTCTCGGCCAGCGGGTCGTCGCGGTTCGACAGCGTCTCGGCCAGGACGTGCGCGGAGGCGCAGCTCCTCTCGGCCAGCGGCGAGCATCTGTCGCGGCTTCTCAGCCCGTCGGGTGCCGACATCTCTCGGCCAGCGGCGCGCATCCATCGCGGCTTCTCGGCTCGTCGGGTGCCGACATTTCTCAGCCAGCGGCGCGCACGGTGGCGCGCCCGCTCTCGGCCAGTGTCTCGGCGCCCGTCTCGGACAACCAAGCCATCCGGCGGCACGAGCTGCTCGGCCAGCGGCGCACACTGAGGTGCGCCCGCTCTCGGCCTTCTGCCTAGGGTTGCGGCTCCCGGTGCCCAGTGTCTCGGTGGTTCAGTTACGAGCCACCACACCACGCCAGCCACCATGTCGCTCTCGACGCAGGTGCGACTGGGGCCAGCGGTCTCGGCCGGCGGCGCGCGAGCCCTTGCTCGCCTGCGCGTCGCCCCGTGATCCCGGCTCCCCGGCTCCCACAGTCTCGACATCCCTATCTCGATCGCACGTCTCGTACAATCGAGTAATTCAAGTTCTTGATTCGATAGTTCTTGAGTTCACCATGCATAATAAATTAAACAAAACACCAAGAACATGCTTCGCAATCAAATAATACATGCATACATGAATTTCGCGAAATTTAAATCCAAATAATCAGAGCCAAAGACTGGCTCTGATACCAACTGAAGGGGCTGGCAGCGGAAGCGTGCGTAACAAAACGGATCACATGAATTTGATCTATTTAGCAGATTATTTAGACAAAATCTATTCGCGTAATTATCACATGTATCATGCTCATAACTTGAATTAAAACATGCTTTAGCACATTAAATTCCTAAAACATGCTTACTACGGAATTAGCCAATTTACCTCGTTGATTCAATCAAGAATCGATGATGGCTTGCTCCGTCTCCACGTGAAGATCTTCAATACAAGACCTCGGATCTTCTGACTGGTGTCCCGGACTATACGCTGATATTTGTGTGGGCAAATCTCACCAACGTACTAGGACTCGAATAATGGAAGACAGAACTCAGCTCACGGAGGAGAGCACAATTTTTGAAAATTCTCTTAAAGAGGGGGACGAAAATTTTATGAATAAATTGTTGTGTTTTATGTCTCCTTTATTCTCCTATTTATATAAGTCACATATTGGGCCCAGTTAGGGATCTAAGGAAGAATCTGGAACATGCCTCACCCAATTAGCTTTTTATTAATTAAATTGAACCCACAATTTAATATAAGCTTATATTGGAATATTACGAGCACCCACTACAGAAGTAATATTGCACTGCCTTCCAAATCCGTAATTACAAGTATTCCGGGTTTCCTTTAATTGTATTTGATTTATTTCCCGCGCTTAAGATGGAAACATCCATTAATTAATTAATGTCTGCTATAGACTTAATTAATTAACATATTTCGAATTCCAAGAGTGGACTTAGCAAGAAACTCTTATTTATTATTCATAGAGTAATCAAACTCCAACTAGCTAGGTTCCGAATAATAAAACCTCGTTTCGAGCTCCTCTTGTGGATGTTATCAAACGAGACTCTCATCGCGCACGTTTCAACATAATAGCAATCCTAGCACCTCTAGATAATGATCACCACTACCCAATATATCTGGATCGTTGGGTTATGAAAAACCCGCACCTTTGGTAAGTCAAACTAGTGGATACTCAATATCGTATGCTCAATGCTAACGTACATTGATTAAGAAATTAATTCTCAAGTCCTCGTCTTTCAGTAGGTAGCATAAAGACTCGTCTTGCTGTTAGATCCATTCAGTGCTATACCACACCAACGTCATCTTATTTCAATAAGGTTTAGAAATAATCAGACTGACATTGCAACCTTTCGCGATAGGTAGTCTAGGCCTATCTAGGTTGTGAAATTCTTATTTTTCTTTGTTTAGAACTGACCGTGTTACCTTAAATTGGACGACGCCCACAACCGGTCTACTAAAACAAAGACTTAGACTTTGTTACGTTTGCTCATACATTTAAATATGCAATAAACAACCATTAAATGTAAAACATAACAACATTATGACAAAAATAATCTGTTGCATTTATTGGAAAATAACCATTAGAGTTTTACAGTATCCAATCACTCGAAAGGTGATTTCTAGTATACAAAACCCTAACAGGGCAGGGGTTTGATGCTGTTGTTGACAGCGACACAAAGAGCATACCAAGCCCACTTGCTCCGAAGAAAGCACTCCGCAAGCGCAAGGTCGAAGAAATTATGTAGTCGATGTTGGACGCGATTACCAAGATGAATGAGAATACCAGCGACCGCCTCAACACTCTCTCTATGCGCATCGGATACGACTTTGATCTGAGTGCAAAGCGAGTAGAAGTCGCGAAAATGCTAGATGGAATCCCAGAAATCACTAAGAAGCAGAAGTTTATGGCGTGCGACATACTTGTCAAGGAACCCGAACGTCTGGACTTATTTTGCATGTAGCGGTTGGGTTAGGCGTGTCGTGCTCATGGATGGAGATGTTTTTTTGGTTCAACATTCCACTTATTTTGCATGTAGCGGTTGGTAATTTGGTAGCGATGTGGGATGCGGACATATAATTTCTAGATGCATAAGTACTAGTTATGTGGATGTCTAAGTGGTAGTTATGTGGACTTCATTGTATTAGGTGGCAACTAGTAGAAGGTAGAATAGTTGTCGTTGACTTTGATATATACATTTCCGTGGGTGTACCTTATTTTGATGAAAGTAATCTAACCTACCGAAATTAATTGATATTGCATGTCATTATTGTTAAATTGGGAGTTATGAGTATACACCTCGGACTCAACAACCAAATCTATCCAAAAATGAGTTCGCCTGATGCCCCTTTTGCACCCATCTTTGCAATAACACTCCCTATGTGATCAAACTTGAAACAACACCCTAGCAAATCTATCAGCAATCATCGAGTCCCCTGACAAACATTGAGATAATAATATCACTAATTTGTTGAATCAAATTGCTTCTGATTGTTGCTTCAGTTTGGCAAAACTGTAACAAACTTTACAAAAAAACTCCCTATGTGATAAACAATCAGTTTAACAACGTAATATGCCACTTTTACAAACAAAATGAGTTCATAATTTCCAAGTCGAATGGGACGAGGAAATGTAATTGGTACAATCCATAAGCAGCCAAAAAAAATCAAAACACAAAAAAGATTAAAGAGGAACAAGTTCGGTCAACTAAACAACAAGGAATCATCTAACACCTACTGATTCTCCCACATGTAGTTCGCCATATCAACACGCTTTTGATTCCAACCGGGTGACGCTTCAATTGTGTCGACAAACTGGACTTCAGCTGGTGGTTCTGACTGCGCACCCTCATGGTCCCCGTCTCCATCCCAGTGTAGTGCATCTAGTTCTGCTTCAACCAGATCCACACCCATTTCCCCTCGGACATAATTATGCAATAGGAAGCAACACATAATCAGACGGGTTTGAGTTTTGATTGGGTAGAAACTAGCGCTACGCAATATACCCCATCGCATCTTCAGAATTGCAAACGCACGCTCGTTGACATTACGTGCCATTGTATGTCGCATGTTGAACATTTCCTTAGGTGAGGCTGGTCTCTGATTGTTAGGGCCATATTCCTTGAGATGGTAGCGCACTCCTTTAAAAGGTGTTAGGAAACCTTCGCTGTTGGCGTACCCATTGTCACACAAATAGTACGAACCTTATACAAAATGCAAGTTAGCTACAGTATGAGGTATATAAAACAATCGAAGCCACTTAAATCCAATTAAAATGTAATCAAGTTCAATCCAATCGATGCCAGTCAATGTTTATACCTTTAGGAACTTTGAGACCATTGGGTCGAGTAACAACATCCCTCGGAACCTTTGAATCTGCAACGAATCCCTCCCATCCCCGTAGAATGTACACAAATCGAAGAAACCTGTCGCACACGGCTATTGTGTTCGTTGTGATTTCACCCTTCCTAGACCTATACCGAGGAGCATCTATTGTACTGACACGGACATTAATGTATGTCCCGTCTAGTGCACCTAGGCAGCCCTGTGAAACGTACAAGTTAATAAGCATAACCATGACAATTAAGGCATGTGTTTGGATAACGATTTGTTTACCTTAAACCATTTCCATCTTTGATCGTCACAGCTGTCATCAAACGGAGACGGTTGCACAAATAGGGTTCGGTGCAGATGAATAACGCTGCGCATAACCTCATGGATGTAACGACTCACAGTATGTTTTGACCGAAGAAATTGGAACCCAACCACACGATTTTTTGTGTGATGAGCCAAAGTGCTAAGGAACATTGCAACATGCTCCTCCACGCGAACATACCTTTTGATCAACTAATCCACACATATCACGAAGAATGCGACATAGGCGCCCAAATGCATTGCGGTCTATACGCAGATTGTTGATGCAGTCCACGTCAGTCACCACAGTAAGCCGGTTCATATGTGAGACTTGAGCTGGCATTTTGTCTGACATGCTGTAAGAGGCCCATGTTTCCTCATCCCGGGTGTTGTTCGAATTGTATAACAAGCTACTAACCATATTTAAAATGGTCAAGTAGTACTGTTGATGGTCACGGATAATGTCCTCAATCATGACTACCGCGGCCTCCACCTTATTTCGCTTTCTCTGCCTTGGGTATTCCATTATGAAAATGGACAATCGGGAAGTTAATATCCAAGGGTCTAGACCATGCAATCAGGAGCATACTCGACTAAAACAAGAACCAAATAAAGAGATCTCTATCACAAAGCGACTAGGTTGCTGGAACGAGGGACGCTAGTGTAGATGGTAATCTTAAATAACCGAATAACAACCACTGGAATCAATCCAGAAATAGTCCATTCACAACTCCAAATTCGAACTAGTAGGTTACTTAAGAACAGCAACATAGAAGCACAAAATAGATTAAAGTAGGTGCACAAGATCTCCTCTCATTTGAGTAACATTTTTTAAGGCTAGACCAAATCAATTATTCAAGACAAAGTAAAAAACATATGCAACTTTACAAACTTTGCTCAAAGAACAGAAGCAAGGAACTACGGCAATAACATATTCCAAATCTTAAACAACCAGACCAATAAAATATTCTAATCTTAAACCAACAGATCGCAATCCACATAAGCTCAAATTCAAACTAATATGGCAGCACGGAACGGCAACTTAGAAGCACGTCCTATCTTTTGGTAGATGCTCAACAAGCTATCTTAAAAATGATTAACAATGGAGGATGCAGGACGAAATAAACTCTGCAACCCAGACTTATAGAAGAAAAATTCGCAAAATTGGCAAAAATCCAGAAAGAATGCAACATCACAACCAGACACAATTCGCATATTCAAAACATAAACCAACAGATCGACCTTGAAAACAATGCAATTCGATCGTTTGGTAGTTTTATAGCTACAGATGCAATGACAAATTTGTTCAAATAGGACCCAAATTCAAACATCAACACCAAATTCATATTCACTGCCAACAGATCGAACCCCAAAACTCAACAAATAGACATACCCGGACGAAGGTAATGCGAAGGAACCGGAATTGAAAAGAGTCCGACACCGGCGAATGTCGATTTGCACACCAGCGACGACCAAATTTCAGTTGCGAACGGTTCACAAAACGAAAGGAATTAACAACTTCAAAGGGCAAATTGGTACAATTGTAAACTTTTCAGCCTAATCGACGGAAGCCGAAAACTAATATCACACCCTCACCTTGATAGAGTAGACACAAATGCGCCGATAGTAGTATGTGAAAGCTTGAAACCCGGCTGATGTTTTCCAGGTCGGCCGATTGGTGTGAGGCGTACCAAACAGTGGATTAGGCGTGATGGAAGTTGGGTTTCATAACAAATGAGGGCTACCAGACGAGCCCTTAAGTGTGTATGCATAATTAGATTTTCGAAGTTGGTTCACTCAATCCTAACAATCTACATATACGTAAAATCCTTGACTATTACTACAAGAAACTCCTTGTTTTGGATGTTTCACTTATTTAGGTTCTCTTTTGCCAAAGTTTGATTGTTCTTCTTTTTTAATTTGCTTTATCTTTTCTTTGGCTTACCACTCCCTTAGTAGTATTTTTATGTCATAAAAAAAGTAAATCCCAAATAAATATGATCAATTTTAAATATACAGTATTTTATTTTAACATTTAAATATAGAACAAGCTTTCAGTTCAATATTTTCAATTTTGAAAATGATCTTTTTAAATTCAAACACTAAATGCAAAAGTCCACAACTACTATTCTCATACCAACTCTAACATTCTTTAGGGCAATAGTCGTCCAATTCATTAATGTTTTGTGTCCACCAGTTTTGTTTAAGGAAGCATACACCAATAATTGATTCCCAATATATAATTTAACATTAAAAATAATAAGTTTCTTAAATTCAATTATTTAGCAGCACCACAAAGTCGGTCAAAAATAAACACACGAAGAATACAAGTCACATATTTAATTTAATTTATTCTTTTAATAATTCAAATCACATAGTTTTGTTTGGGGCTTTTATTTTGGTAAAGTAGCGATCCGATCCCAAATATTTGCTCAATTATTTCTGTAGTCTACAGGTAAAATGCTAGAAAATAGTTTAGATTAATATGGATATGATGTGGCCAAACATCTTAGAGAATATAGAATGGAATTTTATGACTTTTACTTTTAGTCATACAATTTTTTTTAATTAGCTCAGTTATTTTTCTGCAATTTATATCATATAGCTATAGAAAAAAGTAATGTATGATTAATATTTTTGTTAAATAAAACTAACAACATGATATATGATGTAAGTCATTTATGTGAGCCTATCATGCTAGATTTTCCAAATAGAGTTTTTTTTTATATATGGGTTAGTGTAAACTAGACAAATTTACTAAGAGCATCTCCAATAAGGAAAGACATATGAAAAATGTATATCATCTATTTACCTTCTCAAGAAGTGAAATATATCCTTCTAAAAAGTATCACGTTCTGAGCATCTCAAAGGGGAGAAGAACACTAATATAACTACCATATTTACCTTTTTCATGAAAAATCATTCTCTAAGGAAAAAAGTATTTGAGAATGTATTATACATTTTCCCATTTTAAAGAATTATTTTTACCTCCCCATCAATGGAGAGGTAAAATCTTATAACTACTATATTTACCTTCTTTTCATGAAAAATCCTTCTCCAAGAGAAAGGTATTTGAGAAGGCATTACACTTTATATTTATTAATGCATTTTGTACTATTAATTTATTTTTAAAAAATAATTTACCTTTTTATATGCCTTTTTCTTTTGTAATGTGTTACTTTTTAAAATGGTATATTCCACTCTTTGAGAAAGTGAATACATAATATACATTTTCTATATACCTTCTCCCCTTGGAGATGATCTAAAGAAAAAAAAGTATATGGAAAGGTAAATTATTAAAAACAAAATAAAATAATAGTACAAAATGCATTAAAAGACATAAAGTGTAATACCTTCTTATATATCTTTCTCATTGGAGAATAGTTTTACATGAAAAGAAGGTAAATATGATTGTTAAAAGATTTTACCTCTCCATTGATGGAGAGGTAAAGATACCTCTTTAAAATGGAAAAATGTAAAATATCTTCTCATTTACCTTTTCCTTTGGAGAACAAATTTTCATGAGTAAAAGGTAAATATGAGTTTACCTCTTCTTTTGGAGATGCTCTAATCGCGCAAGTCGATGGTGTCTACATTGATGTAAAGATTGCTATTTAATTTGATATTTTGCAATACAAACCTACAAAAGTAAATTAACAACCAAATTTGGCAGGGAAAAAATCATGCATTGTGTTTATTGAATGCTATTTGATTTATTTGAACAAGTGTTATTTCTTGATTCAATTCTTTGGTGTCCATTTTCAAAGGATCTGACATAATTTAATTGTACATTACTCTAATTAGTTGGGGGTGTCGACCACCACTATTAATCCCATGACTATTAATATTCAGTCAACATATATATTGGTTTCAATAAATAATATTTATTGCCGTTATTAATAAGACATTACACCCTTGTTTTCTTTTATTGCTGTACCCGTTCTATTTTATTTTTACATATTTTATACTAATGAGCAATAAAAACAGAAAGGTATAGACGGATAAGAATTGACCAAATTGAGTTTTATGTTTATCCAAGAATCAAGATTAATCCAACAATACGAAGAATTTTAAATTTATATAAGAGAGTCGGCAACTAAACTTGAAGTACAATATCCGAAATTTTATCAACTTAAAAGATAATCACCATTTAATTAAAATCAAATTATTAAAAATTTGGCTCATTCTTTGAATTGTTTCAAATTTCAACTAAGACCCAACTTAGGATTTGAAATATTTCTATTAGGAAGCTCCAACACTAACTCCCAACTCAAATTAGTCGACTTTCAGTTATCCAACAATGAAATCAACATACGAAAGAACACCATATAAGTTCATATTAGCTCTAATTAATTTTTACGAAAAATTAAAATGGACGAATTTATCATAAAGCGAAAGATTGAAACACCGTAGAAACACTTTAAAAGTTAGTTCAATTATTAATGAGATTAAGATTTGATTTGCAATTATCCCTTCATTCATATTAAAATTTTCTAATATTGTAGGTGAAATAATTTGTGAAGTAATTAAGGCGTGCTTGTGGTATCGTATGTGATATGACAAATGGTAATGACATTGTCCTAATCCACTAATTACACCTAAATTTGTAGACCTCATAATTTATTCATATTCGTTTGTCATTTTCTATAATTCCAACCTTTGATCAAAACCCCCTATCTCATGCTACCTACACTACACGCATGGCTCCCTAATAAAACACAATTAACACTAACTTTCTAATTTGAATTATTTTGTATCTAAAATATCTGAGAATTATTTGAAAAGTAGATCAAACATATCTAACATCGTCACTTTTGAGTTTGGAAGTAATATTTGTAAGTTAATATCGGTAACCTGTTACCTTTCACATGTTACATAAACATATTGGTGAAATTCAAATTTAGTGATTTTTTGTTTAATTTGAACAGAGATCCATTTTAATCTGAAACAAAAAAAAACAATCAGGACTTAATTTGGGAAAAAAGGTTAGTAAAATATATCTTTTCTAGTATTTTTTTAATAAGTGGTCTGTTTAGGTATTTTAGAATCCAATAAATCACATTAAATTCATATAAATGCGAACCAATTTCACAGTTACGATGTGACGAAATTGAATTCGCGCCGTGGTCAATAAAAGTATTCAAAAATTAAAAGCATTGCATTTTAAATTTTATCATATTTTAAAATAAGTTGATAATTCAAACTTTCTTTCTGATATTATTACCAAAGAGCAATATATTGACTCATCAATCATGAACATTATGTTGCAGTCCTTTTATTCAGGTCTGATGCATCTTGCACTAAGTAAGTGTTGTCTGTGTACGAGACCACTAATTGTCACATTTGTTTATTTCTTTTTCTATAATTTTAAATAAAAAAATATTAAATAAATTCATAGTAAGTTTTTTAACTTTTAAGTGGCAATAGTACTTAATGTGCTGCAAATTCGTCTCATGCATAATCTTTTTTTCATTATTTGCTAGTCCATTCTTGTATTTTATTAATTTCTTATTTCTATTTTGGTTTAATGTGTATTATGTGTGATTCGTATTATTATAATTTTTTATTGACTTTGCTCGTCAGTTCTTGACTGAGCATTTTAGTTTATCTATCAATTTACAAAGACAGAGTTGGACTTAGCAAATAGTAGCATCTTTGTCCTCGTACTAAAAATGCGTTATCCTCATTCAAGGTCGATTGTCGATTACTAATTTCTTGTTATAATTTCTTCTATATACTTTTTATTTATGCTAATCTTTTTCACTAAAGAACATAGATTGGTAGATAAACAAGTAGAGATTCCTTGTGGTTCGAATAATTTATTCCCTCTATTCATCTATTGTAAACTTTCTTCTCTCTAGTCGACGCTTTGCTATCGACTAGATTATTTAATCTCGGAATTATGGCAAGCTTTGGAATTTAATCAAGGGCTAATCAAATAATTAATGCTTAAGTTATGGCTATAACATGCACAACGTGTCCAATTAATCTGATGATTAAAGAATTCAAAAAAAGTTAATAACACCTCAGCGTGCTCGGCAATTTTTCCAAATATATTATTTTTTGTTATTATCTTAATCATTTAATCATGTCAATACCAAGGGAAAATATTTAAATATTTTAGCAAATCTAATGTCATCCCAAATCTGGAAATGTGATTAGGTTATCGAGCCAGCCTATTTTTGGAAATGATACTAACATTAAAAAATTAAAAATTTGAAAAATTCAACTGTTTGTTTCTAATCTTTGTTTTTATTAATATATACCTCACTTTGGATTAAGTGAAGATAATCAAGATTCCACTCAATTTCTTATTTGATTAGGAAGTGTTTGTTCAATTAATCATTTATTGTATTAGTAGAAAAGTCTGACTTTGTAAGCCAATCAAATTAATGAACTAAATGAGATCACTAAACACCCAATTAATGCTTCTGTTTTTGTAAAACTTCAACTAATGAATTATACAGCATCAATCTAACACCGCAAACGTGATTAATGTTGTATTTATCCATTTTGAACTAATTATCTGATAGTACTCCATAGAATTATAATTTCCCTAAAACTAAACATGTCATTACGATTATACTCCATCTAATTAAACAAACAATTAATGGCGTATGTGTACGTGTTTTTTACTTTTTTTTTGCGCGCTTCAATTTATTCACGAATTTCATGTGTGTTTTATTCCAAACCTTATCAGAAGTGCAGATATTTTTTAATGAATTCACCAATCCAAAAGTAAATATTTAAAGCTAATTTACAATATCTAAAAAATCTATTAGTGCTAGAACACTACCAGTTTTTTCAACATATTGGTTGATTTTCAAGCTAGAAAATAATTTAGACAGATACTTGACTGCATCCGGCCTAAATACTCTAATCAACCGCTAAATCTCATAATCCATCGTAAATAATTTCAATTAGTTATTTTTTACTTAAGATTTAACAATTCATAGTTACATAATTACAGTCAAATAATTTACAAACTGGACTTAGCAATCCATAAATATAATTCACGTCTAATAAAATTACAATCTTATTACTCCATAACCGAATCAGAAAAGTGTCTCGCTAATTATATATATAAAAAAACTAATTAATTAATAGTAGCATATTGATTAGAATGAAGGTTGAATATATGTGCGATATGGCACACACCCAATTAACAGTACAACCACCACATGGATAAACTGTTTCTGTTTGTATAAGGGGGGGCCAAGTATTATACAGCTGCCACGTGTGTATTTATTTTTAACACTAGGCTGCATGATCCATAAATTTGCAATAAATAAATGTCATATATATAGAGAATCGTGACCTCAAATTCAAAGAACTTAGAGCATCTCCAATTGCGGACGTTCGGTCGGACGTCCGCGACGGGCGACCGGGACGTCCGCCATTGTGGCGTCGAAGGTCGGATACGGACGTCCCGTGAGGACGTCGGGTGTCCTCGGACGTGCGGGCGACGGGCGGGCGGACGTCCGCCACTGTGGAGTGGGTCGGACGTCCGGGTCGGACGTCCGGTAATTAAATTTTTTTTTTAAACTTTAGTGGGAAGGACGATGGGAAGGACGGATTGTGCAGGGGATGTCTTAGTGACGTGGCAGTGGGATGAGAAGTCCTAGTGACGTGGCAGGAGGTGTTTTTGGGATGTCCTAGTGGATGTCCGAGTGGGACATCCGCCCACTGGAGATGCTCTTACAATAACCACTGAGTCGGATGTATTTGAATTTGCGAGATTTTACGTAGTAAAGTACATATTTCATCAGTTCTTTAAAGTGCTCTGTCTCTCTAAAAAAGTGCAATGTTTGAAAATAAAATTTGTTTTTAAGTAAATTTATCATTTAAAAAGTTTAAGGTAAAACAATGTTGCAGCACTATAATACTTTTTAACATTTGGCGAATGAGTCACTCAACCAATGCTTACGGAAGTGGGAGTCTGTATTTGTATAACAAATAAACATTTACTCCATAAAAACTAAAAATATAAATATATGTGAAAATAAAGTATAAAATCTAAAAAAATTAATAGAATTCAAAATTCAAATTCCCAGTTCAACTCCAATATGGGCTTCTCCAATAGGCCCAACCCATTCCGCTTCTTTCGGCTTTTTGTCTTTTTCACCTTTTAAAAATATGAGTTACCACTACTTATATTTAACATAAAAATTAAATTTAGATTTACTCTTTCATTCATCTATTTAAATGTATAAAAAAAATACTACTAATTTTTATGTAATTTAATAAATTAATGAAATCAATAATAATTTTTAAGTTAATAAAAATAAAATGGAAAATTTGATACTATCAGTAAAACAACACTAAACAAAAACGGTGCTCACACTAGTATTGTTTTTTACTACATGAATGTTTGTATAAAAATGTGTGTATATATTTTAAAATCTTTTTGGAGGGAAACTTGAATAGCAAAATTGCATTAATGAATTTGGGCAAATAGAATTAAATACCAAATATAGTTGAATGAGTGAATATTAATCTCATTGCAACCACCATAGGTGCTGTGGAGTGTAACTAAGAAGGCGTTGCAAGTAAATAAAGCAACAACCTTATGAATCCAACCTTCAATTTCCCATAACACAAGTGGTTGACATTATTGGGAAACATAACTTTTTTTGTCAAGTTGTTATCTCTCCCCTCAAACCCCACGCAATAAAAACCCCCAACTTTAACCAATCTCCTAAATCACCCAATTTCTTTCAGTGCCAATCCCAAATCAAGATCCCCCCCTTATTTAACAACCCTAACCCCCCAAAAATTGCCTCACACTACCAATGGATATAGACTTGACCCCAACTCCCACCTCCACCAACGACACCGAATTCGACACGCCGCCGCACACCTCCAATCCCTTATCCTTCACCAACGGTGCCAAGCGCCGCCAGCCCCCGCCGCCGCCCGTCGCCGTGGCCTACAAAGAATGCATGAAGAACCATGCAGCCGGCATCGGCGGCCACGCGGTGGACGGGTGCGGCGAGTTCATGCCCCCTCCCCCGTCCACCACCGCAGTGGCCCCCGCGGCGCTAACATGCGCCGCGTGTGGCTGCCACCGCAACTTCCACCGCCGCGACCCCGAGTCCCCCACCTCCGCAGCCATAACCCCGCCCTTCCTTGACTTCCGCCACCCTCCCCTCCCGAAGCGCTTCTCCCTCTCGCCGCCGCCACCGCATGTTTTTTTCGGGTTCTCTGCCGCCGACGACCACCACCCGGCGCCGGTGACCCCCACCGTGGAAAATCCGATCGGCCGGAAGCGATTCCGGACGAAATTCAGCCAAATTCAGAAGGAAAAAATGCGCTCCTTTTCGGTGAAATTAGGTTGGAAAATGCAGAAATCCGACGATGCGGCGGTGAAGGAATTCTGCAACGAAATCGGAGTTTCGAAAGGAGTGCTGAAGGTGTGGATGCACAACAATAAAAACATATGCAGAAGGGAATCGAGCAGCGGCGGCGGCGGCGTGAATAATGAGAGTGTGATGAGCTACGAGCACAGCGGAAGCGGCGGGAGCGGAGGGGAGGAGCGGAAGAGGGAGAATAATAACGGTAATATTTTCGTTGAAAATGGAAACGGAGTTCATCATTTCGATGGCTCGTCGTCTTCGCCGGCGTGATGTGATGTAACATTTTTATTAGGGAGATTAATTAATTAATGGTGTTCGCTTCTTGGTGATTAACGGTAATTAGTTAACCGCTGATCGAAAGCTGGAATAGATTAGTACTCCTAATTAGCAATTAATAAATTGGATTAGTGATTTTCAACGAGGGGGAGAGGTGATTTCATTTGTGTTGATTACTAATCTTTATTTGCTGCTGATCTTTTTCTCTAGTTTACGCATATAATGCAGTATTAATTGGTCAAATAGTGTTTTAATGGTTGCGAATTATACACGGACAATTTTTTTGAATTCACATATGAAGTCTGAGATTGTGGTTGTGTTATCTACGATAATTGATTATTGTTAATGACTTTGTCAGGATGGGCCATACTTTGCTGTCTGCAAACTTGTCTTGTTATAATTTCATTTTATATTCATTAAAATATTATCATAATACTATATTTATATGTATTTAGGAGATGACGAACTGCTATATGTGGAAGGGGGATAGTTTTTTTCGTATTTATCTCCCTAGATGTGAATTATGTTACATACACGTGGCTTCATGGGGGTTGCATTTAATGGCTCATAATGTTTAGGATTGATTGAGAATAAAAGGGGTTTTACAATTAAAATTATCTATTTTTACTAAAAATGAGTGGGTTTTAAATGACTAGTTTGAAATTATTGATAAATTTGATGTGCCATGGCAGTTGCCAGACATGTAAATCCGATGAAATAGTTTATTTATTTTTAAAATATACTCCCTCCGTCCCGGACTACTTGCACTTATTTCCTTTCTGGGCATTCCAAGTTATTTGCACTCTTTCCATTTTTAGTAAAAATTATCACCTACAGCCGCAATTATTGACTTTGCTATACACTCATTCCTTAATCTCCGTGCCGAAAAGAAAATGTGCGAGTAGTCTGGGACGGAGGGAGTATATGTATCTCTAGGGCTCTTGTGCAGAGTGATAAACTATG
This sequence comes from Salvia splendens, assembly GCF_004379255.2. NCBI lineage: Eukaryota > Viridiplantae > Streptophyta > Magnoliopsida > Lamiales > Lamiaceae > Salvia > Salvia splendens. Next base: position 9,153,347 of record NC_056047.1, on the reverse strand, counting down.
ATTATTTTTAATTTGGGTATGTGTTTGTAACAGTAAGATCCAATAATAGGATTGAAAAAATAGCACATCCCTTATAAGTAATGCCACATCTGACCACAAAAAGATTTTCTATTTTACAATCATTGCTTTTTTAATTTAAAGAAAACCCCATTATTACCTCTTATTCAGTAGACCTTATCCAATATCGAATTAATTTTAGCGGTACTGTATCTGAAATTCCCACATATAGTAGTTGGATGGTGAAGTCGACGAATTAATCATTTAAACTAGTGCGGAAGACGGTTCTGTCCCTGCAAGATTAGTATATTTGAAGAAATCGAGCATGAGATAAAGGGGCAAAGTAGTAAAATGAGATGGATGGAATCGGATGGATCAGCTAATTCAAATATTATGTCCACATTGAAAAAATAAAAAAGATTATCTTGTTGTAAAAATCTGAACTTTTAAGGCAAGAGAGTAGGAGAGCACACTCTTTTTGGTAAGGGATTTTTGGCCCTCCACCTTACAAGTTTTCGTTGGTTGCTTTGGCGGCAAATCTCTCACACTTTACTTTTTCCTAATAAAAATTAATCGATGAATTTTAATCGTGAATTAATAAATTTTATAACGTCTTGCGCGTGATTAAGCAAACTCTTCCATAAATATATGCTTGGCAAACATAATAAAGAATTTCCTCTTAAAATAAACCATGTGATCTTCAAAATTCAAATACTGTATATCATAAATGTAACAAAATTAATTTAATTGTTTATAATCCGAGTAAAAGTATAAGAAATGTTATTATGAAATTGGCTCAATCTAAAAGAAACTGGGCCACAGTAATTATATCCTGTATTTAAATGAGGCCCAAATACCCGGGCATCACTTGGATCATTTCCTATATAGGTTAATTGAAATGGGCCCGAACAATTTTACAGGTAGCTTTCCTTAGCTCTATTCACAAGACCGGGCACACAGGCATCACTAATATTATGGTACACTGATCTTATAAAAATATGGTAGGCTTAACTTTTAAAACAAGTAGTAATGAAACGTATAATCACGTTTTACTCGAATAACTTGGAACATCCTAAAATAGAATACAACTTAAGTAATTTACGTTAGAGAAGGTATATATTTTATATCGAACTCTCACATGTTTCGAATCCTATCGGATCCTATCAGTTATAGACTGTCTGAAAACTGAATAACAGGTTTTTGGATTCAGGTCTCGGGTAGGACTGAAAACTAATCCTTTCCTATCCGTTAACCAAAATAATGATTTTAATTCCTAATTGAATAATTATCATTTTTATTTCAATATGGATTAACAATAACTTAATTTCTACTCCCTAGAATCTCAAACTGGGCTCCTCTCTCCATGTTGTTTCTCTCCCACTTCACTTCTACGACTGAGAATCATTGCCATTGAGTTCGCTCTGACCTCTGACGACAAAACCCCTCTCTGCTCCTTTTGTCTCCTCGTCAAGACTGCCCCCCCTCAACTTGTCTGAAACCGACGCCTTCTCTTCGTTGCCGACTTTGGCACCGGTTACTTCATTGATGTAGCGTCGCCATTCACTCTCCAGTTCAATTATATATCAGTGTTTATCTTGCATGTCACAGTGTGCTTATTTGAACCGTAGACCAAGTTCAACCCTCTCTAATGCATATTTTATTTCTAGATAGTGAAGCCTATCAAATAGTCTGTGTTATAGAGTTGAATAAAGTTTGTTAAGCTAGTATTGATATGAACTAGGCTATGAAAGGAGACCTAACTATCATAATGGATATACTATCAAGAAAAATATAAAAGCACTCACAATGTTGCAATTTATTGGATCGCACCTAAAGGATAACCGAGGAAATGTCAATGTAGGAGAATGGAAGGTTGCAGACTCGGGCATGGGCCATTTATGCAGATTAAATTAGGATGATCAACAACTTAGATTCAGTCATGTGACATATTTATATGATTTATTTTGTGTAGTAAAGGTAACTTAGGGAATCAAAAGTAAATCCTTAAAAATCTAATAAAATTTTATATAGTTACTTTTTCAATTCATATTATTTTTACTCCTTAAATTATATAGTGTTGGACAAAAAACTCTAGATCTCTACTAGTATCTATTTTCATCTTGTAATAAATCGAAACCCAATTGCGAATCAACAGGCCAAGAACTAGCTACTGTTTTTTGAGAGAAAAAGGAAATCTTATTGAATCAGAGCTTGAACGATTACAAAGTGAATTGGAAGGAATGAAAAGTAAAACAACATTTTAACAAACTGGAACCAACTGTCCAGCGGCTAGTTTTAATCTGATGGTTCAGATTAGATCTATCAACTAAAACGCAATCGGACGGCTGCTGAAACACGCGAGCTTGAGATGAGCTCGGTGCCGGTTCTTTCCATTCTGAAACAATTCTTCTTAAATTGACAATTGAGCTATCACAAATCTAACACATCTAAAGGTTCATATTTTACCATAGTTTTAATATAAAATTAAACTGCATTTTAACCCTAAGATATGTAACTATTTAATCATATTGTATGATGTAATCATTTGGGTTTTTGAAGAGTAACTAATGGGCCAGAAGAATTTGGGCTTATATGTAAAACCGAAGCCGCAATCAGAATAAGAGCTATAGAGGCATTAAAAAAGGACGATATTCAATTAGGGTTTCAAGATCTACATCTTCTTCTTTCTTCATTTTCTCTTCCCCCGCAGCTACGAATACTAATTCACCTCAAAATGGTGCAACGACTAACCTACAGAAAGCGCCACAGCTATGCCACTAAATCCAATCAGCATCGCGTCGTCAAGACTCCCGGTACGCTCTAACTTCGGCTTGATTCAATGAATGCGTTAATTGATTCATCGCTTGTGTTTTTTTATCGATTCGGTTTGTTTTATGATTGATTGATTGTTGTGTGTGAATTTAAGGGGGGAAGCTAGTGTACCAGACCACGAAGAAGAGGGCAAGCGGCCCTAAGTGCCCTGTCACTGGAAAGAGAATCCAAGGGGTATGTAGCTTGATTTTTTATTTTTATCAAGCCGTCTGTATTTATGATGTTTGTGAAATGCGGTGATTTTTGTTTTTGGATTATGCTGAAAACACTGGTTACTCCTTAGCTTTTGCTCCGATTTTGCAACCACAGCTTATGATGGATGGATATATTTTCTCATATCTTGTTAAATTGATAGGAATGAAGTGCATAGTCTTTCGGTTAAGATGACGTTCTGAAAATTTATGTTGAACTCAACCGGATTTTGTTTTTATGCTTTAGTAATTGAAATTTTTCTGGCTTTCCCCTTCTTTTTAAAAATTCGATTAGTTTGGTTGGATTTGAGTATAAATTGCATAAATAGTCATTTTGAGGTATCATATCTAAAATCCAATTGTTAGTGGCTGTGGCTGTTTATTACATCTCCCATTTGTTGCTCGGAAAAGGAAATGGAAACTGAGTTGTATGCTCTTTAAACTAAGAAGATTAAAGTTCAAAGCTTATTTCCCACAAAATAGTGGATGTCACTTACAATTGGTTGTGCTTCTAACAAAAATGAGGTTATGTTTAGTTAAAGCACTGGTTACATACAATACACCAGAATTAAATCATTTAGCAGGTCATGTTGGGAAACATTCATTTGGTGATATTGGTTTGCATTCTGTTGAATTTGCCCCACTCTTTGCCCTTTATTTTTCAGATTCCTCACTTGAGACCTGCTGAGTACAAGAGGTCTAGACTATCCAGAAACAGGAGGACTGTGAACCGTGCCTATGGTGGAGTGTTGTCTGGTGGTGCTGTGAGAGAAAGGTGTGCTGTTTTCTCCCATTTATTTACTATCTTTTACACCAGTTCAAGTTTTTAGTTCCCGCATTTGATTCCTACTACCATTCCGCTCTGTGTGATTCCGGCATTCAATTAGGTCCAAACTGGCTTACATTTGTCTCCTTTGATTTTGTAGGATCATTAGAGCTTTCTTGGTGGAAGAACAAAAGATCGTTAAAAAGGTATTGAAGATACAGAAGACAAAGGAAAAGGCTGCTGGCAAGAGTTAAGTGTGAGTTATGTGCTGAGTTAGTTTTTGATACGAGTAGCCTACAGGAATCATGATCTGTATTTTTCATTGGGTTCTGTTTGAATATCACCTCTAGTAATTCATTTTGAATTTCCTTTATGTCACTTGAGTTAATATGTGATTCGTGGTTGTTTATGTTCTTTCTCCCCTTTCCATCTCCCCTTTTTTTGAGCTTTCTCTTCTAGTTTTTATAACTACTATAATTTTCTCACATTTCCAGAGAGATTCATTCAACAAACTGAATCTAACTGATGAGGTTTAAATATGGTAGGATGATAGAGTCAAACTAGTTATTGTTCTACTACTATTATATGCATTTACTCGAAGCTCAACTTTTTCTGAATTTAGACTCGTACAATATGTGTTTATGTATGAAGTGATATGAATATGTGATAGTGAAACCTAACCTTGTTTTAATTATTTGATTGTTTCTCTTTTATTAGCTATTCATAGCATCACTGAGGTCTGAGCATATAAAAGTAGAAGTAGATGAAGATAAAATATAGTGATATCTAAAGTATAGTGATATCTTCTCCAAATAAGAGCATGTATGATCAAGAGCATTGTTTGTAAAATGCACCTATTCCAAGGCTAGTATTAGTATTGACCTGTATAATCAAGAGCATTGTTTGTGACATGAAAAATACTGTACTAACAATGTTCATATAAAACAAATGGTTCAAGTTCAATAATAAAAATAAAATAATTACGGTAAAAATTATCAATTGATCTAGTGAGCATGGGCTTTTCATCCCAATTTACGGTCTCTCTTTAAAGGCCTAAACTTTGTGAAAAGTTCGATTAATATTATGCTTTACACCAAATCAACATACACTATATAATAATTTGGTAAAATTGACTCATCGTTGATCGTTCCACGATTCCATCGTTAGATTAAGTATGAATTTTCGCAAAATTATGGATTTTACTAAAAGACATAAGTTGGGGACAATTTTTTTGAAATAGATGAGTAAGAAATACATGGGATCCATACCACAGTAAAATTACTCATTTCGTTGGACAATTTTTTTCCATACCTGCAATCAATGTTATCAAATATATGTGGGATATATACGAAGTTGTTGGAAATGATATATACGAAGTTGTTGTTGGAAATCTTGGCACGAAGACTCACGTTTAAAGTTGTTTGTTTTGATTTATATATTTAGTTTGACTCTAATATATTAAAAAATGTTATTAAATATTTTAATTTCACAAAATTCATAAAATTTGAAGCTTCATTTGTTATTTTATTAATTTATTTGTTAATTTTAGAGAAAACGAGTAAATCGAGCTTTGATTTTTATGAATTTTATGAAATTAAGATTTTCAATAATATTTTTTAATGTATTAGAATCAAACTAAATATATAAATCAAAATGAACAACACTAAACGTGCGTCAAACGAGAGAGATGCTCACATAAAGAGCTCATATAAGATATAACATATATAGGGTGCGTTAAAAATGACAACACATTTTAAAGTGACATTGTGACTTCACGTAGCCTACAATATTATAAAAGCTACATTGCAATAGTATAAAAGCTACATTGCAATCTATAGATTACAGTCTAGCATATTGGATATTGCAGTCGGGCAAAAATTGCAGTCTACCGTATTGGATATTGCAGCCCGAGAAAATTTGCCCTTGAGCGTTTTTTAAGCTGATTATTCATCCACATGTACAAATAATTGGCTAGGAATTGTGGTATGGTGTCACTTTAAGAGGTGTTGTCATTTTAACACAAACCTCTCTATATATATATATATATATAGGGTGCTGTTAGGTTGAGATTATTTAGCTAAATTGAGAAATGAGATGCAATCTCAGCCACTAATCCACAAGATTAACAAAATGTCAACAACTATCACATTATGTCAACATGGGGGTATAAGTGTCATTTCATTAATCAAATGGTGGAAAAAAAATAAAATTAGATTTGAAATCATTTTCTAAAACCCTCTCTAATATATATCGCCACCATCAATCGTCTTCGCCGATCATCAATCAAGCCAGAGACGACAACGCCTCCAGACACGCCCTCTCTCTCTCGCGGTTTAACGTCGCCGTTGTTCATCGCGCTTCGCCGCTCCTGCTGCATGAAGCTCCGAACAGCCTTCGCTTCTCACGTCGTCGCTTCGCCGGAAGCTTAATTGTTGATTCGAGTATGGATTTGGAGGTATTAGGCTTTGTATTATCAATTGTGTTGGATGTGAACTGATTTTTTGTGAGAGAAATCACTACCTATGTTTTCGCTGCTGTTGTTCGCGTTTGTCGCCGGAGCTCTGTGTAGAATCCAGAAAGTCGAGGAATCAGCTATTTTGAGGTTCAACTTCGCTTCGCTGTTTTTATCAAAATGCTTGAACATTTGGGGAAAAATCTGAAAATTTGATTTCTGCTCATTTCAATGCTGAATTTTGCTTTTATCTCGCGATTTCAGCAGAGATCTCGCAGTTTTTTATTTAATTCGATTTCTGCTGTTTTTTTGTTGATTAGCGATGGTAGAATCGGAAGAGATGGAAATGAACAATGCTGCTGAAAAAAACGGAAGAGAACAAACATCTTCTTCCAGTTAAGGATTTGTTTAAAATTTTAAGATTATTGACATTTCATATAATAGCTATTGACATAGTTATCATAATATACTTGTGTTTTCTATAAACGGCATATACTTGTCATTGAGATGATATTGTATACTGTTGACATAGTGTATGTATGTTTGGATTGTTGTTGACATTATAAACTTTAACAATTGATATAATAGTAATAAGATAATTGTGCTTGCTTTAAACAACAGGATATACTTGTTATTGACATAGTGTATACTTATTAGAATCGTTGTTGACATAATCAAATCGACATTCAGCCTCTGCTGATAGGGAGGTGCTGGTTTTGGGGCTGGCGCCGTCTTCCGAGTACACATTTTTGGTGTATGCTTCTCCAGTTGGAAACTATTTCAAGGTTGTGTTTACGTTTTCAATTTTAATTCGATTGAATCAAGGGGATATTAAGGAGTTTGTGGATAAGGTTTAATTGTTGTGATTTGCAGGAAGAGACTGTGTCGATCAGCTTGTACGTTGAGGATGAGTTCCATCGCGCTGGCCGCGGTGGTTCTGGAGGTGTGAAGAGCGTCACGAATTATGCGCCGGTATGTAAGTGTTGCATCTTTCTGCCAACTGTTTGATGAAAGTTCTAAATGAAGTTGACTACTGAAAGTTAATCAAAGTGTTTTTATTTTTTTATTTTTATGATTTTGATATCAATTAATTTCGTCCTGCTTGTAAAAATATGTTTCTTAGTATGAATTATCAGAATAATATTTTTGATGCACGACTAAATTTAACAAATTTATAAAGTTCATTTAATATTTAATAGTAGTAAATAAATTATAGGTGAGGTCATGAACTGCTAGTAATCATGGAAAGCAAGAACTACCAAGCAAGCCACTATGCCACTCAGGGCGATGAGCAGACGTTGCTCCAGCGCCTCCATCAAGAGCTTTACAATCTCAAGTTTCTAATAGTGGATCGCGCACGCTTTGCCGGATAAGGAGAACGACAGTCGGATTCTTCTCACCACCAGGCTTCGGGAGGTCACTGATAAAATTTCTGAAAAATTTAGTTTACTTCATGAGATGCAGCTGCTCGGGCTGGAGCACAGCTGGCAGTTGCTCTGTTATCTTACCTTCGGTGATATGCTGAAAAATGATAATGATGATGTTACATTGCCCCGCCCTCCTCTCTTGAAGGAAATTGAAAGATCGATCGCCGAGAAATGTAAAGGTCTTCCTCTGTCACTGGTTGTGGTTGGTGGTCTTCTCATTCAGGACACAGAAAAGATACTGCTGATGTTGCTGCAATGGGGGAGGGTTTCTACTTGGATATCTTGGCTATAGAGCTACCTTTACTTGCCCGCTAGACTTCAAGGTTGTTTCCTTTACCTGGGTGCATTCCCGGAAGATTGTGAGATATGTGCCTCTAAACTCATCGAACTTTGGGTTGGTGAAGGCTTCTTCCTAAAACCTGCACTACCCACACAAACCATGGACAACTATTGTGGTTTCTGACTTTTGAACTTAGCAGTATGTAATATATATGAAATGTCAATCAGTTCAACAACTTGTATTGAAATGTCAACAACGCAAAAACAATTCTTATAATTAAAAAAGAACAACTATTTTCTCTTAATTTTTTTATTTGAAACAAGTTGTGGTATCATGATCATGCAATACATGTCAATAGCTTTCGTATCAAATGTAAACAACTTATATGAAAATATCCACAGCTTGTATATCAAATGTCAACAGTTTGTCAACAACTTGTATATAGCGTCAACAACTCAAAAATAATTCTTGTAATTAAAAAATAACAACTATTTTATCTTAATTTTTTTATTTGACCCAATTTCTGGCATCATGATCATACAACACATGTCAATAGCCTGCATATCAAATGTCAACAACTTATAGCAAAATGTCAATAGCTTGTCAACAACTTGTATATAGTGTCAACAACTCAAAAACAATTCTTGTAATTAAAAAATAACAACTATTTTATCTTAATTTTTTAATTTGACCCAATTTCTGGCATCATGATCATACAACACATGTCAATAGCCTGCATATCAAATGTCAACAACTTATAGCAAAATGTCAATAGCTTGTCAACAACTTGTATATAGTGTCAACAACTCAAAAACAATTCTTGTAATTAAAAAATAACAACTATTTTATCTTAATTTTTTTATTTGACACAAGTTCTGGCATTATGATCATACAACACATGTCAATAGCCTGCATATCAAATGTAAACAACTTATAGTAAAATGTCAACAGCTTGTCAACAACTTGTATATAGTGTCAACAACTCAAAAACAATTCTTGTAATTAAAAAATAACAATTATTTTATCTTAATTTTTTTTATTTGATACAAGTTCTGGCATCATGATCATACAACACATGTCAATAGCCTACCTATCAAATGTCAACAACTTATAGCAAAATGTCTACAACTTGTCAACAACTTGTGATATTGATTTTCGCGGATTCCTCCTTTCTCCTGTACAGCTCCATCGACGCATTCTGTATCCTAGGTCCACCGCTCGGATCCACCTCCACCTCCAACACCGCCGGCACATTGTGCCTCAGATCCTTGGACGATTTCGTCACCTCCACGAGCTCGCGAGATCTGAAGCAGAATAGTTTCGAATCAGAACCATTGTCACTGAGCTCCATTGTCAAGTCGCTGATCTCCACCACAGATAATCGAACGGCAGCCATGGTGTCCGACAACTTTTCCCTCGTGGCATCCATTAGCTTCTCCAGTGATTCTGCATCTCTCTTGAAGGCCTTCAATGGAAAAAAACAGAGGATAGTGTATCATGTCACCACATCCAATCAAAGAAACAAAATCATTGCATATCAATATCCAGAATATCAATGTCAACACCTCGTATTAAAATGTCAACAACTAAAAAATAACACTTATAATTCACATATCAATACCGAGAATATCAAATGTCAACAGCTCGTATTAAAATGTCAACAACTAAAAAATAACACTTATAATTCACATATCAATACCGAGAATATCAAATGTCAACAGCTCGTATTAAAATGTCAACAACTAAAAAATAACACTTATAATTCACATATCAATACCGAGAATATCAAATGTCAACAACTCGTATTAAAATGTCAACAACTAAAAAAAACACTTATAATTCACATATCAATAGCGAGAATATCAAATGTCAACAGCTCGTATTAAAATGGCAACAACTAAAAAACAACACTTGTAATTCACATATCAATAGCGAGAATATCAAATGTCAACAACTCATTTAGAACTTTCATCAAACAGTTGGCAGAGATATGCAACGCTTACATACCAGCGCATAATTCGTAATGCTCTTCACACTTCCAGAACCACCGTGGCACATCAAACACATCTCTCAAATCCCCATCCCTTCCATCCGCTGCCCCGGTGTCTCCGTCACCGCCACCATCCACATCTGAAATCAATTTCGGCTGGAGATCGACGGAGTTCATGAATGAATCGGTAAAATTGGGGAATGCTAACCTGAAAATTGGAAGATAAATATTGACGTCAGGCTCCGCGCTCACCACCAATCGCTCCATCTCATCGCCGACATACACCGGCAGGTGCCCCTCCGGAACGCCGCCGGAGGAGGAGCGCTTCCGCAACGACTCCGATCTGAGCAGCCACTACTGCGACGAGTCGCCTACTTTGGATAATCTTCTCATGAGCTTCCTCGGTAGACGGTGGCGGAAACGCCTTCCATTGGCTAATTGGTTGAAGATTTGGTGTAGGCGTTGCTTTAATGGAAGAAATTTGGGAATGGAATTGGAGGAAAATTGGGAATGGAATTGGAGTGCTGGAAACCACGCGTGTTTCATTTGTTTCTAACTTAAATTACCATTATACCCTTTCATAATAAATTAATTTAAAAATATTTTTTGTGTGGCAAAATCTGGACCACTCATTTAATAAAAATGAGTGGCTGAGATTGCATCTCATTTCTCAATTAGCTTAAAAAATCTCAATTGATCATGGACCTATATATATATATATATATATATATATATATATATATATATATATAGGAATATACTAATATGCTAACTAATCTAACTAATTTTAAAGTGCTAAGAGCATCCACAATGGCGCCCATCCCGGCGGACGTCCGACCGGCGTGCCAGAGTTCCGCGCGGGACATCCGCCATTGCGCAGCGGTGACGCGGATACAGACTTCCATTGCGGACATTTGTAGAAGTGATAGATGAATTTTGGCAGATTGCATTTTACTTATAGGCAGATTGCATTTTTTATTGTTGAGTTTTGCATTTTAGATATTGACTGTTTAATTTGCATTTTATATATAGACGGATTGCATTTATATATAGCTTATTTTGCATTGTAGACAATTAATGTTAAAATGCAAAACTTAATAATATAAAATGCAATTTGCCTATAACTAAAATGCAATATGCGGAAACGCATGTACAACTTCAGAAATGTATATCGCATTTTCGTGTTTACAATATTGCATTTTTCGTTCCATGTGGCAACACGTGATTGGATGTACGTTAGCACTCTAATTAAGGATGCGCCCTAATGCTCCCATATATATATATATATATATATATATATATATATATAGGGTCATGCTAATGTCCTTTTGTATCATTAGATTTAAGTTCCAATTCGATTAGGGTCATTGGATTAAGGAGATGAACGACCAGGATTTGAGTAGTAATTAAGCACCCCGAAGTTCATTATTTAGACTATTTCGTTCATTACGGGGGTGAATTAGTAATTGTATAGTATGAAATTTTGGAGAACACGAGGGGTCGCGAATTTAGCGGGATACACCCGCTGATTACAATCTGCCGCCTCATTCTTCACAAACCGCATTTACTCCACTAATCTCTCCACTATCCATCTCAAAATCCATCGGACTTGCAAAACCCTAGCCGCCGTGGACTTTTTTGGCGACGATTACACCGGTTTTTCAGTGGATTTGTATTCTCGTGGTCGGTTCCGAACATTACTCCGCCGCGTTCTAAGTAGAGGTAGGGTTTTTCCGATTGGTATTCAACTGCTTCGGCATTTTCGAGTTTCAATAACCCTTTCTCCAATAATCTATAGGAACACAACACCCACACCACAATTAACCCGATTACCACCATTCGACCGGATTTGATATTACAATCTAAATCCCTGTTGTTTGGTTGTATTCAGACGCAGATCTTATAATGCCGAAAAGAGGACGGCCAAGCAATTCGCAGCAAACCCAGCAAGATGGTGAGCTTTTGTGTTTCGCGTTCAACTGTAATTGCCTTGGATGTTTGGATTGTAAAATCAGTCAATGTTGGCTTGTTCCAGCATTACTCGATATTAAATCTGCATTATTTGACAAAATAATTACATTATTTTAGCATGTGAATGCAGTTTGGGCATATGTGATTTCAATTGGCAGATAACGAAAGCATGTTTGTATATTCATTTATTCACATGGTCTATGCATTGTTTTAGTATGTGGGTGCATTTTGTTTCCTATATGAGTACATTGTTAATGTTGTTGCTGTGGTCTTAGATTGTGATTAATTAAATTGAAAGTGTGTTTGTTCATTGCAAGATAGGATCTCTTCATTATTTGTAAAATATGCCTACATTATTTGAATATGTGAGTGCATTATTGTGGTTGGTTAGGTGGTTACATGTATATACATATCATGTATGTCGCAGCATGCTTTTGTTATAACTGCATTATTCACCTATATGAGTGCATTATTTGCTGATGTGTTTGAATTATTTGAAAATGTGATTGCTTTATGTTGGTGCCTGTTTTAAATCTGTTTTTGCATTACTTGTTATAATAGCTTCATTATTTTATTATGTCAATGCATTATTTGGATGGTTAATTGGTACATGTATATATATATCTTGTATGCTGCAGCATGCTTGTGTTGTAAGTGAATTATTACACTATGTGATTGCATTATTTGATGATGTGATTGAATTATGTGAAAATGTGATTGCATTTTGTTGGTTCCTGTCGTAAATCTGTTTTTGCATTACTTGTTATAATAGCTTCATTATTTGTTTATGTGAATGCATTATTTGGATGGTTAATAGGTACATGTATATATATCTTGTATGCTACAGGATGCTTGTGTTGTGAGTGAATTATTACATTATGTGATTGCATTATTTGCTGATGGGAATCCATTATTTGAAAATGTAATTGCATTATGTTGTATCCGTTGTAAATGTGTTTTTTCATTACTTGTTATAATATCTTCATTATTTGATAATGTCATTGCATTAATTGGATGGTTAAGTGGTTACATGTATTCATATCTTGTATGCTACAGCATGCTTGTGTTGTCATTGTTAATGTTGTTCCTATAACTTTATGTAGGAAAGAGCTTTATATGAACATCATACTTGTAATTTTAATGAGGTGATCATCTTTGAATTGTGAGTTTATATTACAGAAAATTCAGTCGTGGGTTCAGCTTCCTGATGGTAACTGGGAGCTGGGGACAGTTCTTCAGGCTACTGGTAATGATTCAGTGATAACATCGCCTGAGGGAAAAGGGTGCAAAATTTTGGTTTCCATTATTGTTTTTTCTTGAACTGTTACCTTGTGGCTTTCATTAACAATTTTCCTTGTGTAGGTACTGAAAGTGAGTTCAGAAACTCCGATACCAGCAAATCCTGATATTCTTGATGGTGTATATGATCTCATGGAATTAAGTTACCTGAATGAATCATCAGTATTGTACAATCGCCAGTATAGCTATGATCGTGATTTGATTTATGTAATTTTGTATGTTAGTGATGAAATTTAAATGAGATTTCCTGGTTTTCTAGCTCGAGTTACGGTTCTCACCTTTTTGGAAATCTGTATTGGGTTTTGTAAATTGGTGGATGGGTGAATGTAATATTCTTTTGTGCATTATTTGATTGTTTGTGTACATTATTAATTAATGATTACACATTATTTATCATGTATTATCCATTATTTGACTGCGTGTGTACATGAGTGATTGAGTGAATGCAATATTCATCTGAGCATTATTTGATTGAATCTGTACATTATTTATCTAATAGTATACATTATTCATCATATATTAGGCATTAATGAACTGCTTGTGTTATGTACACTATTTATTAAGTATTATACATTATTTATCAAGTATAAGGCATTATGTGAATTTTGTGTACAAGGGTGAATAGGTGCCAACCAGAACTCCTCAATTTGCATGTATAATATTGTTTTGTGCATTATTTGAATGAATCTATACATTATTAAACTAGTACTATCTATTATGTATCAAATATTATGCTTTTTTTTACTGTTGTGCACATAGGTGAATGGGTGAATGTAATATTGTTTTGTGCATTATTTGATTATTTGTGTACATTATTTATCAAGGATTATACAATATTTATCATGCATTATGCATTATTTGACTGCTTGTGTACATAGGTGGATGAGTGAATGCAATATTCCTTTGTGCATTATTTGACTGCTTGTGTGCATTATTTCATTGCTTCTGTACACTATTTATCAAGTATTATACATTATTTACTAAGTATTATGCATTAATTGACTGCTTGTGTACATGGGTACAACCACCACTGTATAAAATCACAAAAAAACGTCTCAGCTAACATTTACATTATATATCATAAATGGTCCATTACATAAACTAAAATAATCATTATAGAGTAATATATGTACATTATGTGTATCAGTAAAAACTACTTCCCTACCAGAGATGATATATAAACCCCAGATGAATTATTGAAACACGTGGACTTTGGCGATTGTTTTGTAACTTAATACATACTACACCCTGGCCCCTAGGATTGCTAAACCCTCGGGTAATACATGAAACGTGCTAAGCAAACATTTACATTACAGATCATAAATCCTCCATTACTGAAAAAGTAATATATGTACATTATGTGTATCGGTAAAAACTACTCCCTAGCCGAGATGATATCTGAACCCTAGATGAATGAGTGAAACTCGTGCATTCAATTGGTCATCCTCGTTCGACTTCTTCTTGCCTTCACTATTGCATACAACATAACCACTTTACAAAAACGAAAATAAAAACGGCTCAGTAAACATATATATTACAGCTCATGTCTCGACCATTACTGAACCTAAAACATCCATTATTTAGTATAATATGTACATTATGTATATCAGTCAAAACTACTCCCTAGCCGCGATGATATCTAAACCCTTGTTTAATAACTGAAACTCGTGGACTTTGGTAATGATTTTGTCAATTAGTACATACTACATCTAGCCCCAAGGATTGCTAAACTCTTTGGGAAAACAAGAAACGTGCGGCGAACAATAAAACATGGCAAAACTTAAATTAAACTGGTCATGAAAAATGTACATTATAGATCACAATTGATGCATTATAGAACCTAAAACAACCATTATATTACAAAATATGTACATTATGTGTATTCTCTGATACTCTATAACCTCTCCATCTAAATCCACAAAACTGGAATATAACAGTAGCCTGAAACAAATCGACGGGTAGGATTGGAAAAAAATAAGGACCCCAAGCCCACGCACGTAAATAAAGCTAAGTACCTAACAAATTCGGCATTATTATAGAATCATCAACACAACATAGCACACAAAGAAAGCAATACCAGAATAACATGATAATATGAAAAACAAGCATCTTTGGACTCTTTATCACCTCTAATCCAAATCCACAAAACTACTCAAATCTAACACAATTAGAAAAGGGAATAACCGCGAAATACAGACGAAAAAAATTCCTAAATAGCCATAAACGCACTGAGAAGAAGTCATCGGTACAAAAACAAATCTACAGTTTTGAGTAAGAAAAAGAACATGCACACTAACTTCTCACACGAAACCGTCTTCACCTAAAATTGTCAGAACCAAATTCTTCAAAAAGAAAACTTACAATTGAAAACTAAACATTCAAGATTGAAACAACTCATACAACAAACTGCTGAGGCGTGGAATTTTAATTTGCAAAGAAAGGACCACTTTCAGATAAATAGAAGCTAAAAAAGCACACCGAAACCTATCAGATAACATATGAAATTGGCAAATCTAAGATTAACAAAACACAACTAATTTAACCCGGACTAATGGAAGAAGAATTCAGCGAAATTTGCATAAAATATTAGGATAAACTGCACAAATCCTCCCCGGCTGAAATCATGGAGCATTCCATAACTAACTCCAATTTTTAATCACTATTATGCCCTTTACACGTTAAAAATTAAGGAAATTAAATAATTTCAGCAAAAGATTTAAACCATTAGATCACTACAAATCCACGGATGAGATTAAGAAGGAGATTGGATTTAATAGGTGAAAAGGATTTGAACACAATCCTATATATATATATATATATATATATATATATAGATAGATAGATAGATAGATGTGATCATATGATAACCCATATTTATGGTGATAACCTAATAACCTATCATTCTATGGACGAAATATATCATTTTATAAAATAGAATATCATTTTATGGATTAAAAGTATCATTCTATGCATGCTGAAAAAATATCATTTTATAGTGTATAAATACCATTTTTAGTAAAAATGATATTTTTGACCCATAAAATGATATATATACAGTCTCATTATATGTAAATCCATTTCTTATTGCCGAGCCACAGAACCATACCAAATTAGAGCATTTAGATCTAGTTTTTTATGGATGAGATACATAAATTTATAAATTATTTTCGCCTTCATCACGAACCTATTTTAATTCATCCGAAGGGAAATAAGTCATACTAACATGTTACGAAGATTTAACTTCATTCCAGTAGGGTTTTACTTCATTCCAATAGGATTATTATTTAATTCCAGTACGTAAATGTGGTTTCGCGTCACGTACCGTTCTTTCTCTCTACAATGTCTATCACCACCACCACGGCGCTGATATGGTGTAATAAACACATGGAATGATGTAATAAAATATTTGAATGAAGTAAAAACCTTATCCAATGAAGTAATAAATTCTGATTGAAGTAATAAATCCACTTGAATAAATTGCATTTTTTAAAGTGAATAAATTAAAAACCCAGGTCAATGAATTCGAATGAAACATATGTTGAATCATTTCAAAACCTAATGGAAGCAAGTAAAACATGTTGTAGTTTCAAGGTATTACGTACGGAATGAAGTAATAAACCTAATACAATGAAGTAAAATGAGCTTGTAATGAAGACCGAAAAAAATTTACACAGCGCACATGTCATCAAAAAACTAAATTTAATGGCCCTAGTTTGGTCTCTAGTTCGGTCTTTAAAATTGGTTAATTTATCAATCAAAACGAACAACACAAAACATGCGTCAAACGAGAGGGATGCGCACATCAAGAGCTCATATAAGGTATATATAACATGCTATTCCTCCAACATGAAATTATCACTAAATAAATTTTTGTGCCTTGAATTATCACTCACAAGAAATGTAGAAATGACTATTCACGGTTAAGGTGGAGGTAGGTCTAACACTTGTGACAAATCATAAAGTTAATATGCTTATTTATTATTGGACCGAGCCCATTCAACATCAATTTCCTAACCAGGAACCAAAATAAGGATTTTAATTCCTAACTAATAATTACTGTATAATTTTATATTTCAATATTGATTAACAATAACTTAATTTCTAAATTCCACTCCCTTGAATCTCAAATTATGGCTCCTCTCTCCTTGTTGTTTTGCTCTCACTTCACTTCCATAATCGATGATAAAGCCCCTCTCTGCTTCTTTCGTCTCTCCCTAACTGAGACTGCCTCTGTCGCCCCTCTTTATCTTTTAACTTGTCTGAACGCCGACGGCTAATCTCAGTTGCCGACTTCAGTGCCGATACTTGGACCGTAGCACGGTTCAGCAGCGCAAAATTAAGTTTTCTCAAGTATAGTTAGTATTCGAATTTAGGGGCTAATTTAAATACTGTACATCTAATTAATCATATTATATTAAGTGATACTGTATATTCCATATATTCCATATTAAGTGATTTGACTATTTTTCAGCACGTTTTTAGAGAAAATAATAATAAATCTTCATTTTAATTATATATTAATATTATTTTTATAAAATAACGGTAAAAAAGAATTCAATCAATTGAACCTGAAGAGAGGGAGTATTAATCTCTATGTTTTTGAGGAGTTACTAATGGGCTAGAAGAATTGGGCTCATATGTAAAAACCGAAGCCGCAATTAGATGTTCAATCTAGGGTTTGAAGATCAACATCTTATATTCTTCTCTCTTCATTTTCTCTTCCCAAGCCGCTACGAATTCTAATTCACGCCAAAATGGTGCAAAGACTAACCTACAGAAAGCGCCACAGCTATGCCACTAAATCCAATCAGCATCGCGTCGTCAAGACTCCCGGTACGCTCTAACTTCGGCTTGATTCAATGAATGCGGTAATTGATTCATCGCTTGTGTTTTTTTTTTATCGATTCGGTTTGTTTTATGATTGATTGATTGTTGTATGTGAATTTAAGGGGGGAAGCTAGTGTACCAGACCACGAAGAAGAGGGCAAGCGGCCCTAAGTGCCCTGTCACTGGAAAGAGAATCCAAGGGGTATGTGATTTTTGTTTCTGGATTATGCTGAAACGCTGGTTACTCTTAGATTTTGCAACCACACCTTATGATGGATTGATATATTTTCTCATATCTTGTTAAATTGATAAGAATGAAGCACATAGTCTTCGTTCTGAGAATAATCCTGATAATTTGTGTTGAACTCAACCGGATTTTGTTGTTCTTCATTGCTTGAGAAAAAGGAAATGGAAACTGAGTTGTATGCTCCTTTAACTAAGAAGATTAAAGTTGAAAGCTTATTTCCCACAAAATAGTTGATGTCACTTACAATTGGTTATGCTTCTAAGAAAAATAAGGTATGTTTTGTTAAAGCACTGTTTACATACAATACACCAGAATAAATCATTGAGCAGGTCATGTTGGAAAACGTTCAATTTGTGATATTGGTTGGCATTCTGTTTAATTCTTTGCCTTTTATTCATCAGATTCCTCACTTGAGACCTGCTGAGTACAAGAGGTCTAGACTATCCAGAAACAGGAGGACTGTGAACCGTGCCTATGGTGGAGTGTTGTCTGGTGGTGCTGTGAGAGAAAGGTGTGCTGTTTCCTCCCATTTATTTACTGTCTTGTTCACAAGTTCAATATGCATTTGATTACAACCATTCAGCTGTGTGATTCTGCCATTCGTTTAGGCTCACATTTGTTTCTCCGTTGATTTTTTGTAGGATCATTAGAGCTTTCTTGGTGGAAGAACAAAAGATCGTTAAAAAGGTATTGAAGATACAGAAGACAAAGGAAAAGGCTGCTGGCAAGAGTTAAGTGTGAGTTAGTTTTGGACACGAGTAGCCTAGATGAATCATGAAACTATACTGGGAGTTTTAAGCTTGATCTGTATTTTTCATTGGGTTCTTTTGAATATCACTTCTACTTACTCATTTTGGATTTCCTTTGTCATTTCAAAGTGTCTGGTTAATCTGTGATTCGTGGTTGTTTATGTTATAATTTTCTCACATTTCCAAAGAGTTTTATTTGTCCAATTATATGATTCGTGAATCTATCTTATTAGGACATTCATCTATTGAGAAGGTTTAAATATCATAGTAGGATGTTTGAATCACACCAGTTACATGTCTAAGTTTGGGGACATTTTTTTGTGAAAAAAGACGAGAGTCAGAAACGATTTAGGATTAACTCTTAAAAATAAATTACTAGATTCCTTGTTATCTATTGTAAATTATCCATTTTGTTAAACATTTTTTCCTAACCTAGTACACGTTGGATGTATGCAAAGCCGTTGTTGGAAATCTTGGTCAGTCAACCCATTCAAATGGAGTATTACTCAGTTATGCGATCCGCAACGCTGTCTCTTATCCGTCTCATCTCTTCACAGCTTTGTCGTATCCCAACAAACCACCGCTTAAAAAAACAAAAACAATTGGAAATCTTGGTCAGTCAACCCATTCAAATGGAGTATAACTCAGTTATGCGATCCGCAACGCTGTCTCTTATCCGTCTCATCTCTTCACAGATTTGTCGTATCCCAACAAACTGTCTCTTATTCGTCTCATCTCTTCACAGCTTTGTCGTATCCCAACAAACCACAGCTTGAAGAATATACCACAAGCAGCCAAGTATTCGAATAAATCTCTACACATACGGAATCAATGACAAAATACAAACACTCCTTTCACTGATTGTCAGCATAATAAACCTCCATAATACAATAGGTATTGGCCAAGACGCTCATGTGCAAGGCCGCATGCATGGTGAGTCGTCGCACGCCTTAATGTGCGATGCACTCGGAGCCCGGGTCCACTAATGCAGTCCCTTTGTGCATGCATGCAGGGACATGCACAACTCCTTGAGATGGTGATGCTCTAAGATGAAGATTGAGTTCCATTTGTAATAGTTAGTTTTTCTTTAGCTTCTTTATTATTATTATTTATTACTATTGATTGTTATTATTGATATTTATTGTCATTTATCTATAATTGGTGACTTTGTTTTTATTTTTTCTTCATTGTGTGCATGTCCTTTTTTTATTTTAAAAGTTGTCTTAGACATAACTTATTATTCTTCTTTTAACATATATTGTGTGAGCATTATCTGCGAGCACCGTTCTCGTTTAGTCACGCTGACATTAATTTTTTAATTTTTTTTATCCATTTAATTTGTTTCTGGTACTTTTAAAATTATTATTGATCTCATTAATTGTATTTTCATAAAAATTAAAGTTCGATTCGTCAATTTTCTCTATAAATTCCATTTTAAGATATCAGAACCGAATCAACTAGATAAAAAAAATAGTATAGTAAAATGATTACCAATACGAGTACTAGTGGTAATATAGATAGCATAACAATTCTCTCTCTCTATGCATAATTGTTCATAGTCGACGGGAGATGCTTCTTTCCTAGACGCATTGCATCTTCCTCTCTTTGAGATTGTGAATGCATGGTTTGATTTTTCTGAAAAACCCAATAAATATTTCTATCATCGTAATGGGGAAAAACAAACCATCTTCAAATTTTAAAGTCGTATGTAGTCACTTTTCTCACCAAAATCAAAGAAATAAAAAGAAGAGAAGAGATACAACTTTGGAATTAGATCTATATGAAAATCTAATAATCAAGTGTAGCAATTGTTAGTAGAATAAGCCGTGGACAATTCACTTGGACAAGGAGATGAATCCCACACCAAATTCGAGCTCAGTGCAAAACCATAACTCGGATACCTAACCATCATCCCCCACTCTTCACCCCCCTCTCCCACATTCACACTTCCACCGTTTTCTTGCACCATCTCCGCCGCCGCCCCCGCCCCATATCCGAGCACGGAAGTCGACATGTCGAGCAACAACGAGGAAGCATCGTTGGTGGAGATCTTTGGAGGCTGTTCTTGATGACTTGCTTCGTCAAAGATCGCATTTTGATGGATCCCATTTGACTGCCATTGCTGATTTAGGTGAGAGAAACTCGACGGCTGCAAATCGGTGGAGAAGCTCATGCTCAAAGAAGAAGATGGATTCATCGTAGTGTTGTCGGAATATGTTGAAATCCAAGATTGGTGGGAGAGAGTGAGAGCCCTTTGTGCACTCGTGCTTGCTTTCTTGAAAATCCTACATATTGCCCATGCTTCCTAAAAAAACAAAGTCAATAAAGTCAAAATCCGATATAACTTTTGGTGAGATTTGAACCTGAGACCTTTAAGATTCCCACACTTACATGTGCGGGGATATTTTTGTCCAAATATTTCTTTGGCGCGGCCGAGGGCAGCCGGAACTCATGCATCATCCAATCGGTCTTCGTTCCTCTCGCAGCTCTCCCTCTATAGAAAACAAGCGACTTTTTCAAGCCGATGCACTTGGTGCCACCGTCTGATGAGTAGATCGGCCGGTCGGTTCCAGTGGCCTTCCAGAATCCAGCCGCAGTGACGCGGTTCGGCCGGGCGCTGTTCCGGTACTTCCTGTCCCTAGGGCAGTAGAAGTACCATTCCTTCTCCCCAGTAGTGGCCATCTCTGGTCAAACGTTGACCAACAAATCGATAAATAACTTAACTTTTATTAAAATAAAATTAAAAGTTGATTTCTTACTTGGAAGATCCCATGGGTCATATTTGTAGATATCAAGCTGCTTGATGAGTTCAATGGAGAGAGGCTTGTGTTGAACTTTTCTCCTTAGATAAAACCCTACTAATTCTTCATCGGTGGGGTGAAATCTGAAGCCAGGCAGCATCACTTCTGCATTGTTATCATTTTCAATATTCCACTCTTGCTCCATCGATTACTTGTTCTAAAAAATCAGGCGCAAAAGAAAACCCTAAAATTTCTCGAGTTAGCTAGGAAAAAAAATCGAAACCCTAGATACGAAGGCACTGCTGAGGAGGAGGAGATCAGCCGCCTATCGTGGTGGCTATGAAAAAGGGAATGAGAGAGATGAAGAAAGAGAGCTACCAAGAAAACCCTAAGTGAGGAAAAATATATATGTGGTGTAGGCTTTGACTAATTTCCACTTCCTTGATTAGGACTCATGAACTTAACCTTGTTTGGAGTAGTTTATGTCCAAATTGAGGAATCTCAGGAATGTAAAATATTAAGGTTTTTGGATAGATATTGAGGTTTGATTGATGTATATGTATGGATGTATGTATGTATCTTTCGTGTGAAGACAAAGCAAGCTTCTGAGTGCATGGTTTCCATATGGGGTTGTGTTTGAAATCTTTGCATAGAAATTAGGAAAACAACTACCAATGCAGAAAACTCAAAATTATATTCATCTGTCAAATTCCCATGAGATTATTATACTGTTTTTTAGTATAGTCTTGGTCAGATTTTTTAATTTTTATTTGTTGTTTTGAATTTAAATTTGTATTTGGAGGCAGTGTCTCAGGATCCTAAATTGACACTTCTAATTCCATTCCCCACAGTTTCTATTCCACTGACTTGTCAGATTTGAGATATTTGAATAATTTGTGTGATATATATGTATAGCTGATGATCTAAAGTAGGTTTACTTATCCTTAATTGGTAAAGATTATAAAATCTCAAAAAGATCATCTAATTAGTTTGGTTAAACAAATTAAGTTGACTCCTACTTAAACTGACTTCATATCTATCAATTAATTATGTGCTTTTTGTCAAGTTGAGAAGGTAATTTGACACATATACTTACTTCCCAAGCATCTTTACTTTGGATTTATTGTAAACTCTAAAAGATTAATAAACTTGAGACATTTACATACACTAATGCATAAAGTCTACGACTCTGCACATGAAGTAGATTATTCGTCAATAAAATCAGGAGTGTCTCAATTTAAAACTCTCGACTCAATAAATGATTAAAACATGAACATAAGTATATATACTGTCCTAATTTAGAATTTTTTAATAAAGTTAATTTATGAATGGTATCCAATCTAGTGATTGGCCTCTTGTTTGTACTCATCGAACATGGACTTTTTTTTTCTCTTCTCGGTCATACATTAATTAGTTTTAGTTATAATTATGTGTAATAAATATTAATAAAATAAAATAAAATAAAAATTCAAAGATAATAAAATGAAAAGTGTAGTTACAGACTACTATAGTGGCACACGTTGATATGGGCATCCCGCATCCGTGGATACAAAGCAATAGCCCAAGGGGTTAAGAGCATCCACAGTTGTGCGGATGTCCCGGTGGACATCCTAAAAACACCTTCTGCCACGTCATAAGGACTTCCCACTGCACTGCCACGTCATAAGAACATCTCACTGCACAGTGGCGGACATCCCGACGGACTTCTCACAATAAAAAAAAATCACAAATTCACCAAATTAAACAATTTACGGAATTAAAATTTCAACGAATGAAATTTTCGAATGAAATGAAGTTCAACGAGCCGTATTTATAGAATTTTAAAAAAATAATAATAAAATAATCGGGACGTCCGTGGAGTCAACGGAATGGCGGACGTCCCGGGAACGCCGCGGAACTCCGGTGTCCGCAGCGAACGTCCGTATCCGCGTCACCGCTGCACAATGGCAGACGTCCGGCGCGGAACTCCGGCACGCCGGCCGGACGGGCACCATTGTGGATGCTCTAAGCCTCTATCAACTTTATTTATTTATAAATACTTTTGTAAAATCTTTATATATATCCAAATTTAATGTAAATGGTTGCAAAAGTCCATATCAATGATTTAAATTATTTGATAAGGGCCCGTTTTATTGCTTGTTGTGAAAAAGATGGATTGGATTAATTACTTGGATAATTTTGGCTTTAACCAAGGTTGAAGCTATCCACATTTGGGAGTTTTATAGCAATTGAAAAGAGATGGATTGGGCTAAATATTTGGTTAACCCATTTCGGTTGTTTGGTCTCGTCGGCCCAACTGAGGAGTATGAACATTGAATTTACCTTTGTGTCCTCAAAGTTGTGTAAAGTGTGCCTTCATCCCTTTCCCAAATATACACTTCGAATTCAGCCCTAAAGTGAATCCCGCCACTCCAATTACTCTTCCCGCCCCAGACCTTGCTCCATTATATAATGAGTGGTGTTTGCCCTAAATGAAACAACCGCCATTCCCACGAATTCCAAGCGTTTCTACGCTAATCCTTCCCGTGCATTGAACACAATGGCGAGCTCTCAGCGATCCGGTGGAAGCATCTGGATGTCAGACAACAATGGAGGTGTGGGAACTTATAATATTTGTTGTTGTTTATTTAGAAATCGGTGTGTGTCGTTTCCATTGGACTGAATATGTTCGTATATGCAAATGTATGTTACATTCCAATCAGGTTTCCCCACAAGTTGGCGGAAGCAGGGGAAGTCGGACCGGACTCGTCGTAGCTGGACTGAAGCAGAGGAGATGTGCCTCATGGGTAGCTTAAAGGAATTGGTGTCTCTAGGCTGGAAATCCGACAACGGATTTCGTAATGGCTACCAACAAAAGCTCGAAGACTCTCTACGCCTTGCGTTTCCCAGGTGCGACATCAAAGCAAATCCACATATATCTTCAAAAATCCATACTTGGAAGAAAATCTATGGTGCTCTGTCATTGGTCTTGGGCCGTAGTGGAGTCGGATTTAATCTGAATGGGGACTATAAGATCGATTGTAATGAGGAGCAGTGGGAGCAAATTATCAAGGTTGGTTACAAATGTGTTTGTGCTCCTCTATATCACGTCTACTTTTTCATTAATTTGCAACTTTATGTTTTAGACATTATTCACCGAGCAATACCTGATGTTTGTAGGCTGACAGTGGTGCACGCTTTCTGCGAAACAAGCCGTGGCCCTACTACGACGATTGGACGATCGTGTTTGGTAAGGACCGAGCGAATGGAGAGTCTTCCAAAGACACTGATGCTGCTGTTGAACAGCTGCATGTCCAGCCCCTCCCTGCTGACATCAACGGAGACGAGTACCACGTTAGCTTAGACAGCTCATTCGAGCAGTCGAAGGAGAACGACCACACCTCCCCTGCAACTAATTATGACAGCGCATTCAGCTCAGCGAAGGACGGAGCCCCTCAAGCGCGCAACAAGAACAAACGTAAGTCGAGGGATGATTTTGATGACTTGGTGCAAGTGATTTCGAAGATGCATGAAGCTACCAACGACAGGCTCGAACATCTTGCCAAGCGAATTGGGTATGAATTTGATCTGACTAAGGCTCGACAGGAAGTGTTTGAACTAGTGGGTGGCATCTCGGGACTGACACTCGGCCAAATCTTTGATGCATCTGACTTCATTCTGGAGAAGGTTGAGAAGCTTGACTTCTTTATGAGCCTCCCTCCAATGGCAAAACAAGCTTATGTGTACCGGGCGTTGGAGAAGGTTGTCGTCATTTAAGGATCCTAACAACTCGTCCACGTACCCTACTTATTATTGCAGTATGTAGTTGCTCTCTGTTTCCTGATGTATATATGCAGTTGGGTAGGAAAAGTTGGAGATGGTAGTCTCATCTTTTGCGGTAGGTGGCAGGGGTTTTTGTATATAGTAGTATGAATGTATGGGGTTTGAACTAAAAAGTGTAAGGGTGGTGGCTTTTGTATGAATGTATCAGTAGTTATGGTATCAGTAGTAGTTATTTCTACTCCCCTATCAGCAAGTGATATTTCATGCATCAATGTGAAATGCAAATTATGAAGTAGATAGTAAAAACATTACTGATATTCACCAAACTTTGCCATAATAGGCACTACAACAGCAGTAGACGAGATGCACCAGTTCTCACACATTTGTTAAGTTTAAGCATACAATAACTGATTCTTTCATGAAAGTCTTAAGAAAAGTCCAAGTAAACCCCAAAACTTAATGGTTTCATGATGCATCATCATTCAAAAGCGGAACCAGGCATAACATTAGACCACCAAATCAAAGTTCAAAGGTAACATAGAATTGTACCTCGTCAACGTCGATTAACTGAAAGGTGCACCGCGTACCTGCGCGGATACAGTTATCGGTCAAGAATCGCTTCCACCCACGTTTAGTGCGAATCTTGCCATTCTTGTTGCGAAGCACCATCTGCCAAGTCTGCTCCTCCCCCGTAAAATATGCCCCAACCCACTCCGATGATATCATAGTCATATGTTTCTTACAGAAACCCCTTGGAAAGCTCTGCAATTGCAAAAATTATGGAATGCCAATTGGAGTTGAGTAATCATTCAATTGGGTTTCAAACGAAGATATTGCATTTGCAAATAATAATACCAATGCACGCCTCCCCTTTTGTGCTACTATATCTACGAGGTTGGCAACGTAAGGAAGTTATGTTAATCTTATGGAAATATGGGAGATTATGTGCTATGTTGCTTATGTGAAGCACTTACTAAATGTGTATTGCTTGGTGAAGCACTTACTAAATGTGTACTGCTTGGTGAAGCACTACTAGGTATATATGTCCCAAAATGTACGCCTCCCCTTTGTGTTACTATATCGACGAGGTTTGCATTGTAAGGAAGTTATGTTAATGTGAATTATTAAAAAATTCCATGCTGAAGCACTTACTACTTAAATATTGCTTGGTTTAATTTGTAGAGCAACATTCCAAATACAGAACAACCATCAAACATAAAACCACAAATCCAAATATTGCTTGGTTTAATTTGTAGAGTAACATTCCAAATACAGAACAACCATCAAACATAAAACCACAAATCCAAAATAGTGATAAAAGCATATGATTACATTTTGTCCAAAAACTTAAAAAACAAAACGGTACTATTCCCAAAAGAGATGCTTCACACTGCCACTTCTACTGATACTTATGCAGCTCCGCCCATATACTACAACACAAAATGAGCACATAAATATTAGTCAGAATGAAGATGATGCAAAATATTTTTTATATGACAATATTCAAAATGCATATAGAACTCTCACAGCATCCCACATTGATGCTGCCATTGCATCACGTGCATTGGTCCAGACTTGGGAGGGTTCCACACCAGCCACAAAATCACCATCCTGCACATCTTCTTCATTTCCCTCTCCTTCGTGAGCGACAGCCATCTCAATCGGGTCAGATTCCATCTCAGAGCGTATAAAATTATGGAGCAAGAAGCAAGCAAGTATGATATTAGTTTGGACCCCGACTGGATAAAATGAGGCACTTCGCAAGATCCCCCACCGCATTTTCAATACGGCAAACGCACGTTCAATCACATTCCTTGCTCGAGTGTGATACATGTTGAAAATTTCGTGGGGATTTTTTGGGGCTTCCGTTGCAGGACCCCATTCTTTTAAATGGTAACGAACTCCCTTATAGGGTGTTAGAAACCCCTCACAGTTTGCATAACCGTTGTCACATAGGTAGTAGTTGCCTAAGTATGATATTTGAAATGAGAAAATAATGCAGTCATTAAAAAAACCTGAAGAGTTTGGCAAATGTACCTTTGGGTACTCGCAGTCCCTTATCACGACTCAAAGCATCGCGTAGCACACGACTGTCCCCAGCGGAGCCCTCCCAGCCCGTCAAGACATATACAAATCGCATCCGCCTATCACAGACCGCAAGAGTGTTGGTGCAAATTTGACCTTTCCTGGAACGATAACGAGGCTTATCGGCATTTAGCACCTGTAAATTTATGTGTGTTCCATCTAATGCACCAAGGCATCCCTACAACAAAATTATCAATCAAAATTTCGCAAAGCAATTACAGAGGCATTCGTGTACACATAAAATGTAACAGTCGCATAGCAATTACAGAGGCCTCCATAGGAATTACAGAGGCCTCCACATACAAATAAAGCAAGCTTGATTTAACATTGGAATTTGAGAGGATTCCTAACTTTCACACCGCAATTGACAGATACCTCCACACCAATTACAGAGGCCTCCTTATGCACATAAATTTTGCAAAATTTTACATAGCCCTTTCAGAGTATTCATACATTCCACATAGCAATTACAAAGGCCACCATATACACACAAATCAATCAAAATTTCTACAATAGTTTGGACATACCTTGAACCACTTCCACCTGTTATCGTTGCAGTCTTCGGCCACTGGATCAGGAACAACAAGAAACGACCGATGAAGCCGAAGCACCGCCCGTAGCACAGCATTAACATACTTAGAAACTGTGAAGCCGGACCTCAAGAAGTCAAATTTAACTATTCTGTTCTTTTTGTGGTGTGCAAGAACTGACAAGAACATGGCAACTTGTTCTTCTATCTTCACATATTTACCGTCGACCAACTCCCCTGTTTGGCGTAGAAGAAAGCACAATCGTCCAAATGTGTTTCGATCCATACGAAGATTATCAAAACATGCAATATCTGATACTCCCTTAAGTCGATTTAGGTGCCTCACTTGTGCAGGAATTCGATTCCGACGACCAAATGGAGCCCGGCTTAGCAGAGTACTCACCCGCACACTCCGTCGGTTCCTTCTCAGGTACAACAAAATAGCAATGATTACATCAAATTGTAGGATTTGGACCATTTCTTCCACTTGCTGAAGCGTGGCGATGCTTTTTATAATCCTGTTCGCCATAGCCCTCGAGAAGGTTTGAATCCCCTAGCCTGCAACTCGCAGAACAGAACCATCAATTTCGCCGGCTACACTGAATATTCATACAAAACGAAATTGCGACCAGTCAATAATTACGAAATGCTTACAAATTTGTTCGAATCTTGCCGGATATGCTTACCAACTGGTTCGAATCTTGTCGAACTTTGTAACAAATTTGTAAGATAATACCGATTGTGGCCCAACTTATGAGTCTCCCGCCGGAAATCGCCTCCTTACTCTCCAAGTTTGGAAATTGCAGATTGGAGGGGCACGGTTGCCATTTTGTGTCCTTAATCCAGATGGAGGCCCGGACTAGGGTTTCAAGTCCATAACAAAGTGGTGGACTATTTTTACCCCTTTTTCCAAACCCAACAGTTAAAAATACCGGGTCATACCAATTAAACCCGGATCCTTAGGAAAGCAGAACAAATGTATCAAACGATGGATTGTGGTGGGACCCTCACACCTTACCCTGGGTTTATGCAGCAATAAAACGGGTCCTAAGAGTACTATTTGTGAAAATATAGCTTCTGCCCATATATGCTGGAAAAAAATGGTTAGTGCATGAATTCACCTCCTTTAGTATCTTAAAAACTTAACTACACAAATTTTCAAACCGCAAACAATAATTACTTCTATTTAAATGTATTCAACTAGTGAATGACTAAATTTGTGGCCAAAAAGACATGAATGTAACCATCTTCAGCGGTATTAATTCGAAATATACCTAAAGCACACTTATAAAGATTCTAATGACGCATTTGTCCACATATGAGTATAGAAGATTTTAGAAATTGTGTTACATCTCGTTTATTTGGCCTTGACATGTTGGTGGAAATATTTAATGATATACGCGTTGATTTTGAGCTAAAATGGAGGGCAGCAGAAGTCAATAATCTCGAATATTGTGGGGATTATGGAAATCCAGGGCATGGATTTCCTCAATTTTTCTTGCTTCTTGAAAAGTCATTCATTAACTTTAATTACAAGTTAAACCCCTCATAAAACCTTATTGCAAATGTACTAATAAATTGGATTTATCGTACAATGTCTTCAATGTGGACGGCATGCAAATTAAATGGAGACTTAGATTTTCATTGAGTCAAATGCCAAATAAACTCGGGGTTTTCAAAACTATGGCCAACTCCACAAACCTAACCCTCGTTTCTAGCTCATTGTTGTCGCTTGTTTTGACCTATATTTTTATTTTATTTTATTTTTATTTTTTTGGACCTAGGTTTTTGCTTACCAAACGTGCGATCTCTAAAGATGTGTAATAATAATAAGTACTCTTTCCCCCAAAATAATAAGTACTCTTTTGTAGCATGTAAAATTCAAATTGGATCACTGTATAATCTACCATTGTTATACAAAATTGTATTTGTATTAATATACAAAATGCAATTGAGAATGCATTTTATTGAGTGTCATAAACAACATTATTTTTTTCATCTCTATTTTCCAAGTCATTAATCATATACAAGTGGAAATGCCATGTGTAAAATCTGTCTGCCAACTAGACTTTTAGACCATCCACTACGGGTCTCGCCGGCGTCTCGCGTCCCGTCCCGGAGAGACGGGACCCCGGCGCGACGCGTTGCAGCTCGCCGTCCCGTCCCGCGCCTCGTCCCGCGTCACGTCCCGTCGAACCAAGAGACGGGCTGTATCGCCACGCGCCTAGGCGACGTGGCGCGACCCGACGTCGTGTGTGACGCCCACTCGCCGGCCCGCGAGTGGGCGTCGTCACGTGCTGACGCAATAAATATTTTTAAAAAAAAATTTGAATCTTAAAAAAAATAAAAGAAACGAAAAAAAATTCTAACGGTAATAATACCGCTTTTTTGTTTTTTTTTTTAATTTTTTGATTTTTAATAATTTTTTTTACTCTATAAATAGTTAAATACTCCTAAACTCATCCTCATTTCACACACAACTACATATCTATTCTTCCTATCATCTAAATTTGTATTTTAAATTATGTTGTGTGTTTTTTTATGTTGTGTGTTTTTTAATAAAGTGTGTTTGTGTTAATTGAATTGGGTTGGGGAAAAAAATAAAAAATGAAATTGAATGAATAGTAATTAAGGGACGGAGCGTTGCAGGTTCCGTCCCTTAGTTAAGGGATGGAGGAAAAAAGGACAGTGGAGCCTTCAAATAGTGGTCAAATAGTAGTTAAGGGACGGTATAGAGACAGCGTAGTGGATGGCCTTAGACTCCATAAATCACTAACTACCGAAAACTGTCACTAAATAAATTTATGTGCCTTTAATTATCACTCGAGAAATGTAGAAATGACCTTTCATTGTTAAGGTAGAGAGGTAGGTCTAACACATGGGACAAATCACAAATCATAAAATTAATATGCTTATTTATTATTGGGCCGAGCCCATTCAGCATCATAGCCCAGTAAAATATACTCCGTATTTGTTATTAAAAATGATAGATATTTTTATAATTGCAGTAACCCTATTGCTGCCTCCCACCAACTCACAATGTACAATATAATTATTGTGCGGGAATATTTAAGACAACTATAAATATTTAGTAATAATAACATTTATTTTCTTAGATAATTGATGTGTTGGTCCGTGTATCCTCAATTTGGGCCATAATTGATGTGTCGTATCTTGTAAATCATGAAATAGATAGAAGAGGCGATATAATTAATAGACATAGTGCTTAAATATTTGGCCAATAGTGTGTTGATAATTAGTCAAACATATATAGTGCTTAAATGGCCAATTGTGTGTTGATAATTAATAAACTAAATTAATTTATCTAAATAGCTTTTAGGTGTGTAGTATAATGTATCTTACAGTGTAAAACCGAAAATATGTATTTATTTGTCAAAAAAACAAAATGGGGTGGGTTTTGACGTACCCTTATTTTAGTTTAGGTTTTGGAGTACCATTAGAGATGGTCTTAATACACCATTTTAAAGCTACAAATTCATGAAGTAAACTCGGTTGATATATAGTTGGCCTTTCAACTATAGAGATTATCGATTTTTTTTTCTTTGTAAACATATGTAATATTCATCCTTTATCTATTCAAATAAGAATATTCTTTTATTCGAGGCAGCAATAGCGAGATATAAATTAAGATCTTTAATTTTATTTTTCGTTTATTTGTGTTCATGAAAAGTGGATGTACAGTGGCACATTAATTATAAATAGCAAAATATTAATTTCCATACTTGTAATCATGTTAATTAAGATGGCCTGAATAGTAGTAGTATGTGAATAGATAAGGCGTGGCTCTGAATTTTTTTGTCGGTAGGAAAGTTATATCCCATCTTCTAAATTACGAATTTAAATCATTCTTAAGATTGATATATAGTTGAATAATACGATAAAAATATCATTTGCGACAGTCAAATATGATACGTGATTTATTGTATAAAAGATGAACAAAGAGTTCGTAGTTGTATGGACAATAATTGATAACAAATTTATAACTTTTTTTCGTGAAGGAATCTAAAAGCTCAACTAAACTACAAATTTATGGAAATGTAGCAGAAAGTTTAAGTATGATACTTACGTTCTATACATATCTGTATAAACTACTATCATTGATTTAAAATACAATGTCGTAACATCGACGAAAATATTATCCGGAATATTTTCAATACAATTTTCAGTAGTCTAAGATAGATCATGATAATTTTAAACTATGCATAGAATATTGGACTTAAATTGATATTAATCGTTAATTTTATCATTTGATAGGAAATAAAAAATCGAAAATTTTAAAATCAACTTTTGGTTATGAAATAAAACAACATATACCCCACTTTTTATCCTAGACTGCAAAATTGTGTATGATACTGATACTCACACTAGTCCACATTCTCATGTCGACCATATATTCTCCACATTAAATATATTTTCAATTTAATAAATAAATAACAAGTGGTAAATAAAATTTGTACTATCATTCATTTTTTTAAAAAAAAAATCTTATGTGGCTCGTTCCAGGCTGCTATTTTCTTTTTTGAAAATAAAGGTCTTAATTTCTTTTGCTTTAGTTTTAAGATAACACTTTATTGTAGTAGGTTTTTATACACAACACAAATAAATATTTATAATATTGACGCTTGTTATTACGAAAAATTTCAAAAATTTTATTTTAAAAGTAAAAAAATAATTTCTTAAAATCCACGTTAGTCACATAATGAGAAATTTATTGGGATACCAGCGAGTGTTAGTATTTTTTCCGATAAGCCTATTATTTATGACGAATGTTTTTTACAAGGAAGAGAAATTATTTAATGTGGTGTGGTGTGGTATCAATCAGAGCCGTTAATCTTACCGACGATATTATTTCTAGGATGGACCAGCCCATACTGGATCCACATGCCGGGCTGGGGCCCACTTCATCTTTTATGGCCATGTGGGCCCGTTGACTGACTACCAGCTGGCGAGTGATATAAATATTCATTCATCACCAGTATACGCGTTGTTTTTGTATATTCCTATTTATTATTACCGCTTATTATTATTGCAATTATTATACTCCTACAAATTATTAGTAGTAATAGTGTTTTATCATTCGTGAAAGATTAATATTCCTAAAATTTGAAGCTAGCTTCGATGATTTATTTGATAGACTACAGTCTGTCTCATCAATTGCTTTGAATTTTCGTTTTCGGGAATGAATCTTTCTGATAATTGGTCTTCTCCACAAATCGGTAATGCCTATATATGTCACTTTATAAGGGTAGCTGGAATTTCAAATGCTTTAATGCGATATTATAAAAACGTATATATATTAGAAAATACTACTCTATCTTTTAGTACTACTGTTACGTGTCTCTCGCTATTTCATTTTCAGAACATTTATTATTGTCTTAATTTCTTTTTTTAATCTTACATTTTACTCACATTTCCCTTTATAAAAAAATAATATTCATATTTTACTAATTTTTTTCTATTTTTTTACCATATTTTTTCATAAAAAATTGGAGGGAGTAATTTAATGAGAGTACTTAATAGAAAAATCTTCATCAATGTCCACTGGGTCCTATACTCATATTTGGAACCATAAATATTCAAATATAAATCTACTATAAATTTAAATGTCAAAATTTTAGCTAATTTCTAGATATAAGGTGATCCATAACTCATATCATCTCTCATACTTCAACTTATACCATAACTTTGCTACATTATCATTTTCCACAATTTATGCACACGCCAGAACAACAATCTCATACCTTTATACATTTCTCTACTTACATTATAAATTAATTATATTTTTGTTATTTAATCATCATCCAATTTATAAATTTAAATTGATAACACTACAAAGCAAATATTAAAAATTAAAATTTCTAGACAAGCAATATGATGAATCGGCGAATTTCTGATGTTAGTGAATGCAGGAAGATGCAGATCACGACACAGAGATTTTTACGTGGTTCGATTTACTGAGGTAAATCTACGTCCACGGGAAGAAATGAGGGCCGAGTTGTATTGCTTGATCTGTTTTCTTACAGCTTACAATACAGACTAGCTATTTTGTATTTTATCTCTAGAAAGCGAGAGAGTCTAACCCTATCTATCTGATCTAGGTTCTATTTATACATTGAACCAAGATCGTGGCATGCAGCTATTTACTAGGTAGTGGATGTCGTGGAGATCGTGGCGATCTTGCATGGGTCCACTATCCTGCATGAGTTAATGACTGCTTGACACCACTAAATAGATCGTGGGTGTGGTGGAGGTGGAAATCCTGCATGAGTCCACTATCTCCTAGTTCGGTCGAATACTGAGACCGAACTGCTGAATTATTGCCGAGCAGCTTTTGCCGATCTGAGAGTAGAGCTTGATGCCGACCTGAGAGCAGAGTTTGATTGGTTGGCTTTTACCGAGCTGTAGGCTGGGGCCGAACTCTTTGGTTGTGCCGAACTGAACTCTTTAGTCATGCCGGACTGATACTCTTTAGTCATGCCGAACTGATACTCTTTCTTGGGCTTTACTGCTGTTGGGCTTGTTTAGTACGTACTCCATCACTACCCCCCCGGAAAGCGAAGTGAATTAGTTCGGCATTCTGAATAAAGGTACGGGGTAAGTTGATGTTTGTCCTCGGTCTTATGAAGTGAACTCTTCTTTGACCGGACTCGTCTTTGGTCTGATGAAATAAACATCTTTGACCGGACTCGTCTTTGATCTGATGAAATAAACATCTTTGACCGGACTAAGCTTGTGTCCTAATTTGGCGAGTTTTATCGCTCGGATCGGACTTTCCGTTGTCCTAATTTGGGGATCGGACTTTCCCTTGTCCTAATTCGGCGAGTTTTATCGCGTGGATCGGACTTTCCCTTGTCCTAATTCAGGCAAGTTTTATCGCGAGAACCGGACTTTTGTTGCAGTTCGTTTCAGACGAAGTGCTTGATTTTTAAGCCGAATTGTGGTCTTGTATCCTCTTTAGAAGCTTGGACTTCACAATCGTTGGCTTATTGCAGCTCGTTTCAGACGAACTGCTTGTTTAAGCTGAATTGTGGTCTTGTATCTTCTGTAGAAGCTTTGACTCACAATCGTTGGCTTGTTGCAGCTCGTTTCAGACGAACTGCTTGTTTAAGCTGAATTGTGGTCTTGTATCTTCTGTAGAAGCTTTGACTCACAATCGTTGGCTTGTTGCAGCTCGTTTCAGACGAACTGCTTGTTTAAGCTGAATTGTGGTCTTGTATCTTCTGTAGAAGCTTTGACTCACAATCGTTGGCTTGTTGCAGCTCGTTTCAGACGAACTGCTTGTTTAAGCTGAATTGTGGTCTTGTATCTTCTGTAGAAGCTTTGACTCACAATCGTTGGCTTGTATATGTTCTAAGAAGGGGATCAGCCTTCGAAGAACAAGATACCTCAGTAACATTTGTAAGAGACGACACGCACATAGACAGACAAAACGCATATAGATAAATAAAAAGCACATAGAGACAAAGACCAAGCAAACCAAATAAAGCACATTGACCGAACAGGACTCAAGACTGACTGACCGGACTGTCTCTTACAAATGGAACTTTTTGAGGTTGGAAATGTGCCATGTTCGGGGTACCTGTTCTCCTGACATGTGAGCCAATTTGTAAGACCCTTTGCCGAGGACTTCTGACACCCGATACGGACCTTCCCATGTGGGTTCGAGTTTGCCCAGCTTTTCTGCTCGGCTTACTTCGTTGTTTCTCAAGATGAGATCTCCCACTTGAAATTGCAGCTTCTTCACCCTTTGGTTGTAATACCGGGCTACTTGCTCCTTGTACTTGGCTGCTTTTATGCATGCCAATTCTCTTCTTTCTTCGGCAAGATCTAGCTCGGCTCTCAGTCCGTCGTCATTCATTTCTGAGGAGAAATTTAGAGTTCGGGGACTGGGTACGCCGATCTCCACCGGAATCACGGCTTCAGTGCCGTACACCAGACTGTACGGAGTTTCACCGTTGGAGGTTGTGGGTGTAGTTCGGTAGGACCATAGGACTTGAGGGAGATTTTCTACCCATTGTCCTTTGGCTTGTTCTAACCGAGCTTTTAACCCTTTCACCAGGATACGATTTGTTACCTCCGTTTGTCCGTTTGCTTGTGGATGAGAGACCGAAGTGAACCGCTGTTGAATATTCAGCTCTTGGCACCAATTCTTGAACGTCTTGTCGGTGAACTGAGTCCCGTTATCCGAGATGAGGATGTGGGGTATGCCAAATCGGCACACTATGTTCTTCCAGACGAAATCCAATGCCTTTGAGCTCGTTATCGTAGCTAATGGTTCAGCTTCCACCCACTTCGTAAAGTAGTCCACGGCAACGATTAGGAATTTCATTTGCCGAGGAGCTTGAGGAAGTGGTCCCACTATGTCTATGCCCCATTGCATGAAAGGCCAAGGGCTCTGCATAGTGAATAGATCGGTCTGCGGCATCCTTGGGATATTTGCATGGATTTGGCACTTCGGGCAGGTCTTGACGAGCTGCACTGCTTCTTGTACCAAGGTTGGCCAATAATATCCCCATCTTAGAACTTTTTTAGCTAAAGCTCTAGCTCCGATGTGGCTGCCGCACGATCCTTCATGAACTTCTCTGAGGATGTAGTCCGTCTCTTCTGGTCCTACGCACCGCAATAACGGCTGGAGGTAAGACTTTCTAAAGAGGACTCCTTCATGAAGTTCGTACCGAAGTGCTCGGCACGTGATCTTCCGAGCTTCTCTCTTATCCTCGGGCAATTGTCCTTGATCCAGATACTGCAAGATCGGCGTCATCCAGTTCGGCGAGCTGGATACTGAACGTACCTCGGCTTCATCAATGCTTCGATGCATTAATTCTTCCGCCTTTGAGCTCGGATCTGAGGCCAACTTACTTAAGGTATCTGCTCGGCTATTTTCCGCTCTGGGAACGCGGATTATCCGAAAATAGGAGAAACTTCGGCTGATGCTTTGCGCTTTGTCCAAATACTTCTTCATTCTCTCGTCACGAGCTTCACTTGTACCCAACATGTGATTTACTATGACTTGTGAATCACAATGGACTTTGAGAGATTTGACGAGCAGACTTTGCGCTAACTGGAGTCCGGCCAGGAGGGCTTCGTACTCGGCTTCATTATTAGTAGTGGGGAATAGGAACCGAAGTGAGTAGGTTACCTCGTGTCCGTCGGGAGCGACAAGTAAAATACCAGCTCCACTTCCCATCTTGTTTGAAGCTCCATCTACGAATCCGCTCCAGCAGTCCGGCGGCTCTTCTTCGGATTCCAAGGGCTGTGCTAGTTCGGCATTGGCAGAATTTTTCTGTTCGGCAATGACAGGGATTGCTTGATCGAACTTGGCCTCTGCAAGAAAATCTGCCAAGGCTTGTCCCTTGATGGCTTTTCGAGGTAGGTACTCGATTGAGTGTTCTCCCAGCTCTATGGCCCATTTGGCGATTCTGCCTGATGCTTCTGGCTTGGTCAAAACTTGCCGAAGAGGCAGATCGGTTAAGACGCATACCTTGTGAGCATAGAAGTATGGCCGCAGTCTCCTTGCTGCATTTACTAACGCCAGAGCAATTTTTTCCAGAGGTTGATACCTGGTTTCTGGACCTCTTAATGCTCGGCTTGTAAAGTAGATGGGAAACTGCTTTAGGCCTTCTTCTCGTACAAGCACCGCGCTAATGGTTTGATCGGATGCCGCTAAGTATAAGAAAATTACTTCGGCTTCGGTTGGAGCAGAGAGAATAGGAAGCTCGGCTAGATAACTTTTGAGCTCGTCAAAAGCCTTTTTCTGCTCTATGATTTCAGAGACGATTTAGTCTTCTCGGCAGGGAGAGCGTCAATAGTTAGGATTACTCCATCATATTGCGGCTCGTTATCGTCTTCGGGATCCCGTTGCCTTTTCGGATCCTGAGGAGCGCAGTTCGCACCTCCCTGCTTTTTGTTCCTTTTCGGCTGCTTGCTTTGGTATTTTTTTAACGTCCCTGCTTTCACAAGGGCATCAATACCTGCAGCCAAATGTTGGCACTCCTCGGTATCGTGACCGTAGTCTTGATGGAAGGAGCAATATTGATCCTGAGGTCGGCGCGCGGCCGATTTCGTCATCCGCCTTGGCTTTTCGAACATATCGGAATGTAGTTCGAAAATTTCCGCTCTTGACTTGTTTAAGGGTACGAACTGAGCGGGCGGCTTCTCAGGATTGAGACGTGGTCCCAATCTGCCTTGTACCGGTGCCCTTTGAATTCTTTCAAAAGGAGTTCGGCGAGGAAGCCTCTGATCGCTATGATCGGGCTTCCTTCTGTCTCCTCGGGACGATGAGCTGTCTAACGACCGTTTGCGACGGTCTGCCTCATCGGCCCGGGAGTACTGGTCCGCAATGTCCCACATCTCTTGAGCTGTTTGCGGACTGCATTCCACGAGCTTTCTGTAGAGAGCTCCGGGCAGGATTCCATTTTGGAATGCCGAAATGACAAGTAGATCATTGAGATCATCTACTTGTAGGCATTCCTTGTGGAATCTCGTCAAAAAGTCGCTGATCTTTTCGTCGTGACCTTGACGAATAGAAAGCAGCTGAGCCGAAGTGATCCGGGCTTCCGCTTTCTGAAAGAACCTCCTGTGGAAAGCATCCATTAGATCTCGGTAGGATCTAATGCTGCCTTGAGGAAGGCTGTCGAACCACCTTCTGGCGTTCCCGATGAGCAGCTCGGGGAACAGCTTGCACATGTGGACCTCGTTGAGACCCTGGTTCGCCATGTTATATTGATAGCGTCCCAAGAAATCATGAGGATCCACGAGTCCGTCATAGGTTATCGACGGAGTTCGGTAGTTCCGCGGCAAAGGAGTTCGGGTGATATCGTCCGAGAACGGAGTCTTTAATGCTCCGTACATGGCGAACCCGGCATCTCTTCGGTACGGAGGAGATGGAGTTCTCCTGTGGTTCCGGTACCGAGGAGGAACAGGAACATGTCGAGGTTGAGGATTCTTTCTCCTGGAAGACACGTCACTACTGCGGTAGTGACTTTCATGCCTAGATGAGGAGGGAGAATCCGTCGTTGTCTTCTCCGGCTGTTGGCTCTTCTGCAGGAAGGTTAAGAACTCCTCCTGCTTCTCGGCCAAGAACAGCTTGACAGCCTCATTCAAATCAGGCTGCTGGGAAGACTCGGTGTGTGGACCTTTTGAGCGGCTTGTTCCTTCATCGTGAAAACTGGAAGTAGATGTCTCCCGGGGCTGTTTTCCGGACCTGCGGGCTGGATTAGCTTCCTCATGGTTTTCACGAACGGTATTATGGGTGTTATGTGATCTGGTATGCATTTTTTTTTGGGGTGGAAAAAGGGTCAAAAATTCGCTTTATC
Organism: Salvia splendens; assembly: GCF_004379255.2. Classification (NCBI taxonomy): domain Eukaryota; kingdom Viridiplantae; phylum Streptophyta; class Magnoliopsida; order Lamiales; family Lamiaceae; genus Salvia; species Salvia splendens. Next base: position 9,113,866 of record NC_056047.1, on the reverse strand, counting down.
ACAGATTTGGTTCTCTGTTTCCCACAGACGGCGCCAGTGATGAATCGGCGAATTTCTGATGTTAGTGAATGCAGGAAGATGCAGATCACGACACAGAGATTTTTACGTGGTTCGATTTACTGAGGTAAATCTACGTCCACGGGAAGAAATGAGGGCCGAGTTGTATTGCTTGATCTGTTTTCTTACAGCTTACAATACAGACTAGCTATTTTGTATTTTATCTCTAGAAAGCGAGAGAGTCTAACCCTATCTATCTGATCTAGGTTCTATTTATACATTGAACCAAGATCGTGGCATGCAGCTATTTACTAGGTAGTGGATGTCGTGGAGATCGTGGCGATCTTGCATGGGTCCACTATCCTGCATGAGTTAATGACTGCTTGACACCACTAAATAGATCGTGGGTGTGGTGGAGGTGGAAATCCTGCATGAGTCCACTATCTCCTAGTTCGGTCGAATACTGAGACCGAACTGCTGAATTATTGCCGAGCAGCTTTTGCCGATCTGAGAGTAGAGCTTGATGCCGACCTGAGAGCAGAGTTTGATTGGTTGGCTTTTACCGAGCTGTAGGCTGGGGCCGAACTCTTTGGTTGTGCCGAACTGAACTCTTTAGTCATGCCGGACTGATACTCTTTAGTCATGCCGAACTGATACTCTTTCTTGGGCTTTACTGCTGTTGGGCTTGTTTAGTACGTACTCCATCACAATACTCCTTCCGTCCCGAAAAAATAGATTATTTTATCATTTTAGGTCTCACCCAAAATTAGACTAAGTCTAAATATGGAAAGTTTTTAACCAATTACATACCATTAATAATATGAATCTCACAATCCACTAACACTACTTCTACTATATTTTTTAATCTCTCTCTTACTTTACCAATTACACATCAAAATTCAAGTCATTTACAACTTTATCTATTTTTTTAGGACGGATGGAGTACATAATTAAAATAGTAAATTGCTTCCTCAATATTTCTTCCTTAAGTTGAGCAAGTAGAGTTTGATGCATATCTTAGTCGTTTTAGGATGATAGTGTGCAAGAGAGGTTTCCCATGGGACAACTTCCGACACAGGGACAATATGAAGTTGAGATTCTTCTCCATCGTGGGTATTGCCTGGTGGCGGAGACCTTAGTTTTCATATGAAGGCACTAGTAATCTCAAAACCCTTGCAAAATTTGGGGTTGTTCTGATATACCAAACTGACATTAACGTCATTTTCTCTTCGTCGAAGAAAATCTCATTTCATTTTGGAGCATATATATCGGCAAAAATATGACCATGAGCTCATATCTTAATTGGATTTGACATGATACTAATGAACTTGATGAGGTCATTTTGCACCCTGGCCTAATGCTTGTACATATGATCGCAATCATATGGAGGGCCCATGCTGGCTTGCTCTCGTTGTACTTTATGACAACATTATCCAATACATTTGATCTTTTGGTTGTTGTCGAGGTTCAGGCCTTTCTGATGTATCAATATAAAAGTGTGTCAATGCTTCCAATTCATCGTAGTGTACTTCATACATCTTCAGTAGCCGTCTTTTTCCCATTTCTGTTATTGAGAAGTGGGTCGATACAATATACTGCATTGAAACATTTGTATCAAAAATTTTATATGAATATAAATTTACCTTACTAAAATTTAATTATACTAAATTTTTCGGTACAACTAATTTCAATCGGTAATATTATTTTCGGTATATCACAGCTACATATAAAATCTCTGTACTAAGATTTTTCAGTAAGGTAAATCACGGTCCACATCATAATCTTCTATATTCACGAATACTGTCGTGTACTATGAATCCTAATTTTCTATTGATATTGTTGTAATACTAGAAATTAAGTAAGAGAAGATTAAAAAGCGTTGGGGTACAATTAAATTCAAGTCAAATTTATATTAATAAAATAAAATTAATGGCTAATTATTGCTTTTAGAGCATCCGCAATGGCGGACGTCCACGCGGAATTCCCACCGGCGTGCGGGAATTCCGTGGCGGACGTCCGCCATTGCGCGTCCCAGGCACGGATACGGAATTCCGCAAAGAAATTCGCAGCATTCCGCGGAATTCCATGCGGACGTCCGCCATTGCATTGACGCTTGCGGAATTCCCGTTTAATGCATTAAATATTTTTTTTTTCGGTTCCTTTATATACATCCCGTTGAACTTCATTTCATTTGCACCACTTGTATTAACAAGTTTCTCTCTCTCTAAAAATACATTTCTTGTGAATCAACAATGGAGCACCACGACAACGATTCACCCGCCTCGAGCGAGTCATCGACGCCCCATTTTCCCATCGGCGGGAGTACGCCGATGTCCATTGCAATGCCTCAAATGCCGGGGATGATGCCCCAGTCTCAAATGCCACCGGGAATGATGCCCGGGTACTACAACATGTACCCGCCGTGGTACGGGATGATGCCCCAGATGCCGGGGTCGCCTGTCGTTGCGGGGGGAGTAGGCAGGGGGTCCCCCAATCGCCGGTCGACAACGTCTATCGGCCCTTTATGGATTTACTGGCGACGGACAACCCGCCGAGTTCTCCTCTCGAGACTCAATTCGCTAGCGTCGACACGTTCTCGTTTGAGGAGTTGGGGCTTTCTCCCCTCCGGGATACTCCCGCCAGCGCACCACCGGCGACGGGGAGGGCAGGGAGGACGGGGCAAGGGACGGGCGTCCCGGTGTACGGAGGTGAGGTAGGGGAGGGATCCAGCAGGAGCAAGAGGACCGTCTGGAGCATGGACGAGTGCGTCGCGCTGGCGAAGGGGTGGATCAGTGTAGTGGAGGATCCATACGTCGGGGCGAACCAACACATCGACCTGATGTGGTGGCGCATTAGCCACAGCTACCTCCAGTTCAAACCGCAAGGGGGGAAGGAGCACAACTCGGAGCAATGCCGGAAACAGTGGGAGCGGTTGAAGAGCCAGCTTAGCCGTTTTGCTGGCATTTACACAAACAACCTCCGCTCAGCAACCAGCGGCATGTCTGCCGAGGATGTGAAGCTGCTGGCTCATCAGCAGTTCCCCGACGCTGAGAAGGGCTTCGGGGAATTCAAGTATTGGCCAGTGTTTCTTGTGGTTCAGTCTTCGCCCAAGTTCACTGCGGGTGTTGAATCCGGGTGGCCGAAGCGGACGAAGATCAGCGCCTCCGGATAGTACAGTAGCAGTGCTGGTTCCGCGGAACTTCCCCCTCCCGAGTCAGAGTTCCCCACACCCACATCGGAGGCGCGGATGTCGAGGGTAAGCACTAGCGGATCCGGCAAGGCCCAATCGGCGGCACCCCCCCTAAAACGATCCCGAGAACCCCTCATTCGCCCGCATCGCCGCACATGAAACCTTGTTACGTGCGATGGTTGAATGGCGCCAAGCGACCGACCCCCATTACAAGCGGAAGCTTAAGCCCCTCCTTGATAGTATGCGCCGCGATTTGGGGCTCGACAGAATGTCGGACGATGACGACGAGGGGGGGTGGCGGCGGCGACGGCGAGGGGGGCGGCGGGGGGGAAGGCGAGAGGACTGGCGACGAGGAATCCGAGGTGTGAGAAGCCGGTTTTTATTTTTATGTACTTTTTTTTAGTAATTATGTACTTTTTTTTAATGAAGTATGTTTTCTTTAAAAATAAAGTGGTTGCATTTTCTCCGTATTCGCGTCGAAATTTTAATTCCGTAAATTGTTTACTTCTGGAAATTGTCTAACTTGTGAATTTTTGAATTTTTTTTAATTGTGGGAATTCCTTCGGGAATTTCGCGGGGAATTCTGCCACTGTCAGTGGGAATTCATTATGACATGGCATGACGTGTTTTTGGGAATTCCGCGGGGAATTCCGCCGAGAATTCCGCACCACTGTGGATGCTCTTAGCCTTTTTACTATTCACAAGATCCTATTTTGAATTATTACCAATAATCGTCATTTCATTTCGTATATTTTCATTTTTTTTCCTTTTTAAGAATTTACAAACACCAGAAATTTATTTGTCGGACAAAGATGGTTTGTAGTATTGAATAGCAGAGCCGGAGAGGTCCATTTATATATACGAAGAAGAACAAGCAGCCTAATAATCCAACCACGGCGATACTACCCGAACGATTTCGATTATTTCAAGGGTGCACTTTTACGGCTAACATCATTAGGGTTTTTACAATTCTTTATTTTATCTCAAATTTCTGAGCATTGGATCCGTTTTCTGCATTTCCTGAGTGCCAACAAGCCCAAAGATACAAGCTTTTGTTGAATCAGCGTTTCGCGTCAGTGTATCAACCGATGCCATTGGTATATGAATATTGATATTTTTCTACATTTTTTGTCCGCGTTAGTTACCAAATCTTATGCCTTCTGTTTAATTCTGTTGATGGGCTTAGTAAAGGTTGTTTCTTTTCTCTGAACGCGATGGCTGTTGTTTGAATTTTTAAGGATTCATTTGGGATTGGGGATAAGAGAAGGTAAAGAAAGAGGAAAAAAATTAAGTAGTTTTATTTGAGGTTGGGTTGTCCTTTCAATATTTATTGTGGGAAATATTTGGGTGCTCATAACTTTGATTAAGTTGCATATTTATTAGATTCTTGTTAAGGTATTGTTGATGTATTCAGTTTTTTCCCTAAAGAATTCTTGATTATCATTTGAGCCCTTCTATTAACTGGAATGTTATATAGGTTAACTGAAGTTTGTAGTCCCTAATCTTTTTTAAGGGTCTAGACTGTTGAGCTTTTCCTTGACTGTTCTTTGAAGTTATAGCAATGAAATGATGATGTTTTCTTGCATTTTGTACAACTGATCGATGGATCCACTTCCATTTCACTGAAGAACATTCAAGATGGAACTTTTGAGAGTGTACACAGACGACCTATTGCTTTAGCTTTGCAGAAAAGATGTAGCTTAATAGTTGCTTGATTAGCTTGTTTCTATCTTTAGTCAAATGCAGAAGCTTTTCATAGTAGATTTGGAAAAAGAACCCCCCTCTTTGGATTGATGCTACTCTTTCTTTTGTCTTCACTAAATTTGAGTAGTGCTGATCGTTTCAGGGCCAGTGATGGCGAACAAGTATCATTCGGGGGATGGTAGGACCAGGAGTTCGGTGTCAATCTTTATAGTAGCTGGTTTGTGTTGTTTCTTCTACATACTGGGAGCATGGCAGAGAAGTGGGTTTGGGAAAGGGGACAGAATAGCTATCCGGATGGCTGAGAGTGGATCGGATTGCAATATCCTCTCAAACCTCAATTTTGAAACCCATCATGGTGGTGAAGCTGGGGTAATCGATGATTCTGATTCCAAGGTGACGGTGTACAAACCTTGTCCTTCTAAGTACACTGATTACACCCCCTGCCAAGATCAAAGACGTGCGATGTCTTTCCCTAGGGAGAACATGTTCTACCGCGAGAGACATTGCCCTTCTCAAGAACAAAAGCTGCATTGCCTTATTCCGGCTCCTAAAGGATATGTGGCCCCGTTCCCTTGGCCAAAGAGTCGTGATTATGTTCCCTATGCTAACGCTCCATACAAAAGCTTGACTGTCGAGAAGGCCATTCAGAACTGGATCCAGTACGAGGGAAATGTGTTTAGGTTTCCTGGTGGAGGAACACAGTTTCCTCAGGGAGCTGATAAGTACATCGACCAGCTTGCTTCTGTCATTCCAATTGCAAATGGAACAGTTAGAACGGCTTTGGACACTGGTTGCGGGGTATGTTGGGCGTTACAAACTATAGTCTAGTGTCTTTGGCTATTGTTAATGGATTGTCTTTTGAATATTATGGGTTTTCTTATTGGAATGCTGTAAAAAATATGTGGGTTAACTTTATTTTGTAATTTATGTTTCAGGTTGCTAGTTGGGGTGCATATCTCTGGAAACGAAATGTCATAGCAATGTCGTTTGCACCAAGAGACTCACATGAAGCCCAGGTTCAGTTTGCTCTTGAAAGGGGCGTCCCTGCTGTCATTGGTGTTCTTGGAACAATTAAGACCCCATATCCGTCAAGTGCATTTGATATGGCTCATTGTTCGCGTTGTCTTATACCTTGGGGTGTCAATGGTAAGATCTACTATATTTGTTGTTTATTTCCTGTGCCCGCGCCATGAAAGAGAATGATCTGTATTATCTTTGAGCTATCTATGGTGCTTAGTGATTTTGTTCTCTCTCTCTCTCCCTCTCTCTTTACAGATGGACTTTATATGAAGGAAGTCGATCGTGTGCTTAGACCTGGGGGGTATTGGGTGCTTTCGGGGCCTCCCATCAATTGGAAGACTAATTATAAGGCATGGCAACGCCCAATGGAAGATCTCCAGGAGGAACAAAGAAAGATTGAAGAGGTTGCTAAGCTTCTCTGCTGGGAGAAGAAGGCCGAGATTGGTGAAATTGCAGTATGGCAGAAATCAAAGGATGTCAATTCCTGTCATGCTGCACAGGAAAATTCAGGAGCCACTATCTGTAAATCTGAAGATGCTGATGATGTCTGGTATGAATCTTTCATTTTGCAAGTACATATGGAAGATGCCATGACCAAGTCCATGTTGTCGGTGCTTATTCAGATAGATAGTCATTCAAAAATTTGGGTTCTAACCAAAGCTTCAAAACTATCCGGTCATAAAGTTTCCTACTTTGCTCCAATTTCAGGTACAAGAAAATGGAGCCATGTATTACTCAGACTAACAATGGTAACAATGAAGAACTGTCTGGGGATCTCAGGCCGTTTCCCGAGAGGCTTAATGCCATTCCACCAAGAATTGCTAGTGGTTCAATTGCTGGAGTTTCTGTTGAGTCATATCACGAGGACAATAAGCAATGGAAAAAGCATGTGAATGCCTATAGAAAGATTATCAAGATTCTCGACTCTGGAAGGTATCGCAATATCATGGATATGAATGCTGGCCTTGGAGGCTTTGCCGCTGCTCTTCAGTCTCCCAAATTGTGGGTCATGAATGTAGTACCGACAATTGCTGAGAAAAGCACCCTCGGTGTCATATTTGAGAGAGGATTGATTGGCATCTATCATGACTGGTACGCCCTTGTCTTTCTAATTTATATATGTGATTAATTTTCCTACTATTGCACATGCTCTTAAACTCATTTTCTCTGTCTTCTTGAATCATCTTTTTTGTCGATGTATGTCAATAGGGTTCGTGTTTTCCCCGTATTGAGTTAAGCTTTCGTTATTTTTGTTGATTAATTCTATCTTTGTTAGACTATTAAGCATTTAGGAAGCTAACATGATAGATGTTCCTACATTAATTTTCATAACCAACAGATCAAGTTCTTAACTCAGAATTGAGTTACTAAGGACAAGGGTTATAAAATGAACTCTAGTGATGGATGCGTGCTACGATTGTGCCAATCCAAGTTTAGACTTGAGATGTGCATTTATTTGGAAACTCTGTTGTGTGTTCTATTGTTATACTCATAAATAAGATGTTAGCCTCTTCGGGTGCTCTTTTTTATGACCTTTAGTTCTAGTTCGTTGTCTCTTTTTGTGCTCCCTTTTTCCGTCTTTTGATTGCATTCTATGCTTCTCTTCCCCATGCCTTTACTTTTTTTTGCTGGAAAACATAACGGGTTTTTATAATGATTTATTGTCTTGCTAGGTGTGAAGCCTTCTCTACATATCCAAGGACCTATGATCTCATCCATGCTAATGGTGTTTTCAGCTTATACAAGGATAAGTAAGCATCTGTTATGCCTATCTTTTTGGTATTAGGCCTAGAAAAGAACACTACTCCAAGAAAATTGGATTGGTTTTCTTTCCGAGATGAAATCTGTAGGGATGCTCGACATCTTTCTTTCATTCAAGGCTACATAGTAACACTAAAATATGAATGCAGGTGTAACTTCGAGGACATCCTGTTAGAAATGGACCGGATCTTGAGGCCTGAAGGCGCAGTCATATTCCGTGACGAAGTGGATGTGCTTGTGAAGGTGAAGAAGATCATCGGAGGTATGAGGTGGGATTCCAAAATGATGGATCATGAAGATGGCCCCCTCATACCTCAAAAGATAATGGTTGCAGTCAAGCAATACTGGGTGGGCAACTCCACTTCTGCATAGACTCGATGGGCTCCATGATTTCAGTCACCAATTCTTTGGTCTTGCATACAGATCTTGTTTCACTCTCTGAACGCAACAATGGTGGATGATTATCTTGCCGTGGATGGCCTCATTATTAACCAGGAGGGTTGGTTTGTAAGTTGCAGCTTGTGATCGATCTTTCTGGGAAATTTCGAGCATGGTGTCCCTTGAAGTAGGAAAACAGAACACACCCTTAATTTGTTATGCTTTGTAGCTCCAGTTTTCAAGGTGTTGTGTTGTGTTGTGTTGTAGTAGAAGTTAAGCTATGACCTTATTGTAATTCTTCATGTAACATAGTTTTGACCTATTGTTATATAGTATTAATGTTTCATCAACCGCTTCCTAGCAAAAGCTGGAGAGAGAGAGGTTTGTGCTAATCCCACATGATCTTCACCAGAAAGCTAACAATCTGAAACATTTGGAAATGATATTATATCACAGCAACCAAAATCAGAAAACATAAAATAAAGTAGCAGTGATGGTAACAAAGAAACACCCTCTCTTTTTTTCATTTTCCATTTATCAAATGCTTATACTGAGAAGAGCTAATCGTAGTACACGCACATTTAAGTATGTATATGTACGAATATAAAAAGCACTCAATCACTAGACAAGGTAAACGTAACAATTCAAAAAAAACAAAAACCTATGGTGATACACAAATGTTACAGCCAGTGATTATTGTTAAAATCACTCTTCCTTATATTCTTTCGAGGGCCGTGCTTCAAAGCCCCCGTCGACATTCTTCTCAAGCGAATACGGCATGTAAGTGCCGAGGATCCTATCCCACATCACAAAGAATGGCTGCGAGAAGTTATACTTGTTGCCGTAGAGTTGGTGGTGGATATCGTGATAGGCAGAGTTGTTTCTAAAGAGAAGGTGGAAGAGATTGCCCGGTAGCCATAGCCCGCAGTGGTCGTCGACTGTTTTGAGGGTAGCAAATGAAAAGAAGAAGATAGAAGCTCGAGGAGACATGCCTGATACGAGGAAGGATAGAGCACCACCAACAGTGTCCAGAAGCAGACCTTCAATGGGGTGGTTGTACAGAGCTCCATATGCGTAGGGGACAACCAGCCGGTGATGTTGAGAATGGATGTGCTTGTACAAGAACTTATTTTGGTGCATGTAGCGGTGCATAAAGTATTGCCAAGTATCTAACACCATCATCCCAACCAAGAATTGCCGAGCAAGAACAATGAGGGAAGTCGGCTGAGAATCCGCAGGATCACTGTCGCTTCCAGTAATCTGCATGGTATACTTCATTATAAACTGAACAACGGATTACTAGCATAATGATAATTATGAGGATGTAAAATTGATGATTAGGCTAACACTAGTTCAGTTTGATTAGGCAGGATCTGGAAAACATAGAAATTACAAAAGTATCCAAATAAAGTTAGGACCACCAAGAGGCACGATAAATTAAATGAAAACTAGTACAGTCAGAAAATATCATAAACTACACAGCCAGAAAGCTATTACGAATTTCCAGTCTTGTAACATATCTGAGAAGACGCTGGTCTGCATAGGCAGTAGGCCACACAATTTTTACAGACCCCGATTATGGTAGAAGAAACAGATTCCACCAGCAAATTTTCTAAGGTGATACTGATTATAATTTATCTCACATAGGGAAGTTCCAGTATCCAAGACTTTTGCTTAAAAAATGCATCACAGCATGTCAAGAATAGTCACTTAATAAGTACTAGATGTTAACTGAAGCGGACTGACTGAAAAGGGTATGAGCATCTTACAATAGCTCTGGACAAAAGTTCACTCTAATCGACAAACTAAATAAAAAATGAGATGCCTCATTCAACAAATAAACGGCTTACAAGCTTTAATATCCTAGAATAGGCGAGTTGCAACAATCCATAAGTGAATCCATAACTAGGTATCAGATATGATAATCCTCATAATGACACATCAGCCATCAAAGAGTGTTACCACCACTGGAACTAGCATGAAATTAATGCCAGCAGACCCGAAATAATTATGAGATGGGCCATCTATCGCTGTTATTTGATAATATATCATAATTCTGAAGCATGTAAAGTCCTGGTGGATCTGGAGATGAAGAAATAATCCCCAGACAGTACCGACACTCTAGATATAACTACCGAAGTATAATATTTTTCAAGCATAAACTCTATAATCAACTGCTGTGTTTTACTTTCAATTTAGTTTACGGTTGTGCCACAGATGAATCACATGTTATCACATTTGATCTGTTCAACTAGAAAAAACCGTCCGAAGAAGACAAACAGGTTAAAAATTGGTATGGTATCATTTTAACCAAAGCAACTTAAAATGTCTAGCGGTTTCTTTCTAAAGGTAGCGGAGTTGTAGGTAAGACATATGCAACTTTTCCTCTTAATCAAGATACAAGAACAATGTACCATTTGGTCAAATGCCAAACAAGCAAGATACAATCCCTTAAAAACCTTTTAAACAACTATGCTGGCTCAATTGCATTTTCTGTTATCTACGACCAGTAGATTAAGTATACATGAGGAAACAGAAATATTGATGTGAGACTTGAATTGGAGATGTGGAAATTTATAAAGAGTTAGATATGCGGGAGTGATTTATACAGTGTTTTCATAAGAATCAGCCAAAGAATCACTAGTAGGACAGAATATTAAATATCAGTAATTTTATGAAGGCATATATATGCTGAAACTCATTTAGTCAAAACAAGGCAATTATAGAATGCACGATAAGATTTGACATATCAGGGATTATTAATATGCAATAGTTCACATATAATGTGTCAGCTCCCATAAATTCTTCCTCCAGTGAAGAAAATGCTTTGACGTTTGGCTTATTCAACTTAAGCAGCATTTATAAGCTCATTTGCCAAAGCATTTTACAGAACTTCAACAAGGATATTATCCAAAAATTTTGTTGTAAGCATTCAATTATCTGAAATGTGTAATCATGGATCACGTCTACTGAAAGCAAAAGAAAAGGAAATTGAATCGCTGTATGCTACCAAAATGCCAACAGAAAGAAGACAAAGCACATCCAACAGAAAAAATATTTCAAGTATCTGATGCTTCAGTGTCTCATCTTCAAGCATACGATCGCTCCAGATAATTAGGCAACAGCAATGATCAATTACTAATTCCAATTTCCATACAACAGAACAAGGATGACCTACTACACCCCCCTTGATCAACCATTTAATATGATCACGAATTCGCGATAAATCTCGCAAATACAACAGTCCTAACGTTATACAAAACACAAGCAATTTTAACCCCAAAACGTAGAATGAAAGATTCCAAATCTACAGCAAAGCAGCTTGTACACGCTCACACAAGCAACAAAATTCACCAGCTCTCATCCTCAAAGTCAACAAAATCATATACAATCATCGGCGAAACACATAACATAGACACGCAGCAACACCGATTGAAAAAGTAAACGAAAAAAAAAACTACTTACGGCGAAGAGAAGGGAGGCGACGACGGCCTGAACCGCCTGCTGGAGAAGGACACCTCTGACGACGTCGTTTTTGGAGACCAAATTCTTCTCATCTTCATCCTTGCGCGTGTGCAGCCTGTAATCGTCGAGTGAGCCTAGCAAGACGTAAATCCCGGAATATATCCAGTAGACGATTATCGGCGCAAATGTCCCCAGCAATTCGTCCGAGACTGTTACACCATTGATCATCTCCATACCTAACATCGCGGATGCCGGGTTTGCGTGGAGTGAAACGGGAAATTGAATCGAAATTCCGATGAACAAACCCTAGAGAGAGATAGAGATGGATCAATTTGGGGTCAATAGCCCCTCCTCAAAAGTGATAATCACACACACTTGAAGACCTCTGTTCTCTTCTTCTCCCTTCTCTTATCAATCAATTATGTCTTTCTATTTATATGCGTCTCTTCGCACCATAAATCAAATTCAACAACGCAAATATCTTAATGTAAATCTGAATAATCGAATTAGTATAATATTATTTGAGATAATCCGTGTGGCTGTCATTATTGACTTGACAAAATAATTCTATGGGTCGTTCTTTTAACCAACTGTTTTGCTTTTTATATCTGTGTTTTATTTTACGAATTTAGTATAAGCGCGCAATTAATAGAAATAAATCCAAGGCAGTGAAGTTCATTTAATAAGAAAGAGACTTACAAATCAGAATTAAACTAGAAACTTCCAAAACATTAAATGAGGCTCTGAATTTAATCGATGTTGCATCATTCTTAGTCCAAACAAATTCAAGCACATACTATACATAATCTAAAATAGGTGTACTTGCTATGTGAATATGGCCTGCAGCAGCGTTACAATCTTTACACACAGTGATGTTGTTTCCATTGTGATTTGTCATGTTTTATAACATTGCATAAGTAATATCGACAGAGACAAACATGAAAAGTTCTAAGATAATATACTTTAAAACTATTAATGACAGATACTAGATGCTTATTTGAGCAACGTTTAGTGAGTCAAAAATTGAAAATTTACAGACAGTGTCAGAAGCTTCATATTCACAGAATAAATCATAGGGGCATAATTAATTGCTAGGAATTTGATCTATTAATTGTTCATATGATTTGCTACTTAGTTTGGACAAATATACTAAGCTATTAATATAGATAGCACAAATATAAATAAAATATAAACATGAATGATAAAATGTAGGTGATTTAAAGGTAACCAGTTTATCTCTTCCCAAAAAAATATTAGTAATTAGTATACATCTTAAAACTTTGAATTCCACAAAACTCTTTTAATTTAAATAGACCTTACTTTCTAAAAAATAGTATACTACTGTCAAATTAAAGATAATTTTATAGATAATTTAACGACATCCTAACCGCATAAATTCAGATCAAGAAATTTGATACTAGTGGCATATTGTATCATGTTCATAAATTTCTTTCACAGACGGTATCTGTTTCTTCCATGCACAATATGTTACTAACATTTATAAAATGTAAGAGCATCCACAATGGGGCGCCCTATACTCCGCCACATCATTATTCTATCATCCTACCCTTCCACCTGCAGTGAGAAGCCCTAAAGTCCGCCCTATAGTTTTCACTACCGTTTTGTTAATTAATTTTATGTTTTCAAATATGTCATACAAAATAATAAAAAAAGCACCACGATTTAAAGGCAAATCCTACATTACCTAATTAAAAAAAGTGACAAGAGTTAGAAATAAAAAACAAGTTCACTACAGATAAAAAGGACATATTCTACAACATTCCCAACTTGTGGCGCAGATCATCGATCATCCACTTGAGGTATTCGGCTTTGCCCAGGTCCTCGCACTGCCTCAGGGCGTGGTGCGTGTCCAACAACGTCCTCCGTTAGGCATGTCCCGCAGCCGAAGTCGGGGTCGCGGTCGGGGTCGGGGCCGGGGCCTGTGAGGATGTCGCCTTCGCCTTACCCTTGTTCTTGCCAGCCTTGCTGCCAATGAGACGCTGAGAGGACATCGGTGTGCCGGAACTCTCATCCTCGTACATCGGCTGGTTGAGGTCCATCGGAGGTGCGCCGCTGTCGCTGCTCGTATAATTACCGGCGGCTGTGTTCTTCGTCCTCTTCGCCGCAGCCGATAGGGGCAGAATCCCTTCTTGGAACTTCTGCTTGTCCTTCAAGAGGAGCCAGGAGTTGTAATGCTTGAAATCGCCGTACAATGAAATGTACGACGCAAGCGCTCTATCGCGTACATCAGTTAAACTCTCGCCGCTGCCCTGCTCCCTCAAGCACTTCTCGTACTCCGCCGAGAACAAATTGACATGCTTTTTCACCTGATCCCAGTGCTTGCAGGGCTGCTCCCTATGGCGCTTGTTGGCGGCCGCTGGCTTGGCCTCATTGTAGCGATCAGCGATGCCCTCCCGGTACGCGATTTGCTTTTGGTTGTTGGCAAACACCGGGTCCTCTGAAATATCAATCAACACTTCGTCAAGACAATGGTTTCATCTGGGTTGTAGTTCGTCCTCCCTGGGGCGAATTCTTCATTCTTCTCCGGAAGCGGCAACTTCTGGGCTCTTTGCATGTTCCGCTTCTTCTTGGTGGCGGAGTGTGAGGCGGCGGCGGCGGAGCCAGAGGTGCGGCCGTGGGGTGGGGCGGGGGCACGGGTGGGAGACAGCTCCATGTCTGACAGCCCGTACGAATCCGTGCTGAAATCGGGATCGTACTGGGTGTTAGGGTCGAAGGGCCGGTATTCATCAGGGTTTGTACCCGGCCACCGTGCACCACCACCAAACATCAGACTATTCGGATTTGGGAAATCACCGGGATTCATTTTGTAATAAGTGAAATAGAGAGAATGAGATGAAAGAGTGAATGGAAGAGTGTATACATATAAATTTTGAAGAATTAAAAAAAATGTAAAACGCGTTGCATCGTCCGCGGTATCGTCCGCGTCGCCCGCAGTGGGGCGGACGATACCGCGGACGATGCGTGCTCCAATACCTATCGTCTGCATGGCTACAGTGGCAGACGATAGTACGCCCTACAGTAAATGCTCTAAGTTGACTATTATACATCGATGTACCAATATTATGCATAATACTATCAATGTATGACACACAATATCAGTTTTTTTTTTTTTTTTACATTAGTAATAGCAATATCAGTTTTTTTAACGCACAATTAAGCGGGTTCCTTCATAACTACCTTAGCTTTAATGGATTATTATGTCATTTTCGCATTGAAATAATAGGAATTATGAATAATAATATGGCATGCGTGTGGATCATTGGATTTATAATCTCACTGCAAAAAAAGTTGTCAAAATATCATCATCCTATGCTACACGATTCTAGATAGATGAGTAATAACACTTGGTCGATCAACAATCCAGTTTGTGAAAATTTCAATCCATTGATTTGCTGCTACCTATAAAGCACATGCGTATGCCCAAGCGTAAATTGATTTAGAGCATCTCCAATAGCATTGGACGTCAAATAGCCATCAAATAGCCTTCACACTGCCACATCATCAGCACTACAATTCTCCTGCCACATCAGCTTGCCACATCAACTGGACATCAAATAGCCCTCACATAGCCTTCACACTACCTATCCACATCACTAATAACAATTATATAATTTAATTTACACTCGTATCAACATACAAAATTTAATTTACGAGACAAATACGGAAAATTCGAATAATAATATTAAAATTTAAAAAGTACATTAATTTTAAAAAAAAAAGTACAATAATTAAACAAATTACATTTAAAAAATTACATAAATTTGCATAAAAACTAACGCCTTTCAATCCTCCGCGCCCACAACTCTTCAACTAAATCCTTTTGCAGTCGAATATGAGCCTCTGTCTGACGCATGTCGGCATGTGCTTGGAGGAGGGCTTCTTCATCGTGCGGTACCCCACCTCGTACGTTGGCGGTGGTGACGCCGTGGCTTGGACCTGCTTCATTATCGTCGGTGGCCCAATCAGT
Organism: Salvia splendens; assembly: GCF_004379255.2. NCBI lineage: Eukaryota > Viridiplantae > Streptophyta > Magnoliopsida > Lamiales > Lamiaceae > Salvia > Salvia splendens. Next base: position 9,098,363 of record NC_056047.1, on the reverse strand, counting down.
CAGTTGTACACCTTCATCTTCGACGATCATGTTGTGCATGATAATACAGGCGTACATTATATCAGCAATGCAGTCGACATGCCACAAACGCGTTGGTCCCTTAACTGCAGCCCATCAGCTTGAAGCACACCAAATGCGCGCTCCACGTCCTTTCGCGCCGACTCCTGCCGCGTCGCAAAGTAGGCCTTCTTCGGATCTGATGCGCACCGGATCGTCTTCACAAAGACGGGCCACCTAGGGTATATCCCATCCGCCAAGTAATAGCCCATATCATGCTGGTTGCCGTTGGCGACAAAACTGATGGCCGGACCGACGCCCTGGCACTGCTCGTTGAAAAGGGGCGACGAGTTGAGGACGTTTAGGTCGTTGTTCGAACCGGCTATCCCAAAATACGCATGCCAAATCCACAACCGGTAATCAGCCACGGCCTCGAGGATCATCGTGGGATTTTTTCCCTTGTAGCCGGTCGTGTAAAACCCCTTCCAGGCAGCGGGACAGTTCTTCCATTCCCAATGCATACAATCTATGCTGCCTAGCATTCCCGGGAACCCGTGCTGATCCCCGTGCATCCGCAGCAGATTCCGGCAATCTTCGGGGGTAGGCTTTCGGAGATACTGATCACCGAATACTTCGATCACGCCCTGGCAGAAATACTTCATACATTCGATGGCAGTCGTCTCACCGATGTGGAGGTATTCGTCCCACATGTCTGCCGCGGTGCCGTAGGCCAACTGCCTGATTGCCGCAGTGCACTTTTGAATAGGGGTGTGGCCGGGTCTGCCAGCCGCATCGTGCCTGAAGCGGAAATACAGATATCGCTGCTCCAATGCGTTAACAATACGCATAAATAAGTCCCGCCTCATCCTAAAACGACGCCTGAAATGGTTGGCGTCAAAACGCGGCTCCTCTGCGAAGTAATCTGTGAACAGGCGCTGATGTGCAGCTTCATGATCACGATGCACCACTTGTCGACGTTGGACAACTGGTCGTGGGCGAGGTGCCGCCGGCTGCATATAACTCTGCATCCATCGATCAACCTCACGGCTCGTATAGGCATCTAGCTCTTCGTTCATCATACGCTCGTACTCATCCGCATCCCCACCACTACCACCGGCATTACTCATTTCTTAAATTGATTTTGAACAGAAAGTAAGGTAGAGAGAATACTCGTTAAAACAAGTGGTGCGAATGAAAATGAGGTTCAACGCGCGTATATATAGTGTTTTCGAAAAACAAAAAAAAATTTTTAATCCGACGCCGGTTTGGCGCCGATCCGGGACGCACAATGGCGCCCGTGAGGATCGGCGTCGGAACCGGCGTCAGCGCGGGAATCGGCATGGCGACGCCGATTTTGACGCCGATTTCGCCCACGCCGGTTCCAATGGTTCGGCGTCAAACCGGCGTGGGCGAAAAATCGGTGTGGCGGTGGTGACGCCGGTTATTGTGGATGCTCTTACCGTGGATTTTGGCTTTGACTTAAAGCAAGCTATGGAATTCCCATTTTGCCCTTGAAATATCTAGTACTGCTTTCCGGTAGCATTCCTACACGTATTGACCACTACTTTTTCTCGTTGAAGTCAAGAGATTTTTACTAATCTAATCATACGAGCCTTATGAATTCAGAATCTGAAATGAATTTTTAATTTGTACAGTTCATAGTTGAAAACCGTCTAAGTTTATACTGAAAATTAAACAACTTTACTTTTATTTTCTATTAATGTCTTTTTTAGATTGAATCGAAAGTGATCATTCAAGTAATAACTTAGATTTCTCATTCAGATTTGGAACACAATATTCTATACTCGATAAAACTCCATAAATTAAGATGGATCCATTAAACATAATTTCACATCACCTGTTGCCAAAACTATATTTCTAAAATACTAGTACAACAGAATTCAAGAAATCATCTAAGCTGTTCATAACTTGTGCTCACTGCTCCATCACCCCCTGTTCGATCAACTCGATGGAGCTATCCTCCCAACCGGACCTTCAACACCAACAGCAGCATAGCAAAGGGAGGGCTGCTCCTATGTTGCCAGGGTGGTGTCTGTCTCCATGCCATTCTCTTGGATCAGCTGGTGAAATATGAATAACGTAAGTTAAGGACTTGGCAGATGCAACAGTGATGATGTATAGTTCAGTTGAATGCAAAAATGATGCTACTATGGGAAGGGGGAGAAAGTAGGCCTACCAATGAACCAACTCGTTCGAATGCCTCCATTACTTGAGGGTTCTCCTCATTTTCGTACCCTACTTGTAGTATTCGAGGACCGTTAATGGACCAGAAAGCCCTCCTGCCAGCTTCCTGGAAGAAGCAACGATGGTAAACACTACTCTTGCATATTGTACATAAAAAATAATACTATAGGCTAATCCAATAAGTAAATCACACATTAAAAATGTCCCTGGATAGTTTTTGTCTTAGCGGAGGGTTAAGCTAATTCACCTGTAAGACGAGCAGGTATATGGCATCAAGGGCTTGAACACAAATTTCGGGGTCATCTGCTGCTTCACGTTCAATTGAGAGTGCACTCCCAAGTTCAGGGGGCATTTTAGATGTATCTTGCTCATTGTATATCTGTTACAGATCAAAGGTCAGAATTATAAGGTGTGTGATCACATATTGACGTGCATGTATAAGAGCATCCGCAATGGCGCTTGTCCCGGGGGACGTCCGACCGGCATGCCAGACGTCCGCGCCGGACGTCCGCCATTGTTCAAGGGTGAAGCAGATACGGACGTCCGCTGCGGACACCGTTGTTCCGCGGCGTTCCCGAGACGTCCGTCGCAACGTCCTTGCGGACGTCCGATATTGCGTTGACCCTCACGGACGTCCGCGCGGACGTCCCGATTATTTGATTTTTTTTCCAAAAATTCTATAAATACGGCCTGAAACGAAACATCGCGTCTCTTCTATTTCTTAACTGAATTTAACAGTTTTTAAGGAGTTTCGAAAATTGCAAATCAGTCATTCGACTATCAGAAATTATATTTTCGGATGAATTTTCTACACAGCAACTTTAACGGAAATAAAAAAATTTCTACACATCTCAACCCTAGCCAGGGGCTCTGCAACTCGGGGACGCTGCCCCCGAACCCCCGTCTAATCACAATGAATTCAAACAAGCGTGCACTCCACACTTCCAAACTTATATGGTGTCTCAATATGATAATATTGATCAATCAAGTTAATTCAATTACACTAAAATAACCAATAGTGTCTCTCTCTAAATACTTTTCTTTCGAAGATAAATACTTTTAATAATTATGTATGTTTTTTTGTACTATGTATGTTTTTTTAAAATAAAGTGGTTGCAATTTCTCCGTTTTTGTGCCGAAATTTTAATTCCGTAAATGGTTTAATTTGGTGAATTTGTGAATTTTTATTATTGTGGGAAGTCCATCGGGATGTCCTCGGGGATGTCCGCCACTGTGCAGTGGGAAGTCCTTATGACGTGACAGGAAGTGTTTTTGGGATGTCCGCGGGAATGTCCGCCGGGACATCCGTACCACTGCGGATGCCCTAAGGATCACATGGTTCACCATTAGTCTGCAACATGATGTCAGGCTACACAGCCAAACCACCCAGAATTCTTTACCAGAAAACTTTAGATGTATCATTTGCATTAGTTCACTTTACCTAACTCATCAAGGGTTGTACATCTCTGCCTAGGTGCTTATTCGTTTGGTACAAGAATTTCAGTCTAAATCAAGATTAGTACTAATCACCAGAGTTCTAATTAGGGGTGAGCAAAAAAACCGGAAACCGAATATCCGAACCGAACCAAACCGAAATTTTGAAATTCGGTTCGGTTATTTCAGTTTTTCAGTTCGGTTCGGTTTTGAAAAATACAAAATTTCGATTTTTCGGTTCGGTTCGGGCGAAGAAAAAAACCGAATAACCGAATTTATTTAATTATTCATATTATATATATATGTTACTATTATTTAATTATAACTAAAAGTAAAACCCTAATTGGAAACTCAATAACTCAATGACTCTTAAAACCGGGCCCAAATTAATTATTTTCAGCGGCCCAATTCAATTTTTAAAAAATGGCCCAATCTCCTACTATACTCCCATCCGTCAGCCTACTCCCTCCCTACCACTCCAAAAATCCCCAAATCATATCAAACCCTAGATCGCTTACATTTCTCTCATCCCTCTCGTCGACGCCGCAGGGCAGCCACCCTTCCCCCGCCTCGCGGCGGCGTCCCGCAACCTCCGACACCGCCTTCTCCCCACCTCCCTCCGTCTACTTCACCCCTCTTTCATTTCTCCCTCACAAATCAAAATCTCAGTTGAAACAAATAACCCTAACTTCTCTCTCTTCCTCTCAACGAGTCGATCCACTGACCGCCGTTTCGGAGGTACCGTCGTCGAGCTTGGCTTGGAGCTAGCCGATCTCCGCCGACGCCTTAGTCGCCGCTTGCTCATCCCACGACCGCCATTGCGGGTCGGGAATCGCCTGCAGCCTCGACTCTCCACCGCACGTGATGCTCCGCCGTCGGGTCGCCACTGTCTCGCACGTCGATTTTTCGGTTTTTATATAATTTCGGTTTTTCGGTTTAATTCGGGTTTTTAAGTTCGGTTTTCGGTTTCGGTTCGGTTTTAATTTTAAGCGAAATTCGGTTTTTCGGGTTCGGTTCGGTTAGGGCGAAAAACCGAACCGAAACCCGAATGCACACCCCTAGTTCTAATAGTAAGTGATATCAGAGATTACTAGTTTACTATCAATTTCATAGATCACTTTACGAAACTCGTCAAGGCCTATACATCTCTGGCTAGGTGTTTATTCGTTTGGTACAAGAATTTCAGTCTAAATCAAAAGATTATTACTAATCACAAGAGTTATGATATCAGAGATTATGGAGAGAAGAAAAATAACGGGAAGGGCAAACAAGGAAACATAGTCTAAAGAAAAAACTGGTTTTCAAAGAAAATTTACCTTGTTTCCAGCAACTGGAAGTAGTAGAGCAGGCCAGAGAAACTCTGATACAAGAAGCAAATTTTGCAGCTGGTTTTCTGCTTCAAAGCAACAATTTCGAATAGTTCCTGAGACCTATAAAAAGAAAATATAATTAGTATCAGAAAACATTCCATAATTCCCTCAAAAGGTGCTAACCTAATGTCTCAGAGCATATAAAGCCATTCTACTAGCTCCTAGTTCTATGATCATCCAATCCAAACTATTCCTTCAGAAAGACACCCCAAGAGTTTTGGTTCGAACGCATCACAAGCATTTTGGACAGGTACATGGAGAAACTTATTTTAGTTACTAGCTGTTACCTACTTTCTTTTTGTTTTCAACAACCCCTTTTAAAAACAGAAAGAAATAAGAATAAAAATACATGTAAACTGAATTAAGGAGAAGTACCAGAGATGTAGATAAATCAAATGGACAAAAAAACAGTTGATCCCTATATGACCGGTACATTAATATTGCGGACGATAGATAAACAATGAGGGACTAAGTTTAGATTGTGTCTATGGATTTATGTCCATGCTCTCATACTCAAGCAATGTCAAACAAAAAACAGGGTAGTAAATCTAGTAGTAGTATCTACGGAGTAAGAAAAAGAAAGACAAGATGAAATACCCCTTTCTTTCGCAATGGGCTTGGTGAATCAAATTGCCTGATAATTTGCTTCAGAAGCCCTCGCTTGGGTTCCAGTAGAAGCTTTCTTCCTGCTTCCTTCTGTGATATGTTTACAAGTATAGAAGCCACGTGTTCAAAGGGATCATCACCTAGTAGGGGTAAAAAAGATGATAAAGGTTAATTAAGCCATCAAATATAATTGTAGGGTGATTGGATCCGGAACAGCCTAAAGAATGACCAGAAAGATAAGATAAATCACATACGCTACAAGAAAAGGATTACAACTTGTTCGACATTCCTGCAATACGTGCAAAGATATTGAAATGATACAATACATAAAGAATGGAAGGAAAACTGACCTTTCCTTTCACTAGATGAAGCACAAAAAGATCGAACCAGCTTCATGACGTACAGACCTTGCATCTTCTCATCTCCATTCTGGAATCCAGGATAATATTCACTATATTTATTTTTGTTGACCAATCTTTCAGAAACTAGGATACAGTAAACTCCAACAGCAGTTCAACAAAAAAATGCATAGTTGAAGGCCGAGCAGTGTTGTTAGCAATGTTTGTAAGTCGTCCGATATATCGCGATATATCGCCTGTATCGGTAGGCCAAGGGTCGATACACACCCAGATGCGACTTAGGCGACTAACATTCGAGTCGTCCGATATATCGCGCGACTCGACCGATTAGTCGCCTGATCGAGTCGAGGACGACTTAATGGGCTTCACTCCAGATTGGGCCAGGCGGACAGGTAGGTGTCTATTCAGCCCATTAGGGTTTCTTTATACATCCCCCACACCCCCTCCCCACGTCCTCCTCCTCCAGAACTGCAGCCGCCGCCGACGCTCCCTCCACCTCCAGAAACTGAAGAACGCCGCCGCCTCTCCTGGACACGCCTCCGGCCTGCCTCATCCGCCGCCTCTCCTCATTCAGGATGAACTCTAGTTCCGGTAATGCTCCAGTTCCTCTTCCTCTCTTATGTCTCTCCTCTCTCGTCTATTATTTGAGTTCCTCAAGCGCTGCATCTGTTCTCTATTGTTATTTTTTAGAGCAACTTCAATTCTTGATTGTTCTGTGTTCTATTATGATTTGTTAGCAGCTGCTGCTGCAAGTAAAAGGACTATGCAACCTAGGACAGCTGCAATTCCAGTTGAAGATGAAGTGTCAAGTGAAGAGGATGATGAAATGGGAGATGAGAGTGGATCTGATTACGAAGATGATGAAAAGGGTGGTGGAGGTTCAGCTGCAGGGGCTTTCCAAGTGGATGATGCTGTGCTTTGAGTTTGCTTAATTGCTTGTTAGTTGTTATCATGCAAATCGTTGAACATGACTAAATCATTGAACAATATGATGCTGTGTTTTTTCCTGTTGTAATTTGAAGTATATATTGCATATTTTACATGTGTAAAAGGGCAAGTCGCCCGATATATCGATATATATCGGTCTTGAGGGACCTGGACGACTTGTCTGGTGAGTCGCCCGACTTACTATCGATATATCGACTAAGTCGACCGATATATCGACTGAGTCGATATATCGGTCCTATGGCGACGCGGTTCGATTCACCGACTTAAAAACATTGGTTGTTAGGGTCGCGGGGCGCATCGGGTCGATGAGATACAAATTCGGGTCGCGGGTCGACGAGTCGACTGGGTCGAGAGACCCACAAATCTAGGCAAATTGTTTTGCCTTTTAATATTAAATAAAATAAATATATTGCTCTAATGTTTATAATATATCAAATAATATAAATGTAGACGCAATTCATGTGAATAGAGATAAAGTGGAAAATAGAAATGATCAAAATATCAAAACAATTCATAAGTCATAACACAATAATTAATTGATACCATTGTCTGAAAATATCAAAACAAAGGAATATATGAAGGGTGGCAGCAAAAGATCTTTGAATTGTTTATTTGTTTAGGAGTGAAGAGGCCGAATTCTAAAGTGTAGAAAGCAGGTTTGAAAAGTTTGATGTGGTGCATGCATATATATAGAGAATTGTGATTCAGAGAGTCAGAAAACATGTGAGAGATTTGAGAAAATCAGAGATAGCATATGTTTAGGGCGACCCAGACGACCCACTCGACCCAGAAGACCCACTCGACCCAGGCGACCCAACGGCAACCCAGTATCTCGATCAACCCACCCATGTTGGGGCGGTGATGGTCTCGACCCAGGCGACCCGGGCGACCCGAGCGACCCGAACGACATTTTGACAACACTGAGGCCGAGAACTATTCAACTAAAGAACTTTCATATAGCACAACACCAGAAATAAAGGACAAAATGAAAGGCCAAGGAGATGGTAATGGTAATGGTAACCTGAAGTAAAGACTCAATTCCAGCATCCAGTTGTGTGATATTGACAATAAGCATGACCAGTAATTGTTTTATGTCGCAGTCTATCTTGTACAGTATATCCATCACAATTTTGACAATACCCATCTCAACCATCTTTCCAGCCAAATCTGGTACTTGCGACAAATTAACAAGGGCTTCTGCAGCAGGCTCAGACACTTCCTAAACAAATAATGAAATCAAATGTTACAAAAGAACTAGCAGCAATCCAAGACAATATAGTCTTAATTTTCCATTCAGATGAGAAACCAAGTATCAATCAAATATGTCCGTACTTCAGTTCACCTTGTCTACATGACAAACAGTTCAACGGAGTTAACTGAATTGGATATATGACTTTACTGGTGACACATCCACACTAGAGAAGCAAAAACTCCACTTAGTTCAAGAAAAGTTAAGCGGTTAGCAATATATTCTCAGCTAACAGGCTACTCTCAACGATTTAACTCGACTATTTAGGTGGATTTAAGCAACATTCAAAATCATTATAAACTTCTCTCCCCTGCCTTGATTTTCCATTCAGCCACTTTAAGTATTCCCCTTCCTTATTGTCGAAACTTCACCCAACTGGCCTTTAATTCTTCATATCATCCTAATTTAACTAGTAAGTACAAAATCCCCAAGCCTCTCCCAAAAATCATACATTAAACAATCAACTAGTAAATACAAAATCCTCAAGTCTCGTCATCTCCTTTTATCAACGAAAAAATAAAAATAAGAGAACCTTTTTCTCAGCAAGGAGGCGACACAGAGACGGAACGGCGAGGGCAGAATATTTCCCCAGAGACTGTAAGCCATCTTCTGAACCCGTATAATCCCGAAAGATATTTACCGCAGCCTTTTTAATCTATATTGCAAAAACAGTAAAAAATAACCTCATCAATTAAAAAAAAATACCGAAATTAGCAGAATAAAAAGTGAAGGAGAGATGGATACGGGTGGAGAATCATGTGAGAGAAATCCGATGAGTTCTTCTAGCTCAGTCGCCATGGCTGCTGCTCCAAGTTTTTGAGCAACGAATTTAGTGAAAATGAGTTTTCACTGAGATTTAATTGCGAGTTTAAGGCCCAATCCATAAGTAGCTCATAATTATGGGCTGGGCCAAATTTTGCCCATTTATTCGGCCTAATACTAGTATATAACTAAAAATAAATCTATAATTTACATTAAACATATAAAAAAGTAATATCAAATCCCAAATTTGTTGCGAGTGAATTAGCATACAACCATTATTATTTCTTGTTGATGATATTGTGTTGGTCAGCTGCAACAATGGAGGTCGCCAATCTCTTCAGAGCAGTTAAACCCTTCAATTTCAAGCTCCCAAAACCCACACCTCTAAGATTCTCCTCCGTTTCGTCAGCCTCCACAGTTTACAGAGGTCATAATTCATCTCGGTTTCGCATTGATCTTATACTTTCATTGCCTTCAAATGGCGTTAGTTTTGATGGCTTTTCCACAATTCAGGTAATGATGGAAAGCGGGAGAGGGCGTATGACGGATTGTTGTTGGACGCCGGTGGCACGTTGCTTCAATTGGCGAAGCCGGTTGAAGATATTTACTTGACCATCGGCTCAAAATATGGTGTGAGATTAGCCCTATTTGATTTTCTCGAATTCGTTTCTTGTGTTGGTTGATAAAGATTCAATCTTGGAATAGTGGGCGTCGATAAATTGGTGAATTGTGCAAAGGGGGGTTTATGGTTTTGTGCTGATTTTCAGGTCTGCAGTCTACTGCAGCTGATATAAAGCAAGGTTTCAGAAGGGCTTTCTCTGCAACATGGCCTCAGAAACTTCGATACAAGGTGCTTAGTTTTAGATTTTTCAAAGGTTTGGAATATTCATATGGTATTAGTTTTGATGTGGCATTCTTGAAAGGTAGTATGATGATTGCAGAGTTTGATTCATTGAACGGTGTCCTAAGTGTCCGTTGGTAGTTTTAATGTGTGTATATAGGCATTCTTGATATGAATGAACGATTGAACAGCTTCTCACTAGTGCTTGTTGATTTTAGAGACCGAAATGCTCACCAAAGTTGTAACGTTGGCATTGGTAGTTTTTGTGTGTCACTTTGAAAGGAATGGGTGATTGCTGTGTTTGGTTGATCGAGCGACTTAGTCTCTAAGTTTTTGTTGATTTTAAAGGACGAAGCAGTGAAAGTGCTTCTTTTTCAAACATTAGGTATATGATATGGTTGGTTTAATGTGTGTATTGGCATTCTTTCAATCAAGAAACGAAACAAAGGTTGTGGCAGCGCATTCCTTTGCTAACTGGGCAGCGGGCTCCGATTATGTGTTTTTTACAGGGTGATGGCAAGCCATTTTGGAAACACGTCGTTTATGAAGCCACTGGCTGCGACAGTGTTGACTACTTTGAAGAAGTGTACGAGGTATACTTCTTGAATTTGGCTGATCTAAACAACTCTATTTGTTTTCTATCCTGTTTTTTATGGTTTATTAAAGAGTGTCTGGACAGGAACAAGGTTGTATTAATTTATTTGATTGATCTCATCATGTCTTCTCCAGTACTATGTCAATGGTGATGCATGGCATCTTCCTCAAGGAGCTCATGAAACTATGCTGTCCCTGAAAGATTCAGGAGGTCGTCTCGTTACTTTACTTGACCACTTTCTATAGAATCGGTGTTGTTGCTCTTTATATGTGCTATTTACATCCCTACTGAAAATGAATGGCTGGTGCAGTTGTTGCTCTTTATATGTGCTATTTACATCCCTACTGAAAATGAATGGCTGGTGCAGTTAAACTAGCCGTTGTCTCCAACTTTGACTCTCGCCTGAGGAAGCTACTCAAGGACCTCAATGTATTACATCTGTGAGTGGCATAGCTTCATTTTCTAGGTACCTCTTATTCAAAATGTATTTGTTGGAGATTGAGATATAGATCTTTTATTTCCACCTCTATGAGCATGGTTTAATTTGGGCTTCTCTCATCATATCCTGATTGTTTGTGTTTCTAGGTTCGACGCTGTCATCATCTCATCCGAGGTTGGATACGAAAAACCAGACGAGAAAATATTTAAAGCAGCTTTAGGTAGGGCTCCCAAATACTACCAATAGATGTTACTAGTTTCTACAAAATTCCTAGTGATGTACATTGGCAACGGTGTAGGTCAAATCTGTGTAGGGACGAGCAGAGCAGTTCATGTCGGAGATGATGCAACAGCCGACAAAGCAGGGGCTAATGCTATCGGAATCGACTGCTGGTGGGCGTTTTAGGCTTTTTTTCAAAACCAAACTGATCATTATATGTTAAAAAATCACTAATCTGTTGGTGTAGCATTCAACTTCCTATGTATTTCTACTTCCTTACCTGAATGTGCAGGTTATGGGGGAAGGATGTTAATAGCTTCTCAGAAATACAAAATCGCATCCTCCAATCAGAGCCCTAAAGTCACACTGCGCAAGCTTGCAGGGAATGAGAGTGTTGCGGACCTTGCGGTCCTAATCCGGGCAACGAGTCAGCTCGTTTCCCCATTTTTTCCTTTTGAACTTGTGAAACATTGGTCAAGAGAGTTGAGGAAATAGTATAGAATTTGATCTAGCAGAGGAATAAGTTTCTTAACTTAGCCATACTCTTGTGGTGTATGTATAATGCAAATCCTAATTTAAATAAAATCCAGAAATCAGTTGAGAAATTGGCTGCTGCTTCTTGTTCTTCCTGTTATTGTATAGAAAACGTAGGCAAAAGAAATGAATGAAGACTTGTAAAACAAATGCATTCAGCAGGAATAAAACTGATGTCAACAGCTGTCAATAAGTTACATTTCCGCTGCAGAAAGCTACCCTGAAAAGGAAGTACAGCAACTGGAATTGTTTTCTTTCTTCAGGCAAGGTATCGGTATAATCGTCTATCTGCATTGTCCCTCTCCAAGAAATCTCGTTCGATGAGGGACTCTATCCGTTTCTTGATCTCCCCGGGGTTTGCCAGGAACCGCGACTGCAGTTGCTTTGTGACCTCTGCAATGATATTATTATGATCCAACACCCTCCGTGATTTCATGATTCTGACTACTGCAGCTTCGATCTGCGGTTTTCTGTCCTCTTCCACCCTCTGTCGTGTCTCTTGCTTTTCAGGCTCGGATTCCTTCTGTGCAACGACAGTCCCAATCTTCACCTTGCGAAGCTTGCTGGTGAACTTGTCGTTGACAGAGAACTCGTCATCTTCCGCGATGTCCTTGCTCATGGGCTCTTTGCGCAGCACGTTTTTCCCTTTTACGCAAGCTAAGGACTGCAGGCACCTCTTGAGATCAGAAGATGGAATCTCAGTGGCCTGCTCAATCTCCCTATAGCTGAGAGAATCAGCACCGTTGAACAGCATCAAGACACACATCTGATAAGTTGAAACATCCAGCTCATACTTTTGTCCATTCCCAAAGGTAGCTCTGAGGTCGGCCGTACCCATATTTGTTTGCCATGACAATCTCCGACCAGTGTGGGTCCCGAGGTAGTACGAACGAAACTTCTCACAGAGAGCCAACATTTCAGATGGCAAGTTGCAGGTGACACTAGTTTGAGTGGGCCAGGATCCAGTAGTCAAAACCTGGACAACTAATGTAGGTCCGTTGGCTAACTCGGCACCATAGGTTGCGTAAAACCCTTGCATCGTGTCCTGAGAGGTCTTCATGTCTGTGAACATGCCTTCTAATTTGGAAGTGAACTGATACCCACATTCAGTCTTCAGTTTAACAATTAGACTTCTCTCAGCATCATCAGATACTGTTTTACCCGACAACAGTCTCTTTGCCAAATGCTGCTTATAGTATTTCTCAAAGACGTCTTTCTCCTGGAGGTAACGGAAAAGCATCATAACCTTATCCAGAATCAGCTCGATATCCTCTTCTTTGACTCCCTTCAGTCCTTTCCGCAGTTTATCATCTACAAACAATGATATATACTCTGGAGAACGAGGATTCAGATTGATAAAATATTCGAAAGAAGAATTCAAGGCATTCTGGAAGGTTTTGTCGTTGCCAAACGCCAAGCTTATGATCTTATCATACTTATCCCTTTTCTCAAGCAGGCACTCCACGAACTCCACTGGATTCTTTGATTTCTCAGGATCTGTGACTAGCTGTTTTCCGGTATCTCTGATGTGGGATGTCATTACATCCCTAATCGTCGAGAGCCCATTAGGAACCCGGCGGAATAAGTTGTACATCCTTCCCAAGTCCTCAAACTTATCATCAAGAAGCATCTTTACCAAGCCTGAATTCTCCATGTGAACAAGTCCAAGCATGTGGTTGGCTATCATCTCTTTCTCCACAACATTAGTTATCTTTGCTTCACTTTTCACATCCAAGTAATGAGATACCCTCTCAATTTCTTCATTCAAACGCCGTTCAGCTTTCTTCAAGTAGTCCCCACAATCACTACACTCTAGAAACTCCTGAGATTCTACTCTGTAGAAATCAGCAGAAACATCAAGAAATGGTTTCTCAAAATCTTCTTGGTAGACTGATGCGCCCAAATCCATCAGCATTTTGATTATGTTTCTCATCAACCCTCTGTTGATAACTTCTCCAGTACGTTCCTTAAGTATCAGTTCAAAAATCGTATTCAGCAACCTAGTCTGGATCTTGTCTGAGTGAACTACATTATCCCTCCAAAGATTTAGCCCAAGCTCATGAACTGGAGTTTTGTGTGTGCTTGGTATGAAAGTTCTGTCCATGTACATCAATATATCACGGATCATTTGCAGAGCTTTATTGTGATCACTCCATTTACTGTTAAGCTCCTCAAGGAATGAGCCACCATGGGCAGCCTCTATACTTTTGGACATTGTCTGGAGATGGAATGTCATTGTTGACACAAGTCCTGAATAAAGCTTCTCCCCATATTTATGTAGTACCATATTGTAAGCATTTCTGGATCCACAATAAAACCTCCAAATCAAAAAACACATTTTTCATAGCTAGGAGAAATATGACAACATAAAACTACAATTTCGTGGACCAACTTAAACATCACAAAGAACGGAAGCAATGGACAAAACAAGGGTAACATACTATCATTCTACCTAAACACTTACTCTCAATCACAAAATGCAACCTGTTGAGAAGCATAACTAAATATTGCATATTCTACCTTTTGCAACTCCAATAACGTCATACTATTAAGCAACTTATACTTACTAGTTCCTTCACAAATCTACCAGCCACACAAGACAGCAAAATCCATAGTCCTCGCACTAAACCGCTTTACATATGACTCAATCCATTTATAACAGTTCAGCATAAAATAAAAAAATTCTCTTCGATTCCATTTTTCATAGGTTAGATTACTAAAATCGAGGCAATTTGAAGGCATCATATCACAACCACCTCAATCACCACAAAAACAGAGATTACAAAATGTTATAAAATCCTGTCAGATAACACTGAATTACCATGGCGTCCATCATCAAAATGTTAAAAGATCAATTTACAATCCCCTCATCCCACCAAGCACTCTTTCTACCTCAATTAGCCATTGGTTTATCACTGAAATGCACACAAATTCAGACAAAACCTCATTCCTTCAAGCATATTTTCGACCTTCCGCCAAACACGAAGCCAACATGTGTAATCGAATAATCAAACGACATAACTAGCTGCTCATCTCTAACAGAGGAAGTCGAATTTAGCTACACATAGGGATCCTGAAGCTCAAATCAAAATCACCTAAATCTCAGGCAAGTCCCACAAGATCTTTAACCATCTAGCTACTCATCTAACTACTGATACCATCAACAGATGCAGCAAACGAAACTAAAACTAATTTCAGAAAAACAAAATAGTACGAAATGAATCGCAGAAAAAATTACACAAATCGAGCAAAACCTGTATAACTCCTCGAAGCTCAGTCCACTAGCGTTGTGATTATAAATCTCATGAATTGCATGCTCAAGAACCTTCCAAGTCTTCTCAGCATACTTCGGATCCACCACTACTTTGTGTTTGAACGCCTCAATCTGAAAATTCCTCTTCTTCTGTCCACTACTCATCGCTTTACCCTGTTTTTCCTCGAAATCTGAAAATTGATTCTCCGATTAATCGATATTTAGTAATTTCTGGTTTCAGCTTATGCAGTTCTGGTTCCGTTATAAGGTGAAACACTCGAATTCGGAGAGCGAATATGGAGGAAGTCTGAGCTACAAGTTAAGCTGATCCGCCATGAATTGTATTTCAATTTTGAATGAGAGAAGGTATAAACAAATTTCGTCTCTTTTTTTATGTTCTTTTTGAAATTTTCTTTTTGATTTTAATTATTGAAGTTGCAGGGCATTAGTTGGAATTGATAGGTTTACCCATTAGGGATTGTTTGGGAGCGAAGAAATTAAATGTTTGTAAGGAAAGGAAGGGATTAGAATTTAGGTTGTTTCGCAATAACGCCGTTCTCTTTATTTTATTTGATAAATTACATTTCTATATTAGATTTTCTTATGGATTGTTTCTCATTAGTTGCGTATATAGTTTAGCATAAGTGATTCAGAGATTGGTTCTTGACTTCTTGAGTATAAGAGCATCTGCAACGCTGAGTAGGATGGCGTCCATTCGTCCGTGTCAGTGGCACGGAGACGTCGTCCTTCGCTGCGCTCGCGCCGCTGGCACGGCTCTGCTCGATGCATCGAGCACGTCCGTACCAGCGAGCAGGTGACGTGGCCGTCGCTGATTGGGCAACGGCATAGCCGTTGCATTTGAAATTTTTTTTAAATCGGTTTTTAATTTAAAAAACCGATTAAAAATAAAAAAAATCCCACTTCCCAAAAAAAATATATCCGTTTTCTACCCACTTTTATTTTTTTTTTTAAATTTTTTCTCCCAAAAATACACATTTTCATCTATAAATACCCTCACTTTCACACCAAAAAATTCACACCACACTACACAATTCTCATCTATATTCTCTCATTTCCATTCTCATCTACATTCTTCCATCTCCATTCTCAATCTTTCTTCCACTCCTACAACATAACAACGTCCGGCGACGGCGATCACCCCCCCGGGCTCCCACGGTTGGAACCCCGAGTGGTTCGGTTCACAACCGTTTCCTAGTCCGGAAACAAAATTTTCGGCCCCTCCTCAAACCCAAAGTTTGGGAGTACCGGGTGGCTACCGGCCTTACCCGATCGACGACCAAGATGCCCCCGAAGGGCTATACGGGTGGACACCCGAGCCTAGAGCGAGGTCGACGTCATCACTGCCGCGATGAACACCTACCAATCCGTGAACTACAAGCCGTTCAAATACCTCAACATTTGGCAGGAGACGCGGTCGCATCCGAAGTATAGGGGAGGCGCAACATCCTCCTCTAGCGGCTTCTCCAAACGGTCAAGGTCGGTATCCATATCCGACGCCGGCTCCGAAGACGTGGTTAGCCAACTCGTCGGAGCTAACTTGGGTAGCCCCGACGCCGGCCCGAGCTGTTCCCAATGCCGACCGCAGGGAAGGAAGAAGACGGCGGCCAACCGCCGTCGCGCCGCAACTCCATCCGGCGATGCTCCCGAACCCGCTCCCATTCCCGTGCCCTATGCGCCATCTCCACCCCCCACAAACTCGTTGTGGGGGATTTTGGCCCAACTCAATATGGCTGATAAGTGATAGGTCAACTATGACCCCCGCGCAACTTCGATGGCACGAAGCCCTGATATTGAGCCTCCAAAAATAATTGGGGTTAGTGCCGCCGGATGAATAGTCTTCCACGTGGATATTTTTAGCTTTAATTATGTATTTTTTAATTTTTAGTATTTTAATTATGTAATTTTTAATTTTTAGGATTTTATTTATGTAATTTTTATTTTTTAGGATTTTAATTATGTCTTTTTTATTTTATTTGTAATTTGTAATATTATTTCAGTTTTTTAATGAATTTTAATATTATGGAAATATTTTTATTTAAATTGAATAATAGAATGGTGGGACCCTTGTGATCGTCCTTGCGGAAGAGCATAGCTGTGGGTGTTGTGCTCTTGCCTAAGAGCAGGCAGAAAAAGTGGAGTCGGACCCACAATCGTGCTCGTTGGCAAGAGCACGGTTGTGGGTGCTCTAAGCCAAGTAAGTCTCTCTCTCAGATGCATAATCTGCGTATACTCAAAATCAAATTTAACATCAAATGAGATAATCTCATCATTTAGTCATTTAGTGCTTCCTCTTCAATCACAGCTAGAGCTCAAACCATCTATGTCATCTACCAATACTAAAGTACATTTTGGGTCCTATGGACCATTTTCAAAGTTGGTCCAGAATATTCACTTTTCGAAAATCGAGTCTCAAACAAATAAAAATGTCGCCGAAGTCGTCCTTTTATTACGGAACCTTAAAAAACTGACGGTAAACGGTAATTAAGCCATATTTCGACTGAATTAGCAAGTTTTGGTTAACATGTAATATTAAACGACAATTGAGAAATCTTATGCAAAAATAAACCAATAAAAAAAGATATACCGATGGAGCAATTTTGTATTCAGGTTTGATTGCAACCATAATCCCCATCCTAGCAACAAACCAACCCCAAATTAGAATACAATTAGATATCAATGGTAGGCGAAAAAATCTAAGCAATTAAACAACGACGACTTATGATTAGAAATGGAAGGCGAAGCATGGTGAAACAGAGGATTGCGAACATGATGCGCGGCTGATTAAGGTTCGATGTTGCCAATATTAGGGTACATTACGGACTGTTGAGTCGTTGAGGCCGGATGAAAAGCGGGGAGGCGGAGGGACTAAAGTCGTTTTATCGAAGCTTTGCCATCGTCATCCATCTTAGACAAAACCATTTTATCTTTGGGGATGAATCGTCAAATCCGATAGCACTACCACAACGTATCTCGTATTGTGAATAGAGGACTCATCGACTCGACTTACTTATTTAGTTGTAATTTCCTTCTATTTCCTTTGGATTGTATCACGCCTGACAAATTCTTATCTTTATACCCAATTTCTAACATAATGTTGTTGAAACTTTGTAGTTTTAGTTTCGCCGACCCACATCAAATACAAAGTAATAAGCTCCGAACATACAAGCACAATGCTCAGTTGTCTCCCCCCTCCTCCCAATTGATCCCTTCGCAAAAGGATACAAATGTGTCAATATTAATGTTGAAAATACATGATTGATGCTTAAAGAATACTCCCTTTGGTCACAAAAAATAATCTTATTTTTTCATTTACTCTCATCTCTATTTATAGAAATTTGCTCACCTTTATTTCTCTTTTATTCTCATATTTTACCAATTGCACATTAAAACTTGTAGATAGTTGATACTATTTTCATGGAAATTTCATAACAATTGTCATCATCATACATAATAAATCAAAATAGATGCTAAGGGAATAACAGATTATAAAAAAAATATTATGTAGAGAAAAGAATAGATTTTTTGTGTAAAGTAGAGCAAATTTGGTTTCAATTTATAAATGGTAAAAAAATATACGTATTTATTTTATTTTAATATTAAAAAATAATGAAGTGCCAATGAAACTGTGACTATTGACAACCTTATTCGTTACATATAGACGAGAAAGGTGACAATGTGATCTTTTTTACCTCACTTAAACCGACTGTGCATCATAAGTGAATATGTAGTTTAATAAGAGCTCAATTATTTGACGTAATTTAACATTCATTTGGATTTGTTTTCTCGTATCACTTTTGAAATGTTGTAATTATAACAATTTCCTATTAAATTTCTTACACATTGATAGCATGTAATCATTATTCATAATAAAAGCTTATAATTTGGGATGTTTTAAGATTTTCTATAATCTACTCAACGACAATTGTGGGCCGCATGTCAATAAATAATTGGATTCCTCATTAGAGGCCCATTTGATAATCCAGAATTCCAGACACCAACTTAACTTAAATGAAATCACTATATTAAAGTTTATTTTCTAAATATAAACATCAAATCAGAGTGGCGCAGCGGAAGCGTGGTGGGCCCATAACCCACAGGTCCCAGGATCGAAATCTGGCTCTGATAAGAGTAGCTTCCTCTCCACTTATTTTTGTCCCTTTTTATTTTATTTTTGATTTTTGTCACTTTTTATTTTATTTTTGATTTTTGTCACTTTTTATTTTAAATAACTATAGTTTTACATTTTTTTGGCATTCAATTAAAAATTACTAATAATTTCCAAGTCCCAACTTCCTATTATTGATACCACATTCTATTAAAGAATGATCATTCGCTTTAGTCACTTTTATTTTAAATAAATTAACAGTTTACCTTTTTTTTGCATTCAATTAAAAATTACTAGTGATTTTCCAAGTCCCAACTTCCTATTATTGATACCACATTAAGTGGATTGATGAAGACGCGAGAAAAAATTCCCTAGTCCAGGTATATCAAAGTGGAAAGATGATGTGGTGTGTCCTACTTATAATATATTGACAAATAGAAAATATACATAACTCAACTTCAACTGGAAATTACACCTCCATAAATGCTAACATACATAAATTTTTATATGGAAATTTTTAGCATCTCATATTTAATACTACGCTTAGCCATATGTACTATATACACGCATTAAACATTATTACTTAAATCTCCCATTATCTTTCAATCAACTGAAAAAATCATTGCTGCAATTATAAAGTATGAAACTATTTCATTACATACGTAATATATATTTAAATATATGTGTATGAACACACATAATAGAGTGTAATCAGTTTCACGTGCATATTTTTTCTTTAATTGATAGCATTGAACACAATAAATATGATTATATAGCTTAAGTATTTTTATTTTGCTTGTATACATTACTCACTATTGAATAGATGTATTTTATTTATATGTCATGTGCCCATGTTAAAATATAAAGGTAGCTAATAATAATGATCAAAAAATAAATTTACTTGATTAAAACGACTAAATTTTAGTTCATTTGGATTATACATAATTATGTAATGATGTATTAAAGAATATTTAGATAAATAAATATGTAGTCGGTATTAATAAGAATACATATAAACGAACATATATAGTACATGTATGTGTGCATAAAAAAATGGCATTCTTTTGAAATCCATTGATTGCAGTGAAGAATTCTTTTTAATTAATTTGAAGAAGCAAATGGAAGATGTAAATCATAGAAAGATTGCGTAAATATATTTTGCATGGGTGATATGGTTATGTAAGTTATATACTTATGAAATATTCATACTTTCCATATTATTTTTTTTGACAATTAGCATGTGTGAAGGTGTAATTTCCAGCTGGAAATTGAGATATTTATATTTCTATTTGTCACTATATTATAGATGGGACACACCACATCATCTTTCCACCTTAGTATATCTAGACTATGGAATTTTTTCTCTGAAGACGCAACAAAATATAATTCATTTTGAAAAGTCTATACTTGTAAGTCATTTACGATATTTCATTTACTATTATAGCAATTTGTACGAACCTATTTAGTGAATATTTGTCATTGTATTTGTACGTGTGCGGACAAACCGATTCATGATTAACGCTTTGTCACAATCAAAATTTGATTATTTTAATTACGTGGAGCCATTTATTTTGAGTTATATACTGGAGTTGTATTTCTCTAAGTGTCGGCAATTTTGGATCAGATAGTGACGAATAAACAATCAAGGATTTTGCCAGATCTTGATAACATTTTTTCCCTCTCTTATTGGTGATTTCAATAATTTTGTTTTACTGATATATATTTATATAGAAAAATTTACCTTAATCTTCATTTCTGAATGACTTGATTGGGAATCAATTATTCATATAAATTTCGTCTAAAAGGCAATCCACATCACATCGTAATTTCTGATTTCATTTAATTGGATACTATGGTGAGTTAGAGAAATTCATATGCAAGGCAAGAGTCGAAGAATGTTTATATCCAAATTTAATCATTATACATTGAAATGATTGATCTACATTATTATACACTTTATAGTTTATAATGTGGATATTATTGGAAGCAAACATCCTTCACCAAATCAATGTACAATTATTGAAAATTCTGTTTGTGAAATATAGCTAGGAAAAGTCAATTTTGTACGCTAAAATTGTTAAATTTTTATGGCGTTGAAATAGTTGGATAGTGAGCATCAACAGATGACATGGCATGATTTCCAAACAAGAACCATAGATCTAATACATTTAAGCATTTTGTGTACTAAAATTCGATTTTTGAATAAATTTTCAAGTTTTTTAGTCATTTAGATGTGAAAGTAATATTAAGGCATTATTAAAAAGAACCAATAAAGGTAATAATAAAATGAACCAATTCAAGAAAAACATGAAATTAAGAGTACTACCACATATATATGCATTTGGTTACTGATTTTACATTTTAGTGTATTTAAGATATTTTTTGCTAACCAAGATGTTATTTATGGTTTGGGAAAATGAAGTGATATTTATGATCACTTGTTAGGAGACTCAAATTTAACAATATTTGTTAGAGAGTACTTATATTTATTTTGTTAACTGAACTACTACTTGGTTCGGTTAATTGTTCGATTGAGATAATCTAAATTCTAAAATTGAACTAATCGAATAAGCAGTCATAGACTTATTAAGCCGTACTTTTCAATGCATTTTGTTGTTGAGGGCAACAACGAAAAATGGATTTTCATTAAGAATCTAATAAGACCCACGTTGTCATTAGCAATTAAAAAAAACCAAAATATAACTTGATTATCCACTATATTTTGAAAAAATAGAATAGAATATTTAAGTTTAACCCTAATGTCTAGATTCTGTAAATAGTGAACTACATAAATGATACCTGATATTTCACTTTCAGACATAAATAGTACCTGATCTTTATTTTATATAGTTTTTGGTACCTGATGCAATTCTCACCCCAAAATCCCCTCTAAACAAATTCATTTTTCCATTTGTGTCATAAATGATATTTTGGGCATACACAAAATTAGTAGCAAAAGTGATACTCCCTCCGGCCCGGGCTACTCGCTCATTTCCTTTTCGGCTCGGAGATTAAAGAATGAATGTATAGGAAAGTAAAAAATGACGGCTGTAGGTGAAATTTTTAACTAAAAATGGAAAGAGTGCAAGTAACTTGGGACGCCCAAAAAGGAAGTAAGTGCGAGTAGTGCGGGACGGAGGGAGTATTATAATATCTTCTCTCATTCTCCTCACTCTTTATACTATTATTATTAATCAATATTAATATTATTATTTTGATGTTATAAATTAATAATTAATTTTGATATTTTGTAATATTATTCAAATATACTTAATTAAAATTATATATACTAGTCATAATTATTAATATAATAATAATATTATTATAATACTAAAAACTAGTATTAATTAATAAACAATTATAGCATAATTATTTAATTTATGAATCAAATAATATTATATAATAATAACTATTATTATTATTATTATTTTATATTAAATTAAAAACTATTCAATATAATTTTAATAAAAATTTAAAATTGTGAATTGTATTCATAATGATATAAACAATTGAATATTTTTAGTTAGGTGTTTCAACCCTAAAATAATAAGAAAATAATTTAATTAAAATATTCAATTGATTTAGTTAGTTTGAATAATTAATTTAAACTAAAAAGACTAATTTAGTTAATTAATTTAGTTAGTTTAATTAATTAATTAAAATATTCAATTGATTTAGTTAGATGTATGTATAAAACACTAAAAGGAAAGAAGAAAAGGAAGAGAAAAGAAAAAGAAAAAACATAAACTAAGGAGAAAAAAGAAAATGAAGAAAATGAAGAAAAAAGAAAGAAGAAGAAACTAAAGAAGAACAAAAAAGAAAGGAAGAAAAAAGAAATCACATATTTGGTACTAATTAATTGAAATTTTCAAAAATATTCCTCATAACCAAAATATCACATGTTTGGTACCTAGGGTTATTTTTGTCACAAGATACTAAAAACGATATAAGATAAATATCATGTACCATTTATGTAGTTCATTCTTTTGTAAAACATGTTACGAGTTATTTGTATTTATAAAACTCTTACATCTACTTTTATTAATATGATCAAATATTTTGTGTCTACAATCAAACAAATTTAAGTAGTTTGCACTGTAGACTTAGATAATACTTCTACTAAAAATAATCACAATTGTGGACAGCACGGATTTTAATAAAAAAATTAAAGAGAAAGAGAAAGTAGTTAAAATAAGAAAGATAAAGAGAAAAAAATAAGAAAATGAGACAATTTTTTGTGGATATACCAAAATGCCAAATAAGACTATTTTTTATAGACGGAAGGAGTACTTAGTACAAGTCATCAAAGTAGATGACACAGACGATTCCTTGCAGAAGGAAAATAATATTTCACAACTTTGATGGACTTTGGCTATCTATCATAACAAGTTACAACGGTAGTCTAGATATTTTGTTTGGTAAGTATACAAAACAATATTTCACTTGTCTTGTAATAGGAGTTTCTTTATGCCATTCGGTTCGTCCATCAACCCGAATCTTTCTTCACTTCACTATAAATAATTAGTAGGTCCTATATTCAATTAACTATTTCAGTTATATTTTATACTAATAAAATTAACATGTACTACATAAATTTGTTTCACTTTCCACTCATTATTCAATTCAAATTTCTTAAAATTCATGCAAAAAAGAGGACTTCTAATTATGAACGGAGGGTGTAGTTTTCACTCTATAGGTTAAATTTTTTTTTTCAAGCATTAAAGTTTTGAATAATTTTTTTCCCATATTATTAAAAGATCATTACATAAAAAAAAAAAAGAGTAACTAAGTATGCACAAGTGATTTATTTGGGCTGATCTAAAATTTGAAACCCAATATCGCTAATAACTAACTTTAGCCCATTAGGGTTTTGGCCCCAAAATAGAAGAGTACAAATTGATACCTCAATTAATTCCGAACCCTAGTCCCCCATTACAACTCCGATCAGCTAGAGCAGAGACCAGATCGGCGGACTGAGGGCAGCGGCGGTGGAGTAGGCAAGAAATCATGGTGCACGTCTCGTTTTACCGCAATTGTAAGCTGCTATATCACCTATTTATAGTTCTATCGTGCATGCGCGCAGTTTTTTTCTGTGATTTTCGATAGCCACTTTGTATGTAATAAGGTATGGTGTTTCTCGTGTTCATGATGAATAGCGATGTTAAATTTGAAAAATGCAATTGATAGAGATGTTTATGTTTGTGTAATGGTAGATGATTTTGTTGCTAGATGAAAAAGGAAACCGATCTTCATATTTATCATTTTTAGAGAATGTTATCTCAATAGTTGAAAAACCGTGGGATCAAACTTATTGCTTAATGTCTATACCAATAACGTGTCGTCTCCCTGTGTTCCCCTAATCTTCAATGCTGGAAGACTTGAGCTGTAAATTTTAGTAATTGGTAGATGCTAATAATCAATTGGGAATATCTTCTGAGCTAGAATGAAATATTTTTTTTGCTGTAATTTGTAAATGACGGTCATTGGTGAATGTGATGCACATATAATATGGAAAATGAACAGAGTGAATGAGATTGTGCAAAACATTATTAACATGTCTTTCTTACAGATGGGAAGACATTCAAGAAGCCTCGTCGTCCTTATGAGAAGGAGCGCCTTGATGCTGAGCTAAAGCTTGTTGGAGAGTATGGTTTGAGGTGCAAAAGGGAGCTGTGGAGGGTTCAGTATGCGTTGAGTCGTATTAGGAACAATGCTAGAAATCTTTTGACCCTTGATGAGAAGGATCCCCGGCGTATTTTTGAGGGTGAGGCTCTTCTGAGGAGGATGAACAGGTATGGTCTGCTGGATGAGAGCCAGAACAAGCTTGATTATGTCTTGTCCCTCACCGTGGAGAATTTCCTCGAGCGCCGCCTCCAAACTTTGGTCTTCAAGGCAGGCATGGCCAAGTCTATTCACCATGCTAGAGTCCTGATCAGGCAAAGGCACATTAGGTATTGACTATTGATGATACATCTGTTTTTACAGCTCTTTATAATACTCAATTTTGACCATGTATAAGTTAACATGAATGCTCTCATTAGTCCATTCACTATAGCAGTGGTATGAAATTTATATTCATAAACATTACTTAGTAGAGAATTGCAGGAATATGCTCTTTTTGTTGACCATAACTCATCCATGTTTCAAAATATTAGATTGTAGCTGATAGTAGTATTTAAGGATACCTGCAAAGTATTCATACACGTATTGATTCTAGATGTCCGCCTTGTTTATCTACAGATCACCTTTGTCTACAATGTTAGCCTCTTCCTGTTCTTGCCTTTGACTAATTATATGCATCTTCAGGGTCGGGAGGCAGGTTGTCAATGTCGCATCTTTCCTTGTGCGAGTTGACTCCCAGAAGCACATTGACTTCTCTCTCACAAGCCCCTTTGGTGGTGGTCGCCCCGGAAGAGTGAAGCGAAGGAACCAGAAGGCAGCTGCAAAGAAGGCCTCTGGTGGTGACGGAGATGAGGATGATGAGGAGTGAAGTGTAGGTTCACTTAGTTTATAATTTTACTGGTTGGCAGCCGGTTGTTTGAGTTTCTCTTTGCTGCTTTGTAGCGATGAATTCTCTTTACATTATAAGTCGTTTTGTTGAGATATTGAGAGTTAAGGATGAAATTGTTTCTTTGACAATTAATGTTAAATTTTGCCATTTATATTGAAGTTTTAACTTCTGCTGTTCTCCATCTTTGTGATAGTAGTATAAAGCTATGATGTGTTTAATTAGGCAAGAAATTCTGTCTTTATCGTACAAAGCTTGAACTCTTATCAAATCAATTTGCAATCGATCTTTTTCGTATTATCCAACACCAGTAGTGTCAATAATGAACAGTTAAAATGCAAAATAAAAAATTTAAAAAATCTTTGGCACAGGGTTATGGTTTTTATAGTTAAAGCTCGAGTAGTTTGAACTGAATAACCTGAAAAAATCAAGTGCAGTAACCCAACTGAGTAGATTAACCCAATTAACATCCCTAATATTAAGTGGCACTACACTTTCGATTATAAATCATAGAATCGCAAGAGCAATTGAAATCAACAAACAACACATAGGCCTGATTAGTGATTAGTAAACCTGGGGCGTTTACGTTGAGAGGATAATTTATTTTGAGTGATATATCCAAGTTAATAGACTAGCAATTTTAACTTATTTTACAATCTTAACATTTAAATACTCAAATATCAAACTATCACATTTGACATAATCGAATCATATGCTCATATGACAGATTGATAAAACATAGTCTATGTGAATTCTGCAATAGATTGATTAATTTGAGTTTATTTAACCAATTTATACTTTTTACAATAATTCAAATAGTGAATCTTATGTTTTATCAATTAATATAATACAGTAGTGAGTAAGCTAAATCTATAATTTGAAAGGGTTTTCCCAATCAAGAAATGTTGCATTCTTTTTTCTTTCATAAACTATATTTTTCCTAAATAGATGACTACAACTACACTGGCACTCAATGCGTCACGAATTGAAATACTTTATCACATTGTAAACAAATATTATTACCTAATTAATAAAGAAGTTATTTCGATTCGTATCATGATAGTCGTCATAGTTACTCCTACTATTGTATTTTAATCAGCTATATGTACTCCATATAGGAGCAGACAGCATGAATTCTGAGCACTAACGCAAAACCATCAACTTCCGCTTTTTCCTTGTCTTTTAATTAAAAACATTTCCTTATAATTTTAGTTATAGTTGTTTTTAATAAATATAGCATACCATAAAAAATCTGTATTGGTCATTAAAAATTTCCATCAATTTACAAGTTATACACTTGAAATTTAACGTCAAATATGGTTAAATAGAAATTATGAGGTAAAAAGGTTGGGAAAAGGCTGTGATATCGCAACCACTTAGCCGGCTATTTTATTTTTATTTATTTCTATATATATATAAAAGGATGCCAAAGATCGAAAACAGAAAGAAGAATAACGAAGTATTTTTGTCTAACAAAAAAGATTAAGACAAATATATTTTTAAATAGGTAATGCTCCAACGATTGTGACGTTTAATTCAATAAATGTAAAAAGAAGGAGAAGGAATCATTTTTCCTCAACTTTAAGACGACCAACGACATTGAAAAGCGAATCTAACCAATCAACTTTGTATATTTGTTTTAGTTTAATTTATATCATAATAAGTGTTTAATCAAATTGGTTTGATGTGAATGAGGCATCAAATATTTGCAAATCAAATTGAATTGTACTACTATTATATAAACATATATTCAAATCAGCCACTGCCAAGTTGTATTAATAATTAGTTTCCGGTTAGATGAAAGGATCAAACTCGTAAAATTTACAGCATAACCAAGACTTCTTTTATATGGAAGAACATGATATGATAAATCTCACAACTAACAAATTAATTACAACAAAAAATAAAATGATAGTACAATTAAAAAATACAACAAATGTTACAAATCTCCACAGATCTACTCAGATCTATACAAAAAATGAAATATGCATGACAAAAAAACAATCGTAAGTAAAAGATTGAAGATCAGAAGACTCGGTTTAGCACAAACACTAGCCAAACACGATGCACACTTTATTTACTAGAAATCTCAAGAAATAACTAGTGATAGGTAGGCCAACACAAGGTCCCAAACCCTAGATCTTGCCGCAAACCACCAAGCCGGATAACATGACTTCTTATTTGTCGACGGGGTTAGATGATAACCCATATTTTAACGAGAAATTGTAAAGTAAAAGATGTGAGGAGAACAAGTGGGTGAAATAAGAGAGATAGAGATGGAAAGTGGGTATATGAGAGATGAGAAAAAAACTTTTCATTTTTAGAAATTGGACTAATTTTTGTAGACGCTCCAAAATGGCAAAATGAAACTCTTTTTCGTGGACGGAGAAATTATTTATATTTTATGGAGTTATTTGTTATTTTAATGTTATTTACGAAAAAATAAATATGAAATTGGATAACAATAAAAAAGTTAAATTGTGGTCGGAGTTGAAGTTTGATTTGGAGTATGAGTTATTGGAGTTAGGCCCTAACGCAAAATTGACAGAGTTGTGATCTGATTATCGACTGATTCGCAATGGTGGAACTACATGAAGGCTACAAGAAGCTTTTTTTTTATAGGAGTATTTTTCTTTTATAAATTATCTAAATTTATCCAAAATAAATCATTATGCAAAATCCTTATTAATGGTCTAAATTATTCCAAAACAGTTTTTAAATAAATATAAACGCTATTTGCTGATTCGTGGTTTAGATGACCAATGATACTATCATCATACTGTCTGAGTTGAAATTATACTTTACAAATAAGCTTAGTAATATAAATAAAAATAAAAAATAAAAATACGAGGAGTGCAAACCGATTCCCTGTCATCTCACATTTCTATAGCAGCAATAAAAAGGAATAACTTTTTATTTGTCTCCCAATTCTACATCTATAAATTTATTCTAATCTAAATAAAAGAAAAAGGGGAACGTATCCAATTCTAGCAAAGAGAGGGGACCATTACGAAAACCGCATCCAATGTTTTCTTTCCCCAAACCCCCCATCTTCCTACTTAATAACATTTTCACCCCTATATTCCCCACTAAGTCCACCCTCCCCCCTAAAAAAATAAAAATCTACATAAATAGCTCCGACTGCATAATCGTGTAGTAGTCGGCCGCCACGTCGTCAAATTCCCAGAGCCCATTATCGAAGAAATTAACCGAAATGCTATTTTCCTCAGATTTAATAATTCCGAAATCATCATCATTATTAGTATTAAATTCCTCGGAAGAGTAATTCGGAATCCCTAGCTCGTCGTCGGAGGCTTCTAGAAGGTGCCTCATGATCGACTTCACGCCGTCGTCTTCCTCGGCGGCCTCCGTGGCAGGCGGCGGGGAGTCGAAATCGAGGGAGAGCTCTTGCTCCAGGGTGGTGAATATGACGGATAAGTCATGATTTTGTTGATCTAGGGTTTCCTCTTCTTCGTCGAGGAGAGAGAGAATGGTGTTGTAGGGTTTGTGGCGCTTGGAATTTGATTCCTCGAAATTGGGGGTTTCTGTGAGGCGTTTGGAATTGGACGGAGCTTCTGCCATTGGGAATTAGAGAGAGAGAGAGAGGGAGAGGAGATGAGGAGAGAGAATGGGGGTTGAATGGTTTATATAGAAGTGGGGAGTCCGGCAATTAGTCAAATGAGTGAGGTCTGTTAAATTTGTAAATACGAATAATTAAAATGTAGTACGTGTGTGTTATGTGTGTGAGTGGATTTTGATTTAGGAGATATATAAATTAAATGTAAAAAAATTAGGGTTTGGCATTAGTGAGAGTGAAGGCCACTTCTGTTTTTTTAGTCGGCAATTCTAAGAACACACATAAGTCTATTGGGAGCATCAGCAACGGCCATCGGCGGGGCCGTCACGTCAGGACGGATGGTCAAGGCAAGCCCACATTGCGACTCGCTGGGTGGGCGTCGTGATTAACCAAGAATTCATACAGCTGCTTAGGGTTAGGGATGAGCAAAATATCTAGAATCCTAACTAGATTGAAATTTTAATATCTAAAGTAACCCGAAATATATTTACATATATACATAATAAAAATTTATTATAATCATAAGCCTAACAAATATAAAACCTTTGTAACAATTCTAGTGAAATTTGGTATATTAGACTTTCGGATTTCGGCATTGAATTTTCAAATTTTCGGATTTTTGGTATTGGATTTTTATGCAATTCTGAATTTTTTAGATCGGATTGGATTTTATAGTTTGGATTTTAGATTTTTGAACGATTCGAATTGGAATAGATTCATTTTCCATAAAACTTTAGATTTTCAGTTTTGATGGAATTGGACATATCCAAATGCTGACTTGAGCGCGAGACCACAATCCAAACAATCTATCACTTGAGATGAACAATCATTGTTTGTAATGCCTACTCTTCTCTATAGGTTTTTCATGACTTGTTGTCTCCCAAGCTCTTGAAAATTTCTAACCTTTTGAAAAAATTTGTTGATTCATTTCTATGTCTTTGTTAGTTCTCTTTCTTTTAATATTAATATAAAAATTGTAACAAATGCACTTTTTTTTATGGTTTGTTAATTTTTATAAGTAAAAATTAATTTTAACTAGTAAAATGTAGCATAGTAATATCGAAGCAGCAATTAGCTTCTTGAATATAATGGATGAGTAGTACTGTTGGGTTAATTTAATTATAAATGAATGGCCATGATGAGTTGATAAATGAGTCTAGTCTCCATCAACAGTTAGTACCACCACACACCTTTTGTGTTATTATTGTTTTCACCTATTTCAGGGAAAAATAAATTTTGCTTGAGCTCTACTTTTATATTTCTACCAATTCACTTCCATCTACTTTTGTCTTATTAGAAATGTGAGCGCTCATATTTATTTATTTCCTTTCTATAATTTACACCCTACATGATATTACACCAGTAGTGAGTGCTTGAACAAAGTCACAAAAATACTTGGAAATTTTAGTTTAAAAAAATATACTCCTACTATGTAACGTTTTCCGAAGTTTAAACTTTAAATCATATATAAATATTCAAAGATTGCAAGTCACAAGAGAAGCATGATATGTGCATGATTATAATTAAGTGGGGGAGTATTCGCAGGTTGAAATATTTCTATATAAATTTAATAGTTTTATATGTTAGTTATTAGGTATAGCTGCTAGAGTGATTTTATAAGTCAAATTAATTTTATAATCTCAAATAGTATAAACACGTTTTATCTATAGTTTTAGATGAATCGCAAGCTTTTGACATTGACAACATTATTACATTACATGGTAATTTTGTGTTCATGATTGTAAACAAGCCATGTGTGTCTTACTCACTATTGGCATAAGTTATGGTTGTTTGTTAAATCACAAATATATTCCCTTTTATTTTCTTAAAACTCTGTTTTTTTTCCATAATTGCAGTTCAACGACTCTAGACTTTAGAAATCATTTTGTGGTTGAATTTTAATTTTATTCAAGATATTTAGTCGTTGTGATGTAATATTTTTTTTATATAATTTCAAATAAATTGAAAAGATAATCTCTGGAGGATGATGAGGGTGAGTTCGACTCACATATAAATTTATAATTTCTCTAAAATTCAAAACAAAATAAATAATTGGATAAAGATCATTCTACAATGTGGCTCCATCTCCTCCTCTTCCTCAAAGATTTGTTCTCCTCTAATATTTCTAAATAAAGAGATAAATATGAAAAAGACTACTATAGATTATTTTAAAATTTTGACTCATCTGCATTAATTGGACTAATCAGCTTAATACTAAATGGACAACTATTTTGAATTGAACGTACGTGGTGGTTTTTACATCGTTAATTATTATGTTCTAATCACGAAGATGCGACAGTTGACTACAAGTATATATAATCGTATTAATATTTAAAATAATTAGTAGATGGCAGACAATGCTCACCAATATGGACATAATTTTATTTTGTTCTAGATTACGTGAATACCAAAATTCCTAATTTATTGGCTAAAATTTTCTTGGTATATATCCAAATCCAGTACACCTTGGAGATCTAATTTTGACCACCTCGATAAAATTTCCAGTGTCAAACCCGCAAAATAAGATTTTATTAAAATACTAGTAATTAACATTAAATCTTATCTACAATTTAATTTTCAAAATATGCACACAATTTTATTTTGTCGGAAATTAAATATTTGTTTGGCCTAGGGATGTATCTCTGATCTCTCTGTTGATTTGATCTCTAAAACCGGATCCGAAATCTATAATAATTATAAATATAATATCGATAATAATAAAACACAAATTTGTGGCAGTACTGCATGGTCGTGACTAATATAACACAATATATCTAATTTAATTATTGTATCAGTTTTTATTTTATTTATTTACAAATCCGATCAGTAATTAAGGATTAAGACATGTTCGATGAACTTATTTCGGATTTTCACGTTCCTAAGTTCCTAAGTCCATGATCGATTATTTATTTCATATCTTAAATATGGAGTATTAATAGTTTCTCTTCGTCTATGAAAAATAATCTTATTTTCCTATTCTGGTTGGACAATCAAAACTACTAATCTCATTTTTATTCATGAAAACTCTTCACCACTTTTTCTTATTTTCTTATTTGATCGATTTTCTATTTTTTTTCTTTGTAAAAAGAAATTCATTTTTTTCCAATCCTTCATATTTTACCATTCACATATTTAAACTAATATCGTCCAAAACTGAGATTATTTTTATTGGACCAAAACAAAATTTCTTTTCTTTTAGAAAAAAATAAGTATATATATCATCTATATATATTTATTGTGTGCGTTATTATTATGTACCGAAAAGGCAAATAATTATTGGGGAGGGCCAGGAGGCCCCACACGCTAAAGGTTCCATATATTTTCAAATTAGAAATTTCTCTATATTTTCATTTTAGTTTATCAAAATTAGAAATTTCAATTTTCAAATAACTACCCCATTTCCAATCAAATTTATTGCATCCGTTGAGATGTCAATTCGGAATGTTGTTAGCTGAATTATTTTTCAGATAGTACAAAAGTTACAAGGAATCGACCCATCCAAGATAAGTAACAGTATACTCATGTAAGCCCATCCATATTTATTCTTCTTCTCAAAAATAAATTAACCCTTCTTATCTTTTTTTAAATATGGTTCCATTCATCTTATTCATAGCGAAATATTTTTTTTGCACAAAATATTATAATTATATAGTGTGCTTATGTGTTAAGTGGAAAACAATAAATATAAAAAGTTCATTTTTATTTCTAAAAGTATACTTATAAGGAGTTTAATTTTGAGTGGGATATTTCCCAAAACCATGGCACTTTAAACATGATGGAAATAATAGAAGATAGTCGCCCACCATTTTCATATCATTACTTTTTCTTCAATTAAAGTATTACTCCTAATTCGCCCCCTTTTTCATTTTAGTTCATAAATTTAAGATTGATTTTTTAGTAAAATTAAGTTAGTTTTAAATGTTTTAATAAAATAATTTAATTAATTATAATATGTTGATCAAATACCATAATTTATACTTAAAATATAAATAGTGTAAATAATTTGGGACGAATTGAAATAGAAAAGTGTGAGCAACATGTGAGAGAGCAAGTATATTTTTATACGATGACAATTCACACTATTCTTTCTTCGGGTAGATTATACTCCCTCCGTCCCACAAGAATATGCACTATTTCCTTTTTAGTCCGTCCCACAAGAATATGCACTTTCCAATTTTGGAAACTCTTTTTACTCTAATGAGGTGGGGGCCGTTCTCCACTTACAATACTTTAATTACTTTTTCTCTCTACCTCTCTCTTACTTTTCCAATTTTGCATTAAATCCCGTGTCAAACTCAAAGTGCATATTTTTTGAGGACCGAGGGAGTACACTTTTATTTGCCCCTATTTATAACTTTTCTAATTCAATATTATAATTGCATATTATGATATACATACTTAACTAAAAAGTATAAAAATATTTCAAATAGTAACTCTAATAATATGTGAAAATAATTGAATATCCTTATAGACATGATGATGGGGTAGTGGATAATAAAAGAGGGGAACAAGAAGTCATACTTGCATAATTGTTGCACCTAGGGTGGCCTGTATGCCACAAACATGCTACTCCTCCGTCCCCCAAATATTATCATAGTTTGAACGGACACGAGTTTTAAGAAATGTAATGGAAAGTGGGTTGAAAAAGTTGGTAGGATGCGGGTCCTACTTTTAAAGTATTAATTTTATAATAAAATGTGAGTGAGAATAAGTTAGTGGAATGTGTAGTCCACTACAAAAAATGGTATAAAGTAAAATGTGACAAATTTTATGGGACAGACGAAAATAGAAAAATGTGACAAAATTTCAAGGACGGAGGGAGTACTACATTTATTCAAAATAGTTCTCCCTCGTCCATAAAAGTGCAGTCATTTTACTATTTTCGTACGTTCCGTAGCAGTGGGGTCATTTTCTTTTTTAGTAATTTCTATACGTTTCTTCTCATTGACTTTATTCTCTATTCATCTCTCTACTTTTTCATTTGATACTTTATTTTTTATTTACTTAACTCACTTAACATATTTTTTCTTAAATCGCGTGCTAAAAGAAATATCTCCACTACTATGGAACGGAAGGAGTACAGTACTCCCTTCGTCCTAACTAAGTTGAGTCAACTTTTGGGCATGAAGATTAAGAAATTGTGTTGAAGTAGGATAGCTGGATAGATAAATAAAATAGGAAAGATAAAAATATAGCAAGTAATGAAATAAAGTAAGAATTATTGGATGTTTTTTTGTAAAAAAAAAATAGGACTCAACTTAGTTGGAACATTCTAAAAGAAAATATGACTCAACTTAGTTGTACTATTTCTTTTGACAAAAAAGTTTATTCTCTCGTAACTTATTTGTATTGCAGTATACTAGTATATCTTTTTGACACCCTTCAAAATTGGAAAATTATAGTAGTAGTATATTTTTTGACACCCTTCGAAATTGGAAAATTATACTCCACTCCACCTTACAGTTAGAGAAGATGTGGTTAATTTGTAGTTTCTCTGCTTCCTTCTTATATAGAACAAGTCCACTATTTCAGATTCCTACGATTCTGAATCTAAGAAGTCTTTCTTTAGTATTGGGCATCTTTGAAGGATTTTGTGAAGTACTTCCTCTGTCCACCATTAATGTCTCATTCTGTCATTTTATCCATTCACCAATAAATCTTTTATTTGCTTTTTTTTGCTATTTTTGGGACCTCAAATGAGTTATGAGACCCACCTTCTACTATCATTTTCTATATATTCACTTTTCGTTACATTTTTAAAAATCTATGTCCGATTAAACTAGTTCTTGTATTGGTGGACAAATGGAGTAAAACTTAACACAAAGTTTATTGAATATGCGATTGCTACAATTTTTAGTAGTAATTCTTAAAGTTTTTAGTCAAAATTTTGCCCAGCATGTAAAAACAGAGTCCGTACTACCATCAATTGTATCGAAACTAGGTTTTTCAAAATGTCGATCGCCAAACTCAAGTGAGGTGTGGTTGAGTCGTATGAAATCATCCATCATTAATAAATAATGATGATTTCATTCATTAACTTAGAGGAGGGAGTGGTTAATAAATAATGATGAAATCATTCATTAACTTAGAGGAGGGAGTGGTTGAGTAGTAGGGAATCATCCATTCTTAACCAAAGATTATAAAATTGATCATTGATTTAGAGTAGGGCTAGGTAAAAATACCAAAATACTGCCCTTATAATATTGAAAAAAATACTGAAAATACTGGATTTTTGGTATACCGCAATTTTTGGTAAGGTATCATACCTTACCGATTTATTTCGGTAAGGTAACGGTATGAATTTTCATATACCGAGGTATACCAAAAATATGATATATACCGTAATTTTCAATATATACCGATATCAATATATGCCAAATTATATCAAGTAAATTCATACTTTTACCAAACAAATAAATATTTACATGTAAAAATCAAATCATGCCTCATTATAGTTGCCGACTAATTATCTTATAAAATCAAATAAACTCAATTAGGAAAACTTGATATCGTTGAATCAATTAGTTTCAAACAAATATAAGATTTTAGTTAAATTATTTTCAAACAAATATCATTGATCGTTGTGTGATTGCGTGGAGTTTAATTGTTGTAGTGTTTCTTAACATTATTTGAATATGTTTGAGTTTGATTAAATTTCATGTTTTCTAAGTATTTTGAAATATTATTTTCATTGTTTTTGTATTTAGAGTTATTTACAAAATAATGAGATTTTGATATCTCGTACCGTAGTCCGATATACTGTAAAACTCTTGTATACCGCAAAAATACGGTATACCAAATTTAGGTATGACATACTGAAAATAAGGTATGGTATTAGTATTGAAATTTGTCATACCGAAGTTCGGTATACCAAAAATTTTGGTAAGGTAAAGGTATGATTTTTTCTCAAACCGAATTTTCGGTAAGGTATACGGTATGATGATTTCGGTAAGGTATACCGTACCTACCCACCCCTAATTTAGAGTACTTGTGTTGCAACTTGACTTCTTGAATCAGTTGTACATTCTCTAGATGCCCACAAATCAACAAATCAGTTGGTCATACTATAATACTTTATATCCGATAACCATTCACGATTTACCAATAAAAATAAATTTGATTATGCACTATTTAAAAGAGTAGTTTGTTATTTGAGCATTTGCAAAATTGGGGTCACAATCATTCACAATAGGATTTGATAATTTGATAGGGGGGAGAAGCATGTCGCATGTGCTGATGGGGAAACATGAAATAATGGGGGGGCATGGATGATGGTGGTACCATTTAAACACACATTATTATAGATATTAAAACAGGCATGCACGTGCTCACTTGACCTAATTCACCTACAATTACTCACCTTTTCTGGTTATTAATTATTTTCAATATTTTAATTGTGTTAAAGGTGATTATTTGCTGTACTACTATGAAGAGGTACAATTATACTATTGAAATGGCACCACTATGATCAATCTCCTCTATAAAGTCGATTTGAAATCATACCCCTAAAAAGCATATAAATTATGTTTTAAGTTACCATTATGATATTGTGCCTTGTGCTCCTCAACCACTATATATCTCTATATTCTCCATTTTTTCATTTTTAATTTTTAACATATATATGTCGGTTGCATCATTGCATGGTCAAGGGGAATTTTAGTCATGTTGATATATTGTCCATTTTCTATCAACATTTTGATGTTAACCAATTTTATTATTTTGGTTAAAATAATACTACATGTGAATTTTTATTCTGGTTTGAGTCAAAATTTTGTTAGCTAATTAAACTTGGTTGTATGATATCCGATGTGAACTCTAAATTAAAGTTGGAAAATATATATTTCTGATAATATGTGGTTCATGAATCTAAATTTTTAGGGAAAAAATAGAGTTTTATGAAAACAAATTTTAAACAATTTTGAAGCTACTTTCTGTTACTAAAACTGAAATTTATTGACACTTTCAGCGTGTGTTTCCCAACTATCACTTCAAATTTCACATGAGCTTCCAGATAACTAAGTCATTTAATCACAACAAAATTCGGAACATACCAAGGTTCAAAAGGTTAAACACTCGTGTAGTATTTTGCCTAGAATTTAGAGTTGGTTGAAAACCAAAATCTAGGGCACCAACTTCTAATCCATGGGCGAAGACGAACAATTAATATTTTCTTCTCCAATTTTTAATTTGGTTCGAATCATTGAAAGATCATTCTATTCTGAATAATCCAAATCGACCATGGAAACATAAAACAGAGAGAACCACAACTTCTTGTCAAATTTGCAAAAGGGATTGGCTAGCCATTATAGGAAGCATGTTGTTGGCTACTTGGTAAGCAACTAAACATAACGAGATAGGAAACATAATTTCACATAGTTTCATATGAATAAGATACCAACAATTTTTAATTGGAGTTATTCAAAGCACACCTAATCAACTACTATATGTTGTAAAGGAAATTTGCACATATCATTCTCAACATAAATTAGTGTTGTATAAGTTAAAGTATGTCTATTGGTTATACAATCTCTCTAAAGTCCAAATTTGTAGTGATACACACATCGACTTAAATGTAAGAGGAAAAAATAAAACCATCAAATGCTATACTTAGTGTCTTCCACAATGCAAGGTATATTATTACTAAAGCCAACTGCCAACATGTTCATTCCAAGATGATTAAGCTGTTCTAAACAAAACTACTTTAGCTAACCTCATTGCTTAGATTGTAATCTTGATTTAAAATCTTACAAAATAAGATTCTTTTATTCTCTAACTATTCTCTATTTTAGGATAAAAGGAGAGGGGTCAGCATTGACAACCCATCCCACTGAATCCATGATTATGGGGTCATGAATTCATGATTAGCTTAAAGAAAGCTATTTTTATTATGCTTTGCATACGTGTAAAACCATTAATTAATTGATCATGTGTTAATGACCAATAATTTACATATTGGATACCCATGAATTCAGATTGATTTTTAAGTGTGAGATTTGTGGGTTCCAATATGTGGGGTTTAAATTAAAAGGAGATTGCCCTCCATAAATTATGTATTTTAAAACAATTTATAATTAGTCAGCACTCGCCTTTAATTATCTGAATTTCATAGCTTTTTCTATTTCTATTTCCACTATTTCACATATAATTCACATGTATAATTATTTACTTGGAATGATTCCTTATGGATCTCACACATCAGCATTCATCACAATTGTGTAGGTGTTACTTATAATATACTAGGAAAATAAAATGTAGTAGAACCGAAACTCAAAACTTTATGATAAAATATGAATCGAAATCGTCAGTTAAATTTTAGAATGATATTCATTTTCGGTTTGTCATCGTCTTCATTAATATAATACTGGATTCGCTCGTTTTTTAAAATTAGTTTAATGTCTGTCATCTTATTCTGCAAAATAAGATTTGCGTCACATTGTCCAAGAAATTTAGATTTCTTTTCCATGATAAAACTTTGATTAGTCAAACTGGCAAACTAAAAAAAAGTTTAAATTGGATTAGTACTGGAGACTTAATGAGATGGGCCGAGAGAATTTTTATCTGGGCTACAAATATTTACAATTGAGCCCAATATTAGAATTTAGTTGGCCCATTATTTGTAGGACTAAAAGCTTGACTATAATTCCTTAA
This sequence comes from Salvia splendens, assembly GCF_004379255.2. Taxonomy (NCBI): domain Eukaryota; kingdom Viridiplantae; phylum Streptophyta; class Magnoliopsida; order Lamiales; family Lamiaceae; genus Salvia; species Salvia splendens. The sequence goes on along the minus strand of NC_056047.1, from coordinate 9,059,693 downwards.
CTTATCAACTCAACATATAAATAAAGGATGGAATCCAAAAAAAGAGTAAAAGATTAAAAATTTTGTTTAGGACGTGGCCAGGTCAGGCACACCGCTGATCCTACTGCGACTGGATTCCACATGCCCTAAACTAAACTAATGAGCTATTGGTCGAGGGGACCGACCAAGTTTAGGATGTAACGCCTAACACCTTGCATTACATAGTTGTATGTTTTTGTCTTGCCCCACCCCACCTTACATTATCTTTTTCTATGCTCACATTATTAAACGATGCTGCCAAAAATGGAATGCGCACACAAGAAGTATAATGAAGACTATGAGAAAATCTTTTGATATGTGAAAAATCATGTTATTTGATGGGAGAAGATCATACAAAGAAAAAAATGGAACAAAGAAGAGAAACAGTGATGTAATAATGAAGGAGTATTCCAAAGAAAACATTCAATTGAATCTTGAGTAAATCTGATAATGATAATCCATCCTATCCTCCTCCCATTCAAAAGAAGTAAAACAGAAACCAAATTAAAACTTTTGATAAATTACCCCATTAGCCATGGATGCAATGCAGCTCGCCCGTTCCTATCCCCAGAGTCGATCGATCGTTACTTTTCAACACCCCATTACAGCACAATTATACACAAAACTGCCAGACCTCTTCCTATCAAGCAAATGCCACTCTGGTGGACCTTCACTCGGAACCCACGAATTCACCTCGATGAATCCTTCACCAGCATTCCTCGGCCCCCCGATAACCATGAGCCGATCACCACACGCCCTAAATGCTAAACCCCACCCGTACATTGAATCAGCGCGTTCAGGCAGTCTCCCTACCGTCACCCATGCCCTGTTAGCTTTATCATATTTCCGAACTTCCATATCCGCATAGTCCGCAGCGTACAACTGATTATTTACAACAGCGATCAATGGTGGCGCCTCAGATGTAGCAGGTGGTTCGTTATCCCTTGCTGCACCCGTACGCACGGGGGACATGTTAGGTATCTCAGTCCAGGTTTCAGTAGCCAAGTCGTACTCCTCTCCGCATGTGAGAAGCGCGTTGTCCGCTCCGATCCCTCCGACGACGTAAAATTTCCCGTCAAGGAACACCGCGGAGCACATCTTCCTCGCTTTGTTCATGCTCGGCAGTGTTGTCCACGTCCCCGACTCGGAGTTGTAGAGCTCCGCAGATTTGAGGATGCTGCCGTTCAAGTCGCAGCCACCGGCCAAGATGGCGATCTCCCTAAGGCTGGCAGACCCGAACAAGCAACGAGGAGCGTTCATTCTCATCCCTGTAGTCCACGTGTTGGTTAGCAAGCTGTAACGGTAAATCACGTGGGACATGAGATCCCTCCCGAAAACAAGAAGCTCAGTTCCAACCGCCAGAGATTCCTTATCTGCGAACACGAAACAATCGTTAGGGTCCATCCTTGGCAAGCGCATCCACCTGCGACGGCTAGGGTCGAACGCCTCCCATTCCAAGAGCTGGCACGACAGGTAGACCCAATGCTCGACCACCTTATTCTGCCTCCTCAGTCGATACAGCTCCCCGGTTCTAATAAGCGACTGAAAGCTCCGATTCAAGGATGCAATCGCCCCATAATCAGCTCTCGAGCACTTGATCAGACAACTAATGGAGAGGTCGCGACCAATGGCACCAATTAATGAAGTCGTGTTAGAATTATCACCTGCGTGACGCCTACTCCTAGACTCCGAGGCAGATTGAGCCAGGGCAGCGTTTACCATCCCACCGATCGGTGAAGTAGAATCCATTTGATCAGCGGATAGTTTAGGAAACTTCACAACACCAACTTCAATCTCTTCACCTCTATTTATATCGCCTAGTGGCCGCTTTGTCTGCAGAATCTCGGCCTTCTCCAACCTCAAACTCACGAAAGGCCAACTGGCGTTTCGCTCACAACTACGTGAATAGTCCCTCGACACCAAACAAGCCCGGTTTTCCAGCATATCGTTGGATGCAAACCCCCAAAAGGAGCAATTTCCTCAGTTAAAATAAATACAAAACCTCTTTCTTCCTTCCTTCCTTCCTTCCTTTCTTTTCTTAGACTAGAAAACACTCCACTGCCAAATAATCAAAAACCATAAATCCCTATCAGAATGTAAAAAAATCAAGAACCAGTCTTTTACAGAGAGCTCATCTACATACAGATATAGAGAAATATTTACCAAGATTCTGATCCATTCATCCCTTCAAATTCTCAACAAAAAGTTTTGTTCAAGAAAGGGAATATGTGAGGTGGGATAACTTTTCTTCAATAAACCATTTTCAATAATAATCCTAACCGGTTAATCAGGGTCAAAATAGCTAATCAATTTCACACACACACCACAAAAGCTACAATAGAACTAATCTATATGAATAATGAAAGAGGAAAATTACAGAAAATTGAAAAAGGCCCAGATTGAAGAACACCATGAGGATTCAAACTTTAATCCAAACGAATAATGAAGCAGAACAATTACTCAAGAAATAAAAAAGGCCCAGACTGATAAACACCATAAAGATTCAAACTTTGATCAATTGAACAAACAAGCAGAAACCCCAAAGCAGAAACCACTGAAGATTAGATCTCAAAAATCAGATCAACCAATACCCATTTCTCCTATTTTGCAGAAAGTAAAAGCAAAGGCATTCAATCTTGCATTGGTTTCCCTACATCACTTACTACAACATCAAAATTAGATCTATCCAACAGTCCAAGAAAAGGGGATGAATCTTTTCACCACATCCTAAAAAATCACAACTCACAATAAAGCAATATAGGCAACAAAATAGTACTCATAACAATTCAAAACAACACAATTAATTAATTAGAGAGAGAGAGAGAGCTTACATGTGTGTTGGATAAACAGAGAGAAGAAACTAGCAAATTTGTTTCTCTCCCCTTCAAGGTATCTATGCATGCTATTCTTTTTTTTTCTTTCTTTATCTATCTGTATTTAAGCTGGTGTGTGGAAGCAGTTGAGTTCTTGGCCTTCTTGTTTGAGAAATCCTTTGGATTCTCTCTGCAAAATCAAAGCAAAGGCTTTGGGCTTTGGCTTTGGGGCATAATCTTTGAGGACCCCCTCTCTCCTCTCTTTCTCTCTTTCTCTTTCTGCCCTTTCCCTTTATATATGTAAATTTCCCCGATTTAACACAGGCGATTTATTCAGGCAGATGGTAAAAAAATCTAATTCACATCTGAAACGGCTAAAAAGAGGATCTTTCTATCTTAGGTTGCCAAGTACTTAACCCAATTATTAATCTGGTTTTAATAGCAAAGAAAATTTGTACCTAATTCACAAAATCACAATAGAATTATATGATATTATATACTAGTGTAATAGTTTGTGCATTGACTGGTAGCAAAGCATGAAGAATTTTGCTTCTATTCTATTGCAATCAAGTTTTTTAGATTCTTTTGATTTAATATTATTGAATACTATGTACGTTGTAGATTGTTTTTCGTCTCTTTTTCTTTATGTTTGTGTTATTTTATTTCCGTAATTTTGTTTTTAATGAAGGGAGGTGGTGCGGGCCATTACAGCTAGGGTTTGCTTCTTCTCCACCGGCTACGGGCATCCGGCGATACTCGGTTGCCACACGTGTGTTGTCGATTCGCTTGAACTCATTTTCTCCACATCTTCACTTTGTTATAATATTACTATTATAAGCATCATTTATTTGTTTATTTATTATTAATGTTACTATTGTATTGATATTTAATAATCCGCGGAGAAATTTGTGATGAAAAGTTTGTGATATATTGTTTGAGTAAACTTTTTAGAAAATTGCGAATTATTATAATGTTTCCTACTTTCTCCAAAAACGTTCAATGGGATATTTGTATATTTCTGATTAAAAGTTTATGATACTACTAATTTAATCAATGTTTCCAATTCAGGCTCGTTGTATAGTTTTTGAATTGCAAATTTTAGAGGATTTTATATTCTTTGGGGAAAAGGGTTCAAAAATGAAGAATATAGTACTACTACATAATAGGCATTAAGATTATACATATGGATTGGTGTTATAAGATTTTTTATGGCAAAAAATATTAGAGCATTGTATTTAATATTTTAATGTATACAGTATTTGCATTGTGAGAGTATTATAATAATACTTATATATTAACGTAGTTTGATAGTAATAGTATTGTTCAGACATATTTTACATATTGAGTACATATACACTATACGTCGTTGCAATCGATTTTCACCATCTTATTTTTTAGTTGATTGATAGGTCAATTTATTTGCTACTATATCATATAGACTTTGAGATTTGTTCGTGTGTTAAATTTCATCGTTCTTTCGAAATGTAAAAGTGTTGTGTTGATGTAGTTCTCACACGTATATACTATACTAATACTACTAAGATTTAATTATGTGCTCGATAGAATCTTTGACACCGTATCAATGGTTACAAGATTTAGCTTTATAATTTAGGCATGTGGCTTTATTTTGTAGCACATTAACAATGTGATTTGGCGAATGCTAAATACCATTTTGATCGAACAATCAATCTGTGATAACGTGCTCGTCACATGACTCAAAACAACATTTGTGTCTCTTAAAATAACTAATAATAATAAAGATTTGGTGGAATGTGACCAAATGAAGAAATAGAACTTGCATCACATGAAACCTGCAATATGTAGAAAAACAATGTGAAAGAAACTCAAAAGTGTTTGTAATAAACAGGCAAAAATGGCAACTTATCAAATATGCCAGGCATTTTGATTTTTGTCATCTATCATTAAATAATAAATTCAATTAGAAGGTTAAATAATAAATTCTCTTAGATTTTATGTTATTTTTTTCAGCGTGTTATAGACTCATTCTTGTAGCAATTTAATTTAGTAAGTCGCGGCTCGAGAAAAAAATGTAGAGTACATGAAGTTTGGACCAAGAAATTTGCAAAAACCTGAACCACGTGGGACGTTAGACAGACCACACGTCCCTGGTTCAAAGTGGCATCACCGTGCAATGCAAGCCGCATGGACCGTGTGATTTGCAAACTAACCACGTGCCCTACACAAGATGTCAAGCCGATTCTAGAAAGTATGACACGGATTGAAGCAATCAGTGCATGTATTGAGGCGATCCGAAGCATGTTAGGAGTAGTTTTTGTCACCTAGGTTTTGCTATAGTTTTTCCATATGTTTATGTTCTTCTTGATTTTGAATTTACTTTTATTAGGTTTAATTCAAATTCTTTCATATTTTATCTTATTTTAGGAACTTTTCGGTGTAGCATCCTTCCGGTGGGTTCGACACCTTCGTACAATTTTCGACATTGTTCTCGTCCAACTAGAAGTATTTTACGAATATTTTTTAAATTTGATTGTGTTTAGTGAACCTAATGCTCCAATTAAATCTTAATTATAATTAATAAATTATAATATAAAGATATATATTCTAATTAAATATAGTGTACTAAATTTTGAACAAAACCTTAGTTGACGATTCAAATATTTAATGCAGATGTCCACCCCATAAAATAGAATTTTAATTATCCTTGTACCAAATTACTATACTATCTTGAATGTGACATAATTATTTACACATTATTTACGTAGAGGTTTTTTTAATAATTGTATCGGTTACTTGTTTTCTTGGAATTCCTCACCTGGTCATAGTTCATCCTACCTTTTTCAAACCATGAATATTTCAAAAAAAGAATCTCTGAAATCTTAGTAGATGAGATCAAATATCCAAGTCTTAAAAAGAAAAATAAAAGCAGCACATAATTTTGACCACCTCACTGTCCAAGGACACAAATCCTAGACGCTACTTAATTAGCTAGGTCAATGCTATAATTAAGTAACGACTAAAATGTGCATTCAAAGTTCAAAACTCTAGAACAAAAAAAATCACTGCCCAACAAATTCAAGGTCTTTTAACACGAGTATGACAATTTTTTCAATCTTATCTCAAATTGAATCATGAATTTGTAAAATTAAATGTATATTTAGTAAATCAAACTTTTTTTACTTTTTCCAATCTTATCTGCGTAACTAGTTAAGAAATACAGTATTTGAATGGACAAGGGACAATATATCTATTCATATTAGATGCATTCAATTTGATTGTTCCCAGTATTATATTCTATACATATGTGTATGTGTGGTGAAAATGATTTTTGCCTTTTCACCTTAACAGTTATAAATGTTATAGGTACATTGTCATTTACTACTTCCTTCCCTCCCTCCCTTTTTCCTAATAAATTGATTTCACATTGTGGTAATTTATAATTGAACTACTCGAAAAGGACACAACTACAAACAAAAAGAATTATAACAATGAAAAATAAAATATTATTTTTTAAAATTGCAGCACAGTAGCATTGCATTGCATAAGAAAAATTATCCATTGTAATTATTTTTTGGTCATGAAATTGAACCAATTAAAAAGTTTGGTTGCTTGATGCGTCACATTCTTTCTTGTATTATTAGGCGACTCTTCCCCAAACCGCCCACCCAACTAAATAAAAAAGTACAAAAGAAAGTAGTAAATTTTTTATAAATGGAAATATAATTATATTGAGTTTATGTCCATTAATCAAGTCCACCAAACTTTATACTATATGAATAAATGTGACAAATCAATTGAAATGGCCTATGACTAATCTAAATTATCTAATACTACAAAATATGCAATTCAATATTATAGCAAAAAAATAATTTTTCCAAATTATAAATTGACTAAAGTTCGTGTATATCCGGACGCATTATTCGTTTCACGAGGGATGTATATGTTCATTTTGCCATCTCAATCAGCAATATTTAATGAGTGACAAAATGTAGAATCATTGGAGTATATTTGTAATTTGTATAGGCTCATTAATGTACAAGTAGGTAATAGATGTTTAAATATAATAATAGTACATGGTTGGATATGTGATCTATTTGTGTAGATCACGATAATCTGACTGTGAAAGCGTCTATTTTCCAACTTTAATCCAATATTATATACCTATAAGCAAACAATAAAAGATAGCAACGATTTTGTATAGTTGTGAATGTGGTTCCAAGCAATCTTTTCTATTTATTTATTTATTTTTATGATTATGGTCCTACCAATTCGTATTATAATCTTTCATTAAAAAATAAATTATATTATATCTTGAATTTCGTCCTATTTTAAATACCCAATTAGTATGGAGTATCGATTGTCACTTATTTTTGTGGCCTGACTTTGAACTTTGAACTTTGAACTTTGCACTTTGCGATTTAAAGCAGTAAGAGAAGGGTTTTCTCTAAAATTTAACTAACTATTATTTACTGTAGTTTTTATCAATCTAAAGATTTCTAATCAAATATAAAAAAACTTTGGAATTAATATATTATTATTAATAAATTTTATGTTTAATTTGTCATGATTAGCAAACCCTGCGAGTCAATGTACAAATTTAAATAATTATTTATTACTCACACATATTTATATTACTCTACATATTATTAACTTTTCTTAATTTATGTGTCCTAAAAATAAAACATATGATTGAGAGAATATTCATTTTTTATATAATGATTGAGATTTGGGTTCTAATTATAGGATTTTAATTATTTATTGATTAATACCCTCTATATATGTTTTATGTATAGGGTTAGTTCCCACTAGACAAATAAATTGTGTCTAGTCTATATAATTTTGGCTGTCAAAATTAAAGTATGTTAATGTTAGTATGTTATGCATGGTCAATCTTTCCATTATGTATAATGCATGAAAAAATAGAAATTTAGGTTTTAAACACTATTTTTGCTTAAATAACATCTAAACATTTTACAAAAAAGAAAAAAAAATCAAGAAACGTGTTCTGAATTCAGCTGTCTGACTTATAAAACAGTTGACCAACAAGGGACAAAGACACGTTTAGAATAACTTAAAAGTTTCAATTTTTTATAACTATATGAATTTTCGAGATATATGCGCATGTAGCCTTTTCCTTGAATTTTCCATAAATTGAGGACCATTTATATTTTTAATTTGAATTTTAAGTCACTATCTTATTTTATTATTTATTATATTTTAAAAATTAATATGGTTCCTTAATGTGTTCAAATTGTTTCTACTCAATTCCTTGTATATAGACTCGGCGATAATAGCCATTTCTAGCTCGATGTAAAAAAAATGTAAATATTATCATATAGTAGTATACTATATAACTTCACGACAATATTACTATTATCATCCATACAATACCGACAAAACTATTAGTCTTCTTATTTAATTTTCATTTAAGGCATATTAAATAAATGGTCGCCTCTCTTGATCCCTAATTAACTTTTGCATAACCAAGCGCAGAGTAAAATATTTAATAAGAATAACAGGGGTTAGAGTTTCCGCCAAAGCCGGTAAGTGTGACATCCATAACCCGAAACATGCATCATTTTACATATTATATACATTTTTAGTGCATTTTTATGTCATTATTTGCACAATAAATATTATATATAATAGTATCTATATATATATATATATTACCTTAATTATTAAGTAGTTAATTTAAGCGTGTACTAATGTGAACGCGTGCATGGAATTATGGAAGCATATTTTGCATTTTGACTGGTATGTTAATTAGTAAGCTTCATTTTATATATTTTTATTTAGAATATTAAATGATTATTTTTTTCATAATATATATGGGTGACAGGTATCACTATGATTAACTATATACATGCCATTTGGATTACTAATATTTTAATTAATAGGCATAAGTTGGCAAGTGACCGACGTGAACTTTGCTATATAATTGTACATATTTATGCGAAAAAAAGAGATATTGGAGAGTAAAACGAATTTTTTTTTTGAAAAATGCAAGAAATTTATTGAAGTTCACTTTGGGTTTTTAGTCGCAAGTGTTATTTCATCCATACTATATATACAATGCTATTTATTTTGATTTCATGTAGATGTTAGTTATATAAATTATTTTCTTCTCCATTAAATTCTGCATCTACTAATTTATAGGATCAAGGGTTACAAATTAAGAGTTGGAATCAGAAGTTCAATAAGTTTACTTATCATAATCAGGTGTGTATAAATCACACTTTTAATTTTACATGCGTTATATGGTTAATTGCTATGTGTTAAATTGAAGTGAATAATTGGATTATACGATGTGATATTGATATGATATGTGTTTAATTGTGATGATGGAGATATATGTCTGATGCAATAAATATATTAATAGTATATTATATTGGAATTATTTAGTGGAATATGATATGGATATGTGATTGGTGCAATAGATATGTTTTGCATATGGTATTGGAATTAACTGAATCATTTGACTAAAGAGGATCTGTGATAGTCATGTCTTGGATCTGAAATCGCAGTGGACATATTGGTACCTTCGGGTCAATCATAGTGGGACTTTCGGATCAAATCATATTGGGACCTACGGGTCAATTCACAGTGGGACCTACGGGTCAAATTATATTGGGACCTTCAGGCAAATAATATTGGCATATTGGAAATCCCGGGCAGATACCAGGCTTGAACTGTCACAGAATAGTACACTGAACAGAGTGTCGTATGCATATATATATGGAATTATTTTTAATTTTGTTTATTATTGTTATATATATTGGTTAAAGAATATATTTGCTTTTTGGGATGTGGAATTAAAGGTAAGGTTTATATACAGTGAGTTGTGGCTCATATAAACCACTATTATTTTTCAAGAATAAGATACCAGTGAAGTTTTTGGTTGACATGAGTCGTAGCAATTGCACGTATTATCAAGTTCGGCGGCTGACACATTTTGACAACCTTCTCCTCCTCATCATTTTTGCATGTAGATAAATCTATAGTATATAGAGTGGTGAGAGAGCGCCAATACTGTTCAGAATGTTTTGAAATATGTACCTGATAAATGTTGGTTTTTAAACTTATATGGAGCATGTGTGTTTTATGTACTTGCCTGATGAATTATTTGTTTTAAATTTTGGATTTATTAATTATAAGTCTATACCTTAGAAAGGATTGGGCGTGACATTAAGTCCCATTTGAATATAAATTATAATTTTAATATTCGACTATATAATTAATTATACTTTTAACTTTAGCTAATACTACTACACTATCATGTGATTATAGCACTACGGAAGTGACATTTGTTAAGCACGTCTCTTTTTTAAAGCATCATTACATTGACATTATATCAGTAATTAGATTTATTTAATTCAACATATTTCCAAAGCCAGAGAATAATCTAATTCAAGTGCTGGTTTTTACACATACAATAACTTTTTGAAATTTAGATCTCTAACTGTCCGCATAGGCATTATAATTATCACTATCATGTTTTTCATTTTGATATAATTAGATACAGTGCTTCATCATAGTGTGCAATATTTTATAATTCTGAATTTATTAGGCCTTTTTTGCTCTTTTAACATAAGACGCTTTATGCCTTCATCCATCCAATGTGAACATTTTTTTTATATCAATATAATATTATTTGAACATAAAACCCTAGTATGTATTATCTAAATAAAGACTTGCACCGTTACTGAAATCTATTAACATTATCTTAAACCTGCAAATTAAATAATCTATATCCTACCCTCCCAATCTAATTCAACCTAGTCAAAATTTACATCAAAAGGTCAAAATTCCAAAAATGTATGATGAGAAGATACATTAAAATAGTAAGACGGCAATCAATCAATAGGAAGAATCCTAGTAACTATCGAAACGTGCTTCAAGTTCATGAAATTATAGTAGTAGTAGTAATAGTATATTTTAATTATGTCTCCATAAATATTACTACTCCACTCGATAAATTTTTAACCTTTGCTACAAAAGTAGGAGAAGCTAATGTTAAAACTTGGCTCACGTGCACAGACAACTTTTTTGGGAGACATAGAAATGATAGAATTATTGGAGGAAAAATGGGTGATTAAACTGCGATACAAAGATAAACTAATCGGGCAATACAACCCAATGAAGAATGAAGAATGAAGAATGAAGAATGAAGAAATTAAACGGAATAAACTGAATTGAAATTACAAAGAAGAATTCAAAACAATAAACCGTAAAGATGTAAGCCGAGTCGAGGAGTCCTCTTTCCGCAAGACGAGATACGCCCCGGTAGTGCTCTCGGTTTGGCGTGTCGTCCCCAAAGATAAAACGGCTTCGTCTTGTTCGTCGCAGCACCGCAGACGGAACAAGCTCCGGCGAACTAGATGATGGCGAGGGCAGAGATTCGATGGGAAGACAATGCAGAGAGAGGGATAGAGCTATGCAAATGTGTTGTGTGTCTAGTGGTGTGCAATGCATGAAGTGACTGCCTATTTATAGGCCAAGTCCACCCGCAGGAGCATTGATGGAGTCAACAGTCATCATGTGTGTCATGATGGCTTGACTGTAACCGCCGGGGGTTACTGACTAGTGCACTGTTAAGGGTGCACTCCCTTAACAAGATTCCGACGATGACGAGCGGTCGACGACGGAAGGATAAAGGTGGACGTCACGGGCTTTCCCCGGGATCAGCTCCAAGAACAATACGGAATTGAAATAAAAGCGTGAAAATAAAATAGAAGGATAATTGATATTTCTTGATTGAATGAAATGAATAACAATGTCCACTATTTATAATAGTGGATACTAACTTAATGAGCAAGACAAAAGATATGAAAAAGATATGCATCCCTAAATATCTAACTAAATACTGCAACAAAATAATAATGCAAGATATGAAAGATATATAAATAATAAAAGTATCAACTCCCCTGCGGTTAAAATCCACCTTGTCCTCAAGGTGGGAACCACGACACAACGAAGAGCGACGCGAACATAAGCTTTGGCGAGCTCTCCCCTCCTGGATCAAACGCATACCAAATAAATATGCATCTTCCTTCATCATATCCCTCCAAAATCACCAATGGAGGACCGTGTTGGATACGAGTCACTGCAGACTTCGAAACAATATTGTGGTCATGATATTCCAGGGCTACAACGGGGAGCATGTCAACGCGTTCAAGAATACTCAAACAATATGTGTCAAAGCGCGGAGGGATCAACCGTGCATCAGCGTCGAGCGATGTTGATTGATGTTTCATACTTGCAACATCACCGACATGCAAATCTACATATAGAACGACAATTTTCGCCAAACCTTTTGGAATGACATATGCAACTTCATCTCCAACAAATGCACCTAGGTCAGCACCTCCTTTCTGAACCAATTCTTCAGATTCTACTCCAAGCTCATCCGTAAACAACCTTCTCCTATCTTCTATTCCTACTTCAAGCTCATGCTTTGTTGTCTCTGATGCAGCCTTGTGCTCATCAACATGGGCTTGAATCTCCGTTCTCTCTTCACATTCATGCACATTTGTTTCTAACTCCTTTATTGAGCTCGGAATTGCAGCTTGTTGAGGCAGATCAGAGGCCAATGGTGGCGCTGTCACTGGCAGTGGCGGCAGCTCAAAAGGCGGTGCTAGACTTGGGTATCGTGGCGGGCAATCTGATCGCGATAGTGGTGGTGGCTGCTGGTAGTCTTGGTGGGGCTGGTTTGCAGCGATGGTTGCTGTTAGTGGTGGTTCCCAACAATAAGTCTGTTGAGCCTGGGGCTGATCGTATAGCTGAAATCCGAGTTGTTGTTGCCGGATAGGCCGCGGATCCCAGCAAGTGGGTTGTCTGAGCGCGGTGTGGTGTGGCTGCTGAGGTGGTTGATAAGGCTGATCATATGGTGAGTATCCCTGCTGCGTGCACAACCTTGGCGGGTCCCAACAAGAGGGCGGTGGTGGCGAGTACAAATCTGACTCATAGGACGATGGTTGCTGATACGCAATTTCATGGCTCAGCCTTGGCGGGTCCCAAGAAGTGGGCTGACGAGCTTGGTAAGGATGGTGTTGTGGGTGGAGTCGCACATCCTGTGGATGTGGATATGATGGCTGTTGATCGAACTCTCTGATCGGATGGTGCGGGGGATGATATACAGGCTGCTCAAGTTCTTCCATCGCGTCCAATCTCATGTTTAATCTATTGCAGAAAGCCGTCATCCGGTCACATAGAGAAACGATATCCTCGGTGGTGTAACGAGCCATGAGTCTCTCAATGAAAGCACCAATTGTTAAGGGTGCACTCCCTTAACAAGATTCCGACGATGACGAGCGGTCGACGACGGAATGATAGAGGTGGACGTCACGGGCTTTCCCCGGGATCAGCTCCAAGAACAATACGGAATTGAAATAAAAGCGTGAAAATAAAATAGAAGGATAATTGATATTTCTTGATTGAATGAAATGAATAACAATGTCCACTATTTATAATAGTGGATACTAACTTAATGAGCAAGACAAAAGATATGAAAAAGATATGCATCCCTAAATATCTAACTAAATACTGCAACAAAATAATAATGCAAGATATGAAAGATATATAAATAATAAACGTATCATGCACTGGCCAGTGGGAGCTGAAGAGACACGACGCACCTGGACATGCTACACGACGGGATACACCATGGACCGTCGGGATCCATCGGGGACCTTTCGTCTCCCGTTATACGTCGGGGTCCAGCGGGGACCTTTTGACTCCCGTTGTGAGTCGGGGTCCATGGGGAACCATGACGTGGACCAGGACCCGTCGGGGATAGCGTGGAGTTTGGGGTGGTCTAAAAAGAACAAGCGGGGCTCGAACCACGCTCAACGACTAGCTCCAAAGAACAGCCCAAAGACCAATTGCCAAGGCACAAGGCACAAGGCACCCGGCACCCGGGGCACGGGACACGGGACACGGTGCGCGGTGCGCGGTGCGCGGCTCGCGGGCGGCGGCGGCGCGCGCGTGTGGGCTCTGTCACCCGTCTTATTCCACGATAATTATTACACATAATAACTCATCTGATTAAATACTTCATCAAAGAAGTTTATCATCCCGATGTGGGATAATTAACACTTAGTTAATTAATCCCTTAGTCTCTTCACATAGCTCATTTCTAGCTTTATTGTGACCAAATTTAATATATTATTTCTCACTCACCGGGAATCGGATTTGAGAAAATGAATATACTACGGTCATCTACTCGGAACGTAGATCGACACTATTACATTTAATTTTACAAAATTAAATGTCTTGTACCATTTATTATTAGTCAAAAATCATTTGACCAAGCACGATTCCAACAATCCCCCACATGAGTGGAAATTGCCAAATGCATATGTATGCAGACACAAGCTCAACCCCCAAGAGGTATGTAAGCATAAGGATTGATAGTTTTTGGCTTTGAACCATCCATAGTCAACACCATCGGATACACATGCGGACTAGTAGCGCGATGCTTTGAACTATTCCTCCACGGCGTGCACCGAGACAATGATGTTAACACTTAAACACATCAACATCATCCGTTCTCACGTTTTGTGTCCATTTCAGGCCTTGGACACCACTTTGGATTCATAAGTGTATTGTTTGAAGCGGCCCCACTTCACACTTACATAGGTGATTCCTCGTTAAGTATCTTGCCATACTTAGTCTCCTTGAGAAATTCATCTTAACGATATCCTTTAGGATCATTAAAAGTCATAGACTTAACCTCACCACTAGGCAAGTTTTTCAACACTCTATTGCTCTCTAGGGAATAGATGTAGATGAGTGTTTCACACGAATTCTCATAGCTTAGTTTTCCCATTGAACCAAGTTCTTAGGATCTCCAATCATCATTGTTGGGTTACCACATGGCAATTCTTTAGTTTGTGGATTTCAAACCCATTCCCTCTAGCAATTTATTCATTTGATCACGATTTAACCATTCGGTCAGCGGATCTGCTAGATTATCCAATGACTTCATGTAGTCAATTATAATCACTCATGTTGTGATCAAATGTCTTACGGTATTATGTCGTCGACGAGTGTGTCGAGACTTACCATTGTATAAGCCACTGTTTGCCCTCCCAATAGCGGCTTGGCTATCACAGTGAATTAACACTGGAGACACGGGCTTTGACCAACATGAAATATCTTCAAAGAAGTTTTTAAGCCATTCGGCTTCTTCCGCAGCTTTATCTAAAGCTATTAATTCAGATTCCATGGTGGATCGGGCTATACATGTCTGTTTCGTAGATTTCCACGAGACAGCACCGCCCCCAATAGTAAAGACATATCCACTTGTTCAAAGCGAGTCTTTGTTATCGGATATCCAGTTCGCATCACAGTACCCATCATGTACCGGGGGTATCTCGAGAATTATAGCCCATGATTTTGAGTACATTTCAAGTACCTCAAAACTCTTACAAGAGCTTTCCAATGCTCCTTGCTTGGATTGCTCGTGTCACGACTCAACTTGTTCACAACGCAAGCAATGTCAAGTCTAGTGCAATTAGTCAAATGCATAATCCACTCAATGCCCCGTGCATAATCTTCTTATGCAGCGGGCTCGCCCTTGTTCTTGCTCAAGTGAACATTGAGCTCTATAGGCGTCTTAGCCGGGATGCTATCATAGGCGTTGAATCTCTTTAGTACTTTCTCAATATAATGAGATTGTGTCAAGATGATTCCTTTGAATTATAATTTTCCATTCCAAAAATCACATCGGCTAGACCCACATCCTTCATGTCAAAGTTTCTCTTTAACATGGTTTTCGTATAGTTAATCACTTAGGTGTTACTACCATAATTAACATATCATCAACGAAGAGACACACTATAACGTATCCATTATCAGTGTTCTTAATGTAGACACATTTGTCACATTCGTTGATTTTAAATCCATTTGATAACATCACATTATCAAATTTCAAGTGTCATTTCAATGACGCTTGTTTCAATCCATAGAGGGACTTAACCAGTTTGCAAACCTTTCTCTCTTGTCCAGGTACTACAAAACTTTTAGGTTATTCCATATAGATTTCATCTTAAATCACCATTTATACTTATCAACTGTTCCAACGGCCTTAAACTTGCTTTTAAGGACTCATTTGCATCCTAAAGGTTTAGCACCTTCAGGTAGATCAACCAACACCTAAGTTTGGTCGCAAAATTGAATCAATTTCGTTTTGAACAGTTTCTCTTTAAATGCAGCCCGTCTAGGCAAGCAAATGCTACTTTTATCGATGTTAGTTCTTCATCCAACATAAGAGCAATATAGTCAAGACCAACTGTCTTTGGTGTACTGACCCTACTACCACGTCTTAGTATTGTATCGTTTGGATCGGGCCTTGTTCGCTTGTGCGATTCTGGCTCTTCATCCACTGATTCAGAACTAATGGCTTCATCCTCAATTCTTGTCTTAGAATTGGATGCAACATTTTCCTTGTCTTTGCGAGGAAATATATTTTTCAAGAAATACTACATTTCTTGACTCGATTGTTGTTACTACGGTCGCAGTCGGTATTTCAGACTTGTAGACAACAAATCGATATGCACTATTATTAAGTGCATACCCAATAAGGATGCAATCAATCGTTTTAGAACTGGTTGTAATCTCTTTGGGCGGAGGAACCATCACCTTTACCAAACACTTTGAGGTATTTGTAGGATGACTTCCTTCTCTTCCACAACTCATAAGGAGTAACATCCTTACTTTTGAGTGTGATTTTGTTTAGGATGTAGTTGGCTGTCAAAACTGTTTCCCCCCACATGTTCTGGGGCATCCCTGAACTAATCAATAACGCATTCGTCATCTATTTAAGATTTTGATTCTTGCGTTGTGCAACACGATTAGATTGTGGTGAATATGGAGCAGTCGTTTGATGAGTTATACCACATGCTTTGCATAATTCGTCAAACAGGGCTACGTATTCGCCTCCTCTATCACTTTGAATCATTTGATTTACAATCCAAGTTGATTCCCGACTTCGTTTTTATAATTTTTGAACACTTCAATTGCTTCATCTTTACTTCTTAAAAAATAAAGATAGCAACATCTTGTGCAATCATCTATAAACGTTATAAAGTATTTTAGGATTTATTTCACAAGGCACGGGGCACGGAGCACGGGACACGGGTCACGGTGCGCGGCTCGCGGGCGGGCGGCGGCGGCGGCGCGCGTGTGCGCGCGTGTGGGCTCTGTCACCCGTCTTATTCCACGATAATTATTACACATAATAATTCATCTGATTAAATACTTCATCAAAGAAGTTTACCATCCCCATGTGGGATAATTAACACTTAGTTAATTAATCATTTAGTCTCTTCACATAGCTCATTTCTAGCTTTATTGTGACCAACTTTAATATATTATTTCTCACTCACCGGGAATCGGATTTGGGAAAATGAATATACTACGGTCATCTACTCGGAACATAGATCGGCGCTATTACATTTAATTTCACAATATTAAATGTCTTGTACCATTTATTATTAGTAAAAAATCATTTAACCAAACACGATTCCAATAAGAATATTACCACCAAAAATTACAAGAGACAGAACATAAAATACACTAGAATTTGGGGGGGGGGGAAAGAATTGAAAGGAAAAACAATCTTCAAAACCAAGCAATTCCCCCCACTATGTAATTTAGATGTATTATTATTTTAAAATATTCAAGACACACACACAAAAATAAGATTATGGCGTGCATTAACTACTTAATAATTAATCTCGAGGCTCCACCTCTCCAATCCCCTTCCACCACGTGGCGACATCATGTGACCTATTTTTGGGCGACGCGAGAAAGGTTTCTTTGGACTAATTGCATATTTTCGCACTAATCAAAACTCGCTACTTCGAAAATAAAAATATAATATTCGTGTAAAAAAAAAGGCGAAATACACACACAACACACTATATTGCCGTCACGACTTTTACTAAATATTAATTCCAAACAAATGATGCTAAAGAAGTCTCCCTCTCTCCATTGACGGCTATGGAAAAGTAGATAATTTATCTATTCACATACGTATTTAGGATTTATTTCACAATTGAATATTGACTTTGATTAACAAAACTCATAGTACTAAATATTCGTATAATACAATAATATTGCACCAAATAATTAAAATCAATTAATTCGGCATGAAATTAATTATATTAAAAAATTGAAATATTCGCCCCTCTTGAAATTTGAACTTGGATGGACTCGTGGACGCATTCAACCAACAAGGTGATGTATTGCAATTGGATAAGTAAAAAATGTTCTTCATTCTTAATAAATTTAATTACTCCGTATTTCCAATTAATATATATATATATATATATATATATATCTCGTAATTAGAAAAAATGATGTGGGACTTTGACCACGTGGCATGTATGGCTCTTTAGTTGACATGTTGCCATGTTAGTTTGGGAATTGGCAAAGGTCCCATCTAAACATACAAAGTAAGTTCAAGGCCAATTTTTTATTTTCCGAAAAAACAAAAGAATAAGAAGAAAAAACTACCCACAAGTTAAAAACAAAATGCCATTCTTTTTTCTTTTCGCCACTAGAATTGTAAATAATAGTTGTAGTTATAAAAAGTACACAAAAAATGATTGATCCTTTTCATAATATTAGATGTTTGTGAGGAATGAGTTAAAATTCAATTCAGCCTTTATCTTTTGAGCTGTTTTCAAAACTGTGAATTTTTATTGGGAAGTTCACGGAAATATTGATTTCATACGCAACCGTTTAGTTTATTCAATTGATTCTTTTATTAATAGAGCAAAAAGTGATGCACATGCAAATATTAAATTCATAATTTAGTTATACACAGAGGTGTAATTGGCTTTTTATTTACTTATAAGTTTTTGCACCATTTTAATTAGTAGGATGGAGCAAGTTGTAGTGATTGATTCTTAAAGTTAAGAGAAGAAGTCAATAATTAGCCTCAAAAGCCAAGTGAAATGGTCAATGGAAGAGACGTGTTAATTTATTGTGTTATTAATTCTTTTTTCTTCCTCTTTTTTTCATTTCCAACTAAGTGAAATGGATGTGTTTTTCAAATTTGAACTGCAATGTTAGGCATATGTCACCTTCGATTATCCCCTTTTTTGAGCTAACAATGTCATGTCCAATTCATATTCCTTTTATTCAATTGTAATGTGTAGATGCAGGTGTTAGCTCATCTTAACCAAAACGACCAGATTAAAAGTCCAAACATTGCATTTTCATTTAATTAGAAAAAGTAATTACTATTCAACTACTATTCCACCTATGAAATAATGCTAGACATTGAAAGAAATCCACCATACGTCCATACCTTTGTATTCTCATCAAAAAGATCATTCCCACCTTTATGTTTCCATTTGCTCGAATCTCATTATAGAATAGTTTAACAACAAATACACAATTCCAAATCAAAGAATCCACCAATTAACCTCTAATTACGGAAGTAGTAACTAGTAATTCAACTTGCAATGTTATTACATCTATAAAAACGATACTTTGTCTAATTATCTAAACAATACTTTCTAAATAAAAAAAACACTAATTTAAATAACACACTTGCATGTATATAGACTTATAGAGGGTGGAAGCAAGAAATCCGTGAATTTCGGCAAACTAAAGAAATTTAAAAAACCGACATTTGATTGAAAACCCCGAAATTAAATGTGAGGTGAATTTAGTTTAAATAATATTTTATTTGTGAAAAAGACCTCACTTCTGACTTCACCAAGCACTTAAATTTTTCTCATATATTCAATAAGTATCTTTAAACATTTCCATTTCGAGGACTTCATTTATTCTTTCTGCAATGGCTACTGTTATTTATTCGTGTGTAAATGCATAACTTGAGTGGTCGAATTTCATTTACTTAAATTTATTTTTTCAATAAAAATATAAAAAAGATGAATAATTCCGGGTTATAGCCTAAATTCATTCACCTTGATCATTATGGGTAGCATCGAAGGTGGAGAATCTTTTTTAGTGTTTGAAATAGTATATGATATGACAAATTAGTTGGGTGATGCATGTAATGCATTTAATTTTTTTGATTACTTAAGGTCTAGGGAATATAAGGCCATGTTCATTATTTACTATCATCACCCAAAATATAAATTAAAAATGCAATCATCACTATTTGGTTGATGTTTTGCTGGTTATGTGATTATTTAAAGTATGGTACAACAACTACAATGTATAGAAATAGAAAATATTCATCAGGGCGTGGTTTAAAATATAAGGTATAGAAATATTTGAAATACTATATCAAACATATAAAATCATCAACTATGTTCATTGTGAAATTAACTACATTAAAAAAATTGATTTTTTGTTGTAAATAATATTCAAACTCATTATTTTGCATTCGTCTTGCTTGCTGCAAAAATCTATTCTTAGGGACATAGAGGCCTTTGGCTATAAGATGAGCACTTTTACAAACCAAATGTTCCTTCTTAAATTCTCAAAATTACTATTCCCATCGTTCCATAATAGAAAGCGCGCACTTAGATAATAACATAAGATTTTAAAAGATATTGTGTTGTGTATTAAATGGATAGATAAAATAGTAACATGAGAGAAAACTTTTATTCAAAAAATGAAATGTAACATCTTCTAGGGACAAATAAAAAAAAGTGAGTCATCTTTATAGTAGTACGATTATGGCAATATGATGGATCCTTTCCTATGCATGATAAATGATCAAAATATAGAATTCTTGAATGTATTCATTAATTTCAATAACTTATTCCAACTATTATTTGGTTAATAATATACTATACGTACGCTCAACTTGAAAAGATAAACAAACCGTAATATAAAGATGATGCGAAAATGAAATTTAGAATAAATGGTAATTAGGAGTGGAGAATGAGATACTTTTTCTTCTAATTGGAGGTTACAAGATTTGATTATGAAACCAACTGTCAAATCTTAAAATTTGATCATTTGTATACAATTCCAACTCCCCTTCGGGAAATTATCATTGTATTGTCATTAGTTATATGTCATGTCAATTATTGAGAAAATGGATTAAATAAGTATTACTACATCAAATATATAACCAATTAGTTATCCGAGTCTTTTTCCATAATTAAGTTACATCTTCGGAAATCTTCCAATTCTCTACGTCTGTCTTAGCAGAGTAGGTAGTTTATTTTTCAGATTTATAGAAGGCGTGGATACACTATTTAAGATAAATATCGTATTTAAATGATTATTGTATTTAAAATACATATTAGCCTATAAAGCATAAGACACTGCCACAGTGAAATAGAATATTAAGATATTCTTTTATATGCTGATGCTATGTGGTTAAATAAGTAGTTCTTATAATTTTATTAAATCTAAATTATGGAGAAAACTTAAAGAGAAAGAGATTCGGAGAGACATGTGTCTTTAAGTAATTAGTAGATAAATTATTAATTATTAATAGGCATCGGTATAATATAGGTAGGAATAATATATGTTCGCAGTGAGCAATAAACCTTTCACCTGAATAATTTAACCAAATCAAACCTAAATATTAAATTCGGTTCGATTTTTCAAATTTTCGAATCGGATTATTTTTTTTCTTCCAAATTCAAATTTTTGAATTGGTTGGTTTATTAAAACGAGAAAATCCAAATATTTGAGGTATATTTATAATATACGGAGTATGTAATTTTATTTAAAATTTTTAACATTATGTTCATATAACATTGAAATTTTTTTATTCAAATATTTCTAACTTAATACATACAACAATTAAATGTTTTATTTTGGGATTTCTTCGATTTATATTCCCTCAAAATTCAGATTTTGTATCGATTCAAAATTGGCAAAAAATATTTTGAAAACTGAATGCTGACTCCTAAATCATAATTACAGATATATCTTGATTTTATTTTGTGCATTTCTAAGGGGTTTTAGCATCTTTTTTTTTTCTACGGTATAAATAATTTTGTATTTATTCCTCAAGCAAAGTTAATTCTAAAATGGCACTTGCTCGTGGATAAAATAAGAATCAATATTTATGTTTTATATACTAGACTAGTAGCCCTGCTCTATTGATAATCATAAATCATAAACAAATCACTCATTCAAACAAGATTTTATACACTATCAGAAAAAAATTCTACCTGTTCTTGTAGAATTTCTTGAAATATCACTCTTTGTTAGGAAATGGAATTGAGTCTTATAACCCTAGTCCAACTTGGAAAGGGGTAAAAATTAATTTTGGATGGATTGGGGCCAACAATCTATGGGTAGCTAATCAATATCAGCCGGTATTGTTTTTTGACAGTTTAATTGTGAATAAATAAATACTACTAATAAAATGGCGAGCGATGATGCATCCAATTAAAAATTTAAAATCATAAAAAGCAACTATTTTCTTTAATAAATGACAGCTCTGAGTCAATGATAATTATTACTATTTGCTATTAAATAAATTGTAACCGCATGGACCATATATTGCCACGTGCATCAATAGGGAACACTTGAACATTTCGGCATGCCGCATAATTGCTATTTATCACATTTAATTTTAGGCTGCCTAAATAATTCAGCCTCTTTTAAATAATTTCTAATAGAGTAATAGACCATGTCTAAAATGAAAGTAGAGATAGTAATTTAGTAGACGGGGTGACAAAAATGAATTTATATTCTGTAGTGAAAAAAATTTGGTCGTCTATAGCATTTAAATTCCTAGGTAATTTATGGGTGGTAGTACAAAATGATTATAATTTGGGGTGCTCTGCTCTAAATCATGAATAAACAAGTGATTGACAGCACCTTTTTTCTAACTTCCAAGAAGAATTATTGGCCTCCGACGTGTCATACGGTCTCTGACTACGTCAATAAAATAATTGCAATCATATCTAATAAAATATTAATTTATTATCCATAGTGACATAATCAGATTAATGAGATTAGCAAAAACACACACTAAACACCAATCATTTTAACACATTATAGCCTGCATTTTCTATTTTTATTTAATAATTTCGAAAGTTTGTATCTCATTATGTGGTTCTCCGTTTCTAACCCTAATACCTAAAATTGAAATTATCATAATTTTCGTAAAAATCTTAAGAAATTTTCGAAATGGAAGTAATCATTGGACTTGGTCGTAAACTATTAATTCTTGATTTGGGCCATTTTAACATTATTCGTATCAGTTTGTTTTTTACAAAGCCCATTAAGTAGTACCAAAATATTTGTAAATGGGCTGCCGTTGTGAATATTTTTTTTGATATTTTTGAAAAGCAAATATTTTTCACTTAAGAGAGTCATTTAGGCCCAGTCCCCAGAATACATGTGTGTACTACTCCGATAACTAAGTATTATTACACCTGTGCTACACACGGACTAAGATTTTCAAAAAATTAATTTAGATTATAAATTAATTAAATTAAATTAAATTTGAAACAATATCAATATATGAAAATGGTAAAAGAATGCGTATATTAAATATAGATCAATAATAAATACAAGTATGAAACAGTTAATCACTGACTACAATATTTTATTGTTAAATCATTAGGAGATAAACACCTATCATATTAAAGAATAAATTGTGGAATTTTTTTTATACATACATTACCTGTAGAATTAAACGAACATAATTAAAATTCTTTATCGATAAAATAGATCCACTTATACTCTCTATAAAATAAGGACCCAATTAACCATTACAACATCAATTTAATATCAAAATAATTAAAGATACATTAGAATCAATCAAAACTAGAAACATCTCAACATAGTACATTTTATATAAAAATATTATAATGCAAATAAATACATATAGACATGTAAAAGGAAAGAAACTGATCAATTATAATTTTAATGTATAATCTCATATGTAATGCAATTTATTATAATTATAATTTGAATAGGTATAACTTCAAAATCTTTTCACATCCCTTCATTTAAAGTCTATTCACTTTCTTCAATAAATTAAAATATCTGAAAAAACTTTTTACGTCAGAACTTTATGAAGTGAGTATTCAATACTACGTAATTTATGTACATTCAAAAATACCCATAATAATATTTTTGTTATTTCTCAAAAGTTTTCCTTTTACATATGTATATATAGCTTAATTAAATTCTTTATATAAGAATTGATACTATTAATTCTTAATTAATAATATAGTTATTTTTGTCAATAACCATATTATAATGTAAAAAAGAAAACAAACCTATCAAACAGACCGCATACTGATTCTTGATTAAAATTGCATATAATGAAATTTATATACTCCACTACGAAAGCAAAAAAGTTGAAACCCCTAAATTAGAAGCGCCACTTTGTAGACAGTAATATAGTTACACACATACATGTATAACCTAAAAATATCTCGATAAATTTGAAGTTTGAACTCAATCAACTACAACTTGAAAAGTTGGCTTCAACAAGGTGGAAAATGGAAATGTTGAGATTTAATTAACAGTTATTCATTACTATGGGGTAATTAAATGGGTTCTTATTAGTAATTTTAGACCATGAACTCTAATTGCTTGATCAAATTCAACTATTCAAGTACTCCATGTCCGAATGTATAAGAACTACTCCCCCGTCCGCGAATAGGAGTCTCAGTTCACTTTTACCATAAATGTATTAGAGCATCTCCAGTGACGGCCTTCCGGTAGGACGTCCGGTCGGACACGCGGAAGGGCTACCGGGACGTCCGCCGTTGGGGGGTCGAAGGTCGGATACGGACGTCCCGTGAGGACGTCGGGTGTCCTCGGACGTCCCGGCGACGGGCGGGCGGACGTCCGCCACTGTGGCGAGGGTCGGACGTCCCGGTCGGACGTCCGATAATTATTATTTTTTTAAAAAATTCTATGTATTTTCTAAATTCTCTTTTTTTTAATGTTTTATAACTATGTATTTTTGCCCGTTTTTTGGTTTCCCGTAATTTTTCCCGTGTTTTGCTTTCCCGTACTTTTTGTTTATATTAAAATCAAATTATTGTGATTTTTTTTATTGCGGGATGTCCTAGTGGGAAGGGCGATGGGAAGGGCAGATTATGCAGGGGATGTCCTAGTGATGTGGCAATGGGGTGGGATGTCCTAGTGACATGGCAGAAGGTGTTTTTGGGATGTCCTAGTGGATGTCCGAGTGGGACATCCGCCCACTGGAGATACTCTTAGGGTCTCACATTCAACTAACCCATTCCGCTCACATTTAATTTAAAGCTAATATATACAAGTGAGACTCATATTCCATTAACTTTTTTCCACTCACTTTTCTTAACATTTCTTAAAACCCGTGCCGCCAAGGAATGAGACTCCTAATGGCGGACGGAGGGAGTATTTAATTAAATCTCGAACTATCAACTTTTCATAAAAAAATCATACGTTCATTTTCTAGGTCCTGACCTAAGTTATAATTTTGTACACTCCGTTGACATCGAACAATCAGAATTTGTACACCCCCGTTGACATAATTTGTACACCATGTTGACATCAGCCCCCGTTAACAAAATTTGTACACTCCGTTGACATCAGCCCCCCATTGACAGAATTTGTACACTCTGTTGACATCAGCCCCCCCCCCATTGACAGAATTTGTAACAAACTATACAAACTGATGTCAACGGAGTGTACAAATTCTGTCAACGGGGGCTGATATCAACAGGGGCTGATGTCAACGGAGTGTACAAATTCTGTCAACGGGGGGGCTGATGTCAACGGAGTGTACAAATTCTGTCCACGGGGGCTGATGTCAACATGGTGTACAAATTATGTCAACGGGGGTGTACAAATTCTGATTGTTCGATGTCAACGGAGTGTACAGATTTGTAGGAAATGTTGACATTATAAAAATCTCTTATATTAACCGTTGATTAATTTTATATATATATATATATATAAGGATGTGATCATATGATAACCCATATTTATGGTGATAACCTAATAACCTATCATTCTATGGACGAAATATATCATTTTATAAAATAGAATATCATTTTATGGATTAAAAGTATCATTCTATGCATGCTGAAAAAATATCATTTTATAGTGTATAAATATCATTTTTAGTAAAAATGATATTTTTGACCCATAAAATGATATGTTATTAGGTTATCACCATAAATATGGTTATTATTTTAACGCACCCCTATATATATATATAGGGATGTATTCATTTCCTTTTCCTATATTTCCTCCTTTTTCCTTCTTAATATCAGCCATTAGATTAGAGAAATGGACGGTCAAGATCAACATTGGGTAATTAATCCCGTGTTGCATTATTTGTCCTATTTTGTGCATTATGAGGGTACAATAGTAATCTAATAATGGCTGGAAACCGCTACGAATAATGCACCACATGGTCACGAGTAATGCATATAATTGACTATATAATGCACAATATGTGAACTGCAATGCATACGAATAAGATGTACCATGTTATGATGTTTGGACACACGTTTCTTGTTTCCCCTAAGGGTTTAATAAGCTTAGGGGCTAGGGTATAGTACGTAGATACGTATGTAATCTTCACATGGTAACGAGTAATGGATATAATTGACTATATAATGCACAATTTGTGAACTGCAATGCATACGAACAAGATGTGTTGTGTTATGATGTTTGACACACGTTTCTTGTTTCCCCTAAGGGTTTAATAAGCTTAGGGGCTAGGGTATAGTACGTACGCATTAATAACAAATTATAAAACGATACGAATAATTCACCAAATTGTCACAAGTAATGGATGTTATTAACTATATAATGCACAATATGTGAACTGCAATGCATACGAATAAGATGTACCATGTTATGATGTTTGACACACGTTCCTTGTTTCCCCTAAGGGTTTAGTAAGCTTAGGGGCTAGGGTATAGTACGTAGACATTACTAAATGCACGTATGTAATCTTCAATCCGTTGATTAACCCATATACACAATACCTCTAATAATGCATAATATACTGAGATAATGACAATTAACAGCTACATAATGCACTACCTAAACCAAATAATGCACATACGTATATTTCAATAACAACAATTTGTTAGTAATGTCTACGTACTATACCCTAGCCCCTAAGCTTATTAAACCCTTAGGGGAAACAAGAAACGTGTGTCAAACATCATAACATGGTACATCTTATTCGTATGCATTGCAGTTAACATATTGTGCATTATATAGTCAATTATATGCATTAAACATATTGTGCATTATATAGTCAATTATTCGTGACCATGTGGTGCATTATTCGCAGATACCAAAATGTGGTAGTTACTTTTCCGTCAAATGTCAATAATAACCCTGTAATGCATACAACCACCTTCTATAATGCAACACGGAACCAGTTTTATAGAATCAATCTGATCCGTTGATGCCTTAGATCTAACGCGTAATATTAAGAAGGAAAAAGGATCTAAGATGTGAAAAGGAGAATAACGCTCCCCTATATATATATATATATATATAGAGAGAGAGAGAGAGAGAGAGTTGTGATCATATGATAACCCCTAAATATCGTAATAACCCTATAACTAAATCTGGACCACACATATTTCTAATCTTGTGGCTGAGATTCAAAGTTAGATTTACTTCATAAAAAAAAGGCGGAGGGGTAAATATTGTTAGGATCGTCGACTGCAACATTAGTTTGATATTGTCCGCTTTGGGTCAAGCCCGCACGGATTTGTTTTTGGGTCACTCCCAAAAGGCCTCAAACTAATTGGGGTTGGACATGAATTATATACACCTTCCAACTTCCCTCACTCATCCGATGTGGGATGAGTTTGTACCCCAACAAACCTCCCCTCAAACCGAGACCACATCGGGAACGCAGTTGACACGAACATGGGTCGTTCTAGCCCTGGCCCCTGGGTCATCCTGGGCCCGACTCTAACCCGAGTCCTTCAGGGTCCGACCCTAACCGGGGCTCATCCAGGCACAACCCATAGCCACCTGGGCTCTGATACTACTTGTTAGGATCGTCGACTGCAACATTAGTTTGATATTGTCCGCTTTGGGTCAAGCCCGCACGGATTTGTTTTTGGGTCACTCCCAAAAAGCCTCAAACTAATTGGGGTTGGACAGGAATTATATACACCTTCCAACTTCCCTCACTCATCCGATGTGGGATGGGTTTGTACCCCAACAAATATGTCATTTCCCTCATTTAATTTCTGAATTTCGCCAAATATCACGTAAAATGATAAAATGATATATGTTAGGTTTATTGCATAGAATGATAGTTTCACCGGATAGAATGATACTCTACTTCATAAAAAAAGGCGGAGGGGTAAATATGTCATTTCGCTCATTTAATTTCTGAATTTCGCCAAATATCACGTAAAATGATAAAATGATATATGTTAGGTTTATTGCATAGAATGATAGTTTTGCCGGATAGAATGATACTCTGAGTTGATAAAATGATACTCTGAATTTCGCCAAATATCACGTAAAATGATAAAATGATAAAATGATAGGTTTATTGCATAGAATGATAGTTTTGCCGGATAGAATGATACTCTGAGTTGATAAAATGATACTTTTGACTGACTGATAAAATGATAAAATGATAGGTTTATTGCATAGAATGATAGTTTTGCCGGATAGAATGATATTTTGAGTTGATAAAATGATACTCTGAATGATAAAATGATACTCTGAATTTCGCCAAATATCACGTAAAATGATACTCTGAATTTCGCCAAATATCACGTAAAATGATAAAATGATAGGTTTATTGCATAGAATGATAGTTTTGCCGGATAGAATGATACTCTGAGTTGATAAAATGATACTCTTGACTGATAAAATGATACTCTGAATTTCGCCAAATATCACGTAAAATGATAAAATGATAGGTTTATTGCATAGAATGATAGTTTTGCCGGATAGAATGATACTCTGAGTTGATAAAATGATACTCTTGACTGATAAAATGATACTCTGAATTTCACCAAATATCACGTAAAATGATAAAATGATAAAATGATAGGTTTATTGCATAAAATGATAGTTTTGCCGGATAGAATGATACTCTGAGTTGATAGAATGATACTTTTGACTGACTGATAAAATGATAAAATGATAGGTTTATTGCATAGAATGACAGTTTGCCGGATAGAATTATAGTTTTTGCCGAATAGAATGATAGTTTTTGCCGGATAGAATGATAGTTTTTGCCGGATAGAATGATAGTATATGTTAGGTTTACAGCATACAATGATAGTTTTGTCGGATAGAATGATACTCTGAGTTGATAAAATGATACTTTTGACTGATAAAATGATAAAATGATACTCACAACAGATAGAATGATACTTTGAGTTGATAAAATGATACCTTTGTCGGATAGAATGATAGTTTTGTCGGATAGAATGATACTCTAAGTTGATAAAATGATACTTTTGGCTTATAATGATAGTTTCGTCATTTTTTAGGTCGAAGTATCATTTTATCGGCTGCGAAATTAAATGAGCGAAATGACAGTTTTACCCCTCCGTCTTTTTTTATGAAGTAAATCTAAGTTTGAATCTCAACTGCGTGATTTTAAAAATGTGCGGTCCAGATTTAGTTATAGGGTTATTACGATATTTAGGGGTTATCAATATAACGCACCCCTATATATATATATATATATATATATATATATATATATATATAGGGATGTATTCATTTCCTTTTTGCATATTTCCTCATTTTTCCTTCTTGATCTCAGCCCCACGATTTTGTCATCCGACGGTTAGATTGGTGCCACGTGTCATTTAATAATGCATATTTTCAGTTGAATAATGCACACCGACTAATAATGCACCATTATAGTGTAATAATGCATATGTTCAGTTGAATAATGCACAACGACTAATAATGCACCATTATAGTGTAATAATGCAGATCATCTGGACCGTTGATGAATGAGATCTAACGGCCCATATTAAGAAGGATAAAGGATCTAAGGGATGAATAGGAGAATAACGCTCCCCTACATATATATATATATATATATATATATATATATATATATGGTCACCTTATATGCACAACACATCCTTAGTATAGAACTAGAGACTAAATATTGACCATTGGATTAAAATTTTAATGGAAGAGATTAAACTTACAACATCTTTATTCAGTTTTTCATCCCGTTATTTAATTAGTTCAGCCAAGGGTGGCATGTTCATTTTTTAATTTAGTCAAACATGGTAAACAAAAATCACGGAAGTATGAATTAGGGTAAATCAAATTCACACCTTCGTCTTCCCTCTTCCAACTTTCGATGCCCCGGTTTCATCTCTCACTACTTCATTCTCTCTAATCAGGTCGACAATGTAGAGATCTCCGACATCGTTTTGTTTTCACCATCCAATTCTCACCATGGTTGACACGAGGCAGAAGAAAATCAAAGGTATCGATGAAAATTTTACAAACTAAAGTCTTGAATTTTGGTTGTCGATGAGCGGAATCTGCGTTCCAGATCTGGTGGTGGTGAGTGCAGTGATACGTTAATTTAGTAAGCTTCATGTTTTTTTAACTGTATAAGGTGAATTGATTTCAATGTAAGATGAAGTGATTTCCTCTTAAGATGAAGAAATTATATCATATGATGAAGTTATTTATTTTGGATTGTTGAAATTTTTTATTCATTTTAATTGAAATGTTTCCACTTCCTGGGTGAAATTATTACATTAAAAGATAAAGAAATTTGATGATAGGATGAAGAGATTTCATACTATAATTTCGAAATTTGATTCATTTCTCGGATGAAGTTATTTCATTATAAGATGAAGTACAATAATTATAAGATGAAGTGATTGAACGGCGACATTGTAGCAGCGGCGGCGGTGGCACAATACATTGGGGCTGAGTGCGGGTGAATTTCAACCCGGGACTGACCTCGAGATGGTGCCCGAACAACAATGCTGAACCGCGAGTAGGGAGGGCCGAGGCGCGGTGTTGGGAGCTGAGTTATGGGCGGTAACCGACTCGAGGTTAGTCGGAGATGTAATTGCAGGCGTGAAATCAATGGAGATTAAATTGCAGATGGTGAATGTAATTGCAGGTGCTGAATTGCATATATTGAATTGCAGTCGATGGTGATGTAATTGCAGGCACTGAATTAAAGACATGGTGTGCGTTAATTGCAGCCGCAGAATGGAAACGTGTTCATCTACTTGCAGGGCGTGAATTGGTGATGGAGATGTAATTGAAGGTGTGAGCGATGGTGTGGAATGCAAAATTCAGTTCCAAATAATCGTAAATCACAATAATGTTATCCAATTTCCTTAATTAACTTAGCATGAATTATGGAAAAGCAATAACCGTATGAATTATGAATTTCCATTACAACCCTTTTGTAATATTAATTGAATAAACAAATGAGATAAAATTGATAATGAATTAACCGTTAGATTAGAATAAAGGGTAGATGAGATTTGTTCTTTAGTTCGGTCTTTAAAATTAGTTCGACATTGAATACAATCATATTATATATATATATAATTTTCATATAAGACTTTCATTTATTTTTCTTCTCATTTTTCTTCTACTGTTTATAATTGTGCCAATCCTATTTTATAAATTTATTTTGATGTAATTGTAAATATAAGTCAAATAAATTACAATAACAATTCACTACAATCATTTGGATCTGAATTATATTTGTGAATACAATTATAATAAATAATAAGAGTATTTATCTATCTTATAAGGAAGTGTTAAAAAATGTTTTAAATTTATTTTGAAGTAATTGTAAATATAAGTCAAATTACAATTACAATACACTACGGGGGTGTTCGGTTGGCAAGATTAAATCTCATGATTAAATATGTATCATGTTTGGTTCATAAGATTGAACCCTTCAACTTAATCCTAGATGGATAGTCTCATTATAATTAGTCATAGCCTCCCCCTCCAACTAAAATAATCCCACAACTTAATCCTACAATTATTGTAATTTGAATTATATTTGTGATTACAATTATAATACATTACAATTACTAATACATTATATAAATAATACTGTAATTTTAGGTGCATGCTGATATGTACTCGACATGTTTACGATTAAGTGTCTTAATTTTTATTTTCGTCCGTTCACATTTACTTGTCTAATTAATTTTATGTGCACACCAAATCTCAAACGAATCAAGAAAAAGAATATCAAGAATAATGCAATCAGTTAATTAACAAGAAAACTAAAACAATGTTTAATTAAAATTATTTTTTAAAGATTGATATCTGTAATCTCGTATAGTACAACTCGGTCCTACATGCATCTAATATGAAATCACGATTGTCAAAATGGATATCGGGTGTTGGATATCCGATACCCGAAACCCAAAAAGTCGGGTATCGGGTACGAGATTAGGTATTGCAATTTTTGAAATTTAATTTTTCAATAAAAATCTGAAAAAGATTAATATATCCGGTTTACAACCTAAATTCATTCATCTTAATCATTATGAGTAGCATCGAAGGTGGGGAATTTAGTTGGGTGATGCATGTAATGCATTTAATTTTCTTGATTACTTAAGGTCTAAGGAATAAGGCCATGTTCATGTATTTACTATCATCACCCAAAACATAAATTAAAAGGGTAGTGATAAATTAATAAAAATTGTATATACAATTTCGGACATTTTAGGTATTTTACATATAACATAAAGTTATAATTATTAATTAATATCTTGTATTACAGAATTACCCTTCTTTGATCATTTAGAAAAGATTGATTAAGTTTTCCACAATCAGCAGTTAGATACATTTAGGAAATGATTGACTGAATCTTCCGTAATCAATTGCATAATTTATAATCAATTCAGTTGAATCAATTTTTAATCAACAAGGTAAATAATAGTAATATACAACAATAGTGGCACAATTTCTTCTCCCGTTAACTAGAAAGAGGATATTTCTTCATTCCTATTTCAAAATTTAAACTTTCCCCATACAAGCTAAATTGTGTAGATAATATACATTATTCTCAATATTTAAACTCTACCCAACAAACTAAATTCTGTAAATTATGTAGATAATATACATTAGTTGCATAACTTCTTCTTACATAATTTACACTATATTTAAACTCTCCCATACAAACTAAATTATCTTTCGCACTAATTATTTTATTATTAAATGATCTTTACATTTATAAGTTAGAAAAACGACTACATACATATATAATTAATTTCTTAGTATTATCCTCCAACGAAATACAAAATAATAATAGCCATTCACATCCAATTATTTTAAAATTCTAATAATAAAAACGACTCTATGTGTATATTAATTTCTTAGTGTCATCATCATCCAAAGAAATAATTACGGTAGTTCGCATTCAATTATTTTATTATTAAATAATCTTTAAAATTCTAAGTTATAAAAACGACATATGTATGTATAATAATTTCTTAGTGTTGTCATCCAAAGAAATAATTATAGTCCTTCACATCAAATTATTTCATTATTAAATCATTTTTATATTTCTAAATTATAAGAATGACTACATGTGTATGTAATTAAAATCTTAGTGTTATCATCCAACTAAATAATCGTAGTCTACACGCATATGTAATTAATTTTAATATTGTCGTCCAACTAAATACAAAATAATAATAGTCATTCGCATCCAATTATTTCATTATTAAATCATATTTAAATTTCTAAGTTATAAAATGTCTGCATGTGTATATAATTAAATTCTTAGTGTTATTATCCAACTAAATAATTGTAGTCATTTGCATTCAATTATTTTGTTAATAATTAATCATTATAAGTAGAAAAACGACTACATGTGGATATAATAATTTCTTAGTGTTGTCATTCAAAGAAATAATTATAGTTATTCACTCCAATTATTTTACTACTGTTTAAATAATTCTTAAAATTCAAAGTTATAAATATGACTACACGCATAAATAATATAGTAATTTCTTAGTGTTATCATCCGACTAAAAAATTGTAGTCAAAATGATTACATACAATTATAAGTTATAAAAATGATTATAAAATAATAATAGTCATTCACATACAATTATAATTATAGTTATTCACTCCAATTATTTTACTATTGTATCATCCAACGATAATAGTCATTCGTATCCTATTATTTTATTATTAAATCATCTTTAAAATTTTAGTGTTGTAAAAATACTATCTGTATATAATTAAATTTTTAGTGTTATCATCCAACTATATAATCATAGTAGTTTGCATCTGATAAGACCTATTTCATGCATCGGTTTAGGGGTAAAATATATGCTACTTGATCAGTTTATCGCGCAAAGCAAGTGTTAATTGTGCAAGAATGCCGCTTGACCAAGGCAACAAGGCCAAACTGATCAAGTTGGTACAAAAGGCGAAAAGGCCAAAAATTGGGTGAAATGATCAAGGGGGTGATCAAGCAGTTAGGCGGGGACCACTGCGTTCTAGAAGAAGGACACGTGAGGCTAATGAGCTGGATGATGATCATCATTCTGTTATCAAGGACGACGTTCTAGAAGGGGACACGTGCTGAAACGCAAGACGCAAGGACAGAGCTGAGTCATCATTCTGTTATTGAGGAGCGACGTCATTCTAGAAGGAAGGCATGTATCAATCGATGAGACGCTCGATCACAGCGTGAGCGAATATCCTCTTCCGAGATCGTTATCCAGCTGGAGGTCATTGCGGCGAGCTTATAAATAGAGGATGTGCCACCATAATTAAAAAATCTTCTTTTTAGCATCTCCTTTTCAGTTTCTTCTTTTATTTTCCTTTTTTCCGTTCTAGTTCAGTTTTGAGTTTAGTTTCCAGTTCCGAAGGTAGCTTAGTTAAAAAAATAGTTAGAGAGAGAGCGACCGAAGGGAGCGCGATAGAATACTCAATATTTGTTCGGCACCGTCCCAAGTTTCCAACCGAGAGCTCCTCGGCCTTACTCGCTTTCTTACTTTCTAAAATTGTTAGCTTAGTTTAAATTCAGTGTTGTTCCGTAGTTCAAGTTTTGATCTTTTTGTATTCCGCATGTTCACCGCACTGTTATGAGCTATAAAAATCGGAGTTGTTTTGTTTTCGTCATCCTGTTTACTGTTCCAGTTCAGTTTCGCTTTTTAGTCCTTGATTTAGTGTTTAATCATGATGAATGGCAGAGTGTTTGTGTTTCTCGTAGCATGCCTAGGTAGTTAAGCTCTTATTTCCGCCTGTCGCTTACTTGATCCATTAATTGTGTCAGCATGATAAATAGCTTGATCAAGTAGTTAGTTTACATTCTGCCTAGCATAAATACAGTAGCGTAAAAACTCCCAACTTAAAGCGTGGCAGCAGCCGAACCCTGTTCACTACTCACACACTCGATACACCGGTTTCTCTGTGGGATCGACCCCGTTCTTGCCGCTTTACTGTTAAAGTAGTGCGAGTTTGAGAGTTATAAATTATATTGGTGGTGAGCGAGAACGAGAACGCCTTGATCAAGTGGCAACGACATTTGCTAACTGATCCACCCGATCAAGTGTCTATTTTTGTTTTTTTTCCCCATAAATTTATGTAAAAAATCAATTTAAAATTATTAAATAATAATATTTATATTCAATTTTAGAATTATTTGAGTGTCATCTAAGAATAAGAAATACTTGCAGCCTGATATAATTCCACCAAAAAATAAGAACGAACATGAAAGTGGATGATAAAAATGGCCAAGCCTAAGCAAACTATCTGATGCAGCACCAATGCCATATTTTTGTTTTAGTGATCTTCCATATTTTCACATTTTCATCAATGTAATTTAATAGTGATTTAACCTTACTAATATAACAAAAGGGTAGTTAGGTAAAGAAATAATAGCTAATAAAATAACCGGTTTAAATAAAAGCCGGTTTAAAATTTAAGGGCATTTTATTACAATTTTTTTCAATTTATCTTTACTCAAGTTAAAAATGCAATCATCACTATTTGGTTGATGTTTTGCTGGTTGGTTATGTGATTATGTTTGAAATACCATATCAAACATATAAAATCAATAACTATGTTCATTGTGAGACTAACTACATTAAAAAAATTGATTTTTTTTTTGGTTGTAAACGATATTCAAACTCATGATTTTGCATTCGTCTTGCTCGCCTCAAACTCATCATTAACACACATGTATGGCTTAAAAAAATATCGATGAATTTTAAGTTTGAACTCAATCTACTACAACTTGAAAAGCTGGCTTGCAACAATGTGGAAAATGGAAATGTTGAGATTTAATTAACAGTTATTCATTACTATTGGGTAGTTAAATTGGTTCATATTAGTACTCCCTCCGTTCTCTCATAGTTGAGACGCAACTTTTCGGCACGAAGTTAGAGATGTTGAGTGTTTTAAATAAATAGATAAAAAAGTAAGAAGGAGAAAAATGTAGAGATAATAAAGTAGAAAGTGAATAAAGTAAGAGATAAAGTAAGAAAGAGTAAATTAAGAGAGATGAAAAGTAACTATATACAAAAATGACTCAACTATGAGGGAATTTTTCAAAATGAAAAAAATGACTCAACTATGTATGAGGGATCTGAGGGAGTAAATCTTAGACCCTGAGGCCTGAACTCTAATTGTTTGATCAAATTCAACTATTCAAGTATGTCCGAATTTATAAGAAATAGTACTCCTATTTAAGTAAATCCCAAACTATCAACTTTTCATAAAAAATCCTACGACCATTTTTTAGATCCTGAAATTTTAACCAAAGTTATAATTTTGTATATAAAAAAAAGACATCATTTTCCCATGTCATTAAAAAAAGAAAATTATACTACTAAATCATACAGTTGCATTAGTAAGAGCTATATATGTCACTATTTTGGGGGCCAAAATATGGACACATGATATTTTTGATACAAAAGCAATCATTTATAGCTTCATTAGATACTATTTCTCACGGTCATGGATATTTTTAAGTGATACTACTTAGCTTAATTAAATCGTTAGAAATGATGCAACATCTATCTGATTATGCAATCAAAATTTTTAGTGAGCACATGAAGCGGTCTAAGTTTTGCCTCTTTAGAGCATCCACAACCGTGCTCTTGCCAGCGGCACGGTTGTGGGCCCGGGCGGTACTATTCATGTCTGCTCTCTGGCAAGAGCACAACACCCACAACTGTGCTCTTCCGCAAGGACGAACACAATTAATTTAATATTCAATTAAACATAAACATTTCCATAATACTAAAATTCATTAAAAAATCACAATAAATATTACAAAATACAAATAAAATAAAAAGACATAATTAAAATCCTAAAAATTACATAATTAAAATACTAAAAATTAAAAATTACATAATTATTGGCTAATATTACCCGAGGAAGACTACTCATCCGGCGGCAACAACCCCAATTGTTTTTGGAGACCCACTATCATGCCCTCGTGCGTTTGAAGTTGCGTGGGGGTCACAGTTGACCTATCGGCCATATTGAGTTGGGCCAAAAGGGCCCACAACGAGTTGTTCGGGGGTGGAGGTGGAACATAGGATGCGGGTTCGGGGGCGGGGGCCGATGGAGTCGCGGAGCGCCGGCGCTCGGCCGCCGCCTTCTTCCTTCCTTGCGGTCGGTGTTGGGAACCGCTTGGTCCGGTGCCGGGGCTACCCAAGTTAGCTCCGGCGAGTTGGCTAGCCACTTCTTCGGAGCCGGAGTCGGATAGGGATATCGACCTTGACCGTTTGGAGGAGACGCTAGAGGAGGATGTTACGCCTCCCAGATACCTCGGGTGGAACCGCGTTTCCTGCCAAACGTTGAGGTACTTGAACGACTTACCGTTCATGGATTGGTATGTGCTTAGCGCCGCAGTGATGATGTCGACCTCGCTTCGGCCGCTCCCGGCATTCCGCGACTCCTGGAGGAAATAGCCATTGAACTTGCCAATTTCGTCGTTGGCTCGGCCGATGCAGTTGCGCACCATACTCTCGTTGCGCTCGATCGTTCCCGGCGGCCGGTTTGCATTGTACCGGCGAGATACGCGCCACCAAAAGTGATCGCCCGATTGGTTCGTGCCAACCGCCGCATCTTCGGAGATTTCGAAGTACGCCTTGAACAATTTATCCATCTCCGCCGGCGTGTACGGTGTGCGGACACCGCTGCCGCGAGTAGGAGCTTGCGGAGGTTGGGAGGGGGCGGTCGGCCTAGGCTCCGGTGTCCACCCGTATCGTCCTTCGGAGGCACCTTGGTCGTCGATTGGGTATGGACGGTAGCCACCCGGAACGGCCGAATCTTGGGTTTGAGGAGGGGCCGAATATTCCGTTTCCGGACTAGGAAACAGTTGTGAACCTAACCATTCGGGGTTCCAACCGTGGGAGCCCGTAGGGTTATCGCCTTGGCCGGACATAGTGATGTTGTATGGTATGAGAGAATGAAGATGAAAATGGATATGAGAGATTGAAGATGAGAATGGAGATGAGAGAATGATGATGAGAATTGTGTAGTTTGATGTGAATTTTTGGGAGTGAAATTGGGGGTATTTATAGATGAAAGTG
Source organism: Salvia splendens (assembly GCF_004379255.2). NCBI lineage: Eukaryota > Viridiplantae > Streptophyta > Magnoliopsida > Lamiales > Lamiaceae > Salvia > Salvia splendens. Next base: position 9,021,436 of record NC_056047.1, on the reverse strand, counting down.
TGTATTTTTGGGGTAAAAAAAATTAAAAAAAAAATTAAAAAGTGGGAAAAAACGGTTATAAACGGATATAATTTTTTTGGGAAGTGAATTTTTTTTTTATTTTTTATCGATTTTTTTTAATTAAAAACCGATTTTTTTTTAAAAAAAAATTATTTAAACCCAACGGCTATGCCTTTGACGAATGAGGGCGCGCCACGTCAGCTGCTCGCTGGCACGGTGCGAGCGCAGCGGCGGCGGGTGGCGTCCGTGCCAGCGGCGCGGACAGCGGTGGCGAGCAGCGCCACCGTTGCGGATGCTCTTAAGAAAATAAGGCTTCTTTCTCTGGACATCAAACTAGAAAATCAAAATCAACACGATGAAAGAAAATCAACACCTCAGAAATGGCATGTTTGCAAGACATCCATCTTCTTCTCCAAATCACCACTCAACTGAAAGTTTACCCATCTTTTTCCTTCTCAATTCAATCTGATTCAGACAACCATATATGATGGAGTATATCATCAACTTTCATAAAGAACGAAACGACAAAACTAGAACAAGATCATTTTTCTTCGCTATTTTTTACCTTTCGGGTCCTAGCTAGCAATCTCACTGCTGATTCCAAGTCCTGGAAACTGATGCATGATTGACCAAACACACAAGTTTACAAGCATATCAGAAGAGCACACTAGTACAGTCACAACAGCACTTAACAAATTTGATTGGCGAAAACGATTTTTAGGCACATGAGAAGCGAAAGGTTTAAACAAAAGGGTGACATGAGCAAATCAAGTGCAAAAACAACGTATAGCTTGAAAACCCCTGCTTTGTATTCTGGATCTGCACGAATTTTGATGATGCCTTCAACCTGGTTGTCAAGTTTGCACAAAAGTTAAGAGACGATATATATTTAACGGGAGAGAGACGGGCAATGCAATGAATCAATAGCAAAATCAAACAGCTTAAATCCATAACGAAAGCAATCTGAATCGAACACTAAATACAGATATTGAACGAGCTTACTTAAACTACGCTCAGCTTCCATTGAACTATTCACAAAATAACACAATCCAACTGTAATTGAAAAGTCTAACCACAAAATACAAAACACCAATTTCACTTAGTTTTCATGATCATGAAAAAAATGCTAAACAAATCTATCATTCATCCAAAATACTTGACTGTTATGATGTACTACCTCTGTTTGGGCAGCTTGCAGACTTTCTGCAGTAGTGATCCAACAAGGCCTGCACAAGAAAGTGTTGTCAAGTGTCAAGTGATGAGAGGAGCAAGTCACCTTTTTTTATCAACACAATACGAAACATCATACTACCTTTGATATGGATTCAAATGGGATTGCCATCAACCTTGATTACGAAATCGGGATGGTTGAGCAACTCCGAATCAATACTTAGTTTCGGACAATTGCTAATCGTGAAAAAATGAAATTTAATGAGGGGCTTTAGTGCATCCACAGAGTGCAGACGCCTAAGCTTTGTGCAGCCATCTAGATGTAAAGAAAGTAGAAATGAGAGTTTGTCAAACCATTGCGGCAATTCTTCTATCCCTATATTTTCTAATCTTAAATCCCGAAGAGAAGTGAGATGTTGAATTGATTGAGGCAGACACTCCCAACTTTCCACCCCTATCAATGTTAACTGCTTAAGTGAATTGCAACACCCTTCTAATATGCCATTCACAGTGTCATTAATGGCAACACTACTCCCGTTTGACCACTCCACACTCACATCTAGTGTTAAATACTTCAAGCTACCTAAATCCCAACTCTCAACACTTCCCGCAGACATCAATTTAGGAACACCTGTGATTGCCAATCTTCTGAGATGAGTAAATGACCTAGCGAGGCAGTCAATTAGCATTGGTAGATTCTGTACACTCCTTAATTTTCCCAGTCCAACAGACTGAATTGTAGGGGCCCACAACTCTAGCATTTGACTTGGTAATTCCATCAGTTCTCCGCAACCTACAATGCTCAGATGAAAGAGGGTTCCTTCCTCTCCGCATCTTGGATTCCCAATCGACTTCAGATTTGTACAGTTTTCTATAGTCAACGCCATCAGAGAATTGAGGTTCTCCAGCCCATCTAATGATTTCAAACTCTTTAATTCCCTTATACTGAGCTTCCCTAAATTTGGCAAGTGGCCGAATGTTATTTCCTCACAATCTGAGCACCAATGGAGAAATATCTCAACCAAGTTATGAAGTGGTGGTAAGCAAGAGCCTCGAGGTTCACCCAGCAACCATGTTTGAAACCTTTTGCCTTTTGTATCCTTGAATGATCAACCTCTTCAGATTTGCATGAGGTCTGAGACCTTCCAACACACTCTCATCATTTCTGTCACCCGAACAATTCTCTCCCCATTGAAACTGCATTTCAGACAAGTGTTGCTTCTGAAACAAATTGGCTTTCAGGGCCTCTTCCTTGTCACGCACCATCTCAAGATTGAATAGTTAGTTTTCCTTTGAGATTTCTCAAAGTTCCAAGTTCTTCAATATAATAGCCCTTCTCTTTGCCCACTGAGAAGTAAGGCAGTGCTTGGAGATTAGTTAATCTCCCAATTTCCCCAGGCAACTCTACACCATACCCAAAATAAAGATGCCTCAAGTTAACCAACTTCTTCAACGTGTTTGGCAGTGTCTTCCCAGATGATGCTCTTACCATTCGCAAGTAATTGTTTGAATCATCAGCATACAACTCCGGCGTGTCTTTAGTAGATGCTCTTAACGTTTGCAAGAGACTGAGTTCACCAATCCGCTCCGGCACGTCTTTAATCGATGAATTTGAAAGATCAAGATTTCTCAAATGTATACACTCCCTAATTGAATTGGGCAACTGATGCTCTTCAATTTCACCAATAGTTAGATTATGCAGAGATTGGAAATCTGAAAACATAATACCAGAAGTTTTACCTTTCAAGAATAATGTAAGCAAATGCTTTGCCACCTCTTTTGGAATATGACTTAATTCTTCTTCGAGAAACATGCATCGAGCTGGGGTCCTGCTATCTGTACTATTAAACAATACAGACGATGCAAGATCATGCACAAGATCATGCATCTCATAACAAAGACCTCCATAGAAACTGTTGTATGAAACTTCCAACAAGGAGTTTTGTAGAAGAACATTAAGAAATATGTTTCCCACAGACTCCATATCTTCTCCTTGGCTTGGTTGAAGTAACTCCTCTCCCATCCATAGTTCAATCAACTTTATCTTATTGAATCCATAACCTTTGGGGAAATTCGAACAATACGCGAAACACTTTTTGAGTGATGGTGAAGACATATAATCAAAGCTCAATTTTAGTATCTTTCTGATATTTTCACCACCCTCGCAGTTTGAAAGGCCTTTTTCATTGATCAAATGCCACTCTTCTACGGACTTATGGCACAGCACGCCCCCAACTACATTGGCGGCTAAAGGAAAACCCTGACATTTTCTCACAATCTCTTTTCCAATTGTCTCAAATTCTGGTGGAACTTGTCCATTTCCATCAAAAGCTTTTCCTTTGATTATGTACCAGCAATCATCATCTGATAAGCCATTTACCTTATGAAAATGAAATGGTTTGACAGTTGAAGCAACCTTTTCATCTCTTGTAGTGATGATAATTGCATTTCCCTTAACAGATGTAACTCCTGACATGGAGTTCATAAAGCCTTCCCATTCCCTAACATCTTCATTCCAGACGTCGTCAAGAACAAGAAGATAATTTTGAGCATTGAGCGCTGCTTGAAGCGGCGGTATCTGAAGGGGTTAGTGTTGAAAGGATTTTCTGGAAAAGACTAATTGGGTCAAAAGTTTGAGAAACATGGACCCAAATAAGTGATGGGAATCGAGCCCCTACCCTTGGATCACTAAAGACTTCCCTAGCCAAGGTAGTTTTTTCCCCATACCCGCCATTCCCAACAGAGCAAGGATGGAGAAAGTCGGTTCCTCTTCCTGTGGGTGGGTCTGGGTGAGCATGTCAACTAGATGAGGCACATCATTTGTTCTTCCAATAAAGAATCTATCATGACTGAACGAATCAGTCTCATAGCAAGTAGAAACAGCAACAACATCAGGTGCATTCACAATCATGCTTTGAAGGCCAAGATCTGTTGCCCTTTTGTACTTGGACTCAAAATTCTCATTAATTCGTTTGATGGTATGAGCCATCTAATAGCGATGTGAAATGCGACTACAAGATGGCAAGCATGATAGTACCTTGGGATTAGGTGTCTCCAATTTGTTGATTTTTTTGAGGAGACGGTGAAACTGGAATTCATCCAAGACATTGTCGGCCTCGTAAGCCACATCCTCCAGCTCCCTCAGCCAGATCTTGACAGCTTGGCTGGTGGATTTCTTCTCGGCATCACCCAGGTAGGCTCTAATCATCTCCAGAGTCTCCTGCAGCTTTCGGGCATCTCCATTGAGACCTCGAAACAGAGAGTACTCTTCCCTAACAACGTTGATCAGCTTTTGGACAATAACTTCGACGCCAGCTGAAGACACTGCTTCCATGGTTGAGAAAATGCTTGATTGAGAGTTTGGGTGATGAAGATGAAGAATGCTTGTAAATTGTGAATTGCAATTGTATCCAAGTCATTCACCCAACCACTACTCTCATTTTTAGTAGTGTTACAGTCCGTCTTGCTCCACATCCTCATACCCATTCTTCCATTCAAAACCGGCAAACATTCGTCTATATATGCTAGCCAGTGTTTTAATTAATGTTCAAGTGTTTTAATTAATTAATACTCCCGTGACTCGTCAATGATTTGGGACCAATGGTACTTTAATTTCAAATAATTAATTCTCACCACCGCACACTGAATTAAGCCGTTTCACGACCAATTTGTTGTTCGGCTTGTCTCTTTGGATAATTTTTATTTATTTATTTTCTGTCCTCTTTGATTTCTCATTTTAATAGTGTACGCAATGGATGTAGATAGATTTTATGATTCTTCTGAGGATGTATAATCCCCTATCACTACTGATTTTATCTTGAACCATGGCATGGGAATTGTGTATTCTGTTATTGTTATGTGTTCTGTTTCCTCCTCTATGCTCATTATGTATCGTGTTTATTCACACAGAATACCATCATTGTATTGTATTGTACACCACTCTTAGGTAATTGTTTTGCTCTCTCTAGGAAAAGTAGCTATAGATTTTGCTGAAGGTACCAACATTGATTTTTATCAGTTTTAAAGAGTGATGCTTGAAAGTGCAATTTTTTAGTACTATCTTGTAAAATGAAGATTTATGATTTCAATCATTGTGAGAACATGTTTGTTGCTTTGTGGCATTAAGATATAAGTGAAGTGTGTTACAGGGCAATGTTGTTGCATTTCCAGCACCGAACACTCCATGACTCGAGTCGACATAGCCCCCAGTGGCCTCCACACACGCACCCACTGCCCACAGGGGAAGCTACTCGTGGGACGGGGCTGATGTTTGTGATCCCAAGAGGGCCAGTGCATTTTCAGATGAATATTGGAGAGGATAAGCCATTGATTTTCACTGCCTGGTGCTGGTGCTGGTGTTGTTATTATCCCTGTGAATCTCTTTGGCTCAAGGCCTCCAAGTTGTGTTTAATAACACCAAGTATTAGAATGTCGACTACGTGGTGCGATTTAATTTTGTTGGGAACGAGACAACATAATTAAAGTTTTCCGTGAACTTTAATTAATAAAAGTTGGAACGCAAGATATAAAATAATACGTTTGGGCATCTTAAATAATAAAGGAGTCCAATGTTTGTTCACAATTGGCTTTGGGCCTTTGAACTAAAACAAATAAATAAATAAGTGGGAGATGCTTAATCCTTCTTGAGCCCAATCTCTTCCATTCTTATTCACGTAAAAGGATTTGCTCTTTTCTTCTGTAAAATTACTTCTGCAAAAATCGGTGCAGCTTTCTTTTCCAATTCCTTACCGTTTAATTGCAGCTACTTATTGCCCCTTAATACCCAATTATGGGTATTAATCCCAATTAATTGCCCTGTTTATTCTCCCTCAAATTCACGGTGATTACCTTTAACCCTATCACAACCACCATTTCCAAATTTCTAGCTAAGCAATTGAGAGAGAGAGAGAGGAAGAGCCGAGAGAGGGAGAGAATAGAGGAGCTGTTGGTTTTTAAGTTTCTACCACCACAACTCACGGTAATACCCATTCTTTTCCCTTTGATTTCCAATTATTGATCTCAACCAACAACTCATCGAGGAGCTGCCAAATTTCTCATTCAACTTTCTTTTCAAATCATAGGACCGTCCATTTCAACCCATTCACAAGTTTTTCTACAGAAGGTATACTTTGATGCTCCTCACTTCCATCCTCCACTCACAAACATACATACCACTCATTGTGTAGAATACTCAATCTGCCAAACTCACTCCCACACGAAAGGCTAAATCAATAACACAATCGAGCAATCAACAATTGAATCACCCCTTGTTTGCAATAATTCAATCAATTGAGAACACCAATATGCGAATACACACCTCTGCAATTAATCGAAAACAGCGAAAGAACATAACAGAATGTGAAGAACTTATCTTATCGGGGCTGTTCGGGTTGGATTCGGGGCTTCCGAACAGTGAATCGGGGCTTTCCGAGCGATAACTGAGCAGCAGCGAAGGCGGACGGTGACCACCCCTCTCGCTGCAGCGGCGATTTCCGCTAAGAAGACAGAAGCGGCGGTGGCTGGCGAGGGCTGACCCGGTGAGCTGGGACAGCAGCGACGTCGTGGAGTCGTGAAGAGGAAGGCGACGGAGTTAGGGTTGCCGATCTCTTGGAGAATTTGTGAAGAAGGAGAGTGAGGGAGGCGGAAATACCGAGAGGGAGAAGGGAGTAAATTTTTGGTGGACTCAGTTTTTTTTTCTCTTGACTTTTAAGTTGGGCCTTTCCTAATATTTTGATTTGGGCTCAAATTTTAAATGGGGATATAAGGTGGGCTATGATTTTAATTAGCTTGGACCGAAAATAAATAAATCTTTGGGCTGGTCATTTATGTAATCGTTGGAATTACTTGATTAATTTTCAGAATAATTCAAATGACGAATAAGTTTATCTCAAGTCCGAAATAATTAATTCAGGGGAAAGTAATTGGTAAAATTGAGTTACGCGCTTAATTAAATCTTGGGATTAAATCCTATATCGTGGAGGAAAAATATGAGGAGTCAACGAAAGAGTTGTGGGCGCAAGTGGCCGACCGGCGTCGCACACAACGCCTTGGGCGGCCGCCGAATAATTGAAAATACGCTAACAATAATATAGATTAGTTGACACAAATATTTGGGACCAAGGGTACTTTAATTTCAAAGAGTGCATTCTTTTTTCTTTTTTTTTTTACTTTGGACACAAATGTTACTTCAACTTCAACGTTAGTAGAAATGAGATTTTAAGCTCTACGTGTACAGATATAAATTTACTATTGCTCCGTTTCAAAACGTGGAATTCGGACCGTTGAATTGGAAATGGGAATATTCACTCCGTTGTTTGGTATTCTAAAAATATACAGTACTATAGTAGGAAATTAGAATTGACTTATTTTTCAATTTTACATTAATTCCAGTATTAAATAAAAAGATGGTAATTTCACAACTTTCAATTCCCGGTTCCGAAGATAAATTTGCGGATCTTATGCGGGTCAAAACATAAATCGGGTCATAATCTCAAATCGGGTCCTAAATATTGGGTCAGCTGATTAGTTTAATGTTTGGCTGAAGAATGGGGACACTTCTGGGATGGAGAAATTAAATGGAGTAGTAAAAGATTGAGACCCATTTATTTTATTCTGGACAAGAAATAATTAAGACTTGAGCCTCGGAGCTTAACTAATTAATTCGCGAAATAAATATCTAAATCCGAGGACATAAATATTTCTAAGTGGGAGACGCGAAGGGCCGATCGGTGTCGACCGTGACACCTTGGGCGGCCTCGAGAAAATTGAAGGAAAGAAAAGAAAAAGGGAGATGCAAGTATATAGTAAATGAGACATGTTTATTCTAATTAACACATTTTCTGAAATAGAAACATAATTATTTCTACTTTACCGTATTTCTTACTTTATTCCTTATCTACTCAACTTATAAAATAAAAACGTATAAAATCTTGTGCCGAATAAGAAATGATTCACTTAAAGTGAGAAGGGAGAAGTACATTGTGAATAATGAAATTAATTTTTATTTTTTGCTAAATTATTTAGAATTTGTATTCATTAAGTGAAAATCATATAGTTAGATATAATTAAGCTGTGCTCTAAATAACCATTTAAGACCAAATATGAAACTGCTCAAAGCCCAATTTACTATTTCCAATCATCTTTCCTCTTCTGCCGTTGCCTTGTTAAACCTCTTCTTTCTCCGTCCACCTCAAAACCTCTTTCTCACACACACATTTGCGTGAGTTAATGGGAGCTGAAGGTGGAGAAATGTCAGTGGAAGTGGAGAGAGCGTTCATAGGAGCAGGATGAAACAGACTAGTTCACAACGTTTCGTGGGGGGCCTGTGATTTGATTTCCTTTGGTGCCCAAAACGCCGTTGCCATATTTTGCCCCAAGGTTTTTGCTGCAATTTTGCCCTACTGTTTCATTTTGCAAGTTGATTGACTATTGCTAGTGTCAACTAACAATGTTTTCCTTTCGATAGACTGCGCAAATTTTGACAACGCTTCCGGGCCACAAAGCTTATATTTTGCTTTGTATTGGTATTATATTCAATTGGAATGCTTATATTTATCATTCTACTGTGGACTGTGGTACAGTTGTGATAGTCAAATATCAACTGATGTGGATAGTAGTGGAAGTTAGTATGGTGCAATTAATCATCTGCTATTTGATTTCTCATAATTATTTATTTGAATATCTCAGGTGAATGCAAATTGTGTTGCTTGCATTCCATTGTTGCTGGTAGAAAACCTATGGTTGCTCTTGTCTGGAAACAGTGGGCACCTAGCTCTCGCCATGGGTGGTTTGGATAACAAAATTCACATCTACAGTGGTGAGAGATCGGGAAAAGTGTGTATCATCTAATGCATTATCTTAGTTAATGTTCCTGCTCTAGTATGCACTTTTCTTTTGCTAAAATGAATGTATTGTGTTTACCTGTTTCCAGTTTGTCCGTGCCTGTGAACTGAAAGGGCATAATGACTGGATTCGTTGTCTGGATTTCTCATTACCTTTATATGCAAATGGTGAACCATCAATTCTTCTTGTGAGTTCATCTCAAGACAAAGGGATACGTATATGGAAGATGGCTGTACAAAATAACCATGCTGACAGCACGAAATGGTTCTTCCTCACTCCACACTGCTCCGTTTCTCTGTGTTCAAATTTTTTAATCTCTTCCATGTTTATAGGCTTACACCACAACCAGATTTACTAATACTGTAAAAAACTAATTTATTTCACATAAAACTGCTGGCACCGGGTGATTTTTTTCTTCCTCCGAGCGATGTCGGAAGCCGACGGAGGGGGCGATCATGGAAAATTTATGTCCGGATACGTGGTAAATGGTCGCCGGGGAGGGGCGGTCACCCACTCCTGGATCCGCCACTGTTTGGATGTATTCGAAATCGAATGCTAGTACTAGCTAGTAGCCATGCATCATGTATTCTACTCCCTCCGTTCTATAGTAATAGTGTCATTTTGCCATTTTGATACGTTTAATAGTAATAGAGTCATTTCCCTTTTTAGTAAACGCCAACACATTTTTTCACACCTACTCTACTCTCTTACTTTTTTCTCTCTTTATCTCTCTACCTTTTTCATTTTCCACTTTATTCTCCATTTCTTTAACTCACCTAACACAATTTTTCTTAATTTATGTACCAAAAAGAAACGTCTTCATTATTATGAAACGGGGGGAGTATTGTTTACGTGATCTTAACAATCTTTTTCTAAAACAGTCCAAGTGGCATCATTATTAATTACTAATCTGTTTTGCTTTTTGAGAAATAAAAATCATACATACATCATATCGCATATCTTAAGCAATATTCATTGAACTAACACACTAGCTACATATATGTTGTGTTACACAGCCGACACTATCATTGATCAAAAGTAGCGTCTCGGTATTCAACAATCCCAGATTTTGTCTTACTAATTAAGAGGCTTTCCTCAAAACAGTAGTTAAAAAAAGCTAGTAGTATATCTTTATTACATGAGAGGGCAAAGTCTAAGAAGAAAATATTATAGTCTATCCACCTTGAATATATGCATTTCTCAAAAGATTGCTCAATAACAAATCCTATATCTTAATTGGTGATTCCTCATGCAGATACAATCATATATGCTGACTCGACGACCAACTTGCCATATAATCCGCAACCGAATCAATAACTAGAGGTTCTATTTTGACTGATTATTAATGATTTATCTCGATTAAGTTCTAAAAATATTAAAACGTAAAAAGAAAATATGAGATTAAAAATAGACGTTAGAAATTCTTTATGAAGTTGAACTTATCTAATAGGAGAATTTCAGCCTCGATATGTACTACAATTCACTTTGGACCATCAAAGCATTACATCAATTTATACTTATCTGCAGCAGAAACCTTTAAGGATCGAGTTCTAATTTATTGATTTTTACTAGACTATCAAATCATATGTGGCACATATTACTTGTCGAAATAATATATTGACACAGCACTACAGCAGCATGTAATTAATGTGAAACTATGCTAATTTAATTATTATAAATGAGAAGATTATAAAGAGGGTTCTACTTCCATCTAGTATGTTCAATGTTGTGTATAAACTATAAATAAGAAAAGTAATCAAGCCGTATCATTTGAATATTACATAAGGGTATGAAAATGTGGAGCTTCTATCCAATGACTCCACCCTTTATAAACATTCTCGAATGGATTATCATGCTTGACTTCTTCAAAAAAAAATTCACTTTTGAAAAATTCATTGGTAGACTTCATTATATATGAATGAGATGCACATTGATTACAACTCTCGAAGAGACATCATACTTTCTTCTTAACTTAACAGGAGATGCGCATTAATTGTAACTAATGTGCCTCGATTAAACACATATTTAAATTTTTTAAATAAATTTTTTATATTTTGAGAAACACATGTATGTTTAGTAGTAATAAGATAACATGGGAGTTCATGCTTTGACCGACACAAAATTCGCTAACCACCTCAATTCTTAACCCTAGTTTGCCAATTAGGGAAACACACTTGGACTCAAGGTATGGGCATATCTCTCTCTCACATATCTAATGTACAACAAAATTGTCGACATGACTAACTTAGATGGTTTTGATTCTTTAATATATACTCTTGCATTTGTTCATGCTCATTTCATCTCCGAATAAATGTTCCCAACCTTCAAATTTGTGTAAAATGAGAAATTTCACACTCAATAGGCTGATCAAAGTAAAAACTCAGACATCATTTTATCACAAAATTAATTCGGAAATACGAAGATTAATAATAATATTAAAAAAGAAGACGAAAAGTTGAGATGGACATTAATAATAATTTGAGATGGGTGTGAATAAGGAGTAGGGGGAGCATGCAGTTGTCTTAAAGGAGTCCAACACAATCACTTTTAATGTTGCAATATCCAGTCTCCAAATATTTCTCTCCATAACTTGTCTCTCAACACTCATCCTTCCCTCCACCATTTAAGCCCCATTTCCCTCCCTTATCTCTCTCTCAAACTCCAAAAAATAAAAACTCCATTCTCACACGCACCACTCATTACCAACACCACCACAATGTCTAGCAGAAGGCAACGGTCGAGGCAGTCAGGACCTTCTCGTATAACCGACGATCAGATCGCCGATCTCGTCTCCAAATTACAACAGCTCATCCCTGAAATCCGCAGCCGCCGATCACAAAAGGTTAACTTTTTTTTTTAATTGTGAAATTGAAGGTGAATGGAACATTAATATGGAATGCAGGCATCGGCGTCGAAGGTGTTGCAGGAGACGTGCAACTACATTAGGAATCTGCACCAAGAGGTGGATGATCTCAGCCATCGATTGTCAGGGCTTCTTCAATCCACGGAGGCCGACAGCGCCCAAGCCGCCATTATTAGGAGCTTGCTAATGTGATACTACTACTGCTTGGATGTGTTGTACGTTGCGCTTTATTGGTTATCTTTTGTGGTGCTATTAATGTATGGATATCTCATTTGTCTATGTTTTTATTTGAGTCATAGTATATGTCTATAGACTATAGATATAGTACTATCTCGTTGTAATAATATATAATTCACGTGAGGTAGAAGAAATGAATGAGGAATAGAGTGATAAATGTTAAATTTCAATGATCATTCTTGAATGAGACATACACATTCGTTTTGACTGGATAACGTTCAATTCATTTTTTCTGGAAGAGGATAGACACGCTCATAATACTGACAAATGATTCGATCTAGCTTGATGCCCCTATTCTATTTGTTTTTGTACTACATCTTAATTGTAATCAAAAGGTGCAGGCGTTTCTTACATTTTAGAAGGCAGTTGTAATATCAATTCAAGAATTAATAGAAGGTAGTAATTAAAATGTATAGCTATAGATGCACAATTCCAGAAAATTAAACAGCAAGAGCGCTAGAACTAACACAACAACAATTACAGATAATTGTTATATTTGGGTTTCAAAACTTTTTAAAATTTAAACAAATTAAATAATAGTACTAGTAATTTTTAAATAGGATGTCATATACTGACAAAGGTTATTGTGGGGGCAAACAATATCCCACATTAGAGAATGAAAATTGCAACCATATATATGGATATCCCAACTCTATTAGTACGAGGCCTTTTGAGGAGTACCCTAAGAGTAAAACCGAGTTTTGCCCAAAACGGACAATATCACTATCGTAGAGTTCAGGTGTGCACCTCCGATCTCCAATAGTTATGTTATGCAGTACTAGTATTTTACTGAGTATCATTCATGAGTAGCACTCTCATAATTTTGTCCATGTTCACCGTTATTTGTTTGTTAAAAATCTAACTATAAAAGAGTTTGATGATCAACAAAAATACAAAATGACGTTGTATTAAAAAAATCGACAACTGAAATTAAGTTGAAACTCTAAAACTATATCTCTTCACAGGAAATCTAAAAAACATGCCCCCAAGAATAAAATTGAAAAACATTTCTCTAAAAGTAATATTTCTTCATATAATGGATTTTTCATTTCCATAATAATTAAAATTTGTGTTACTATTCACAACGTTTTCATGATCAGGATAACAAATACTAATTCGGATAAATGCTAACGTCGTCTTATTCACGAAAACTAAATCTATTATACACAGAATACATATTAATTAACTAATTTACTAGATAATAGAATAATAAAAAAATCTCATTCCCATTCACATGATTGTTTCGGCTTATGAGGATTAATAGAGGGGGTCCATCACTTAGAAAATGTCTATAACTAACACAAAAAAAATCTACATGGGCTGTTGGTATCATAAAATAATACTTACACGCGACAAGAAAAGGCAACAGTCATATGCAAAATTTTATTGATCAAATCCTAATACAGGGTTTAGAAAGGCGAAAATTGCATGATATTCAAATAAAGAAATATTTGAATTTCTTTTGATGTTTCCCCTACAAGTAATAATCTAATAATAACAAAAAAATATTACGTGATGAATTTAGGTCTTAATCTCGAATTAAAAGTGGTCGAAAAACTAGGGTCGTCAAACCTAATATGGCTCATGCACAAAGCATGAATTATATACTAGTACTCCCTCTTGTCCTATTAAAAATGAAACCTTTTTCTTTTTTATTGTTTTATTAAAAATAAAATATTTTTTAAAATGGAAATAATTTTATATCTATTTTTTATTTCTTACTTTATTCTCTTCTTTCACTCACAAAACCAACACCATATAAAATTTCGTGCCGATCCCAAGTGTTTCACATTTAATTATGAGACTAAAGGAGTATTTGATTTCTTTGAAAGATTAAAAAAAATGAGAACCACAAGGTTTGTTGTTCACGGGGTGTCACGTGCCTAATGTCGGCACTTATCAAGCTGGAATAGTTCATCACTCAATATTTTAAGACTAGTAGCAATTAATTTCTTCCTTGAAATTTTAGTTGCAATTTGTTAGGATCGTCGACTGCAACATTAGTTTGATATTGTCTGCTTTGGATCAAGTCCGCACGGATTTATTTTTGGGTCACTCCCAAAAGGCCTCAAACTAATTGGAGTTGGACAGGAATTATATACACCTTCCAACTTCTCTCACTCATCTGATGTGGGATAGGTTTGTAACCCAACAAACCTCCCCTCAAACCGAGACCACATCGGGAACGCAGTCGACACAAACATGGGTCGTTCCAACCCTGGCCCCTGGGTCATCCTAGGCCCGACTCTAACCCGAGTCCTTCAGGGCCCGACCCTAACCAGGGCTCATCTAGGCACAACCCATAGCCACCTGGGCTCTGATACCACTTGTTAGGATCGTCGACTGCAACATTAGTTTGATATTGTCCGCTTTGGGTTAAGGCCGCACGGATTTGTTTTTGGGTCACTCCCAAAAGGCCTCAAACTAATTAGGGTTGAAAAGGAATTATATACACCTTCCAACTTCTCTCACTCATCCGATGTAGGATAGGTTTGTAACCCAACACAATTTTATATTCTAATATAGAAATACCAAAGCATAATTATATAGCTAGTGATTCATTTAGTATTTGAAGTGGTTTAGCAGCATTGCAGTAAGGCTCGAAGAAACTGAGCCCAGGTCCACATCAGATTACTCTCTCTCGCCCAGCTCAGCCCAGCTCAAGAAGAAGCCCGGGTTAGTTAGACGGTTTTACCCAAATACTAGTTCTGGAAACTATATATATATATATATATATATATATATAGGATTGTGATCAATACCGAACCACTCTTAAACCTTAAACGCCGAACAACATCATTATATGATAACATGAAGTTCATTATAATGAACTAATAATAAACATATAATGTACTTCAGATTTCTAAATTATGCATGATAATGTCATTGTTTTTAAATCTTAGAATTCCCTATAATGAACTACAAATAAAGTTGTAATGAACTCCACATTATTATATAATGATGTGTTTGGCGTTTAGTGTTTAAAACTAGTTTGGTATATAATACAATCCTATATATATATATA
Source organism: Salvia splendens (assembly GCF_004379255.2). NCBI lineage: Eukaryota > Viridiplantae > Streptophyta > Magnoliopsida > Lamiales > Lamiaceae > Salvia > Salvia splendens. The sequence continues at coordinate 9,006,299 of NC_056047.1, read as the reverse complement.
TATATATATATATAGGGTTTTGATCCATGCAAAATCATTCTTAATACAAAAATGCAGAACCAAGCATACAAAAGTCATTTTTAGGTCATTGTAAGCTTATTTTTACGTCATTATAGTAAGGATGACATGAAATGATCTTAACATGACCTCAAATCCAAAGTTTATAATATGACCTAAAACTGCTTTACAATGACCCTCCGTGTTTTGTTTAATTATTGACCATTGGATTGTCAAATCTCATGGTCAGGATTTGGTCTGGATTTTGTATTGAGATCAAGTTTTGTATTGATCATTTTCCTATATATATATATATATATATATAGAGTTGTGATCGATGTCGAACCAATTTCAAAGACCGAACTAGAGACCAAATCTGGGCCATTAGATCTAGTTTTTTTGATGAGATGTGCTGCTGTGTAAATTTTTCGGTCTTCATTACAAGCTCATTTTACTTCATTGTATAGGTTTGTTACTTCATTTCGTACGTAATACCTTGAAACTACAACATGTTTTTACTTTCTTCTAGTAGGTTTTGAAATGATTCAACATATGTTTCATTTGAATTCATTGACCTGAGTTTTTACTTTATTTACATTAAAAAATACAATTTATTCAAGTGCGTTTATTACTTCATTCAGAAACATTATTACTTCATTGGATAAGGTTTTTACTTCATTCCAGTAGGACTTCAAATGCTTCTACACATACTTCATTCCAATAATTTATTACATCATTCCATGTGTTTATTACACCATATCAGCATTGTGGCGGTGGTGATAGATATTGTAGAGAGAAAGAACGGCACGCGACAGCGAAACCGCATTTACATACTGGAATGAAGTAATAATCCTACTGGAATGAAGTAAAAACCTACTGGAATGAAGTTAAATCTTCATAACATGTTAGTATGACTTATTTACCTTCGGATGAATTAAAATAGGCTCGTGATGAAAGCGAAAATAATTGATAAATTTGTGTCTCTAATCCATAAAAAACTAGATCTAAAAACCCTAATTTGGTATAGTTCGGTGGTTCGGTCTTTAAGAGTGTGTTTGTGAATAATGGGACTCTATATATATATATATATATATATATATATATATATATATATATATATATATATATATATAGGGGTGCATTATAATGATAACCCATATTTATGTGATAACCCTATAACTAAATCTCCACCACACATTTTTAAAATATATGGTCTAGATTTAATCTAACAAAACTATCATATTTTGGATATATTAAGGGCAAAATTGTCACTCCTAAATCTGTCGTCTTTCAGGTGATTGTTGGAGGCGGAGGTGGTGGCGCTGCAGCTGCGGCCTCTGGTGGTGGTGGCGATGCTGTCCAGTTCGAGGAGCAGCCAACAACCCATCGCTCCGCTCCAGAAATCGTCAGCTTGGTCAGGACGCAGCGCTGCTTGCTGTCACGGTGTAGTAGACGTCGTCACTGACGCTACTGCTCGGAAAATTCCGATACTCCGTCACCATAGCTGCTGTCCGTCACGAGCATCCGCGACCCGCTGCGCCGTCGTCTCCTACTCATCGCATTTCCGTCGTTGTCATTCGATGAATCTTAAAATATGTGCTCATCTTCCATTTCTTTCAATCAAAAGTATTTCATTATGTGTAAAATAAGTTTCATGCTCACAGTAATGAAATATATAAAAAATTCTGCACACCCAAGTAATCAACAAATTTTAATCTATATGCAAAGAGTTGAGCATTATATAAATCATTCAAAATTGGGCTAATTTTTATAAGTGAAGAAGATCCTAGCTCGGTATGATCATATATAGAATTGTTACTAATTGAGTTCAAAATAGCGTGAGGCATGGTCCATCAAATGCTCAGCAGCTTCTTTTGGCCTACTTAAGGGGATAAAATGATAGTTTCAAATGATAAAATGATACTTTTGCATGATAAATTGATTGTTTGAGTTCTTTGGTTTGATAAAATGATAGTTTCGGGGAATAAAATGATAGTTTCAGTGGGTAAAAATGATAACTTCAGTGATAAAATGATATTTTTGTTTCATAATGATAGTTTTAGATTTTTGGCTGATAAAATGATACTTTTGCATCATAAAATGATAGTTTGAAGGGATAAAATGATAGTTTCAAATGATAAAATGATACTTTTGCATGATAAATTGATTGTTTGAGTTATTTGGTTGGATAAAATGATAGTTTTGGGGAATAAAATGATAGATTCAGTGGGTAAAAATGATAGGTTCAGTGATAAAATGATATTTTTGTTTCATAATGATAGTTTTAGATTTTTTGCTGATAAAATGATATTTTTGCATAATAAAATGATAGTTTGAGGGGATAAAATGCGGTGAGGATCACCAAACACATTTTATAATACATTTGTTAATACAGTACTAACTATAAAGTGGACAAGTGGACTCGAAATTTAAGAAAAGAAAATCTATACCTAATATATCTCTCCTCTACTTTCTCTTTTATTTTTCTCAACCTTTTTAATCTAAATATGTTAATGTTTTGATACTAATGTTACTTAATTAGCTTTAAAACATGTATTACGGAGATGGTTATTATTATTATTATTAATATTATTATTATTATTATTATTATTATTATTATTATTATTATTCTAGTAGATTAAGTAAAATTAAAATGAAACTATTAAAATAAAATAAAAAAGAAATAAGATTATAAAGAAAATAATTTGGCCATCTAATATTATAATATAGAATTATTATACGATGTATTTTATATTTTAATATAATTAAAATACATGATAGATCCTAATATTATTAACTTTATATTTTAAGTAATTAAAATCTATGAATAAAACTTATACGCGAGTATGTTAATACTATTAGCTACAGTAATATATTAGTAGTATTAGATTTTTTATTAAAAAGTTACGTATACAGTATATTAGATTAAAACTAATAGTTAGAAAAAGGAAAAATAAAGTGAAGAAGAGAGAAAGTGTAAGGGTTATACTACTAGAAGCAGATTTTCCTTTTCTATAAATATGGTCCACTTGTCTAATTTATAGTAATATATTAGGAGATGTAGTATAAAATGATAGTTTCGGGTAATAAAATGATAGTTTCGGGTAATAAAATGATAGTTTCGGGTAATAAAATGATAGTTTCGGGTAATAAAATGATAGTTTCGGGTAATAAAATGATAGTTTCGGGTAAGTTCACAGGCCGGAATGATTTTGGGCTTTGGCGGATAAAGATGAAGGCCTTATTGATTCAGCAAGGGCTGTTGAGGCGATCAAGTCCAAGGCACCAGAGGTCACCGAGGGAGAGGATCCGAAGCAGATTCTCAAGAAATCGGAGATGTTTGAGAAGGCACATGGTGCCATTGTTCTGTGCTTGGGCGACAAAGTGCTCAGGGAAGTGTCAAAGGAGACTACAGCCGCCAGAATCTGGGCTAAACTCGAGCATCTCTACATGGCGAAATCTCTTGCCAACTGCCTCTATATGAAACAAAGATTGTATTCCTATAAATTCCAAAAAGGGAAAGCTATAGAGGAGCAGATCAATGAATTCAATAAAGCGATCGATGACCTTGAAAACATCGATGTAAGTCTTGATGATGAAGATAAGGCCATCCTGCTTCTCAGAGACACCATGTTGCCATGTTGTATGGGAGGGAGAAAACAATTACTCTCGAGGAAGTGCAATGTGCCTTGAAGGCTAAGGAGTTGTAGAAGGTCTCAAGCTCAGCAGCAAGCACGAGCCGTGACACCGCAGCTGAGGCTCTGAATATTAAGAAGTACAAGGGAAAGAAGCAATCCAAGGGCAAGGATGGAGCTGGCAAACCCAAGATGCAGGGGCAAAAATCTCTTGACAGTGACAAAGAAACCAGGAAATGTCATTAGTGTGGCAAGCCCGGTCATCTCAAGAAGAATTGCTACGCATTCAAAAGAAAGCAAGCTGAAGAGAATGGGAATTCTAGCACTGCTGATTGTGCGGAGGAAATAGAGCCAACTCAAGCTTTGAACGTGGTTGGTAAAGAAATAGCAGAATCTTGGATAATGGATTCCGGCTGCTCGTTTCACATTTGCTCACATAGGGCATGGTTTGAGAATCTTGAGGAAGCTACTAGCACAGTCCTTTTGGGGAATAATCAGGTATGCAAGGTACATGGAATTGGTAATATTAGATTCAAGATTCATGATAGTTCTGTTAAGCTTTTGACTGGAGTTAGATACATCCCTGATATAAAGAGAAACTTAATCTCATTTGGAACATTAGAATTAAAGGGGTATTCATTTGAGTCATCACATGGTTGTATGAAAGTACTGAACGGGAAGGACATCATCATGAGAGCTATAAGAAAAAATAGCGTGTATTATTTGGATGCTGAGACCATTCAAGGAAACGCACTCGTGTCAGAGAGCAGTGATTATGAAACTTGGCATAACCGGCTTGGTCATGTGGGGCAGAGAGGGATGAAGGAGTTAGCTCGCAGGGGCTAATCCAAGGAGTCGATCCTGAATACTCGAAGATGTGCGAATCATGCCAGCTTGGAAAAGGAAAGAAGCTCTCATTCCAAGCAGGTAAACACACCTCGAGTAAGCCTCTTGATTATTGCCATGGGGGCCATGTTCAACCAACTCGATAGGAGGGGGGAGGTATTTCTTGAGAATTATTGATGATTTCAGTAGGAATGTTTGGGTGTATATTCTCAAAGAAAAATCAGAGGCATTTGAAAAGTTTAGGAGTTGGCATGAAGCTGTGAAGGTGGAAAATGGGCACGGTCTGAGGTGTCTTAAAACGGACAACAACTTGGAATTTTTATCAAGAGAGTTTGAGAACTATTGCAAGAAATATGGGATTAAAAGGCACAGGACCGCACCTGGGAATCCGCAGCAAAATGGGACAGCGGAACGAATGAAAAGAACCTTGTTGGAAAGGGTTAGGTGTATGTTGATCACATCTGGTGTTCCAAAGAGGTTCTAGGCAGAGGCAGTTTCAACGGCTGCAAAGATGATAAATAAATGTCCTAGTTCAGCTATCAGCCATGATACTCCCGACAACAAAGGGTATGGCAGTCATGGCAGTTACAGAAACTAGAAAACCTTGGGGTGCAGGGCATATGCACATATTAGGCAAGGGAAGCTGGAGCCGAGGGCCTTAAAGTGCATTTTTCTTGGATATCAAACTGGAGTCAAGGCCTACATATTATGGAGTACAGAAAGTGGGAACCAAAAGATCATTATCAGCTGAGATGTTGTTTTCAATGAGTTGGAAATGCCGTACAAAGATGCAGCTTCAGTCACTGAGTCACAAGGTCAGAATATGATCTTGGTGATAAGAGTGATCAGGATACTATGATAGGTGATGATTATGAACACAACTCAACAGATTCAAGTGATCCTGGCAGTTCATCAGGCTAACAACCTGAATATCCTCCTCCCTCAGTTGGTAACCAAGGTAATGATGATGACTACTAGTTAGCAAGAGATAGAACTAGAAGGGAGGTCAGACCACCTGCAAGGTTCAGAGATGCAGATTTTGTATATTATGCTCTTTGCATTGCAGAAGAATTGGAGCTGAATGAACCGAGCAACTACAAAGAGGCTATTGGAAGCAGGGATAGACAAAAATGGATTACTGCAATGAATGAGGAAATAGAGTCCTTGCTAAAAAATAAAACTTGGGTTTTAGTTTTGAGATCCATGATCCAACAGAGACCCATTAGTTGCAAGTGGATATACAAGAGGAAGGTGGAGGCTTCACAGAATGACTCTATCAGGTTCAAAGCAAGGCTCGTGGCAAGAGGTTTCACACAAGAGGAGGGGATTGACTACAATGAGGTATTTTCCCCAGTTGTAAAGCATAGCTCTATCCGAATATTGTTGGCAATAGTGGCCCATAGGAATTGGGAATTGTAACAGCTAGACGTATAAATTGTCTTCTAGCATGGTGAATTAGAGGGAGTTATATATATGGAACAGCCACAAGGCTTTGTCAAACCCGGAGATGAAGATAAAGTTTGTCTTCTTAAAAGGAGCATCTATGGGCTGAAGCAAAGCAACCGACAGTGGTACCTTAAATTCGAAGAGCAGATGATGAAGATGGGATTTAGAAAGTCAGCATTCGACAGTTGTGTATATATCAGATACAAGGAAAGTAAACCAATCGCATACCTGCTACTATATGTAGATGATATGCTTGTGGCAGGACCAAGCAAATCAGAGATTGCTCAAGTCAAGGTGGAGCTTGAGGCAGCTTTTGAAATGAAAGACTTGGGAAATGCGATAAGGATACTTGGGATGGACATCATAAGAGATAGAGCAAAAGGAAGCTTATGGCTAATACAACACAACTATGTCAGAAAGATGTTGAGTAAGTTTTAGATGACTGACTCTAAACAAGTCTCAACTCCATCAAGTCAGCAATACAAACTGAGATATGAACAAAGCCCTAAAACTGATGCAGAAAGAAAGAGGATGTCTAAAGTGCCTTATGCAAGCATAGTAGGCAGTATAACGTATACTATGGTCTGCATCCGTCCTGATTTGGCCTATGCTATAATAAGCTTGACTAGTAGGTATATGAGTGATCATGGAGAGACTCACTGGCAGGCATTGAAATGGACTTTAAGGTACTTACTAGGTACTCAGAGTCATGGCTTGTTATACTCTAAGCAAGAAGATGTAGAGACTGATGAGTTGATTGTGTATTGGGATGCTGATTATGCAGCACATTTGGATAGCAGAAAATCTCAGTCAGCATATATATTCAAATTTTATGGGACAACAGTTAGTTGGAAGTCGGGTTTGCAATCGGCGGCTGCACTCTCAACAACAGAAGCTGAAGCTGAGTACATTGCTTTGGCTGAGGCAGTGAAAGAGGCAATTTGGCTAAAGGGGATCCTTGAAGACTTTGATGGTGGACTGAATCTTTTAGTTTACTCTTAGTCTTAGATGGTGGTTCTATGCAACCGAGTATAGATTTCTTCTCAGTCAATAGCACACGTAGTGTAAGCGTCTGTTACATGAAAGAAAAAGAGAGTGTTATTTAATCTCTACCTAAGTAGAACAAAAGAAAATTTCGACAACGTACAGTCAGCAGCATTGTTGTTTCTAGGTAGAGCAAATATATATGCGAAGTATGGGTGCTATTTATAATTTTCCTAAAAGACTTTCGTGTATTTTCCTTCTTATTTTTAGTATTTAATTCTACTGTTTCTAATTGTGCCAATCTTATTTTATAAATTTATTTGAATTAAGTACACTACAATTGTAATTTGAATGATATATGTGAAATGTGATTACAATTACACGACAATTTTTAATATATTGTTAAATAAATATTAAGTATTTATCTATCTTATCATTTGGATTGACATAAGAGGCCAACTGCATTGTCAGAATCCATATTGTATATTTTTTTATTTGAAAGCGATATAAAATATAAGAAATTTATTTTGAAGTAATGATAAATTTATAAGTCAAATTACAATTACAAAGCAATACACAATTTAGTAATTTAAATTATATTTGTGATTACAATTATTAATCTATTACATACTATGCAAATATCTTAGGAATATCATGAAGTAATACTCCTTCCGTCCCAAGTAAGATGACCCCTTCCTCAGACGGCATGAGATTTTATGAAACTTTATTTTATGTGTTGAGTTGAGAGAGTAAAATATGAGAATTGGTTACTTTTTGTCAAAAATAGAAATAACTATATTAACTTGAAATTTTTCAAAAATAATACTGTAGTATTTTTTACCAAAAATAAAAATGACTCACTTAATTCAGAACTTTCCAAAATAATAAAATGATTCTATTAAGGTGATACGATACGGTAGCCATAAAGGTCAAATGACGAGAGCATGCATGGGTATGATTGGTACCATTGTTAGGGCCTGTTTAAACACTGTTGAAGCCCACAAACAATTGTTTGGTAGCCCACTCAGTTAACATGATGTAGTCAAATTTGTTAGCCGTTGTTTTTTTCTAGTTTTATACGAAATGTTTCCTTAATCGAAAGCATCCGATATGTGAAATACAAGCTCACAGTTTATGAATGAATTGCAGAATTCAATGCTGATTTTCAGTTGAGGGCCAATTTTGGAAAATTGCACACATTTTCAAAATTGTATGGACTCAACCAAACAGCTGAAATCCCAATTTCATGCAGTTTATTTTTGCTACCAGACACTCACAATCTTTTCATTATATAAACACAAAAAGCTTTATATCAATAATCTTGCTAATGCCTTGCAAGGGTACCAATCATACACCAAGATGATACCAATTACCAAATCTCCTACTCATACAATAATTTTTTATTTGGTTTAAAATTGTCATTATACATAATTTTCATGTAAATAAAGAAGGCGTATTTTCGCCTGTAACATCGATATCTTGATTGCCAATTTTTTTGTATTGAACATTATATTCCTAAAATAAAATAATGAATATTAATTGATATATATCTAAACAGTAAAAACATTTTTGAATAAATGATCCAAACAAAGTATAGAATCAACCCTTTATCCAAAAAGAAAAATTCCATGTAAATGATTGTTGAGAACTTGCGGTGCATTAATACTCAAATTACATATAACAGTCTGTAGTTCTAATTAATATTCAATAAAATAGGCCAGGCCAGGCCAGGTCTAATTCAACTTAATGTCGATATTGATTTTCAGCATAGCCCACATCTTTGATTTTGTCCGTAATTTGTGTCACGAGGTCAACAGGATCAAAGTTTCCTACAATCTTCAGGTACACCCCATCCGTCACTGACTCAACCCTTACAAATTACAAAAGATGGTTAATTTCTAGTTGGCCCAACTCTTTTAAAAATTGAATTATAAATCATGTAGTAGGAGTAATAGTTTGCACTTTGCAGTTATCTCAACTATTCTCATCCGTCTCATTTTCGACAAAATATGCGATCCGACAACCGATTTTAAACACTTCACCAATCACATAAACATGTATCATTTTAAGAAAGAGACATAAGACGATTGATAAGGCCTATTTCATGCATCGGTTTAGGGGTAAAATGTATGCTACTTGATCAGTTTATCGCTCAAAACGAGTGTTAATTGTGCAGGAATGCCGCTTGACCAAAGGCAACAAGGCCAAGCTGATCAAGCTGGTACAGAAGGCGAAAAAGGTCAAAAACCGGGTCAGTTGATCAAGGGAGTAATCAAGCAGTTAGCCGGGGGACCACTTCGTTCTAGAAGAAAGACACGTGAGGCTGATGCGCTGGATGACGATCATCAATCGGTTATCAAGGACGACACTCTAGAAGGGGACACGTGCTGATACGTAAGACGCAAGGACGAAGCCGATCATCATTCTGTTATTGAGGAGCGACGTCATTCTAGAAGAAGGGCATGTATCAATCGATGAGGCGCTCAATCCCAGCAAGGACGAATATTCGCTGCCAGAGACGTTACCCCAGCTAGAGATTGTTGCGACGAGCTTATAAATAGAGAATGCACCATCCTAATATGAATCTTCTTTTCCTTCCGCTCCTAGTTTAGCTTTTCTTTTTAGTCTAGTTTCCAGTTCCCAGTTTTTCTCAATTCCAAAGATAGCTTAGTTAGATATTAGCAATGGTCCGTTAGAAGAGAGCGACCGAAGGGAGCGCGACAAAGAAATCAATATTTGTTCTGCGTTGTCTCAAGTTTCCGACCGAGAGTTTCTCGGCTGGATTCGCTTTCTTACTTTCCAGTTTTAGCTGCTTAAGTTCAATTCTTCGCTGTTTCGTAGTTAAAGAATCGATCTTTTGTATTCCGCATGATTACAGTTCTGTTTTGAGCATTGAGTATAACAATCGGAGTTATTTTTTTTCGTCATTTTGATTACTGTTCCAGTCTAGTTCAACTTTAGAGTCTCTGATCCAGTGTTTAATCATGATGAATGGCAAAGTGTTTTGTGTTTTCTTAGCAAGCCTAGGTAGTTAAGTCCTTTTCCAGCATGATGAGTTACTTAATCCAGTAGTTAGTTTACATTCCGCCTAGCGTAACCCAGTAGTTTTAAACTCCCAATTTAAAGCGTGGCAGCAGCTGACCCATGTTCACTACTCACACACTCAACGCACCGGTTTCTCGGTTGGATCGACCATGTACTTGCCGCTTTACTGTTAAAGTAGTGCAAGTTTGGGAGTTATAAATATTTCTTTCGGTGGAGCGAGAGAGAACGCCTTGATCAAGTGGCAACGACATTTGCTAACTGATCCACTCGGTTCGGTTATCCTTGGCTAAATCTTGTAAATACCTCTGAGATGATGTTTTTTTCCAACCTAGTATAGATTTCTTCGCAACAAATGTAGTTCAAGCGTCTGTTACATAAAAAAAAAGAAAAAGAAAAAGAAAAAGAAAAAGAAAAAGAAAAAGAAAGAGAGTAATTATTTAATCTCTACCAAAAAAGAACACAAGAAGTTTTCGACAAAGTACCTTCGCCGTTTCTAGCCTTCTAGGTAGAGGCGTAGAGCAAATATATATGCAAATTATGCGTGCTATTTATAATTTTCGTAGAAGACTTTCGTGTATTTTCCTTCTTATTTTTATTTATTTTCTACTGTCTCCAATTGTGCCTATCTTATTTTATAAATTTATTTTGAAGTGAATGTAAATATTAGTAAAATTACAATGTAATTTCAATTATATTTGTGATTACGATTATAATACACAACAATATTAATATATTAAATAAATAATAGTAAGAATTTATATTTCTTATAAATAAGTGATTAAAAATACTCACAATAATAAATAATTTTAGGTGCATACAAATATGTACTTCCCCTTCCACGATTAAGTATTTTAATTAAGTTTTCTTCTTCGATAGTACAAAGTGTCTTATTTCCTATTTATTTATTTTGTGTGCACACCAAATCTCATAGGAACAAACAAAAAGAATATCAATGAATAATGAAACCAGTTAATTAACAGCTAAATTAATATAAATGGAGATATATTACTATGGATTGGTTTAATGTTATTGATAAAATATTCATAATAAAACGCTAGTAATATAGTATAAAATATCTGTATATCATCATAATAAAATTATACTAATATTTGTAATGATATTGATGATATTTTATTTTTATTATATATCACTACCATTTTCTATAAAATATCAATTTATAATAGTATTATGGTGAAAAGGTTCCATGCTCTCTGGACATGTTTCAATGACCGTTGGCATGGGTCCAGCGGGCTGCTGGGTTGCGTTTTTTCTTCAGCTTCTAGATTTTGACTTTTTATGTCATTTTTCAGCTCTATTTTATATATTTCTCACAAAACACGCCAAAATATAAAAATAGATAAAATATTCAAATAATAGAGATGTAATACAACTTCGACGTTCAAAACGGCCCAAATAATGATCCTAAAACAGTGCAAAATCCGAGCGTATCAATGTAGAAATCGAATCATGATTGAAACTACGTTGGACATAAGAAACGGCAGCGATGAACCCCTGCCCATTCTAAGCAGCAGTCTCACGACTGATGTTTTGGGCGCGTCTTCAGCGTGGCTCAAGACTATTTTCACTCTCTAGCTGACATTCATGCTAACAAACAATATTCACCCTTTTTATTAATTACCAAAAAATAATACTCCATCCGCTCCTTGTTAATAGGGTGTTAATAGACTATTTTCACTCTCCAGTTGATATTTCTTTTCGCCGCGCAGTTTAAGAATAACGTGTTAGATGGATGGTGAATAAAAAAAGAAAAAATAAAGTAAGAGGGAATAAAATAAAAGAGAGAGTTATTTTTTGTCAAAAATAGAAAGATTCAATTATCTTAAAACTTATTAAAATAGAAAAATGACTATTAATATGAAACTGAGGGAGAGTACTGCCTAAAAGCAAAAAAACATACTGTTACTTATAAAGTTTGTTGGTAAAATTTTTTAATCCTAGTTGAATGTGTGTTGGTTAATAAGAAATGGCGAACCTGATCCCCAAATATCGAATTTGGACGTATTCGAATGCTAGCTAGCCATGCGCATGGTGCCACTATTCTAATTGTTTATGTGATCTTTTCAATAACTTTCCAAAATAGCCCAAACTGCTATATTTATTGAAGTATATCTGGTGACTTATCTCTAGAACCCATCTCAGAGCCATTCTCAATTTTTTCTGCCATGTCAGCAGGTCCATCTCAGAGCATATCTCCCTGTAATAAGAGCTCATCCCAAAGCTTATCTCAAAGTCCATCTCATTTTCATATCATCATTATTTTTATATATTTCATTTTTAATTGTTGGTGTACATTAAAGACAAGATGATAAAAAAAACAAATTTCATTAAAAAATACTATAGGGATGAATGTATGAAATGGAAGAAGGAGGTATATATAGAAGTAATTAAATAAAAATAAATAAATAAAAAATTAAAAATCGGCTCCGCTATCGGCTCGAGCCTCCGCAATGGAGACCCATCGCAGGGCCAATGCGGAGCCGATGAGCTATCGGCTGGGGCGAAACATCGGGCATGGGGCGGAGCCGCGGAGGCATTGGGGAAGGGCAATTGGCTCTCCCTCCGCAGTGGGGGCCTATGGGCGCCGATGGGGAGGCCAATTGCTCGGACCTTGCGATCGGCCTCCATTACTGGTGCTCTTAACGCATAGTATTAGTTAATTTATGATTCATTGTCGAGCGATCGGCCTCCATTGCTGGTGCTCTTAATATTTATGATTCGTTTTCGGGAAATAAATATTATACATATATTATATATCGCATATCGCATATCTTAGGAAATATACTTATTCATTGAAGCAATATCTTAACACACACAGCGCCTACATATATGTTGTGTACAGAGCAGACTAGCGTCTAAGTAGAGACTCCGTAATCCCAAAATTTAGTTTAATTAATTGATTTAATTAATACTCCCTCGGCACGGAAATTAAGAAAAATTATGTCAGGTGAAGGAGAATAAAGTGTAAAATGAAAAAGGTAGAGAGATGAAGAGAGAATAAAGTAAAAGAGAGTAAAGTAGGTGTGGAGAAATGTGTTGACCTTTACTAAAAAAGGAAATGACTCTATTACTATGGAAGGTATCAAAATGACAAAATTACTCTATTACTATGAAACAAGAGAGTACATTGTCAGTCGCTTTTCAATTTCGCCTCAAGTATGTAGAGTTAGATTAGTTAAATTTAGCCTATAGTCCATTACTCCATTAGACTTATATAACAATTGCAGTTCTGTTTTTATAAATTTGAACTTATCTCTTTGGAGAAATTATATACGACCATGAAATTATTGCATTAATACATATCTGCAGCAGAAAGGATCGAGCTGTAAAATTTATTGTATTTTTAGCAAACTCAATCCCATGCACTTGTCATATTTCCCTCCACCATTTAAACCCTATTTCTCTTCTCTTCTTCTCTTTCTCAACATCCAACAATGTCTAGCACAAGGCAGCGGTTGAGGCAGTCGGGAGCTTCGCGTATAAATAACGATCAGATCGCCGATCTCGTCCCCAAATTACAGCACCTCATCACTGAAATCCGCAGCCGCCGCTCCAATAAGGTTAACTTGTTTTTTTTTTTCTTTTTCTTTTAGAAATTGAAGGTGAATGGAACATTGATATGTAATGCAGGCATCGGCGTCGAAGGTGTTGCAGGAGACGTGCAACTACATTAGGAATCTGCACCAAGAGGTGGATGATCTCAGCCGTCGATTGTCGGAGCTTCTTCAATCCACTGACGCTGACATTATTAGGAGCTTGCTAATGTGATACTACTACTGCTTGGATGTGTTGTACATTGCGCTTTATTGTTTGTGGGTTTGCCTATTTTTAATTTATGAACGTCTCATTTGCTTATGTGTTTTAGACTTCTAGATGTATTTAATTTTAACGTGAGTCACACCTCTTAGCTAGTGCTATGTCTCACTTTCAGATTTGGATTCCCCTTCTGTGCTCAAAGCCAAAGCAGAATGTGCTGTTCCACATAACACGATATTTAGTATGTGGATGTTGTGCAAATTGTTACTCCATCCGTCCATGATTAAATGACCTGTTTTGTATTATAATCTTATAATCTTAAATTGGATGACAAAAAAATGAACTTTTATAATCTTAAATTCAAAAATTTGAAAATAAATATCTACTCCTATGTACTCCATATACTATCAAAATTTCGATATTGTGGAAAGAATTTTGGGAAATCATGTTATATATAGTGGTATATAGTTTTCAATATGGTTTTGGGAAGTAACCTTTCGCATTATAATAATTGATAATAGTTCATGTGAGGCATAAGTAAATTGAGGAATAAAGTGATAAGTGATCAATTTCATATTCATTCTTGAAAGAGACATACAGAGTCGCAATTACATTGACTAGATAACGTTCACTTCATTTTTACTGGAGAGGATATATATGGTCATACAAATATTTCACTCTATATGATGCACTATTCTAGTAGTTGTTACTTTTTTGAACACCTAATTACAATGTAAAGCTGTTGTTTTTTACTTTTTGGAAGGCTATCGAAAATATTAATGCACTCATAAGTTCTCCGGAAAATTAAAGAGCTACAACGATAAATCTATATAACACGCTACGATACAAATTATTGGTGAGATTTGAATTTAAAATGTAAATTTAAAACAAATTAAATAATACTAGTAATTTTTAAATAAGATGTCTTATTATATAAAAGAAGTATACAATGTATTTGGAAAATAGTAGTATTATGTTACTTATTTCTCGTTTAATCCACATTTTATTTTGTCTTTACATTTAATTTTGCTTAGATGAAAACTTGGTTTCACAAATAGAGTTGTTTCGTGTTGGGTATACAGCTGCTATGTCTCGGCCCAATTTTTAAGTTCAATACTTTTACCTTGTTTAAATTTTGTACACCAAACAGGCCCATAATGACCCACTTTATCATATGATTAAAATTATGTTTCCATAGACACTTATTTTTGTTCCTCCCTCCGTTCCCGATTAATTGTCACTCTTTGACCGGGCACGAGTTTTAAGAAATATAAAGAAAAAGTTGGTTAGAAAAGTTAATGGAATGTGAGACTCACTTTTTTATATTGATTTTATAATAAAATGTGAATGAAGTGAGTTAGTGGGATGTGAGACCTACTTATCATTTATGGTAAAAATAAAGTGTGACAATTATTGAGGGACGGACCGAAATGGAAAAGAACGATAATTAATGGGGGACGGAGGGAGTATAATATATATTTTCGATAATCAATTAAGCCAACTTTAATACTTTATTATCTTTATATTAATATTGACATTATATTAATGATAACTGGCAACATAATAAGTATATACGGAGTAGTTAATACGGAGTACTAGTTTATGGGGTAACCTTTGGGCGCGAGTTTTCCTATACATGGAAAGCCGATTTCCACGTGGATATTCTAATTTAATTTGTGAATTACGTTAAAAAATAGTATATTTTTTGTCCTCACGATTACATTGTTTTGAAGCACTATTGGAAACTTATACAATAACATTTTCACGTATTTTAAAAAATATACTCCTATAAGAATATCCATGTTGGGTTCGGATCTTTCAAATTTTCTATTTAAATTGTCTTAATTTATCACTCTTCGTCCCTCAATATGAGTGAATCACTCTTATTATGGGCACGGATTTTAAAAAATGTAAAGAATAATGAATTGAAAAAGTTAGTGAAATATGAGACCCACTTTTTCATACTCCCTCCTCCGTCCCCAAAGAATATGCACTTTGGGGTCGGCACGAGTTTTAATGTAAATTGGTGAAGTAAGAGAGAGATAGAGAGAAAAAGTAAATAAAGTATTGTTAATGGAGAATGACTCCCACTTCATTAGTAAGAAAAAACTTTCCAAAATTAGAAAATGCATATTCTTGTGGGACGAACTAAAAAGGAAAGCATGGATATTCTTGAGGGACAGATAGAGTATTGGTTTTATAATAAAATATGAGTGAAGTGAGTTAGTGAAATGCGAAACCTACTATTATTTACGGTGAAAATGAAGTGTGACTTTTATTGTGAGACGAAGAAAGTATAATATTTATACAGGTGCAATTTTTTTTTATTGTGAGCCGAAGGAAGTATAATATTTATTTATACAGGTGCAAATAGCTATGTAACATTTGGCCTAATTAATAAAGAAAACAATTTGCCTAGAAATTAGAAACGAAAAAAAGGGCAGAAAAAAACCCCTATACTCTATTATGAGTAATATCAAGTGGTTAACAAATCACTTTCAAGTTTAAAGTTTCAATAGCAAGTAAAGGGGGAGGAGTGACGTCAAGCATGGAAGCCCACATGGTATACAATTTCCAGATATATTTTTCTTTTTCTATTTTGTTTTAAATTTCAAAATGAAATAAGTATACGGCATATGAAGGAGAAGATGCATCTCTTGTTAGTTTAATCGCAATATAATCTTTTCAAATTATAATACCATCATAAACCAATCACACACATTTTTACATGCTTGAGTCGAGCATTTGTGTGTGTGTGTGTGTGTGTGAGTGAGAGAGAGAGAGATATAGAGGAGATAGAACATGGATGCTCCAATTAGAATTAGAAGGGATCAAGATTCCAACTAATAAAGTTATGTACATGATGCAAAAATAATCCAACTCCTCTATTGGCCCATTAAATATTACAACAAGTGGGACTCTCTCAACCATTATCTCTCGATTTGGGTCCTACTTACATACATGTATGATCATGTCGTAAAATATGAAAGCTATTGCTTTCTTCACTAAGAGGACTATTAAATATATGGTATAACATAACTTCCTCATATATGTTAATACTTCCTAAATAGGATGACATTCATGTAGATGCACTTCTTTTAACCATGTATATTAGGAGTTAGCTTAAATGCTTCAAATAATGAATATACAATCATAGATACCTCTATTATGTGTATATTTTTATAATCACAAAAAAGTTTTAAGTATTATATGAATATAATGGTACATGCGTGACATACTTTAATTTTGTATGGTTTTAGAGAGTCGTCTTAGATGATTTTAATTATATTTTATCTTTGTTTGATATGATTATGACTACATTTTTATATTTGAGTATCTTGACATGGTTGTAGAAATACGATAGAAAAATATTAGAAAAATGTACAAAATAGGTGGATGTGCAATAACCTGAGTTCGAGGCAATTCGGATGGCGATTTTGAAGTCCAATCATTCCTTAATCCATATCATTCTCTTCATCTCTGAAAGAGCTTCGTGTGAGTATCTGGTATGCCTCAATCAGAGTTCGGTAGAAGAAGTTATGGTTATTAAACGAACAATGCACTGTCCAGAAAATTGCACCCGAGCGGGTGACTTTGGCAACATGTCACAGGAGCGGGTAAAAAACTTAAAGCGTTGGAATTCCGGGATGGGGTCGAAAACAGACACCCGACCAGGTGATTTTCTGGAAAAACTAGAAAGACTTGTTTTTACTTGTGTTAAAAACTAGAAAATCACTCGGTCGGGTGTTTGTTTTTTACCACATCCTGGAATTCCAACGCTTTAAGTTTTCACCCGCCCGAGTGCACTTTTCTGGACAGTGCAGTGTTCGTTTAATACCATAACTTCTTCTATCGAACTCTGATTGAGGCATACGAGATACTCATGCGAAGCTCTTTCAGAGACGAAGAGAATTATATGAATTAAGGGATAATTGGACTTCAAAATCGCCATCCAAATTGCCTCAAACTCAGGCTGTTGCACATCGACATATTTTATACCTTTTTCTATCATATTTCAACAATAGTATCAAAATACTCAAATATAAAAATATAGCCATAATCATGACAAAGAGAAAATATAATTAAAATTATCCAAAATGACTTTCTACAACCATACAAAATTCAAGTAGGTCAATTCTCTATTCTTGTGCTATAAATAATGCAATGTTGTATTAGACTATACAAATAAATCGGGAACTGTGCTTATAGATTTGATTATAACAATAAAACTTAGGAACATAATTTGGGGAAAATGACAAAATTGATTGATTAAAGCGCTTCCCAAAATAAAGAGAAGATAGGTTCAAATGGATAGCTTTCCATAATCTTGTAAATCGTGCAAAGTTTGTAGGTAAGCTATATCTTAGGGTAGGGGTTTAGATTAGTAAAATTTGCCATAAGTAGAAAATTATGAAATTATTAGTACGTGTGCCGTCTTTCATTTCGCCCAATAAGAAATTAAGAATGATCTAATGGAGAAATTTCTCCAGATCATATTGACCTAATCGAGATTGTGAGATGATTATAGAAATCTTTTTCATATCCCTTTTTTCTTAGGAGTCGTTTGGTTGTTAACATGGGTTACGAAGACGTTCGGGCCACCAATTGGTTTATAATCAAAGCATGTTATTAATTATAGCATTACTGGTGTTTGGTTGCACATTTACTAAAATGAGACAATGCTCATTCGGCTGTTTGATTGATTGAATTATATAGTGACATAATGTGTGATTACTTTTTTGCCCCTAGGGTTTTCTCATTATTTTAATAATCCACCAAATATTAATACCACACCTTCCTCCTTTGTTTTTTCAGTCCCATGCAGTTTTCCCCAGCAAATTTCCCCCAACCTGCGGCGACTCGCTTAGTGCATCTCGGTGGGGAATTTCAGGTTAGCTATATCGTGTGTTTCAGACCCAAATCGCACAATAATTTATGGACCACATGACATAAAATTCCAATTGAAGAACTGTAGATTCAGTAATGTATTCTTTTGCGGCAAAAACACAAACCTGTGATGCACATACACATAGTCAAATTTGAAAAACTCAAAGTATGAACATATACAATTTCTAATCTTTGCACTGTGAGATCAATTACACTGTGAGATCAGGAAAATCAAGCACGTAAAAATAAAGCACAAAATGAGATCAGGAAAATCAAGCACATAAAAAATAAAAACACAAATGGAGGCATTCGATTGTCACGGACTGCAGCATCAATTACTAACCGTCTGAAATTGGGAGAAAACTTGCTGATGTTTATGTCGACCGATTCCGGTAGCTGGATCGGAGCCCTAACGACGACCCTAACGACGACCCCCCTGTATGTGGGCGCAACATTCAGACGGGATTTGTGACCATATACACACACCAATCCAAACAGTTATAGAGGGGAATAATACAACAATTTTGGCCTACCGTTTGTGCGTGGGGGTATGGAGTCCTCAATTGTTGTAACAACTCCAGCTTCAATTGTAGGGTTTGCCTGCACAGGAACACACAAGGTTTGGGGATGAATGATTGGAGGAGGTGTTTCCAAAATTCAAATCAACTACCGAGGGCAAAATGGAAATGTTGTTGATGTATCGGGCACGGGAGTCGAGGTATGATTGTAATCGGCAGCTCAAATGCTGATACGAAACTCATGTTGTTTGTGTGAACAGTGCGGGCTTTGTTGGGCCAACATCGGGCCTCATGTTATCCATCAGTGCAACCAAACACTGGGTTAAGTCATGATACAAACATTTAACTGGAGATATCATGCTAACCAAACGACTCCTTAATATAGAATTTCATATTGAACAAATTAGGATCTCTAAGTTTTACTATGGCGTGATGCAACGAGTGAAATATTAATATTAGATTGGTTTTGGTTGAATCCACATACTTGTAATTTGTAAATCTGTTTGATCTCAATTTTATCGCTTTTTTATGTAATCATGTAATCAATCATTTTTTTATGATTCGCGAGTGTGAAAAGACTTTATTATTTCGATGATCTTGCTATTAATCATCAAAACATAGTTTGATTTTCTTCTTCACCTACGTAAAGTATTACCTAATTCTATTGTACAAATTTGTCTTTTTCCCCTCAATGCCTTTTGCAAGTGTTAAAACATTCTGCCTCAAAAAAAGTGTACACTTTTATAATTTTGGTTTGTACACTAAAATTTGTCGATTTTTATTATAAAAAAACCTTGTACACCACAAGTTACACAGCTAATGTTGTAGATTTCACTAATTATTAACATTATTTTAACTGTTTTTTTCTCTATCTTATTTACAAATCTCGTATGAAGTTCGTGCCATTCCCACTATCTCTATTTTTATGGAGCGGATGAAGTATTTATTTATAAGATTTCAATGCCATTTGAAATTTGAAATTATAAAATGGAAAGAAGCAAACTAAATTATGAAATCTCACGGCTTAACATAATGTTGCTTTCCGGTGGGTACCTCGTTTCTTATCTTTTTCTGTGTCTGAGAAATTAACAGTAGTTATTCTAGACTGTGAAACTGATAGGACCCTCAATCTTGTGAATCTCGTCAAGCATATCTCGCGCAAGATCTCCAACATATCTTCTTGATTTTATTTATTTAGCATATCTTCTATTTTAGTTAGTTATTTTTATGCAATTTTTATCTTTATTGAGTCTAGTTAGTATTCTATAAATTAGAGGTCTATGTACTCTTTTATTCATTGAGAAATAAAGTTAAAACTTATTCTCATTCCCGGTTCTGGCGTAAATCGCCCCTAGCACCTCAACTAGGGTTTATCTTGTTCTTCGTTTCGCTACAAACCGTTGGTGCTCTAGTTTGATAGATCTTGATATGGTCTATCAATTGGTGCTTCCATTGTTTACTCTTCCTCCATCACATCAAATTCTCTATTTTTTTTCCAACCACATGCTAGATTTCTCCTCACACTCCACACACACGAAACAATCTCCTATTTCCATGGTTTTTCTCGAGCAACGCGCTCTCTGCTATATCAATGAGATGCTCATGGACTTACGCCGTGTAGTCGTTGCTCACGGTGAATTTCTAGCCAAGTTCAGACACCAAACATTGACCGAGGAGCCGCCGGACAGCCCTGACGAACGCTCACCTCCACATCAACCGTGGAATACTCGGCCTTTGGACCAGCAGCCAGCCACGGGACCTCGGCGGGGCTGGTCTCTTCCGCCATCGGTCACAACCGCACCGCTTGGTATCAAACCCGAGACCCTACCACGCCTCCGCCTCGAGCCACCACGTTTCGACGGAGAGAATGCCCCATATTGGATTCGTAAGATCCATGTTGGTTATTTTAGTATAATTGGATTAACTTGATTGATCAATATTATCATAATGAGACATCATATAAGTTTGGAAGTGCGGAGTGCACGCTTGTTTGAATTCATTATGATTAGACAGGGGTTCGGGGGCTGCGCCCCCGAGTAGCGGGGTCCAAGGGGCAGTAGCCCCTGGCTGGGGTCGAGCTGACCTGTATTTTATTTCCATTAAAGTTGCTGTACAGAAAATTCATCCGGAAATATAATTTCTGATAATTGAGGGACTAATTTGTAATTTCAAAATCCGCCAAAAACTGTTTAAAACAGTTATGAAAATGAATAGACGCGACGTTTCATTTTCAGCCTCTTCTTATTGATCATTTTCTGGTTCAAAGGATTATCAAAAAATCAACATACGAATCTTCTACAAACCTGAATTGTATCCGATCAAATATTGGTAGAACCACCAAATTGATTTGATCTGAAGTGTTTCACGCCTTTCAGGATATCCAATTGTTCACAGTTAGTAAATCTCCCTAACAATCCAGACGTACTATAACCACCACTACACACTGCTAGATGATCGTCTTTATCTTACACAATATTTATTCGATCACCCAGCATCGGATTGGAGGGAATATTGGGTGGAAACGGTTGGGATGATTTTCTATTGGCAGTCAAGCAGCGATTTGATCCCGATCCATATGCAGACAATGTCGGTCCTGTTCGGAAGCCTCACACTTCCACTTCAGATTTGCTCGCTTGGTCAGAAGATCCGTCTCCTGCAGTTCCCTGGGCCGCCACCGCCGTTCATGCTAACTATTCTGCAGACGACGCTGGGAAGGTGATCTTCGATGAAGAAGAGGAGATCTTCGGCGCAGATGATGAAAAGAAGTTAGGTGACAGTTCGTCATGCACTGTGTTCCCAACGACAGTGTCGCCCTTGCTGTTGTTGATGCACATGATGCATCCACGTTTGATTATTCCATTATAGAAGCAACTACATCGTTGTGCAGCGTTGAACCTGCCTCGGTTGATGGGAGTTCGAAAACGCATAACATGGCCTCTGATTCTAATGTTGTTGAGCACGTCGTTGGCAGAGTTAATGGCTATTTAGTCATATCAAAGCACTTCATTATGATGATCTCTATAGTGTTTCCAAATTGTGGTTTGTTGTCAATACTTGGAGAACCGGAGTCAATCAGATTATTGTGACCAAGGGATCCCTTGAGGAGTCAAAAGAAGCTCTTGCTATTGCTGAAACTGATGCAAGACTTTTCTGCACAGTTGGTGTACACCCAACGAGATGTAAAGAATTTGATGATAGTGGTGATCCAAAGACACAATTTGAGGCTCTTTTGTCGTTGGCCAGAGAGGGAGTTGATAAGGGAACGATAGTGAAAATTGTAGAATGTGGATTGGATTATGATAGGCTTCACTTTTTCCCCGTCGAAGTTCAACGAAAGTCCTTAGGGAAGCAATTTGAATTGGCATACGCTATGAAGTTACCAATGTTTCTCCACGCACGAGCAGCCGCTGAGGATTTCTGCAATATTCTTGTGCGAAACAAACATAGATTATTCTATAGGATTCGCATATTTGATCCATGAGCTTTTGTGTCGGATGTTATTGAAGCTCTTAGTGGGGATGCTAATTGGAGCTTATGAGACTTCGGCAACAGCTTGGTAATTTCTATGGACATAATATTGCAATTTGGATATCTCACCTTGAGGGCAAGGTGGTTTTCAACGGCAGTAGAGTTGATAGGGCCCTCGATCTTGTGAATCTCGTCAAGCATATCTCGCGCAAGATCTCCAACATATCTTCTTGATTTTATATATTTAGCATATCTTCTATTTTAGTTGGTTATTTTTATGCAATCTTTATCTTTATTGAGTCTAGTTAGTATTCTATAAATTAGAGGTCTATGTACTCTTTTATTTATTGAGAAATAAAGTTAAAACTTATTCTCATTCCCGATTCTGGCGGAAATCGTCCCCTAGCACCTCAACTAGGGTTTATCTTATTCTTCGTTTCGCTACACATCGTTGGTGCTCTAGTTTGATAGATCTTGATAGGGTCTATCAGAAACACGATGCAAATAATACATATGAGATACATTGTAGATATTGCTAATAGACTACAAATTGTTAATCTGATTAAAACTGGTGATATTTGATTAAAAAAATATTCATAGTATATTGATTGGGCCGGGTGTTCTAGACAATAGGGTCCACTAAACATTTTTTTTGGTGTGTTATAGTGAAATGATAAGACTTCAATTTTCTAATTCTTGAAAACTAATATAATTTTTTTATTTAAAAATGTATTTATATATATATTGATGAATTAAAACAAGAGATCAAATTAAACATGATAGACGAGCTAGAAGCCGATGTACATTACCAACTCTTGGTCGTAATAACTAATAAATACACACATGTAGTGATGAAGCTAGACTTGTCATGTTGGAGGCCCAACAAGATATTTCATAACTTTCTTGGTAAAGTCCTTTCTGAATTATATATAAAATCTAAATTTAACTTACAAATGTTAACTAATTAACCTCCATATCCTATTTTTATAACTGATTAAATAATAAATTTTTTAAATTTGTATTATAACATCAAATTACTAAAAATATCTCTAGAAAATTTCAATAATATGTGAACATCATGGATCCCCACCCACCATGTAGCTCTTGCAGGGCATACATGTATCCCATTAATTGACTACTATAACACACTAGAAAGAATAAGATTTACAACATCCATTATCAAATGAAACAGATGTTTCATTATTAATTCCATCGCATGAAAAAGATGTTTCATTATAGTGTATATTAATGAAACACCAGTATGAGCCAACATACACTATAATACAAAGAAGAAAAATGAACATCAAATCTGAAATTTTGAAAATTAATACTCCAACAATATACCTAAGGAGGTGTGATATGAGTTTTAATAAATGTAACGTATTTGTAAGCTGAGAAAATAATCTGATTTTAAAAGTAGTGTTAGTGATTACTAATATTAATAGACAAAATGATGGATCATGCTAAAAAAGTGTAAATAAATTAACATAAGAAGAGATATAAATAAAAAGTTTTGTACAAATTTTTGTGAACTTAGGAAACTGTGAGAAGCACATTATTGTTGGGGATTCATTTGAAAATGTGGTAGCATTTATTTAATTATAGAATAAAGGTAGAGAAGAAGAATTTGAAAGAAGTAACTAGAAAAGAGGGTCGAGTACTGTAATGGGAAATGGACAGTTAGCAGGACAACCAAGGAACATCATATATAGTAGGGTTATCAAATGCCATGGCTGATACTTAAAATAAACTAGTAAGTATTTTTTTGGCATGAAAGGAGTATTTTTTTGTACTCCCTCTTCCTTTAAATTAAAATAGAAACTTTAAGTATTTTTTTGGCATGAAAGGAGTATTTTTTTGTACTCCCTCTTCCTTTAAATTAAAATAGAAACTTTAGAAACGACGTGAGATTTAATGCAAAAATCGGTAAAATATGAGAGAGAAATAGAGAAAATTAAAAATAATGTCACCCATCTTATTCGTAATCATGTAATGTGTGATAAAAAAGATTTTTGTAAAAATAGAAAGTGGACTAATTTTGTGAGACTCTAAAATAATAAAATGAGACTATTGTAATGATTGAGGGAGTAGAATCACATTTTTTTTAATAGAACGCTTATATTTGGAATATGTTTTTTTTTTCTTTTTTTTCTTCTTTTTTTCATCTTATATTTGGAATATGTTTACCCCTGCACTCTTTCAGTATCCTAAGAACCCTCCATCCACATAATGTAAAACAGACAGCCAACAAGAAAAAAAAGAAAGAAAAAGAAAAAAGATCACTTTATCAAAAATTAAATCATTTTCTTTTTTTTCCCATCTTGTAAGTGACCAACTTCCTTTTAAAAACCATGTACTACATGAACTCTTTAGCATGGAATCAAACCGCTGCAAATTTCAATGCCAACTGTCAAAAATATGCAGCCCACTTCACACCCTATTTAAAATACGCAATTTAATTTTTCTTCTTATTTCAAAAAAAATGATCGCTGTATTTTTCTCTCTTTCAAATTCACTACTATTCGCCAATTGATCTATCTCAAAATAGAATCGAAAATAGCTTAATATAAATCAAAACCCCACTTCTCAAAATTGAAATACTCTCTCTCTCTCTCTCTCTCTCTCTCTCTCTCTCTCTCTCTCTCTCACACACACACACATCCACTGCACTAGAAAAGGAAATAACCTATTCTTGAAGCTGATTTCACACATATATAAGCATACATTCATTAGATAGAAATGAATTAATGCTTCGAGAATGGCCGCGGTTGGATCATCATCAAGATCATGATCAACATTTGAGTACAACTCGGAATGCGGATGGTACAACCGGTATAGCTCATGATTTGTAGTGGTGAAATGGACTTTTTTCACTCCAACTTCATGCTTCAAATCCCTCATCAAGATGATCACAGCCATCCTTCAACTACTTTAGCTCCAATTCTCCCCCCTCAAGACTTCCATGGTACAATCTCTCTCTCTCTCTCTCTCTCTCTATGATTGTGTGTGTGTGTGTGTGTGAAATTGGACGAAAAGAGAAACACCTAAAGGAAGAGACCAAGATCAATATTTGTAAAGTAAAGATGCATTGTAGCTGAAAATAGAAAGTTTGTAATTTGAGCTCAAGAACACTGTTTCATTCCACACTGATTGAGATTACAGATTCGGTTTTTTATACTACTCAATCGAACCATCTAGACCTCTATTCAGTTACACAAACAAACATCAAAACTAACAAACTCTTGTACACACTAATCCTTTCATTAATGCTTCCTTGAACGTACAGGATCCAGCTGGCTGAGATGGCAATGATCTAGTGCTCACACAACAAGCTTCAGCTCGTGCACTCTCTTTTCCAAGTGTGCATGAGTCCATGTCACGACTGCCACGTCCTCCATGCACGTCAGCTCTGCTTTCTTGATCTTTAACATTATCACCAACTTCATCATCTTTGAGCTCTAGGATCTTGACACTTCTAACATCCCCCCTCAACCTGAGTGAAGCTAGAGAAACTACACCGAGTCTTTGTCGAAGCTTCAGGAAAGGTTGTAGACTCAGAGGTTTAGTAAATATATCCGCTATTTGATCGCGAGTGGGGACATGCCGAAGATCTAGATCTTTCTTCAAGACCTTGTCTCTAACAAAATGAATGTCAAGCTCAATATGCTTTGTGCGAGCATGTAGCACAGGATTAGAAGCAAGCGCTATGGCACTCAAATTGTCCACCCAAATGACAGGTGGTGTTGTGAGAGAGAGCTTGAGCTCGTTGAGTGTTGAATTCAGCCAAGCCAAT
This sequence comes from Salvia splendens, assembly GCF_004379255.2. NCBI lineage: Eukaryota > Viridiplantae > Streptophyta > Magnoliopsida > Lamiales > Lamiaceae > Salvia > Salvia splendens. Next base: position 8,979,906 of record NC_056047.1, on the reverse strand, counting down.
TCTGCAGCAGTATGAGCTAGGCTTCGGTATTCAGCCTCTGTACTGGACCGAGCGACAACTGTTTGCTTCTTTACACACCACGAGATGAGACTTCTACCAAAGTAAGTGCAGAACCCTGTAGTGGATCTTCTGTCATCAAGGTCCGAGGCCCAGTCAGAGTCAGAAAAGGCTGAAAGTATTCCATTTGAAGCTTGAATTTGGATTCCATAATCCAATGTTCCAGACAAATATCTAAGGATTCTCTTGACAGCTTTCCAGTGAGTGTCAAGCGGAGAAGCCATATATTGACTAACCTTGTTGACAGAGTAGTTGATATCTGGCCTTGTAATGGCCGCATATTGAAGCGCACCAACAATGCTCCTATACAACTTAGCATTAGGCACAGGGGAACCAACATTTTTACTGAGCTCACAGGTGGAAACCATGGGTGTGGGACACCCTTTGGCTCCAGTCATGTTAGCCTTTTTGAGGAGATCCTTGATGTAGGCTGACTGACAGAGATGGAGACCATGAGAGGTCTTGACAACTTCAACACCCAGAAAGAGACTAACCTCACCAAGGTCTTTAAGAGAAAAATGAGCATTGAGTTGAGAAATGACCTTCTTTGTAGCTGTAGTATTATTACCTGTGATGAGCATGTCATCCACATAAATTAAGAGATAGATAGTGTCTGGACCTGATTTTCTGATAAACATAGAGGCATCTGCCCTAGATTGAATGAACCCAAGAGAGAGAAGGACAGAGTGGATGGTGTAGAACCAAGCTCTTGAGGCTTGTTTGAGTCCATAGATAGCCTTATTTAATTTGCAAACCAAATGCGGTGCTCCCTGCTCAAAACCTAGAGGCTGCCTCATATAGATGTCCTCCTTCAACTCTCCATTCAGAAAGGCATTATTCACATCTAGATGAGTCACTTTCCAACCATAGCTGACAGCCACTGTGAGAATAAGTCTGATAGTTGCTGGTTTCACTACTGGACTAAATGTCTCTGTAAAATCAAAACCAGGCTGTTGTGAAAATCCTTGAGCAACAAGCCTAGCCTTGTGTCTTGCTATCTCTCCAGAAAGATGAAGTTTAAGTTTGAAGATCCATGTGCAGCCAACAAGATTTTTCCCAGGTGGAAGAGTGGTCAAAATCCAAGTTTTGTTCCTGAGAAGAGCTAAGAACTCAGCTTGCATAGCTGCTTTCCATGCTGGTAAAAGAAGAGCCTCTTGAGCAGATTTTGGAGTGTAATGAGAGTAAGCTTGAAGAGTATAGAGTTTAGGCTTGAATACCCCTGCCTTAGACCTGGTAGTCATGTGATGTTTACTGGATATTTGAGGTTCATCTACAGGGGCAACATTAGAGGCTGACTCTGGGCCTGGACTCGAGCCTTGCTCATCTGCATCAAGGTGTAAATCAGAGGACGCAGAAGGAATATCATCAGAACCTGGAGTCTGAGCAGTAGGTGAACAAGGAGGAACTTGAGCAGATTCAGAGGATACAGCAGTAAGCTGATCCAGATGAGAAATAACAACATGTGGAGAAGACCCTGAAGCATCTGATGTAGCCTGAGGAAAAATAGAGTTGTAAGGGAAAACATGCTCATTAAAAACCACATCTCTAGATACAATCACTCTTCCATCTGGCAAGAGAACCTTATAACCTTTATGTGATCCACTGTATCCAAGAAAAATTGAATTCACAGACCTATTTTCCAACTTGTGATTGTTATATGGCCTGAGCAGTGGATAGCATGAACATCCAAACACTCTCAAAACAGTATAGTCAGGCTTCTTGGAGAACAATTTCTCAAAAGGTGAGATGTTATTGATCACCTTAGATGGCATCCTATTGATTAGGTAGACTGCAGCAGCAAAAGCATCATCCCAAAAGATTGTTGGAAGTGAAGATTGTGCTAGGAGTGCGAGACCAGTCTCCACTACATGTCTGTGCTTCCTCTCTGCCAAGCCATTCTGCTGTGGAGTGTAAGGACAGGAAATCCTATGAGAAATCCCATTATCTCTGAGAAAAGAGGTCAAGGCCTGAAACTCTCCTCCCCAATCAGATTGTAGGCTCTTAATTTTAGTTTGCAGAAGAGTCTCAGATGATGCTTTGAACATTTTGAAGACATCTATAACAGCACCTTTAGTTTTTAGCAAATAAATCCATGCAAATCTTGTGCAGTGATCCACAAACGAGACATAGTATCTATAGCCATTTCTGGAAGTAATTGGGGAAGGTCCCCAGAGATCAGAGTGCACAAGGGCAAGAGGAGAAGAGACTACAGATTCTGAAGCACTATATGGCAGTCTATGTGCCTTAGATATGCAACAAGAATCACAGAAAAGAGTTTCATTGATTGATTCAACAGGAACATTACAACTCTTAAGGACATTTTTCACAATATCTACAGAGGGATGTCCTAATCTGTTATGCCACAATGTTAAATGAGAATCAACATCATGGTTTACATTAACACTAGAAGCAGAAATGGCTGAGCTAACTGAGTGGACAGCCGGGTTGCCTTGATTGAATTGAGCAGGAAATGTGGTGATGGAGCTATGGCTTCTCTTGATTGGTGAGTGGTCTACTAGGAAGTGATACAATCCCTTGTCAAAAACTCCCCGGAGCACGGTTTCCCGGGTTCCCAGATCCTTGACAAAACAATGGTCAGGGTGAAATTCAAAGAAGACAAGGTTATCTCTAGCAAACTTAGACACACTCAAAAGATTTTTGGTTATACTAGGCACATGTAATAGGTTTTTCAACATCAGTTTTCTTGAGAAACTAGAATGAGGTTTCAGCTCAGATTCACCAATATTAGAGATAGCTACTGCAGATCCATTCCCAAGTAAGAGTTTCTTACCTCCTGCATATTCAGAGCTGGTGTTCAGGTTGCTTAAATCACCAGAGACATGATGAGTGGCTCCAGAATCTGGATACCAAGCAGTTGATGCACTAGAATCAAAGCCAAATTCTGAGGTTGCAGCTGAGTTGAGTGAAGCTGGAGACCTTGTTGCTGCTGCCTGCATCAGGTGAGCAGAGGGATTAAAGAATCCTTGATGTTGTGAACCTTGAAAACTTGGTCGAAATTGTGGCTGAGGCTGTGGAGGAGTGAAATTCTGCTCAAAACGGTGCCAACATTTAGCAGCAGTGTGACCCGGTTTTTCACACAACTGACAAATCACTTTGTTGTTGCCTCTGCCAAAACCTCTAGCACCTCTTCCTCCTCTCTGGTTTCTCGAGCCTCCTCTCCCACCTCCTTGATCAGATCTGGAGTTGCTGTTGGGATTGAAGTCTCTCTTTTGAGTTATCTGTTGCATCAGATTAAGCACAGGCTGTGAGCCCTCTGTGCTAGATGAGAAGGACCTTGTATTCTCCATTCTGGACTCAAAAGTGAGGAGGAAGGCAGTGGCATCTCCTATACTCCAAGAGTCTGATCTGGAGCTTATAGCACACACTGCAGGGTCATATTCTTGACCAAGACCACCAAGGATGTGCATAATCTGCTCATCTTCAGATATTCTACACCCCACTGATCCCAGAAGATCAATATAATTCTTCATTTTTCCAATGTATTCACTCATGGAGAGTGAATCTTTTCTCTGATTTTGCAGCATTTGCCTATACTGCATTATCTTGGCAGTTGATCTACTAGCGTAGTTTGTCTCAAGGGCACTCCAGATGTCCCTTGCAGACCTCAATCCCACGACTAAACCAAGAGCTCCTTCTGACAGTGAAGAGAGAAGCCAAGCTGCCAACCTTCTGTCCTGCCTTTGCCAGGATATAAAATCTTCATTTGGAGTGATGGATCCTCCTTCTCCTTCCGCTACAAAGATTGTTTTAGGTGGTGGCTGTTTCTCACCATTCAGATAGCCTTCAAGCCCATAGCCGTAGGCCGTGACATCCACTTGCTGCTGCCACATCAAGAAATTTGTATCTGTAAGTTTTACAGAGATTGGTGGCAATTGCGCATAAGAGGGTTGAGTTCCTTGACTCAGAGTAACCCCTCCAGAAGATGAGTTGGAGCTTGCCATTCCTTGAAAACAAACAAAAGAAGAAAAAGGGATAACAAGAGACAAGATCAAGAAGATCTTGCTCTGATACCATAAAGGAAGAGACCAAGATCAATATTTGTAAAGTAAAGATGCATTGTAGCTGAAAATAGAAAGTTTGTAATTTGAGCTCAAGAACACTGTTTCATTCCACACTGATTGAGATTACAGATTCGGTTTTTTATACTACTCAATCGAACCATCTAGACCTCTATTCAGTTACACAAACAAACATCAAAACTAACAAACTCTTGTACACACTAATCCTTTCATTAATGCTTCCTTGAACGTACAGGATCCAGCTGGCTGAGATGGCAATGATCTAGTGCTCACACAACAAGCTTCAGCTCGTGCACTCTCTTTTCCAAGTGTGCATGAGTCCATGTCACGACTGCCACGTCCTCCATGCACGTCAGCTCTGCTTTCTTGATCTTTAACATTATCACCAACTTCATCATCTTTGAGCTCTAGGATCTTGACACTTCTAACAACACCGACTAAGGACTTTTGACAACTTTCGAAACAATCGAGGAATATTGAAAATTTGTATTCCTACTTTAGGAAAGGGAAAAGAAAAAAATTTAGCATTTTTTCTTTAACTTTTCCACAAAATTGATACGTGTATAAAGAGGGGAAAATGTAACGTTGCAGGAGTGGGTTCACTGCTAGCGAAGAGGCCTCAAACGATGGCGTTTTCGAGCGACAACAACGTCGGAGAGGATGAGTTCTCCGACGATGGGTCGCAGATGGGGGAGAAGAAGCGGCGGCTGAACATGGAGCAGGTGAAAACCCTAGAGAAGAATTTCGAGCTCGGGAACAAGCTCGAGCCTGAACGCAAAGTGCAGCTGGCTCGAGCCCTCGGGCTCCAGCCGCGCCAGATCGCCATCTGGTTCCAGAACAGGAGAGCCAGATGGAAAACAAAGCAATTGGAAAAAGATTACGAGATTTTGAAAAGACAATTTGAAGCAATTAAAGCTGAGAATGAAGCCCTACACACGCACAATCACAAGCTTCATGCTCAGGTAAATTCTTTATTTTTTTTGTTTCATTAATTTTAAGTATTCAATTTTGGTCTTGTTGAGAATTAAAAATTTGCAAATAATACATAAGTGCAACTCCTTAAATTATTCAGGTAATATCTTACTAATGTGAGTTCGGGTGTGCAGATAGTGGCCTTAAAGAAGAGGGAGGCGACGGAATCCATCAATCTGAACAAGGAAACGGAGGGCTCGTACAGCAACCGGAGCGAGAACAGCTCAGAGAGGAAGATCGAGAGCCCGATCTTAGGGGGGAGGCAGCTCTTTCCCCCGGCCGCGTCGAGGCCGGAAATGCAGCACGCGGTTAAGGAAGAGGGGTTGTGTAATATGTTTGTTGGGATGGATGATCAACCCGGATTTTGGCCATGGATAGAGCAACACCAGTTTAATGTAATTAATTAAATCTTGAAAATGATTTGATTAAATCTGCACCCTTGGTTTGAATTGGCCTATGGAGATGAAGGAATTAATTGGCCAAGTTTGAATATTTTGTTGAGATGATCATCGATTTTTTTTTTCTTCCAAATATCTTTGTTTTAATTTGTTGTACAAATTATTAGTAAAAGTTAATATCGCACGGTTGCGACACTTTTCGGGTCGAATTTATGAGTAAATGTTCTTGATATAGTTTTATTATTATTATTCATTTTTTGAGCGATTAAGTTTTTGAAAGTGTGATAGATTCGTTTTATTTGAGAGAGAGAGAGAGAGAATCAAGCACTGGTTTCGAGGGGAGGAAGATGACAAACAGATAAGAAGAGGAAGAAAACAAAGAAGGTTAGAAAAATGTTAATTCTCGTGAAGGAGACATTGCATAAATCCTTTTCTTGCTTATGCTGACAGCAAAGCTTCATATATAACATTGATTCATCTCTGTCATTCATAAAATCCACTTCCAATTCAATACAAATTGCAAATTTGTCAAACAAAATATTACCTAATCAAATCTCTCTCTCTCTCTCTCGGTTTGCAAGCATTCCCACTCTAATTCATCACTTTGAAGCTTATATTGTTTGTAGATTTTTTGGACTAAAATACGAAGCTATGAACATTATACTCCCTCCGTCCCGGGCTACTCGCTCCTTTCCTTTTCGGCACAGAGATTAAGGAATGAGTGTATAGGAAAGTCAAAAATGACGGCTGTAGGTGAAAATTTTTACTAAAAATGGAAAGAGTGCAAGTAACTTGGGACGCCCAAAAAGGAAATAAGTGCGAGTAGCTTGGGACGGAGGGAGTATATGAAAATCAAAACTGGATAGCAACCATCACAAAGCTTAATTAACTTGTAAGTATCCATCTTGATTTCACTAGTAAAACAAATACAGTAATTAATTGGAAATTTATCACGTGTACTAAACTTTGTAAATTTAATCTGTATGGTAGATTGGAAATTAAAAGGGATATTTATAGAAAAAATAAAAGAAATAATTGAGAGGCAGGTTTCAGTAAAGGTACGAAAAATGGTCAGGATTGGATGGATGGGCAGTGATTGGATTTTTTCTCGAAATGGAGCCCTCATTCCAAGGGGGGTATCAGTGATAATGACGTAATATCCAGCCTTGTATACATCATCTACCTTTTCTTTTTTCTTTTTCTTTTTTTGGCTTTTCTCACTCATCCATCGTCGAGGATTGAATTTTCCGAGTTTCGAATTCCATTTAATATAGTGGTGAAAAATAGGGATTTCATAAGAATAAACAGAAATTAATGAATAGTTTTGATTGGTAGGTAGTACTTTCTTACTCTAGGAAATGCATTGTTTATTTCATGGGTAGTACTTGTAGAGTGTTTAATATTCTATCTGTCTTGTTAAAGTAAGGCGTATGATTTTCAGCATAAGATTTGATACCGTGTTATTTTATCCATTAAATGAAGAATAAAGTAGAATAACATATTTGATGTCATATTCAAGTTTATAATTATAATCTAAGTCTGCCCATAGTTCGTTCTTTCTAACTCACTATTTAGTTTATCCTTAGAAATTTTGTGTTTAATTTGTGAATCCATTATTACTCTTCGAATTGACAGTGATAAAGATTTTGATCATCTCGTATGTTCTTAGATTTACGGGATTTGATGATTTAGTGTTGTTCTTCTTCCGACAATAACTAGCTTAAAATACCAATTACGTCCCTTGATAATGAGACATTTGTTTTCAGCACGAGATTTAAAAATGTAGTGTGTAATTAGTTAAATAGAGATAATAATGTAATAAAGATTAAAAGTATTGTCCTTTACCAACAAAGAAATAAATGTCTAATTTACCTTAGATCGTCCCAAAAAAATTACGAATAACTTATCAAGGGACTTAAAAATCATATCTTGTTCGTTGACTGGACTCTGATCCGTGTTTCTTATCTTGAGTTTAGTATCTTGGTATTTCTTGTTCAGTATCAAACGAACTCCAAAATCCAAACAATTTGACAAAACGAGAATGGATAGGATATATAGCAGATAGTATTCATCTAAGAACATCTCCATTCATGCTCTTGCCAAAGAGCATGGATGTGGTTCCGACCCCATATTTATTAATTTTTTACTTTCTGTTCTTCCCCAAGAGCACAATACCCACATACATGCTCTTCCGCAAGGACATGCTCAAGGGTCCTACCATTCCATTATTTAATTTAAATACTTCAATTACTAAAACTATTTCTACAATATAAAAATACATTAAAAATACTCGAACTACTATTACAAATTTTAAAAAAATAAAAATTACATACTTAAATCCTAAAAAATAAAGATTACATACTTAAAATTCTAAAAAATAAAAATTACATAATTAAAATCCTTAAAATCCTACAAATTGATGAGAGAATTTAGATGAGAATTGTATAGTGTGGTGTAAAAAATTTTGTGTTGAAATGGGGTATTTATAGATTAAAAATGTGAATTTTGGGGGGAAAAATTGAAAAATAAATTAAAAGTGGTGAGAAAACAGATATAATTTATTGGGAAGTGGGAATTTTTTTTTTCAAAACGATTTTTAAATTAAAATTCATTTTTTTTAAAATGAAAACTGCCAACAACTAAGCCGTTGGCCAATTGTGTGCTGCCACGTCGTCCTGCTCAGTGGCACGGACGTGCTCGATGTATCAAGCAGCGTCGTGCCATCGGCAAGAGTGCAGCGGCGGACAAGGCGCTGTCGTGCCGTCGGCACGGACGCCGTCCCTCCCAGCAATCACTGTTGGGGATGCTCTAAAGTATCATCATGCTATATCTTACGGTGCTCTTTCAACATTTGTCGGCTTTTTACAATATAAGGATTAGGTATCCTATGAAGTACCTATATCCTAACAACTGAAATTCGTGGAAGCTACGAATCTTGAGGATATTTATAATTTTAATAATTGTTGAACAGAAAATTAAATAATGTTAGAAAAAGGAGGATCAATATGGGATCATGTGCACAATCAATAGAAAATGGCTGGAAGACTTTTGAGTTTTGTATTATATCAATTTTTGAGATGCGATTCTGAAATTAAATCTAGTGGAAATAAATAAGTAAATAAAAATTAAATTGCTGAAGTTAAGCTGCTCAAGTGGCCACATGCACTCTGCATTCGCACCAGAAATAAAAATTAGGGTTCGTTAGAGTTGATGAAATTTTTTATATTTTTTCATATTGCTCGTAATTTTTTATAAATAAGTGTGAAACAGATAATGCCAGGAAATATTTTATCGCTTTATTTAATAAAACTTCAATATTGCGAAAACTCTGTAATACAAAAGGGCAGCTTGAATTTTATATTTTGAGTATGTGGTAAAAAAAGTTAATTTAATTAAATATGATTGGCATTTTCCAGTGTTATTTTTTATTTTTATTTTTTACTTTTTTTTACTTCCATTTTTCCAGTGTTACATGAATCCAATTTTCATTATATTTGTCTTTTGATTCGACACCACTCTATGCATACACATATATAGGGATAGTGAATGATCATAATTCAAAAGTTCTTTTTTTTTTAAAATTAACCAGTGTTTTTATGTATATATGTAGGATAACTCATTTGGCATATAAGCTATGGTTATAGAGTTTAAGTTTTAAAACCACATAATCTTGTAGATTATTTTATCTTTACTTCTTGACAAAATTTTGTTGAAGCACTTTTGATATTTGTAGGGCTATTTTATTACTCGTCACAATTTTAGAGATAAAATAACTATCTCAATAAACCTAGCTAGGAAGTACATATATATGGCCTAGAGCAAAAGCATGTTTTATTTATTTTTTATATTTGTAATGAAGACATATTATCGTGACCAGCACATGAAACATGATCGGGTAATTAACAATTGAAATATACAAATAAAAAATAATTAACTAAAAGGTTTTACATTCTAATGGCTGCTGCAGACGATGGATTTGAGTCTATGTCAACGAATCTTTGATAAAAATATTTTAGCAATAAGCTCGATCAAAATGAAAAAATGATACTCCCTCCGTCCCACGTTACTTGAGAGGTTTCTTTTCGGCACGAGATTTAAGAAAATTGTGTTCAATTAAGTTATATAAAGTAAAATAAAGTGGAAGAGAGAATAAAGTATGAGAGATGTGAGAAAGTAAAGTAAAAGAAAGAATAAAGTTGGTGTGATTAGATGCTTTGTTTTTAGTCAAAAAGAGAAATGACTCAAGTAACTTGAGACAACACAAAAGATAATACTAACTCAAGTAACTTGGGACGGAGGGAGTACTAATTAAGTGTTAATTTGAGTGAATTATAATGAGATTCTAAAAAGTAATTATGAGCATGTGTTTTCGAGGTTGATTCTCTAAGTACAGAATTATTAGTATTTAATAGAAGGAACGTGCCCACAATTAATTGTTGTCGATGATAATCATTAAGTCATTATTCTTCTCAAGTCCTATTAAAATCCTATGTAAGCAGCCCTCCTTATTTTCAGTAAAAAATAAGTCCGCCATTTTCTTTCCCTTTCTTATCCTTTTAAATGAATTATAAATTATGGTACATTATACAATAAGAAGTAGTATTAATTTACTTGAAATAAATGAAATTAAATTGACCCTAAAATATCAGAGACTAAATTGGTGTATGATCGCTCAAATATTAACTTCGCTAGAACAAATTCTCATTCTATCAACAGAAAACTCTGTAGTTAATTAATTAATACCCAAAATCCACCATTAAAATTGACTATCGGCGGATTTGTAATGCCTGAAATATTTCGCTCATGAATAGTTTTGCCGGTGGAGGAAAACCGCTGGTAAAATTCACTAAAATGTTACAATTATCTGACCAATCTATTACCAGCAGAGGAACACCGCTGGTAATATTTTGCTCATGAATAGTTTTGCCGGCGGAGGAACACCGCTGGTAATAGATTGGTCAGATAATTGTAACATTTTGCCATAAAAAAAGGTCAGTTGACATATCATCATATAAATTGCCGGAAAAAAAAGGCAGATGAGATAATTGCAAAACTTTCATTTTTTGTGATTTAATTTTCAGATTTCAAATAAAATGGTATTGACCAAAATTTAATTATATTTTCTACTCCATTTCCGTAGGTCATATCAGCTGTTTGGATAGGTGGGCTACAATATTTAATAGCTTGGCCCATTAAAGAGTAATTAGGTCCGGTATTTTTAATAAGGCTGTTCCATTAGTTACTGAAATTGGACCATTTCAAAGCCTTAAAAGTAGCCCAAAGTGGGGCATAGCCCATTCTCCTTTTCTATTCATAGGCCCACTCTCTTTTCTTTACGTAAAATGATAATAAATGCACTCTTACATTTCTCTTTTTAGACTTGTAAAGTGTAGTAGTATTTTGGATGTCGTAAGCCAAAGACCATAACTAGTCATGAAATCTTAGGTGAACCCATCACTAAGGGTCGTTTGATAGGGAATATGAGATAAGATAAAATATGATATTAGTATACATTTTAGGTCACATGACTCCCTTATTATGTAGTTATTTATCCTAGCAATATTTTTGTAGCTACTATTGTATGATTTAAAATATATTGTATATGAGTGAGGTATAATACCCAAGCAAATGGTAAGTTGAACGAGAAATAAATAAATAAAAAAGCAAAGGCACTTAGAATTTCAGAGAAAAATGAGGTATTTATTCTGCTATTACAGGCATTTTGTACCTCTGTATTGAAAGCTGTTAAAGAATGTGAGGTGATTGATGTATTTATTCTACATACTCTATTACAATAACTGTTTAATTGAAATTTAAAAAAAAAACAACAATTGATGATATTATATGAATCTAGAGATGGCAAAGGGCCAAATAGAATATGGTAGAAAAAATAGGGCATCGGATTCTTACAACCTTTCCTTTTAAGATCTTTTTTGCTCTGCTTCACGTGGGGACTTTTGACCTTCTTTGCTCTTTTAATATGGACTTATTAGTCTATTTTAATTCAGTAATTGCATAGAATATTCAAGATTTGTATAAAGGTGATGAAGAGAGCGACATTTGAATTCCATCAAAAAATAGTTAATGCAACTCAAAACACATAGTAATAGTAATATATATATATATATATATATATATGGGTGCATGATAACCCCAATTTCCGTAATAACCCTATAACTAAATCTGGACCACACATTTTTAAAATCACGTGGTCTAGATTCAAACTTAGATTTACTTCATAAAAAAAAGCGCGGGGGTAAATATGTCATTTCGCTCATGATAAAATTTACGTATCCAAATTTCGCTCATTTAATTTCTGAATTTCGCTCATTTTATCATTTTATCAGTCAGTCAAAAGTATCATTTTATCAACTCAGAGTATCATTCTATCCGACAAAACTATCATTCTATGCAATAAACCTAACATATATCATTTTATCAGTCAGTCAAAAGTATCATTTTATCAACTCAGAGTATCATTCTATCCGGCAAAACTATCATTCTATGCAATAAACCTATCATTTTATCAGTCAGTCAAAAGTATCATTTTATCAACTCAGAGTATCATTCTATCCGGCAAAACTATCATTCTATGCAATAAACATATCATTTTATCATTTTACGTGATATTTGGCGAAATTCAGAAATTAAATGAGGGAAATGACAGTTTTACTCCCGCGCTTTTTTTTTATGAAGTAAATCTAAGTTTGAATCTCAAAACTATCATTCTATGCAATAAACCTATCATTTTATCATTTTACGTGATATTTGGCGAAATTCAGAAATTAAATAAGGGAAATGACAGTTTTACCCCCGCGCTTTTTTTTATGAAGTAAATCTAAGTTTGAAATGATACTCTGAGTTGATAAAATGATAAAATGATAGTTTTGTCGGATAGAATGATACTCTGAGTTGATAAAATGATAGTTTTGCCGGATAGAATGATACTCTTAGTTGATAAAATGATAGTTTTGCCGGATAGAATGATACTTTTAGTTGATAAAATGATAGTTTTTCCGGATATAATGATACTCTGAGTTGATAAAATGATAGTTTTATTGATTTGTAGGTATGTACATTCCTGCATACAATGATAGTTTTGCCGGATAGAATGATACTCTGAGTTGATAAAATGATAGTTTTCCCGGATAAAATGATACTCTGAGTTGATAAAATGATAGTTTTGCCGGATAGAATGATACTCTCTCTCCACTGTCAGTCTCTCTCACATCTCCACTATTGTGTAATGCATTTATTAAACGATAGAAACGGAGACCATTGTGGGTGTAATGCATCAACGTACCGTTTATAAATGCGCTGTCGCAAGTGTGAGTGCGAGTGATCATCGTCGTCATGGGCAAATGCGAAGCCGGATCGGTCGCGCTCGAGCGTCCTCTCAAGCTGTGGTCTCTCATCCTCGACAGCGTGCGCTGCGGCGGCGGAGGCTTCCAGCGGAAGAAATCTGGCGATAGGAAGGGATCGGAGAAGCTGTCGGAGCTGCTCAAGCAGCCGGAGTGGTGGAAGGGCGATGAGGATGTGAGGAGGAAGGAGGTGTCGCTGCAGTGCTTGAAAAATGATAAAATGATAGTTTTGCCGGATAGAATGATACTCTGAGTTGATAAAATGATAGTTTGTTGGATATAATGATACTCTGAGAAATTGAATGCAGTGTTTAATTCACGTTTTCTTCTTACCCGCCCAATTTTATAACGAAATGACAATTTTGCCCTTAATATATCCGAAATATGATAGTTTTATTTGATAAAATGATAGTTTTGTTAGATTAAATCTGGACCACATATTTTAAAAATGTGTGGTGGAGATTTAGTTATAGGGTTATCACACAAATTGGAGTTATCATTATAACGCGCATATATATATATATATATATATATATATATAGTCCCATTATTCACAAATCCACTCTTAAAAATCGAACTAGAGACCAAATTATGGCCCTTAGATCTAGGGTTTAATGGATGAGATTAGACCATACTTTATTAATTTCGCTCCTTCATTAAGTAGACAATTTACTTCAATGCAGGGGTATTTCGGTCAAAACATATATGAGCTCATCTCCTACCCCATCTCATCTTCTCTTATTTGATTACTCAATCCATTTGTACTTGATGGAGTTGCAGACTCAATCGCAGGAGGTCGACGCGCCAACTACCATCACCATCAAGGGGATTTTAGGCTTGTTGATGTCGAATACGGATGCCAAGGAGAACGGGAAGAGAGTCATTTCACTGGGATTGGGGATCCCACTGCCTACTCCTGCTTCCACGCTAGTAATTCCACTCAGGAAGGTGTTGTCGAGGCTCTTTGCTCCGCCAAATTCAACGGCTACGCTCCCACCGCTGGTCTTCTTCTTCTTCTTGTGCTACTACTGCTGCTTCTGCTAGCTTCTGCTTGTTTTTGTTTTTTCATCGTGAATTGAGATTTTAAAGTAGTAGATTTCTTCGATTTCGGTTTAATTTTGCGTTTGGAGGCAAGGATCTAGACGATGAACTTGGAATTATTGAATTAGTTGGAGTATTTGAACCTAATGCGACCTCGATTTTTCAAACGATGTGTTGATTGGCATGCAATTCGGCGGGATATTGAATTGTGCTGTGTGATTCGTTATTCCTTTGTTTACGGATGATGATTCTAGATGACTGCTCACTTGTTTATGAATTTGTGTTTAATTTGCGCTCTACGTGTTTGCGAAAAAGTCACACTCTAATCTGATGCATCGATCGCCTCTCCAAAACAGGGCAATCGCGGGGTATTTGTCACGGGATCTCCCCTACAACCTAGCGGCAGAATCCGTGTATGTCACAGCCGGTTGCATTTTGTTTGATTACTCAATCCACTTGTTCAATTATTGGGGCAGAGTTTTGGTTTTCTGAAGCCGAAGGCTCTTCCGTGGACACTGCAAAAACGAAGTATTTGTAGAAGAATTTGGAGTCCTACTGGATGAAGTAAAAACCTAGTATAATGAAGTAGTATTAACTTTTTGGAATGAAGTAATAAACCTACTTGAATAAATTGTGCTATTATTTACAGTGAATAAAGTAAAAAATATTTCAATGAATTTGAAAGAAACATGTGTTGAATCATGTGAAAACCTATTGGAATGAACTAAAATCCTATTTGAATTAAGTAATGACACATTTGAATGAAGTAATAGACCTACTGGAATAAAGTAAAAATACGTTCATTTCCAATTTATTACGTAATGGATGGAATGAAGTAATACACTTACTTGAATGAAGTATAAAGGTACTAGAATGAGGTAAAAATATATTCATTTTCAATTTATTACGTACTGAATTGAAGTAATAAACCTATTGGAATGAAGTAAACACCTACTAAAATGAAGTAATACCTACTGGAAATAAGTTCTACACTGGTATTTTTCAATTTATTAGTACAATATGTTATATGTCAATATTAATAGTCATTTGGTTCTTTTCATTTCTAATATTATTCATTCATTATATATTAATTCATTTAACCAAGCTATTACTTAAAAAAACCATGTTTAATCAACTACTTTGTAATTAATGTTTTAAAATCTGATCGGTACTGAACCACTGAAAAAGCTTCCGGATCAATTATTGATCATGATACAATACAACTGGCCACACTGCTCCGGTGACATGTGGCATGCAGTCATTAAATGCCTCATCTGCGTAAGCGTGGAACCAACAGCGTGCTTAGGGGCGCTAAGAACACGGCTGCTAATGCCCTAATTAGGCGTGAGAATGACTTAACCTGCCAAAAACTTAGAGAAAGAAATGAAAAAGAGGTTTCATGGTTTTGATTAGAGTGTCCACAATGGGGGAGCCGCGGCCCGCGGCTCGGTGCGCGGCCCCCCATTGCAGAGAGCTGAGAGACGGGGCACAGGGCCGAGAGCCGAGGGTGAGCCGCGACCTACACGCGGCTGAGCCGTGGATTTTAATTTTTTTTTTGTAAATTTCGAAAATTCTTTATAAAATACTACACTTCCATTCATTTTTCCAACTCCATTTTACTTCCATTTTCCTCCAATCTTTCCAATATTTCCTTCCAATTTCAATTCAACCTTGCAACTATGGATTCCGACGATGAACAATTCCAACAAGCGGTAGATCTTGAGTTCCAAAACCTTGTTGCAGCGGTGCGACGTGAAGCCGACGAGGCGGAAGATGCGGCGGCGGCGGTGGCAGTCCCTCGGCCATTCTATCATCGGTGGTATTTCGACCGTGATCATGCCGGGGCTGACCGCCGGTTGATGGAAGACTACTTCAACGAGAACGCCCGTTATCCGACAGAGGTTTTCCGTAGGCGACTCAGAATGTCGCAAAATCTCTTCGTCCATATAGCGACGTGTTTGGCGCAGCGGTTCAAGTGCTTCAACTTGCGATATGATGCCACCGGCCGACCCGGCTTGTCGACATACCAGAAGTGTACGATGGCAATTAGGCAGCTTGCCTATGCCGGGCCCGCTGACATGTTCGACGAATACCTACAGATGGGCGAAGCGACTGCCCTACAGACGTTGAGGCAGTTTTGCATGGGCATTAAGGATATCTTCAAAGGGGAGTATCTACGGAAGCCATCGGCCGATGATTGCCAGAGATTGATTGATATGCACGGGACTGCACATCATTTTCCAGGGATGTTGGGGAGCATCGATTGCATGCACTGGGAGTGTGATGCACTATTTATTAGTACTAAAAATACCTGCAAACATACAGGGTAGATCTAGTATATCTAAAGGTCAGTACCGGATATCGAACACAGGGAATAAGATTGCAACTGACTACCATATACTAAGCGTCATATACTATCTAGAGACACGTGATTTTTGAGTTGATTAATTAAACTAGACTGAAAGAAATAAACAAAAAAATGGAAAACATAAAAAGAATTAATACAAAGCAGGCTTAAGAATGTAGAATTTTAGGATCCAAAAACACAATCGACTTCCTTGAATTACGGTCTCCAGAGCTATTAAGTCGATCACAATTATAGATTAATCCCCCTCCCGAGGTGAGAAACCTGTAGATTAGGTGATAGGATTGAAGTCCCCTTCTAACCCTTAAACCCCTAACTCCTAAAAGCATATAATATCAAAGACCTCACTCAAAACCTCAACTCTCCTGAGTTCTATTGAATTAAGGTGTGAATTATCCCTTTTTCCAAGTCAATTATTTCGTCTCCCGAGTACTCTAATCAACTCTAACATGTATTCAAGAGGTAGCTAATCAATTGAACATAGAAAGCACCAGATAAATCAAATAACTGCAAGAGCTAACAAGGAAAATCAATCGAATATCTATACCAAAAATTATACAAAAGATGTTCTACTCATAGACAAGTAAAAACTACAATTAAAGTAAGAGACATGAAAGAAATTGATAAAACCCAAGGTTGAATCTTCAATCTTCAGTCTTCTCTTGCCTGGATCTGCAGAGCTCCGCTCCAATGGAAGATGGATGAATTATGTGTGTATTATGGAATGGAAAGAGGTGTAGAGATGGAGAAGGATTGGAGGCTCTGAGATAAAAATTATGAATTAGGTTCAGAGGTATTTATAGGCTGGAAAAAGGTTTATTTTTGATAAATTTCGTTCCCTACAAGAAATATGAGAGATTTCGCTTCACAATATAATAATTTCTTTTCTTCCGTGAATTTCTGCCAGATTTTGACTGCACTGCGCGATATTTGTAAAATGGCCATAACTTTCTCCACAGAACTCCGATTTAGATGTTTAAGGTATCCACGCGAAGGTCTTTCGAAGACGAAGATACTGGTATCTAGTAGGGACTGATTGGACTTCAAAATCGCTTCCAGAAAGGGCTCGAACAGAGGCTGCTGCACTTTGGCCTTTTTTCACCTTTTTCTATCTTTTTCTATCATTTATCAACAAACACGTCAAAAAATACCAAACGTATAGCATATGCAATTTAAGAACATAATTTGCATGATTGACATTTAAAACAAGTCAAATCTAGTCCTTAAAAACATGCAAAATCTGTGTTTGTCAGAGTGGAGGAACTGTCCGGTGGCTTGGAAAGGGCAGTTCACTTCTGGTTTCAAAGGCAGACATCCCACGATGATTCTGGAAGCCATTGTTGATTACCGATTGCGAATCTGGCATGCGTATTTTGGGGTCGCTGGATCGAACAACGACATCAACGTTCTACGATCGTCACACATGTTCAATGACGAGAGCCGGGGTGAGGGTCCGCAAGTTAGATTCATGGCCAACGGCACTCAGTACAACATTGGGGTACTATTTGGCCGATGGGATATACCCTCCAAGCGGGTGCTAGGAAGACGATCCGACAACCCGTTGGGCCGAAGCAAACCTACTTCGCGAAAAAACAAGAGGGTGCTAGGAAGGATGTTGAGCGAGCTTTTGGTGTACTCCAAGCGCGATGGGCCATTATACGGTGCCCGGCTCGACAATGGCACGAAAATGATGTCGCAGACATCATGACTGCATGTATCATATTGCACAGTATGATAATAGATGACGAAAGAGTTGCTGCAGAGCGATGGACACCGGAAGATGGTGCTAGTTCGAGCTCGGGTATTGCCATGGAGCCCCTGCAGATGGATGTACCACGTAGTAATGAATACTTGATCCAACGGTACACCGATATGCGGAGCCAAATATCGCATACATAACTGCAAGCTGATATGGTTGAAGAGGTCTGGAACCGTAGAAGGGGCGCCGCAGAGTGATATGGGTTTTCGGGTTGTTGTTTTTAAATTAGAAAACTTTCGTTGTATAATTTTCCTATTTTAATATAATACAACGAAGTTCTTGTTACATTTTATTTTTAGGTTGTGAATTTTTTTATTTACAATCCAAATTATTTTATTTTAATTAAATTTATAAATATCATAAATTTAAAGTCTAATAAAATTTAATATAGTTAAATTAAAAATAATATTAAAAAAAGTGAACAAATTATTTTTTTTTAGAGGGCCACCTTTGGTGACCCTTGTTGTTTTTGTTAAATTTTGTTAATTACTATTGCAGAGGGCCACAAGAGAGCCACGAATGGTGGTCGGACCATATTTGGTGGCCTTCAAGGGCCACCATTGTGGACACCCTTAATGATGTAGGATAAGAGACAGAATCGCGAACCGGTTCAATTATCGGCCATTGCAATTTGCACTGTCGATAGCTACCAGCTAGTAGTTCCACTTCAAAATGGCTAAATATTCTAGTGCTTTTTATTCAATTAGCAATTTTTATACTACAATGTTGAAAATAGCAGACTATATTAGTGTCATCGTCTTAAATTTTATGCCAAACCACCCCTGTCCTCTTTGGCTCTTTCTATAACAATTGCACTTCGATGAGGAAAAAAATGACATTCAACAATGAATAAAACTACTTTTCCATTTTATTACATCCATATATTAAGGATAATTAAATTTTTATTCTTCTATAAAATGATTATGAGCACTATATTCAACAACACAAGATTACCTATAGCCAAACATCTCCAAGTTTAATTATTAATGGTTGGAAAACATATTTTGCAAAAAATTCATTGGATAACTTTTGTAGAGTTGGATTGAAGATGATAAATGCGCTAATTAAGTTTAATGATGATTAATTGATTTTTAATCCTATAACGAAGGCCCACACTCCACATATCAATCTCCTTGGGAATTGGGCCTCGCCTTCTTCGATCAATGATGGTGTACCTTATGCTTATCTTGTGGGACTTCTATGTTCTAAATTTCCAATACTCCACCATGAAATACAAAAACTGTGTAATTCTAGAAATTTAGTACAGTACATACTGACTACTATCTGGAAATAGTGTTGAATTACATAAGATTAATTCCCGTGAACATAAAATAAGGGCTTTTATATAAGTCACATTTTTAATGTATATCTATATAAAATGTAAAGATCGATGATTTTTTTTATTGGAATTACTTTGTATTATGACGTAATAGCACTACTATTATAAGTATTTGAACTACGTATTTGAATCTCTCGTCTCAGGGTATTTTTAGGGGGATGCCTACTGAATTTTGAAGGAATTTGGTGGAACAATTATTTTGATCTTTTATATGGTGTTACTCGATTCTTCGTTTTTTTTTATGTTGAACCCTAAGCGTATGTGTTTATATTAATGATCTTTTTAATGCGATGTCTCCAACTGAATCGTTTATTCAATTTTAAAGCATCTAAATAGTGAAAAAAATAATAATTTGTTTATTTAAACTAGCGCATATGGTATGTACAAAAAAGGTCTTATAATTTTTAAGGATAAATGGCAAAAAAAAAAATCATGAAGTTTGATCAAATTCTGGTTTATCCTATAATTTTTTTAAATGGCCAATTATGTCACAATTTGATATTTTTCTTAATTGTCCTATATCAAAAAATTTCATCATGTTACGTTTCTATATTTATTAATGTAATGCGTACATATGTAAAAATTAAAAACATAATTGACTAATGTAGTAAATGACGTCGTTTAAATAGACCAATGTTTTGTTTTCATGATATTTTTTGTTTATACAATTTCCCCGAAATCATTGACTATGGGGCAACTGAGAAAAATGTCAAATATAATTGGTCATTTTTCAAAATTATGGGATAGACAAGAATTTGACCAAACTTCATGATTTTTTTGGGCCATTACCCTTCTTTTTTTTTTAATCTTTGCCCTATCATCTTAATTTGAATTTCAAATGACTCATTTGCTCTATCCCTCAGTCTCGAGGAGGCTAATTATCTAAGGTTCCTAAATAATTAATGGTAGTTAATGTCATCTTCTTGTACCCAAATTCATGATCATTACATTCAGCTCCATGCGCATGATTATATATTGTAGGAGTAATATAAAGAGAGCAATTCAAATAAAAACGATTATTATAAGATTATTTCATGTGAAAACCGATTCTTATCGTTCATTTAACTAAAGATCCATAAACCAAATCGATACCGACATTCAACAATCGAAAATCCTAAAAAAAAAAAAAAAGGCTGGCGTCAAATTCATGATTAGGGCGTTTCGGCTCTTGCAATGAGTATTTTGAACATAGATTTTGGGCATCTTGGACCATCACAAAACATCAACAAATCAATTTTCCAATCTTAATCCACAAAAAGAATTCACAACGCTCCATAAAAATATTGATCTCGTCATCGGTCATTATATGTCGGAATCTTATAAGTCGATTTACAAAAGTTTAAAAGGGAAGATGATTTGCCATAAAGTGGGAGAAAGTTGGAAAAATGACAAAGGCACAATTATGAGTGCAAAATTCATGTTTATGAAAGTGTGACATATATATATATATATATATATATATATATATATATATATATATAGAGAGAGAGAGAGAGAGAGAGAGAGACTAAAGGTCTGGTCCTAAACATATGACGATTTTACGATTTTGATCCAAAATATTATCTTTTGAATTATTGCATTCTGAACAAATGAAAACGGTTCGAATTTAGTCCATTTTAGATGGAACCATCAAATTTCTAACGATCAACAACAATTAAGTGAATTTTGATTGGATTAACAACTTTTAATTTGAATATGAAGTAGGAGACTCCTCAATTTTCTTTTAATAATATAACCTAACATTTGTTATTGTTTTGTTATAAAAAGACTAAAGGCCATTTGTGGTCCTAAATATTCAAATTAAAAGCTGTTAATCCAGCCAAAATTCACTTAATTGTTGTTGACTGTTAAAAATTTGATGACTCCATCCAAAATGGACTAAATCAGAACCGTTTTCATTTGTTCAGGATGCAACAATTCAAAAGATAATGTTTTTGACTAAAATCGTAAAATTATCATACATTTTGGACCACAAATAGCCTTTAGTCATATATATATATATATATATATATATATATATATATATATATATAGGGATGTATTCATTTCCTTTTTGTATCTTTTGTTCTTTGTTCTTTTTAATCTCAGCCCCACGATTTTGTCATTCGACGGCTAGATTGGTGCTATGTGTCATTTAATAATGCAGATTTTCAGTTGAATAATGCACACCGACTAATAATGCACCATTATTGTGTAATAATGCAGATTTTCAGTTGAATAATGCACACCGACTAATAATGCACCATTATAGTGTAATAATGCAGATCATCTGGACCGTTGATGAATGAGATCTAACGGCTCATATTAAGAAGAATAAAGGATCTAAGGGATGAATAGGAGAATAACGCTCCTATGCTCCTATATATATATATATATATATATATATATATATATATATATATATATATATATATATATATATATATATATTGTGTTGGTAGGTAGTAATAGTTGAAGAGGTGGCATTTAGTGTCACATGTAGTTAAAATAAAGTCCGGAAATGTATCATTCAACTTAGCAAAGCAAAGTGGAGAGAATAATGGAATATATATGCAATAGCAAGAGCTTTAATTTGCCTTTTTTTACATAGGGTTCTATAAGTTGCTATATTGAAATACTGTAATACAAATATTCTTTTAATGTGGGACAATCCACCACCACCGCCGCTGCAACCACTACGGTTGAGACGTTTCATGTATGTGGGTAGAAACATAATTCAAATTTTAGATACGACTGAATCATTGCTATATAACTTGGTAAATTTTAAGCTAGAAAATCACTGTTCAAACAATTGTACTTGCGTGTATCAAATATATACTTTGTATGATTCACAATCACAATTATACGGGAATAGGCTTTTTTCAAAAACAAATTATTATTATTAATATTATTATTTATGGGATTTGCTGTGGTATGACCCACAAGGACACAACAATTTGAAATTAGACGTCCTAGTCACACGAAATAAATAATTTAATTTAACTTACATAGTCGCTTTCACATACACAATTCAATTATTTAAGAGCTAGCTGCTTACTTCCACATCATTGGGCCATCCATGCTTAATCTTCTTTTTTTTTTGACACATATTGCATTAAGTTATAGTTTAATGCTATTTTATCAACACTAATTTTTTCTCTGATAGATATACTAATGAATAATGTTCAAATAAAATATAATTTGTACAGATTACTCACGATCCATTAAATAACTAGGCCAATCAAATAGACCTAAATGGATAATTATAGTTTTTCAAATTCGGAAGTGTATATTATTTGGATTGTCGACAAAATTTCAATAAAAAACTGAAATCTGACCGTTAATCAGAGTGTTGAATAGTCAGAGAAGACCAAAGTTTGGGAAGATAAGTAACATTCCAAGCATCACGTGGCTTGCTTTGCTTTGCTTTGCCCAAATCCAATACTCCATGCCTTATTATTTCAAACTGACATACCTAATATACTAAGTATTCTATTATTACACCTTGTATTGCCAAAAACACCCTACTAAAGTTCCAACAAACTGATTTTCGAACTAACACTAACTGAAACAATATTAAAAAAACAAACCTAAAAAATATCAAAATCTTGACTAGATGCCTAAGTCTTTGAAAAACCTATCTTTAAGTTGATAAAACTCATTAACAAGCATTCTCCATAATTCCAATTCTTGTCCACCAAATATGTTTGTTTAAGCTTATTTTAACAATTTATAAGCTATTTCAATCTATAATAATAATGTAAGAACTTATAAGTTATGAAAGTGTTTGCATATATTATATATAGCTTATCAACTTAAGAGCGAATTAATAGCGAGTAACAAGAAGAAAATCCTAATTAGAAAGAAAAGGTTGAAGACAAATGAAATTTAAGGATTATATATTATAAATAACAATCTAAATATGATTATTTTAATAAAATATTTATTGTTTATAAGATGTAGGAGCTTAGGAAATTTAGGAACTTAATTTTATAGAAATTTATAAACTCTTATAAATTGGTTTAAAGAGGTTATAAGTTCAACCAAATCCCCTTCAAACAAAATGACTATCAAACTAAGAAATTTAAATGCTAAACTTTTTCCAGCAGTATGTGTTCGCATCAACTTTCCGAAAATTTAATTTAACTATAAAATGAACAATAGAAATAAATACATGTAATTATTTTAAATTGCTAAAAAGTTCCTATAACAAAGTTAAATTTTATTTTTAGAATAATCCCGTGTGAGTGTGAGTGTGAGTGTGAGAAACAGTGGAGTCACGCAATTTGTTGAGCACCTAATTTTGAAAACAAAATGCAGGAACACGAAGAAGTAGCCAACCAATCGAGAAATGGGGTAGAAATTATAGCCCACACAATACACACAGTGAGGGGGTGTGGGGTTGCTCTCTGCTCTCATCATTAACTACACTCTCGTGGATTTCAGCGTTTATTTTTATTCCATTCTCTTTTTTTATTCATTTATTTTCAAATTCCTTTCATCCCCGCGTACACAAGCAAGAATCTCTTGATTCTAATCAATAAATATTCACATTTGATCAACACTCAACATTGCCTTATTCTTTTATACTACTTAGCAACTTAAAAGAAATTGGAGTGAAAAAGTTTTGATTTTTATATTGTTCCTCGTATGCATACCTTGGCTTGCAAGTTCTATACTCCTCCTTTCTCGAATCTCGATGCGACTAGTAAAGGCACATTTATAGATAGGTTTGCTGTTACATTTATGTTATTGTGTGAGGTGTAATCAAGGGGTTTTGTGCGTTGAGATTCTCGAGATGGGATCCGATATTAGGAGGAGCTGATTTCTCTTAAAGTGTTTGATGTTTTGCTTCACAGAGTTTAGTTACAAAAGGGTCGAATCCTAGGCAGTTTATTTCAAACACCCAACTGTTTGGGTTTTTAAAATTTTTTAGAAAAAGGGGGGGTTATAAAGATTTGATCTTTTCACGGGTCTTTGTTATATATTTCTCAATCCACAAACATTTCTTGAGCATGCAAGAAAGAAGAAAATTTTGGGATTTTGGGTGAAGATGAAGAATAAGGAGTTGAACAGTAGTAGCAGCAATCTTGATACAGAATTTGGTGAGGTGTTGAAGAAGAAGGAAAGGCATATAGTTTCTTGGAGTCAAGAGGTAGTTTTTTTATTTTTAAATTTTATATTTAGTTACTTTTTTAGCATGCATTTGATTTAATTGAGGGGTTGGTTTGCTCACAGGAAGACGATATTCTGCGTGAGCAGATTTATTTACATGGCTCTGAAAAGTAAGAATGATTTTTTTTCAAATTTTGTAATAATATGATTGTGTTTGAGTGTTTTTTCTTTGTGAAAGAGGCTTAATGAGTGTGGACTTTTGTCATAGTTGGGGAATTATTGCATCAAAATTCAAGGATAAAACTACGAGACAATGTAGGAGGAGGTTAGTTTGCATTTGTTTTGACGGTGATAGGCGCCTTTTTTCCACTATTTTGTATGATTTCAGTTGATTTCTTTTTTTGGATAGATGGTTCACTTATTTGAATTCCGATTTCAAGAAAGGAGGGTGGTTGCCGGAGGAAGACATGCTCTTATGCGAGGTAAATCAAATGTGTCAAATTCACACTTGATCTTTTTTTGTGTACATTGTTATTTATTGGATGGCGGCATTCCCAAAAATTTGAATTTTCTTGCATGAGATAATCTCATTGAGGAGATGATGTTGCAGGCGCAGAGGGTTTACGGGAACAGATGGACCGAGATAGCAAAGGTGGTTTCAGGCAGGTAAAGACTCGAATCCTTAACCGTACATCTCCTATTCAAATTTTGTGCAACAAAAGTTATACTCTGTCTTGTTGCAGAACCGATAATGCTGTGAAGAATAGATTCACCACTCTCTGCAAGAAGAGGGCGAAACGAGAAGCCTTGGCGAAGGAAAACAGCACCACTTCATATGTCAACTTGAACAACAAAAGGGTTGTTTTTCGTAATGGGCTCGATTCGAATGAAGGATCTGAGAATGCTCTTAAGAAAAGGTATGGTGATTTTGAACATTTGTTTTTGTGAAAAATGTTTTATGGGATTTGATCTGCTTATATTTCTTGGTAATTGACTTTTCTATTGGTGATGCTGATGCTGATGCAGGACTTGTATCTCAACTATTGCAGAAAACTGTAAAGGAGGAGAGAATATAGATCACATGAAGGAGGAATCTGTTGTTAAATGTGAGCTCATGGGACCTTTAGTGTAGTTTGATTGATCTCAAGAACTGCAAAATGAAGAAGTTTTTGCTTTTGTTTCATATTTCGTGCAGGTGTGGGAAGCGAATTTGCACAAACGTTTCTTAGAAAGGACGATCCGAAGGTGCTTGCATTGCTGCAGCAAGCAGAACTTCTCAGCTCTCTTGCAATCAAAGTTAAAGCAGAGAAAACAGATCAGAGTCTTGAAAATGCTTGGATGGTAAGTAGTTTTGGCATTGTGCAGTTGGATAAGGAAGAGCGACCGGGTTCGATTCCAAGCTATAAACACAGAATTTACACACAATTTGAAGATTTGATTTATGAATAGTAACATGGCTTCAGGTGCTTCAAGATTTTCTGAAACAGAGCAAGGAAAGCCAACAACTGCTTAAAATCACAAACGTTGATGCTGATTTTCATCTAGAGAAGTTCAAGGCGTTGGAGGAGGGGATAAGAAGCTCTGATGAAGGCAGTAGGTCATCGCGGAGGTAACTTTGTGGGGCAGTTAGGTTTAGGTTTGAGTGAAGAGTCGCCTAATTCGCCTTCTCAACTCTGATATCTGTGCAGGGAGGTCGAAGTGTACGAGTCATCCCCAGCGAGCTCCGAGTATAGCACAGGATGGACTGTTGTCTCTATTGTGCCACGCGACGAAAGGGGAGAATGTGAGGAAGAAACTGCCGCATTGCATCAAGAAAAGAAGGATAAACATTGTGTTTCCGTGACAAGCACAGAAAATGAAGGTATAAAACATAATAACTTTATAAAAGTCGAATTTGATAATATCTGTCTTAATCCAGCGAAAAATATGTCAGCATTTGAAGAAACACATGTGAAAAAAGGCGATAAAGATGAATTCAGTTCTCCTACTCATGTGACACCACTATTCAGAGCACTAGCAGCAACAATTCCTAGCCCAAAATTTTCAGAAAGTGTAAGAATTCACACAAAAAAATATGTTTTCAACATCTTTTTCTTTCTCTGCTAACCAAATGAACCAAATCTGTGCAGGAAAAGCACTTCTTGATGAAAACTCTAGGACTGGAGTCGTCGTCTCAGAGCACAGTCGCGAATCCTTCTCAGGCACCATCATGCAAGAGGTCCCTCCTCCATTGTCTATGATCAATCACCAAGGCACCAGAATAACCTTTTTCGTGTAGAGGTCTTTGGTTTCATCATTTAGGAGATGTGTGTTATTGGGTTGCAGCCATTTCGACCTGTGTTTTTTACAGATAGGCCCGCGAAGATCTGCCTTCTTACCGCCTAGAATGCTAAGCAGCACTCCAGCTTCTGAAGATCGATCTTCGTGATCTGCATCCTCGTGTTCTTCTCTTCCTAGTCTTGTTTTTTTATAATGTTAGTTATTTATTTGTTTGCCTCATCATGGAACTTGGATATATGGACATCCACTGTTCCAGTTGGCTACATAAGCCTTATTGTATAGATGTAACAAACATAGAATTCTTAGTTCTTTTGTGTAACTATATAATGGCACCTCGCCATGTGAATTGATATGTATTTGTAGTGAAAATATTCTCTTCAACATTGATCTCATCTGTTCATCTAAATTAGAATCTACAATTTCAGGGATACAAGAATCCAATTCTGTATCTACCATGTAATGACTTAAGCCATAATTTTACATCAAATTTGTGTCCCAAAAGAGGGGGAAATATTACATGTAGAGACTAAAAATCATGAGCTCACTTAATTGGACTTCCTCTTCTTCTGCATTCTCTGCAACTTCTTCCATTTCAGGTAAATC
Source organism: Salvia splendens (assembly GCF_004379255.2). Lineage (NCBI taxonomy): Eukaryota > Viridiplantae > Streptophyta > Magnoliopsida > Lamiales > Lamiaceae > Salvia > Salvia splendens. The sequence continues at coordinate 8,952,597 of NC_056047.1, read as the reverse complement.
TGGTAGGATAATCCGGAGAAGACCATTGCAATGCTCCCCCATTGTTTCTCAGAGAGAGGGTTCCCACTTAACAATGAAGAAACCACAATGCTCACGAATTTTCTGGTGGTGGTGATTGTCGTGTTGGTCAAGGAGCCAAATCGACTTATTGTTAGGAAAATGAAGTTCTGGCCGACTGCACCGCACAGGCAATAGAGTAGTATGTCCCATGCTGCCTCCGGGTGCTGCCTGCAGAAGTCGATAGCATCATACCCAATGGCGTTTGGCCAGCCGAACATGAATACCAAATTGTAGATGCTCCCCCATAAGTTCATGCCTAGCATTATGTTCCACGCACTTGTCTTCGGGTACCTGAATAGGAACATTAACATCCATATATCACCAAAACGTGTCTTTAACATATAAAGTGTTGATTTTGAGAGTGAGGCAGGAAATGCGTCCTAAGGAGATCAAACTTCAAAGCATACACATAATGCATTGAACAGATCTTATACCTACAGAGTGCCAGATAGCGAGGGCTAGAAAATCTCATTTACCTTGCTGTGATTGAATCCTGAGTCGCATTTGTGAATCCATCAAAAGCAAGGTTCAGAAAACAAAGACCGTAGCCAATTGGAGCATTTGGGTGTGCTAGTTTGCTTGTTATCTTCGAGCTGGTCTGAGGTGTGCAAAATGTGGAACCAAATAAAAATCACATTCAAATATGGAATCTGTATTTCAGGATTGCATCACATATAAAGTCAACATGCTCCAGTTCAGACTATATAGTAATGGCCTCTGGAAATTAGCAAAAGAATTTATCTGTTCTAATGAGACTTCTAGCTGTGAAGCTCGCATATCTACCTTTGAAAGTGCAAATGTGGATACACCTCCAGCAACAAGCAATGTGCAGATATACTCTGGGATTGTATATTTGATCCCGTAAACTAATGTGCCCATCAGCATGACTGCAAAAGGAAAAGCAACTCATAAGATTGAGGTAGGGATGATAAAATTTTACCCTCAAAAAAAAGTATGATCACAAGTTTCATGAAGATACTCCCAACGTTACCAGCTAAACTTTGAAAATTATGAAGAACATCTTTCTAATGCAATATCATACTCTTCTTCTTTCTAAAATCTAAATAAGTAGTACTATTGAAGAAAACAAAGCTAAAGCGTTCACTCCATAATGCCATTCCACTTTACTCCTTTGATTTCAAAAGTAATAAACGAGGGGAAGCTTAAATTGCAAGCAGGTCTGTAGTAAGTCAAGATAACAAGTCAGTTCTTTCATAACTTCTCTTTTTTTTGCAATTGGTAGAACTTTAAATTGCCATTATATTTAATTTGTGAAGTCAGTTTTCCCCCAATTACATTTCAAGCATAGATTTTATCCATTAAACTATATTGTATCTCATTCAATGACCCTTATGTGCTTCATGATATAGGATGATTTGAACTCGACAATTCATTCAATAAGCAACAATACAAATTAACTCACCCGGAATCATTTTTGAGGATTTAGCCAGCACCTATAAATATCAAATCAAACATTAATTAAAAATGATACTTCAAAATGGACATAAGCAGTAAGATCAATCATGACTGAACAAATCATCATTAACCAAGAGAACTACAATCTACGAAGACAAGAATGCATAGAATTTCAAACATGCCTGGGCAGGGTAACTTATGTACTTTAGAGCCTCAATCCCCATAGCCGGGCCAATCGTGTTTGTAATTCCAGCACTCCAATAACTCCACCATGGAGCTCCAGCATCACCACCATTTGACCAGAGCTTTTTCACTTCAAAGATGCAATTCAAAATATAAGCATCCCAGCATATACAAAGAGAGTAGAAAAGCACTCAACTAATGAACTTACTTATAAATGACCATATCAAACATACAACACTCTGTGCTAGGTTCAAGAAGGCCAGATGCTCAAACCTCTTCTTATCAGGACCAAATCTTTTTGTCGACCTGTAACAACATTGTCACCAAAATTCAAGCATTATTCCAAAATTATGTTTAAAAAGGAAAAAATTGCAATAGATCAACGAACAAATAAATCCATAACATTCCTGAGGATAAAAATAAACAAAAATTCCTATGAAAAAACATCTCTAAATCTCTATGTCTTCACACACACACAAAGAGTTAGCACATTGACTGTGATATTCATAGCGACGAAAACTCAGCTTCCTTCAACCAAAACCTAAATTCGTTCTTCAACTTTCACATTTCTCCTATTAACATGAAAATTAGGAAACATCCACCACAATACATTTGCAAACCACATTCAAGACAACTAAGTATAATTTCCACAACAACTGGAGCAGAAATGTCGAACTCTAAATATGCTTACACAGTCTCCTGAAGAACCCCTTGGTAGATATAAGCCGCCCAAATGCCGGCGACGCAAAAAGCCAGGACAAAAACGCGGTGTATTCCACTGCCGCGAGACTCCATCTTCCGCCGAATATAACGGAACCACCAGATCGCTGCCCGCGCCGATCACCAAATTTTAGCTCGCTCGTACCTTTTGATTTTCTGTTTACGGTTATGTACTCAACAATTTCTTCGATTATTTTACTTTTTTTTAAGTGCAAGCTTGGAATGAAGACAACTTGTGGGACCAGGAGTTACGTGGTTTCCCACATGGCGGCCTATAATTGGTCAGGATAGCGTTGGAGGGATCTGATTGGATGGAAGGACGCGGAACTTTTAGTTGAACTTGGGCACGTGATCACCGAGCATTTGCTTCCGGATCGGATCGGATCGGGTCGGCTACCAACTAGAGTTTAGTTACTGTTGTTGGGCCGTATCAGCGGGCCGCTTTAATTTAACCAAATTTATGCCTTTCCAAAAGATTACAAAAATTTATAATCATATTGTATTATTATCTGATTGTAAATTCAAACTAAAATTTATAGTGAGTGATGTATTTCTAATTTGATTGAACTAAAATTTAAATTTTACGGTGCACTGGTTACTATGTTATCCTTTAATTGCAGTTGAAACCCGAGATGAATCACGTATGACTAATTTTAATCCTTAAGGAGCGTTTGTTTGGGCGATATAATGAAACTGTTTCAGTGAACAAATTACTTTTTGAGCTTGATCATCGAATCAATTTATCATAGTAGTATAATAGTAATACGTATTACCCCAATTACCCTAACTCTATTTAAATTTTGAAATTGGAAGGTCTGACTTGATAAATTAGTTTATTTATCTTTGATTTTTAAAAGCAACATTCTTTGAAATCGTCTAACGTTCTGATTCAAATTTAATAAAAAAATAACAAAATTACAATTTAGAATTATGTCTTCTCCTTTTGCGAAAATCCATCCCCATTAAATTCAAATTCACATACTATGAAAGAATTATATATTTAGGACTATACAAAACATAATTTATGAAAGAAATACAACACCTCTTGATCCGAAATCAAATATCCAACAGTAAAAGAAATACAAACACGAGAATAAAAAAAAAAAACTCCTCAAAAGCATTTACATCCTAGGTGATCTTAGCTGAAACCTGGCTACTCTCTGCTCCATTCCGACCGATCGCAAAACGCAACAACAACGTCATGGTTCTTCAGAAATCTCGTCGGCTATCGACTCAATATTTCTTTCGCGGTGAAGCCAAAGTAATCATCGAAGAAATTGGGAGGCTCAGTGATGAAACAGGAGATGACATCTCTTAGGGTAACAACGCCGAGCACCTGCTTTCCCTCCCCTGAAACGACATAGATCCTATGGACCGCCCTCGAGGCCAGAGTGTCTATCACAGTGCCAAGAGTCGAACTCGACTGGCACGTGATTGGTGTCACCATTTTACTATTGTCGGCTGTGGTCGACGCCACAGCCTTTATGAAGTCCTTCACAGCGAGCTCCCTGAAATTGACATAACAATTCAATCCAAATAAGAACTATCAATTACTAAATTTACATTTTCCTTTCACATAAGTTGATGCTAATATTCTACCTGAAATTTTTGAATAGCTCAGGTTTGAGCAACAAGAATCTAATATCTCTTATGCTTATGTTTCCCAACATCTTCGTTGACTCGCCCTCCACGACTGGGAGCCCTCCGATTTGATTCTCCTTCATCTTCTTGAAGGCTTCGAGAACCAACTCATTGTCCCGAACGCTCACCACCTACAACGAGTCAAAAACTATCATAACAAATCAAGAAAATGAAATGGATAACATATCCAATCCCCAAAACTAGTACTCCGTTTACCTGATCTAGGGACATGAAAGGGAGCCCGAGGTCGGATATAGGATGCGCAGCGATGCAGTCGAACCAGTCCCTTCCCCTGCATTCTTGGAGGCCGTGTACCACTGCGGATTGAGTAATGAAGTTGCTGATAGATGGACTCCCTAGCTCGATCACGGGGACGTTCCTTAGCCTATACTTCGAGAGCAGAAGCATAACGCTCAACATCGAGCTATCCGGAGCAACGGGCACAAAAGGCACCCATCTATACGACTTAAGGATCGACCTAACCTATCATTGCAAAACCATACACACATTTGTCACATAAAATAGAAAACCATTTCACATAACTTATTAAGGAAGGGGCAATACCGTGGTCGACTTAAAAGGCTCCTCGTGGAGGATGACCTTGTAGAAATCGTTGCCTAACTTATCCGCAGCAGTGGCAGCATCTTTCCCCATTCCTCTGTCCGCGGCCACACCCCCTGCCACAGCTGCACCGACTGCAGCTACAGTCAGCCCAGCCATGGCTAGGGGACCCGTGGCACCTAGTGCTAGTGCGCCAATGGTACCGGCAGCAGCAGTCCCGACTCCAGCAGCAGCAGCTGAGGTGGCGGATAAGGTCACCGCTGCGATTTCTGCGGTCTGCATCACATAAAGAACTATAGCAGAGTAATCAACGATCCCCAAATATCTATTCCTCCAATCCTTGCTATCACTAGCCTCGGGGTCGACTACAGGAGCCGAGAGAATGTTGGTTTCTGATAACACCTTAAGGGCATCGCCTATCGACATGTCTGCTTGAATCTCGATAACTACAAAATTCGTAAGTCATCAGACGACACGGCCTATGTAGGACTTGCGACTAGCATCTAAAACGAGGCGTCCAATACCTTTCCCACCGGGGACTTTGGGGAAGGACGAGACAGGTATTTTTGCGAATGCGGATGTTAGCTTCTCCTGCAATGCGCAGGGGAGCTTCTTTCTGCTCTGCACCATATCGAAGTAGGCATCGTAGCTCTCGTCTTTCCCGCTCTTTGAATCTTGCTTCGTTTTCGCTGACATCTCTGTCACTTCGAGCAATCATATGATTCATATCATGGTAAATTGTACACTTGTTTTGCAAATAATACAACTGAAGCAGATCAAATCAATGTTACCTAAATAGGAAAAATGTCAACTCTCAATTTTTCTCTGTTACATTTACATGTAAACCTTACTTATTAAAATCATTGTGTAACAAACAAAGGATCTAAAGAGAAACATCATAACATTCTTGAATAATCCACTATTTCTATATACAATTTTTTTTCAAAGGGCGGTAAGTTCATTATTGATCTACAAATTCTAAAAATCATACGGATTTCTAATGCAACTGTTTTATAACAATTCCTATTACAAATGGTAACATTATACCTAACATGCATTTAATGTTCGATTTTGTCTCAGTTTTCCAACCCTAGATTCCAATTTACCGCTAATTAATTGAAACTATAGAGACATTGAAGAACAGAATTTACCTGCTTGCGATATCGGCTCTGAAATCGATTTTGATTAACAAAATTTGCAGTTTTTTTTCAAAGAAATGTATGATTCAGTTTTCTCTTGCCTCTTTTTTCGGTGAAAAAAGATGGTCATGCCATGTGTTTGCGGCATCTACACGTGTCACGGCATAATCCTCGTACATGCTATAATCAAATTTAATTTCTATTTTGGGACATTAATTACGATAAATAGCGATCTCATAAAGAAATTTAAGTAGATAGTAGTAACAGATTTGTGGCTACTGCAACTAGAAGGATGAGATCATTTTCCAAAGAAACATTCAGTTTGAATATTAACTATTTTTAATGATAAAATTGAAAGATGACATTTTCATAATTAATACGAATGTTTCCAGATAAAGTTTAAAATATTGTATTGTAAGATTAAATTACTGAAACAGTGATAATTTTATAATTATAATTCTTAAATCAAAATATACTAGTAGTATTTATTTATGTTTCTTAGGTACGCACACAGAAAATGTGCTCAACATAATAAATTTTCAATGCAATTTTGCATATTTATAATGGTGCAATTCATCCATTAAAGCATCTCCAACATGTAAGATATATAGAAAATTTATATAATCTATTTACCTTCTTAGAAAAAGGAAATATATCCTTCCAAACAAACTGTAATAAATTACAACGAAAAAAGATATATAAAAAATGATATAAATTCTAAAATAAAAAAAATAATACTAGATACATTTCAAAACATAAAGATATAATACCTACTCAAAAATCTTTGCCCTTGAAAAAAGATTTTTCATGAAAAGAAAATAAATATGGTAGTTGTAAGATTTTAACTCTCCATTTACCTAAGGAGATGGTCTTAGTAGAAAGAAAGAAATCCTGGTCATTCCTTTTTTTCATTACGTAAGAAAGTGTATTTCAGGTAATAGATTCTTAGGAAATGTTGAATGGAGCCATTTACCGTTATTTCAATAAGACTAGTAGATGAGATATTGAAATAGTAAAGAGTATTATAATAAGTTTCCAGTATGTAGGAATATTGTTACAAGTAAAATTAGTGTGTTACAAGTTGATGCGGAAGCGAAATTACAGAATATAAAAAAGTGTAGAGAAAAGAGAAACAAGGATCTAGCAAAAGTGGTAATTGCGGCATCTAAGCGCTCCGGAGGTGCGCGTGAGCCTCCCGACGAAGGATCCCGGCCTGAACTTGATCATATTCTCCTTCACCAATGGGTGTTTGGTGTGGTGCAACGGCGGGCCCGACTCTCTGAAGTACGCCCCATTGGTAAACAGATCTCCCTCTGACCTCCATTGCCATTTCATCCACTCGCTCTCTGGCGCGTAGTCTCTTTTTGTCACCTCTTTCGTGTAACGGTAGTTTGAGGCTCTGAACCTGTTCCCCTGGCTTATGATGGTTGGGTGGGCGCTTCCCCCGATGGCGTACAGCTCCCAATGGGAATAGTCGTTGTTGACGACGTGCACGAACCCCCACCTCGCCCTCGGCATTCTCTGGATCAGCCCGATCCCGAATCTGTTGAACGCCACCGTCACTTGCATGATCGCGTCTTTCGAGCTCTGGTCATTTGCCCCAAGAAGCATCACGTCGTTGTGGTGGTTGAATTTGCAATTCGAGATTGTGACCGCGGTCGAACCCTCGATCACGTCGATCAGCCCGTCCGTGGCCCTGGAGAGGGACACGTGGTCGATCCATACGTTGCTCGAGCTGAACACGGTGATGGCGTCGCCGTCGCTCTGCGTTCGTAGCCCGACGTGGTCGACCGCGTCTCTGATGGTGCCCCCGTTGGCGGGGACTATGTTGTGGATCCAGATGTTGTGGATGATCACGTTCTGGACGAACTGGAGCGTGACGCCCGCGCCGTCCGCTATGTGGACCACCACGCCACGCCCGTCGATCGTCTTGTGGCTACTCACGATTAGCTCTTGCTTGAGATGGATGACCATGCTGTGGGCGAAAACGATCCACAGCGGCTCGCTCCGTGTCACCGCGTGCCGCAGGGTGCCCGGCTTCGGGTCCACCATGTCGTCGTCGGATGGGTCGTGCACCACGTAGTATCTCCCCTTTTTGCCTCCGGTTGTGCGGTGTCCGAACCCGGCACTGCACTGGGCTAGCCTCTTCCTGTTCCTGTTCCAGTTTGGGTCGCACCGCCAGCAGCGATCGATCGGGTTGGTAGCCTTGCACCCCTCCTCCTCATTCATTAGATTCCTCCTTGTTCCATTATGTGTAACAATCAAAGTCCTACGAAAGATTGGATGGATGGATGGATATATTTTTTTTTAAGTAAGGGTATATTTGTAATTTTAAATAAATATGACAGGCACAGACTTACTCGCCAACGAGCGTGTTGAAATCATCGGTCACGCCCTCAGGGTTGGGATCGAATGAGTTCAAGGATTCCTCGTAGGATTCTGCAGCCCTCTTTTGCAAATATTCGTCGAAGTCGGCAATTTTAGCCTGAGCTACCATAGGCAGCATGATGCACAAAATTAATATACATTTTTTATAATTTGTCGGCATCATTGGAGTCATTTTAGCGAACCACTGGAATAAATCGTCACCAGTGATTCTTTGCTGCTAATCACCGCAGCAACAACGTGCAATTTTTTTTTCAAATAAAATACATGGTTATTTATAAGTAGTTGCTGCTTTCGTAAAAACAAATAAGATTATTTTAGACCACATATGGAGTGGAGAGTTGAGATTGATTTTGGCGCGCAGAATGTGCATTTCTCTACAAAATATTAAGGTTGTATGTTCGTTGCCATCAAATTTAGACTATATTATTCTTAAATCTAGGAGTGTGCTAAAAACGGATATGGTCTTCTTTTTTTTGTTTATGTTTTACTTTAATGCTGGCGACATAAAATATGAGTAATCTTAAGTGCTGTCTGTTATTACAGCCACACATAAAATTTAAAAATTATAAAAATGAACTGAGAATATAGAACAACCAAATTTTATTGAATTAAAATGATTAATTAGTTCAAATTAAAAGTAAAGTGAGAAAGGAACTGAATTGAACAAGTACGTGGAGGCACATACTAAAAATAATTATGGAATGATTAATGCTACCAGTATTTGCTCTAAAGGAAAACGTTTAACAATTTGCATATTTTTTGACGCAACAAATTAGGATCAGAAAATTGCATAGCTAAGTCGATGAGCACGAAGCCAATAACAGAAACCTCTTTCTCTCTCTCTCAAAAATACTCCTTTCCCTCTCCAAACACAAGAACATAATGGTTTACGTCAAGGGTCCAGGCCTTTATTCCGACATTGGCAAAAAAGCCAGAGGCATGTTATTTTTCATTTCCTCTTTTTGTGACATTTGCATTATGAACGAATTTCTCTGTTTATTCCTTTCAATCGATTTTCGTGGATTTCTGTTTTTTTTTCAGATCTTCTTTACAGGGATTATCAGGCCGATCGGAAGTTCACTCTCAGTACTTTGACTTCAAATGGGGTGGTTAGTATCTTATAATTCCCCTATTTCTGATTCGTTTATGGCACAGAAATTTGTTATCTCAATTGAATCGCATGCAATCAAATAATGTTTCCTATGTTTAATTTGAAAACAATATTTAGGTGTTGGATTTAGAATCGTTGTGTATGTGTGTGCGCGCGCTGAATTTTGCCGCGTGATAATCTTAATCAGTAAATGTTGCATGGAAGCTTTTGCCCTTTTGATCAAAAAACTTGAAATGAATCCTGACTGAATTAAGCCTCAGAGGAAATGTGATGGTTTTGGATGAAGAAAATGCTGATTATTCTACTCCTGATCTATGAAAGCAATATGAAATTAGACTCTATTTATGCAAAGTAAATATGTTATTGATTGATTTTATGTGGCATTCGCTTTGCTTTATGGAAACAATAGGGAAATAGTGTTTCACAATATGCTTTAGATGTACTACTTTCTTTGTTACTCCTAGTATTTTAATGCTAGTTCCCTTTCTGTACTTAATGATCTTCAGGCCATTACCTCGTCTGGGACGCAGAAGGGCGATTTGTTCCTTGCTGATATTAGCACCCTTCTAAAAAACAAGAACATCACGACAGATTTGAAAGTGGATACTAGCTCCAATGTTAGTTAGTTCGATTTTTATTGTTGATGAATGTTTATAGCTATGAACATATGAAATGTTTCTCATGAAATATTTATTTAGGATGTCATTCACATTTGTTACTATTGGCCTACATCTTTTAACATTGTAGGTGTTCACAACTGTTACTGTTGACGAGCCTGCTCCCGGGGTAAAGGCGATCTTTAGCTTTGTTGCTCCAGATCAGAAGTCTGGCAAGGTTTGTACTAATATATTGATAGCTTTCTTCAGTTTTCCTTTGCTGTCACATAGGGAATTGCAGTGCCATCGGACTGAATTCAAGGTTGTTGTAACTTGTGATGACAGGTGGAGCTTCAGTATCTACACGAGTACGCTGGAATCAGCACGAGCCTCGGGTTTACTGCCAAACCGACTGTCAACTTCTCTGGTGTTGCCGGGAATCACCAGGCCACCGTTGGCGCTGACATTTCTTTCAACACTGCTACTGGGAATTTCACCAAATTGAATGGTGGGATCAGTCTCATCAGTACTGACCTCATTGCATCCCTGATGGTGTGAGTCTTCAGTTCTAAACTAAACTTTTTGTGCATATATGTATGTGTATAAGGAGTCTTGTGAAACACAGTTAGACAGGTCAAGATCCAAAGATACCCGTTGGATATGAGCTTGGATCCGGATATGTTCAATCGGATATCTTGTTTCGAGGGGTCCCTGACAGCCACCCTCTTTTGCCAGGAACGACAAGGGCCAGAGTGTCACGGCGTCCTACTTCCACATGGTCAGCCTGCTGACAAACACAACGGTGGGAGCGGAGTTTACCCATGGTTTCAAGAGCCACGAGAACACCCTTACCTTTGGGGCGCATCATATGATTGATCTTACGACTGCAGTGAAGGTTCGAGTGAACAACTACGGCAAGGTGAACGCGCTTCTGCAGCACGAGTGGCGCCCGAGATCTCTTGTCACCATCTCCGGCGAGGTCGACACCAGAGCTATAGAGAAGAGTGCCAAGATTGGGCTGGCTGTGGCTATAAGACCATGAGTAATTCAGGGGTAAATTGTTGGCCGCAGCTTATATTTTTTGAGTAATAAAGACAATGATTATTGATTATATGCTAATAATTCTTTTTGAAGTGATGGCGGAATCATCTTTTATATTATGTCATCCATTTATTCATGTCAATTTTCAAGCTCAAATTTTACAAATTGTTGTAATCAGAGCGTTATTTTTCAATATGTAGCAAAATGGACAAAGTCCAATTTTTTCGACAACAGAACTTACATTCGATATAGAAGTTGTCATATTTAGACAAGAAATCATCCCAATCCAACAAAGAATGAGATGGAAAATGAATTAGAAAATCAATCAAAAACATTTGGTAGTGTATGAATTGAAGGGCGAAGAATTGGTTGAAGCCCCAACTTGCACGAGACACTATCTACAACACTAAAAATCTCGTTTTTTCTTCTTACCACAACACAAATTCCTTTTCTTTTCACCATCAACAACACAAACTAGCTATTGTTTACCGTTTGGTTTCGGCGAGTTATGAGCAAACTGGTGGTACGGCGAGGCGTGGGACCCGTTCGCTATCGAGAGGCTTCTCGGGTGAGGCTGCTGCCCGTTTCTTGAGAACGACCCGTGCGTTCTCAGCCCGTTCTTCCCGTTCGGGCTGGCGCTGACCCGGTCAGCCTGCATCGTCTGGAAGTAGTACGACGAGCTCGCCATGTCCTTGAGGTTCGGGAGAGGCTTCAAGGCGTCGACGACCTCGCTCATCAGAGGCCGGGCTTTGGGGTCACGGCTGAGGCACCGGGCAGCCAGCTGGGCGGCCTTTTGGGCGCCTTTGATGGAGAAGTGGCCTTCGAGGCGGGGATCTATCAAACGATAGAAGCGTTTCCGGTCGCCTAGATGCGGACGAGCCCATTCCACAAGATTATGCTCCCCGTTCGGCCGGTTCTTGTCCATTGATCTCCGACCCGTGACCACTTCGAGTAGGACGACGCCGAAGCTGTATACGTCGCTTTTTGACGTAAGATGCCCTGCATTGAATCGGTGACGATGTAGGGTTTACGGTTTCATTTTGGGTGATAGATTAGATCGAAAACACATAGAGTTCGGTAATTATAATTACAAGATCGAACAAGCTCAAAATTGTTCGATCCATCAAAATATGTAATAGATTGACCTAATAGCAGTAAAGATATTGTATGAAGTTCAACACCTCGACACGACCACAAAGAATCGTGCTTGATCGAGAAAATATAAACGATCTATACTTGATGGCTCGAATGAGAAATGAAGTTTCTCTTACCTGTCATGACGTATTCAGGGGCTGCATAACCGTAAGTTCCCATCACACGTGTAGACACGTGAGTTTTTCCTTCGTCGGGAGCATCTTTAGCAAGTCCAAAATCGGAGAGTTTGGAGTTGTATTCCTGAAAGAATGCAATAGGGCCGTCAAACAAAAAACTCGAGATCTAGCAATTATATACATAGACCAAAGGTTAAAGTACTTGCAGCATCTAGCAAGATGTTAGATGTCTTGAAATCGCGATATATCACAGGTCTTTCTGCCTCCTCGTGGAGAAAAGCGAGCCCCTTAGCAGCTCCTAGAGCTATTTTCATCCTGATAGACCACGGAAGTGGCAGCGACCCTGGAATTAACAATGGTCGGATACGATGCTATTAGAACAGATATCGAATAATAAAACTATTAGGGAAATATATCAATTACTCGAAAGTCTGACTTGAATAAAACACCAAGAATGTCTCCAACAAGCAAGAAATAGATGAGATATATAAACGTGCATATAAAGAAGTAACGAAAAACACCAAAAGACGGCCATGCGCATACTTCTGAATAGGTGGTTCTCCAAGCTTCCTCTGGGCATGAACTCGTAGACGAGCAGCCTCTGATCATCTTCAATACAGTAGCCTATTAATTTAACCAAATTAGGATGAATGAGATCGCCTAAAAAGTTCACTTCAGCCTGCCAAACAAAATAGCAAGTCAGAATCTTCAGATACATATACAACAAACAGCATGAGCACTCAATGAAAATATAAAATTGGGAAAGTATCAACCAGCCATTCTTTGTGACCCTGAAGTCCGTCGTGATTCAGGGTTTTGACAGCGACTGTTAGTCCCGTCCCAGGTTTAACTGGAGCTGTGCCATTCTCTTCGATCCACCCCTTAAATACGCAACCAAAGCCCCCCTCACCAAGGAGAGATTCTGGTCTGAAATTCCTAGTTGCCAATTTAAGGTCAATAAACGTGAACTTGCGCAGACGGGAGGAAACTTTGAGTTCTTCTTCAAGTTTGCTGCTTGAAGAATTGCTCTCGGCATTGCTAGTGGTGGTGGATGGGATTACCGGGGCAACCGGCTTATCTACACTTGTCCCATTCGTTGATTTACTTTCTGATCAAATTGGCAGATGAAAAAATGATTAATGGAATACTATAATAGATGACAAACAGCATCTCCAAAATAAAGCCTAAAATGGTACTCTTACGATTGATCATTTAGATTTACCATATATAGCAAGATCCCATATTTATTTAAACAGAACAGTAATAGAAGAACATGATAAAAGCATTCTGCATTCACGAACAACTGCTGCATATTTGGACCGATTTCTATACACACGCGCGCGCATGTGTGAATCCATAGAGTCTGCCCTTTCCATAGATGTATTTGAATATAAACAATGAATCCTCAAGTCAATCTCAAAACTCGTATTTTCCGTATATCATTCATTTACAAAATCGGCCAAACTAACGTTCCAATAAAGGCAACCAAAGATCCCTAAAACTCCTCATATGAACACAATTCTTCAAACAAATCCACTTATTCCACTAAAAAATTCAACATACATTATACATGCTCCCTCCCTCACTCCACCTAAATTGTTGCTAACAGAATCTCTTCCTACTCCCACCTCCTTAATTCCCCACAAAAAGGATTCACATCAAAGTACCAAAAACAAAAATCTACCTAATAATGATCGACCAAAAAAATCCCCTCCAAACACATTATTGTGATCACAAACAATCCCATCACAAAGAAACAACTCTGGAGCACAAAATCAACTAAACAGATATGAAACAAAAAAGTTAAAATTGGACTAAATAACAACCAGATTATAACTACTTATATCAATAGAGAAGGGGGAATTTTTTTACCATGCGTGCTGATGCCACTAAGAGAGTTATCAACTTTAGATCTTGAAGAAATACAGCTGCCAATAAACCTCAATTTAATCCAACAACCAGTCTCCTTCACAGCATCATCACCTCCCTTCTTCCTTCCCTTTGAGTTCTCAACACCCAAAGATTCAACCTTTATGCTATCATCAGCTAATCCCATCTTCCACAGAAGCAAAAATCATCAAAAGCTTCCAAGATTTCCCAAATTTCCCAACTCCTCCTTAAGCACTACTCCAAAATCATCCAAATACCACAGAATCACCGCAAACAACTCATAGGCATCTCAGAAAATAAGTCAAAGACCTCTTTTGAAGAAACCCAAATCTCCAATTAAGAATTTCTTCCTCGTTTTAAAATCCCCCAAAAGAAACAGTAGTAGAAATTTGGGGACAAAAAAAGCTCAAAAATCAGCTCGAGCCAAACACCACAAAAGATTACAATAATATTCCTCCCACCTCCAAGAAACAATTTTCCCTATCAAATTCAAACCCACAACAAAAAAATCGGATAATTGGATAAAACCAGTTGAAAATATGAGCTGAAAATCCCACAGAGGGAAGGGGTACGAAGAGCTCAGTGATTGCAGATCACATACATGAAAAAGAGAAGTTTGCACTATGCAACAAGCAAAGCTGGAATCGAATTGAAATAGTAGTAAAAATAATAGCAGTAGTGATTATAATCTCAGTTGGAAAAAGAAAAATAAAGAAAACGAGTACTCCGTATATAAAAATGAAACAGTGGCACCACCCCAGAAATGTCTCCTCTTCTAAAAGGGCATTCCAAACACAAAATTTGACAGCTCCGATTTCGATTGCTGTAACAAGGAAAAATATAGAAATGTAACTTTAATGGAGTATATGTTTTTTTTTTTTTTTTTTTTTTTTTTTTTTTTTTAATGGAGTATATGTTATAGTAGTTATCATTCACAATTAAAATTAGTGCATGTCTTGACTTGTTTGGTTGTGCGATGTGTGATATAATAATAATAATAATAATAATAATAATAATAATAATAATAATAATAATAATAATAATAATAATAATAATAATAATAATAATAATGTTATGAAACAGAAAGGAAAAATATATTGCAGAAAAATGTGTGAATAATAGGTTTGTTGCTTTTTGTATAGAATCTAAGACTAAATAAAGCAAATCCAGCCTGCCCGGAGAATACGGGCAGCAACTTTTAATACCGGAATTGCCCTCGGGCTGTCTAAACGAAAGAAATAGTAACGTGTTTTGTCTTTTTTTAATTTTTTTCTTATTTGGTTTTTGGGAGGAATATGGAAAACGGTGGGATTAAATCTGTCCTATGTTTTTAATTCCGTCAAATACAGTGATGTGCATGTACTACTTTAGTTCATAAGTAGTATTTAAATACCTTGAAATATGTCAAGCCTCTCACTTGATTATCCAAAGAGATTATTGGACAAAAATAATAGTGATAATATCATCTTAAAGTATCGATGTTGTCAATTATATCATGATAATAGTGGAGTAGGAGGAATAGTTATGGATAGTACTAATATTGGGCACATACATGATACATTTATGTATTCTATATAATTCTCTCTATTTAAACAAAATTGGTTAGATAACGGGAAGTCATACTTTATTATTATGTCTTTCATTTTATTATTACTATGCCTGGTTTTTTTTCTTTCACAATTACAATACCTATCATCTTTACTTATCATGGTAGTTTTTCATCCTTTTTATTGGTTGATGATTTTTATCGTTGTACACTATGGATTTTATGGAGTTTGTTTGGGAGTAATTAGTAGTCCATGAATGTTACGGAAAATTTGCATATTCACACTCAATTGCTATTCTTTAATAGTTTAGGGACAGAGCAAAACTTTTATATATGGATGGGTGAAATTACATTTCTCTATTTATAATTAAATTTGAAGTGAGAAAATAACATTTTCATGTAAAGAATTCATACTGTATATCTCATAAAAGAAAATTGAAGTCTCTTAGTATTTAAGTAAGTATTTATTCAGATTTTAGTTAGGTACGTACCAAAAACGTTAGAAAATCAATTATAAAAAGTGACCGTTTTGGTATGTTAAACTCGTAGTACTACTAAATTAATTAACTCAAATTCATTTCGACAATGAAAATAGAAAGAAAAAAATCATTTATAACTCGTATACTTTTTCTCTCCAACCAAACAAAAGAGTTGGGAAAAAGTGAAGGGCAAAATTGGAAAGGTAAACACTTCGGGGGCGAGCGGTCGGTTTTCACGGAGTGGGGGAAGTGGAGTTGAAGGGCATGTGAGAGAATTAGAGGTGGGACCCACTATATGGGTGACGTGTAATCCGTTTAGGAATTGGCTGCCCCACGCGCGTGAGTGCGCCTGGATTTTATTGGCTCCATTTATTTATGCAAATTCTTTTTCATTTAATTTTATATTATTACTCCCACCGTTCCTTGTTAATAGATGCATTTCTTTTCGGCACGGAGTTTAAGAATAGTGTGTTAAATGGATGGTGAAAAAAGTAAGAGAGAGTAAAGTAAGAGAGATGAAGATAGAATAAAGTAAAAAAAGAATTACTTTTGCTAAAAATAGAAATGACTCAATTAACTTGGAACTTCCCAAAATAGAAAAATGACTCTATTAACATGGAACGGAGGGAGTACTTCCTTAAAAAAAAGAGTCATACGGTCTTATTCTCCTTGGCTAAATCATAGTTTCAGATAGGATTAGTTAAATTATGCGATTGTCTCTGCTAGTTAAATACTATTATCCATACACAAATCTATACTCTATTAAACATATCACAACATACATGCATCCTGAATTAATTATTTGATGAATGTCTGGCTGATGTGTAGTGAGTTGAATTTGTTGTTTATTTTGATAAACTAATGATTAGACAACTCTATCCTTTGATTATATTCTACTTTATTTTGTTGATATAATTTACGATCTTCTAATTTCTTTAGTTAAGAGATAAGAATTTATTTTCATGTAATTAATTATATGAGTTCCAAATCTCATAATTGGATAGTCCACATCCCACTTTAATTATACAAAAAAGTTGATAATGTTAACCCCAATTTGGCTTCCTCTTTCCCTTCATTTTCAGTCTCAAAGGAATTATAACACTGGTTTTACATAGTATATAAATATATATACACCACTTTTACTTTAATTTTTGGTTTTACAATTTGACATTGTCTAACCTTAATCGAAGTTCAAGCAGACTTCGATCGACCGATTAATAGGAATAAACTCGTGTAATAATTGACATGCAAATTTCATACTATGCCAAGATTAAAAATCATACTATTATAAATCGAAAAATGAGTAAAACTAAAAGTACTGTTATTTTATGCAAGTGAACTACGGAGTAGCTTCTTGTGTGATGCAATTTCACAGTTAACCACTTTAATTGAAAACTAGTTCGAAACGGAAGACTTGAATTGTCTCAATACAAAAAGATTAGTGACTTGAATTGTCTCAATACAAAAAGATTAGTGGACCAAATCACTACGCAATGCCTCTCAACTGCTTCCTCAATTTGACTATTGTGACTCAATAATCCTCTTTTCCCCAAAATTGTACCATCACAACAATTAGCAGACTAACAAAAATTCAGTTCATGATTAGTCATTTCTGTTTCGTCACTCACCCAACGATAAATATGATACTAGTAAATATAAAAATTAGCTTGTACTGCTAACTTAGTAAAACATCTTATATTGCAAAAAACTGTGCAAGTTTATTGTTGTACTACTATTTAACAAAGTAACCCTTGTTGATAATTCGACTTTAATTTAGATTATATACCGAAGAAGCGTTTACTTTTCATGATTGATAGATACTCATTTGCATGGACAATAATTTTTGATTGAGCATAATGTTGCCAAAAATGTCAGAGCTGCAGTTGTTGATTCACCTAACTAAATGAGGTTGGACTTTGAGTGATGCATAAGTAAGTTGTGTTTCCATGTAGAAATTTGTTGGAGATTTGATCGCATAATCCCTCATAAAATGAATTTAGTAATCGCACGATATAAATCATGTTGCCAAAGTTGCTCAAACTATATCTAAGGTGGAGATGTCACAAATCTCTTCATCATCTTGAGCTCTAATTGAAATATTGCAAATCATTCCCCCAATTATAAGGATTAATCTGACCTTGTTGCAGATTGCTATCCTCCTTGATAAATTTCAAAACATAATCACTGATTTATCATGGATGGAAAAAATTTGAAATGTTAGTGAATTTCTCATTCCATTTGCATCTCATCAAAGTTACACATTGTGACTACGTTAATATTGAAAGAAATGTTGGAACTTTTAGAGCACACGCTGACTTAGATCTAAAACATTCATACCAAGTGTCACTCGATACTATCTAAACCACTCGACTGAAGAAAAGGGTTTTGCTAGTACTAATCAGCTCGTACATTGAGTCGAGATCACAATTAAGAGACGACCACCACAATAGCAGCACAAACAAACTTAGTTAATCTTACGTTATAACAGAGGAGTGGATGAAGCTGCGGCAATCTTCAACGCGTGCTTTGGCTTATATGCACAGCCTGTCGTACACAAATGAAAGCTTAATCATAAAGCAAATGGAAAACATGATTCAGAAGTCACTACCTTTCTCCTTAACGCCGATTTGTAGGCAATCAAGAGTTATTATTCCATTTGTCATAGGGAGTAATTCAAGATTGATGGCCACGGTGGATTGAGAAGGAACGCATCTGGCACAGGTTAAACAACTCTAAAGGCGTTTTCAATGAAGTGAAAACAGGATCATAAAGTTAGAAAGTATAATGTGACGTACCCTAGTGGAACTCTAGTCTGCATACACAAGTGCGTGCAGCTCAGATCACTGCTCGGAGTCACATCAAATATGGGCGCAAGTTGGTTGCTAGTAGAATATGCTTGTGGTCCATCTTTTGTGACCTTAACCTGATTTGGAAATGAACTCAAATGTGATTTTGATGGTGTTGGTGCTGGAGTCATAATTGTCAATGTCAGATCATCAGGCGTCATATTCGATGCTTGAACAGATACAGCCTGAAATTTGAGCCACTTGATATGAAGTTTGTGGTTTTATAACAGAGGGAAAATGCTACAATCCATGCATACCTGAACTGGTAGATGAGTTCCATGAGATGCAACTGTTCGTCTCGACTTATCAGATGCAACAGAGATCAAGAGATCTCTTGCAAAATGAGGCTTCCAGTTGACTGGATGCCGAAAGAACAGCTTTGAATCTACAAATATGGGAAAATACTGTTAGGAAAGACTTACATTTCACCATGTAATCTGATTACAGAGTTTGAGGCTTTATACCAGTATAGTTGCATCGACATGATACAAGAACTGCATATTCAACAGCAGGTGCTTCGCTATGTTTCCACTCAGTATTGAAGAAGGGGAGTGGACATGATTTAGCAGCTCGAGTTGATGTGCGACGCCGTCTCAAATTACTATAGGTCTGAACTTTGGGATCCTTCCATAACGTTGTTACTGGTTTGAGAATAAAAGAGTGCTCTTCACCTCTCCTGCCAAAAATTCATATAAAAAGACGACGACATTATTAAATTTGACATCAAGCGCCGAGAGTAAATTTTCTCATCCACTAGATGCAAGAACTTAAATTCCAGATGTGAAGCAGACAAAAACCTTAGTGCTAAATTCGGTAAACTGTAGTCATTCCCAGATTCCGTGCATGTAACCGGTAAAGGTAATGGAGGTCCGCTACTTTGCACCTTATGGAAAACCACCATTATGGAATCTATGTACACCACTACATCTGGGGCATATGCAGGAGAAACATTCTACAAAAACATTTTAGATATCATTGCATTCAATTCAATCCGCAAGAGATCAAACTCATCACCACTAAACTAACTAGACGCAATGAGGGATATGAAGAGAGAGTGAAGAATGGAGGACGAAAGGTTTCAGACCTTTACATTAACACAAAGAAGATCATTTGTGTTACAATCAACACAAAAGGAATGAATTTCCAGCGGCTGTATCAAGTCAAATTTCCTCCTCCACCTTCTTCCAGGAGTAAAAAGCCCTTCCAGGCCACACTGAATGGAAAATCTTTCAGGCACTAATGGCACACCACGGAAAGATAGTAGCTTTTCATGTCCACTATTCCCAATATCGTTAAAACTCCTAAATGAATACTGATACTGATCTTCTTGGACAGAGCTTGATCTAGCACTGGTTTTCGTCGCAGCTTCTGCTAGTCCCTTATTTAGCTGAAGTGAGGACATAGAATAACTCCTAGCATGACCAAAAGAAAAAAGCTCGGAGGCAGAAGATACAGACACTGAGCGTTTTGAGGTTGAGGTCCGCATACTTGGGCAGGGACTGGAATTCGACTCGGGAGATAAAGGACGAGCAGAAGATCGACGAGCATTATTCACAGGAAGCAACCAATTTAGCAATTCTTTATAAGCATCTTTATTAAAAGAAGGTTGAACTTTCTGAGACTCAAAAAATGATTTTCTTTCATGATATTTGTCTAGCTGAAGTATTTCGATGACTGGATCCGACATACACTCAACCCCAACCTTTACCTGTAAAATCACCTGCATCCTTCCAAACACGAAAACAGAAAATAGTCAACGATAGAACTTAAGGAAAAGTATTTTAGAAAAAAAAAAGGATGAATTCATAACAAACCATAACATATATAAGACATGACTAGCAGAAAGTATACAGATGCTACACAAAGGTATACACATTCTCACAGTTTCTAGTTAGACGCCACAATGTCTTCTTTGTACTTCATTTTACATTTAGATTAATCCTAAAACACCACAATATTGTTTATCTAGTAAACCAAAGAAGACGTAATGTATCTGCTATTTCATACATTTCCTTAATGAGAAGGCTAACCATTAGAAATGGTTAGTCCATAGTATTGTGGTTGCAAATTCGCATGGTCAAAACTACGAAACATGTAATATTTCTGCACCCCTCTAAAACACGAAATAACAATGGCAACTTATAACCTTCCGGGCATACAAAATAAAAAATAGAAGACAAAAAACTATAAACATTTTTTCATGTTCTGAAAAACATACCACTATCTCTCCATTTGGAAGGGAGCAACACTTGGCAGCACCCCGGGCAGCTCCCCCAGATGTGGGGGAATGCAATTCTCCTCTGTCAATCACAACACTCGTAGTAGGATTCTTGTTCTTCAGAGTCTGTGCAGTATCTGAAGAATCTCCTATCAACTTTTCTTTACAAGTCTCCATTAACTTGAAACATGCTTCTTGTGCACTCCTTTCAGACCACAGTGGTTCATTCGACTCCGCAATTCGAGCAAAAAAATGAGAATCTTTAAATCTTTGTAACAACTGATCAGTGTGTTTCCTCTGATCATCATTTTCAGGGATGGATTCACCAGTTGAGGCATTCTTTTGTGAATGAGGATTCTCTCTAGCTTCACCATTTTTATCTTTCTGTTTGTCAGTGCTTGCATATTGTGAATGCGAAACTGAATTCGTACCTCCTACAAACTTTTCATTTTCTCTTAAGGACCTTTGTCCAACCACATTCTCTGAAGGCCTAAAAGTGTCTGAACCACACTTATTTGGAGACAAACATATTAATAATCGGACCTGTTCACCTTCCGAGGACATGGACAAATGTTTATAATCAAAACCAACATATTGAACGTAACTGAGAAAACTAGAAATATGTTATACAGTAACTTATAAGGGATTAAAAATTGAACAGATACCAGCAAGAACAAAGTTACGATCTAAAGTGTGGTAGGAATGTATATCCACTACGTCTGGCCAATTGTCAGGGGATTCTCCTGAGAAAAGCAAAACATTAGTTAAAACCGTATGGAGAAGTATTTTAATGTTTGCAAGAAATAACTAACCGCACATCACAAAATCATCATATGGAAAATGAAAGTCAATGAAGAAACATTCAGAGTAACTATAGCTCAAAATTTTCATTACATTCTAAATTTCTAATTCTCTCTTGTAACAATTTCATATATCCTTTTATTTCTCACTTGATGAAACAGAGAACTTAAGCTTAAAGAAGGTTTTACTGCTAATCATGTATTAATAGTTTATGAATAACTGACTAATTCAAATGATTAAGATCAAGCAAGAGACCATACTATCTTCTGCAATGATTATCAATCCATCATCTTCAGGGATATCAATATCACCATCAATTTGAAAACAACCCCTTCCACTTAGACCTTCCATGGTGCCATTCTCTGGAAATGTATCTTTGGCAATTAAATCTCCCAATACATTATCCTTTTACTGAAGAACAATTCAGCTCTGGTCATTAAACGCTGCGAAAGATGAATTCTCCACCAAAATGCTTACTGCAACACCAACACAAATTCACAAACTGTACGAAAGAAAACATACACACAGGAATAATCTAACTCGACATTTAAATCCAACATTCTATTTCAAATTCTCATTGTAAAAATGAAATTTCATCCAGTATTCTCACTTGCCAGAGCGCTGGGTGCAATATACATAAAATTAAAAAAAAAACATAATTTCCACAAAATTAAATCATCAATGAGCTAAATGTATTTCCACACTTTAAAACCTACATTAGCAGCATCAAACATCACGCAGAAAGTAACCAAATTCAACAATCAGATACCAAACGGTTCCGCAAACTAAGTGATATAGTGCATCTTATATAATTAAAATTAGGAAATTAAGTCGCATGCAGCAAAGAGAATTGAAGGATGCAATTGATCGCGAAAATCAAAAGTGATCGAGAATATTCTCACCTCGTTGGAAGCTGGCGCTTCGTAAACGGCGGGGGATGCGGTTCGATAAATGAACCGAATTTTCACAAGTTCGCCGGATAACGGTGAACCGCCGGAGCTCACTGCAATTTAATTATTTAATTCTTTTAATAAAATTGAAATGTGGAAATATTTTCTCCAATTCCAGTGTTCTTCCTTCGGAAAAAAATTCGTTAGTTTCTGAAAAGGGAAATATTTCTATAATTTTGTAATGGTTTGCTATTCTTACGTTTCTTTAGGAAAAAAAGAAAGCTTTATTGTTTCTAAAAATAGAATTTGTCGTTCTTATTATACTTCCAAAAATTCCTCTGTGTCTTTCGTTTCTAAGGAGAGTAAGGACTTATTGATTACAAGGTAGGACTTCTCTTTTTTGTTATCCAAAATGATATTTCTGTTAAGCATACAATGTTGTTTTCTTAAGCTAGAGGGGATATTTTTTGTTTTTGAAATTTAATCAAAGAAAATAAAGATGAAAGGTTAATAATTCCAGATAATGGGAGGAATTAAGAATAATTGAAAAAAGTTGATTAAACTCGATAACATTGTGGTACAATTGTTGAAATTACTAAGCCATCATTCCGTAACATGAAATTGACTACTTAGAAAGTAAAGTGAGTTGAAAAATTTATGTAGATATCACTTTTACGTATTTTATAATATAACGTGAGGAAAATAAGTTAATGGAATGTATGATTCATTACCAAAAATAGTAAATAATAGATGCATCAAAATGGAAAAATGAGACAGATAATCGGGGATAGATAGAATTCAAATATAGCGACGGAAATATACCACATTAATGTCAAGTTAAAGAGGAAAATATACCGCACAAATTCTATCATACAAATACTCAATAATCCCTTAAAAAGATAAAAGATATTTTTTATTAAATTAAGGGTATCGACCAACGGACCCATCAATTATTCCATGTGCAATTTTCTAATGATTTGATTAAGAGAAAATGAGACCTATGCTAGTATAACACACTCATCGGATAACATATAATGGGATTTTAATGCCTCTATATGGTGTCATGTTTTGCATTGAATCACTTAAATATTATTGGATGTTCACACTGAATTACTTTTGCATGCATGCATGCCTTGATATTATCGCTATTTTTCACTTCAATGCACATCATCATCATGTATACAGTATCAATTATAATAAAAAAATTTGATATCTAAATGAAACATAATAACAGAAAAGATCTCATATAGTATTAGAATCAATTATTATATGCACTAATGAAGAATTTGACGTATTTTCTCAGAGTGAGGGAATCGCAACTCAGAAATTAACTCACATTAATAAAACGATTATAGACAAAATCCTTCCAAAAGGAATAGATTACGATATAGCCAATCTTGAATTTTCGATTTCCATTCACCATGAATTCCGCCCACAATATTTCCAGTGATCAAACTCAAGAAACCAGCCTCAAGAAACCCCTTCAATGGCGGCCAAGAATCTCTCTCTACATTCCCTCTTCTCTCTCCTCATCCTCCTCTCTCTCCACACCCCAACATCCCAACTCCGCCGCAACTACTCCTTCCCGCCGCGCAATGCCACCGCCGTCCGCATTCCCACCTCCCTCCTCCTCCACCAAATCTCCCACTACTCTACCGCCATCTCCACCGTCCCCGGCGGCGGTGAGTGGGTGCTTCTCCAGCAATCAATCGGCGTATCCGCGATGCATATGCAGCTTCTCTACGACAACAAAGTCATCATTTTCGATCGCACCGATTTCGGCCTATCCAACCTGACCCTGCCGCCTGGAGAATGCCGCGGAAACGACGAGGCCGTCCCCGTCGACTGCTCCGCGCACTCCCTCCTCTACGACGTCGCCACCAACACCTTCCGCCCGCTCATCGTCCAGACCGACGTCTGGTGCTCCTCCGGCGCCGTCAACGCTGACGGAACCCTAGTTCAAACCGGCGGATACCACGCCGGCGATCACAAAATCCGCCTCTTCATGCCGTGCATCTACAGTCAGTGCGATTGGATCGAGCTGAAGCAGAATTTGACCGTCCAGAGATGGTACGCCTCCGATCAAATCTTACCGGACGGCCGCATCATCATCCTCGGCGGGAGAAGGGCTTTCAGCTACGAATTCTTCCCCAAAAATGAATTCACCGGCGTTAACGCCACCGTTAGGTTTCCGTTCCTCAAAGAAACCACCGATCCCAAGGAAGAGAATAATCTTTACCCTTTCCTCCACCTCTTGCCCGACGGAAACCTATTCGTCTTCGCTAACCGCCGCTCCGTTTCGTTAGATTACAACAATAACAGAATCGTCAGAGAATTCCCGCCGATTCCCGGCGAGAAGAGGTCGTATCCGGCTACCGGATCCTCCGCGATGCTGCCGCTCAAGCTGACGGGGGGGAACGACTCTGTGGCGGTGGATGTGATGGTTTGCGGCGGCGCGTGGGGTGGATCATATTTGAAGGCAATGAGAGGTGTATTCAATTTGGCGGCAAAATCATGCGGGAGGATCCGGGTCACGGATCCGGACCCGAAGTGGGAGATGGAGGATATGCCGATAGGTCGGGTCATGTCCGACATGCTGCTTCTCCCTAGCGGAGATGTGATCATTCTAAACGGAGCGGCCCGGGGCTCAGCCGGGTGGGAGTGCGCGTCTGACCCGGTTTTGAATCCGGTGATGTACCGACCCGACGAGCCAGACCCGACCCGAAGATTCACGGTGCTGAACCCGACGACGATCCCGAGGCTGTACCACTCAGCAGCCACCTTGCTGCCAGATGGAAGCGTGTTAGTGGGCGGGAGCAACCCGCACGTTAGGTACAACTTCACAGGCGTGGAGTACCCCACGGAGCTGAGCCTCGAGGCGTTCGCGCCGCCGTATCTCGGCGCGGCGTACTCGCACCTCCGCCCTTCGATCCTGTCGATAGAGGGGCCCGCAGACGGAGTCATATCGTACAGTCAGCAATTCGCGATCAGCTTCGGGCTGGGGCTGTTTCAGGATGTGGCGAGGTGCATCGTGACAATGGTTGCCCCCTCCTTCACCACGCACTCGTTCGCGATGAATCAGAGACTGCTCGTGTTGTACATTGAGAACGTACAACAGCTCTCTTCCTTCGATTATAAGCTCACCGTGCGCGCGCCGCCAAATGCCAACGTTGCCCCGCCGGGTTATTATATGCTGTTTGTGGTGCACCAGGGCGTACCCTGTCATAGCGTTTGGCTCAGAATTAGCTGAGCCGGTGAGAAATGAGTAACCATGTAAAACTAGGAGGACTCAAGTGGAAATATTTTTGTTTCTGCTGATTTCTTGGAAGATGATAAGAAAATTCATGTTGTATTTCACTGCCATCTTGCTGCTCTTTTTTCCTTTAAATGTTTATAATAATTTACTCAAAAGTGTTGTTTTTTATAATGATTTCATAAATAACAAGGAACTCAACAATGTGCCGAATCAATTTCCGTTTCAAGATCAAGAAACTGATTATCATATAAGTGCTAAATGAAAACATTTGCAACATTAACAAAAGCATTAAAAAAAAGTTGAGTGGAGTATGTAAAATGATCTCCTTCACTGCATCAAGCAAGTCATTAGATTCATATTTACATACTCTAAACAAAATGACCAAAATTTGAGTTTGTTCGAAAATGCTACTTGTTAGATCCTACGGATCTGTATTTGTACCTAGTAGCCCAAAAGAGATAGTGCAAGAAGTTCAAGCCACTAAGCACACACAAGAGCCAATAGAATCTCTCAAGATGGTAACGATTGATGTTGGTGCCTGAGAGCCAAGATTTGTGGGTTGAATCGCCTGTCACATCGTTCACAATCGACATGATGACAGAGCTTAGGTAGTATCCAACTGCTAGCGATGCGAAAGAGAGGGAGGTCACTAGTGATATCATGGCGGGAGGCGCCTCTGTGAAGAAGAACTCTAGTAGGCCGGCTAGGGTGAAGAGATCGGCTGATCCGAGGAATAGGTACTGGAACCCGATCCATAAGAACGTTATAGGTAGGGGTTTGGTCGAGTCGAGCAGCCCTGAGGAGGTCGCTACTCTCTTGCGTTTGATCTCCACTAGTGCAGCCACGGCCATTGCTACTACAGAGAGGATTAGGCCGACCCCTATTCGTTGTAAGTGGGTGATCCCTGTCTCAGACTTGGTCAGTCTGCGAGCGAATGGGATGATGGTGTGGTCGTAGAGGGGTGCAAGGATCATGATGAAGACGACCGGGAAGACAGGGAGGGACGCAGGGGGGACCTTTAGGGAACCGATCTTCGTGTCCATGGTGGCGGCTTGTTGGACCGAGAAGGTGGAGAGTTGGGCGAGGCAGGCGTTGAGCATGATCGTGCAACCGAAGATTGGGAGGACTTTTAGGACAATCTTCACTTGTTCGAGTTCTTGCACCGTGCATTTCAGCATGGTGCAAGCTGGCTTGTTCTCAACTGCTCTGTTGAGGAACTTGAGGCTCTGAGATGGAGAGTCGAATATTAGTGGTGACTCTGTTGTCACTTTGTTGTTCCCTTCGTCGTGGAGTGTTGTAGGAGAAGGGCTCGCGGCCATGCTTGTGACCGCGTTAGTCGTGCCCGTGTTGAGCAAGGAGGCTATGAGTACCTGTTGCACACAGTTTAGTTAGTTATAATCATGATTCATGGATGGACTTGTCAAAAAAAAAAAGAAATTTGTTACCTTGGAAATTGTTGTGAGAGGGCTTCCTTGAGGGATCTTGTTCCTGTAAAATTTGGAGCCAGCTAGGAAGATTGGAATAGACAACAATATTGTGAGTGTGGAAATTCCGAACCCCCATTGCCAGCCTTTGTTATCTTCGATCCAAACGACAAGGGTGACCGCGATGAGGGCACCAAACGACAGAGAAAATACGAAGTAATTGAAAAAGGATGATCTGTGCTTCCTTCCCTGTGGGGTGCTCTCATCGAACTGCTCTGCCCCGTGGGGTGGTAACGAGCCCTTGATGCCACCGACGCCTAGCGCCACTAAGTAGAGGCCTAAGAAGAGCATTGCAGCCTTAGCACCGTGAACTTGCCGACAAGGCGAATCCAGGCTGCCGGCCTCACATTCTGGTGGTTTTAAGGAGCTTGATTGTGCTTGCACAGTGAGTAGTACTAGGCCCTGTCCACATTTAATGTGTCACATTGGTATATACCAACAATATCAAAGATAGAAGTAACACTAGATTTAAACTTCACTGCACAAATTAATTCATTGGGCTAGTTAGCTTCACACTCTAATTTTGTCCGAATTTCTACTTATAAAACTAAGAAAGACATAACAATAAAGTGGGATGTCCCTAAAGTAAAGGTCCAAATACAACAAAATCTCTACACTATAACCTTTTGAATTTCAACTGGTACTTAGGTAATTATTTTTGGGCTTCAAATGGCAACTATTTTTAATATGCGGTACGCCTATTTTAAACTACTACAAGTGGAGTTTTGCTTTTATATAAAAGTAAGCACATATTCTTGTCGAGATAAAGAAAAAAAGAAAAAAGCAGCACATATTATACATACCATGGGATAGTACACACACAATAATGCTTCTTTAATCTTTGTCAATATAAAATGTGATGTAGACTAAATGCTGATCATCGAGTTAAGAAAGATTATCTTGACCCTCTTTGATAGAGATAATATAGCAAGAATTATATAATAGATTTTGTTATCGTACTAAGTACTATCATTACTCATGTATACAAACGACTTGACTTGTGATTATCAGCACGTAAATAATATGTATCGACGACATGTTCACGTCGTTATCATCACACATCACTTATACTATTAGGTGCCACATAATATCATTACATAATTTTGCATGATAAATTTCATAATTATTAAAATTAAATTATAAAATACATTACACACAACATGACATGTATTTATGACTATTCATACATAAACATCATGTACATGTCACCAAACAACGTGCACGTGGCGTAAGCTAAGAACCATCTGAATGAGAGCCACGTGTGAACAAAAACACTTTCATGAAATTACAAACGCTATCTTAAAAATTATGAACCAATCAAGAAATTGCATTCTAAACATTTAATGAATGTAATTAGCATTATTTATGATAAAGTGATTTTCAAATTTTCTCAAAGTCAGAAAAATGTCTGAATTACGTGGTGCATAGGGAATGTGAGATATTAGGGACTAGTGGCGAGAGGCCATTGGTTAAGAGATTAGGTTTTTTGGCTCATAAATGTTAATATTGGGAAGCAAAATATTTTCAAACTTCAAATCAAGGGTCGAGAAAATGAAGTTTGTCTTTTTTGTCTTAATGTGACAAACCTAAAATATAAAATAAGAAAAAGATAGAGTCAATTAATCCTAGTTGTACCTAAAAAATGCATTGCATGCAATAAATGAATGCTAGAGACCTATATTATATTTATATCATTAGCCACTTTTATTTATCTTTCTTTTTATTTTAAAAGGTATACTTTCACATCTCTAAACGTATTGCAAAAATAGATTTCTGAAAAACGACACTTATAAGGATTATTACTTTTCTAATAGGAATTTATTAGGAAGAGGGGTAACTTTTATGATGCACAAACATAATTTCAAGATAAATAAAAAATGAAGGTCTCTCTTAATGCTGTATATAACTTGAAAAGAAAAATCGTCCATCTAGCTTTAAATAAATTTCAAAATATTTCATGATCATGGTGCTATAACTGATTAACCAACAAAGAGTAAAATCAAGTAAAAATAAATAAAGTATATCAATCTAAAATTCATAAAAGTTATGGTCACAGATTACTAGTTAACCTTTCTTTGTCTAATCATCTAAGACCATCTATAAACATAACTAAATAACGAGATATTTCATCACAATTTTATGAAACTCATGCAACTATTCAATAGTAATAATCAATATTTTATGAAAAAGAACAATATTTTATGAAAATTTAAATAAGTGAAAAGTTATGACAATTTTAATTTGTGGAAAAGAACAATATTTTATGAAATTTTAATTTGGGTAGAATTTTTTTATTATGGTCTGCAAATTGTAGTTGAGTAGGCTACCATAAATGTTCACAACAGTTTTCATTGTCGATTTGTACAACAAAAGATCACAAACTTTGGTCGTTCTTCGACTTTTTAAATAAACAAATAAAAAGCGGTTTCAATTAAAAAAAACAAATTAGTCAAAAGTATATAATTAAAAGAATAAAGAAAATAAAGATTGCAATAAAATCACTTGCAACCAAAAGAAAGCATAGCAAGTTGCCAAGTGCTGTCACAACAAATTTTCCAACTTTCCTCAAAGAATTTGTTCTGCAAATTACTTAATTTACAAGATTCATGAATTAAAATTTAATTCATATATAAAAGCAAGCACCAGTCCAATACTAATTCGTAAATATAATCACAAATCTTTTATGTAAAATAAATAAATTTTAGAGTGATGCTAAATGGCCATAATGTGGCTGGCCATAAATAGTTAATTTAGTCCATTTACATGTATAAAAATATTAGAATTATCGATATAAATTTATATGTGTGTGAATGGACTTGTGAGTTGATACTTATCTTTGAATTCCATTACGTAAAACACATTAATATCACGAATTACTGTATACGTTGAGCAACAATCAAGAAATGACAGTAGTAATAAGTTGAGCAAAAACTACGAAAGAGCAACACTAACATGTTGAGCAATATATAATGAAGATATATAAAAGTAAAATCAAGTAGTATTAAACCAAAAATTTGAAAAAAAATCAATTTTTTTGTTATTTAATTAATTTATGGCCGGCCATAATGTGGCCGCATAGCATTATTCTAAATTTTATACTACTATTTACTACGTTTGCAATTTGACACCAAGGCATGATAATGATACACATTAATGAATTGGAGTTATTTTCGAAATACACTACTCCCTACTAAGCTATATCCAATCTCTTCACATTTCCCAACAAATATTGATTCGGTGGGCGTTAATTGATATACAGACAACTCCTAAACAGCTAAATTTTGTGACATCACGAAATTAAATTTATATAGCATTTAAAACCAAATAAAATACCAAAATATATAATATATAATAAAATAAAAAAAGGAGGAAAAAAATTACCAGAAATTCGATGAGTGCACTGATTGAAAATACCAATAAAATACCAAAATATATAAAATAAAATAAAATAAAGGAGGAAAAAAATTACCAGAAATTCGATGAGTGCACTGATTGAAAATATTTGGTATGTGGTGAAGAAGGCATCTGACAAGAAGCCGCCAAGCAGCGCCAGCAGAAACGCCGTTCCCATAAAATTCGTAACGGCGTTTGCCGATCCAGACGGCGTAAAATGCATGTATTGCGTAAGGTACAACACCAAGTTGCTCGCATTCGCCAGAAACGCCAAATTCTCCAACACCTCCACAACTGCCCACATTTTTTATTCAAAAAATGAAAAACAACACTCCCAATAAAATGAAGCAACATAAAAAAAAATAATAATAAAATAAAATAAAATGAAGCAACATGCAATAATGAGGAGATTAATTATATACTAGAAAAATACATGTCACAATAAAAAATCACAATTTCCTATATATCTTTGGCTTCAATAAAAGAAAAGGTTTTACAACCGCTAAAAAGCGATTTATTGGTTGAGATCATGAGAGAATTCCACCCCTTTTCACAGTATTTCTGTGCTTGTATGTGTGTATGTGAGAGAGAGAGAGAGAGAGATGTACCCAAAACGAAGGAGGCAGCAAGCATGCCGCCATGTCTGTGTTTGGCAGCTGGTTTTCCTCTCCAATCAACATAGCCATGCCACGTGTTCTCCACCTCCTGGTCATGATCAATTAATCATTAGATTCCGACAAAATTTGAAGAAAATCATCATACTATGATTTTCAGTGCATAGATTTGTCTGAGTGAGGAAATATGAAAAAAGGGATTAATTTATTGGAGTGAAACATTTTAGAGAGAAAAGGGGGATTCATACCATTACTTATTTCTCTTCGCTTGTGCAATCTAAGTTGAAAGAGTTGGAAGAAAGGATCGATCCTCTATATGGAGAGTTATATGTGTAAATATATATAAGAGAGAAGGTGAGAAGGAAATCAGGTGGAGAGATGATTTTTGGAGAAATTAGGGAAAAAGGGTCCAACTCAAGAAGATGGCCCAAGTCCCTTTAAGCAAATTTATATCTCCTAGAAATCATTTTTATAATGTGATGAGATGAAATAAGATTTAAATTTGCGGACTAGTATTCACACAATGGCAAATTCCTTTTGTGTAATTTTGGTGGTCCACAACCTCTTATACAATAAATATTTAAACCCCCCATCATTTACTCTTTCTCACGTGTCACTAGGATAAATTTTAAGCCGCAGCTATTTAAACATGAATTTTATTTCCATATAGTAACTAGTAATCTGGCTACTAATCTTATTCACACAATCGAATTAAACATCATAATAATATAACAGTGAGATCGAACTCGTGATACTTTTGAACTTAAAAATGAAATAGTTTAAGATAAAAATTTAAAGATTTTGTGCAATCATATTGTTGGCCATTTGATTGAGGGTTCATTTATCTAGTTGTTTTTTGAATGATAATTATTCCCAAAAATACTATCTAAATTTCTAAAGTGATTCAAATGAGATAGTAACAATGATGTCTTATCCAAATAATTAAGTTGAGTGGTGGGAAAGGCCAATTTTTTCGGTGTTTGTCACTATTTTCATGCTATATAGAAAAACTTAGGAAAAAATGATAATGGTTTTCCAATATATACTCTACTAATTCCACCACTATTATAGTATTATGTCCAATTTTGTTAAATAATTAAATTCTTATCGTGAATAGTCTGTGTTTATGTATATCCCAATCCTAATTAATTCATTTAATTAATTACCTCCACTATCGATATTTTACCCCCAAGAAAAACTCAATCCTTGTTGGTGGTGGCAACCAGAACACTAAAGTTATCAATTAGGCGTAAACTTGTATGATGATAGATTTAATTAGAAATTACTTCACAACATCGCTTAGGTTGCATTAAAGTCAAATGTAATGAACTTTAACCTCTTTTGTAGAGATTCTAAAAAGTACATTTAACTCAACTAATTAATTTTGATATATAGCATACAGCGTGAGTTGGTATTTCACTTTCGGGCATGCTTATATGTGTTGTGACAAAATTATGAATCATAAAAAGATAATTTCTTCTTATATATACAGTCTAATGACTTAATGGGTATTATATTGTTCTACATAGAATTTTATTTATGAATTTATAGTATCATATTCTCTTTTACCCAATTTGACGATAATATGATTTATAACATGCTAATACACATTTTTGTATGTTTGTTATTGCAATAGTCTTTGTATTTATAGGAGATAAGAATTTTCTAGTGGAGAAGAGATGAAATTGATTAAAGGGAGCATCGAATCCCTACTGTAATTAAGAAAAAGAGGTTGTGATACCTTTGTGACGTTTGACCAAAATAAAATGGATATATATTAAATGTGAAAGCGTTGATGCCCTTATTTATGGCATATTGTGAATCAGTTCTATCACAGAAATTTGGCCCTGTTGAAATAAGTGATAGCTCAGTCAACTTGCCTTAGTTTTATAGATGAAATTATATAATAAATAGAAATTGCTTCTTTAAATTAATCTTAGGTACACGCGTTGCAAAAGGACCTCTTTGGATTAATCTTGACTTGTCTTACAGAGGAATCCTTGATGACTATGGAGGATAAAGAATTATTAGTAATAATATTTGCATTTTTTTCTGTTTTTTAAAGACAAAGACCTAATTAAAGTTGTAGGAACAAAAAAGAAAAAAATTAAAACGCTTTACTAAAAGTTGAGAAAAGATAAAATATTAAATGCATTAAAAGAAGATTAAAATTTTTTACAAGAAAATAGAAAAACTAAAAAATTTAAATATATTAAAGAATAATTAAAATGCTTAAAATCCAAAAAAGATTTAAAAAAATAAATAAATACAATGGAATAGTTAATATGCTATGCAGGAATCGAACTCGCACCTTGTATGTGTGCGTGTGTTTCAATTTAAAATAAGCTTTATAGAGAGAGATAACATGCATACTTCGTCGGCACTTGCTCCATTAATTACGTGAATATATTGTGCAATTTTTATGAATAGATTGTTTTACACGTAAAATATTAAGGTTCAATATACTCCCTCCGTCCACAAAAAATAGGACTATTTATTATCATTTTTCCAAAACGAGGGACAAAAATGGAATAGCCCTATTTTTCGTGGACGGAGGGAGTATTATATACTCCATCCACATTCAATAGTTTTAGTTTTATACTTTTGGTCCGTCTACTAGAATTAGATATTTTTCATTAATTTTTACAAATATATTTTTCTAATGATGATGTGAGCATCATTCTAGGTCGATATATATATTACTTCCTCCGTTCATATTTAATAGCTTCTTGTAAAATAAACTATTATATGGAGTACATTATATATTTATCTTATAAAGTACACAAAACTACTTATCAGGTGTTTGATCCCATACGTGTGCATCGGTGCATTTATGAACCGACATTTTTACTCGTCACACATCCTGTCAAACATAAACCGTACACAGTATTAGGACAGACAAACATAAAAATCCAAACCGCATGCGTTAATGGCTATTGAATACTCTAACAATATACGTCACGGGTATACGACTGATCTCTCGTTTTTGAGCTAAAATGAAAAAAATAAAAACAAAAGTTAGAAAAGGAAATGCCGAAGGTAATAAGCCTAATAAGGTATTGATAAAAAAGGAACACAAGATGGAATCTTGATTGTATTAAAGTAAAGATCTTTTTAGATCAAGTAGGTTCAAAAGCTTTGCTTTTAAGCCCTACATAATTAAGCCGCCCATCACTTGCAAATCTTGCTATTGGGCAAGAACTGTGGGAAAAGCGACCGTAGAGACAGTATTTTAATTAAGCTAAAAGCCGGTTTATAAATTCGTTTTATGTGTTGTATATTCAGTTATAAATTTGATTTATAAAATGTTGGAATTAGCTACGTTAGGATGTTAGTTTGGCCTAACAAGCTAGGGCAATTTCCACTATATGTCACTTATTTCGCATGCATAAAAAAGATGTTTGATTAATTACTTTGTAATTAGCTAGGGTTTAACGGAAGTGGATTGGGTAGTTTTTTCTCGTTACAGATATTTCGAGTTTTCACGGGCAGAATAATTTTGTTAAAATAAGTAAATTGTATTGGGCAGACGAATTGTCATATCAAATTAACATCTTAAAGAAAGATAACTATATAAAAACCTATAAAGCTATACCATGTAGGATAAGTCATTATATTGCTTGCCTTTCTACTAGTGAAGTGTTGGAAAGCTATACCTAAAATGACAGCTTAACAATACTACTTAAAAAAAGGATTTGAGTAATGAGTGTACTAATGATTGGTCAATTTAGAAAAGATTTTCACGTTATTAAAAAATATAATTAATTCAGTTATTGGTTGATATTGATTTTCTTAATGAGTGAAAAATGAGTATAGTCTATATAAGATGACAGTATAACTAGTAGCATAACTAGGAGCAGTGGCGGATCCAGAAATTTTATACTTGGGGTACGATAAATAACTACACCGACTTAGAGATTTATTATTCAATCTATCTTTTTTTTGTTATCTATATAAAAAATAGATTAGTTTTTTGATATTATTACTTAGAAAATGTTTCACAATTAGAAATGAAAGTTTTTAAATATTTATATAGCAAAGAATTTATTTTAGTTATTAAAAAGTTTTAAATATTTAAACTAAAACAAAACACATAATTTTTTATGTAATTCCAAATCTGAGCATTAGAAATCATAAGTAATATAGATTTTCAATCATACATATTTTATTGTGTATGAAATAAATGAGAGAACAAATACTAATAAATTATTATAGTTAATCAAACATTAGATAGAAACTATAAATAATTAATCAAGATTATATCCAACAATACATTATTTAATCAAACATTAGATATAAACTATAAACAATTAATCAAGATTATATCCAACAATACATTATTTATTGTGTAGTATAAAACAACGAGAGAACAAATAATATATTATGATATTTAAGGCATAGAAACTGTAAATAGGCTAGTTGCAATTTTGGGGATACACTCGTACCCCTTTGTTCTTGAATAGATCCGCCACTGATTAGGAGTATGTACAATAATAGAACTACCGCAAGTGAACAACAAAGAAGTTACCAACGAAAATCAGTTACCTCATCGTGATATCGGGCCCGATATATAGAGGTATCGATCTTATGGGCGCCACCCACCCGCATATAAGATTGTCTTTTGCAACTAGGTAATTAAAAAGCTAAGAAGATTTAACCAATTTACATGAGTGATGCCCTAAGATCGAGAAATTATCATATCAGTGTTAATTGATTCGCTAATTTTAGGTAACAAGAGCACACAACAAATCCAAGCCACACTCATATAGCAACACTCACGTAGATTCGGCGATAGGTACCACACTGTGTTGAAAGTTACAAATCTCGTAAATCTTGAAGCAGATCTCGGCAAGAAACTAGTCGAACTCGATTTTCACATAGCCCCATACTCGCTCCAACCATTGTTGTGTTGATCTTCATCCAACGTAGCTATGCAAAACCAATTTATCTATCTAAGTTACACAATAAAAGGTCACTTTCACTAGAGTATAATTAACATAGCTTACAACAGTAGTATTTTTTGATCGATTTGATTTTATTCTCAAATTGACGCTTAAAATTGTCTAACGTTTATATGTTTAAACGGTCGACTCCTATAAGTGTATCCTATATCAAACATAAATCCAACTTTTCTACCATAAATATTGTACATTTGTACTATATATATCTAAGTTATCAAAGCTAAATGGAAGACCAAATAATTACTACTCTCTTCGTCTGTCATTAAGAGTCTCAGTTTACTTTTATCATAAATGGTAGGTTATCCTACTTTCCACTAACTCAATTCTCCTCAAATTTTATTATAAAACTATATATAAAAATGGGTCTCACATTCCATTATTTTTTTCACTCACTTTCCTTTGTATTTCTTAAAACTCGTGTCGAACTCAAAATGAACATCTAATGATGAACGGATGGAGTATGAAGTAGACTAGTATAGAGCATAATTAGTTGGACAATTAGATTATAAGTTAACTCAATAGATCCTTTTGTCGTCTTCTGATTTTGAGAGGTAGATTAACTACTGATTTCAATATTTATATTTTTTTCAAAATTTTATGAAAAAAGACAAACATGTGAAATTGAAGTCTCAAATTTAGTCACACTCAGTCACACGTAATAAGTATCACATGGGATTCCATTCAACTCTTTGTCAATCTTTTGGATTTAACTTGCAAAAAACTTTCAAGAAAATTATTCTTTTTTTTTTATCAATTTCAACAGAGACCAAGCATTTTTAATTTGAAATAAGATTCGGAAATCTCAACTGTTAACTACATTGTGATATGGTTAACATTTTAGTCTCCAATCTTGTCTTTCATTTCTGCAAATACAAAGTAAAAAATAACTTTTAAACTCTTCTTATAGTTATATAAAATGTTTCAAATAACTTATACAACACTCATCGGATATTAAAATTGTGATAGGGCGAACCCAAAGTGAAAAATATATGTTTTGTTTTATGATAAGGCCTATTTCATGCATCGGTTTAGGGGTAAAAAGTACGCTACTTGATCAGTTTATCGCGCAAAAGCAAGTGTTAATTTTGCAGGAATGCTGCTTGACCAAGGCAACAAGGCCAAACTGATCAAGCAAGTACAACAGGCGAAAAAAGGCCAAAAATCGGGGGAGTTGATCAAAGGGAGTAATCAAGCAGTTAAGGAGGGGACCACTGGCTTCCAGAAGAAGGAC
Source organism: Salvia splendens (assembly GCF_004379255.2). Lineage (NCBI taxonomy): Eukaryota > Viridiplantae > Streptophyta > Magnoliopsida > Lamiales > Lamiaceae > Salvia > Salvia splendens. The sequence goes on along the minus strand of NC_056047.1, from coordinate 8,914,861 downwards.
ACGTGAGGATAATGAGCTGGATGGGGCGCATCATTCTGTTATCAAAGACGAGGTTCTAGAAGGGGACACGTGCTGATACATGAGACGCAAGGACGGAGCTAAGTCATCAATCTGTTACTGAAAAGCGTCGTCATTCTAGAAGGAAAGCACGTAGCAATCAATGAGTCGTTCGCTCACAGTGTGAGCGAATATCCTCTGCCAAGATCATTATCCAGCTGGAGGTCGTTGCCGAGCCTATAAATAGAGGATGTGCCACCACAATAAAAGGACCCTTCTTTTAGTTTAGCTTTTACCATCTTCTTCCGTCATCAGTTTTATCTTAGTTTAGTTTAGTCTAGCTCAGTTCCAGATATAGCTTAGATAGAGAAGTGTTTAGTTAGAAAGGGCGACCGAAGGAAGCGCTACAGTATTCTCGATATCTGTCGACGTTATCTCAAGTTTCCCGTCGAGGACCTCTCGGTTTTACTTGCTTTTGTATTCTCCGAAGTGTTAGCTTAGTTTAATTTCGTAGTTAAAGAAACGATCGTTTTGTATTCCGTATGCTTGCAACATTGTTCTGAATTTTGGATATAAAATTGGAGTGGTTTCGTTTCCGTTCGTTTGCTCACTGTTCTAGTTTAATTTCGCTTCAGACTTCGATTCAGTTTTTAATCATGTTGAATAGCAAGGTGTTTCATGTTTTCCGTAGCATGCTTAGTTAGTTGAGTTCTTATTTTCAGCATGTCGTTAACTTGATCCTGTAGTAATCAGTGACTTGATCCAGTAGATAGTTTACTTTGTGCATAGTGTAAACTCAGTAGTTAAAACTCCCAAAATTAAAGCGTGGCAGCAGCCGAACCATATTCACTACGCACACACTCGATACACTCGCTTCTCTGTGGGATCGACTCCGAACTTGCCGCTTTACTGTTAAAGTAGTGCAAAATTGGGAGTTATAGTATAAATTACGTTGGTTGGCTAGCGAGAGCGAGATCGCCTTAATCAAGTGGCAATGACATTTGCTAACTGGTCCATTCGGTTCAGTTATCTCTCATATAGCTTGATCCACCCACTCGAATCGCTTGCTCAGAGCATCCACAACCGTGCTCTTGCCAGAGGCACGGTTGTGGGCCCGGCCCCACTTTTTCTGCCTGCTCTCTGGCAAGAGCACAACACCCACAGCTGTGCTCTTCCGCAAGGACGAGCACAATTAATTTAAAATTCAATTAAACAAAAACATTTCAATAATACTAAAATTTATTAAAAAAAACCTAAATAATATTACAAATGACAAATAAAATAAAAACGACATAATTAAAATCCTAAAAATTAAAAATTACATAATTAAAATACTAAAAATTAAAAAAAACCACTAAGCGTTGCCGAATTTCGCCCACATGTGTTTGATTAGGTCTTCTTGTAGTTGATTGTGGATTCGGGTATCGCGCATTGTGTGCCTTGTCTCGATTCTTTGGCCAACTGTCGTATGCTCGCCTCGGCGTGGGGGAGACCTCGCTGTTGAGCTTCCGGCTTCGTCTTCGTCGTAGAAGCTAGCCGCCCTCGGCCCTTCGTCGGCTATAATCATGTTGTGTAAGATAATACACGTGAACATGATGTCGGCGATATTATTCACGTACCATAGCCGAGCCGAGGACTTAACAATGTTGAATCGGGCTTGAAGGACCCCGAAAGCTCTTTCGACGTCTTTCCGTGCAGACTCTTGACGCTGCGCAAAAAGAACCCGTCTCAGGTCGTGCGGGTTGTTGAACGTCTTCACGAAAGTCGACCACCGTGGATGATGAATGTGTGTATTTATAGATGATTTTGGGGGAAAAAATAAAAAATAAATTAAAAAAAAATCAGAAAAAAGGGGAAAAAACGGCCATATTTTTGGGATTTGGAAAATATTTTTTTTTATTTTTTATCATTTTATATAATTAAAAATCGAATTTTAAAATTAAAAAATAATAATTCAAAGGCAACGGCTATGCCGTTGCCCAATCGTAAGCCGCCACGTCGCCTGCTCGCTGGCACGGCGCTGCTCGACGCATGTAGACTTCTTGAATTTTTTTTTTTTTTGTAAAGGTGAATTTCTTAGTACATATAGTCAATTGATGCTCCGAAATATGAGTAACTACTAAATTATGAAAATAGTCAGAAGTTGTCGGCCTCATCTGCAACGATAATTTTAATTAGATTAGTCGCTTGGTCTTCTATCCCTCTATAATATACTAGTAATTTGCATTTTCTAAAATAATGTACCTGTGACTTATCAATTATAGAATTATTTTTTGCTTTCGTATTCTACCATAGTAATTCATCCTGTTAGAAATATAAGTCACAACATTATTTTATTAAAATAAATATAAAAGCTTATAAGTAAATTTAAGTTTTCTGACAGAAAAACAAAACTCAGAGCGAGACAACACATATTGTTATAAATAAGAATAAGCATAGTATACATCGACAATTAATATAGGCATATTGCAATTGTATGTTGAGGTGGAATTAACAAGATTAATACTATATAGTTAAAAAAAATGCAGCGATCAATCATAATCCGTAGTTAATGTGTTCATTAAGCATAGAAGATGGGGTCCACCATGTCGCTTTCCGTTATTTGTTAGAAATTGAGAGAAAAAAAAAAGTCTTCTGTTCGCCACGTGATAATCTCCATTGACGCCGCCGTGTTGCTTGTCACGTTACCATTCATATTAAAAAAAGATTAAAATTACTTTTATTTAATTTTAGAGCCTCCACAGTGGGGCTCCCTAAGGCGCGCCACGTCAGCAGTTTTATCCTCCTACCCTCCCACTAGCAATGAGGGCCCTAAGGCGCGCCCTATATGTTTTAATATTGTTCTGTTAATTAATTTAAATGTTTTCAAATATATAATGCAAACTAATTTAAAAACATACCCAAAACCGGCGAATATTGCATTAATAATTACACAAAAGTTACACGATTCAAGTTGGCTAATCTACGCAATTCCCAACTTCCGGCGCAACTCATCGATCAACCCCCGGCTCCATGTCTTCCAAACCGTACGATTCCGTACTGAATTCGGGATCGTATTATGTGTTGGCGTCAAACGGCCGATATTCGTAGGGTTCTGTACCCGGCCAATGCGCCTCCCCAAACATCGGACTGTTGGGATCGGCGGCCAACGCGCCGCCGATCCCGCAATGGGGCGCCCGATGGTGCGGACGATAGCCCATCGTCCGCGCTTCAACCGCGGACGATGCATCGGGCGTGGGCTTAGGGCGCGGACAATGGCACGCATCGGGCGTCCCATTGTGGATGCTCTTATTGTAATTTTTGGTTGGGAATCTTGAGATGAATATATTCCAATTCGGTTCAGTTATGAAACTTTGGAATAAAATTCAATTCTAAGTTCATTATATGAATATTTATAATTATTAAGATTTATACAAAAAAATCAGAATATATAATCATATTTTAAGGCCCGATATTTGGGTCGAGTTGCAAGAACAATCTAATCTACTCAAACATGATAAAACTAAAATTTGGATTTTTCAAAAAATAGTTACGAAGGGTTATAAATAATAAGAAAACAAAACGGCAAAATATCCTTGAAACTGGTAAAAATGAAAAGAAAATGTTTAAAGTGGAAAAATAATTAATGAATTGAAGCCTTAGTTCAGAGACATCTGATGCAATTTATAATGCATTTATTAGAGGACTAAATTTTTTGCTCATTCTAAATGTAATATACCTACTTATTTCGTGTGATTTCCACAGTATAGAGGAACATGATTAAACAATTTATGCACCTCGAATATTGAGGTGGATCCTCTTCATCACAAAAAAGAATCTGTCTTACTAAATTTTCAATATTGGTGACTGGTGTGTTATAGTTCCAGAGAAAAATGGTGATGCTTCCATACTGAGAATAATATATGTGAGTTTGATAACTCGAAGTTCTCTGCTGTCATGATCGGATTGATCAAGGAATGGAAGATTGAGCTTACTCAAGCTTGAGCTTCAGGAGCCGTCGGATCAGCTCGTTAGTTTTAGGTTTTAATCTCAACCATTGATCTAACTAGCCGTTAGATTTAAAAGGCTGTGTTAGTTAGTTTGTTAGTTTAGTTCCTTGATTCAGTTTGTAAGCGCTCTCTCTCGGCGATTCTCTCTTTCAGCAATAAGATTTTTCTTCTTCGAATTCTCTTCTTGTTCATCAATCTCAGCTCACGCAACACACCTCACCACAATTCCAACAAATTGGCGCCGTCTGTGGGAAGAGGGAAATTTCTTGAGTTGCGATTGATTCTTTGTTTGGATGCGAATTCACGAAGGCGATGGCCTCCAGATTTGAGGCGGAGAAATTTACGGGCAAAAATGATTTTACTCTGTGGAGAATGAAGATGCGAGCGATGTTGATTCAACAAGGCTTGGCATCGGCTTTATCGGTTGAAGAAGAGGGAGAAAAGGGGAAAGCGGTCGTGGATGAGAAGGCGGCTGCTAAGAAGGTCGAGATTGAAGCAAAGGCACATAGCGCGATCGTGTTGAGCCTTGGAGATAAGGTTCTTCGCGAAGTCGCGAAGGAGAAGACAGCAGCGGGTATTCTGACAAAAATTGGAAGCTCTTTACCTAACGAAATCTCTTGCCAACAGGCTGTTTATGAAGCAGCGCCTGTACTCTTACAAGTTCTTCGAGGGAAAAGGGGTATTGGAGCAGCTTGAAGACTTCAATAAGGCAGTGGATGACCTCGAGAATATTGATGTCTCGATAGGTGATGAAGATAAGCATCCTACTGCTTAATGCACTGCCGCATTCATTTGATCAATTTCGTGATGCCTTCTTGTATGGTCGCGACAGAACCATCACTCTCTTGGAAGTTCAGACTGCATTGAGAGCGAAGGAGCTTCAAAAGGGTGAGTCAAAGTTCATTGATCAGAGTGCAGAAAGTTTCAATATCAAGAAGTTCAAAGGCAAAAAGATGTTCAAGAAACCTCAAGATTCCTTCAAGGTTGGATCATCTGGCCAAAAGAAGACTCGTTCATGCCATTGGTGCAAGAAACCTGGCCATTTGAAGAGAGGTTGTTTCACTTGGAAGAGAAAGCAAGTGAGTGAGGGGAAGGTTGTCAACTCAGCAGAGGCTGTGGAAGTTGAGGAGGTCCATGAAGTTCTGAATGTAATAGATACTGAGATCACTGGATCTTGGATCATGGACTCAGGCTGTAGTTTTCATATGTGCCCGAATCTTGACTGGTTTGAAGATGCTAAAGAAGCTACTGGATCTGTCATCCTTGGTAATAACCAGGTGTGCTCCATAAAGGGCATAGGCTCAGTGAAGTTGAGGGGTGACAAGGGGGTTGTGATAGTTCTGAATGGAGTTAGATATATCCCAGATGTGAAGCGGAATTTGATATCACTTTGCTTCTTGGAGAGAAAGGGGTGCTCATTTTCTTGTGTGGATGGGAAGATGGAAGTGTGTAAGGCTGGAAAGGTGCTCATGAGAGCAGAAAGGAGAGGCAGTCTCTATTATTTTACAGCAATTATCTGCAGCAAGGGATGTGCAGAGTCCTACAATATTACTTCCATCAGCCTGGGTTAGTGGCACAGCAGGCTTGGTCATCCATCGGTTGGCAGTGTAAAAGAGCTAGTTGGAAAGGGAATCTTGCATTGCATTGATAAAGATGAAACAGCCCCTTGTGAGGAATGCATACTAGGCAAGGCCAAGAAAATGCCATACCCAAAAGGTAATCATACTTCCTCAAAGCCAATAGACTATGCACATAGTGATTTGTGGGGGCCTTCTCAAGAGAAATCTATTGGGGGAGGCAAATATTATATTAGTATAATTGATGACTACTCTAGGAAGATATGGTTTTATGTGTTAAAAGAAAAATCAGAATCATTCAGGAAATTTAGTGAATGGTGTACTGAGGTTGAGGCAGAAAAGGGTATGTGCTTGAAATGCTTTAGAACTGATAATGGACTTGAGTATTTGTCCAGGGAGTTTGATGATTTTTGCAGATCTAAAGGCATAAAAAGGCATCGAACAGTGCCAATGAATCCCCAACAAAATGGGGTGGCAGAGAGAGCCAATAGAACCATATAGGAGAGGGTGAGGTGTATGCTTCTTGCTGTAGGATTGGAGAAGAAATTTTGGGCAGAGACAACCTCCACTGCTATCAAGCTGATAAATAAATGTCTCTCGTCTAGCATTGATGGAGATACCCCAGATTTTAGGTGGTATAGAAGTTATGGTGGATATTCTGATTTAAGAACTTTTGGTTGTAAAGCCTTTGCTCATGTGAAGCAAGGGAAGTTGAAGCCTCGGGCATTGAAGTGCATTATGCTGGGCTATCGGCCAGGGGTTAAGGGCTATAGGCTTTGGTGTATAGAGCCTGGGAATGCAAGAATAATCATCAGTAGAGATGTTATTTTCTGAGAAAGTGAGTTGGCTTTCAGAAAGAAGACAGGTGATTCTGGTGATTATTGTGTTAATGAGCCCACTACTGCAGTTGAGGTGGAGCCTGGGAGTCAGCCTAAGGATCCACCTGATCCACCATCAGTTGAACATGCCCTCCAGCAGCCTGAACCAGAGAACTTAAGAAGCTGGAATCTTGCCAGAGACAGAACTAGAAGGACCATCAAACCACCAGCAAAATACTCAGATGTTGAGTTTCTATTCTATGCTTTGATTGTGGCTGAAGAAGTTGAGTACTCAGAGCCAAATTCATACAATGAAGCCATGCAAAGCAAGGAATGGGAGAAGTGGATGCAAGCTACGATTGAGGAGATTGAATCTTTATTAAAAAATGGAACTTGGGTCTTGGTGGATAAACCAGATAGGAGAAGAGTTGTCAGTTGTAGATGGGTTTTTAAGAAGAAGATTGAAGCCACTGAGGAGGATGGAGTGAGATTCAAAGCGAGTTTGGTGGCAAGGGCTTTCACACTGGAGCAATGAGTGGATTTTGATGAAGTCTTTAGCCCTGTGGTGAAGCATGCTTCCATCAGATTGTTGCTGGCTATTGTTGCAAGAAGGGACTGGGAGCTTGAGCAGCTCGATGTCAAGACCGCATTCTTGCATGGTGATCTCAGAGAGACTATATACATGGCCCAGCCTGAGGGTTTTGTTAGGCCAGAGGACAAAGGCAAGGTTTGTCTACTAAAGAAGAGTATATATGGCTTGAAGCAAGCAAGCCGACAGTGGCATAGGAAATTTGATGAACACATGATAAGTACTTGATTTGTGAGCTCAAAATATGATGAATGCGTCTACATTAAATATGTAGGTGGAGCTGCTATGGCCTACTTATTATTGTATGTTGATGATATGCTCTTGGCTGGAAGTTGCAAGCAAGAAATTCAGAAGGTGAAGGATGATCTGAGAGCTGTGTTTGAAATGAAGGATTTGGGGCAAGCAAGGAGGATTCTGGGTATGACAATACTCAGGGATAGAAAGGAGAGAAAAATATTACTATCTCAGTCTGATTATGTTTCCAGAATGCTCAAGAAATATAATCTGGACAATGTAAAGGAATTTGTCGTGCCTATGGGACAACACTTCAAGCTCTCAACGGATCAGAAACCAAAATCTGAAGCAGATATGGCCGAGATGCAGAGAATTCCCTATGCTAGTATGATTGGTAGCACAATGTATGCTATGATTAGCACAAGGCCGGACATAGCTCAAGTTGTGTCAACAACCAGTAGATTCATGTCTAATCATGGTAAGGATCACTGGTCAGTCTTGAAATGGCTGATGAAGTACTTGAAAGGAGCCACAAATGTTGGGATCTTGTTGATGGAGCAAGAGAGTGTGAAGGTGGAGCTTTGATGGGGTGGTCAGATTCTGATTTTGCAGGAAACTTAGACACAAGAAAGTCACAATCAGGCTACATATTTACACTATATGGATCTGCCATAAGCTGGAAAAGCAACCCTCAAGCATTAGTTGCTTTGTCCACCACAGAGGCAGAATTCATGGCTCTTGCAGCAGCTGTGAAGGAAAGTTTCTGGCTCAGAGGAATCTTGCAAGACTTCGGCATAACTCAGGATGTGGTGGCTATTGGATGTGATAATAGCAGAGCTTTGTGCTTAGCCAAGCATCAAGTGTACCATGAGAGAAGTAAACATATCGATGTGCGCCTACACTTCATTCGTGAGAAGATAGAAGAGGGTGAGGTGAAAGTGTTCAAGGTAGATACGGCTGAAAATCCAGCTAACATGCTAACGAAGCCACTGCCTAGGAACAAGCTTGAGTTGTGTATGCAGCTTGTGAATTTGTGTAAGATAGACTGACAGTAGCTTGAGTGATCAAGGTGGAGATTTGTGAGTTTGATAACTCAAGTTCTCTGCAGTCATGATCGGATTGATCAAGGAATGGAAGATTGAGCTTACTCGAGCTTGAGCTTCAGGAGCCGTCGGATCAGCTCGTTAGTTTTAAAAGGCTGTGTTAGTTAGTTTGTTAGTTTAGTTCCTTGATTCAGTTTGTAAGCTCTCTCTCGGCGATTCTCTCTTTCAGCAATAAGATTTTTCTTCTTCGAATTCTCTTCTTGTTCATCAATCTCAGCTCAAGCAACACACCTCACCACAATTCCAACAATATATACATATATAATTAATTAAAACATGAGGTTGAAAATGCAAAGAAAATGGTAGTCACCATAAGATATCATTAGGGACCCAAAGATATGGATATATATGGAACCAAGAAGATTTCGTTCAATTCATTTTATGTGGCTTGTGAGAACTAGATTTGAGAATAAGAATAGGAGTATATAGAATATTTCTTCCAGAAGCTCATATCATGACAATTACTAAATACTCGAAATTATGGGTGTCAATCGGGCTAGTCCATCAAATTTTGGATTAGTCCTCTCATTTTACGGGTTAATTGACTATAGTTAATTAGGTTGAAATTTTATCAGATCATATATTTACAATCCTAGCCTAAATGTGAATTCGTGTTTCGGGCTAGCCCAACAAACTAATCAGACTAAGAATTTTTTATTTTATACTAATATATAAACATTTACGGGGATACTGAAGATATTAATGGTATATAAAACATACACAGTCAGGAAGATGATCAAAGTATACCTAATATTAAGTGTATAACTAAAAAATAAATATCAGCCATTAGATCAAAATGATCTAGTTCATTATATGTGCGATTTAGTTCACTATAAGAGTGATTTAGTTCACTACAGGAAGGAGTGAACCAAAATACCATTATAGTGAAATATTTACTTCGTGAATGATTTAGTTCACTGTAAAGGCGTTTTGGTTCACTCCTTCCTATAGTAAACTAAATCACTCTTATAGTGAACTAAATTCGTGTTCTCTAGTTATGCATTTATGTTGCGATTTTCCTATATCACTACTCTACACAGTCAAATACTAATATTAGTATAAAAATTGAAAATTAAGACATTGGATAGGAATAATAACGTTTTATGAAACTTAGAGTTATCGAATGATTTAACATATAAATATACTAAGAGGAATATTAGCATATTAAACAAAATTGTACTAGTAATACTATTTAAAGTTGTAAAGCTACAATAAAAATATATAATCATATTTTGATAAATTTTAAGTAAGTTTTAGAATTCATAAATTTATATTATATATATGGAAGAGTTTTTTATATTTTATTTATTTATGCATAGTTATTTATCTTATTAAAATCATTACCAAATTAGTTTTGAAATAAGGTAAAAAAAATAAAAATAATAGTTGCATCTAAGGCCAATCCAGTGGACTATTCAATCGAGCTTTAGGTCAATTTTATTTAAATTACAGGTTAATTGGGTGTAAGCTAATTGAGCTGAAATTTATCATTTTGTCTTGTTAAAAGCTAACTCTATTCATATTGCGGCTACTTGGATCTACGTACGAATTTTCAGGTTGTATCTTCCTACTCAAAATCATAAAATTTACACTAAGATTTTCTCTATTTTCCCTTCGAGGATCTATAAAGTTGTACTAATATAATATTCCCGTCTATTTATTGAGGGGTTTTCTATGTTTTAAGTGTTCAATGAAAAAAAATCATAAAAAAGGTATTCAAAGAATTTTATCAACAGAATTTTGTCTCCCTTTATGCTACATTCGTTTGGACTAATTTCATTGCATGCATTTCTTTGTAATTAATGTTAATAAATGATAAAAATATTAATCTATAACACTGATGCATCATACGTGTATCATGTAAGTATATAAGAACGAATAATGTAGTTAATAAAAGATATAGTAATCCATCACTCAGCCTGTCACTTTATATGAGTTTGAAGAAAATAGAAATGTGACCACATGTTTTACATACGAGGATTATTCCTTCAATTCGAGTCATCAAAAATATGTTTCGTATATAAGGCTCTTATACATACACGGGTAACATATGCGTATAAAAACATATGCTGGAGATAATCGAATAGAGTAAAAGTTAGGTGACAAATTAATTTTACCTTTACATTTATATAATCGGAAATATTCTATCGATTATCAATTTGTCAATAGGTGGTGGAATTTGTTTTACTTTGATTTATTTTTTATAATATATTGAATTGCATTTAATTTAATATTTGTTTTTAAATTCATATTATGTTGGAAATGTCGACGTTTATCATTGTTCTCAGTTATCTAATTTTTTTAAATTGCGTTGGTTTAATTTATTTGGCATGACTACAAGCGGTTGTGATTGTTTGAAACTTTAGCAAGATGACAAACTAGTATTCTTAATACTATTATGATTTATGAATGCTTATTTTGGATTTATTTATGTTTCAAACAATTGGATAAACTTTCAATAAATCACTTCCGTATTTGTGCGTACGGGGTGTTAATTTTCACACGACTCTCTACTCAATTTCATTTATTTTATTACAATTTCGTTTTTGTGCATCACATGCAACTTGTATTACTAGTATTGGCATTATTAATTGCAATTCCTTGAAGTTTTAATGTTTTAATCGTGTTTTGTACTATACAAAGTTTGATTATACGACTTCTGAAAAACTTGATAATATCATATTCAGATATTCTAGTTATAATTTAGACTTTAACAAAATAACGTTCAAGCAGCAATATTAAAATTTAAATGGCCTAGCTATTCTATATACTTTATATAAAATGTTACATGATCGAACGACAGAGTGAATTCACATGGTGAATCGCTATAAGCAAAATCCGATAATAATGGGCGAAAAATTTCCGTTCCATACACAAGGTAAATCGCTACTACATCAAAATCTTGGGTGGTTTGAGAATTTTGATTTATCGAAAAAAACTTTCTTAACATGGCGGCATAGCAACTCAATTAAATCAACTTTCCTTCCTATATATAATTCCCTTAATTAATTTTGTAGCAAAGGTACAATTTTGTGATCGAAAAGTCAACAAAATTCATATGACGCTTGAATAAGTTCATTTATCAATTACTAATAATTAATTGATAGAAAAAAATACTATAAATCGCAATTTGGCTCTTAATAAATAAATCATTACATAGCATAAATTTATTCAAGTCAAGTTTAATGGAATCAGATATTTATCATATAGTTTGACCGATCATTTAATAATTTAAATTAATTAATCAAAAATTTTGACTTATTTACGAATGCGAAGGGGCTGATGCAAGAAAGCACGGACAATCTTTCTTCCCAAATAAATTAAATTTTAATAGCGGAAATTTTTACCGTAAATTTAATCCTATATTTTTTTGTTATAGAGGGTGAACTTTCATGAAGCGATACGAGTTGATTAAATTTATAAATTATCTAGTAATTTCGTGAATCCTATAGTAATTTATGAAGCGTTGTTTTCCCATCATGAACAAAATAATTCTTTTAATACTATTTTATTGGTCAGTCGATATTTGGGGAGAATATTTAATTCGGTTCTTGTTCTTCTATTGAGTTCGAGAAGAAGAATACGTGATAAAAACAATGTATTAAAAATAAAGAGTACGTCACTAAACTCTATCCAGCCAACCCAAGTAATATAGTAGTGTCATTTACTAATTCCATAAAATACAAAAAAACAAAGAATCAAACTGAACCAACTACACTTGCATTTAACAGATTGAATTATTTGATTTTTCGAGGTTTCTAAAATTAGAAAAACAAAATGGAGTAACTACCTAATAAATATTTTATTGATCACTTTATTAAATAATACTTATCATTTATAAGTTAATAACTCATTTGAAGATGAGAAATAAATTAAATACACCAGAACTTGCTGTACTCCAATTTTCCATGTATGGCCAAAGTGATTAGATTTTATTCACCAGAATTTGCTTTCCAATTAACAGTTAAATTATACATAAAGGGTTAATCATTAGGGGTTGTATATTTAGTGGAAAATGTCATGTCACATGATTATATATTAAACTAAGTAGTGCCAAAACAATGGGACTCCAATTATAATATTTACCTTTTTTTTATTGGTAAGAAGGTTTATTAGACTTCTAGTCATTTCTAGAAACCTAGTCAGTAAATTATTCCAGCGGTTCAAGAATCTAACCTAGGGAAGGAGCTGCTAATTGAATCTTTAAAATAGATTGAATTTGCAAGCAAGCAAAATTTAGGAATGTTTTACTAATTTTATCCTACAATTCTTATATGCAGACTGGTTTTGGACATAATGTGAACAGAAGTCTATAATGTTTTTGATGGAGTACGTACTAAACAAGCCCAACAGCAGCAAAGCCCATCAGTCTAAAGCCCAAGAAAGAGTATCAGTTCGGCATGACTAAAGAGTATCAGAGTTTAGTTCGGCACGACCAAAGAGTTCGGCCCCAGCCTACAGCTCGGTAAAAGCCAACCAATCAAACTCTGCTCTCAGGTCGGCATCAAGCTCTACTCTCAGATCGGCAAAAGCTGCTCGGCAATAATTCAGCAGTTCGGTCTCAGTATTCGACCGAACTAGGAGATAGTGGACTCATGCAGGATTTCCACCTCCACTACACCCACGATCTATTTAGTGGTGTCAAGCAGTCATTAACTCATGCAGGATAGTGGACCCATGCAAGATCGCCACGATCTCCACGACATCCACTACCTAGTAAATGGCTGCATGCCACGATCTAGGTCAATGTATAAATAGAACCTAGATCAGATAGATAGGGACGTTCTAAGACTCTCTCGCTTTCTAGAGATCAAATACAAAATAGCAAGTCTGTATTGTAAGCTGTAAGAAAACAGATCAAGCAATACAACTCTGCCCTCATTTCTTGCCGTGGACGTAGATTTACCTCAGTAAATCGAACCACGTAAATTCTCTGTGTCGTGATCTGCATCTTCCTGCATTCATCACCGTCAAAAGTTCGCGGATTCATCACTGGCGCCGTCTGTGGGAAACAGAGAACCAAATTTGTGATAAAGCGAATTTTTGACCCTTTTTCCACCCAAAAAAAAAAATGCATACCAGATCACATAACACCCATAATACCGTTCGTGATAACCGTGAGGAAGCTAGTCCAGCTCGCAGGTCTGAAAAACGGCCTCGGGAGACATCTACCTCCGGTTCTCACGAAGAAGGAACAAGCCACTCCAGGAGTCATCGCACCGAGTCTTCCCAGCAGCCCGATTTAAATGAAGCTGTCAAGCTGTTCTTGGCCGAGAAGCAGGAGGAGTTCTTAACCTTCCTGCAGAAGAGCCAACAGCCGGAGAAGACAACGACGGATTCTCCCTCCTCATCTAGGCATGAAAGTCACTACCGCAGTAGTGACGTGTCTTCCAGGAGAAAGAATCCTCAACCCCGACATGTTCCTGTTCTTCCTCGGTACCGGAACCACAGGAGAACTCCATCTCCTCCGTACCGAAGAGATGTCGGGTTCGCCATGTACGGAGCATTAAAGACTCCGTTCTCGGACGATATCACCCGAACTCCTTTGCCGCGGAACTACCGAACTCCGTCGATAACCTATGACGGACTCGTGGATCCTCATGATTTCTTGGGACGCTATCAATATAACATGGCGAACCAGGGTCTCAATGAGGTCCATATGTGTAAGCTGTTCCCCGAGCTGCTCATCGGGAACGCCAGAAGGTGGTTCGACAGCCTTCCTCAAGGCAGCATTAGATCCTACCGAGATCTAATGGATGCTTTCCACAGGAGGTTCTTTCAGAAAGCGGAAGCCCGGATCACTTCGGCTCAGCTGCTTTCTATTCGTCAAGGTCGCGACGAAAAAATCAGCGACTTTATGACAAGATTCCACAAGGAATGCCTGCAAGTAGACGATCTCAACGATCTGCTTGTCATCTCGGCATTCCAAAATGGAATCCTGCCTGGAGCTCTCTACAGGAAGCTCGTTGAGTGCGGTCCGCAGACAGCTCAGGAAATGTGGGACATTGTGGACCAGTACTCCCGGGCCGATGAGGCAGACCGTCGCAAACGGTCGTTAGACAGCTCATCGTCCCGAGGAGACAGAAGGAAGCCCGATCATAGCGATCAGGGACATCCTCGCCGGACTCCATTTGAAAGAATTCAAAGGGCTCCGGTGCAAGACAGATTGGGACCCCGTCTCAATCCCGAGAAGCCGCCCGCTCAGTTCGTACCGCTGAACAAGTCAAGAGCGGAAATTTTCGAACTACATTCCGATATGTTCGAAAGACCAAAGCAGATGACGAAATCAGCCGCGCGGCGACCTCAGGATCAATATTGCTCCTTCCATCAAACCCACGGTCACGATACCGAGGAGTGCCGAGATTTGGCTGCAGGTATTGATGTTCTTGTGAAAACAGGAACGTTAAAAAAATACCAAAGCAAGCAGCCGAAAAAGAACAAAAGGCAGAGAGGTGCGAACTGCAATCCTCAGGATCCGAAAAGGCATGAGGATCCCGAAGACGACGACGAGCCGCAATATGATGGAGTAATCCAGACTATTGATGCTCTCCCTGCCAGGAAGACTAAGTCGTCCCTAAAAGCAGAACGCAGAGGTTCCAATCAAGAGGAGCCAACACATAAAAGGCTGAAGAAAGACGAAGTGATTACATTTTCAGATGCCGATCCTGTCCCAGCCATCTCTCCTCACCAAGACGCTATTGTCATTCAAGCCGGAGTGGCAAACAAACTGGTCCACAGAGTATTTGTGGATACAGGAGCGTCAGTCAGCATTCTTTTTAAAGAATGTTTCGATAAAATGGAAGTGGATCCAGCTCGGCTCAGTCCGGCTCCACTTCCTCTGAAAAGTTTCGCCCAGGAGGACACCCGCCCTGAAGGTATTATCAGCCTTCCGATCACGGTGGGAAAAGCGCCTACAAGCTCCAATACGATGATCGAGTTCTTTGTGGTGAAAGCTCGGTCCCCGTACAACATCATCCTGGGGAGAGACTGGCTCAACACAGTTCGGGCCGTTTGCTCTACTTATCACCTCACCATCAAGATCCCCACTAAAGGTGGGATAGCGGTCATCCGAGGTGATCAAAAGAGAGCAAAAGAATGTCTGCAGGTTGCGCTTAAAAGTGCCGAGCAATCAGTTCGGCACCATCAAGCATAGCAATCACAGCAACCGGAGTCAGAGGCAAGCAAGATGACCGAAGTCACTTCAGAGCCGAACTCAATGACCGTTCAGTTATACGAAGATGATCCATCCAGAGCGGTCAAGATCGGCTTCGCAGGAACGCCTCTACTCCGGGAAAAGACCATTCAGCTCCTCAAGGAGTACAAAGATGTCTTTGCATGGTCTCCATTGGACATGACCGGAGTGCCCCCCGAGGTAATCACTCATCGGTTAAATATTGATCCTTCAATCCGGCCAGTAAAACAGAAGCAAAGACTCTTTGCGGCAGAAAGAAGCCAAGTCATCCATGACGAAGTCCGCCAATTACTAAAAGCGGATGTACTATTCGAGGTGAAATATCCTTCTTGGGTGGCTAATCCTGTGATGATCAAGAAAAAAGAAGGAGGATGGCGGATGTGCATAGATTTTACCGATCTAAACAAGCACTGTCCTAAAGATTGCTATCCCCTTCCGAATATAGATAAAAAAGTAGAAGCTTTGATCGGCTTCGAAATTTTCTGTTTTCTTGATTTATACAAAGGATATCACCAAGTGTTGATGGATGAGAGTGACGCTCCGAAAACAGCTTTCATTACCGATTTCGGCATTTTCGCTTATAAAAAGATGCCATTCGGTTTAAAGAATGCCGGAGCCACTTATCAAAGGATGGTAGACAAGCTTTTTCGGCACCTAATCGGAAAACAGGTTGAAGTGTATGTCGACGACATAGTTGTCAAAAGCAAAAGCACTTCGGAGTATGAAGACAACCTCAAATCCACTCTCAACGTGCTCCGAAAAGCCAACCTCAAACTCAACCCCCAAAAATGTACCTTTTTGGTAGATTCGGGAAAGTTTCTGGGTTGTTTGGTTTCAAAGGACGGACTCAAGGCAAACCCCTCAAAAGTTCAAGTCGTTCAGAACATGGCAATGCCGAAGTCCATACAAGACGTGCAAAGGCTAACCGGATGTCTAGCCGCACTGAATCGATTCCTTTCCCAAGCAGCCGAAAAGCAACTACCGTTCTTCAAGGTGTTGAAAAAGGCACCAAAGTTCGAGTGGGGAGCCGAGCAGAAAAAGGCCTTTGACGAGCTCAAAAGTTATCTAGCCGAGCTTCCTATTCTCTCTGCTCCAACCGAAGCCGAAGTAATTTTCTTATACTTAGCGGCATCCGATCAAACCATTAGCGCGGTGCTTGTACGAGAAGAAGGCCTAAAGCAGTTTCCCATCTACTTTACAAGCCGAGCATTAAGAGGTCCAGAAACAAGGTATCAACCTCTGGAAAAAATTGCTCTGGCGTTAGTAAATGCAGCAAGGAGACTGCGGCCATACTTCTATGCTCACAAGGTATGCGTCTTAACCGATCTGCCTCTTCGGCAAGTTTTGACCAAGCCAGAAGCATCAGGCAGAATCGCCAAATGGGCCATAGAGCTGGGAGAACACTCAATCGAGTACCTACCTCGAAAAGCCATCAAGGGACAAGCCTTGGCAGATTTTCTTGCAGAGGCCAAGTTCGATCAAGCAATCCCTGTCATTGCCGAACAGAAAAATTCTGCCAATGCCGAACTAGCACAGCCCTTGGAATCCGAAGTAGAGCCGCCAGACTGCTGGAGCGGATTCGTAGATGGAGCTTCAAACAAGATGGGAAGTGGAGCTGGTATTTTACTCGTCGCTCCCGACGGACACGAGGTAACCTACTCACTTCGGTTCCTATTCCCCACTACTAATAATGAAGCCGAGTACGAAGCCCTCCTGGCCGGACTCCAGTTAGCGCAAAGTCTGCTCGTCAAATCTCTCAAAGTCCATTGTGATTCACAAGTCATAGTAAATCACATGTTGAGTACAAGTGAAGCTCGTGACGAGAGAATGAAGAAGTATTTGGACAAAGCGCAAAGCATCAGCCGAAGTTTCTCCTATTTTCGGATAATCCGCGTTCCCAGAGCGGAAAATAGCCGAGCAGATACCTTAAGTAAGTTGGCCTCAGATCCGAGCTCAAAGGCGGAAGAATTAATGCATCGAAGCATTGATGAAGCCGAGGTACATTCAGTGTCCAGCTCGCCGAACTGGATGACGCCGATCTTGCAGTATCTGGATCAAGGACAATTGCCCGAGGATAAGAGAGAAGCTCGGAAGATCACGTGCCGAGCACTTCGGTACGAACTTCATGAAGGAGTCCTCTTTAGAAAGTCTTACCTCCAGCCGTTATTGCGGTGCGTAGGACCAGAAGAGACGGACTACATCCTCAGAGAAGTTCATGAAGGATCGTGCGG
The DNA here is from genome assembly GCF_004379255.2 of Salvia splendens. Taxonomy (NCBI): domain Eukaryota; kingdom Viridiplantae; phylum Streptophyta; class Magnoliopsida; order Lamiales; family Lamiaceae; genus Salvia; species Salvia splendens. Next base: position 8,897,131 of record NC_056047.1, on the reverse strand, counting down.
CAGCCACATCGGAGCTAGAGCTTTAGCTAAAAAAGTTCTAAGATGGGGATATTATTGGCCAACCTTGGTACAAGAAGCAGTGCAGCTCGTCAAGACATGCCCGAAGTGCCAAATCCATGCAAATATCCCAAGGATGCCGCAGACCGATCTATTCACTATGCAAAGCCCTTGGCCTTTCATGCAATGGGGCATAGACATAGTGGGACCACTTCCTCAAGCTCCTCGGCAAATGAAATTCCTAATCGTTGCCGTGGACTACTTTACGAAGTGGGTGGAAGCTGAACCATTAGCTACGATAACGAGCTCGAAGGCATTGGATTTCGTCTGGAAGAACATAGTGTGCCGATTTGGCATACCCCACATCCTCATCTCGGATAACGGGACTCAGTTCACCGACAAGACGTTCAAGAATTGGTGCCAAGAGCTGAATATTCAACAGCGGTTCACTTCAGTCTCTCATCCACAAGCAAACGGACAAACGGAGGTAACAAATCGTATCCTGGTGAAAGGGTTAAAAGCTCGGTTAGAACAAGCCAAAGGACAATGGGTAGAAAATCTCCCTCAAGTCCTATGGTCCTACCGAACTACACCCACAACCTCTAACGGTGAAACTCCGTACAGTCTGGTATACGGCACTGAAGCCGTAATTCCGGTGGAGATCGGCGTACCCAGTCCCCGAACTCTAAATTTCTCCTCAGAAATGAATGACGACGGACTGAGAGCCGAGCTAGATCTTGCCGAAGAAAGAAGAGAATTGGCATGCATAAAAGCAGCCAAGTACAAGGAGCAAGTAGCCCGGTATTACAACCAAAGGGTGAAGAAGCTGCAATTTCAAGTGGGAGATCTCGTCTTGAGAAACAACGAAGTAAGCCGAGCAGAAAAGCTGGGCAAGCTCGAACCCACATGGGAAGGTCCGTATCGGGTGTCAGAAGTCCTCGGCAAAGGGTCTTACAAATTGGCTCACATGTCAGGAGAACAGGTACCCCGAACATGGCACATTTCCAACCTCAAAAAGTTCCATTTGTAAGAGACAGTCCGGTCAGTCAGTCTTGAGTCCTGTTCAGTCAATGTGCTTTATTTGGTTTACTTGGTCTTTATTTGTCTCTGTGCGTTTTTTTGTGTTTTGTCTGTCTCTGTGCGTGTCGTCTCTTACAAATGGTACTGAGGTATCTTGTTCTTCGAAGGCTGATCCCCTTCTTAGAACATATACAAGCCAACAATTGCGAGTCAAAGCTTCTACAGAAGATACAAGACCACAATTCAGCTTAAACAAGCAGTTCGTCTGAAACGAGCTGCAATAAGCCAACGATTGTGAAGTCAAAGCTTCTAAAGAGGATACAAGACCGCAATTCAGCTTAAGAATCAAGCACTTCGTCTGAAACGAACTGCAACGAAAGTCCGGTTCTCGCGATAAAACTTGCCTGAATTAGGACAAGGGAAAGTCCGATCCACGCGATAAAACTCGCCGAATTAGGACAAGGGAAAGTCCGATCCCCAAATTAGGACAACGGAAAGTTCGATCCGAGCGATAAAACTCGCCAAATTAGGACCAAAGACGAGTCCGGTCGAAGATGTTTATTTCATCAGCCCAAAGACGAGTCCGGTCAAAGATGTTTATTTCATCAGACCAAAGCCAAGTCCGGTCAAAGAAGAGTTCACTTCATCAGACCGAGGACAAACATCAACTTACCCCGTACCTTTATCCAGAATGCCGAAGTGATTCACTTCACTTTCCGGGGGGGGTAGTGATGGAGTACGTACTAAACAAGCCCAACAGCAGCAAAGCCCATCAGTCTAAAGCCCAAGAAAGAGTATCAGTTCGGCATGACTAAAGAGTATCAGAGTTTAGTTCGGCACGACCAAAGAGTTCGGCCCCAGCCTACAGCTCGGTAAAAGCCAACCAATCAAACTCTGCTCTCAGGTCGGCATCAAGCTCTACTCTCAGATCGGCAAAAGCTGCTCGGCAATAATTCAGCAGTTCGGTCTCAGTATTCGACCGAACTAGGAGATAGTGGACTCATGCAGGATTTCCACCTCCACTACACCCACGATCTATTTAGTGGTGTCAAGCAGTCATTAACTCATGCAGGATAGTGGACCCATGCAAGATCGCCACGATCTCCACGACATCCACTACCTAGTAAATGGCTGCATGCCACGATCTAGGTCAATGTATAAATAGAACCTAGATCAGATAGATAGGGACGTTCTAAGACTCTCTCGCTTTCTAGAGATCAAATACAAAATAGCAAGTCTGTATTGTAAGCTGTAAGAAAACAGATCAAGCAATACAACTCTGCCCTCATTTCTTGCCGTGGACGTAGATTTACCTCAGTAAATCGAACCACGTAAATTCTCTGTGTCGTGATCTGCATCTTCCTGCATTCATCACCGTCAAAATTTCGCGGATTCATCAGTTTTTAATGTTGAAAGTAGTAATAATTATTTCTATTCTGTGACTCTGTCAAACGAATTTGTTTGAACACCATAGCCTAATCCAATAAATTAAATCCAGAACTAGGCCTCTTTCAGTATTTAATTAGCCAACGATTATTATTTTTAAATTATTTAAAAACAAGCCGTTTAACTCAACGCCCAAGCCCGTATAAAGACCCAAACATCAAAAGCGAAACTGGAAGTCATGCATATGAATATTACAGGCTCATTTTTTTGAAAATAGAAGCCCAATTAAACAATTTAGACTGAAATAAATATGTGATTGAGAAATTGCCTCACGATAACAATAAAAAGTCGTTGACTATAGAAGAAAACTATGGTGAATGATCTTTTAATATTTCTCGTTATTGGAAATATTCAAAAAGAGTATTGAAATGGTAAATTAAATCAAAAGTGGTGATTTAAATACAAATAACCCAAAATCATAGTAACATGTTACAATGAAGTCAGTTTCATGTTGCATATATACAATGCCCGTGTACAAAAATTGTTGTAAATTTAGTACCCAACGTCTTCAATCCATATTATATTTTGCTCTATACAAAACATAAAACAATTGTAGTTTCCACACAAAACCAAATTAAACGTCGTCAACGGCATTGCTAAATATATTACATATAATGTTTGAATATTCTTGTTCTTGACATAAACTATATTAGCAATATCTATTTATTTAATTAGGCTTCGCACCCTGTTTGGGCCTACACTACCTATAAAGAAGAAGAAGTAAACTTTCTATTCCTAATTGTCAACTAATTATCATGGCCTCACTATCAATACAACGGACGATTTTGTCCCATCGTTTGAGGCATTTTCTCATAAATGTCTCACTATTATTGTCATTTAGTATTTCATCGTTTATTTTTTGAATAAAATGTACTGCAAAAAGGCTTTTGATGGTTGAAATATCAATGTGTCAGCTAAATTACACGTCAATTATTCAATCGGCGTGTAATTTGAGTAATAATCAACATGTAATTTCGGCGGTTAAGTCGATATTTCGATCGCTTATGATTCTTTACACGACATTTTATTCTCAAAAATGAAACAATGGGTACTAAATGGTAATCACCTAAACAATGAGATATTTTCAAGATCAAACAACCAAAACGATAAAAAAAAATCGGTTATTTACGGACTAACCCCACGTCCATTAGCTCCAACATTGAATCAACATTATCCCTCAAAAGATAGAAATGTGAACCCAACCTATAGGACAGTCCTGCAAAAAAAGACAATGACCAAAGTTGTCCCTCAAAAGGTTGAACAATGAACCATGCACAATGAGTTAAAATTATCTATCAAAAAGTAGAGCTAGGAATCCCCACTCCTAGAGCGGTCCTGCGCTAAAGACAACAAATCACATTGTCCTTTAAAATAAAATAAAATAAAATAAAATAAAAGGAAACATAGGCATATTTAAATTGTGATCCAGCAAGTTGTCTTTTATTTGATTTATTGAGGCATGAAGGGCAGTATACATTGTATAACAGATTATGTGTATGCTCAAATTAATGTTACCGATAAGAAGTTTCATTGTTTTGATGCATAACAAATTATGTCTATCGAAAGATAAATTATTCTTTTCAAGTTTGTGTATGCACAGTAGAAGAGTTTGTGCAGCTCATCAAAATGCAGAAGCTGAGTTTGAAAGTACTATTCCATCCGTCCCGCCTAAGATGACATATTTCTTAGCCGGTACGAGATTTTAGAGTTGTTGGTTAATGTGGTTAATTGAAAAGGGAAAGAGAGTTGAATATTTATTTGACGAGAGAAGAGGGTTGTTGGTTGTATTACTTAGAGAAATAAAGTTATCAAAAATAGAAATTTGTCAATCTTGATTGGGACAAATTGACAATGAAAGTGTATCATCCCAGTTGGGACGAAGATAGTAGTAATTATAGCTGTCTGCCTGTCCCAGTTTCGATTCGTGACGCTAGGTTGAATTTATGAGTGATTTAATTGGTACATTGCATGTTACAAAGTACTTTTATATATTCCTACATAGGAAGAAAACGTGTAAATATTGTGAGAATGAATAGAAATGGAGGCGCCTAACTCAAAGTGTGAACAAACACACAATATTTTTCTTAATGGAGCCTTCAATATGGATGATATATTGTGGCGTTTCTATTTTGTTGTATTATCTCAATTTATGTTTTATCTAAAGGATCCAGTCTCAAATCCAATGACTCATTAACAATTTACAAAAAACGATATCTAGATCATGGGCTATTTCAAAAATATTAAATTTTATACGATGTTAATAGATACAGTATATTCTTCCTATTTCAAACGAATAGATCACAAAGAATTTTAAACAATATGATCAATAATCAAATAATCAAACTAATGCAAGCAAACAATATATAGACATAGAATAGAATTACAATCTCAGATGCATTGAAACATTTACTAATTACGACCTATTTCAGAAATCTTCAAACTATATTTCTAGATATAAATAAATGAATTCAAACCTAACATATTGCAAATAGTTGAAATAATTTTAATTAATACTATTCACATTAATCAAACTAGAACAATTTAATCAAATATGGACGTTTTAAGAATTGTGAGAGGGCAATAGGTCAATATTGTAAATAGTGAAGGGCAATTTGGTAACAAAACAAGTTCCAGCGCAACAAGAAACAGCAGCTTATTAATATTATAAAAAGTAATTAATCCCCAATTTTTGTTTCACCATTTGCTCTTTTTCTTCATCCCCTTTCTTCTTCATCCCCTTTGCGACACTCACAAATCGCGGCGCATGGTTTTCTGACTTTCTCTCTCTTCTTCTGAGCGATGTTCTTGAGCCCTCTCTTTCTCTCACACAACTCCTATATCAGCATTATGCTCCACACCACTTTCTTCCGCCACAGGCTTTAAATTTCTCATACCTTAAGCTTAAATGCATCTTCATCTTCTTCCCTAAAATTCACATCTGTTTTCCAGCAAAAAGGAATCATGAAAATGAAAAGCTCCACAGATTTCGACGATTCTCTATTGAGTGATGACGAAATCCCCTCCGATTCTCACTGGATCGCGAATTCTTCCCCTAAATTTCACGGTAACAAATCACACTGAAATTTCAAATTGCTGTTCTAGGTTTCCATATGTCTAATTTCAATCGATTTTGAATGTCTCAGCTATGGTGAACTTCGAGCAGGCGCGAGGAGAGAGAAGCAGCCGATCAAGGCAGTCCGATGGCGGAGCGGAGAACTGCGAGGACGAGTTCGACAGTAGCCTCCTCCATCCGCCGGAGAAGAAGCGGCGGCTGACGGCGGAGCAGGTTCAGTTCCTAGAGAAGAGCTTCGCCGTGGAGAACAAGCTCGAACCGGACCGGAAAACAGAGCTGGCAAAAAAAATCGGTTTGCAGCCGAGGCAAGTCGCGATCTGGTTCCAGAACCGGCGAGCCCGGTCCAAGACCAAAGTTCTCGAGCGAGAATACGGTTCATTGAAATCGTCCTACGATAAGCTCAAGTCCGATTACGATTCCCTTTCCTCAGATAATGAGAAGCTTAGAAACGAGGTATATGCACAATTTTCAATATAAACGACCAAAATTACATTTTTATGGAGTAATAAAATTCGACCTAATAATAAATAACAATAATAAAACTTCAAATCTTCATCCTAGTCATTGGTGGAACTAAGGGGGGCTTAAGCTCCCACTAAACAAAATAATTTCTAAATCTTTCTTTACAATTATATTAAATTATTGTAGTATTTTAGGTTAATTTATAAAAGCTTCTAGACGCGTAGGCCCCACCGAAAAAAAATTATGCCGAAATGTTGTGGCAGATCAATTTTTGCGATATTTTGTGTAAATACTATTTTCCGTTACCAAGTCAGATAGTAATTAAATGTGTTTCAAAATCTAAAGCTCAAAATTTTAAAAATTTAACTCTCACTGGAGTTCTTTTTTCTTGAATCTGCCCTCATCATTGTTCGTCTGCAGCAGACGAACAATGTTGTTGTCTGCATTAGGAGTGCCGACGGGCTGATCATACATCCGATAGGGATCTTTTGTTGTGCAATTTTGCACAGCAGCCATTGTTGTTCCTACTAAAAAATTGAAAAATAGATAAATATACAAATAAATAAAATAGAAAAAAGTATGAACAAACTTGGCCGTATTAGGAATAGTAAGGGCTGTTGTGCAAAACTGCTCAGCTGAGGGATCCCAATCCTGATAGATTGTACATGCTCTCTTACTAAATGCTATTTGCAGATTTGTCTGTTAAGCGCGAAGCTGGTGGAGAAGGGAAATGACGGAAGTACCCCTGTTGACGTTGCGCCCTGCAAGCAAGAGGATGCTTCGAGCAACTCGTCGCATGTGTTTGAGGCAGATCAGACGTCGGCTTTGGAGCAAGATGGTGAAGATGATGAGAGTCTTGTGCAAAGATTGTGTTTGCCTAAGCTTGAGAGTGAATACTATGATGATCATTTGCAACCTAATTCTTGCAACCTTGGATTTCCTGTCCAAAATCAAGGAACGTGGTTTTGGCAATGTTGATTTGGGGTTTATGAATAAGTATTTGTTCATTGCTCCAATTTTATGTGGATGTGTGTTGATAAGGGCAAAGATGAAATAATGGAAGGTTTTCATTTTATGTTTCTTCTTATGTATTTCTTGTTTTAGTATTCCTGATGATTGTGATGGAATTTGACTGGGAAGTCATGATTTTAGTTTCTCTGGAAAAAAACCTCGGAACCCTTATTACTGCATAAAAATAAAACAGAGAATAATAAAAATAATATACTTAGTTTATAAAAATATTATCCCAAATTACGAAAAAGAATTCTATAAAATTGAAACACAATGTGGTGTTTTCATTTCATAATTAGAATGGAAAAGAATTGCCACATAATATTGATATTCACAATTGGGAATCGCAATAAATTAGGACAACAAAGTCAAATTATTAGTTCATATACAGCGGTGTCTCTTATCTGTCCCTTAACCGTCTCTTAAATTACTATTCTAAGGTGCCACTGTACTTTTTTACTCCATCTCTTAACTAAGGGACAGAACCTGCAACCCTCCATCTCTTATCCGTCTCTTAATCATCTCTTAAATTACTATTCATTCATTTTCATTTTTTATTTTTATTTCCAACAAATTCAATTAATAAAAAACACACTTCATTAAATAAAATAAAATTACAGCATAAAATAAAAATACAACTTAAAATTAAAAAAAAAACAAAAAAAAACACATAATTAAAATCCTAAAAAAATAAAAATTAACATAATTTAAAATACAATTTTATAAAAAATAAAAAAAACTACTCCACCGGCGAATCTTCCCCCGAAGGCGGTGGAGGTGCACTGAAGCCACCTGGAGGCGGAATACCAAGTTGTCTTGCCATAAACTCAATTCCGGTAAGATAGGCTTGGTATTGGAGATGCGTCATGCGGGAAGTGTCTGCCATTGTGGCGGTCATGTACATGGACATTAGGGAGTTCGAGGGTGCCCCCGAGCCCGCCTGGCTTGATTCGGCTCGGCCCCTCCTCCCTCTAGCCGCCTTCGCCGCATTTCTCCCTTGCGTCCGACAGCGCCCACGGGAGGACCCCCCGGCATCGTCTGTCGTGCCCTCAACCTCCTCCAAGGCAAACTCTTGTGCGGCGCTGCCCGAACCGCCCTCACTAGACGAGTATTGTACACCCGCCGTGTGCTTCATGCTCTTCGAGGTCAAACCCGAGCTGGACCGATCACTGTCGGCCCACCTTTCCTCGTCTTTAACGACCTCCCAAACATCGACATTTTTGAATTGTTTGGCGGTGTCGTCGAATTAGACTCGCAAAGCCGACCTCAGAATGTCGGCTCTCGTGGCTCCGCTTTGGTAATGAGCCGCTTCACTCTTATAGATGGCGCAAACTTTTTTGACCTCTCTGTCAACTCGATCAAATTGAGCGCGGAGCATCTTAAATGTGCGGCGACGGGACCCATTGGGATTAATCTCGTGGTAGGCCTCAGTGACCTTTCCTAGAAGCACTTCCGGGATTGTTGATTACCGACGATGGGAACGTACGAGACACTGATCCAGGCGTTGTACACAACCAGCGTTTCCTTGGGGCTGTACGGATGTCGGTCTAGATCCTCCTCGTCCGCCTCCGCCTTGGAGCTTCCACCGCCTCGGCCTCCTTCCAGAGTGGGTTCAACCGAATAATCCTCCCGAATCTGGGATAATCCGTGCGAATACCTCGGGGCGGAGGGACGGGCGTATGCATCCACATCAAAATGGGGTGGTTGGTACCCCTGGCGTCGCCGAACCCTGGCTGCCCATTGTCGACGAACCGAAACCACCACCCATGACATTGTACATGCCCCCCAGTCGCCGAATGCGTTGATGTCATACCCGCCGGAGCCGCCACCGCCGGAGTTTCCGTCGCTAGACATTTTTTGATGAGAGGTTAGATGAAAATTGGAGAGGAAATGCAGATGATTTTGGAAGAATAGATGTGTATTTGTGTGTGAAATGAGGATGAATTAGGAGTATTTATAGAGTAAAAAAATATAAAATAAAAACGGTCGAAAAAACGGTAATATTACCGGTTTTTGATTTTTTATTTTTTTTTAAATTCGAATTTTAAAAATTGATTTATTGCGTCAGCGTGACGATGCCCACTCACGAGACGGCTCGCCATTCGTCTCGGCAGGACGGGACGCTCGGCTGGATGGGGACGAGACGGGACGCTGTAACGCGTCTCGCTACCGTCTCGTCCCGGCGTGACGGGTTACGAGCCACCCGCGTGATGCGTTGCGGGTGACCTTAGATTGTACATTACTTTTACTTCAGAGCAATGATGACTCCTGAGACTATATTGATGCTGACATTTTGTTGTTCACACTGTGAGATTGATAAATATATCAATATTTTGTTTAAAGTTTATTTCGATAAATTCAAAGTTGGGACAATACAAATATACAATATTGTTTACACTAGCGTAAAACTATGCTATTGCTACCATTGATTTTTAATTAATGATTATATATTAAGTTAGTGAATGTGTGAGACGCTGATTGGCGTAAACTCCTATGTTTATGTGGGGATTTTTCAATTATTAAAAATGTCGTTATATGGAATAACTTTATGATTTTGGTGAGACTTTGGGAAGGCGTGGCAGAATTGCGTGACAGACGTCGCTATTAATTTATTCGTTAAATATTTGATTTCGACTTTGGTGGTTGATAATTTGTAATGTTTTCAAGAGTTGAAGGCTAATCCCAGACTCAAATCTTAATCTTTGATTAAATGCTATATTGGATGCTAATGTTTTTCAAAGTTGAAATAGCTAGAGATTAAACTGTTAAAGAAAGGCTTAAACGTGACTCTAAAACTGTCACTCTAAACTTGTATTCGTATACTTAATTGAGTAGTTGAGACAAATTAAAATGGGACAAAGGAAGTGTGCTGTATGATACATGTGCGTAAACTATGTACTTGTGCATATACTCCAGTATTTACACAAAGAATCAATATAAGGTTAAATTATGTACTTGTGCATATAAAAGAGAAAACAAGAGTTTTTTTTTTCAAAAAAATGAGTCTAATTAATCTGAGATATTTTTAAAAAACTTGGCATACTATTGGTATTTAGTAGGGATACTTGTGAAATTAATGTACAAATGACCCTTTTTTTACTTTATAAGGGATGTATGTTAATTCAGGCACAATTGACTTTTCTTTTAATTTATATAGATAAAATTGTAATGACATGAGATTTAATGTCTAATTGATAAAGTAAGAGACATGGAGGAAATATGTGATGAAAACAGAAGTAGTAATTAGTGGATTGTGAGGTACATATTATAAAATGATGTGTGGTTAGAATGTTGTTTAGAAAACTTTCTATATTTAAAACTAGTCTAATTTTGGTAGACGGTATAAAATGGTAAAACTAATCTATTTTTTGTGGATGGAGATAGTACAATATATATCTTAATTAGAAAATAATATTGTGTACATTTAATGTATATAAATAGAAATGTTAATTTAGTCTGAAACTCGAGGACTGGTGTGAATATCCCGCTAAATAAGAGGTTATAGTTAAAAATATTTGGTGCAATAAACTTACAATCCAATTAGTTTGCAACAAAGTAGGGTTGATCCATAAACCGGTGGACTTACTCGATGTGTAGGACCTAAGTGCACTACTTTTATCTTGTTTGACATTTCAATGGCGATAATATAATATACTCTATACTATATAACTATAAAAAATTTATATTTTATTTTTTCTAGTAGTACTATTTAAGTATAGATTTTTTAAAAAATAACATAATGAAAATAAAAGAATTGGAAATTTTTATTCATTGTAAGAAATATTTTGAATTCTAAAACATGTTTTAAAATTTATTGAAATATAGGAGTTATTTATTATTTTAGTTTATCAAATCATAAATTAGATGTTCAATGTCATGATCCATCATAATATATTCTTAAATTTAAATAATTTAACAACTCATGATTTGTTAAATGTAATTCTTTCCTTGATATCATATATTTTTACACCATTAGTATTTATGCATGATCGCCTAGATTTCATCATTATGCACAGAAATGATTAAATGACAATTTATTGTCGTCAATCCGATTAATTCACTGGACTAGCTCAATCTGAGCCTTTAGAATTAGTATTGAAAAGTTTCTAACTCGATAAAGTTTATGTCTGATTAGCTTATACTCCCTCCGTTCTAAAAAAGTATGAACTTTAGGTTCAACACCGGTTTAATGCATTTTTGGTAAAGTAAGAGAGAGATGGTGAAAGTTTTTTAAATGTGGTTAGTAGAGAATGAGTCTCACCTCATTAGAGAAAAAAGAATTCTAAAATTTGAATATTCATACTCTTAACTGATGGACGAAAAAGAAAATGAAGCATACTCTTCAGGGACCTGAGGAGGGAGTATCTATTAACCTAGTTAACTAGTTATTTAAATTAGGTTGATCCCAAACTCGTTGAACAACTCAATTGACATTCTAACGAAGAATCCCAATTCGATCCCAACATGAAATAAGAAGAAAAAAATTACTAAAAAAATTAATATTCGATCATACGAATATTTAAATTATTCAATAGAAACATACTCCAAATCTCTGATTTAGAATGCTAAACAAAGATCCCAACATGAAATAAGCAGAACCACTCAATTAAATTGAATATCAATCTCAAGGAAGTGGGACCCATCCATGACGAACACTAGCCACACACGTGTCCCTTCCCATCAAATCGTACGTCAAAACCATGCTACGATGGAGCAGCAGATAGATGCCTACGCCACGGACTAATGGGCCCGCCAACAGTGGGCTGATCGTGACAGGGCCTGAGACGTGGCGCGCATCCTACGGTGGTGGTGCGGGCCGGGCCTACGCGAGCGACCACGTCGTTGTCGCGCGTTTTTATTCCAGAGATGCATTCAATAAGAGGAAGGTGATGTATGTTAATTTCACTAACTCTACATTACGGGCCCCATTCGTATCGTTCGGGTTCGGGTCCCCCTCCCAACTACATATTGGGCCCATATCGCAAGTCGCGGTGGTCCTACCTTAATTGGGTGAGGACCGAGGAGTACTCCCTCCGTTCCATAGTAATAAATTCATTTTATTGGTACGTTACATAATAATATAGTCATTTCCCTTTTTAGTAAAAGTCAACACATTTTTCAACGCCTACTAAACTCTTTCTTTCTACCTTTTTCATTTTCCACTTATTCTCCCTTTTACTTAACTCACCTAACACAATTTTTCTTAATCTCCGTATCGAAAAGAAACGCCTCCATTACTATGGAACGGAAGGAGTATAATTTTGGTGAGAATATAGTCATTGTTGGATAATTTTGTCTTTCTATTTTCTGGATTTGATCTGCGATTTTGAGATGTGTTCATGGCATATTATCCCAAAGTATTAGTGATACGAGTTGAGATATACTAGTAAAACTTGATTTTAATAAAATATGAGTGAATGAGTAAATAGACGTGAAGTTTATTTACCATTTTTGTTAAAAATAAAGTGAAAAATGGACTTTTAATGGAGGACGAATCGAAATGACAAAAGTGAATAATTAATAAACGGAGAAGGGAGCAGACAGTATATATCAAGCAAGTACACTTTAGTGGTTGCATAAATCATAAATGCACTATGGGATTCGAATAAGAACCACCGAAATGAAAATAATTTAAAAATTAACTACAGTTAAATTTATATGTCAAAGTGTAAAATGTTTTTTTTTTACTTTAAATGAAATGTAATGTGAATCTAATCCTTATTAATGCAATGTAATGTTCTGTAAATTCGAATTTCTACAAAATTAAAGAGCATATAAAAAAACACATATTTAAGACCGGGCCATTATGGCCCGATGGGCTCGTGGGTGTGGCCTAGATTGAGGCCAATTCAATGTTGCGTTACCATGTAAAAGCTCCAATAAACCCAAAGCTAATGGACACATATTTTGCAATTGTGCAATAAGCCTCACTTTAAATGTCTACTACTTTAACATAGAAACGGACAATGGCCTCGGATTTCTCTCATCTAACCCCTCAAGAAATGGTTTCATCTCACCTTTGAAACAATTGAGGAATCTGCTCTTGATCCAAGCTAACAATGTGTTATGCTGCTACATTAGTTTGATGCAGAGAAAGACTTCTTCAATCCTCGAAGGAAGCTCCACATGAATGTGGAGATGATGAATAGAACAATACCGGTCGTGATGGCGTATTTGAGCCCAAGGTTCACCAACAAGTTCACCAGAAGTCCGGCTAGCACAACTCCGACAAAATTGGCCGTGACAGCAGGCCAGAAGGGCATGTCCAATACGGAGGCAATGATGGCCCCTGTCCATGCCCCGGTGCCAGGGAATGGCACTGCAACGAACAGCATCAGCCCGAGCCACTGAAACTCTTCTACTGGCCCAGCCTTCTCTTTGGCCCTCTTGAATAGCATGTCGAGGAATTGAGAAGCCGGTGATTCTTTCTTTCCAGCTAGAAAAGTCGCGAATGCTTTCAGATATAGAACGATAAAGGGCACGGGGACCATGTTCCTGCGGCAAGTATAAGGTGTGTTGATGAATAGTGATTTGTGTTTAGTGACAAAAACAACATCATCTAAGCAGGATAAAGCTAGATTGGCTGTCTATATTTATATGAATTACTACATCTTAAATCATACTATAGTACCTAGTACTTGTTGAGAGCATATCTCAAATAAAGAATGCTATAGAATTCAAGATTCATTCAATGAGACGCACTTCTAGCTAAAGGGAATGCAAAAATTTAATTTATAGAAAAGCTAAAACTTACTCGAATTTCATTTCCCACATTTCACAATGACGTGTGCAATCAAAGTACTCTCCCCCAATTCAGAACAAGCTCTCATTATTACACATTCTTTCAAGAATTCCCAATTCACCTAAATTCTCAAACAAAGAAAACCTAACAATTTTGTTCTCTAACAACCAATAGCCTCAAAACAAAAAACTAAAGACAAGCAACATACCTCACATTGTCAAATTACATACATAATTAATCAAAAATTGAACTTTAAAATCCCAAAAAATATGTGCAGAAAATTGACACTAACCCAAGAACAGACACAACAGTGAGCATCACAGGCTTCATCTGCAGCCAATAACCAACAGGAATCGCGCCACGCAGCTCGATCACAGGAAGCGTGGCCAAGGCAAAGACAACAGCCTCATCGGGCCAGCCTGAAGCCCTCAATGCGTTAGCAACCCTGACGCCGAAGCCCGAAGCCCTAATTGAATCGGAAGCGATAGCTGAAGCAGCGGCTTTGGCTTCGCCGGAAAATGCGTAGAGCCCAACGGAGACAGACGCCAACAGCAACACCCAGAATAGGAATTTCAATGGCTTCGCGTCGGAGGTTAGTAAAGGTTCTTCCTTGGCGATTTTCTGGATATATTCGTTGGATTTTGCTCGGGTTAAGGAGATATTGCGACGGCCCAGGTGGGAGAAGTTTAGTTTGTGGAGAATTTGAGGGTTTTGGGATGGAGAGAAACGAGCATTTTGGGAGGGGAGTTTGGGATTGGAGTTGAATTGAGGTGAAGTAGAAATGGTTTTAGAAGAGAATGATAGAACGGCAATCATTGATGGAAAATTGAGGGTTCTGCAATAGAGAACGGCAGCGGCATTTCCATGATTTTGGATAAAATTATAAACTTTTTCTTTTTTCAATTTTTGGGAATTTATTTAGGCAATATTGAAAGATCATGCGTATTTAGTCACACGACTCTCACCAATCTTTTACCAGTAAGATCAGAGTATATAGCTGTGGGTAATCAATTAATCCATATAAAAAATAGATTATGATTTAGTGCAATCTAAAGTCAAAACATTGTACTTGTATACATTTTGATTATAATGGAATTCCTTAATTCAAATAATTTATTTGATTTATTTTTAATCATTTATTAGTACTTAGCTGTTCAAATTTTATATAAGTAGTTCTAAAGCTAATTTATTTTAATTATTTATTACTTACTTCGTTGTTCAAATTTTAAATAAGTAGTTTTAAAGCTTTACATTAGTTATTCATATTTTAATTAAATTTTTATAAATTTTTATAGTTGCGACTGAAAATGAAAATGGAGTTTATCTATTGTAGATGTTGTTGTAGTTAAAATGAAAAATACTAAAATATTAAACAGAGTTGTGGCTGAAGTGAAGCTTATTCAAAATGCCCTCGGAAGTTGCGTCTTGTTATTGTAGTTGGTCTTCCAAGCTTTATCCATGACTTGTTGAAACTCAACTTTTCTTCAATAACCTCTTTGAAACTTAAGCTGTGAATTTATAAAAAAATGATGGGAACATAGAGAAATAAGAAAGCATCACATTATTACAATATATACGTCAAAATCAAATAGGACTGTTTAATTGTTTATGGAGCATTTTTTACACGAATTAAGGATAGTTAAAAATGGTGTGAAGAATATACTACTTACATAGTACATGCTAGTATTAAAAATTGTAATCTTAAAAAGTATGTTAGTAGTGTAATAATGGAGTGCTCATTTCAGTTGGAAGAAGAAGGCAGAGTTCGGTAAGCTCGGCTTTGAGCTGGAACTAGCCGAGAAGAAGAAGGCAGAAGAAGGAAGCTCGGCTTTGAGCTGGAACTAGCCGAGAAGGGAGTTCGGTCTTGAGCCGAGAAGGGAGTTCGGTCTTGAGCCGAGAAGGGAGTTCGGTCTTGAGCCGAGAAGGGAGTTCGGCCTTAAGCCGAGAAGGAAGAAGCAACCTAGCCGAACTAGCCGTTGGAGCAGCAGTTAGTTAGCTGAGATGTAGCGGTTATTCTTCTTGTTTTCTTGATCCTTGTTGTAGTTAGTTAGTAGCAGTTGCTACTTGTTTGTAGAGCTTTAAATAGCTCATAAACCGTGTATGTAGTTTAGAGTAAGAGTAGGAGTTTTATCAATAAAGAGTTTTCCAGTTTCTCTCCAAGATTATCATCTTCAATACTCAAAGTGTGAGTGTGTGTGTTTCTGCATTGTGTGATCTCATACAACAGTGAGTGTGTGTGTGATCTTCTTGAGTGTGTGAAAGCCTTGTGTGTGCGAATCCCAACAAGTGGCGCCGTCTGTGGGAAGGGATATTGAAGCTGATTTGCAGAGGATCAAACGGTTTCAGAGATGGCAGCAAGGCTTGATGCAGAAAAGTTCACAGGCAAGAATGATTATAGCCTGTGGAAGATGAAGATGAAGGCGGTTTTGATTCAACAAGGCTTGGCCGCAGTTCTTGCAAAACCAGAGGAGAAAGGAAAGGCTCCAGTGCTTGATGATAAAGCTCAGGCAAAGATGGAGGAGATGCAGCTCAAGGCACATTCTGCAGTGATTCTGTGCCTTGGAGATAAGGTCTTGAGGGATGTTCAAGAAGCCAAGACTGCGGTGGAGATCTTGGACAAGTTGGATGAAGTTTACTTGGCCAAATCCTTGGCTAACCGGCTGTATCTCAAGAAGAGGCTGTATGCCTATAGTTTTTCTGGAGATAGGTCCATCATTGAGCAGCTAGAGGAGTTCAACAAGATCATTGATGACCTGGGATCTGTTGATGTCAAGATTTCAGATGAGGATAAGGCCATTCTCACATTGAATGCCTTGCCTAGCTCGTATGACCAGTTAAGTGATGCAATTATCTATGGAAGAGATAAACCTATCACCTATGCAGAAGTCTATTCAGCCTTGATGGCCAAAGAACTCCAGAAGACAGCCAACAGAGGCTCTGCAAGCTCCAATGTTCAAGCTGCAGAGGCCTTGAATGTGAAGAAGTTCAAGAAGCAGAACTTCAAGAAGAAGTTTGAGGGCCCTAAACCCTCAAGTTCTGATGCTCAGAAGGAAACCAGAGCTTGCTATTGGTGCAAGAAACCTGGACATTTGAAGAAAGATTGTCATGCATGGAAGAGAAAGATAGCCTCTGAGGGACACAACCAATCTGATTGTGTGGAGAGTGCTGATCCCCCGGCTCAACTCATGAATATTAGTGACAGTGGGGTCAGTCATAGGTGGATTATGGACTCAGGGTGCAGCTTCCATATGTGCCCAAATAGGAGCTGGTTTCATGACCTTCAAGAAGCAGCCGGCACTGTGGTGCTGGGTAATAATCACATTTGTCAGATCAGAGGAATAGGGAAGGTAAAGCTAAGCCTACAAGATGGCTCTATAAAGATCCTAACTGGGGTGAGGTATATTCCAGAAGTGAAGAGGAATCTCATCTCATTGGGAATGCTGGAGCAGAGAGGGTTCACCATATTGATGAGTCAAGGAAAATTGTTTGTTAAATCTGGAGATGCAGTGATGATGGAGGCTGACAGAGAGCATATTCTCTATTATCTGAAGGCTAAGGCTGTTGATGGAGAAAGCAATGCAGTGTCAGATGATTCCATAATGCTATGGCACAAGAGATTGGGCCACCCAGCTGAAGGAAGCTTGAAAGAACTCATCAAGAAGGGTCTGATCTCTGGAGATTTCAACAAGATGAACCCCTGTGAGCAGTGTATACTTGGAAAAGCAAAGAAGGCACCCTATCCTACAGGTATTCACTCTTCTACAGCCCCTTTAGACTACATACATAGTGATCTTTGGGGGCCTTCACCGGTGTGTTCAATTGGTGGAGGAAAGTATTATCTAGCTATCATTGATGACTATACAAGGAAGTTGTGGGTATATATTCTTAAGGAAAAATCTGAAACACTCACTAAGTTCAAGATATGGTGTAAGGAGGTGGAGCTAGAGAAAGGAAGGAGTGTTAAATGCTTAAGAACAAACAATGGCCTAGAGTTCTTGTCTGCTGAGTTTGATCTGTTTTGTAAAGAGAAGGGTATGAAGAGGCATAGGACTGTTCCTGGTAATCCTCAGCAAAATGGTGTTGTGGAGAGGATGAATAGGACAATCCTAGAGAGGGTGAGGTGCCTACTTCTTGGTTCTGGTTTGAGCAGCAGGTTCTGGGGTGAGGCTGTGTATACAGCAGCCTATCTCATCAATAAATGCCCATCTACTGCCCTGAAATCTGAAACTCCTGATTACATGTGGTATGGAGCTCATAGTGACTACTCAAAATACAAGGTGTTTGGGTGTGCAGCCTATGCTCATGCTAGGCAAAGTAAGCTTGAAGCTAGGGCTCTGAAATGTATCTTGCTGGGATATCAGAGGGGTGTTAAGGGGTATAGGCTCTGGTGTATTGAGCCCGGTAAGCAGAAGGTCTTGGTGAGTAGGGATGTGGTGTTCTTGGAGGATCAGATGCCATACCTGAAAGATAAGCTGGACTCCAGTGAAGATGAGGGTGATTTCTTCAAGGTGGAGCCTGTGGGGGTTGGCCTAGGAGCAGGTGGAGTTACTGACTCAGGGAGTGAGTCTGATTCAGATAAAGAAGAGGCTCCAACTCAGGGCAACCAGGCTGGTGAGTCTATATCAGACTCTATCAGAGACTATCAGCTTGCAAGGGACAGAGTTAGAAGAGAAACAAGGCCACCAACAAAGTTCTCTGATGTTGTGTATTATGCTCTGTGTGCAGCTGAAAGTATTGATGGTGCAGATCCACTCACATATAAAGAAGCTATGCAGAGTAAAGATAGAGAAAGATGGATTGAAGCCATGAATGAGGAAATAGAGTCTTTACTCAAGAACAAAACATGGATTTTGGTGGACAAATCCAAGCTGAGTACAGATGGTAAGGAAAGGAGGCTGGTAAGCTGTAAGTGGTTGTTTAAAAGAAAGATTGAGACCACTGATAAGGATAGAGTCAGGTTCAAGGCAAGGCTGGTGGCTAGAGGCTTTACACAGCAGGAGGGAATCGATTTCAATGAAGTGTTTGCACCTGTTGTGAAGCACACTTCAATTAGGATCCTATTGGCTGTGGTGAATCAGCTTGACTGGGAGCTACAACAGCTTGATGTGAAGACAGCCTTCCTCAATGGAGATCTAGAGGAAACTATCTTCATGGAACAGCCAGAGGGCTATGTGAAGATTGGAGAAGAAGGCAAGGTGTGCCTGTTACAGAAAAGTCTTTATGGACTTAAGCAAAGTCCTAGACAGTGGAATAAGAAGTTTGATGCACAGATGAAGAAGATTGGCTTCTCCAAGTCAGAATATGATGATTGTATTTACATCAAGAAGGCAGGCAGGACTCCCATTGCCTACCTATTACTCTATGTGGATGATATGCTACTTGCAGGGCCTTCTATGACAGAAATTCAGAAAGTTAAACAAGATCTGAAGTCAAGCTTTGAAATGAAGGATCTAGGAGAGTCAAGGAAGATCCTAGGCATACATATTCAGAGAGATAGAGGCAGCAAGAAGCTGTGGATGCTGCAAACTGACTATATTGAGAAAGTTTTGCAGAGATTCAAAATGGAAAATGCAAAAGCTGCATCAACTCCTCTGTCCCAGAGTTTTAAGCTTTCAAAGGAGCAGGCCCCTAAATCTAAGCAAGAGGCTGAGGAGATGGAGTCTATTCCTTATGCTAGTGTGGTTGGAAGTGTTATGTATACTATGATCTGTACCAGACCAGATCTGGCACATGCTATCTCAGTGACTAGCAGATACATGGCTGACCCGGGGAAGGAGCATTGGAATGCTCTTAAGTGGATATTGAGGTACATGAAGTCAACCAGTGGCTGGGGAATTGTCTTCAATGGCTGGGAAGGTGAATCTGAGGAGGTTGTGCAGGGCTATTGTGATGCAGACTATGCTGCAAACCTGGACAACAGAAAGTCCCAAACAGGTTATCTTTTCACCATGTTTGGAACTGTAATCAGCTGGAAATCAGGTTTGCAAAGTGTTGTTGCTCTCTCAACAACAGAATCAGAGTATATAGCTCTCACTGCAGCTGTACAGGAGAGTTTTTGGATTCAGGGAGTGATTTCTGACTTTGGTTTTGACCAAAAGACAATGGTGATTCATTGTGACAGCAGCTCAGCTATGTGCTTGGCTAAACATCCGGGTTTTCATGAAAGGAGCAAGCACATAGACATAAAGTTGCATTTCATTAGAGACGAGATTGAGAAGGGGAGAGTGAAGGTGATTAAGATTAACACCTTGCACAATCCGGCTGACATGCTAACAAAGTCTCTAGGTAGAGACAAGTTTGATCATTGCAAGAAGTTGATCAATGTTTGTGCAAGAACTGAGATGAGCCCTCAGGTGGAGAATTGTAATAATGGAGTGCTCATTTCAGTTGGAAGAAGAAGGCAGAGTTCGGTAAGCTCGGCTTTGAGCTGGAACTAACCGAGAAGAAGAAGGCAGAAGAAGGAAGCTCGGCTTTGAGCTGGAACTAGCCGAGAAGGGAGTTCGGTCTTGAGCCGAGAAGGGAGTTCGGTCTTGAGCCGAGAAGGGAGTTCGGTCTTGAGTTCGGTCTTGAGCCGAGAAGGGAGTTCGGCCTTAAGCCGAGAAGGAAGAAGCAACCTAGCCGAACTAGCCGTTGGAGCAGCAGTTAGTTAGCTGAGATGTAGCGGTTATTCTTCTTGTTTTCTTGATCCTTGTTGTAGTTAGTTAGTAGCAGTTGCTACTTGTTTGTAGAGCTTTAAATAGCTCATAAACCGTGTATGTAGTTTAGAGTAAGAGTAGGAGTTTTATCAATAAAGAGTTTTCCAGTTTCTCTCCAAGATTATCATCTTCAATACTCAAAGTGTGAGTGTGTGTGTTTCTGCATTGTGTGATCTCATACAACAGTGAGTGTGTGTGTGATCTTCTTGAGTGTGTGAAAGCCTTGTGTGTGCGAATCCCAACAAGTAGTATATATATTACATGAGATGCTCAAAATAAACACATACCATGAAATCATGAGTAATGTGTCGATGTATATCTCTACCTACCCTGTCATTATTTTTTTGAAAAAGTGAACTACATAAACCATCCCTGACGTTTTCATTTGTTTCACTCCATACCCCTGATGTTTAAAAATATCGCCATAAGTCTCCGGCCTTTAATATAATCACATATCAGGTTTTTTCAGACTAAATTACCCTTCAGCCCTAAAAGGGCATTACGGTCATATCACATTGCGTTCTGCAGTGGTAGCCTGCAACCTGGCTTTGATTTGACGTGCGTCAGCCGTCATGATCACTAAGGGTAGTTCACTCTTCACTCCTAGGGTAGTTTCCAAACAATTTTACAGTCCATTTTGATGCTAAGATACGCCGGCAGAAAAGCGGACACAAGCTTCCGGCGTCTGGCCCACTCATTGGCTCAACCTGCGCCGTTGGCCACCGCCATCAACCACCATTTCCGTATCACATTGCCGCCGCTTGAAAATAATAGGGGATCTCATTTGATCGATTCGCCCTGTTTCGGCGGAGCTATGGAGCTGATGGCAGTCCCCAAGAGGAAGGTCAATTTTACTTTCGTGAGATGAAATTTGATATACTGAAATTTGATATAGATTTAGATGTGATCATTTTTACCAGATTATGTACTCCTCTTTGCTTGCCATTTCTACTTCTGTTAGTAGTACTCAGTAGACATCTTGCAGTTGTTGAGCAGGATGAGGCTCTCTGCTCAGTTCTGAACAATGCTTATGATGAATTTTGGCTTGTGTTATGATTTATAGATTTTGGAAAATGATTGTATTTCATTTATTTGGGTTTTAATTACCATAGATCGAAAGTATCATAATTAAACATAATTACAAGTTCTACAACGGTACAAACTCCAATTGCAATAAACTCTGTTAAAAGTTTCAAAATGGTATTGACGATGAGAGTTTAAACTATACTTTACAAAATAATAAATTTAAATACATGTATTTAAGTGATGGAGGATAAAAATGGCATGCGACATTTAAAGAATTAATTAGAATTGAAAAATGAAAGTGGCGAACGCCATTATACAAGTTTCGAAGCTATGAAGATAAAGTTTGGATCTCCAAGAAAAGAATGCAGTTTGTCTGTTAGCTTCAAGTAACGGTCCTGCCGCTGTCGACTAAAGAGAAGGTATACGTGTTAGCAGAAGGTGGGAAGATCGGTGGTAATAATAATATTAATAATAATCAAATCTGAGTTGGGAAACAATGGGAAATTTCATTTGTGAATCATGGGAAGATCGGTGGTAATTTTCACAAAAAGGGTAGTTCAAACATTTAAAATATAGATGCAAGAACACAATATTGGGAAACATCAAATTTGAATTGACAATCTAATTTCTGCACTTTTGCAGCCTCCATGCAGAGTAGGCCTGCAACAGAGGGCAAGATGACTGAAATGCCCTTCAAGACATAAGGGTCTTTTAGTCCGAAAAATGGCTACAAATATCTGATATGTAATTATGTTAAAGGCAAGAGACTTGTGACGATATTTTTAAACGTAAGGGGTCTGGAGTGAAATAAATGGAAACGTCAGGGATGGTTCATGTAGTTAACTCTTTTTGAAAATACTTGTGAAGTGATGTAATATTATAGAAGTCGAATTATCTCCTCTCTAATTATGTTGTGCAAGATTCTCATTATGCATTGAATTCATCGAGTGAATTTTGTCATTCTCGCAAGGAAGCATAGTTAAGCAAATTACATTGCTATTTTTAAAATATGTAATATAACCAAGGATTTTTCATACTACTCCCACAAACTTTTGGATATTAGTATCAAAATATTGATGGCATAATAATGGAGTACTATTAAATGGTAGTAGTAAGAGCATCCACATCCGTGCTCTTACCGACGAGCACGGATGTGGGCCGGACCCACTTTTACTCCCTGATCTTAGGCAAGAGCACAATATCCACACTCGTGCTCTTCCACAAGGACAAGCTGTTTCACCATTCTATTATTCAATTTAAATAAAAACATTTCCACAATATTAAAATGCATTAAAAATAACCGGAATACTATTACAAATTACAAAAAAATTAAAAATTACATAATTAAAATCCTAAAAATTAAAATTTTCATAATTAAAGTCTTAAAAATTAAAAATTACATAATTTTAATCCTAAAAATTAAAAAGTACATAATTAAATTCATAAAATTAAAAAAAACCCACTAATTGTGGCCGAATTTCGCCCAAATGTGTTTGAGTAGGTCTTCTTGTAGCTCAACGTGGGTTCGGGTATCGCGCATTGTGTGTCTTGTTTCGATCCTCTCACCCAGGGGCGTAGCCAATGTATTGGCAGGTGGGGCATTTGCCCCTCCTCAAATTATCCCACATGCATATATTTATCTATACTTTCATTACAATGTAGATATAATGCACCATTTATTCACTAAATGCCCCTCCTTAAATTCTTAAAAATTTTCTCTAAATATATTTTTGCCCCTCTTGAGACTTTATCCTAGCTCCGCCCCTGCTCTCACCCATCGTCGTATGCACACCTCGGCGTGGGGGAGACCTCGCGGTTGAGCTTCCGGCTTCATCCTCGTCGTAAAAGCTAACCGCCCTCGGCCCTTCCTCGGCTATAATCATGTTGTGCAAGATAATACACGTGTACATGATGTCGGTGATATTTTTCACTTACCACAGCCGAGACGGGGCCTTCACAATGTTGAATCGGGCTTGAAGGACCCCAAAAGCTCTTTCGACGTCTTTACGAGCGGACTCTTGACGCTGCGCAAAAAGAACCTGTCTCGGGTCTTGTGGGTTGCTGAGCGTCTTCACGAAAGTCGACCACCTTGGGTAGATATCATCAGCGAGATAGTAACCCATGTGGTATGCATTTCAGTTGACGGTGTAGTCGATCGCCGGTGCTCCACCATTCAACACATCATTGAAGAGTGGTGAAGAATAGAGCACGTTCAAGTCGTTGTTGGATCCGGCAACACCGAAATATGTATGCCAAATCCATAGGCGGTAGTCGGCGACCGCTTCAAGGATAAGTGTTGGGCCGCCGCCTTTGTGGCCGCTTAAGTGTTGCCCCCTCCAAGCAGTCGGGCAATTCTTCCACCTCCAATGCATGCAGTCAATGCTGCCAAGCATACCGGGAAAACTATGGACTGTTTCGTGAAGACAAAGCAACCGTTGACAATCATCGGTGGTGGGTGCCCGAAGGAATTCATCCCCGAAAGCTACGAACGCCCTCGCAAAAATTTTTAAGGTAAAGGATTCCAGTGGACTCACCGACATGCAAATACTCGTCGAAGAGGTCAGCCGTTTTCCCGGTAGCAAGTTGTCGGATGGCACACATACACTTATGCAACGCCGAGAGACTTTGTCGACCGGCTGCGTCTGTACTTGTTTGAAAGTATTCAACACGGGCGGACAATGTGTTGACAATACGCATAAACAAGCGTTTTGATATGCGAAAACGACGCCGAAAGTAATCTTCCGGAAACTGCGATTGGTCGGAAAAATAGTCGGCAACGAGCCTTTCGTTGGCTCCCTTCCAGTCACGATGGGTGTGTCGGCCAGTTGATCTAGTTGGTTGAGGAGGAGGGGTGGGGGTATTCGCTGCGACATAGGCTTCATAGGCGGCACGATGTTGTTCATAGTATTTTTGTTCTTCGCGCTCCGCTTCCGCAATGAGATGGGTGAAATCCATTTGAGGGTTTGATTGAGAGAGAAATGAGTAGATATAAGTTGTATGAAAAAATATGAATGAGAGATGATTTGATGTGAAAAATGGATGATGAATGTGTGTATTTATAGATGATTTTGTGGATAATAAAAATAAAAAAATAAAAAAAAATCTAGAAAAACGGTAAAAAAACGGCCAGATTTTTGGGATTCTGAATATATATATTTTTTAATTTTTTGTATTATTTTCATTTTTTTAAAAAAAATTGAATTTCAACGGAAATGCCATTGACTAATCAGAACGCGTCACGTCAGCTACTCGCTGGCACGGACGTGCTCGATGCATCGAGCAGCGCCGTGCCAGCAGCAAGAGCGCAGCGGCTGACAACGGTATCGTGCCGCTGGGACGGACTAACGGACAGAATCTTGGTCACCGTTGTGGATGCTCTGATTAGTAACTTATCTCAGAGCACCCGCAACGCGTGCCGCCGGCGTTCCGCGTGCCGTTCCGCCGGAACGGTTTCGCCGCGGAACGCGTTGCGGCGCTGCATTCCGCTCCCGTCCCGTTCCCATTCCGTGCCGGGTGCCGACGGCACGTAACGCGGCACGGAACAAGCCGCCACGCGCCTGGGCGACGTGGCCGATCCCCGTGCGTGCGTGCTTCCCACTCGCCGGCCCGCGAGTGGGACACGTCAGCAATGACGCAATAATTATTTTTTTTTATATAAAAATCGAATTTTTTTTAAAAAAAAAAATTTTTTAAACGGTAACATTACCGTTTTTTTAACTTTTTCTTAATTTTTATTTTTATTTTCTTATTCTATAAATACACCTAATTCATTCATTTTATACACAACTACACATCTATTCTTCCTACATCAACATCAATTTCTCTCCAATTTTCATATTCTATCTCTTCAAAAAATGTCCGGCGACGGCAATTACGGTGGTGGCGGCGCCGGAGGGTGGGATCTCAACGCGTTCGGCGATTGGGAGACCATGTACAACACACTTGGTGGTTCTGGGTCATCGACGCCGGGCACGCAGGGGTCGGCGACGCCGGGTGGGTACCAACCACCCACTTTTTAATAAAGTATGTTTGTTTTTTAATAAAGTATGTTTGTTTTTTAATAAAGTGTGTTTATTTAATTTAATTTAGTTGGAAATAAAAATAAAAATTGAAATAGAATGAATAGTAATTTAAGGAACGGTTAAGGAACGGAGGGTTGCAGGTTCCGTTCCTTAGTTAAGGAATGGAGTAAAAAAGTACAGTGGGGCCCTCAAATAGTGGTTTAAGGAACGGTATAGGAACGGTATAGGAACAGCGTTGTGGATGGCCTCACAGCTCTTCCGAAACACTGAATAAAAATCCACTCTCTCTCTTCACTTAAACCCTTTCATCTATCTGTCCACAAAACCCCGAGAAAAAATTCACTAGTCAAGACACACCAAGGTGTCATTATGACATGGTATGTCTATCCAATAATTATTTGACAAATGGAAATAGATTAACACCTAAACTAATCTCACCTAATGGGACTTTAACTTTATTTGGAAAAATACTTACATATGTTAATATTTGTGAACTTCCTATATACTCCTACAAATCTCAAATATGCATTCATATGCACACACATATACAACGTATATATTAAGAAAATATTTTTGAAAGACTTTTATCATAATTTTAAGTTTGAACTAGTAATATTTATTCATTTATGATGTACACAGATATTTAATACTATATTAACTATTTATATACTAATTTTGAAAGGGTTAATGTGATCACGATTAGTATTTATTTTAATTATTTTTAATTTTGAATTTAATTGCTATTTTTACATGAGTAGATCTATTGTATTTTGTTTTTGGAGTTTTTTCATACCATATAGATATATTTGATGTAATAATATTATTTTTTTTTGATAATGTTCTAATCATTCATATGGTTAATGATGTGCAATGGCAAAAAAAAAAAACTAAACCATATATATTTTAAATATGCGCAAAAATATTTTACATCACAATTAATATCATGTGAAAATTAATAATATTAAATTAATTAAAAGTAACTAAAGTGTATATCATATGAAAATTAAAAAAAAGTTAATTACAGTAATATCATATGAAAATTAAGTTTTAACTAAAATATTTTACATCATGTTTAATATCATAAAGATTAACAAAATTAAGTTAAATAAAATAATTTGAATGAATTTGTTCAGAAGACTAATCACGAAATTATGTGAATATACATGGATGCATATTTTTCATATATAGGAAGTTCAAAAGGTGTTACCATATTTTGGCCTTTTTCTAAAGAAGTGAATGATATATTATGTATGATTAGTTTGAGTATTAATCACTTTCCATTTGTCACATAATTATTGGGTAGACATGCCATGTCATAATGACACCTTGGTGTGTCTTGACTAGTGAATTTTTTCTCCAAAACCCCACCTTCCTCCTCCCGCCTTTTTTCTCTCCCGCCGCGCAAAACCCTAGCCTTCTCCGATTCAACTCTCCCTTGCACTTACCCCAACCACTGTAAATGGCGGCGGCGGAAGCACCAGCACCGTCTCAATCCGAAATCGCGAACGAAGGACCGGTTCTCAATCTAGTCAACAAGCGTCTCCGCGCGCTGCGGAAGAAGCTCAATCGCATCTCGCAGATGGAAGAATCTCGCGCTCAGGGTAAAACTCTCAACAAAGAGCAGGAGGAAACCGTCCGTTCAAAACCCTACGTCGTTGCCGGCATAGAGGAGTTCGAGAAAATCCGCCAGCCGCTCCTCAGCGCCGTTGATCAGGAAATTGAGCTCGCTCTAGCGAAGAACAGCCACAAAACTGACAGCTCGACGGGCGAATTCGCGAACGAAGGAGTCGCCGCCGCCGAGCCGGAGGGGAAGGAACAGATCGGCGACGCTTCTGCGGTTTCTGATCTGCTAAATCTGCTGTATTTCGGTATCATTTTCGATGTGCAGACTCTAATGAGTGCGAACGATAACATGCTGAGGAGGACGCACGAGAGGAATTGCTGCTTGACGTACGACTACGTTACAGACGATGATGCTGCTGGCGATCCTCTGAAAGAGTTAGATTTGGACGTGATTGCGGCGGTTGGGGGTTTGTTGATTTCACGACCGGTTAATTCGAGCTTGTCACATAAGGATTCGCTGGAGAAGTGTGCTGAGCATGCTAAGCTATGGCTAACCAACGCTGACCAACCAATTGAGGCGGGGTCAAATATCACTTGTATGAACACCTTGCAATCGTTGTTTGTTGAAATTTGATTGTGATTTGTTTACATTTGTGAATGCTATGCGTATTCTTCGTTGTGTTTGTTATAACTGTGTGATTGTCGTATCGTAGATTCTAGTTTTGGTTGAAGTTATGGAGTGTCTGTTTCTTTTTTACTGCTGTCAATTTCTGGCTATTTTTGGTCTGTTTGAGTTTAATCATTTAGATAGAGATGTTTCCTTTGATTGTGGCAATGCATAGCTAGTTTTTGTGCATATGTGAATTGCGATGCATGATTAGCCTGGTGTTGATTGACATTATCACTATTGTTTTAGCTTATTGGTTAAAGTACTGATTTGTGAAGCTAATATCATTTCAAGTTGTCTTGTCTCGGTATTCATATTTGCATGTGTATCTATCTATCTATCTATCTATCTATCTATCTATCTATCTATCTATTTGTATGGCCGTAGTATGTATTATTATAACTTTAATATTACTTTAATTGTGCTATTGTTGTTGTGATTCTTGATTGTGTTGTTCTAATGAAATTATGTGGCTCATACATAGATTGTATCCTGTATTATGATTTTGTTGCGAGTACCTTGATTCATGTCATGTAATATGATTTAGGGTGGGTGCCTTGACTCTGTCCTGTAATGTGATTTTTATGTAAATACCTTCTATCCTGTAATATGATTTTGTGGCTGGTACTTTGATTCTGTCTTGAAATGTGATTATGCTGCTGATCCCTGATTATGTTCTGTTATGTGATTTTGTTGATGCCTATTTTTCATAAAATATGTTTTCAACTATGCAAAATGATGTTTATTGAGGAATTAGTATTTACATTTTTCACTCACATGATTTGTTTCAGATGCCGGATTGAGGGAAAAGTTAAACAAAATTATGGCGTCAGAGTACTTTACAACTACTCCAGAGATAAAGGCTCCAGTTGATGTGGCTGCTGCTGCTGCTGGAAATTATACTTTTCAGGTGCTGCCAGTCCATGGTTCTGTGATTCCTCCAGCCAGCATGCATGTCCCAGTGGAAAGCTCGGGTACTGAGTTTCAGCAAGAGGTAAGATCATCATGATATATGTATATATCGCTAAACTGTACTAGTTTGACATTGTCTATACAATTGGAAGTTCTTCAATCGAATGATGTCGAATTTTTATGTGTTACCTTTTTCTGTCTGTCATTCTTTGTGCGAGAAAATGTTGGAATTCTTGATTAACTATAGCAACAGGACCCCAAAGCCTCATGTATATCATTTAGGAAGTTCCTGTACTTATAAATTTTTTAGAACCATGAAACTGATCAAGTAGTTGGCTTAGAAATCTATACTGCTGAATAACTCGCAGAATAGTCCTTCACGAATCTCTTCGTGACCAAGTTTATGCCTGTTGTTCAAAACCTCAAAAGACCTTGTGTAATTGGATAAACATCAATTTAAATGCGAAACTGTTTCTGTTATATCAAAATGTCCTGATTATATTAGTTTAAATCATGAACTGTTGTCATCCATATCATCAGTAAATAAATAAAAATTCTGAAGTCAAAATAAACTCTTTTTCCTCAACGCTATTCATCTCTTTCTCTATCTTCTTCTCCAATGATCTTCCAGTAAAAGAGCAGACAAGAATTTTCCCAAGAATGTCCACAGCATCTTTAATTCCTTTAATTTATCTTTTTCAAACCCATTCACTAGTACTACTTTGTCAGAATAAAGATTGCTGAATATCTTTATGACTATGGTAGTGAGCACTGAGAAGTGGGTCATTTTCTTGCATTCTTTGGTCTTATAGTGGATATCATGGTCAAGTTTGGTGTCAAAGTATGCTAATCAGAACTCAGAAGTGGGTATGAGACCATATTTGTCAGAATCTGTACTCCTCCAACTCTACAAATTACATGTTTAATTTGGTCTTGATATTTGTCATTTCATGTTAGTTGTAATGTTCTTTTCCTTTGTATCCCATTTACCGAGCCTTGTGTCTTTCAGGAAGAACAGTCACCCAATTCCCCAGACAATGAAATATATGGTGATGAAGCAGCCGGACGAGTTGAACTTCACCAGGTAGTCCTTTCCCCTTAGTACAAGTATTTAGCTAGCTAGAGGCATCGCACTTTGATTTCCGTTCTCTGCCCTGACCATTCATTAATGCTCCGCCATATTGGTCTTAGGGAGGATTAGATGTACAAAATCAATCAGAAGATCAGGCCGAAACAGAGCATGGCATACCCGACAGTGATGCTTATCAAGACTTGACAGATGCTGACATGAAGGAGCAGCATCACACCCCTCGTAAGCCATATCAGAACTACAGAGGTGGACGTGGTGGTAATGGCCGCAGAGGAGGATACAGCAATGGCCGTGGAGGGCGAGGGGGCAATAGGGGAGGCTATGATCAGCCTGGTGGTTATCAGCCAAGGAACAATTATAACTACAGAGGCCGAGGCGGCAGGGGTATGGGTGGAAACTTTGGTTACCAGGGCCCACCTGGCAACGCTCAAACTGCATCCTAGATCTTTTTCCAAGGTAGTAGTATCATGGAAAAACCTTTGCACCCTTTTTCGGTGTTTAATGTGGAAGTACATTGACGAGTAAATGAAATACTTTTGAACTTTAAACTTGCCCGTCTGAGCTAGGATTCACTGGTCGATTAGCACGTTCATTGTTCGTTCAAGGTATCGTGATCTCGTTAGTCTAGATGCTATACTTTTTTTTATGGATTTATGAATTTAAATTTAAAGACTATGCTATAGTGGACTCAAACCCGAGCCATTTGGCATCAGTCTACGCTTTTTATTCAGCTTTAGGGGGAATAATGATATTAGCAAATAAAGTTTTTTAAGATCATTACGTACGTCTTTATCTTCATATATTTCTTTTTTAAGTGCAATGATTTACGTAGAATGAATGATTTCCAAGTGATGGGCGACGCATGAGATGACAAAATAGTGTTTCCTCACAATTCTCACGTAGGAGTGTGAGATAATTGTATTTGTATATGTGGATTATATTCTTTTTCACTCGTTACACCTAACTCAACACGAACCATATTCTTGCTACAAAGGAAAAAACAAGAAAGCTGAACTAACTTATGGAAAAAATAATCGAATTGAAGAAGACGCCGATTGTAGTTAAAAAGGGAATCCTCATTATCTAGATGACAGAGGTTAAGTTACACAACACATAAAGTTTGATTCTAAGTTGTTTTTTTTTGCCATCGATAGAGATTCCTTTTTACACTTGGCACGTTATGCAAAGAACATTATACTTTGTTCATCGTATGAAAGTTGACTTGTATTAAATGGAATAGCACTTGCAATTTGCATAATCATAAAAAAAATTGTATAAAGAGGGAGCACATAGTTTGCTTCATTTGATCGATTCAAGATAAGGATACTCGTAGGCATCCTAACCATACCTACTTCGTTTTTTATATATGCTTATTCTTTCCACTCCAATATAGTAGTATGAAGCATTTTTATGCTTCATCACAGCACTGGTTCCATGCACTCTTACCAAAAGATATTACTATAATTATAACAATTACTAGAACATTTATATATAAATTAAAAAAATGAAAAGTCAGGAATATTAGAATAAAGAGTGCTCCACAATAATTTCTGGACTCTTTTATGAGAAATAGATTACAAAGAAAACCATATTATAGTTCCAGTGATCAATAGAAGCCATCAACATAAAGAAAGAGTCTATTCAGGAACATATTCTGCATGGAAAAAGTGGATCATCAACCACTATAAAATCAAGCATTACTAGCAATGCTCAATTCAAACCAAAATATACATTCAAATTAGTGAAGAAGAAGAAGATGGGAGCTGGAGTTTCAACTGGTTATGAGACTTCACCTGCAGGAACTTATGGATCAGCGACGAGGAAAGGCCATGTGGTTGCTTTCCATTCATCGAAGACCTGGAAAATCCACTTTGAAGCCTCTAAACAGACCCCGAAACTGGTAAATATTGTGTTTGTTACTTGCTACTAATTTGATACCTGAACTGATGTGAGATTCTTACAAATTCCATTTGTGTTGAAAGCTCGTTGTCAACTTCACAGCAGCGTGGTGCGGGCCCTGCCAGTATATTCAACCTGCAGTGGATGGATTTGCAGAAATATACAGAGATGTGGACTTCGTCAAGATTGATGTTGATGAGTTGGATGTAGGGACGATGCCCTGTCTTTTTCAGTCAAAATTCTAGCCATTTATGTCTGAAAAAACTGATCTTTCTGTAATTATATGAACAGGATGTGGCACAGGAATTCGAGGTTCAGACAATGCCGACTTTCGTGCTGATGAAGAGAGGGAGAGAGGTCGACAAGGTTGTCGGAGCCAAGAAGGAAGACCTGAGGAAGAAGATTGACAACCATAGAATCTAAACACACGAATGGTTGAGACAGTGCAATCCATATGTTTCTAGTGATGAGTTGGGCCAAACAAATAGTCAAAGGAAACAATTCTCTGTGTTAAAAAATGAACAAACAAGATTCCACCAAAGAAACAACCAAGAAATCAAGATATATAACTTGAAACAAAATTACAAAGAAATATTGCATTTTACAGATTTCCACATCAATTTCAAGGGAACATTTCTGTTTAGCTGCTAAGTCTGAGCTAGAGATATTCGCTAAGCACGAAAAGGAAACCAATCTCAATCTGTTTTGCCTACTATGCACAGGAACTTTTTTTTTTCTGTTCCGAAAATCGATTGGTTCAAGAATATACAATAGAGTTGAGACGAGTAATTAATAAGCATTCCAACTGACCCCAGAATTAACCGGATGTCCTGCCCAAAACCCTCCTGAGGTCCGATTTCTGATCAGACGTGAGTCTCGAGGGAAACTTGATGTCAAACTTGATCCGTAGATCTCCGTGTTTGCCTGGTTCTTTCGATATAGGCATGCCCTCATTCTGGATCATCATTTCATAGCCAGGTTTTACTATATCCGACACTGTGACAGTGAGGTCTCGTCCGTCTAAGGTTGATATTTTCAGAGTCTTTCCCGTGAGAGCATCGAGCAGAGAGATCTTTTGGTTGATTATAAGATCATTGCCATCCCTCTTGAAGACCTGGTGTGGCTTCTCGTCCACAATGAAGATTAGGTCTCCCGGGGCAGCACCAGCTTCATGGTTCCCTTTCTCAGGAAAGGTAATCTTGGTTCCCTTCTTCCAACCGGGCTTGATGTGTATTGATAAAACCTCTTCAACCGTGGCTGGCTTGCTGCAATAGACAACATGACACTTATCATATCTCTAGCATCATCTTTCTGGTTAAGAACTCATGCATCTTGACAAATTTGTTTGTGAATCTAATATTATTTGCGCTCAGAAAGGACGAGCAAGAAACGAGTGAAAAACATATACTTTGACAACAACATTCAAACTACTAAGTTAGACATGAACACATCCCACATAGCAAAACTCATATTGGGATAAATCAAGAATGCACACACAACCACAACTACAACCACAACCACAACCACAACCACAACACTATAATGAACCCAAGGACTTCAAGCTAACCCAAGCAAGCAATGCAGCATTGCGCGGAACATACATCAGAAAATTCTTATAGAAAAAAGAAGCATAGTTTATCTCTATGTCATCTATCCACCAACACCTAAAACAAGAAACATATATCTTTAAAAGCAATACTGTTTCTCAAAATAGCAAATCAAGATAAGAACAAAGGAAAACCTGTCTCCTACCTCATTCACACTTCAATCACAAGAAGGCCAAAAACCCAATATTCTCAAAGCCGAAAACTTTACAATAAGGAATATCAATTAACCTTAAAACAAGCACCTTATTCTTAACCCATACATTACCACACAAAAAATAACATTCATACTAATTTCACAAGCAACAAAAATTCTCACAAATCACTTTCTTAGACTAATTGCAATAAACCTCACAAATCTCATCACAATTAGATACAAAAAAATTAAAAATTCAAGAAACACAATAAATAATAAACAAATCACCTACCCTGACCCATCAAGAACAATTCTTGATATCTTCATCTTCCTCTTCGACCCCTTATACAGATCCTCCAAGCTACACGCCAGCTTACTCTCCATCACCGCCGCCTTCTTCAATTCCCCACCTCCTCCTCCGCCGCCGCCGCCACTCCTCCCTCCATCCATCCCACCAAAAAACTCCTCAAAAATATCCTCTGCATCTCTGGGGCTGAACTTAAACCCCGCTCCTCCGCCGCCGTAGCCGGAATCCATGTCCTTCGAGCTCGGCGGCGGGTAGAGACCCGATTTCAGCCCCTCTTCTCCGTACAAATCGTAGATCTTCCGCTTCTGCGAATCGCTCAGGACATCGTAGGCCTCACTAATCTGCTTGAATTTGGCCTCCGCCTCTTTAGTGTTGACCGCGTTCTTGTCAGGGTGCCATTTCATCGCCAATCTCTTGTACGATTTCTTCAAATCTTCCTCCGTCGCGTTTCTAGACACTTTCAGTATGTTGTAGTAATCAACCCCCATTTCGGAACTGAATAAAGATTCCACCTTTTTACGTTTTCCCCTCTTCTATGGCACTAAACCCCCCAAAAAATCGAAAATTGGAATGCTTCGAGGTGCGATAAGGAAAATTCAGGGAAGATGGTGAAATGGGAGACGGTAAATTGGGGTTTTTTTCCGGTGAGGAATTGGAATTGGGGAAGAGGGAGGTGGGTGAGTGTCGATATTTTCAAGGTGGTTGGTTAAAGTGGCGTTTTGGGAGAATCTGAGATTACAGTTAGGAGAGGAAGAAAAGTGGTCGTGAAATCCTAGGGCGTGTTTGGGAATGATCACGAGAATAATTCCGTCTCAACCAAAAGTACTTACCAAAAGTAACAGCAAAAGAAACATGTTTTCTACTCTTTTTTTTTCAATTGTGTTGTTTTATTTTATGTTTCTTCTGCCTGGGGCAGATTAATTTATAGGGTGACCAAGTGTATAGTTGAATGTTTGTGGGTTCAAAAAGTTAAATTATTTTTTATAAATTGAGTTTATTTTGATCTTTTAAGAGTATTCAAGGAGTAGAAATCTTTTGCTTTTGCGTCTTAAATAAGAAAAAAAATGACTCGATTAAGATTTGAAGGTATAGTTTTTTTATTTGAGTAAGAGCTGAAACGTAAATTTAGCGGTCAAAAAATGTATACTAAAAAAGTGGACAAATTTGTTTAAGGTGATTTCTAAATTGACTTCTTCATATAATGGAAATTAATACATTTCATAAATACAAAATATTATAGATAATCTTGACTTACAAAAACACTAGAGTAGTTTATTACTTCTAATCTAAAATTTTGTTGATTCATTTATGTACAGTCAAAAAATTGTCGTTATAGTTGAAAATTGCCGCCAAAGTTAATGAACTTTGTTATGCATGATATACACAAGGGATTTCTGATATGCTGAAAATCCTAATGTGAATTGTAGCAAAAGTTATATTGTTTCAATATATCAGCGTATCAGACTTGATTGAAATCATACTAGTGAGTGTGGTACATTAGTATCATTTTATATGAATTAATTGAACTCATAACATACTTACTAGACTTGCTTGGTATTGGTTAAGTCAACATAATACGTATGACATGAAAACGGCGCCCACTCGCTGGCCGGCGAGTGGGCATCACGGACGAACCGGAGCTCGCCACGTCTCGCAAGCTGTCCCTCCGGGACGGGTGTTTCTCCGTGACGGGATGGAGACGGAAGGCTGCAACGCCGTCCCTTAACCGTTCCGTCACTCCAGGACGAGATAAGTGACGGGTAAGGGACGCGTTGCGGAAGGCCTTATGTTGCATGGATTCAATCAATTCATACTACTAGAATTAACTATGTTTACTAGTATGGATTAGTTGAATTCAGTCGATTCATATCATATTTATCTCATATAACATTATACGTGTTCATACAAATTCCACCAATCCAATTCATATAAAACCATGAAATCAAAAACCTCAAACAATATCCTTTATTAATAACTATTGAACCAAAACACAAGAAAACCTACAATCAAATTCGGCAAAAATTAACATGATAAAAAAACCACCACAATACACAAAAAAAACTGATATGATCACACCTAAATAAGATAACTTTGTCACATCTTGCAATCAAAATTTAACTAAAGATATAAGATAATAAAATCATAGAGTAATTATGAAGAAATCATAACGAGGAGACAACGAGCGATCTCCTACCCCTCCAGTGACCCCAAACCTATCTCGGTTCTGAACCCCTCCCAACGACGCACTGAGCACCCTAACTCGCGCTCCGGCACCCCTCATTTATTGCGGTAGCGGGTGCCCGTAACTCCACTCTATATCCTTCCTTATCTTTGATCATCTTCCTTCACTCAACTTCACATCCTCGTCATCGCATGCAATTCACTGTTGGAATGTGTATTCTAGTTTATGTTTATCTATCTATGAAATGCAAATCATACACACTGACATATTATATTGTGCGAGTGTATTAGTATTTGTCAGATAAAATTAACTTAATGCATTCCTACGCGCTAATTTGTGCATAGCATGAGATTTTAAATGCAAATTAGCTAAAATTATCGTAGTGCATGTTTGTACGCTCAAGGAAAAAATAGTAAGAATATGTACTCCCGCTGTTATAATAAATATGAAACATTTATTTTTCGGCATGAGATTTTATGTAATGTTATTTTGTTAGTTGATGAAAAAAGAGGAAAAATAGAAATGATGTTATTTCCATATTAAAAAATATTTTATTTTTAGTGGTACACCCTCAAAAAGAAAAACGTTTTATTTTTAATGGGACAAATAAAATACTACTAATTTAGCAGAACTATATTGTTATATTCTCTTTGTCCCCAAAGAGTATGAACTAGTATTTTTTTTCGTCAGTCTCAAAGAGTATGAGCTTTCTAATTTTAAAAAATTCAAACAACATAGTCATCCTACACATCATTTTATTTACAACTTATATCATTACCATTAACACTTATACCATTATAATAATATGGACCACACTCTCCACTAATATTATTTTCACTACCCTTTCTCCTTCTCTCTTACTTTTTCCCTTATTTATTAAAATTTGTGCTGAATCCAAAGTTCATACTCTTTATGAAAGAGGGAGTAGTATATTTTGTCTCCCTCAGTCCACGTCTAAAATGGAAGTAATTTTATATACTCCAATTTTCTTCGGAAAATAATGGTATGCAGTTTTGACGCATACATCATTGCAAAGAAAAGTACAAGTACTATCACTGATTACATCCATATTTCTCAAGATTCCATCAATTCCCCAAATAAATCTTAAAGTTTGTGAAATTTAAATATCATCTTCAAAATCTCATGATTGTGTTTTACTATCATTCTCCCTTCATCTCCAAACAAAGTACTTCCTCCGTCCCTCACTATTTGCACTTATTTCCTTTTTGACGTCCCAAGTTATTTGCACTCTTTCCATTTTTAGTAACAATTTATACCTACAGCCGTAATTGTTGACTTTGTCTATCATTCATTCCTTAATCTCCGTGCCCAAAAGGAAATGTGCGAGTAGTGCAGGACGGAGGGAGTAGTATTCTCTTTGAAAACCAATTTTAAAACCAATAGGTGTCTTTTAAACACTTCTTTCAAACTTCCATACTATAATTGCCCTAAACACAATCACTCAATATCAAACGATGATCAAAGATAACAAGCATCTAATGAAAATAAATTGAATTCTTCGATAAAAACACATTGCCTCTACAAGATATGGCTTCCACCTTAGTTTCCTTTTCACCATAGTTGACCAAAACGAAAAGAAGAAGACATCCATTTCACTTTTCAGACAACAAACACACCCCTCGAATGCTAAAAGTAAATTATTTTCTAGTTGCACCCCAAATATCGAGAGATTAACAATTCACTTTTATTCTTTATCTCAGCTAAAAAAAAGCACACACAATTTTTAAAATTTTAAATTAAAAAGAAAAGAAAAAAGAATAGAAAGTGTGTGTCATGTGTGGAAAGGGCGAGAACGTGCAGACGCGTAAGCGGGTGGGGCCCACCGCTAGTGTCTACTCGTGCGATGTGAAATGCGTGTGCTTACTTTCCAAGGAATCTATCATTCGTCCGAATACGGCGTCGTTTGGGATCTGCTCATCGACATAATTTTGGGCCCATTTCATAACTAACAATAATGGGTCACTATCAAGTGGGTCAAAACTTTATTTGCCTGGCCCAATAATTATTTTGTCCATTTCCTTAAAGTTTTTATTATTTTCATTTAAATGAAAGTTTTCTAATTCTATATAAACACAAAGAGGGGACCCCCCTTAAAAAAGTGGAGGTTATTAGAGTTTTGAAACGTGGCTATTATTCTGGCCAAGATCTTGTGATCTTTATTTTCCTACTTTGTTTTTACTTTATGTAGATTGGGAGGGAAGGTTTATTCATTATTTTTCTATCATTATTACTTCCAATTTCTTTTATTTTGGATAGAGAGATGAGAACACCTTTTCCATTGAGATGTTTTTTTATCTATTGAATGTCGTAATAAGGTCCGACACTGAGTTACATGCTTATTGAATGTCGTAATGAGGTCCTGGGACATAGCACTCCATGTTTATTTCATTTACACTCTCATTAAACAGAAGTTTAAAAAGGTATTATTGTACCTTGATTTATTGGAATTATTTATCAAAGGTAAAGCCTATTATTCAGTTAGTACTGGAATATTGGGCTAAACCATAGCCCAAGTTATTGGGCCTATTCGGCACATTACAATAGATTTAGCTTATCTTGGACTATCTCATCGTAAGAGGATGTTTATTTTGAGCAGTAAGACGAATCTATTACAAAATAATCTAAATTAAGTGACTGTTTATTTTATAGATTGATTAATTTTGAGTTTCTTTAATCATCTTATCCTCAATATCGCGTGACATTTCGTGAAATATTAATCAGGACAAATAAAGTTAGAGCAATGTACTTCGAATTGTAGATTAAGGTTTTAACATAAAATGGAAGTTGTGTCTTGTGACAGTATACAAAATTCAGTCGCATAGAGTTGTTAGCATGATTGAAGACATTATTACATTATCAACAAACTCATCAGCCAATCATAAATTAACTGTTCCAAACACCATAATATCCCATTTATAGAGATATATATTGATGAAAAAAAGGGGGAGGGAACATAAGAAACTAGCAATTACACTTAACATTTATTACCTTGTACATTATCACTTTATACGAACCAAAAATCTTGAGGATTTTTATGTATCTTCCGAGGTTTAACTATCAAACATGCAAAACTGTTTATATTTCTGAGCTCCTTCTACAATACTTCCACAGTCTTCTTCGATTCTTCACTCACTGACATTGCCAGAACACGAGAAGACGTCACATAAACGTTTCATTTCACCAATACACGTCACAAATTGACAAGAAAACAAACTATGTAGCATAGGAGCTCACCAAAGCTGAATGAACACAATCAAGATTATACACACACACATAATATAGATGGCACAATCAGTCAATGAACTTGGCTACCAAGAGATAAAAGCATTTCGAGTCAAGGGCTCGTTCAATATTCAAGGATCAGGTATAATATGAGAAGGGTCACCTTTTGATGAAGGGGGGAGCACGATAACGTGCATGGTTGCGTTGTTGGGAGGGAGGTGGAGGCGGAGAGGGTAGAGCTTCCCGTTCAATGGGCTTTTGGTGCAGACAGTGAGGCCAGGGATTCCCAGCTCATCCTCCAGCCTGCCCGCCAGTTCACTCACTTGGAAGCCCTTGAATGCAATGCAGAGCTCCTCAGACTCATTCTCGACTTCGCCATACTCATTGGCTAGTTGGAAATAGATCAGCCTGCCATCGCTTCCCTTTGGAGGCGAACCATCCCACTGCACCAAAATTAAACACTCCCAAAATCATTCTATCAAACCAACTACATTCATGAATATGATAGCCAATATCAATTCATTTTGGTCACAGTAAGCATGAACACACAGACACACACCAAGAATCATAGATGAAAATGTAAATCATATGAACTGCATTCCTATAGCAGAAATAAATCAATTCATTTTTTGTCCAGTTTTTTATCTATAAACACACACACCAAGAATCATTAGCTGAAGAGCAGAAATTAATTCATATTGTCAATTTTTTTTATCTATAGACATTACACACCATTGGAGAGTATGAACTTACACAGAGAATGGGAAAAATTTAGATATTCAATTGCTTCAACACAAATTCGACCATCATTTTTTGAATATTAATTCAATTAATTAAACATTCCAATTCGTTCAATCGCAAATGGAACAAACCAGAAATCAACAAAACAAATGAAATCAGAACAAAAAAAAGCTCAATAGTCGAAATTACCTCTGGCCTAGAAAAGCTAGCAGACTGAGACGACTGGCTAGTGGTCGGCGAGGTCTCGTCGGAGGCAAAACAATCCTCCTTTTCCACCACGATCTGCGGCGGCGGCAGAAACTCCACAACCTGAACCTCCCAAAGAATCCAGTCTCTTGTGACCGTCCGATGCGGAATATCATGCGTGATCGAGTTCCTCCACGGCGGAAGCCCGCCGTTAGCCCGCAGAAAATGCCCGTACCTAGTCTTCAATTTGACGGCGCCGCTCTCCCTGATCGGCTCCCACTCGACGGAGCTGTCGAGGCGCGGGGGCAGCGTCTGCAGCACCTTGCGCCCCGTCATCCCAAGCAGAAACGGCTGATTCGACGCCGTGAGGTACTTGCCGTAGCAGCTCCTCAGGCGGATTATGGTGTCGGAGCTCTCGACGAACTCGACAGCCCATTTGGCCGATTTTGAGTCGCCGCTGCGCTCCTGCGTGACGGAGACCTCGTCGTCCTCGGCCACGAGGTACTTGCCGTGCGAACCTTTCAGCCGCACCGTTTTCGAGTTCTGAAATGAGTCGATTGCTGACATTCGTGGCCCGATGGAGAAGAGATGTTGATGATGATGATGCTGCACATTTATAGAGAGAAAAATTAAGTAGAAAATTGGGGATTAGGTTTTTGGTGGGGAATTAGTGTGATTTGAACTACATTAATTTGGGTTTTTTGCTGTCATATTTTTGTTGTGTTGAAATATTTATTGTTTTATTTTATGAATATATGCCTTCTTAATTTAAGGGAAAATTGAAAACATCTGAACATGTATGTGAGACTAAGTTCTTTACAAGATTTCAATTTTCTTTGTTTTTTTAAGTAAAAAAACATTCCTAGTACTATATATTAGTGGATCCTAGCCACCTAGTTAATATTTATAAATTAAATCTGCAAAATGGAGTACATTATATAAATATTCTCACTCTTCCATACTAATCGATTCATGTTAATTAAGTCATTTTCTACTTTAAGAAATTTTAACATAATTAAGTCATTTCTATTTTAGTAAAAATTATTCATTCTCTTTATTCACTTTCTATTTTATGAAGTTTCGGCATAATATTTCTTACTTTATTCTCTTTTATTTAATTTATCATCTGCTTAGCACACTATTCTTAATCTTCATTCTAAAAATAAGTGCCTCAATTAACAAGGACAGGGACGGAGGAGTAATAGTCTAAAGTCTTAAACAAATATCACCTGATTTAGGAATCTGCAATAGTTCAAAACGTGACTTCAATAATCTACTAGGTTTAGTGTGGGTTGGTCTCATTAACTAATTTTTAGTTTATGTTACTACTATATACAATTATTGTGAAGTGCTGTTAGCAGTATTTAATCATTGATGAACATAAGAAAGTGAATTGTAATACATTTTGTTTTCCTGTTTGCTACATCTAATACAAATTATTGTTATTGATAGAGCATAGACTGATAATTAATACTATGTCACTATATTATTCTCTGTGCATCTTTCATTAACTCACCACCTTAAAATTAGTCTCAAAATCCTAAAATATCAGAACCATTTCAATAAACGAAGACAAAGACAAAAACAAATACAAATACTAACCGGTTAATAAAAGTAGCATGCTTTTTGCATCTTTATAAAAGGGAGTAATTAGTTATGCAACAAATCAACCAATAAATTATAAATACAAGGTGTCTATATATATGTATAGCAGTAGAAGGTAACATGTATGGCCTACCATGAATAACCCAATTGATAAATCATTAATCCAATACTAATCATCTTATAAAATTAAATAATGAGGTTAATGGCCTCCTAGTCATGTCATAACCACACCTTTCAAGATCCTAAAGCTTCACAATTACGCCCTTTCATTAAACTAATTGTAAATTATGCAAGTCATTCTCATTAAATCAATTACCTTTTGTTTTTACTATAAATATTTGTCAGTTTTGTTGGTTGTATTCTTTTTAGCGGTAGATGAGAGCTTAAATCACAATTTTATTAACTAGTATTACCGATAATCTTTATGTTGCAATCAATCAATCTTAAACATCGAATAAAATGCTACTAAGCGTAATCAATCTATTATGTGAAATAAATCTTGAAAATAAATGAATTTATATCTCCCCTTTTTCTATAATAAGTAGTACTACTAATATAAAAGGTAAAGAAGATTCTAAACCATTTTACACGATTGAAAATATCACAACTGAAAGTCTTTCTGAATATTGAGGGGTCACCAAATTTGACCGGCTATAAATAGTGGCAAATGGTTCTTCATAGTCAACTTTCGTATTCAATGATATTTAATGTATGAAATTCCACATATAGAATTTTTTTCCTGAGTACTTAATTCAATATTTATATGACTTAATTTTAGATTCAACAATAGTATCGGAGATTCGTAATAAAAATCAGCTTTTATGATATACGGCATAGTTAATAAAGAAAATCAGTGTAGTCATCGAGCTTAGCCTAGAAAATGTTGATGAAAAAAGAAAATAAATATCATCAAATAATTCATGAATTTTTATTCAGTTTATAATATAAATTCAACTTTTAAATTCATTAATGTTTACGGCAAACTAGAAACACTATACTTTTCAAACCACTCAAATTGACGGCTTAGACTTTGTGGCTCGTACATTCGATGATAAAATATGTGGACATCATTAAAATGTTTGAAATTATCAACTAAAGTGGAAAATTAGATCAAAATTCGTACTTAACAATTAATAAAAGAAATAGCTCCATTAAATTATCATCAACTATTTAACTAACCTATCGACGTAATAGAATTTATTGCTCAAATTATTTTCTCCCGTCATATTCTTCTGAAGGCAGCCCCTCAAAAAATAAATCAATATTCAATCTTAGCAACTTTCATCATTTTAATCACACTCCTCACTCCCTAAAGTTAATCACAGAAACCCTGAATTAGTAACATTTCATCTATCTAGCTAATTACCAAATCTAAAACATATCTGCCAAGCAACTAAACCCGCAAGAAATATAACGAATTCATGATAATCACGTCAAATCAACCAATTAATCTCCAAATTAAGCAAACAAAATTAAATTATTAAAAAAAACTTATTCTCATATTTGAAAAAAACAAACATACCTTCTTCATTGACCACCACCTCGACGGCGTCGCCGGAGTCATCGCCGGCGACCTCATCGGCGACTCGAACCCATACCCGATATCCAGCCCCGAAATCTCCTCCGTCACGGACGAGAAGCTCGACACCATCGACCAATAATCCTCCACCGCCTCGTCCTCCGCCACCTCCACCCCCTCCACGTCCCACACAACCCAATCCCCGGCGGCGCCTCCGCCGCACGCGCTGTCGTGAGTGACCGTGTTCCGCCACGGAGGCGTGCCGCCGTTCGCCCGGAGATAGGTGCCGGCCGCGGCCGCCTTGAGCTTGACCTGAAAGCCGTCCCTGATCGGTTGCCACTCGATCGCCAAATCCCTCGCTGGATTTTCCGGCGAGGTTTGGAGGACTTTGTGGCCGGTCATGCCGAGGAGGAAGGGATCGGCGGCGGCGGTGAGGTAGCGGCCGTGGCAGCTCTTGAGGCGGACGACGTGCGGGTTGGTGTCGACGAGGTCCACCAGCCAGCGCGTCCGCCTCGTGTCGCCGCGGCGGGTTTGCCGTGTCGACGACTGATCGTCGGCGGCGGCGAGGTATTTGTTGAGGTGGCTCTTGAGCCTCACGGCGGGAGTCTTTGTGAAGAATTCCATTTTTTGGGGGAAAAAGATGTGCTACTAATTGGAGAATAGTTGAGACATGCAAGAAATTTATATTAGGTGGGTGAAAAAGAGATTGTTTGTCGAGTTATTAGGAATTTGGGTTTTGGGTGATTAGAGAAATTTAATAAGTGTGGTGATGAATCCGCGAATTTCTGATGTTAGTGAATGCAGGAAAATACAGATCACGACACAAAGAATTTACGTGGTTCGATTTACTGAAGTAAATCTACGTCCACGGGAAGAAAAGAGGGCAGAGTTGTATTGCTTGATCTGTTTTCTACAGCTTACAAATACAAACTTGCTATTTGATATTTTATCTCTAGAGAGCGAGAGAGAGAGTCCCCTTAATCTATCTGATCTAAGTTCTATTTATACATTGAACTAAGATCGTGGCTTGCATCACCACTAATGATGGTTGTGGATGTCGTGGAGGTCATGCGATCCTGCATGGGCCCACTATCCTGCATGAGTTAATGA
The DNA here is from genome assembly GCF_004379255.2 of Salvia splendens. Lineage (NCBI taxonomy): Eukaryota > Viridiplantae > Streptophyta > Magnoliopsida > Lamiales > Lamiaceae > Salvia > Salvia splendens. Next base: position 8,852,873 of record NC_056047.1, on the reverse strand, counting down.
CTGCTTGACACCACTAAATAGATCGTGGGTGTAGTGGAGATCGTGGAGGTTCTGACATGAGTTGACTATCTCCCAGTTCGGTCAAATACTGAGACCGAACTGCTGAACTATTGCCGAGCAGCTTTTGCCGGTCTGAGAGTAGAGCTTGATTGGTCGGCTTTTACCGAGCTGTAGGCTGGGGCCGAACTCTTTGGTAATGCCGAACTGATTGGTTGGCTTTTACCGAGCTGTAGGCTGGGGCCGAACTCTTTGGTAATGCCGATCTGATACTCTTCCTTGGGCTTTGGGCTGATGGGCCGTCACTGCTGTTGGGCTTGTTTAGTCCGTACTCCATCACTACCCCCCCCGAAAAGCGAAGTGAATTACTTCGGCGAAGCGAGTCACTTCGGCATTCTGGATAAAGGTACGGGGTAAGTTGATGTTTGTCTTTGGTCTGATGAAATAAACATCTTTGACCGGACTCGTCTTTGGTCTGATGAAATAAACATCTTTGACCGGACTCGTCTTTGGTCTGATGAAATAAACATCTTTGACCGGACTCGTCTTTGGTCTGATGAAATAAACATCTTTGACCGGACTCGTCTTTGGTCTGATGAAATAAACATCTTTGACCGGACTCGTCTTTGGTCGGATGAAATAAACATCTTTGACCGGACTCGTCTTTGGTCGGATGAAATAAACATCTTTGACCGGACTCGTCTTTGGTCTGATGAAATAAACATCTTTGACCGGACTCGTCTTTGGTCGGATGAAATAAACATCTTTGACCGGACTCGTCTTTGGTCGGATGAAATAAACATCTTTGACCGGACTCGTCTTTGGTCTGATGAAATAAACATCTTTGACCGGACTCGTCTTTGGTCGGATGAAATAAACATCTTTGACCGGACTCGTCTTTGGTCGGATGAAATAAACATCTTTGACCGGACTCGTCTTTGGTCTGATGAAATAAACATCTTTGACCGGACTCGTCTTTGGTCTGATGAAATAAACATCTTTGACCGGACTCGTCTTTGGTCGGATGAAATAAACATCTTTGACCGGACTCGTCTTTGGTCTGATGAAATAAACATCTTTGACCGGACTCGTCTTTGGTCTGATGAAATAAACATCTTTGACCGGACTCGTCTTTGGTCTGATGAAATAAACATCTTTGACCGGACTCGTCTTTGGTCTGATGAAATAAACATCTTTGACCGGACTCGTCTTTGGTCGGATGAAATAAACATCTTTGACCGGACTCGTCTTTGGTCTGATGAAATAAACATCTTTGACCGGACTCGTCTTTGGTCTGATGAAATAAACATCTTTGACCGGACTCGTCTTGTGTCCTAATTTGGCGAGTTTTATCGCTCGGATCGGACTTTCCGTTGTCCTAATTTGGGGATCGGACTTTCCCTTGTCCTAATTCGGCGAGTTTTATCGCGTGGATCGGACTTTCCCTTGTCCTAATTCAGGCAAGTTTTATCGCGTGAATCGGACTTTTGTTGCAGTTCGTTTCAGACGAAGTGCTTGATTTTTAAGCCGAATTGTGGTCTTGTATCCTCTTTAGAAGCTTGGACTTCACAATCGTTGGCTTATTGCAGTTCGTTTCAGACGAAGTGCTTGTTTCTTAAGCGGAATTGTGGTCTTGTATCCTCTTTAGAAGCTTGGACTTCACAATCGTTGGCTTATTGCAGTTCGTTTCAGACGAACTGACATCTCTTCAGTACGGAGGAGATGGAGTTCTCCTGTGGTTCCGGTACCGAGGAGGAACAGGAACATGTCGGGGTTGAGGATTCTTCTTTCCGGAAGACACGGCACTACTGCGGTAGTGACTTTCATGTCTGGAGGAGGAAGGAGAATCCACCCTTTTCGTCTTCGGCTCTTGGCTCTTTTGCAGGAAGGCTAAGAACTCATCCTGCTTCTCAGCCAAGAACAGCTTGACAGCCTCATTCAAATCAGGCTGCTGGGAAGACTCGGTGTGTGGACCTTTTGAGCGGCTTGTTCCTTCTCCGTGAGAACTGGAAGTAGATTTTTCACGAGGCTGCTTTCCAGGCCTATGGGCTGCTGGATTAGCTTCCTCATGGTTATCACGGACGGAGGCACGGGTGTTATGTGATCTGGTATGCATTTTTTTGGTAGAAGAGGATCAAAAACTCGCTTTATCACAAATTTGGTTCTCTGTTTCCCACAGACGGCGCCAGTGATGAATCCGCGAATTTCTGATGTTAGTGAATGCAGGAAAATACAGATCACGACACAAAGAATTTACGTGGTTCGATTTACTGAAGTAAATCTACGTCCACGGGAAGAAAAGAGGGCAGAGTTGTATTGCTTGATCTGTTTTCTACAGCTTACAAATACAAACTTGCTATTTGATATTTTATCTCTAGAGAGCGAGAGAGAGAGTCCCCTTAATCTATCTGATCTAAGTTCTATTTATACATTGAACTAAGATCGTGGCTTGCATCACCACTAATGATGGTTGTGGATGTCGTGGAGGTCATGCGATCCTGCATGGGCCCACTATCCTGCATGAGTTAATGACTGCTTGACACCACTAAATAGATCGTGGGTGTAGTGGAGATCGTGGAGGTTCTGACATGAGTTGACTATCTCCCAGTTCGGTCAAATACTGAGACCGAACTGCTGAACTATTGTCGAGCAGCTTTTGCCGGTCTGAGAGTAGAGCTTGATTGGTCGGCTTTTACCGAGCTGTAGGCTGGGGCCGAACTCTTTGGTAATGCCGATCTGATACTCTTCCTTGGGCTTTGGGCTGATGGGCCGTCACTGCTGTTGGGCTTGTTTAGTCCGTACTCCATCATGTGGGGATTTTGTTTCTTGGTGTGGGAGATGGGTTAATTAAATTGAGGGGAAATGGGAAAGAGTTGACGTATTGGGTGTATTGAAATTTCGAGGTTTTGGAATTTAGTTTTGATGTATGTTGTTTACGCGAGAAGGGGAACGTGTGAACTATATACACTGAATGATCGAGCATACTCCGTACAATTTTAGAGAGGGTAAAATCATTTGTAATAAAATAATGCTGACTCAATTTAGTTAGGACGGAAGGAGTACCATTATAGTAAAAATAAATCGAGATTCCTATTTTCGGATGGAGGAAATATTTCTTTTTATTTTATTTTTTTGTTATTAGACCAAATATATCTCTCAACATACCTAGCGACTATTCTCAATGTTAGTTTATAGTGAGTGGGATAACTTACCAAAGAATTTAAGATAGATAGTAGTACTCCTAAGATACAATATGAATCGCAAAATTAAGTATTTTAAAATGAATAAAATAAAATAGTAAAAATTAATTTTAACTATAAATTTAAAAACAATATAAAAGTTTTAAGCATAAAGTATTTTAAGGATCCATTTCAGTAAATACGAAATATAAAGGTGTAATATGAATTAATAAAAGAAAGAAAGAAAAAAGAATAAGTTAGCATTTATTATGAATTAATAAAATAAAGAAATAAGAGCAAAGAATGAGATAAGATGTACTCCATATGGATTAATAAAAGGAAAAAAAAGGGGAAAATTGTTAGACATGGGATAAGATGCAATCTGAATTGGTAGAAAGAAAAGAAAAAAATAAAAGAGAAAGGAAAGATTCATTTTAGTAGTCATGCAATAAGATACAATATGAACTAACTAATTAAAAAGAATAGAAAGAATATCAGATGTAATAAAAAATTAATAAAAGGTTAAAACACCAAATTAAAGCTCGGTCTCGATTATGGAGTGTGGAGTCTTATGGAATTAAACACCAAAAATCTAATAATGATTTACATATTATGGTTTTGCTTACTAATGTAAATAGTTGTTTCTCTTGATATTTTGATCAATTCGAAAATTATACATTTAAAATATTGGACTAAACATCACTCTCTGATCCTCGTTCTTCTCGATTTTGGAAATAGAATGGATAAACAATTTTCCAGTTCTAAACTATTGTTTTTCCAGCATAGTTTTTTGAGGTTGCCCTTTCCCAAATTTGTTACTGCTACACAATTTTATTAGTGCAGTAAGTACATAAAAGTAGTACTCCCTCCGTCCCGGACTACTTGCACTTATTTCCTTTCTGGGCGTCCCAAGTTATTTGCACTCTTTCCATTTTTAGTAAAAATTATCACCTACAGCCGCAATTGTTGACTTTGCTATACACTCATTCCTTAATCTCCGTGTCAAAAAGGAAATGTGCGAGTAGTCTGGGACTGAGGGAGTATTATCATTGTGTACGACTTATAGAATAATTTGATACTCGTGCGCCCAAGAGGCAGACCTAGTGGGATTGGATTGATTTGTTCTTTCTTGAATTTAGCTTTATAGAAAATTGAATTGCATATTTTTATATATGGCCATTATATGCCTTTGAATTAACCACATGATTTGCTAGGCAAGTGTCATTGTGTGAAGTATGTATAGTAATAATAGTACTACTTTTAAGTAACTCAAGAGATGTATGAACAACGTGAAACTAAATTTAAACTTGTGATCCGATTTTCTTTATCGGTAATATGTTTACAGCGGGAAATATACATATAGTCACGATTTTCTTTATCGGTAATATGTTTACAGCGGGAAATATACATATAGTCACGCACTGAGTAAATCATATTTTCACAGTTAGATGGATTAGACCGAGAATGCATTGACGAGTCTCAAAACTCGGGCTTATTTTTTTTTTTTTTGTCTTAACAAGTCCATTGCACCACTATGTTATCGTGTCGTGATCATAACTAGTTCTTGAGTTATACATATAGTCACACAATTTGAGCATATGAAACAAAAGTTGAGGATAAATCCAGAAAAGGGAGTTGGTGTAGTTGGGGGGGAAAAGGAAATAATATTGGGGTGCGAGTGTGATTAGGTCCTCATATAGTGTGGGCTGAATCAATGGTATTTGTCTCCACACACATGATGGTCTTCATAGAAAAGCATCTGATGCACTGTTTTAGCATGTAAATGGAAGTCATTTTGTGCAACTAAATAACTACTAATTGTAGTGGCAAATTTAAGCCACTCAAAAATATTCCTATTACCAGATGTTTTTTTTTAGTATTTAAATCCCGCTACGTTTTAGGTTAAATTCCGGTGCATGTAGTAAAACAGATTGTACTGTCACACCCCACTGAGATTTACTTATTTCTTTAGCATATATTCATATATAGAATAGTATCTTAAAAATTAGACATCATTATTTTTCTAGGATTCTGAAAGTATAACAGTTATTTAGAAATAAATGGATGGAGCACTTGAAATTTTTTGTCCCACTTTCACTGTCTGCACTCGTGACTCGTATTACATTATTAATTTTGTATTTATCCTTCAACGTGTCTGCTGCTTTAACTTTTACAATTAAAAAATATATATACTTCACACTTCTTAGTTATTATCTAACATTTAGATACGTGTTTTAAATTAAACAAGTTGAATATCCTGAGTATAAAGTCTTTGATGCTTCAAAATTGTGTGAGTGTAATTCAATTAAAACTTTTTTAGTAAAGAAGATGTATTTAATTTTGAATTGGGGAGAAAAAATTGTACAAAGGTAGAAAGTTAATTCCAAACAGATATAGAAGTAAAAGTATCAGCCAATTCTTAAGCTTGGACGTCTCTTTAGAAATCTAACAATAGTTTATTTCCAAACATATGTGATAGTATATAGATGTATATTATTTGAGTAAAATGATAAGTAGTATATATGAGAATGTAACTAAAGGGATATTAACATTGTGAAGCACAAGTTGATAGGTGGCAAAGTAGGTGAAGTTCTGTTGTGGAATAGGCGAGTGTACCACTACTGCTTTGTATGCGCGTGGGTTGTGGGAATCTACGTGGAATGCTTATCTCTTCTAGAAGCGCACGGAACCTCGGAACACGCTTTTACCGAGTCTTTAGTTGTCAAGAAATTATTCGTATTAGTATCGTGTTACAGTTACACATAAAAGATCATTTGAAATTTTTGACATTAAACCTAATCAATCGAAATCCCCATAATAATATTAATTGTTTTTAAATTAGTTCTATGCTACTTCTGAATTAACTTACCACGAAATAATCTATTTTTTGGACTCTAAAGAGTTATAACTTACAAACTTACTAGTAGTACTATTAAGATATGGTATACATTGCAAATATTGAGTGTTTATTGGAACACGTTATACGGTTATAGGTGTACTTTGAAATTTGAATGATTGATTAAGTGAGTGAGTTATAAGAGATTGCATGCCTAAAATTGTAACAAAATTCCTAACTCATCTTGGTTTGCCATTTGTCCGAGTTTAATTATTAAGTTAAAGCTAAGTTTTTTTATTATATAAACACTAATCAATTCTGGGTGATTGCAATTAATATCCAATTTCATGCCACGTATTACAGATCGTCAACACTAATCAGTTCTGGGTGATTGATAATCATAAATTCATAATATCAATCTCCTCTATCTAGCTGGTAATTCATGAACCAAAAATGGGCCCAATTCAAAGCCTAATTGGCCCAAAAGGTTTTAACGCTGTGAAGATACTTTAATCGAATAATGCAGTCTATCTTTCTTTCCCATTATAAGTGAGACTTGATACCATATACTAATACTGTGAAACCATGGGAAAGTGAAGAAAGACAAAACACAATTCATCCAACATCCCATGAAATTAATTAAGCTTTCAGCTTATTTAATTACTAATCTTTTCGCCATTCACTAAATAAATAATCCCCATTCTTTTTTGACCCTTTTTCTCGACCATCATATTAATTGATTCACAAATGTGACGTTCCTGTCCAAAATTTGGTGATTTGCAGAGTCTGAAGGAGCTTCATCTGTCACACAATTCGTTACCCAAACGAATCCCATCTTCGATAACTAGATTGAGGGCGATCTCCAAGTTCAATGAACGCTCGAGAAGCTGAGTTTCTCTTACATCACCAAATGGCTCCAGATGATGCCTTCCCAGTCTGAGCTATCTCGGATTTTATTGGCCGGCTGCAATATTCAAGGTAGATTATCAGAGAATGTCCTGGTCAGTGATCACTCCGAGTCCACTACAAGAGCTCGGCATATCAGTGAAACGTCTCACAGGAAACACCCCAGATTGGATCAGTAAGCTAAGTAAGCTCTATACGATGAACTTATCACTGAATAGCGTGATAGATAAGATCCCTTCCAACAAGTTAGCAGGTTCTTGGGAATAGGCTTTCAGATACAAAGTAGATCTACCAGGGGATCGTTGACGTTTCTTGATCTTTCGGAAAATAGCTTCAAGGGTGGCATCGAGCACATAGGCATGGCGATGCCTAAAGGTGATTACCTGATTCCATCAGGAGATTGGAGTCGATGAAGAGTCAGGATTTGAGCTACAACAGCGACTCCGAGCTGCCAGCAGCACTGGGGAATACAAGGTCCATGGAAGCCTGAAGCTGCAGAAAAATCATTTAACCGGGAAAATACCAGATGAATTCTCAAGTTCAAGAACTTGAAGGACTTAGACCTCTCAAGTAATTCTCTCAAGGGCAGTAGAATTCCACACGGGACCCTCTGATCGACTTCCCAAGAGGCACTTATTCAGAAACAAAGAAACATGTAGCTCACTACTCAAACTCTGTCAACCTTGAGACCTAATATTTCTTTCATGAACATTAGCCTTATTGTTTTAGTTCAAACTCAGGAAATTTCTGTACAAAGCTCAGGAAAATGCTGGCAACTTATAGAGACATGTGATGTAATTATTATTTCAAACCCAGATAAACGAAAAATGTCTCGCGCGCACGCGCACACACACACGAGAGAGAGACAGAGAGAAAGAGATGGGAGGAATAGAATGGACAAGAAATCTTCCATGTAAAAAAAACTGCATTCATCCACCATCATCTTGATGCTTACACAGTTTCTAATCCATAGTTTCTTCGGAACAAAGTTGATGATAATTTAAATAATCAATCTCATTTAACCGTATACAACACAAAATCTGCTCTGGCATCTCTTCGGCTTTGTTACCCTGTAAAGTAATAGTAGAAAATGTGAGTATGAATATATCTGGACAAATGAGAATATAAAGACAGAGGGCAAGAAGCATGTGATAACTCATCGTCCGAAACACCCGAAACACATATACTTGCCTGAATTGTCAATCCAAAATCCAATACACACAGCTTTAGCCTATCAAGAAATGTCTCGAACCCTTTTCTCGAAATGTAGCTGAATCTATGCATGTCCAAGTCGATTTCAAAATAATTTGCTTCCTGCAAGGGAGGAGGCAAAGAACCTTATGAGAATCGAAGACACTAACTCGTAGGCTTATGGTATACAAATAACAATGCAATAACTTTAAATGACTGATATTATTTCTTCGAAGGAATAAGTAAACATCATAAGCATGAAAGACTTGAAAGGGTACTTAGAACCCTATTTGATAGTAGTTGATATCAGAATGAAACCTACCAAATAAAAGTCATGTTGAGGACGTGAAAGTACAGGTTTCTCGTTGTAGGCATGCATGAGCTTCCTCTCTGCTGCACTCAGAGGAAGGTCATCCACGTTTGCTACTCGACCCAGTATCTTCAACCTTTCTCTAAAGGGTATGCTTGTTTCAGTACGAAAACTTTTAACCTTTTCCACTTCGTCATCAATCAACCTCTGTGGTTGGATAAGCATTTACAATGAAGATGTAGTTAATAGTGAAGAGAGGAAAATGTAAGCTGCCTAATACTGTATTTTGAAATAGAAAAGATCAAGCAGCAAAAAGTACTGCAGTTCAAATACAGAAAAAAGTCTTATCATAATAGTTTAATACTCTTATTGTGTCAAAACTCAAAAGTAGATCTAATATTAAACATTAAACAGCAAAGTTCAATTCTATAATTAACTTACCCTAACATTCTCTACAAAATGGGTTGGAAGGTCCTTTGCAAAGCTTTCAGACAGCTTAAAATACAAAACGAAGTTTATTCCTTCCCCATCTGTTTCACCCTGAAAAAATGTTGCCGGATATAATGGTATCTGCACAAACAGAAAAAATCCAGGTGTCATTTAGGACATGCACAACTGCTCGATCAAGCATACAAATACTTTTAACAATGCAGTACCTGAACATTTACAACGAGCATCGATGGGAGTTTCCCAGAAGAATTGACAGAAGGAAGCTCCACAAATCTAGCAATGTGATGAATTTTCCTCTGAGATAAGAACACATCAAGACCGAAAGGATAATATGCAGCGCAGTTGGGAGCCGAATCCTTCTTCTTATCTCTGCCAGACGAAACCAAGACCAAAACAAAAGAATAAGATTTACTAGATGTAGGATATCTACATTGTTTTATATGAATTCACTAATCTCAAATGCTTAGAGACGTACCTAAAATAATTCACTCCCCTGACTCTAAAAGTCCCTGGCTCGACATCCGACCAACTATCCGGCACTCTCTTCCCCAAGGGGCAAAATGGCACTTGGGAACCAGAAATAGGTCTTTGCAGTAACGCCTTTGAAGAAACTGCAATGTATTAAAAAACTCTATCAGGATACATATGTGGGGGGTGTATGTGTGCGTGTGTGTAGGTGATTGACATAAGGACTAAATTCAAAATCTTAGCCAGCAAATAGTTTGCAAAGAAAACGAAACGCATCCATGGACAAGAAGCCATAAGTTAATTAGGATTATTTGTAAGATTAAGAGTTTGTAGTACTAATCAAAAATCGAATACTTAATCACTACTTACATAAAGTAGCTGCAGGATGTCCGTCCTTCCACTTGAAGGGTAGTTTCAAGGCAGCTTTTTTTCTCGGACTAGAGCTACTTTTCTTTTCATCGGTGTGAACAGTTGAAGCTAAACAAGGCAAACAGTTATTTGGAAGAAGTCCACAATTGTCCAATATACTGTCATCACCTCCAGCAGTTTCCCCAGCCGATGAGGAAATTTCATCAACGAATACTGGTGTGTTTCCACTCTGCAGCTCACCAGATTTCGGTTTCAAGTCAGAAGCACTCGGATGGACTGAGCTTCTTGATACTCCGCTGACAGAATTGCGTGCTGAGCTGCTATTACACGACACCTCGTGATGATCAAGAGACGAAACGTGCTGTACGTTCACATCACAGTTTACTTGACTTGTATCTCTGGGAGAAGCAAAGCTCGCCGGAGATGGTCCTTCCAAACCGCTTAGAGATGGCACATCTGCAAATTTTCACTTACAAGTAGTTAACAACCACTCTTCCTTACTTGCAACAATCAAGAATGAGTATTTAGAAAAGCAACGTGCAAGACTTCTACAGACCATCCGGGATGCTTTGGAAATCTTCATCACTCCAGTCACATTCAAGAGCAGGATCAAACCACGCTTCTTCACCACTTCCTGTCAATGCCAGCAATGAAGACCAAGTATACTCCGAGAATTCATTTTTTAGTTCTGATCTTATAAATGTCTTCACCTGCCTAAAATTTATCAAACTAAACTGTGATTGTCACCAAAGCCTATTATACAGCATGAGTTCACATGAATAAAAATCAATAATGCTCCTAATGATCTACCTGATAAATTAAACATATAATCACGTATCCGGTTGCTATAATACGAACATGAGTTACACTTTAAACACACTCATTAGCCAGCTAAAACATCCCAACTTAACCGTCGTAGACACCATAACCCATTCTGAGTTCCAATTCTCCTTCTCCTTTACTAAATCATAGAAGGAAAAAAAACAATCCAAATGGCAAAATAATCAATCTTGATCGAGTTCAGAGATTCTCAAAAGCAGCTATTTAAATGTTGGAATTCCCACTTGTAATCTTTATCTTCTACAACAAAGCAATACCTAAAATTGCTGAGCTCTAATCTCCAAAACCTGGCTTAGCCAGCTACATTATCAGCTACAAACCAAAATCCCAAAATAAAGAGAAATCACACCATCACTTGACACGTCCAATGATATATTTTCACACTCTAGCATCACTAAACATCAAAACTTTCACCACCTCACTCATTAATTGAACCTCGCAACAGAAAATAACTCAACACGAGCATGCATTAAACACACACACTGAGAAAGAGAGAGAGAAATGAAACCATTGAAAGGCAAATTATTGGGGGAACGATCAGAAGGCAGAGATGGAAGCTTTTCCGATGATCGATCGGAAAGGTAATTAGATGCCGCCCTTTTCTTCAAAAACCTTCTGCGCTTCCTGCTCATCTTCTTCCTCGAACTGCCTGATTTACATCCGACGCAATTTTCCGGCCGGGAAACACACGCCCCCATCTCTCCAAAACCAGAGATCCAATACAAAATACCGAAAAATTACACCCCTTTTAGAGAGCTATTTCACAATGACGAGAGCATGAGAAATTAATTGATCGCACGCGATCATTTATCTCCCTCGCAAAATATCCACCACAATATAAGTCTAGAGAGAGAAGGAACTCGTTCTAGATAGAGAAAGCGTGAAAAGGAGGAGAACCCCCATCAACCACCCACCCACCCTCTCTCTCTCTCTCTCTCTCTCTCTCTCTCTCCTCTTTACAGTAATAATTGAATAGAAAATCTTTCGTCGCCAATTTACTGCATTGAATCTCTTCTATTCCATGGAGATTCACAAAATCGATTTTATATTTCATTAATCATATCACGCTAATAAATGCGTGCATTCTGTGTGTGTGTGAAATGAAATTCAATCTTTCTCAGAGCTCTTCTGCAAAAGAAATTAGGATTTAATTACTGTGGTGAAGCTGATGAGAATGAGAAGTCATATTTATACGAACCTGATATATTTTTTATTAGTAAAAAATTTAATGGAAATAATGAAATGGAAAATGGAAAATGGAAAATGGAAGACTAAATTCAGTGACGGCAGTTAGATAGAAATGGGGTTATGGCGGGGACCCCGGACACGTGGCGGCAATCTGGGTGTTCAAGCGTGTGGTTATTCAGCTCCGCACGTGTGTATGGTGGCTGGTTTTCGCTCACCAAAATCTAAGAGCACCCGCAACGCGTCCCGCGGGTGTCTCTTATCTCGTCCCTCCGAGACAAGACGGACGCGAGAAGCGTTGCAGCGTCCCGTCTCATCCCTATCTCGCCGAGACGCACGTCTCACCGAGACAGCTGGCACGCGCTGGCGCCCACTCGCCTGCCCGCGAGTGGGCTTCGTCACGCTGGCGCAATAAATAATTTTTTTAAAACAAATCGAATTTAATAAAAAAATTAAAAATTAAAAAACGGTAATATGACCGTTCAACGGTCTTATTACTGTTTTTAAATTTTTAATTTTTTTATTCTATAAATATTCATCTTTCACACACACAAACACACATCTATTCTTCTCAAATCATCTATTTCCTCTCCAATTTTCATCTCAAATCATCTCTTTTATTCTTCTCCCAAATTTAATCCATTCACGGATCCATTTGAGCAAATGCGACGAATAATGGAAGAATCGCTTGAAGAAGATCGACGTAGGGAGGCGGAGGAAGCCGCGCCGCCCCAACGACGATCCCGGACTTACATCCATCGTAACCGGGAGGAAGTCGCCGCAAGGTTAGTACGCGACTACTTATGTGATAACCCGGTATGGGGAGAGACCTACTTCCGTCGCCGCTTCTTCATTCGGAAACTGAGATTTCTGCATATCGCAAATACATTGCCAGCCCAGGAAGAGTTCTTTCAAGAAGGGTTCGACGTCGTTGGTCGTCCTAGCCACACGACTCTGCATAAATGTACTACAACAATCATTCAGCTTGCTACTGAACAAACGGCGGATTTGTTCGACGAATACCTCCACATTGGAGAAAGCACTAAGAGAATGTGCTTGATGAACTTCTGCAAAGGCGTCCGGGCAGCCTTCACCGACAAATTTCTCCGGAAGCCAAGCACGGTAGATTGTCAGTTTTTGCTCCACCTTCACGAAGAAGTGCACGGATTCCCCGGGATGCTTGGCAGCGTCGATTGCATGCATTGGCAATGGAAGAATTGCCCTGTGGCGTGGAGGGGGTCATACACGAGCGGCCATGAAGGCACCCACTCCGTCGTTATACTTGAGGCCGTTGCCGACTACCGGCTATGGATTTGGCATGCATACTTCGGGGTTCCCGGATCGAACAATGACGTCAACGTGCTCAACCAATCTGACCTCTTCGCCGAAGTTTTGGATGGTAAAGCGTCGGCCATCAACTTCATCGCTAATAGGGGTAAAAAAAAAAAAAAAAAAAAAACTTCATCGTTAACAACCGGCTGTATAAAATGGGTACTATCTTTCCGACGGCATCTACCCGAAGTGGCCAACCTTCGTGAAGACGTTCAACAGGCCGGTGAACGAAAAACAGACTCTTTTTCGCAGAAGCAAGAGGCTGCTCGCAAGGATGTGGAGAGGGAGTTCGGGGTTCTCCAAGCGCGCTTCAACATTATCAAAGCCCGGCTCGCACGTGGTTCATGGAGAATATGGTCGACATCATTTATACATGCATAATCTTGCACAAGATGGTCCCACTGCCTATTTCTACTTTTGATTTTTCATACATTAATGAAATTTATTTTTGCAAATTAAGAAAAATGTTTTATGTGCTGAAATTGCTATTGTTTATTTTTCTATATGCATTTATGAAATAAAAATAAATGTGACATACTTCCTCCGTCCCCGATTAATTGTCACTCTTTTTCATTTCGGTTCGTTCCTTAATAATTGTCACACTTCATTTTTACCATAAATGGTAAGTAGGTCTCACGTTCTACTAACTCACTTCACTCACATTTTATTATAAAACTAATATAAAAAAGTGGACCTCGCTTTCTACTAATTTTTTCAATCAACTATTGTTTATATTTCTTAAAATATGTGCCTGATCAAAGAGTGACAATTAATTGGGGGACGGGACGGGACGACGGGAGTATTTGCCTCAGTGATTCGACCAGTGAGCAGAAAAAGGACGACCTCTGCTTTAATAATTTGTTCCCAGTGTTGAATTTTATGAGGCTCAAATGTTATCATTACACTATTTACGACGGTACAAATTTTGATCACTATGATAATAGTCAAATCTATATTTTACGTAATTTACATTTTATATTTGAATACATTTCCTTCGTTTGTGTTTGAAAAAAGATTGTGAATTACTACTAGAGATAGTTCCGTGACCGTAACTAATTAATTTACTTATTCAGTAACTGTGGAAAATGTCCCTTTCAAAGTTTTTCCTTTATTGATACAATGAAAATTGCCGGCTGGCGATAGCCGCAAAAAATAGTAATTGCAATTATGATTAAATGATACAGATTTGAGATATGTTTACTAATTTATGGATGAATCGTAAATGTTTTTTTTGCCTATGCTACCAAAGTATTTAACATTATGCGATTAACTAAATCAAGGGAAATAAAATAAAAAATGAAATTTACATATATTACTCCATTTGTTTTTATATGCTGTCGTGGCGATATTTGGTGATCAATATTTTTACATGGGTGAATGCTACTTTTCTCACCTACTACAAAGTAAGTAAATACAGTAAAATTTATGAAGTCATTAAAACCTCAACAACCACCATCTCTATCTTAGGATCAGAAAATCATTGAATTTTTTGAATCAGGGGAGTACAATTATTATAACTATTTATTTGGTTTTAGATCCCCCCAACAATAAATGCAAATTGTTTTACATCAAATAGTTATTTTCATCTTTATAGGCTTGTTTCCTTTTTCTATCATCATAAATATTTGTTTTTAAAAGGGAAAACGACATATCACGCAAGAATTATAAAACAACACACGATTGGCTTATGTAGTTAGCATTACTTAATAAAGATTTATTCCACATAGCAAATGAAGTACTACTAGTTGTGGCGTAAAGCCAAATTAATTTTAAATTATTTTTCTATATAGGTGATGCTTGTGACGTATATGTTTGAAAAGTAATTTTGTCCCAAAATAAATCAGTGTTCCGTTGCACTAAAACTTTACATTTTAGTGTTTTACAGTTCTATAAATTAAACTAAACTCTTGCTATTTAACAATTGAGACGTTTATTTGGTGACATATTACTTATCATATAAATTTTGAGTCAATAATCTTTTACCTCAATGATTGAGCAACTAAGGTATCCGTTATGGAACAATGATATACATACGTATTTTATTAAAACTTTTTATAAAGAGGGCACATATTTGCATTTTAAATGGCATAATGCATTTTATGGACCCACGTATTTTGGTTTTCCAATTTTATATGCTTTTGCTTCTTTTTCCAATTTCTACACCAAAATGAATCTAGAATATTCTTGCAAATATCTGAATCGCAAAAATACATTTACAATAAATTAAATAAAATCATGTAATCGTATAGCCTCCGAGATTGACTGGACTGCATGTATATATAAGATTATAAAAATAAATTAGGTGCTAACTAACTGCATCGTTCAGTTTTTTAAGCACGCGATTAACATTATTAACTCAAAGACGAAAGACAATGATTGGCATTCTCTCATACATTAAAATTTGTTTTGTTGCCATTAAAATTAATTTTTTAAATAGTGACTCAATTGATGGCTTAGTGATGATGGTCACAGTTGAACGATTTTTTACTCCATTTATTATTCACGGAAATATCAGAATATATGAATAAATAGCCTTGAAATAGATTTTTTTCAGACCTAATACTACATGTTCCATCCTGCTTGTATTTTATAAGTAGGATTAATATTTAATTTTCGCAATTCGTGGCAATATTGACATGAAATTGGAAAAGGTGCATGACAAAAGTAAAAAAAACACAACCAGTATGATTGTTGTGAGTAAATAGTTGATGCTTCAGACACATTATCACATTGATTACAATTTTAAAAAGGGAGAAAACAATGAAAGATAGATGATTTATACAATTGTGATGAACTAACTAGACATACCACATGACAATTTATTTGGACCACTAAATTTTCTTTTGATGGTTGCATAGTCCTCTTGCAAAATAAGGCAAATTGAATTATAGATATAGCTAGTGAAAATGACTATGTAACAAAAGAATAAAAAATGAAAAAAAAAAAAAAACGTTTTCAAGCAATTCATAGAAGAATGGCATATATGATGTATTCATATACGAAATTAGTGATTATATTAATGATAGTTTACTTTCTTCATAATTGAAAATATAACATTTATTCTAAAATAAATAAAATTGTGTAACTTTTTTGGGACAGAAAATAATACTACTAACAATTTGTCCATATTTAATATTGTAGTATAATTTTTTTCGATGACGATGAAAATCTTGAATCCCTCTCGAGTTTAATTTTACATGTGTGGCATACTCGAATTATGAAATATTAATAGGGTTGGAATGAGAAACGTTTTACATTCATGCTGTAAAAATGTGGAGATTTTTTAAAACAAATTACAAGGGGAAAAATACAAAAGTGGCAACCAATGAATGTGGGACATCTGCTCTCTGCCGTATAGGAACACAAGTCACTTTATTTGCTGTCATAAACTTTGAAGTTGGGTAAACGACAAGTAAATAAAATAACAATAATAATAAAAAAATAAAAACTATGTACTTGCATTATGAATAAGAAAAGGTCACCCTCAGAAAATAATGTACCAAATACTCCCTCCGTCCCCTAATAGGAGTCGTTGTTTGACCGGGCACGAGTTTTAAGAAATGTAAAGAAAAGTTGGTTGAAAAAGTTAGTGGAATGTGAGACCCACTTTTTATATTGATTTTATAATAAAATGTAAGTGGAGTGAGTTAATTGAATGTGGGACCTACTGCCATTTATGATAAAAATGAAGAGTGACTCTTAATGGGGACGGCTCAAAAAGGAAATTAGCGACTCTTATTCGGGGACGGAGGGAGTATAAAATTGACTTTTTAATAACTGGCTGAAATAGATATAGCTAATAATTTCAACATGCGGTTAGCAGCAAATATTGCTTGGAGAAAAGATTGATGTTTGAGTTGTAGATATGGACATATGGCCCTCTCTATAAGCAATAAAAATCCACAAATTTGTAATTTGATTCTTGCGTTACACTCACAAAATTTATGAAACAAAAAACATTATATGTTTTGTCAATTTAGTATGTCGACGTGCGTGGAAGGCAATCTATGATTTTCAATACTCGTTTGTAATATGCTATGTCATGACTATTTCAAGGTTGATAAATATTTTACATAATTCATTGAGACCACAAAAAATTAGGTTCAATATTAATTTAGAATAGCTTCAAATTTAGTCAATGAAAAATAGGTTTGAACTTTGAACTTTCTAAATTTCTGAAATTTGAAAAATATTAGTATCACATGAAAACTGAAAAAGATAGTAAAATAGAGGCCTTGAATGTAGAGGCCAAGTAGGAAAATAGGATTGTGGTGATAATTTTCACTCCCCAGTGACTTGAAATATATGAATCTCATTTTTCAGGGACTGTTCACTCATTTATTTAATTGATACTACTACTTCGATAATCATTTTATTTATTTCCATGAACCTAAAACAGTAAACCTTATTTTACAAGATCAAACTGAAGTAATTAGACCCAAAATACAAACAATTACTAGAGCATCATTAACCGAGCGGGCCGGACCGCACCTGGGTCCCGGCCCGCAGCCCACGCGTTAAACGAGCACATTTTCCTGTCTGTCCCGGTGACGCAGTCGCGTCCCGGGGTTGGCCTGGCCGGCGATGGAGCTTTCGGGGCCGTGACCCGTTGCGTCCCGGCCCGGCGTTGGAGGGGGGTTCGGGCCGGTCCTGGGCCCCAATTTCTGAATTTTTACGCATTTAGAAGAGGAAGAAGAAGGAGGGAGAGAGGCAGAGGGGGAGGGGCGACGTGTCTGACCATTTTGATTTTCATATTTTTAATTTTTTTTTGTACTTTTCTTTTATGTTCTAATTTTTAATTTTTTTAGTTTATAATTTATTATTTTTATATTAAAAATGAATTTCGTGTTATAATTGCTTAACGTTTTCAATTTTTATGAGTAATATAAGCTGGAGATGTGAATAGTGTAATTTAATAGTTGTGGTCTGGGATGGGACCTGCAGGGTTAGAGCATCCGCAATAGAGGCGAGCGCATCGGCTCGCTGATTTTTGGCGCTCGCCAGTCCGCTTGCCGAACTATTGCAGCCGGCGAGCGCCAAATCGGCGAGAATTTCGGCGAGTGCACGCCGATTCCCGGGCGCTCGCCGATCGGCTCGCCCCTATTGCAGCCTCCCGATCGGCGAGCGACCGGCGAGCGCAATTTTGTTTTTTTTATTTGACTTTTTTTAAATTAATGTACTTTTTAAAATTTTAATATTATTATTGAATTTTCCCGTATATTTGTCGTAAATTTAATTCCGTATTTTGTGTGATTGTTTAATTATTTGTTTTTAGTGCAGATGATGTGGCTGAGCTATTGCTTGTCCAGTTGCTTGTCCTGCTGATATGACATGATGAATTTAGTGTTGCTGATGTGATAGATGAGTTTGTGGCTGAGCTATTGTTTGTCCACGAACTATTGTGGAGAAAGTTGTGATTTGGGATTCAAATTTAAGGGAATGATGATGTGGAGGGGACTTGAAGCCTAAATGGAGGACGGGGTTAATGATGCTCTTATAGCTTAATCTATTCTTTCCTGACCATTGTATTTGTGAAGTGAATCGTACCCATCTTAGTCAAAGTTCGAATTTCGTTAATAATCAGAAAAGCATTTAATATTTTCTCGAGGTGATAATCGCAATATCGATGAACTCGTTAATTGAAGCTCAATCCTAATTTTTTTTATCAACCATACAAAAATATTAGTAGTACTCCACTATTTAAATTAAAAGCCATACGAACTTGAGAAATTATTGGTTTAAAATTGTAAGTGGTACTTGGCATTTATTATAATTAGAACCCAATTATACATAACACAAAAATTATTGTGTGGCTGCCCAAGCTACTAATCGATAGCTAATTAGAGTTTAACAATGTTACACTTGAAAATTATTAAACTCTACCCACACAAATACACATAAATATGCTTTATACATAATAAATACTCTATTTTGTCCCAATTATATTGGATTGTTTTCCTTTTTCATTTATTCAAAAGATATGGAGTACATCATAAACGCCAATAATTTCTCAACTCCTTAACTCTATTTAATTCTTGTAAGTTTAATTTACCATCAAAATAAATATAGATATTATTAGTAAAGTTTATGTTACTAGATCATTTTTTAATAAAAATTTCATTCTCTCATCTATATAGGGGCGAAATATTTGATTTCAACTACCTTGATATTCAATTGATGTGATCATTATCTTCTCCTCCAGTCCTTCTTATCGTTTTAATTTAATTTTACCTGTTAGTACATAGGTAGTAGGGGCAAAAAATAGCAAATGATAATAGGAGTCCACATCATAGCCAACTTTATTTAATTTCAATATTTGTTGCTACTGTTGACTGCAAAAATAGGAAGAACTATTAAAAATCTGCATCGGAAAACTCACTTTTATTCAATAAATAGTGAAACTCCATTGCCATAAATGAACCGCAATTATAGAACAAGTTATGTAGTCAGAGACAAGTACTCCTTCATAACCCTAGTTTCAAAATTAATTGTTTATATTAATATTATTATTATTATTATTATTATTATTATTATTATTATTATTATTATTATTATTATTATTATTTTCCCCAAACCAATTAAATATTAATGTTTACTGAGATTTGTTTTGGTGAATGATAACTTTCGTCGGTTAGTGCTTGTTTACATACTACTACTACTATATGCAAATAATTTATTTTCAAACTACACTACCTCATACTCCATATATACTGAGATTTGTTATGGTATAACAAAGTATTGCGGCGGCGTGATAAAAAATTTATTTTTCTTTTTTTAAAAAGAAGTATACAGAGTGATGGTGTGTAGGGTCCTTGCGTGGAATATTAATATCTACAGATATAGTATATGCTTATTTGTGGGCTAAATAACAGATTTTTTTAGCGTCCAATATCATGAAATACTAAAATTAAAAAAAAAATGATACTACAAGTTTTACAATTTGAGATAAAATGGATAACTTTCGAATGTTTGCCGTGAACCTGATAAAAATGTTAATATAGTCGAACATTAGTTCTGTTTTATTCCAAATGCTAAATTTCATACATTTTCACACACAACAATATAATTAAAAAAATTGAATTAATCTTTAAAAACCAATTAATGTCTTTGATATCTACTATGACTGTGTACAATTTTATATCAGGGCCCATTGGGCTTTTATTGTACACTGGAATGGCATTTTATAATATGGGCTATGAATTAAAATAGTATATCCCAGCTTTTTTGGGCCTAGTAGCCTAGTACTACATTTAAATTTCAGAAGTAGTACAAAATTTTAAATTATTGAAGACCCTATAACTCCAATCCAAATCATCCTTCACATTATATACATAGATAGTATATTACTTAGGTAATTCAAGTTTTACATAACAAGACTACTCCTATTTTCTACTCCATAGACATAGATATAGTTATAACAAATTCTTTAATTTTCCAAATTTGATTACTAACGAATTCGCTATCTTGATCCGTATATGATATATAAATACACTCCAAATCTTTTTTTTTTCATTATCCTACTCTCAGACAAAATTTTAGCGCAAAAAATTCTTTGGTTATTAGTTTATTATTCAGGATAGTTAGGTCATTAATTTTATTTATTACAATACCTACTTAGTTAGTTGTCATCAACTATATTTCAAGGTGGCTAATTAAGATCGCTTAAAAATAATGTAGGAAGGTGGAAACGTGGAATATCGTACTATCAAACATATATTGAATATAAGATTTAATTTAGAAATAAATACTACAATAAATATTTTAAAATGCTGGAATATATTTTTTCTTCATAAAAATAATAAGTATAAATATGCTAATGAAACAAACATTTTTTTCTGAAAGATTGCAATTGCATCGCCAATTTAGGGAATTTGTCACATGGCGTGCCTCGGTTTGGACATGATTTGCATGCTATTGTTATTTGTATTTTCACCCGGTTATTGTCTCATTATTTTGTATCGTATTTATTACTACTATATTGTTATATCATACGACTACTCATGACATAATTATAGATTGCAAACACATGCATTAAATCGAATTGAATTTAAAGTATACAAGTAGGACAATCTCATAAAATTAACAAATAATCAGTAAAGTTATCGGTTCATAATTCAGTAGGTCAAATATCTTAATTATAAGGCCATAATATTATATCTATATATAATTAAATATATATATTATCAAAATAGTAGTGAATCATGATAAACTATAATTATATACTATAATTAAAACTATTGTATATAACAATTATATTAAATCTAAGGAAATATTAAAATATAATTAATGAAAATATTTAAATAAATTAATTACTTTATACATAAATCAAATATCCTATTCAGTTTACAATTTTAACAGTAGATGCGTCCTATTTCATCAATCTAGAGTTGGTGGTGCTTTATTACTTTTTGATCAATCGTTGTGCGCTTCATCTGTACTAATGCATTATGAAGTTAATATTTAATTATACTACATGCTATAATTTAGTACTACTACACAATATCATTTTACCAGAGTAAAATATTTAGAGTTCGTTTTTCGTTACTTTTTAATACAATCGTTTGTGGTTCAATATCTTAGTTCGAATCTTGGAGAATATTGAAATTTCATTTTTAGTATACGCAAATTGAGACAGACTAAGTTAAGTTATTGGTTGACTATTCAAATTAACTGGTCCGAATTTTAAAAGTACGTAGGTGATGGGTGGAATCGCTCCACTTTTTATCACGTTAGTTTGATGTGTCAAACATGTATAATTACTGAATTTGTTACGTAATTTATTAGGTTGAAAATGAACTTGGTTCGAATCTTGGAGAATAAGGAAATTATGTTTACTTAATATATGTCGGCAGCGGAAAAAACTATCCAACAACTTGGACAAGAGCATATACTATTGGTCGTGACTCACATCCGACTATCGTTTTTCTATAAGGAGTTGACCTACCCCAACATAATCTAATTAAATAAATCTGGGCAAATTCATCCAACTCGATAATGTGCAGGATTCTAATTTGAACTATCGTTGTTTCATTTTTTTTCTTAATTTTAATTTTAACTAATTTATAATTATTTAATTAATTATATGAGCAACTATATGTTTTTGCCTCGTTGTTGCTGCCTATAAATTTGTTCACATAAGAAGCGCTATTTAGTTAACCAATCACCCAACTAGATTATAATTAAAACCTTGAAAATATTTAAAATGCATGATTTATTTAGAGAAAGTGGGCTGAAATCTTTAAAGTGATTATGGTTGTCTAACTAAATTAGATAAATTGTGGACAAAGTTAGGCACATGACAGCAACTTCGCTATTGTTACTTATTGCTTCAATCACTAGCGATGAAATTTTGAATCATGCAAGTTATATCGTGGAAGGCATGCAAATTTCGTTTTAATATGGAAAAATTGTGAATATCCTTTTTTCCTAGATAAATAATTTACATTCTCTACGACTATAATATAAGCATAATTTAAGTTTATTAAACTCATCATCCACTCATAAACCAAAAAATATTCGCATGCATTTATTTACTTTACTGTTATAAGTCTTATTGTGATCATGTAATCTAATGGTAAAAAAATTATGCATCTTATTGCATAACACATAATTATCATTGTTAGATAATACATATGTCATGTAAATTAGTTTTTCATTTTTAAAAGTTGGATTTTAAGAAATACAAATATTATTTTAGGTCATTCTACTAAAAAAACCTAATAAAACTAACAATGATCTACTATAATATTTAAAATTGACCTTCGTATTTATTCTGTGTTCTACAATAAGGTTGAATTTTACATATATCACATTTTATACCGATATACGTGGAGTATTTATTTACAATACTTTCTAATTTCTAAGTGTAAATAATTATAAGCTCGCCTAAGTTTCCGATCTTATCCTTGAATTATTGCTAAGTACCAAGCTTTATAGGTGCGGTGTAGGTGAGCCAGATGTAGGAGAGATATTATGAAAACCATAAGACAGAAAATGCTCTGAACTTCACTCAAAGTCTGCAACTAATAAGTGTCTTCTCTTCCTATAACTTCAACGCATAAATTAAGCAGCGGCCGTCGTTTGGCGGGTAGTAGGCGTAGGGAAATGGATCCGAGGCGGTTGGAGACAATGAGCGGCGGTGGAGGAGGAGGAGGAGATGCCTTCAACTTTGCGGAGATCTGGCCGCGGTTTCAGATGAGCGCCAATGCGGCGTCGTACGGCTTGGCTTTGGATCCGATGTTGACGGATCAGAGATCGAATGATGATTCTCGGAAGCGGCGGGATAAAGATGAGCATTGCGGTAAGGGAGGAGGAGCTTCCACCAGCAGCAGCAATGGCGGCAGCTGCAACAACAATAACACCGTATCGGTATTGTTTTGAACTGATACTATTGAGTTGTTGTAGCTGCATCTGATACTTTATTAGTAGGAGTATTGATTACTGTGTATGCCTATTTGATTACGATGTGGAAATCGCAATTTGGCGAGTTTAATTTGAGGTTTGTGTTTGCGTTAGTGGATAGAAGTGCTGATTGAATTGAGAGAGGATTTAGGTTGAAGATTGATGTAATGTGAGTTATTCAAGCAATACCTAATTGTGATAGTGTTGCTCTGTTTGGGCAGAATGAAAGAAGAAACGAAGGTGATAGTAAACGGCTAAAGGCAGTGGGAGAACTTAAAGTTGAAAGGGAAGGGAATTCAGGCAAGGCGGAGGCAGAACGAGGGCCGAAGCTAGAGGAACTGCCAAAGCAAGACTACATCCATGTTCGAGCGAGACGAGGTCAAGCTACCGATAGTCATAGCTTAGCAGAAAGAGTAATGATCTGACTTGAAATGCTCTCGTGTTTATGATATTTTTTATCGTGCTTGTTCGTTATAAGTAGGATTGAATAAATCTAAACTACTAGTAGATTTTTAGATTGATGAATTATTGAAGTAGAATCGTAAATGATGAACTTATTTTGGGTGATTTTTTCTCATGCTATCTCTTGCAATCTTGGTACAGGCTAGAAGAGAAAAGATTAGTGAGAGGATGAAAATTCTTCAGGACATAGTTCCTGGTTGTAATAAGGTGAGTTATCAACTTAGTGTTGGTCATTTTTTCTCGCTTGTTGTTAAATGTTTATATATGTATATACTGTATATGGATATGTTTCTGAACTTTGATGAGATCAGTAATGGGCTTCATCTCTGTTAGAATATACTACTACGATTTTATATGTCAAACCAAACTTTTTTTGCCTGTAATTTCTTGTTTGGTCACCTTTATTTAACTGTATATTGATACAAATATATAAACATTATGCACTTCAATAAGAATGACAGAAATAAACAACAGTATTCCTATATATTTGTTCTGTTGTGATGGATTCTAGCTTTCATCTGCTTTATTGGCCATAATTAAGATGCTGATACGAGTGAATGAGATTACTAATTGGCAATAGGTATCATGTGTTCTTGACATAGGATATCACTTGTTGAGTTCATCTCTGTCTCACTCTCCTGAAAATAGAACCATCTAGCAAAATTTTATCCCTGTTAAAGTGAAACTGAATTGCTAGTTTTTAGATCATAGTTTGTTCCTCAATTTTAATGTCTCTTTTATTGTCTAGACTCTAAAGATAAATATTTGCTTAATATCTTTAATATAGAACCTTTTTTTTTCTTTAATATAGAACTTTGAGAGCCTTACTTTCCTGATTTTAGGTTATTGGCAAAGCTCTAGTGCTTGATGAGATTATTAATTACATCCAATCTTTACAAAGTCAAGTTGAGGTAGTTTTCTGTCTCTATCTGTACGAGGACTTCTTTGTAATTCTTTATGATGAGAGTCGTTCACCTCTATAATCCATTGGTCACAGTTATTTTTTTGCCGTCGCAGTTCTTATCTATGAAGCTTGAAACCGTAAATTCAAGAGGGGAGATCAATGAATATCCTTCAAAAGATGTGCGCGCGTCTAACATGATCTCAAACTCATCTTGCTTAAACTTCTTGATCTTTTGACACGTCTCGTCTTCCCCTCTTTCTTACAGTTCACTCAACAAACTTTTGAAGTCCCTGGCTTAGCCTTTGGTTCTCAGAGCGCACGTGAATACAGTTGGGGTTCGTCACCAGAGTGGCTACACATGCAGATTGGTAGCGGCTTTGATCGAACATCATGACATGAAATTTTATCCACACCATAAATCGAAATCTACAATCTATGATTCGTCCTCTTTAAAACCATACCAGCATATGCTTCTTGGATCGGGTCCATCTCCCCCTCACATGGTGTAGAGAGCAAGCGAGGAACCGGGGTGTATACATGGTTTGGTGCCGACGAAAGAGTCACGGAATGAGTGATCTTTGCAGAGGTTCTTCAAACTCCTAAATTCTAAATCTACTATCGAGTCCATGGTTACGTGAATAAAAAGCTCAATGTTATTTTTGGATTTACGTATTCCTGCAATGTTTTGCAATTATTTGTGATTTTTTGCCTCATATATAAAGGTGTCTGGAGATGTTGAAAGGAATCGTATACTGTTTCGTATAATGCCAAATAAAAGATCGATGTAGTCTATGAACCCATTCCATACTACTTGTTAGGATGCCTTGAATCAATTCTGTTTGACGCTATGATATGTTTCTATTTTGGGCCTTAATTGTTGTATTAGGCCCAGTTCGTCTCTTGTACCTATTTATATAGAAATAGGGCAAATAACCTTGTATATGTAACCACAGTCATAATACAATTTGTTTTCCGTTCTTGCCCGTGGACGTAGCCAACACAACGTTGGTGAACCACGTAAATTCTGTGCCTATTTACGTTCTTTCGTTTGACGATTACACAATTGCCCTATTTGGCATAACAAACTGGTATCTAGAGCCTGGTTTTCGAACAAGGGTTTTGAATTCCGCTGCTAGGGTTTTCTAGTAAATCGATCAAAGATGTCTGCTCTGAACGTAAAGGTTGACAAATTCATCAGGAGAAATAGTTTTGGCTTATGACAGATCAAGATGAGATCCCTGCTGAAGCAACACGGTTTGTAGGCGCCGCTCAAAACAAAGAAGGCAATGGAGGAGATGATGAGGAGTGGACAACCTTAGACGAAAAAGGCCCACTCGACCATCATGTTGTGTCTGTCAGACGATGTTATCATCGAAGTTGCTGATCAAGAGATTGTTGCTGCCCTTTGGACGAAGTTGGGGAGTCTATACATGACGAAGTCTCTAACCAACAAGCTGCTCCTAGAGCAAAGTTTGTTTCGATTACGCATGCAGGAAGGTATGCCCCTTCGGGATCATCTGGAAAATTTGAACAAAATTTTGTTGGATTTGCGTAATGTTAATGTTAAAGTAGAAGACGAGGATGTTGCTTTAATTTTGCTAGTTTCTTTGCCTGAGTCGTACGAGAATTTCGTTGAGTCTTTTATGATTGGGAAAGAAACTCTGTCTTTGGAGGATGTTCGATCTGCTCTTCACATCAGAGAGGATCGTCAACAGGCAACGAGTTCAGCCACAGAAAATCTGGCATCGGGATTATCTGTTACGGGTAAGGGACAGAAGAAATTCGGACAGAAGAAGCAGAACCAAAGGTTCAAAAGGTCCTAAAGCCCCTAAGTCAGATGACATTTGCAAATATTGTAAGGGCATTGGAAGGTTGATTGTCCAAAGATAAAGAAGAAATTGGGTAAGAAAGAGGATGCTAAAGGTTCTGCGACTGTGGCAGAACCTGATGACGCAAATTCGGAAGAAGTTCCGCCTTGGTTGCGGATGAACAGCCACACTCTAATGATGTGTGGATTTTGGATTCAGGAGCATCGTATCATCTCTGTCCTCACAGGGAGTATTTCACCACTTATGAGCAGATAGATTGAGGCAATGTTACCATGGCCAACAGTGTTGTCTGCAAAGTGGTTGGCATCGGCTCAATCAGGATTAGGACGTATGATGGGGTCTTCTGCACCTTGAACGATGTTAGGCATGTTCCACAAATGACGAAGAATCTGATATCGCTGAGTACTTTTGACAGTAAGGGTTTCAGTTTCAAAGGTGAAGGTGGAGTAATGCGTATTCTGAAAGGTTCGAAGGTGGTTATGACAGCTTTGAAACGGGGTACCTTGTATGTTCTGAGAGGTTCCATCATGGCAAATTCTGCTGATATTGCATCATCCGAGGTGGCAACCAAGGATATGACCAAGTTGTGGCACATGAGGCTCGGTCATATGAGAGAATGTGGCATGAGAATCATGCCGAATCGTGATTTTCTTTCTAGGCATAAAGTGCAGAAACTTGATTTCTGCGAACACTGTGTATTTGGGAAGCTTTATCGCAACAGGTTTCCAAAGAAGGGGGTTCATCGAACGAAGAGGACACTTGACTACATTATATGATTGTTGGGGTCCCTCACGTGTTGAATCTGTTGGAGGATACAAGTATTTTGTGTCGATGATTGATGACTACTCGAGGATGACTTGGATGATTATGATGAAACATAAATGTGAAGCATTCAAGAAGTTCAAAGAGTGGAAGACTCTGGTTATTCTGATTCTGATTATGCTGAAGATGTCGATAGTAGAAGATCTATGACCGGTTATGTTTTCACTCTTGGTGGTTCTGTTGTTAGTTGGAAAGCAACTTTGCAGGCTGCAGTTACTTTGTCTACTACTGAAGCAGAATATGTGGCGTTGACAGAAGCTGCTAAAGAAGGAATATGGTTGAAAGGGCTAGTTGATGATCTTGGTTTACATAAAGATCAAGCTATTGTGTTCTGTGATAGACAGAGCACTATTTGTTTAGCCAAAGATCAAGTCCACCATGAGAGGACTAAACATATTGATGTGAGGTATCATTTTCTAAGAGATGAGAAAAGAATTGAGGTGAAGAAAGTTGGCACTGCTGATATGTTCACCAAACCGGTCACGCAGAGCAAGTTTCAACATTGTTTGAACTTGCTTAATGTCATGAGTTGTTAGTTGCCCGTGGAGGGCAAATTTGAGGCAAGAATGGAGAAGTTTGTTCGTCTGGTATTATGATGACGTATTTGGAAGGAGGAATCAAGTCAAGGTGGAGATTTGTTAGGATGTCTTGAATAAATTTTGTTTGACGCTATGATATGTTTCTGTTTTGGGCCATAATTGTTGTATTAGGCCCAGTTCGTCTCTTGTACCTATTTATATAGAAATAAGGCAAATAACCTTGCATTTGTAACCGCAATCATAATACAATTTGTTCTCCGTTCTTGCTCGTGGACGTAGCCAACACAACATTGGTGAACCACGTAAATTCTGTGTCTATTTACGTTCTTTCGTTTGTCGATTACACAATTGTCCTATTTGTCGTAACACTACTAATGCTTAAATCAGTTACAATGGAAGTGAGAAAAATCAGTCACTAATTTCTACTTTGTTCATTGTTTAGACGGTTGAAAATTGGTTTGAGTGTGCACGAAATAAAAGATAGTATACTTTATAGAGGATTACTATTTGCTTATAAATATATGGTCTTTCAATATTTTCTAGTTTTTTTATGTTTGTTTTTTGAATTTAAATGCATAAAACTTTTAGCATTATTTTATTTACTTGCAAAGTACTAATGTTTACCTCAAATTGAAGATGTGTTTGTTGAAAATGCCAATGTGGCAAAAAACAATTATTACTAAAACGTTGTTTTTTAGAGAAAAAAAGTTATTGTTTTTAAAATAGGGATATAATCAAATGTAAACTTTAAATATTGTACAAACTCAAAACTATGATTTGGACCGTTAGAAAATATCAAAATATGATAAAATAATAATAATAAAAAATGTCAACACAGTGTCAACGGTTGATGTTGTGTTGACATTGTGCTGATACTGTATTGATATTGTGTTGAAACTGTATTAATACTATATTGAGGAGCTTGAAGTTTGAACAATATATAGAGTTTACATTACGCTTACAAAAATATATATGAACTTTTGAGACTATAAATTTTCATCTGACTTTTAAGATTTTCTTGAGTTTTTCCTAACAATAATTTCTGTGTTGATGTCCAACTCTTTGTTCTATTAATGGTGTAAACCATTTAAAAAAAATTTATGATGAAAACTTTCTTCTCAAATAAACATTTTATAATTAGCTAATGAAACTTAAATGGAATCTTTGACACCTCAGGTTCCAACTAATCATGAATATACTGTTAAAATAAAAATAATTTGGTCGACATCATATGCAGCTCAACTAAATCCCAATGTCTCATCATCAGCCACGTTCACATATATGGATGCCGATTGCCGATTAGAGAGGGAGGAGACGATTACAGGGGGGTGGGTGTATCCATTGTTAATGCCCTTTTCCAAAACTCGTATTCAATCCAACATCACCTCTTAAAATAAATAAAAAATAGCTGCAATTTGTTGGAAAAACAGAAAATATCAACATTCATGTAGTACGAGATTTGAAAAAAAATAAAGTTCAGAATAAATATCAGAAAATGTCAAAAAATTGTGCATTTATATATTAAAAAAAACAGTATACTGCATATTGTTTAGCCACTTCTAGCCACGTAGACCATAATATGCCATGTATAGTCCCTATCAAGTCTAATTCCATCGGAATAATTGGTTGGGAAAAACTCATAAAATCAAAATTTATATATTGAAATTCAGGAAAAATTGAAGAAAAAACCAGAAAATATTACTCTTTTAAACGTTCCCATAAACATTCCTAAAAAATTTCATACTGTAGCTCACTCCTGCATATTCAAACTGCTGGATATGATTTTCAATGATACAAACACATTTACTTGACGTTTTTTCTATGTTCAACAATATAATTGAATGTGGCAAGCTGTTGCTGTAATAATTTGCAATATTTCAATCTGTTTTCCATAAGTATATGGTTGCAAATTCTCGAAATATAGGAGTATACTATACGAAATTAGGCGGTCAGTACAGTAATGATATTTTTGGTCTTCAAATCAAGCCACATTTGATATTATTGTTACAATTTGCATACATAGATTATAGACTATACATTATTACAAACATTTATTACAGAATCTGATCCTAGAGTACTCCACTACTACATCTACTTATAATAAAAATAACACGGAAAAAAATACTCAGTGCATAAAAAATATTGTCCTCATCTAAAATAGCTACAATAATATCCCACAAAAATTTAGACCACATAAAATTAACTTTTATCCTAAAATTCATGGCAAACATAACATTTGGAACATAAACTTTCCTTTACCCAATTTGGAAAACAAAATCGAAAATATTCGAATCTCCACAAAAAATAATTTATTTTAATCTCCACAAATATTGACTCGTAGATAGAACACGTCGTCACATGATTCAAATAAATAAAAGAGTAAAATTAGTCGTAGCTGATGTCTGCAATCTGGCCGTGAAAGAAACATCGGCGACTCCTTCAAAATCCCCTCTATTTTTCCATTTTCAAATAGCAACCGTTTCCCACCACAGCTGCGCGAGAACGCCGTCAGTCGCTCACGCGCCGCCCCTCACGGTTGCACCGAGATTCGACTTCTACACTCACTGCGTCACTACTCCCGCAGCTGAGCAACACGTGGTGTTCAATGACCCAATTTCGACGCGGATTGGAAAAATTGACGTATGAAATCTCGGGCTCTGATAGAAATTGAGGCCCTTCCCACACCCCACCACCTCCTCTCCATCGCGATTGCAATTCAACCACCAATTCCCCCAATTTCTACTGATTTTTTATTTTATTTTTCATTTTTTTCAACTCTCAACTTCCCATTTTTCTCCCCCTTCATTGTCTCCATTTGATTGGGATTCGACACAGTCTCTGCAAATTCCGGGAATATCGTAGGGTTTTCTGAATCTGGGGCTGCGATCGGAGGAAAACAATGGCCGGGTGGAGAGGATCTAGACGCGGAGGCGACGGCGCGCCCTCCCACGACCGTATCGCGTCGTCTCAGACTGTCCGTCTGGGGAAGGTTCAGCCGCAGGCGCCAGGTCACAGGACCGTCTTCTGCAATGATCGCGAGGCGAATTCGCTCGCCAAATATAAGGTTTTTTTTTCTTGTTTGATTTTTTGGTAGTGCTTTTGGAGCGTGAGGTTTGGGGAAATGAATCCTGGGTTTATGGCATTGTCTGGTGAAATTTGAAGGTGTTCGTGGAAGGGGCTAGATTTGTGATATTTTGTGGTGTTTAGGGCCCTGAATTTAGGAAAATGAGGAGCGATCTAGTGCTTTTAATTATAAACTATACAAGTTTATTTAACTGTTTGAGAAAATTTGTCTGTTGATAATGGGAGTGGTGAACTTGTTTATGGGGAAGTGGAGGAGGATGAGGTGCCTTATTTGAGATATACTGTAAATTTGAGTACCTAAACATTTGGTCTAGTTCGATGCTGTTAAACTCCAGTTTTGCTCATTGTCAATCATGATCATCTGCATTGTGGCAGATACAAACCTTTATTTGACTAATAACTGATTGGGAACATATATATACATAGTGAGGCGAATCATATTGAATCTCAGATGATTCCATGGGTTCATGATATTGAAGTTTTTGTTAGTTGGTCTGGTGATAGTCTACAATGGCTTCTCTTTTGGACAATTGGCTTGAAGGGTGCTCTTCGGTATCACTTGTTAGGTTTTCCTCTTTGGCTCAGGTATTTACGAGATGCCAGGGAACCTCCTTCTGTAAAACTATTAATGGTTATGCTGATCTGCATTGATTTAGTTTAGTACAAGTGAGGTAGAGAAAGACGTCGGCAATAAGGACAGACACTTCCCTGATTAAGTTTTACTACTCCGTACTATTTATCTCTTCCTTTTAGGTTTGAAACTTGAAAACCTTTATGGGACAATGTGTTGTGTGTCATTCATATGATTATATCCTTACTTGCCAATGCCTAGCCCAAAATGTATTAAAATGTTCACTATGTTTTTTTCTTGAATGTTCCTGCATCCTCTCAGTGTTAATCCTTTATACTCGTAGTACTTTCTACCCCAACTGGGCTGTATTATAGATTATGGAATTTACAAGCACAATATTTTGACGGAGTCTCTAGAGAAGGATGTAGTTACTCTCAAAACTAACAGATTTTGAAATAATGTCTTATGGCCATTTATTGAAAGTGTGCATTAGTTGCATATTCATATTTCCGCTGCTGGTGGGATTCTTTGATTTACCTTATTGTGACAAACCTTGAAAAAATTGAAATTGAAATTTATCACTGAAGGCCCGAGCAGTGTGAATTACTTCTCTTTTGCTGGTAGCCTGATTAATTATGTTCATTTTCAGGGTAATTCTGTGTCTACAACAAAGTATGATGTATTTACCTTTTTACCAAAGGGGCTCTTTGAGCAGGTATGTTTTTGTTGCTTTTATTTCATGATTAGCTAATCCAGTGCTAAACTTCAAAGATTATTGATCAACCCAATGTCTTTAAAGATCTTAATTAGAATATTCTGAAAATTTAAGGGCTCGTTTGTATCAGTGTTGTTAGGGTCGCAGGGCGCACCGGGTCGATGAGGTGAAAATTTGGGTCGCGGGTTGACGAGTCGACGGGGTCGAGAGACCCACAAATCTAGGCTAATTTTTTTGCCTTTTACTATTAAATAAAATAAATATATTGCTCTAATGTTTATAATATATCAAATAATATAAATGTAGACGCAATTCATGTGAATAGAGATAAAGTGGAAAATAGAAATGATCAAAATATCAAAACAGTTCATAAGTCATAACACAATAAATAATTGAAACCATTGTCTGAAAATATCAAAACAAAGGAATATATGAAGGGTGACAGCAAAAGATCTTTGAATTGTTTATTTGTTTAGGAGTGAAGAGGCCGAATTCTAAAGTGTAGAAAATAGGTTTGAAAAGTTTGATGTGGTGCATGCATATATATAGAGAATCATGATTGAGATAGTCAGAAAACATGTGAGAGATTTGAGAAAATCAGAGATAGCATGTGTTTAGGGCGACCCAGGCGACCCAACGGCGACCCTGTATCTCGATCAACCCACCCATGTTGGGGCGGTGATGGTCTCGACCCGGGCGACCCGGGCGACCCGAGCGACCCGAACGACATTTTGACAACACTGGTTTGTATGTCAGGAAATTAATGCTGTTGGGGATTATAATTCCTCGGAATATGACTCTAGGGAATATGAATCTAATTGATCACTTATCCCGTGTGTGGAGTACTTATTAGGATTATGAACTTATATTAACCAATTAAATTCAAGTAACTAATTGACATCCTTTAACAAACAACACAATTTAAAAATCAGGAATGTGATTACTGTCTTATACAGAATCCTAGCAAACTACCAAACAAACATGGCCTAAGGATTTTCTTTGACCTGTGGTTATTCCAAATATTGTTTGCAACAAGTGGTCCTTTAGCTCTGTATAGAGACCATATTGGATTGTCAAATTGTTCTTTCGCATAAAGAAGAGATTGACTTGCTTTATGAAATTTGTTTGAAACTATTATTACACACAACAGCAATATTTCAATATAAAGACAAATAAATTTCATTTGCTTTTCGAGGAAGAAAATATGAACACTTTACAACATTGGACAATAAAACCCTAAGCTCCATTTTATTTGTGCTTGAACTGATTCCTTTTAATTTAATCTGTGTTGACAGTTCAGAAGAGTTGCAAACCTCTATTTTCTCATGATCTCAATCTTATCATGCACTCCTGTGAGGTATGCTCCTACCATATAGTTTTGCCTCTTTAATGACTTTCAAAATCAAGTAACTTTGCTATACAATTATAGGGTCAGATATCCTTATCATACTTACTACGGGCATGTTTTTGAATAAATTTCAATGTAGACTAAAAAAATCCTAATCCTAGTTGACTGGACACATGCTCAAGGAGACCCTTATTAGTATGAATTGCATTCCGAACAGTGTTGTCAAAATGTTGTTTGGGTCGCTCGGGTCGCCCGGGTCGCAGCCAGCACCGCCCCAACTTGGGTGGGTTGATCGAGATACGGGGTTGCGGCTGGGTCGGCGGGGGCGACTGGGTCGATACTGTGGGTCGCAGTCAAATGAAGAAGAAAGGAAATTGAAGAAGATGAACAGTCCCATAATATTTAAATACTACTAATAAATGGAATACAGCATGTACACTTCTAGATTACATAAATGATTTATTAAATAGTTGTGCAGGTCTGCTGGTGCACGTTCTCCTATGATAATTAATAGGCAGTCTCTCATTCTCTCTCATTACTCATAAACACTACTAGTAATATTTAACACATGGAGTACTCCAACTCTCTCTTTCTCTTACTCGGCTCTTCATTTCTTATAAATACATTATCTTTATTATAATAAGAGCACAAACCTTTCTATAGTTTATTTATATTAAAAAGAATGCAATGGTGGGTCAATAAAAATAAAAGTTCAGCATGTTATGCAATTTTTGCACTATTAGCATGTCCGATTCGTGGGTCTCTCGACCCATTCGACTCGTCGACCCGCGACCCGAAATTTCACTCAATCGCCCCGGTGCGACCCGTGACCCTAACAACACTGATTCCGAACTAAATCTTTACTGCTTCCTTCAGTGCAGGCCAAAGTTAACACTCTCTAGTAGTATATAATAGTAACAGCATTCCAATCGCATAATGTCTAAATTACATGCTTGAACTAAAACTGTTATATCATAAAAAGGCCAATTTATAAGTCTGAGGTCCCGAAGGAGGGGGTCATGGGTCATGGCCATTTCAAAGCATCTTTTAATTAACTAGCTGAATCCACTTTACATTCTTCAGTAAGGCTGTGTCCGTTACTATTCTCTTTTGTTGGTAATACCCAGTCTGATATCTGGACACATATTTGGAGTTAACAAACTATTCTGCAATGCATCATCTTATGAAGTTTTGTTTCCTTGCAGTCCTGTAAGTCCAATTACAAATGTGCTTCCACTGTCACTGGTGCTTCTTGTGTCCCTCGTAAAGGAAGCGTGGGAAGATTGGGTGAGTTTAGAATCATTTCCTCTGTTCAGCCACCTACCAGAGAAAAATCCAAGTCCAGTAGCTCACATTGTTTTTTCCTTGTATTTCTTTTGATTCCTACATGAAGAAACGTTTCCAAAATGACATGTCAATCAATAATTCCAACGTAGAAGTGTTGCAAGACTGGAATTGGGTACCTACTCCTTG
This sequence comes from Salvia splendens, assembly GCF_004379255.2. Lineage (NCBI taxonomy): Eukaryota > Viridiplantae > Streptophyta > Magnoliopsida > Lamiales > Lamiaceae > Salvia > Salvia splendens. Next base: position 8,817,662 of record NC_056047.1, on the reverse strand, counting down.
GAAGAAGCTGCAGGTTGGAGATATTATCAGAGTAAGCCAGCTGCTCTCATTTTTTCTCGGCCAAGTAGCTAATCTCAACCTGCTAAGGCTAGACCTTCAATTTTATGCTGTCTAAATGTAAAAAACCTACCTAGTTTTCTGTGGTTTAGAAACAGATAACATGTTAGCAGTTTAATACTAGAGAGTATTGAATGTTTATTAATGTATTAAAGAAGTTATAAATGCATTTAGTCCCACAGAATCATTAAAGGCTTGTGCACTCGAAATCAAGTGGGTTTTTTTGGACCTCTAACCAGATTCCCTTTTCTATTAATGGTCAGTATATGGTACTTTTGTGTATATATGCACTCAATGGGGAAATGGTAGAAACCATTAGATGTTATTTTTCTAAGACTAATTTATGAAGTATTTTTATTAAATTCATATATAGTTACTCGTCTGATTGTTTTGCTAATTAAATGATTGTTTGTCCCATCACAGGTGAATCAGGATGGATTCTTTCCTGCCGATTTAATGTTCCTTGCCAGCACAAACCCTGACGGTGTCTGCTATGTTGAGGTTAGCACCATATGCTTTATGGCAATTGCCTTTCTAACCTTAATTTATGGTAAATAATTCATACTTGAAGATCTGGTTCAAGACTTCATCTGTCATTTTCTGTATTTCTTGTTCCCGTGTGTTTGTGCGCATTGAATGAATATGATCTGCACGTGTCAATGTGTTTTTTGTTCATTCTATTATTCATTTTTGTATAATGGTTCTTTTGCAGACTGCAAATCTTGATGGAGAAACTAACTTGAAGATACGGAAGGCACCGGAAAGGACGTGGGATTTTGTGTCACCACACAAAGCTTCTGAATTCAAAGGTTATGTTGACTCTTTGTCGCCTGGCTTGAAAAAAAGTTTTCATTATAGGTGTTGATGAAAAAATAACTAGAAGAAACATTTTTGAGTGTCTAGTGTATTAAACAATTGGCAGGGTGTTTTTTGGAAATAAAAACTAACAAGCCCTTTTCTTTGATGTGATGCAGGTGAGGTTCAATGTGAGCAACCAAATAATTCTCTATATACCTTCACTGGAAACTTGATCATTGATAAACAAATCTTGCCTCTCAGTCCAAACCAACTTCTTTTACGTGTATGAACTCGCATCTTTGGCCCTCTCTCTTTAGTATATCAGATTCCATTTTATTTTTCCTTTGTAGTTGCTAGATTGAAGTAACCTTTCTTACTGGATGAGATTGTTTACTTTCTCTCTCTCTCTCTCTCTCAATTTTGTAGTTTCCTGAAGTTATTATCTGCATAAATTGTGCTTGTATATACTTAATGTATGTATGTCCTGAGAATCTGGCTCTAAAATTTCAACCTATTGTCTATAATTGCTATTATTATACCAGTTGAGTTTCAAGTCGATTCTCTCTTATTGAGTGTTTCACATGTTTCCAGGGGTGTAGTCTCAGAAATACTGAGTACATTGTAGGTGCTGTCATTTTTACAGGACATGAGACAAAGGTATCTTCAGTTATCTACTTGTTATTTTTATCTTATTTTCTTCTTTGCTAGCAACTTGATATTTTGTAACTTCCCTTGTGGTGGAAAATACTTACCTTGAGTAATGTTCGGATGTATCTATGGCTGTTGGGAGATCATCGAATAATTTTTTACCCTCGCAGACTCTGTAGAACACTAAGTCTATATTATTTAAGACTATGTAATCATGTTTAATGTTCTTCTCGTACTTCATATATTGTGTATATGAGTGGTTGCAATTTTCTAATTTCAGGTTATGATGAACTCCATGAAAATCCCTTCCAAAAGAAGCACCTTAGAAAAGAAACTTGACAAGCTTATACTTGCACTATTTACTGTGCTTTTCTGCATGTGTCTTTTGGGATCCATTGGCAGGTTTGCCTATCATCATTGAAGTTTTCTACCTAGTTTGTTTTACATTTTCTAAGATATGTATGCGACTCTTTCTTGATGTTTTCAGTGGTGTATTCATAAACAGCAAGTATTACTATTTGAGATTTGATACATCAGAGGCACAGTTTGATCCTGACCACAGATTTGTGGTATGCAGTTATTGCCTTCATTTCTTGTCTGCCATGACGTTTTTCCATTTTCTCAGTTTTTTGTTTTATCTTTTGTGCTCTATAGGTTGCTATCTTGACGTTTTTTACCCTTATAACTCTGTATTCACCAATCATTCCAATCTCTCTGTATGTTTCTGTGGAGGTAAGTTTCGCAGTTATTTCTGTTTCTCGGGGCTACTGTTGTTAAATATGAAGAGATTTATTGTTGACCTCAGATGATTAAATTTATCCAATCCACCCAATTCATCAACAATGACTTGCGCATGTACCATGCTGAGAGCAATACCCCTGCATTGGCACGGACGTCTAACTTAAATGAGGAACTTGGGCAGGTAGATGTGCTGCCTTGCTGACCTTATAAGGAATTTCTCATTTTTCTTTCTATGAGCTGGAAAGTGATTGAGCATAAGTGTTCTATGTAATACTTAAAATATGTCCACGAACCCATTCAGGAGATTTGTTTTGTTTCATTTTTATCTGTTATTTTGATAGGTGGAGTACATCTTCTCTGACAAAACTGGGACCTTGACTCGTAACTTAATGGAGTTTTTCAAATGTTCAATTGGAGGAGAGGTATATGGTACAGGTGTCAGTGAAACAGAGATTGGAACGGCTCAAAGGACTGGTGTTAAAGTTGATGTAAGTTTTAGTTGCCAATAAAGTTTTAAAACGTGAGGTGTTATATGTCTTGATTTTATGCCTTTGATTTCAGGCTCAGAAGCGATCAAGTGCAGCAAGTGAAAAGGGTTTCAACTTTGATGATGCACGACTTATGAGAGGAGCTTGGAGGAATGAACCTAATCCCGATTGTTGCAAAGTATGTTGGTTTAATTCAGGAAAAAGTTGATAGCTTAAATCTATTGAAAATTTTACCCATGCTCTCAACTTGCATAGACTGAAATATCCAGCATTTTCATCTCTCATGTTCAATGTTCACAACTATGAAATGATAATATTTTTTATTATCTTTTTATGCTCAATTTTTGTGTATTTTGGAAACACTACTGAACTTATGTTATCATGTCAATTTATTTATGCTTCTGTAAGAGGGTTCCTGCTGAAATTTTTTTAGGTTACTGCACGCCTTTATTCATCTACTTCTTCTGCTGATTCCTCTACTTGATGAGTATTCCTTATCTGAAAATTTTACTTATTCTTATTTGTTTGTGTAGGAATTCTTTAGGTGCCTAGCAATATGCCATACTGTGCTTCCAGAAGGTGATGAATCCCCTGAGAGGATTCGATATCAAGCTGCATCACCTGATGAGGCTGCTTTGGTAGTAGCTGCGAAGAATTTTGGCTTTTTCTTCTATAGGTATGTGAACATTGTGGTTTTTTACTTATCTGAGGACATTATTGCTTAAACGGGTTGATTTCCTGCAGACGTACCCCCACAACGATTTATGTCCGGGAATCACACGTTGACAAGATGGGAAAGGTCCAGGATGTTCCTTATGAAATTTTAAATGTTCTTGAGTTTAACAGGTAATCATTTTTTCAATTTGCTTCAGCAATTTTTTTTTTATCACTACTGTTTTTGATCAACCAACTCTTTGGCATGGTTTAGTACAAGGAAACGCCAATCTGTTGTTTGCCGATATCCTGATGGTAGACTTGTACTCTACTGCAAGGTTACTTTCTGAGCCATTTTTTGTATATGGTGGTTAGAAATTAAGTAAGAGCAATAAACTGACAGCTTTATTTATGATGGACCTACAGGGTGCGGATACTGTGATATACGAGAGGTTGGCGGATGGTAATCCTGATTTGAAAAGAATGAGTAGGGAGCACTTAGAGCAATTTGGAGCCTCTGGGTTACGTACTCTTTGCTTGGCTTATAAAAATTTGAAGCCTGATGTATATGAAAGTTGGAATGAGAAGTATATTCACGCAAAATCTGCTCTGCGGGATAGAGAGAAGAAATTGGATGAAGTATGTAGACAGTTTTTTATATATGTTTGTGGTCCGGTGCAATTTTCTTTTGCATTACTAATTGTATTCTGCTTAAACAATTTCTTGGTCAATCTGCTTAGCTGGTCATCCGTATTCACAGCCCAACATAACAAAATTTCAGGTTGCAGAACAAATAGAAAAAGACCTTATTTTGATTGGATGTACTGCTATTGAAGACAAGCTTCAGGATGGAGTACCAGCGTGCATAGAGACCCTCTCTCGAGCTGGAATCAAAATTTGGGTTCTAACAGGAGACAAGATGGAAACAGCAATAAATATTGCATATGGTAGTGAAGTTGGTGATTTCATTTTTTCCTTTCTGGTTTGATTACCTAGTAACTTTTAGCTGATTTATGATACTATATGTGTTTACTGCAGCATGCAAGTTAATAAATAATGGCATGAAGCAATTTGTAATCAGTTCAGAAACTGAGGCTATCCGAGAAGTTGAAGATAAGGCATGTCATACTTCCCGCTCATGCTTTTCCCATCTAGTATGTGTTGCATAAGCCTTCATTTGTATCCCACCTCTTAACCTATTGTTAATTGAATGATAGGGTGATCAAATAGAGCTAGCACGCTATATGAAGGAGGTGGTGAAGAACGAGCTTAAAAGTTGTCATGAAGAAGCACAAAAATTTCTTCATATGGATTCAGCACCAAAATTGGCACTAATAATTGATGGGAAGTGTTTGATGTATGCATTGGACCCCAGTTTACGCGGAATGCTCCTAAATTTCAGCTTGAATTGCACCGCTGTAGTTTGCTGCAGAGTTTCTCCACTGCAGAAGGCACAAGTAAGGTTCTTAAGGTGGCATCTTCATGTTACACATTTTTTGCTCACTTTAGTAAATAAGGGCTGGACTTATGGTTGAGGTATTACCATAACTCAATCAAAGTATGACATGTCTAAATGAGTTCAAATTGCTTCAGATAGCTTTCCACCACGATATGGACACGCCACTTTAGTCCTCTCTTGTTCATTCCTGTTATTTCTAGATATAAGGCACTGCCAACAATTCCGAAGGTTCCTATTATCCTCATCTGTTGGTGATGACCCTCATAACAGATAACATTTTAATTGGAGTTGATTAGCCAATCAGCATTCATTTATGGTCATTGATTCTCCTCATCCATCTACTAAACAAACTTGAGAGCTGACTTCATAATGTCTTCTGCTTTCAGGTTACAAGCCTTGTTAAAAAGGGTGCAAACAAGATTACCCTTAGTATAGGTGACGGTGCTAATGATGTTAGCATGATTCAGGCTGCTCATGTTGGTGTAGGAATAAGTGGGCAGGAAGGTATGCAAGCGGTGATGGCCAGTGATTTTGCAATTGCACAGTTCCGCTTTTTGACCGATTTACTTCTGGTGCATGGTCGATGGTCTTATCATAGAATATGCAAGGTTTGTTCTTCTAGATTTTTACCTACTGATAACATTCTTTCTAGACTGACAATTATCATCTTAAAATTCTGTGTAGGTTGTGACGTACTTCTTCTACAAGAACTTAACATTCACACTCACTCAATTTTGGTTCACCTTCGAAACTGGGTTTTCTGGCCAAAGGTTATATGATGATTGGTTCCAGTCCCTCTACAATGTCATCTTCACAGCCCTACCTGTGATCATTATTGGACTTTTTGACAAGGTTCTGAATGTTTGCTTTATCATGTCGGTGACTAACTTATTCAATTTTGTTGTGTAAAGTATTCACTATTTCTTGCACGCATTTTCTGTAGGATGTGAGCGCTAACCTTTCGAAGAAATACCCTGAGCTGTACAAGGAAGGAATTAGGAATGCCTTTTTCAGATGGAGAGTCGTGGCGACATGGGCTTTCTTTGCAATCTATCAATCACTGGTTCTCTACTACTTTGTTGTTGCTTCAAGTAAACGGGCCATTAATTCATCCGGCAAGTTATTTGGCCTGTGGGACGTTAGTACGATGGCCTTCACCTGCGTTGTTGTGACTGTCAATCTGCGTCTCCTCATGATGTGCAACACACTTACGAGATGGCATCACATTAGCGTTGGAGGAAGCATATTATTTTGGTTCATATTCGTCTTCATCTACTCGGGTATCGTCCTACCTAACAAGGAGCAGGTAATGTTTCTTTACCATTCGTTCAAACACCCTTCATCCCAATCAGATGCTGACACTAACCTCTGCGTTTCTCCCCATATTCTGCAGGAGAATATCTATTTTGTCATCTATGTCCTGATGAGTACCATCTATTTCTACCTGACTCTCATTCTCGTCCCTGTCGCCGCACTTTTCTGCGACTTCTTATACATGGGGTAAGATTTAGGACCAATATCCCCCATCACTATATATGGTGTTTCCTCTCCTTTGTTCAATGCGTTTCTCGTTTACTCTGTTTTCAGGGCGCAGCGCTGGTTCTTCCCCTATGACTACCAGATTGTTCAAGAAATCCACAGGCACGAGGCGGACACAAGCAGGATCGGACTACTCGAGGTCGGACAGAGCCAACTCACCCCAGATGAGGTGCGCAGTTACGCCATAATGCAACTCCCAGGAGAGAAATCGAGGCACACAGGTTTCGCCTTCGACTCCCCTGGTTATGAGTCGTTCTTCGCGTCTCAAGCTGGCGTTTTCGTGCCACAAAAGGCGTGGGATGTGGCTCGGAGAGCCAGCATGAGGAGCAAGCCGAAGACGCCGAGAACCCCTAGAACACCACAGAGGAATTAATCATACAAGTTTGTACAAATTTTACCCTTTTATCCCCTCAGTTTCTATATAGCAATTTGTAGATTCGAATGTATCATATCCAAACAACTATAGCAATTTCTCATGTTAGGAATTTTTGTTTGATATTCATAGTGGCTGTAATATTCATAGTGGCTGTAGCTCTCTCTCTCTCTCTCTCTCTCTCTACCTTGGCCAACTTTTAAAGTTTCTAATTTAAGCTCAGTATATAGTTGTAGTGCGATTCTTTGGTAATTGCACAATATACATTCCTTTTTCTGAGGTTCTTCAATCTCTAGTGCTCTGCTTTTTCTTCTGATTATTCATCTCATTTCCACTACTAATTTAAACCTAAATAAGGAGTATTATTTTATCTAAAGAACCCAATCACGACTTATAATAGTATTTGTACACACACACACACACATGTGCGTGTCTTAATTTATTGTATATGTATGCTGTACAACTAGTTATATACGTTTATGTGTAGTAATTTAGAAAACATGTCAAATATATGCGTAACATTATTGTATATGATCGAGTTAATTTTTTTTATAATCTCTGTTTTCTTATATTTATTGAATTGGCCTTATTCTTATATGGTAAGTAACTAGTCCAACTTAAGCATGTTCTTTCATAAATATTTGATGTTTCACTAAATATATGTCTATCGGGACGCACTATGGTCAATAAGTGAAATTCTGTAAAAAAATAAAAGCAAATTTCAACCATTGGATCCTTAGATTGGATGGTTGTGATAAGTTACATTATTAGACTAAGATTAGACTAAGATGTTACATTATTAGTCAAGCTACACTATTAGACTAAAATGCTATATTATTTTATTAAAATAGTACAGTATTAGCTAAGTTACATTATTAGATGACACATGACATTAATCTGACCATTAGATCATAAGATCCAATGAACTATAAGTGTTTTGATTTTGAACACTATTTAACTTATGAATCTGAATACATCCCTATGTCGATACGTCTATCCTCATCTAAACCCTTGTAATACCACACTATAAAGCAAGTGCTACCACTCTCTCCCATATCTCTCTCTCTCTCGGCTCGAGAAAAGTAGAGAGAATCAGTCGAAAGCCATAAAGAAACCAACCAAGCTAGAGCCATGCAGTAAAGATAAACCATTACTTAATATCTCTCCACTTTTCCAATTTGAAAATCATTTTATTAGCTCAAATCCTACATACATATTAACAAGCAAACATCTGTCTCAACCTCATATTTATAGGACAATTCCTCGTAGTAGTATATAAATAGAGAGAAAGATGAGTAAGGTCCTCCACCTGCTTCTGCAGCTCCTCGTGGTGGTCTCGATCATCGCCGCCGCTGCCGGAAACTGGAAGCATCGCGAATTGGGAAGGAATATTGCAAGAGAGAAGCAAATTTGGGATTCTTCCAAATTTGATCTCAACTACGTCAACAAAAGAAAAATTCCCAATGGACCTGACCCCATTCATAACAGGTTTGTCATTATTATTATTTTCGATTCATATGCTACATCACGTCAAATATAGTTTTACTACATTCGTGTATTACATGCCGTTAGCTAGAATATTATTATTATTATTATTATTAGAGACAGAACCAAGACTCCGGCACAACCCCACCCGACGATCGTATTTTGTTCTTTTTCCGATTTTCTATACAAATAATTGTAATTTTGTCTGTCCAAAATTGTTCTTAAATACAAAAAAAATATAATTTCTTCCTTTTTTTAAAAAATAATGTCATAAGTACTATTTTATCTGATTCCCATTGTGTAGTAAAATGCACACACAATAATGACGTCGAGATTATATTTATCCGTTATACTAGTAGTATTATGTATTGACGACAATTTTTTCGGTATGAAGGACTTTCAAAGCAGTCAATTATTTTTCTTCTTCTCATTTTCTCTCAAACGACTAATTTAAGAATTGCATAATTTCATTATTTTGTTTTGTGATTATATTCAAAACACAATAAAGAGCTAGAGTTTTGCATTTGCCAGCTATTTGCACGATAAATTAAGATTTTTCATGACAAAGTTTGCTTTATCATCAAAATTAGACTCTGCAAATAAAGCAGAAAAAAAAAAAAAGAGTTTCACTACCGCTTTATCCTTTCTTTGACAGATTTATTAAAGCTCATTTATAAATTTCATATTTTTATCTACACTTTTGAGGGCTTTCAACTTTTCATGTTGGTTTTGTGTCTGAGTTTCCTCATTTCCCCCATCCACTTTATTTTTTTTACCTTCTAATTATGTACGTACTCTACTTAATAGTACAAGCCAGAATTTTTAATTTTTATTAATTGTACTTATATTTCACCTGACTAAATTGTACACGTCTAATTTATAAATATAGCATGACGATGTACATGTAGTTTCATTGATTTTTTTTATTTGGTACAGAAGAACTGGCAGCTCTCGTCGACCACCGGGCAAAGCTTAGGTGCACGAGACGAGATCCTCGGCTACAAATGATGTGCGACATAAGCCACATTAGACTAGTTATAATTTCAACCTAATTGTAGGATTCCATCTCGTTTGTACTATGTGAAAAAATATAATCGAACTTTCTTAATTAGTTACATTTTTTATTACTGGCTATCTTATCTTATAATACCAAGAGAAAAAAAGACAAACAATCAGACAATTGTTTTACCCGCCAAATAAAAAAAACAAGAGTAACATATAAGCTTTTGCTTCTATAATATTTAAATAGACTAAAGTCCATTTTTGGTCCCTTACATTTATCCCAAAAAACTTTTTGATCCTCTACATTAAGTTTGTGACCTTTTGGTCCCAAACAATATGTTTTGGTCCAAACCTAACCCCTTTCCGTTAAAACTAACGGTCAAACATGTTTGACCAAATTAATGACTTAATTATAATCTAATCAACCTAATTAATTTAATATTGAAATTTATAAAATATTTTTTACTTAAAAAATAAAAATGAATTAAAATTAAAAATTATTTAAAATAAAAATTGACTTATTTATTTCTAAGTAACCAAATTAACTTAATTAAGTATTATTCTATATTAAAATATAAAATATCTCTTATTTTATGAAAATACTAACATTTACGGGACTTTATATAAAATAAAATTAGCATTTTCGGGACCATACTTCTTTTCGACCCATCCTCAAAAAGTAAACAATATTTTATGATATTTTTGGTATAAAATTAACATTTACGCGACCATACTTTTTTTCAATCCATCCCCAAATATCAATCAATATTCCATGTTATTTTTGGGTGAAGTCCCGTAAATGTTTTTTTCATTAAGTAAGAGGTAGTTTTTATATTTTAATTTAGGATAATAATTCATTAAGTTAATTAGATTATAATTAAGTCAATTTTTTATTTAAGTAAATTTTCATTTAATAATAATCAATTATTATTTTAAGTAAAAAAATATTTTATAAATTTTAAAATTAAATTAAATAAGTTAATTATATTATAATTAAGTCATTAATTTGGTTAAATACATTTGACAATTAATTTTAACGGAAAAGTTAAGTATAGACCAAAACATATTGTTTGAGACCAAAAGGTCACAGACTTAATGTAAAGGACCAAAAAGTTTTTTAGACTAAATGTAGGGATCAAAAATAGACTTTAGCCTATTTAAATATTTTAAAGTTATTAGTTGTGAAGATGGCATCTGTTCCAAACACCAAAAAAAAGAGGGAATCACCCATTTAAAGGTGAAAATTAGATTAATAAAGGAAGAAAATAAAGTTGGTTGTGGCTGTGGGTTTAGTCTTTTTGATAGATTCTTTATTAGGGGAAGTGACACTGTTTTGGTCTTTGGTCCATTCAAACTTGCAAGCAAAGTTATTTTTAGATTCTCTAACCTGAAAAAGGCATATAAATTTGTACACACAATTTTCTAAAAAAAATTAGTTACATCTAGTTGGATAGGTTTATGCTTTAGCGAAGTCCAACTAAACCATTTAGTTTTGACTGGTTTGGTTGACCTCAATTATTATTTGGTAGTACTATAACAATATATTCTTCTTTTAATTGATCATGGATTTATTAGTATCTATATTTTTATTCCTATTTTTACTATAAGTTTTGATTGAATTACATTGTAAAGCTCGGTTCATCAAAAACTGAATCGTAATCGTTTAGATTGGTGGCCATTTGATTGTATAATCTACCAAACTACAGTTATATACTTTTATTTATGGCCAAACAACACTTGTATAATTGATCAAGCATCCTATTCGATAAAACACTACTGTAATAAAAATTTAGTAGTAATTTTATTTCAAATGTTTTAAAAAAAGTTTAGCCATTAGTCCGACGAAATAAATAGCCCGGCCCATATTTTATACGAGGACATGGGCTGCTATCTTACGCCGTATGCGCAGCCTAGAAAAACTTTCTCTATAGCCGCCAGGCCGCCACGTGGAGCTCACCGTTTTTGTTTGACCCGACTTGGCGCGGGGCGAGAAATTTCTAATTTCCTTTCATTTGGATTTCATTTGAGTTTCATTTCGCATTCCACCATTTCGTCTGTTCTTCACACACACACCGCAACAAACAGATGCACACACAGATCTCCATTCAATATATACATACAGTTCCTGTATGTAGAGAAAATTTCTAATCAATTTATGTTATCACAGAATGACTGCGAGTTTCAGGTCGGAAAAATCATCAAGAGTTTGTGATATTTTTTCCTAGAAATCTCCGATTCTAGATCTCGGTTAATTCGGCGGCCGAAATATTTTTTCTCTTTTGTTGTTGTATTAAAGGAGTTTTAGATCGGTAATTAGGCAGCTGGTATATTTTTTTTGAGGCGAAAATGCCGGGGCATGGGGATCTGGATAGGCAAATAGAGCAATTGATGGAGTGCAAGCCGCTATTGGAGGCGGAGGTGAAGATTTTGTGCGATCAGGCGCGGGCGATTCTGGTGGAGGAGTGGAATGTGCAGCCCGTGAAATGCCCCGTCACCGTGTGCGGCGATATCCACGGACAGTTTTACGATCTGATCGAGCTGTTCCGGATTGGCGGCAATGCTCCTGATACAAATTATCTCTTCATGGGGGACTACGTCGGTGAGTTTTGTCGAGCTTATTGAGGCCTTTTTTAATTGGTTCTTTGTCGGGGCAAATTTGTTTTTTTTTGTAATTTAAAGTATCTGTTTTTCTAGTTTTTTTTTCTCTTGCTCGTTTTAATTTTTGATTCGTAGGGCGTGGATGTCTGAATTGATTCATAGCTGAATAGCGTGTTCGTCTTGGTTAGTCTTTAGGAAATTGCAAGTAAAAGATGATCCTATACTATATTGTGTAGCTGATGCAAAATATCATTATATGTTCCTTGCTAGTTGTCATAGCTTGTGAAGATTGTAGCTTACTTATTGAGCTATTTGACGTGCTGGTCAGCTGGAATTTTATTGTTTAAGTTGATCGCTGGGATTTACCTATATAGACACAGTAAATTTCTTGTTTTCTGTGTACTAAACATGACGTTGATATTTTGGAGCAAGAAATTTCTGATACGACGGAGTTGCTTCATTCCAGTCAATTGCAGAAAAGCGGGATTGTATATTTGTTTCAAGCTGATTGCATTATGCCTTGTTTGAATGCTGGCTGCCGTGGCTATAGTACTATACTGAATTGTTTTAATCTTGTTGTGGTTTCTTTTATATAAAGGCAGATGCTTATGTGGAAAGTTGACCTGTAATTGAGAAAGTTTATCTTTAGAAACGTATAATTTTCAACTACTAATTACTGGACATGTATCCGTTATTTGTTGCTGGACGACCTAGTCATTATTTCAACTATTAATTCCTGGATGCCGTATTCATTATTTGTTCCTCGATGACATAGTTATTATTTATTCCAAGATGACACTGAGATTGGCTCTAGACATTTTACTTATTTGTGGAGATGGGATAATTTTGCTTGTGCATAATAGAATATCCTTTAATGGAGATTTTGCTTTTTCACCTTTCATTGTTCGTTCCTTTTCTTTTCATAATTTTTCGCACTGCTGCGTATATCTAAATGGTTTTGCTTTATGTGATCTTCTCTGTCATTCTGTCTTGCTAAGTGCATCATAGCATCTGATTAACAAAACATGCATACTGCAGACCGTGGGTACTACTCGGTGGAGACGGTCACACTTTTAGTGGCCTTGAAAGTTCGCTATAGAGATAGAATCACAATCCTCAGAGGAAACCATGAAAGCCGGCAAATCACTCAAGTGTATGACATCTATTTTATTCAACTATGGCCTTCCTATCATATTTCTTTTGATGGATGTCTAGTTCCAATTAATGATGTGCAAATATTATAGTCCATGAAAAAATGATTTTATTTCCATATCCTCCTAGGGTAACTGACATCCAAATGTGTCATAAAAAAGTGATAATGTTATTGGGTGATTATGTTGGTTATCCCGGTAATTACTGGTGTGCGAAAAGGATTGATTCTTTTGCTTTATGAATTTACCTTTTGAGTATAAGGGAAACTATTTTTGAAATGTGCTTAGGGATGACCCATTTGGCAAAATATGGGTACAAGGCTGTTCGATTTTGTATAGGCGTCCATGATCAGTATTTATATTTTAGTCTCCTGTGATGTTCTTTGTCCTTAGTTTCTCCAAAGGGGCAGTGCAAGGGTGATTCTAGTGGTGTCTGTGTTGTTTTAGATTCTACACAAAGAAGATGCTCTAAGATTTGATGCATAACTCTCTTATAGTATAAAGATTTCTGGCCTAACAAAATGCTGAATTAAAAATTAAAATAAAATCGGATATCTGATGTCTAAAGTCATTGTAGGGTTTTTTTTATCCGCACTTTTAGCAACTGTTGAATTTGTGAGGGACTCTTCTAATTTAGGCATGTCAATGGAAGAGGTCCGCAGAAATTCCTAAAGTACAAAATTTAAGAAGTGACAAAATTAACAATAATTCAGAATTCAAGTTTTAGATTTTGACTTTTTTTTATACATGGAATGTCCACGGATCATTTACACACTGTTCTTGTATCAGGTATGGATTCTATGATGAGTGCTTGAGGAAGTATGGCAATGCCAACGTATGGAAGTTTTTCACTGACCTTTTTGATTATTTGCCATTGACAGCACTTATTGAGAGTCAGGTTTGGTTGACGACAACGCAGCACCTCTGTATTAACTATAGCATGTTTACTGTATCTGATGATATTGTCTTATTGTAGGTCTTCTGTTTACATGGGGGTCTTTCACCATCACTTGACACCTTGGATAATATTCGAGCTTTAGATCGCATACAGGAGGTAAAACTGAGCTTCGTTTTCCTTTTTTTTTCCTTTACTGAACGACTACAAAAGCTTTCAAGTGTCTCATTATTATCAACTATCATGATATTTGTGTTTTATGATTTAGTATACTTTTTTGCATAGTGTGGGAGGGGTAGATTTTAATTTTGTCATCTCATTTGAGTGCAAAAGCTCCCATATTCTGATTTGAGTGCTAGTCTCCAATTTCATTTTGAGGCTGATATGTTGTTTCGGCAAATTTTTAGCAAATTGGAATGCTAAAACCTTTTGTTATTTTCTTGCAATAAACAAAAGGTGGTAACCTTCCTAAAATTTCATCTTCATTTTGCTCGCATGTCTGTTGTTGGCTTTTAGAGTTAAATGTTGATTTGCTTTAAAAATTAATGGCCTTGATAGAATGGTCTATTAATTTGTTTTTCCCCTGAGTTGATTTCTTCAATGTCCTGATAGGTTCCACACGAAGGGCCAATGTGCGACCTTTTATGGTCTGATCCAGATGATCGTTGCGGATGGGGCATATCACCACGTGGGGCTGGCTACACCTTTGGACAGGATATAGCTGCTCAGTTCAACCACACGAATGGCCTCACCCTAATTTCGAGGGCTCACCAGCTTGTCATGGAGGGTTATAACTGGTGTCAGGTTGGATTGGGTTTGAATGATCAATCTTTTGTGGAAATCAATAATCCAAACTTATCCATTTACCTCCTTTTTGTAGGAAAAGAATGTGGTGACAGTGTTTAGCGCCCCCAACTACTGCTACCGTTGCGGAAACATGGCTGCAATACTTGAAATTGGGGAGCACATGGAGCAGAACTTCCTTCAGTTTGACCCAGCTCCCCGGCAAATTGAGCCCGACACAACTCGCAAGACTCCAGATTACTTCTTGTGAGCTCTAAGGTCCGTTGCATGCTTGCAGTTAATATTACGGTTGATGTGTCTTAAGAGAAAAAGAGTGTTGTTATTCGAGGATTACTGTCAACATCATTCTTTGTTTGGAGTTAGGCCCAGCTCCTGAATTCCCGTTTTGTTCTTGAGATACTCACCGGTACTAACCATGGCAGGGAGAGTATTTTGTATATTTTGTCCCAAATCCAACTCAAAGCTGAAACAATTTATATGGTGTTCTGTAATTTAAAAAGGCTTTGATAGGATCCAGTTTTCAGAAATCTCACAAATAGCATTGAAAAATAAACTCATTGCTTGGAGTGATTAGCTTCTAGATTGATTTTCTTTGAATATTTTGAGTTAATGAAGTGATTATGGTAAGGGGACAGACAAATATATTTACATTGTTTAGCTTTCTTGGAATAGGGTGATAAAATGTAAACTTTATATATTGTATAAGCTCCTCAACGATTTTGATATGAACACAATGTCAATACAGTATAAAATTTTAAGATTATAATATCAACAGAATATCAATATAATGTCAATATTGTGTCAATGTAATGTCAACAAAGCATCAACTTTTGACACTGTGTTGATATTTTTTGTTACTATTATTTTGTCTTCTGTTAACATTTTCTAACGATTCAGATTATGATATTGAATTTGTACAATATTTAGAGTTTGCATTGATTACTATCTCTTCTTGGAATAATCTAATTTCTTAACATAGTTGTTGAGTTGTAAGGTTAGCAATAGTGTTTATTAGTCATTATTTGTGAGAAATTAATGGAGTTCGTGATGAACAATAATAGAATCTCATTCATGTCCTAAATTTTTTTTGTAGCAATTGGCTTTTAATGAATGTCTACACTGAAATCAAACAACGAAATTACAACTAAAATCAAAAGTGGAAATCTATTACAAAATCTATACTAATATAAAGAAAGAGTTTTGGGACTATTTTCAGAAATGTCATTGAACTATGTTTTGGTGCAAACATCATAAATTCTTAAAAGAGTTTGGTTATTATTCTCCCCGTCCCACAAGAATATGTGTTAGGAGTTTTGAGATGATAACGAGTGATCGTGCATGGGAACCGAGCGTGGAGTGTGCAACACATGATCAAGAAGAAAGAGTTCAAGATTTAGTTGTGCAACGGCTACTAAGCTGTTAGACTTGCAGCGACAGTTTCAACTGCATGAAGTAATGCAATTCCTGTAAGTATTGCCGTGTTGCACATATTAGCTGAGAGAAGAGCATCTCCAAATCTGGGAATTGAGCGAGAGATTCAGCTGAGAGCTCATAACACAATCAACAACTTGAGAGAGTGAGTGCATTATCTTTGTGAGGAATCAAGTGAGTATCATCTTCGTTTATTGATGTGAGTTCTTGAGAGAAGATAGATTGTTGATTCTTGAGTGTACTCATGAGTTGTATGATTGTAAACCTCGATAATGAGAAATAAAGGTGTTTCGTGATTCTCCTGTGGACGTAGGCTCGAAAGGCCGAACCACGTTATATCCTCGTGTTCTTGAATCGTTTTTTATCTTGCTCCGATCTCGAATTTCCAACAATATGCACTCTTTTCTTTTTAGTCTATCCCACAAGAATATGCACTTTTCAATTTTGGAAACTCTTTTCACTCTAATTACTTTTTGTCTCCATCTCTCTTACTTTCCTATTTTGCATTAAAATCTGTGCCGAATCCAAAGTGCATATTCTTTGGGGAAGGAGGGAGTGTATTGGAAGCATATTGTAAAAATTTATTTCAAAGTGAAAATATAGATTTATCAAAAGTAGAGTTAGACATAGATTTATTAATAATAGAGCCGGATAGAGAAAAAAATAGGATGAAAACTTTAGAAAAAATATATATGCATATATCAAATATTTTGGGGATGTTAAAGTTTTGCAATGATAAAATGATAGTCCATATTAAATAATTTTTGGTAGATACTAGTCCTTGATTAAAGGTAGTGATTGAAATGGGAAATGGTACCAAATTTAATCTTCAATCTCGAAACCTAATGCAAAATGAAGGCATGAATATTGTTTTCATCGAGCCTCGAGCAGCGTAATGCTCATCTCATTTGTGGAATGGTAAGCATTGGAGCTACTGAGCGAGGAGTTGTCAGTGTGGGTTACATTTCTCTCGGTGAAAAAGCCAGGTTTTTTAGGTTGAGGCAGCTCACCTTGGTTCCCCAGCAGCATCAGAACCACCGAGGACATGGTTGGCCTGTCCTCGGGGCTTTGCTGAACGCACAGAAGGCCAACGTGGATTGCTCTCGCCACTTCTGATAAGTACTCGGGCTTGATGTGATACGACTTGATCAGCTCCAACGCGTTCCCTTCAACGTGGAGCATCCATGCCTATCCAAATTCGAAGCTCTGTTAACTAGTCCACACTTTTTGATGCATAGGGATAGGGTTGTTGCTTCTTAACAACTTACATGTCCTAGCAGGTTGTGGAAGTGATCTCTATGAGAGAACCCTCTGTTCCTCTTGCCACTCACAATCTCCAGCACTAGAACACCGAAGCTGAAGACATCCGATTTTACCGAGAACAGCCCATCTACTGCGTACTCCGGTGACATATACCCGCTGCATCACCAAGTATTTTTAGTTCAACTTTCAACAAAACTAGCTTCATTTATTCAAGAAATCTTACTATGTTCCCACGACTCTGCTCGTGTTGGCTCCAGTCTCATTTCCCCCGAAGCTTCTAGCTAGCCCGAAGTCTGATATCTTTGGATTCATGTCCGAGTCCAGCAGCACGTTGCTGGCTTTGAGGTCCCGGTGAATGATCCTGAGGCGTGAATCTTGATGAAGATACAGAAGGCCGCGAGCAATGCCATTGATGATGTGGTTGCGTTTTGGCCAACCAAGCAACTTGCTTCCCAATGGATCTGCCAAACAAATTCTTGAATCTTAAACGTCATACGAATGTGAAAAGATCGAACGAACGTAGATAACCTGAGACGAGCAATCCTACCAAATAGAATCAAATCCAGACTTCTGTTATGCATATACTCATAGATCAAAAGGTATTCCTCCCCACAAATGCAGCACCCGAGAAGCTTCACCAGATTCCGGTGCTGCAGCTTTGCAACGCAGATTACTTCGTTCTTGAACTCGTTCACTCCTTGAAGGGATGTTCTTGATAATCTTTTGACAGCGATCTCCTGCCCCCCCTCCAGCACGCCCTGCACTCAAAATCTCGTTTCTCATTACACGACGCCTAAAATTTTACAACCAATTATCTTTACCTTATAAACAGGGCCAAATCCACCCTCTCCAATCTTGCTATTGAATGAGAAATCATCAGTAGCTTTACAGATTTTTGACATCTCGAAAAGGGGCAGCTCCAAGTCTTTGCTATGACTTTCGTCGTTCAAATCATTCACATCTTCACGCGTAGAGCTGCCTGCAACATTAAACGACGCAAGGGGGTTTAGAATTCGGTCTGAAAGGGAGAAGTTACATCAATGGTTAGATCATCTCGCCTACCTCCTCTCCTAGGCAAAAGATCAGTCTTTTTTCTTCTATGCGAATACAGAAATAGGCCGAGGCATAGCAGAAGTAACGATGCTACCAACGCAGTCAAAACCACGATGAGAACCACTTTCCCTCTCCTCCCTCCGTATTCTGCATACCATTTCATTCAGATAATGATGTATGAAAAAAACAAATACAGCAGAAAACAAGCTTTAGAATTCAGATGAAATGTTTTATTTCACCTAAGTCGGAAGCAGCCATTCGAATGTAGATATCTTGTCCATCCGCGGACAGTTGTTTGATGTCAACGAGATCGTTGAGCCAAAGCAAACACGTAGGGCCTCCTGCATCAGCGTCTATGATCGTGTAAGCTGTGCAAGAGCAGTTCTTGAAGCATAGCTCCTTGCATCCCTCGAGATTCATACTCCGATTATACCAAGAATGCTCTGTATCCGGTAGCTTGATACCAGAGTACTTCACGAAGGCATCACTCCGACAGTCCAGAGGCTTTCTCCGGACACACCCACCCGACCAGCTCCCACGCTCCCAACTCCCTTCATCCTTAGGCACGAATTTTTCCAAGCATCCACAGACGGCCGTGTTACAAACACCATACGAGCCGCAGAGATTGTAAAAGTCACAGTTATCGGTAGGCGCAGTGAGATAAATCCGCCAACTCTGCATTTGATCATCCCAACTCCATCTCTGACCAACCCCACTCTGACTCAAAGCATACCTCGAAATCACTGAGGTGTTGAGAAGCTCGTAGTGATAGTACACCTCGTTCTCGTTCATAACTAATCCGAATCTGAAAACTGGATTTCTCCTCAAGCCTGGTAAGCCGCTGAAGGTGTGGCCATTCCATGGTCCAGTACTGTACCTCTTATCTTTACCATGTCTCAAAACATTTTGCGGATAACCAGTGGGATCACAGTGGTATGTAAAATCCCCAGATGCTGGATCATCGTAGCTCTTCCACGACGAGAGGTAGAACTCCACACCAGCTGCCAAGTCCCAACCAAGCTTCATCCCCGGGAGAAGGGTGTCGGTTGGATGATCAAAGCTCTGCCAGAGGAGCTTTTCAGGGTCATTCGCGTCTCTGACAACGAGGTTTCCAGTGTCGAGCAGCTGAGCAATGGGATCCTTGACTGCAGACGACGTGTTGGCTGACCAGATAACGCGGTTGGACTCAAAAAGAAGAGCCAAGGTTCCCGGTTCGATGAATTTCAACACACCTGATGTGTTTCTGAGTGGAGTTCCTCTGTTGGCAACCCAAACAGCAGTCTGAATCGATACCTTCTTGTACCATATCCCTACATACCGATTCTTGGAGCTTCCCGGGCTGAAAAATCCCATCTCGAAGCTCCCACCGGACGAGACCAACGTGTCTCCATCTCTAATGACATCAGTAGCAGCTATGGTGTCCATTGCAAGAGACATTTTCTCAGCAGAAGACAACAAGGATGTTGTGATAACTAGTGAAGAGATAACTCGAAAGAATGTTTCCATGGTGTTAGATCTCTAAACACCTCTCTATTTTCAGCAGAAGATCGAATTAATATTCATTCAAATAGCACAGCCAAAAACAGTAGCAGCTTACAACATATTAATGGCAGCAACTGCATTGCTCTTGTCCTAAAGCGAAGACTCTTCTACTTGACCCGTTCAACGGTCCAAACCGGAGCTTTCACCGCTGCCAGCTCGGACATCAGGATGGAAATCTGCAGCATCGATGAAGCTAATCTAATCTAATCTTGTCACTGGAAATTGCTACTCCAAGTTAAAATTTGATTTTTTGGGATCGAGACATTTTAGGAAATGGAATCAATTAGTATGAGTTAAAGTTTGGATACTGATAAGTCAAGATATTTGGACCCACACCCTCTTTTTCTTTACCTGTTATCCGGGACACATTAGTCTAACAAAATTGACCTGAAATGATTAGTACATGGCATCAAAAATTTTGAACAAGTTGGGTTAAAACAGCTAGAAAAAATTTAATGAATGGAACATGATGTTTAGTCTCAGACATTCAAATACCATGAGCATGTTTCATGAGTTGCAAGATGCACAATCTTGCAATCAAATTCTTGAAATTAGATTCTGGTTCATATTGTTAAAAATGGATTCTTGGAGCTTTGTCTTATCCAAGATTCAACCTTTTAATCATAAAAACCAGAATGCTGTCTGGTTTCTGCAAATGAAGTTCATCTAATCTTACCATAAAAGACCCAAGTCAAAAAGAAGGAATTCATATATCTAAGTGATCAATCAAATAAAGTTACATCTCACAAGAGTAACCAAAACTATATAAACTTTTCCTGTATCAAAATCTAAAGCCTATAAAGAACCAAAAAATGAGATACAAATTGTGAAAGAACCAATCAAAGAATCGAGTATTATGTGATTATCTCATTTACAACGAGCCTCAAACAGTTGAAGCAGAATGCATCTGCCATGGCAGTAAACCAGTTGAGACATCAGCCAAATTGGCCATAACAAAGTCCCTCAACCCTGTATCCCAAACTTCACAGAACCTCTGCGGCCAATCATGCGGCTCTATGGCCTCTGTCCCCAACCCAGGAGCTCGATCCCTAGAGCCCTCGTTCTGGTTCTGCTGCCAGTCAGCAACATAAGTCGCAACTCTCCTGTAAAACTTTGCCCGGAAAACCTCCCACACTTGGTACTTATAGTGATTGATCACAGCACTACTTTGGGGTAGATTGAGGTAAGTAAACCCCTCCTTCAGGTGGAAATGGTGCACCACATTGAGCAAGGTGGCGTCTAGCGCGTCTGGCCTGATAATTGACTTATGCCTCTCAGGGCTCTGCACCCGACAGGTATACCCTATGGTGACTCCCTGTGAGGGGGGAGATTTCAGCCCCGATGGGCCAAAGCTATGGCAAGATGTTCTGATCTCCCCAATGCTACTTGAGGAAGATGAGAGGTTCGCCACCAATGCACGTAGCGAGCCCTGAGGCGCAAACCCTGACGTCCTGAACCTATCCTGTCCGGAATTCGAATAAGGGAAATAGTAATACTCATCCACATCCATAAACGAAACCCAACTGCATTCATCCCTTGCTTTCAAAGCACAATGTGAGAACCCTGCTTCCTGAGTCTTGATCCATGGCCATACATGCCTAGTCACATTGTAATTCTCAAGATCAAGCTCTTGAACAACCTTATCAATCCCATCATCACTATTGTTGTCATAAATGAACCATCTTTCGACTCCTAACCAAGAATGATACTTTATCCACTCACGAATTGCAGAGGCTTGATTCCACACCATAGTACACACACAGAGCTCGAATTTCCCCTCCTTCCTCATCCTCCTCCCACTCCCGTTATGGAAAATCTTGGCCACGGACGGCATAAGCATGCGCTCACGGCCTCCACCACGAGGCCGTGGTGGCCTCAATCCAACAGTGACTCGAACGCCATGACCCTTATCAAGACCTGCAATCACCCTCTCCGGCAAGGGGCACCTCACGACCTCCTGAGCCGCCGTGATCGCCCTCTCAACAAGGGAGAAACGGCCACTCCGACCATCAAGCTTCCCTAACCCAAAATGACAGCTAAACTGACTGGGATTGGACTCTCTATCCCGCCTCAGATTCAACCCCTTCACAAACACAACAGCAGTTTCCCCATCCCTCATAGCCGCATACGCCACATTATCCCATGATTTTACCGTCTGATTCCTATCCCTCTCTCTCAAGATCCCGTTTTTACCAACCCTCTTCAAATGCACAGCCTCACAGCAATCCCGAGGCCCAATTGGGCACCTCACAATCGACCTAAACCCATCAAATTCATCAGCAGACAAAACCTTCTTCTTCTTCTTCTTCACAGACCCATCATTACCATAGTAAACACACTCCAACTTATCAAGACCGCTCCTTTTCACCGACCCAACTCCCCCACCGCCAGCCACCATCAACAAAACATGATCCGGAAACAGAACTCTACTCTCAACTCTCAGCGGCGAGAAAAACCCACCAAATTCCCTCACCGATTTCACCGTTCTTGAAGTAGAAGACGACAATAAAGAT
The DNA here is from genome assembly GCF_004379255.2 of Salvia splendens. Classification (NCBI taxonomy): domain Eukaryota; kingdom Viridiplantae; phylum Streptophyta; class Magnoliopsida; order Lamiales; family Lamiaceae; genus Salvia; species Salvia splendens. The sequence goes on along the minus strand of NC_056047.1, from coordinate 8,795,168 downwards.
AAGCTCGGCACCACCAAAACCGGGCGGAAGGAAGAAGAGGTAGAATGGCTAGTGTAAGAAAGAAGAGTGAGAAAGCTAAAAAACCCGATAAACACAATCGGAAATCTCACAGACAGCAAATGTGAGGGTTTGAGGAAGCGCTTCCGCTTGCGGCGTTGATCGGAAGACTCCATTTTTAACTTTATTTTATTTTTTCTAAGTGATTTGGGATGAAAAGAAGGATGTTTAGAGAGATAATTGTTTTTGTGTGGGGAAGATCGGGAAAATCGGGTTTATGGGGCACTTTACACTAAAGATTACGTAAATGTACCCATTTTGTTATCTATTCCAAAAATGGGAAAAACGCCAACCACATTGGCGTTTTTATTAGTAAAAACGCCAACCTCATTGGCGTTTATCTTCGCGTCGTATTGGAGGTGTATTTTCGCCAAATACAGCGGCGGTAAAAAACGCCAACTTCATTGGCGTGTTTTAAGCTAAAACGCCAATGTAGTTGGCGTGTTTAATTAATAAAACGCCAATGCAGTAGGCGTATTTACTAATAAAAACGCCACTGAGGTTGGCGTGTTATTCTTAAAAACGCCAATTTGAGCGGCGTGTTTCTGTTGAACCATATCCTTATCAGATCTCCCCCAACATCGCGACCCTAAACACTTTCCCTCCCCAAAACGCGAAAACCCTTCCCAAACGCATAAAAACCTTTCGCTCGGGTCGACCCGGTGGTGGATTTAAGCGTGGATATTTTGAATTTGGCTAATTCTTTCAACCATTAGTCCTTCTAATCGGTTAGTCTATCAAATTTTAGACTCATTCTTCTAAACATTAGTCTTCCAATATTTGATTGATTGTTGTGATAATATATATTGTAGTGTAATTAATATAATAGTTTGACCAATTATTATGGGTACACTAATATTTTGATGGATTATTATGATATTATATATTTTAATGGAAATATTTTGACCAATTGTTATGCTATTATATGTTATAGTATATTTTATGGATTGTTATGATAATACATATTGTAGTGTATTTAATAGAATTATTTTGTCAATTTTTTGGCTGACTCTACATAATGATGAATGTAAAAATAATACATATTTATTTGTGTTTTACATTATTGCAGATAGTATGACGTGGTGTGTCAATTTATATTGGGGTGGAAAGATAATTCCCGGAGCAGTTATTTCGTATGATCCTCCTTTTGCTAAAGGATTCATTATGTTGGATGAAACAATTTCGTACGATGACCTTGTGGAAAAAATTTGTGAAAGGATGGGGATAAGCATATATGAAAACAATATTCAAATAATATGGAAACGTACTATATGCTTTGGATCCGGAGTCACGTTTATAGGTGTTCAACTAGAAGAAGTATGCATGCAACTAATGTTTAGTGAGAGTATGGTTATTGGAGGTGTAATTGAATTATATGTTGAGTATTCGGCAATTACTCAACATCATAGTCATCATGTCATAAGTTATGATGCTGGTACGTCAACGAGAGCCCAAGAACCATATTTTGCTGCAACACAAGATTTTGATGTTGGTACGTCTACGAGAGCCGAAGAACCATATTTAGCTGCAACACAAGATTTTGAAGCTGGAGGCGTGCATTTAGGGGATCGTGACAATTGTGATGTGGTGGAGGACATAATAGGTCCTGATAAAGCCGACTTTCTTGATCCACAATCACCTTATAATTCTGAAGATTCCGACACGGTTAGTACAGACTCAGATGGTGATCCGTCGGATGATGAACAATTTGTTGCTTCAAGACCATCCATTCCACTTGGAGAAACAGCAGTTGGAGAAACATCAGTTGATGGAAGGGCAGTTGGAGGAAGAGTAGTTCCACAGTTCCCACAGCCTGGAATCAACTACTTTCGCACCTTACCAGGTCCATATGATAGTTTTGATCCCAAAAACTTTGAGCGTGATGATCCCAGTGTGCATTATTGGAGTGAAAAGGATCCTACCAATGTCGGTTTGCATACTAAATTTAGAACGAAGTTGGAATTGAAGGCAGCTGTGACTCATTGGCATTTGGAAAAAATCCGACAATATACAGTTGTTGAAAGTAAAGGAAAGAGATGGCATGCAGTTTGTAAGTGGCCACAGGGAAATCCGAAAGATACGTCCTTACCTAAATGTTTGTGGGAGTGCCGAGCAACACTGAGGAAGCATGATGAACACTGGCAAATTAGAGTGTTCAGCACTGCTCATACTTGCATGGGGGATCGTAACTATAATGGCCACGCTAATCTTTCGTCGGGTATGATAGCGTTGAGTGTTCGCCATCAGATAGAAAACGATCCTTGCTACAAGGTAAAAGCAATTGTGGCGGATATTGAAAATAGATTTCATGTCAAAGTTAGTTACAAGAAAGCATGGTATGCTCGGAGGACAGCGATTGAGCTTGTATACGGTGGATGGGAGTGGTCGTTCAAAGTTTTACCAGCTTATTTGAATGAAGTGCAAAGACAAAATCCTGGCACAATTGTGGAATGGATGCACGATGACATATTAAGCAATGGTATGAACAAGGTATTCAAGTACGTATTCTGGGCTTTTGGACCAGCTGTGGAGGCTTTTCAACTATGCAAACCAGTTTTAACGGTTGATGGAACTCATCTACGTGGACGATGTCGAGGTAAAATTCTTATTGCCGTTGGATTTGATGCTAATAAGAAATGTTTGCCTGTTGCATATGCCATTGTTGATGAGGAAACCAAAGAAAGTTGGAATTGGTTTATGGAACGCATTAGACTTCATGTAGCAAAGCATGAAATATGTGTCATATCTGATAGGCATGTGGGAATCATAGATGCAATGAATTCTCCCATATGGAAAGAAGAACCCAATGTGGGTCATCACAGATTTTGCTTGGTACATGTTAGAAAGAATGTTTTGCAGAATCACAAAGGTATCATGGTCAAAAGACTTGTTTGGAAAATTGGTATTGCTACCAAGAAGCGCAAGTTTAAGATCAGACGTCGTTTACTTCGAAACGTCAACAACGAGGCTTTGCAGTACCTTGATGCCGTGGAGTTAGAAAAATGGAATCTGGCGTATGACAAACACAAAAGATGGGGTGAGGTTTCCACTAATATGGTGGAATCTTACAACAATGTGTTGAGAGGCGCAAGACAACTCCCAATTAAAGCTTGCATTGATATGATATTCTGGAGGACAATAGAATGGTTCAATGACCGGTCAATTGCATCAACACAGTGTGCCACACCACTTACCCCGTGGGCACATGAAAAGGTGTGCAAAAATGATGCAAAAGGTCAATTGCATAATGTGAGAGCACCCAACACAATTGCAGGGCATTATGTGGTTCGAACAAAGCGTCGAATTGGTGGAAAGGGCGCTAATAAGTGGAAGGTAAAGTACTTGGACTCGCACTGCAAATGTCAAAAGTGGCAGATGTGGAGACTTCCATGTTCACATGCAGCGGCAGTTGCGCGTTTTAGAAACGACAACATGCTGTCGCTTGTTGATCCCGTATACCGCACAAGTGTTTGGGTACACCAATATTCTACGGTGTTCAATCCACCCAGACACCAAGATTATTGGGCCGTGCCTGAATGGACTTTGCAATGTTCACGAGCTCAGTTAATGCCTAAAAGTCGCGGTCGATACCGTACTACTAGGATTCCTAATCAGATGGATGTCCGTGAAGCTGACCAGCCACGAGCCCGACGCCGATGTAAACATTGCCGTCAACCAGGTCACGACAGGCGCAACTGCCCGAATGCTCATTCAAGGATGGATACTCAGTTGGTAGATGATGCCGCTGACGATTTTATGCATCCACCTCCACCAAGGATGGATACTCAGTTGATAGATGATGCCGCTGACGATTCTTTGCCTCCACCTCCACCAAGATATGCAGTTCGAGGTCGTCATTCTGTCAGTCACACTGATGATGTCGATCACGATTTTATGCCTCCACCTCCACCAAGATATGCAGTTCGAGGTCGTCATTCTGTCAGTCACACTGATGATGTCGATCACGATTTTATGCCTCCACCTCCACCAAGATATGCAGTTCGAGGTCGTCACTCTGTCAGCCACACTGGTGGTACAGGCGAACACATCGGTCTCAGTGATGTCCCACATTCTCCACCTCGGTCTTCTGTGCGAGACGAATATTTTGGGGTTGATTTAGAGAATGTCGTTGTGCGAGAGACTCCTCCGTCTAGACTCTCAACCGCCAGAATCGGGAAGGGGATTCGTAGCTTTTTTACGCGGAAAAGGCGAGACAATTGAACGTATGCATTGTGTAATATTGGATTTCTGTATTTAGCAAGATTTGGACTAATGTATAGGGTAATATTTGTATGTACTTATATATTGAATAATGATGAAATGATTAAAAACTCTATCTGTGGGAGCGTTTTTTATAGGACACGCCGATGTGAGTGGCGTGTTTAAAGAGACGCCTACTTAATTGGCGTCTTTTCACTTTAAAACGCCAACGTGAATGGCGTGTTATTGCTGAAACACGCCAACGGGACTGGCGTGTTTGTTCAGAATGTCCGCTTTCGGCGTAGAAAAAACGAGCAAAGAAAAAACTAACTTAAAAACGCCAATGGCGTTGGCGTTTTTAAATAACACGCCAGCGGGAATGGCGTCTTAATTAAAAACGCCAACTGGAATGGCGTGTTTGTTCAGAATGTCCGCATTCGTTGTAGAAAAAACGGGCAAAATATAAACTAACTTAAAAACGCCAATAGCATTGGCGTTTTTCACAAGACTTACATTCACAAAAACGCCAATATCTCTTTATTTGCCTGTTTTCATTTTCATTTCTACTAGGAAATAATAATTCAGACATCCAAAGACTTAATCATAAAGACTTAAAATCAATGAGTTCAAATCAAATGAAAAAACATCAATATCAAATTACAGTAATATCAAGAGTTCAAATTAGTTCAATCGTCACGATGTTTCCGCATAAACAGACGCCGTATCCCCTTCCCAATAGTGGATGTAGATTTAGGGATCCTTGAGGGAGGAGTATCTTGAACAACAGCGTTCTCAAGATCCTCCTGCACAGACGACCGCGGTGGAGAAACGGGGACATCACTGAGGCCAATATCTTCTCCGGTACCACCGGTATGGCTAATAGAATGACGGCCTCGAACTGCAGAGCTCGGCGGAGGTGGTTCCTCAAAATCGTCATCGGAGTTGTGTACGAACTGAGATGACGACTCTCCGCGGGTGGTTTTCTGCTTGGTTCGTCGTTTTGCCTTTTGCCTTATGGGTACGTCCACGTCCATTGCAGAGCGCTGCGAAGGAGGATAGTCCATCAGCTGAGGCTCCCCGGATATCTGCAGTCCTTCTTCAACCATCCTCGAAATGGTTTCCATATCCGGACAGAAATGTCCTGTCGCAGCTCGGCCACTTAGAAAGTGGCGTATATTGTGAAGCGTCTCCACCTACAATTTTTTAAAGTTAAGTACATATCATAATATGAATTTAAATAAGTAATCAGGGTTTAGTTAAGTATAAATAATGTACCGTAAAGTTATGAGAAGATGTCGTTTCGTGGAATCCCTGTTCAGCATGCACGCCGGGTTTGGTTAAATACACCACAGTGATCTGGCGAAACCAATTCATATATTCTTCCGTTGCAACATGCTCAGTACTGTCCTCCAGATCAGTCCATATCGTAAAGTGTCTGTTGTCCCACTCCTGTATATAATTGGCGTGCCATTGAACCCAATTCCGACCAGCTTTTCCACGACGATCCTGTTTCAAAAAATCAGAACCGTGGAACCGGGGGAGATCCGGGATATACGGTTGGACAATCCCGAATTGGCGCAACACTCGGTGTGGCTCAGCCAGATTCCAACAAATAAGCGTTGTGATCGACATCCATATAGGACGACCGGCATCACAACTTTCCGGCAACTCCCGGTGGAGATAAGGCCTCCAAATAAACTACATGTGATACAAATTTTTCAAAATAATTTCCATAAAAACAAAAAACAAAAAACCAAAAACATTTTATAAATATATGAAGTACCTGATTAGGATGCATCATGGAGAACTGATCTCGGAAATTTTCAACACAATGTCCGGGTGCTTTTACATATGACGCCGGGCCATTCCATCTAAAAAATTTAAATTATGAGCGAAGAACACGAAAATTGATGAACATTAAGTTTAATAACGCAATTAATGAACAACTTACGCGCTTGCACATGGTAGATAGTCTGTATGCACGGGATCTAGCATCCTCGGTCTAATATTTGGGATTCTCTCCCAAGCCCAAAGTTGTAATAGAGTTAAGGCTCCCCCTACATCCGTCCTCTTACCAACGGCCGCTTCACACAAATTGTGGTACAAGCAAGCAAGCGTCGCCCCACCCCAGCTATATGTAGAACACCGTTCTATATCCATGAAAAAGTGTAGGTAGAAGAACGGAATTTTATTTCCGGTGGCGTTGGGGATCATCAGACCACCAAGTAATAGCAGACAATAGATACGAGCCCGCTGAGCATATATGTAGTGTTCGTGGTCATCAGACAGCTCAATCCTCAATTGGTGCGATAAGCTCGTCTGCTTAAAAGCCATTTCCTTCAACTCGGATGCTTCCGGTATGAATCCTAGAAAATCCATACACCTGTCTGTCCAATATCCCGCGTCCGTCGGGGGGATGTAAGTTGTCAGAGCCTCTCCATCAACTTTCAGGCCCCATAAGACCTCCACGTCTTCCAGTGTCACAGTCGCTTCACCGACTGGAAAGGGAAACGTGTGAGTCTCTGGCCTCCAACGTTCAATCAGAGCTGTGATAAGATGGTGGTCAATTTCTTTTGGTTTACCACACCTTAACATACCCCCAAACCCCATCTGGTCCACTATTGCCAAGACATGTTGCTGGATGGGAACATCCCAAATTTTTCCTTCAAATCGTCGGCAGCGTACATCTTCGGATGGAACTCCTGCCCATATGTTGTTAGAGACGTGTTGTCTCTGAAAATATAATACAGATGGATCCGCAGGACCACATGCAAGCCGACGACGAGAGGTTGAAGATGATGCCATAATTTACCTACATAATTCAAATTCAACAATAACCAACCATAACATTTAATCCAATTTCATAAACCAAATTCAACAATAACCAACCATAAACCATTTCAATAATTAGATACAATTTAATCCAATATCACAAAATTGAACACCAACATCAAATAAGCAAGTTACACAACATTGCACATTCAAAATCATAAACCAATTCACCTACACAAAATTAACAATTTCAATTAACAATTCGCCCAACCTACCAATTTCAATTTTGCCTAATCTAACATTTTCAATTTGTCCAATTTCAATTTGACAAACCTAACAATATAAACAAATTTAACAATCTAAACTAATCAACCAAAACCCACATAAATCAAAACAATTTGCCCAATTTTTTAGCTATAAAAACCCTAGGGTTTAGGCTTATAATCAAATTTATACACAAATTAACTTAAACCCAACACAATCCAACATAATAATCAACAATAATATCATTCAACCAATCCAAAATGCATAATATTTCTACTCAATTCACAACCCATTACAAACCCTAGCTATCCACCAATTACTATAATTATGTAAAAGGTAAGCATACTAACCGAATAAAATAGATGAATTTGGGGGAGAATAGCACCGATTGATGAATGTAGGCCGAAATCACGGAGAGAAGGCGCGCAGCTGGAGAAATCGCGAAGGCTGTGTGTTGTGAGGTTTTCGCGATTTGGGGGAGGAACGCCTGGTATATCAGTCTGATTAAACACGCCACTCAGGTTGGCGTTTTTCATGATTAAGTAAATACGCCACTCCGGTTGGCGTCTTTTACAAAACGTCAATATGTTCGGCGTTTCAACAAAGAAAACACGCCATTTACAAATGCGTTTTTTATTTATACACGCCAACCAAGTTGGCGTGTTTAATCGTAATTACAATCCGAGAGCATACACCCAAAATACGGCACAAGTATAAAACGCCATCATCGTTGGCGTATTTACCTTAAAACACGCCAATGACGTTGGCGTATTTACTAATAAAAACGCCAATGTGGTTGGCGTTTTTCCCATTTGTGGAATAGATAACAAAATGGGTACATTTACGTAATATTTAGTGTAAACTCCCCCATAAACCCGAATTTCCCGGGGAAGATCTGTCTAAATACCGACAGCGCAGTTGAGTAGTTTCTTCTCGAAGCGCAGTAAATGTCGGAGAGAATCAAGGGATACATTTTTGGGCAGTGAACGCGTTTTCCTTAAAACTCAAAAATATGGATTCTTCCATTTCATTGCTGCGAATCTGCAAGCTGTCGGGTTTTACAAAAATTCCATATGATTTGATTCGTCAAACGGTATTACAGAATTTTCAATGTTTTCTTCCATTTCAATGTTTTTGGTCCATTGCTTACGAGTTACAGCATCATATAATTATGATTCGACTTTTAGTTTAGGAATGCTCTATAATTAGATTTTTTTATTTGTAGTAAAATTGACATGTTAAAAAAAAATTGATCACTATTGATTCAAATGAGATTGAAGTTTTATAAGTTTAATGAAAATTAATCTCTCCTGTGGATAATTTAGTGTTTCTTAGTAGAAAATGTGGAGTAACAAACTGTGTGTGTATTCAAAATGTAAATCAAAATAATATTTTAAAAATATATATACATATACCATGAAAACATTGATTGTTTAAGATTTGTGATGCCTTATTTTATGAAACTATACATTTGAAAAGTCGCCTTTGAAATAAAGGTCAAGTTTTGTGGCCCAAATGCACTTATTATATAGAAGGAATATGATTTTAATTTTATTCCAAATGTTGTTATATACTCCTATTTCCTTTAAGTATGAGATATTGTTATATTTTTTTTATGGCATTTCCTAATTCCAAAGTCCTAAATTGATATGTTGAGTAATTGTGTGGCAAGGAAGCTACTTTGCCGAAGTAAAGTAACGACTTTATGCTTTTAATGAAAACCACCAAATAAATCCTCTTTGAAGGGCAATTTTGCTGAATTCCCACTCTTTTTGTCAACTATATAAAGGGTATGTGCAAGTGGAATTTTAGGTGTGTTGCATAATTTACTCCCATAATGATTAAAGGTGCTTGTATAGTAGTCTATAAACAAATTCTAAATTTCATTAGTTTATATTGCAAGTTGGGGATTGTTACGTGTAAAGCGGTCTATACCACACTTTGCAGGCATGCAAGAATGAAGAATCCATCACTTATTCCTTATTAATTATTTCGATTATTATATTTTATTTTATAGCATATTAATGCATATAACACTATTATGTGCATCCTCTAGTTAAAGTCGTTTCCATTTCAACTGCATTAATTTTGTGCATATGTAGGGTCATATATTGATTAGTTTTTTTCTTACAATTTATCACACCAATAAGTTCATCTAGGAATATTTACTAATGTTACAACAACAATGTGAATATTAAATTATGTAGATTTAATGTGACAACAAACTATCAATATGATATAATTGTATGGATACAGGATACGAACTTCTATAAATGCTGCATATCTTCCATTACATATAATTGCACCTACTATATTAAAATCATAGATGTGCTGAAATTGGAGGTAGCAGAAATACCATTAACAAAATTGATACTAGTTGTTTAAATTCATACTTAATTTGTTTCTATAGCAGACGTCAACGATTGTCATGTGCCCATTCCATTTGGAAGTAACGTAATAATATCATATTTGTGCATAATGTAATTTTGAAAATAATGACTGAGTAATGTGATTATAGTAGTTATATATTGGGAAATGCTACGTGGCCACATTAAGGAAAACTGGAAAAGTATAGACGACAAAGGCTTTGTGTTCACAACCTGTCTATAACTTTTTTTGATAAGCTTTGCCCAAAAATATGTGATTCATTTTGAAGTATATAACTACAATTAGCACTACTATTTATTTAACATGTATTTACTCTCTAAAACTAGCTAGTTGCTTGTCCTACTTGATTTTTTTGTCATTGTTATGAATAATACCCATATTTAATCTATGCATATGGCATTATCAATATACTATAGTACAATTGTATTATAAGAAAATCATTTGCAAACGGTAAATATTTATTGATCGGATCATACATAGTTAATTCTCAAACGGAATATGCTTTTTCTTTACACCATCAATAATGTTTTTCTCTATGATATATGATCATACTTTTTACTAATACTAATAATTTGTTCATAATAAAATAGTTAAGGATGAGTTGAACATGATTCTATAATAATCATATAGTATTTGTTTATTTTAATTTCCTACACTATGAATTTCCTCGTGTAATGCAAATTTCCTTGGCGGAGAGAAAACGTGTTTTATTTGAAAACTAGTGGGCTAAAGCGAATAAGGAGCTGGCATTTGGCAACCACTAAAATTCAATTCGATTAAAATTAATTTTGTAGCAGCCCTTTTGTACACGTATACATCATACTAGTAGTTTAACTTTTAAGGATGTCGTAATCCTATGATTAATTGATTTCAAATTATCAATAACCCCCCACCAAATTCACTGCAGATTCCCCCTACTATGATTAAATGGATAACATTAGTTGTACCTTCACTTCATCACACCTCTAATCACGCCCAAATCTTTACGATTCTCAGAATCCGACCCAATTTCATTTTTCTCTGTGTTTTTTTCTATGAAATGTCAAACAAATTCGAGTATATCAAACCAAAATCGTAGATCCAATTTTTGTGTGTGTGTAAACTACGCACTCCACATGATTTATGAAGGATGCCATTCACGGTTACATAAGTAAGCATAGTGGAGTACAATAATTAATTGGTAAACCATCTCACAGATAGAATGTAAGTCGCATTGGGGAATTTTTGTGATTTTCATTTGTCACATAAGTGGAATACTAGTAGTACATACCAAATTAAAAGTTTAGACCTTAGCTGTTTTTTGAATATACAAAATTTTCAAATAGTTGTGAGGACTTAGTGGCCCACCATAGTACATGACCAGGCCCAATATAAGGCCCAACTAAAATCTCGTTACTCCCTAACCCTAAATTCCTAATTGTGAACACACCACACTATCACATCACAACTTTGTATACAGTACATAATAAATTTTGTTTTGTTTTTTAATGTGGCTAAGTATTTAGGAGCGTGCATAGTTACATCTTTACTTTTAGATAAAAAAAAATATAATTATTATATTGATAAATATTACTAATCTCCAAATTATATCCATTTTTATCAAAAATATCTCGAACTAATAGAAAATACTCCCGATGTATCAAAAATATAATCCAAAAATTAGGAGCATGATATTTATATTACAACGTCAATAATTTGAGATTTAGATAAATATTTCTTATAATTCATAACAATTTTGACAAAGCATATATAATTTGGAGTTTAAACTTTAAAGTAATGTTAATCGTTAGGCACATAAACTAGTTTAGCCCTAGATATGATGCTAATCCAGACTTAATTAAAGTAATTGTTTGGTAGACAAGATTAGTAATGTTGAAGAATGAAGACTAAATAATATAAACCTCACCTTCTTCAGCTTAACTAACCCAACTCCACCATTGGAAAATATAGACCTCTTCAGCAGTTCAAATAACAATTTTCTATTACCAAACGCTCCATTTTAATTTTCAAAGACACAAATCAAATCACCGACCGAGAACGTTTGTTATTGTCTTCTTCTTCGGTGTTGAATAAGGTATAATTAATAAAAATAAAATTGAACACTAAATTATGGATTATGATATGTAATTATTAAAAATAAATTAAAGACAACAACTGACAAATACGATTCATAATTTTGTGCTCGGAGATAATACATTATTCCCCTGAAAACTAATATACTATTATCATGTTTTGCTATTAACTTAATAGTACTAGAATTTTGTATACATGGTTCACATGATAGTTCCTATGTTGTGAGAGTGGATAATTGTTTTTATTATAAAATTCCGGCATCTTAAACATGATAAAACATGACGAAATTACTAATAATTGACATTTCAAATCATATAATCTACAACCAACGAAGATCATATGTTTCAAAATATACTCTCTTCACCAACTATTAATAATCTTGATAACGAGATATAAATTTTTAATACAAAATTAATAAAATATGAGCTAGATTGAATAAAAAACTAAACTCTTAATTATGATGGATAGATCTATACTGGTAGTAGTACTTTTATTGGTGCAATAAACCGAGTTTGAACTAGCTAAAATTTTATGATAATAAAATACTCCTACAATTTAATTGGTAAGATACCTCGATCGTAAGAAGTTTGAATCACCATGGAATAGATAAAGAACTATTATTAATTTTTTTAAAAAAAACAGACCAGCCAAAAATTTAATACTGTGTACATACTTTATTTTAAATTCAATACTTTCATAACATGTTTTGTTTTTTACACCTAAAAATCGTGCTCATCATTCCTTCTTTTTACGTCGATGTTTATTGGAGATTATTACTATAGTGTTTGAGTTGATGTTGAATGAAATAACTTTCATAAATACATGTACTATTAAAAATGCATGACATATATTTTGTTTTACAAAAATAAGGTTTATAGTACATTTAATTTTTGACAGAGGTCCAAAATCAATTTCGTATATTTAGCTAATTTTTCAGTCCTGCATTATTAAGTGAACTTCAGGTTCTACACAGATATTTTGATTCATATCTAACATTACTTAAAAAATTAACGTCCAATTGAGAGTATTACAAGTAAAATAAAATGTAGTAGAAATACTATTTTAATTAATTAAACCAAAGTAAAAAATTTGTTTCATACATTTGCAAAATTCTACTCCGCATTTGGTTTCATGTGACATATTTAACTCATTAATCAGGTGAAAACGTAGTTGAGAGAATAATATAAAAAATAGTCTTCTTCGAAGTATTCTCTCTCCCTTTACTATCATCTACTCCACTTTAAATATTCTAGTAGTACTATCATTTCTCCAAAACAAGTATAATAAATAAGTGATTCAAGTAACGTGGGACAGAAGACGTGTTTAAGACTAGAAAATAATACACTATTACGTTGGACCAACGAGTTTTTGCTTTTTTTTAAAAAAAATATCTGTAAATGACCAATTTTAGTCTTTTTTTCTTCTTTAATCAACTTACGAGCCTAACTCAAAAATATAAAAAATGAAATGTTATAATAAATCTTAATCCCTCAATCTAAATTAAATGGATTAATCCCAATTACATTTTTTATTCCAAAAAATACCCTCTTATAAATTTCGACTATATTGTCCTTGTTCTCATCTCCCCTTTTTGTGTAGAGTAAATTATAGAAAAAGGACGCATGAAAACAGAGTAAAATCTCGTCTCCTCTTTCTCTCTCTAAATATAAATATTACGACTATCAATTATCATTATAAACCGCTTCCAAAATCAAAATCCTTCTGTGCATTGCATAATTTGTGCAGAGCATAAATTTATAAAACTATATATGCACACCATTTCTGCTATAATGAACTCTTTTGTGCTCGCTCATTAGCCAGACTCCGAAGATCCATTGCTGCAAAAAGCTCCAAGCTTTTTAATGCCTTTTTTGGGTTATACTTTTCGTATAATTCAAGTAATTTGAATTGCTATCGCGATTTCTTCTCCTCTTCGATTAGAGGCGATCTTCCTCGAGGTATGGATTAAGGCTCACGATTACTCTCTAATTTTCCGCTTAATAGATCTAATTATCATTGTTTAAATTGCTGCTAGCTTAATTGTTTATTAATTGCTTTCCCGCAGGCCTCTTGGATCAGGAATTTTTCTAGTCCAAGTTAATAAAATGTGGTAAATTTATAATCTGTTTTAGGAGATAATTTTTCTGGTGCAAAGCGATGAAGAGGTCTAGAGATGATGTGTTTGTGAATTCTCTGCCCAAAGGCTCTGCCATTCCTTCTCCAACTGAACCGTGAGACTTTTTCTTCTCTCTCTCTTCCTTTTCATTTTATGCGTTTATTTTTTTTTTTGCCGTTTGATGATTAGTTGGTTGAGTTTTTGTGATTGGTTAGTTTTGTGCTGTTAGGATTTTAGCAATGAGATTGATCTCTAGCTGTAGTGGTGCTCCGTTTTTTTGGCTGTTAGTGTGAACTTTTTTTTATCATTGAAGTGGTGTTTTGTGTTTGCAATTTATGCCAATATTTCGAGCTTTCAGTGTATTTCCTGTTACGGACTGTGCTTGTTTTTTCGTAGAAACTGAGAGGCGAATTGAATCTCGAGTGATTGCATAAGTCTGATTGTCTGGAAAGTGATATTTTTATAAGATATACTATATGATTCAGAAGATTGGCTTTATACTGCTCCTTTTTTTGGGACGATAATGTAATGGTTATGCATCGTCATGGATATGAAAATTTGCTTATTCGAGGCAAGGAAGGTTGCCTTCTTTTATTATGAACACTGTGCATTGATAAGGATTTGAAATTTGCATATTTCGGTGGACGATAAAGTTCCGGGCAAGCCCAGATGTCAACTGCAAGAAGTGTTCAGAAGCTCCAGACAACTGATGCCTTGTCGTACCTCAAAGTTGTGAAGGAAAAGTTTCAGGACAAAGGGGACATGTATAATGAGTTTCTCGATGTCATGAAAGAGTTCAAGGCTCAAAGGTAGAACTGTGCTCTTCTTTTTATGTCTTAGTCTGGATTTCATAATGTTAATGTGTTTATTTATGTTTGGTTGTTCTGGATGTAGAATCGATACATCTGGTGTTATAGTGAAAGTGAAGGAACTATTTAGAGGGGACCGAGACCTAATTCTTGGTTTCAATGCCTTTTTACCGAAGGGATACGAGATTACCCTCCCAGAGGAGGATGAACCACTTCCAAAAAAGAAGCCGGTAGATTTTGAAGAAGCAATTGGTTTTGTAAACAAAATAAAGGTGCAGCTGCGAACATGCCACTATAGTCCTCTGTTTCTTGTTTCTCCATCAGAATTGCGGTCTAACAAATTTTAACCTAATTGCAGACTAGATTTCAGGGTGATCATCATGTATACAATGCGTTTCTTGACATCTTGAATATATACAGAAAAAATAATATGTCAATAACAGAAGTCTATCAGGAGGTACTCTACTCAGAGTTCATATTCATACTATGTATAATTATAAACAGGTATAATGTTCTTGAGTGGTGATTTCTTGATGCTTGTTTGTAGGTTTCAATTCTTTTTCAGGATCATGCTGACCTACTCATAGAGTTCACTCACTTTTTACCTCATACTACTTCTGCCGCCCCCGTCCATCATGCCCAACCCGTTAAAAATCATATCTTGCTGCAGAGTAGTGGAGGCTCTCCCATGACAATGACACAACCCATTGAGCAGGTCACTTTCACTTTAGTGAATCACTGCTTTCTGGTTGACTTGGTTATGCAAAATAAATAAATCTCTTTTGGCACATTTGTTCCAGAAGCCTGCTGCAGGTGACCAGTTTGTTGCTTGCCCTGATTCTGAGCAATGGGGAGTTAATACAAAAGAGAACAAAACTGAGCGTGATTATGATGATAACTTGGACAGTGCAAGAAAATTTGCAGGCAGAGATGATTCTGTGAATGACCAGTTACCTAAAGGTAGGTACAGTAAGAGTGAGATTTTGTTTCCTCATATAGCTCTCATTTAATTGTTATAACCACTCGTGATTCTCAGTTTACATCCAATTGGTTGAGCTTGCAGCTGCGTTATTATTTTTTTTATCTTATATCAGTCTTAGTAAGCATTTTTATATCTGTGAACTCTATCTGCATTTAGTTGAAGTGTCCACATTTATGAAGTAAAATAATTCATTTTGTTTTGTAAGTTATTCTGGTTTTGACTATTGAGAATATTAATAGATTTTTGTATAGCAACTTTTATTTGGGATTTTATTATAAATTTGTTTTGGGTATCTATCTGCATTTAGTTGGAGTGTCCACATGTATCAAGTAAAATCAATTCATTTTTCTCAGGAACAGAGGACCCAGTGTCAATTTTCTGCGGAAAAGTGAAGGAAAGATTGAAAGATTCCGAAAACTACAAGAAGTTCTTGGACTGTGTTCGCTCCTATAGAAGCAAGTTTGTTACGTCGCCTCAATTTCAAAAGCTGGTAAATTTTTCTCGTGACATTTATCCGTTTAGTTAACTCCAGTTTACATCTGTCCTCTAGTTTTGTTGTATTATGGCGTAGACAAGAGCAGTTTTAGTTAAAATTGCATACTGCCCCAAAGTTTTGTGCATATTAGTATAACACTTTTCTGTAACAAAAATATCAAGCTACATCCTCTGATCCTTCTCATGCATCTCATGGTATTTGTACTGATGATAAAGCTTGAAAATATAATATCAACCATGTAACATTTTATAAACTACTTATTAAAGAGAATTGCTTGCAACATGTCATATATTTCTATCTCGTATTTTTGGTAGGATTGGTAATTGGGATAAACTTTATATTGTATCAGGTGGCTAGTATACTGGGATCACATCCAGACCTCAAGGAACAGTGTGATGATTTCATAATTTATGTTGAGAAAACAGGTATGAAGCATGCATTGCTTTTTCATGTTTGTTCATTGAAACTATATATACTTTGTTAATTTGCTCTGAACTGGGTGTTTCAAATATTTTCTAGGCAGCAAACAGAATTTCAGATCTCTAAAGGTAGACGGTCGTGAAGCAGATGAACACTTTAAGGAAGACAGTACCAAAAATAAAGATCACGGCGATAGAGAAAGGGACAGATCCGACAAGGTTCTTGCTTTCAGCAATGATGTCCAGGGACAGAAGGTTTCCATTACAAAGGAGAAGTATATGGCGAAGCCCATTCATGAACTTGATCTCTCTAATTGCAAAAGCTGCTCACCAAGCTACCGACTTCTTCCTAACAATGTAAGTATTGTAATTTTGTTTTACATAGCCGAATATATTCGATCTATATGCTCATCCGCTCAGCATTCCCAAATGCAGTATCCAATTCCATCTGTGAGTTGTAGAACAAAGATTGGTTCTGAACTGCTGAATGACCATTGGGTGTCCGTCACTTCAGGAAGTGAGGACTACTCGTTCAAACATATGCGCAAAAACCAATATGAAGAAAGCCTGTTCCGTTGTGAGGATGACAGGTAAGAGTTCTCTCAGGAGATTCCTTGAATTTGGGGTGTAAACCTGCCATCTAGACTTTTTGAAGAATCCTTTACGAGCATGGAAAGTTGTGAATCTTTGATTCTATTATGATTCCAGGTTTGAACTTGACATGTTGTTGGAATCTGTTAACGCAACAACAAAGCGTGTTGAAGAATTGTTAGATAGTATGAATTCTCATACCGACAAGACTGAGAGTTCATTTCAAATAGACGATCACCTGACAGGTATGCACCAATGAACCTGCTTGCTTCTCTGAACAAATTTTGTTGTCGACAGTTGACTTGAAAGTCCATTTCTATCCTTTGTTCAGCTGTTAACCTTCGGTGCATTGAGCGTTTATATGGTGACCATGGGCTTGACGTGAGGGATGTATTGAGGAAGAATGCACCCCTTGCCCTGCCAGTTATTTTGACACGGCTGAAGCAGAAACAGGAAGAATGGGCAAGATGCCGCTCCGATTTTAATAAGATTTGGGCTGAAATTTATGCTAAAAACTACCACAAGTCACTAGATCACCGGAGCTTCTATTTTAAACAACAAGATACAAAGAACTTGAGTGCTAAAGGTAGTTTAGACTTACACTGTGCTCAGTCTTCTTATGATTTACATGCGTTACCAGACTTCATATGATAATGCCTGATATTATGTTTCCTTTTCATCCTCATAAAGAAAAGTATATTCACTGACTATATAATTTGGTCCATGGTTTCTCTCCATCAGCATTTTTAGCTGAAATCAGAGAAATGAGCGAAAAGGATCCGAATGAAGATGAAAAGATTCTCTTCATCAGTGCTGGATACAGACAACCCATCAAGCCACATATGAAGTTTGAGTATCCCGATCCCGACATTCAAGAAGATCTATATCAGCTCATGAAATATGCTTGTGGAGAAGTGTGTACACCTGAGCAGCATGACAAAGTTATGAAGATTTGGACAACGTTCATTGAACCGGTGTTCAGCATTCCTCCCCGTCCTAGTGCGGGGGACATCAAAGAAACTGTTAAAAATGATTCAACTACAAGATTGGCCAGTTTTGGTGAAGGGAACAGCACCCCTTTTGGTGAGGCTGCTTCAGAAAACCAATCAGATATGTCTAAAGCCGGTGGTGAAAATATTCAAACTGAACAATCCTGTTGCAGCAAAATACTAAAGGGACATGATGATAACGTTGGCAAGAATGGTGGTTCTCCTAGTGCAAATAATACTGCCTGTGAGATTGATATGTTGCGCAATGGAACCCAAAATGGACTAATGCGCACTAATGCCAGCATTATACCTGCTATGTCCGGAACCAGCAAACAAGCTGGTTTCTTCGAGCAAGTTAATCCTAATGCTACAGGAGAAAAGAACATAACTGTTGAAAATGGTGCAGATTTACAAAATGGTTTCAATATCTACTTTTTTGTCACAAGTTATATCTACTTCTGCGACTAACTTTTGAGGAAATTGTCTGTGCCACACTGCAGGATCAAGTAGTGCTATTGGTGATCACAGGACTACGGTACTGCTGAATAACAAACCACAGGTATACTAGAGTCTTTGTGTATTTTGAGAATTTCGTAGGAGGGTATATAAACAAGTCAGCAACACAATGGAAGAATGGGTCAAATAATGTCTTATCTTTCAGATATGGTCTTGATTTTAGTTAAAACATATACTCCTAGTTACCAAGAAAAGAGTTAATATAGGTTTGTTTTTGCAGTGTGGTCTTTATAGGAAAGTTACTTCCTCTGCGGTTGAGGGGATCAAAGCCGAGAAATGCCACAATGAAATTATAGGTTTCGGTAAAGGTGAACGAGAAGAAGGTGAATTGTCTCCTAGTAAGAATCACGAAGACAACATTTTGGCAGCATTTGGAGGCGTCGCGAACAGTTCATGTAAAAGTTCTGAGAGTACTAGAAGGACCGGAGGAGAAGCACTATGTGCTGTGGATGCGAGAAGAGAAAATGATGCTAACGGTGGCGATGAAGGTGATGAAAGTGCCAAGGGCTCCTCAGACAGTGAGAATGGCTATAAAATTGCAGAAGTTTCAGCGACTGATTCAGCCGATAGAGAAGAGCGCTCCCCCGAAGATCATGACGAAGATGAGGACCGTGATGAGAATGACAACAAGGATGAGAGTGAACGAGAGGCTGAAGGCGTGGCAGATATCCATGAGAACGAGGGAATGGTTGCATTTTCTGGTCACATTCTACATACTGTGAAGCCTCTTTCAACGAAATTGCCTGCTGCCTTACCTATCAAAGAGAGGAACACGGAGATTTTCTACGGAAATGATTCCTTCTATTTGCTTTTTAGGCTTCATCAGGTAAAGTTCATCTCATTTATTGACATTTATTATGGTTTTGAACATCTATCATAATCATCTCTCCTTCCTTGCTTGTACAGATTCTATATGAAAGAATGCATAGTGCTAAGCTGCATTCGTCGTCTCCTGAAAATAAATGGAGGAGCTTGAATTATTCAAATACAACGGATTCATATGCTAGGTAGTATTCTGATCTTACAAATGAACGCATCCTTTTCTCAGGGTGAAGCTGTGAAGGTCTACTAATAAAGTCAAACTTGTTACGTGTAACAGATTTAAGGATGCACTACACAGTTTGCTGGATGGATCATCCGATAATGCAAAGTTCGAAGATGATTGCCGAACTATCATTGGTGCTCAATCCTACATCCTGTTTTCACTAGACAAACTGATACATAAACTTGTCAAACAGGTGACTTGGGATTTACTTCTCTTTTATGTACATCATGTTTCCACCATTTCTGCAGTTAGTGATTCAATGGTTGCCCCTGATATTCTACAGCTACAAACAATTGCAAGCGAGGAGATGGAGAACAAACTCATTCAGCTATATTCATACGAAAGATCTAGAAGTCCTAAAAAATTTTCTGATGATATTTATCACGAGAATGCACGTTTTCTTCTCCCCGAAGACAACTTGTATCGGATAGAATGTGTAGGTTTACTGATTTAATCCTGTTTTATTCAGAGCATTGGTATATCTTTCAGGTTACAACCCTTATACTGAGCATGAACTTCTGCTGCAGGTGCCTTCTCCAACGTGTTTAACGGTTCAGCTCATGAAAAATGAGCAGGACAAACCCGAAGAGACGGCTATCTACATGGACCCCTCGTTTGCAGCTTATTTGAACGATGAACTCCTAGCAGTTGGTCCAGAAAGAAAGGGAAAACACAAGATATTCTTGAAGAGGTAACATTAAAATGTGCAGATAAAATTCCCATCAAACATTTAGTTTTTCCTGTGCGTATGTTAATCTGATAAAGCATCCACAGAAACAAAAGAAAATTTTCGACTCAAGACAAGGTCCCCGACATCTCCAGAGACACGGAACAACTTGTAACTTATAACGGTCTTGAAATCAAGGTTGCTTGCAATACACTAAAGGTATGTCGATGAGAGAAGCTGGTTTGTGCGACCTAAATACCCTTAACATCATGCTAAATTTGTCTGGCTTTGTACCATAGGCTGCGTATGTTATAGGCACAGAAGACTTCTTATATCGCTTGAGCAAAAGGAGGAAAACGCTGTTTCACAGTGGCTGTTCTCAAAGAGTGAGAAGAATCTGCAGATTGATGGTTAGTTGAATAGCAAAAGTTTCACTGCAACGGAAAGATGAAGGTTAGGCTCTTCTTTTCCAACTTATGTTTCTTGAAACCTTAACTGGTTATCTATCTCGCACCATGAGTTGGTAGGTCGACAAAATCAGATTGTGTTAACAGATATCAGTTAAACACGATCTGATGATTGAAAGTGAGCTGAGACAACGGCTGAATCTCCTTTCAACGGTCACATGACGAGCGCTTTGCTCCATGTTGATGGAAGGAGAGGATCTGAAAATATGTATATGTAGATATTTACATGTGTTACGTTGAAGTTGAATTCACTGGTCTTATATAAGCATTTTTTATCCATTTTGTCTGTCTCTCTCCCTCTAAAAGGTTTCAACTTTCAACTGTATCTTCATCTGAATTATATACCTCGTTTAGCTAAGCATAAAATTATGTTTAGCTAAATACGATTTTTGGTATAGAAAATTATTGGTACTGTGTCTAGATCTAATTTGATGTCTAATTAATCAACTAATTAGAAAATTAAACTTTCTGATAATCTTAGTCTTCATTTAATTAGATGTCTTATTACAGCATGTTTATATTATTGGATTCAATGTTAAACAAAAAATTATGTTCGAGACAAAATTTGTGGTTGGAGTAATAATATAGAAATAGAGTTGTTATGAGATATGTATTCCAACGACATATTCTATATATAATACAACCATAAACCTTTATAGATCTTTTATTACATTATTTAATTTTTGACTATACGAAAGTGTTACGTCGTTATAATTTAGTTATTTTTTCGTTTCTTTTCCCCGAAGGTAGATGAAACTCAATACGAACTACTTTCCCTACTAAGAAATATGAAAACATTAAATTATCAAAACAAAGAAAATATGGCCTGAATTAAGGCATGCACGCAGACACGGTATCATGTTCAAAGACACCTGCCATAAATCGATGAAAAGGTTATCATAACAAACTTGATTTTCCAATTGCCAAATGTTGAACGAATAGTCAATTTTCAAATATCCAAACACGTTGTATTACACAGATTTACATACGCATGATTCGTGACATGATATGATGTTCTAGAGATTAAAAAAAATCCCACACTTTTATTATTCCAGCTGTTTATTACTAATTTTATCTGTATATTAATAAATGTCTTATTTATTTTATTAATATTTTTAGTAATAGACTTCATATTTCACTAACTTTATTTCACTCACATTTCAATAAGTATAAAACTAATGTAGGATCAACCTTCTACTTAAAATTTTTCATTCATTTTCTACTATATTTATTAAAACTTGTGTCCAGTTAAAATTGACCCTTTTGTCGGTAGACGGAGGAGTAATTAAATCTCAATTCTAGATCTAGACTACTTGTGAATCCTAAATTATTGACTTAAGAAATTGGGTGTAAATTATTGAGATGCCTGTGGCTTATTCCTAACACTTCATCATTTGTTATTCTTCTTTGGAAAATAAAATAAATAAATAAATAAATCAAACTAAGACTCCCAACTCATACATGTCCCTTTTTCTTATCTGGATTTGAAGTCATTGTCAACTCCATAGTGCCCCAATTCATGACCCAATGTAACGCAAATCATAACCTTCATGGTTCATACCCACTTTGCCACGTTACAAAAAAAAATAATTTCCTTAATTCTTTTTTTTACCAATCAAATTGTTAATTATCGGACAGAATCAGATCAACTTAAAACCTAATCACTGCTCAATGCAAATATGCAATTAATCACCTCACCTATTAATGGCAATAAAGTATAACTGTAAAATTGATAAATTCAAACAAAAATTAACCACGAACCAAAAAAAAGTCAAATAACAATGAAAGAATCCGAATTCCCAAAATTGGTTCCTCAAAGGAAACCCCATCTCAATATATCATCAATTAAAAAAAGTCCCAATCCACCATCGTTTGTACAACAAGTGATCTAATTCGAATCAGTAATAATCAAAGAATCACTACTATCCAATAGTAAAAAAAAATCAATCAAAACAAAAAACTCGAATATCCCACAAAGCCTAATCGTTGCTTCTTCCCCCGCCACGTGTACAGATCATAGGGTTCCCAGAGATGATCCAACGGGCACGGCCTCCTCTCATCGAGCCGCACCCACGGCTTCCCCTTCCCGCTCCAGTGCAGCAGGCTCACTGGACCAGGATGCAGCTCCCTACACGATCCCGACACGTTGTCACCCCCTAAACCGTGCTGGTTCCACCGGTGATCGATCGGCTCCACGTCACCACCAAACACCAGCAAAAAAGGGGGCAGCGACCCCAGCTCGTATATCCGTTTCCTCCGCTGCAGTTCCATCCAATTCTCTATTTTATTCCGATAATGCCCCTCCCTCCACCTCTCCAAATCCATCACCATCACACCCGTGTTGAAATAGCACGGCTTCCTCGACCCGAATACCCCGCTCAATACCGGGTCCGCCCAGAACCCGTCAGTGAAATATTTCGTGAAATTCGCGTGGCAGTATTCCGGAGCCCCGATGACCCGGTTTTCCGTCAATTCGATCTCCCAGAGCTTCGCCACGTCATCGACTAGGACCAGATCCGAATCCAGATAGATGACCCGCTTCACACACGGGTCGAGCAATTCGCCAAGGTAGTTCCGGGCGTAATTGAGCGGGTTTTCCAATGCGACCCGAATCGAGGACGAGATTAAGTTAATGACGGTGTCTTCGCGGAAGATGTAGACTTTGAAGCTGAGGGAGGGGAATATGCATCGGACGATGCGCGTCAGGTCACGCGGCGTGGCGGAGTCGAATTCGGCGGCGATGAAGTGGAAGAAGACATGGTCCGGGCAGGAGGCGTGGCGGAGGACGGAGTGGACCGCCGCTATTGAGCCTCGGAGGTACTCCGAGTCCAGCGTCATCGCCACGTGGACCAATGAGGCGTCGCATGACGTGGCGGGATCGGCCGAGGCCGCGGGGCAGTCCACACCGTTGCGGTACTCCGGCGCCTCCGAGAATCCGGCGAGGACGGCGTCGGGGAATGACCGGATTGCGGCGCACGGCCCGAGGAGGAGGAGGATTAAAAAAATCCCCGCGGCGGGGATTAAACCGTCGCCGGATCTCGGAGGAAAAATCATATATGTGTATGAATCTGTGAGAGTGTAGGGTTTGAGCTCTCTCTCTCTCTGATTTTATAAATGTGGAGGTTTAATTTTGTGCTAATTATGGAAACAAATATTGGAGATGATGAAGTGAAGAGAGAGAAATAGTTGTAGACGGCGATATATACATATGGAGGGGGAGGGAGAGAGAGAGAGTATGTGTGTATTAAAACGGGACGCGGTTTTACAGATGGACAGAGCATTAAATAAGAAAGAAAACAAGAAAACAAATCATCTCTACGCTGTCAAAATAAATCCCAATTACGGATTGTGATTTCAATTCACACCCTAATTATAGAAATTATTAAAATTTGAAATTTCAATAATATAATTACTTGTCCTTATCAACTTTTTCACTTTTTTCATACTTTACTTACCATACAATTATTTTAATGGAATGTGAAAAAGATATATGGAGGAAGGGTGGGAATAAAACATATTGTGCGGGGGGAGTAGTTCCGCTGTCACGTCACACGGCGGCGCGTGGACTCACGCGGTGTAGAACGATAAATTATTCAATAGTAGTACTTTTTAATTGTGGCGGTTGGTAGTTGTTGCATTTTTGAAATACTAAAAAATAAAATATTCGGTGACTAATTTCGTGGAAGCCTCATCGGGTGTGGAATCCCATTAATATCATGATTTCTGTTTAAAATACTCCTAACTAATTAACACTTTTAAATTGAACCTAGCCAATTTTATTTAAATTGATTTAGTTTACTATTTCTTGCTAAATTATCCGTATTAGGGTATCCACTATAAGGCGGACACGCCCAATAGCCCAGTCACAGTTTTTGTCCATAGCCCCAATTTTGTTGTCCACAGCCCTAAAATTCTATTTCCGCCACTGTGGTGGACACCTCCAATAGCCCCCAAATTCCAAATACAAAATTCTACTCCCTCCGTCTCATGCTACTCGCACTTTTCATTTTAGGCCGTAAATTTGGGATTGATTTTTTTGTGTAATTAAAAAAGAATTTTAGGTGTAATGAGACATCACTTAATAAAAGAGCTCTTAACTTAAACTAACATATTAATTAAATGCATTAATTCTAACTTAAATTATAAATAGTGTAAGGACTTTGTGACGAGCCGAAAAGCAAACGTGCGAGTAGCACGGGACGGAGGGAGTACATTTTAACAGCCGCGTCCTCGCCCCGAACGCTGCTATCCCGCGTCGCCCCAATAGCCCCCAAAAGTTGTCCGCCCACCTTCCCCACTATAGTCGCCCACCCACCGCCCCCAGACGCAGCTATAGCCTCGTCCTACCCATAGTGGACGCACTTACAGTATATTTTAAAGATATTGACTCTGATTTCCAACTGGATTTTGAGATAACTATGCAGATATCCAATGAAAAAAGTTATTCTTTTTCTAAATCTGCAGAACTATAATTTGATAAATTTAATCTTTTTCCTAAATTGATGCACAAGGGTACATAATGTATACAATAATGTTTATACAATCTATATAGGTGGTGCTCGATTTCATAGATAAAATAGTATTAAGATATAATTTACGATAAAGTTGTGAGATTATTTAATAGGAGAAGGTTGACTATGACAATTATCACTTGACTATCCATAATCTCATGAACCAAATATAATATAAATTTAATCATGGGTTATACTCTTGCAACCAAACACCTCCGTATTGCATAAAATACCTAATAAGTCTGATTATGTACATTTACATATATTACTACTATTTTTGTATTACTAATATTTAAGTGAAATTATAAAATTATTTGTAATTTGGCATTCGGTATCAAATTTGAATCTTTTGTAATAGAATAAAGATAAATGTACATAAATTATACACATTCATATACCCTTAATTTTTAAATTTAACTTAATTCAATTAAAATTAATTTTGTTATTTGTTACTATTATTATATATCAATAAGAAAGAACTAATATAGAAACTTTATTCTAAATTATAACATGATTTCGAGCTTGATTTAAACTAATTATAGTAGTACAAATTAGTAAAAATAATATTTTTTTAAAAATGTGCAAATATTTAAGTTCAAATTTCAAAATTTTTAAAACTATTACAACATGTTTAGTATCGTTTATTTTAAATCAATTGATATTTATAAATTGATTTTCAGGGTAGAATGTAAAAAAATCGATTATGTATGTATACATTTATAAAAGTTATAGATTACTTGCAAAAGTGGCAATATTGTACCTTCATAATTATGTGATGAAGAAAACGAGTAATGGTTTAGGATGGTTTATAATTCTTGAATAAGATTTATTATACTCCCTCCATCTCATGTTACTTGCATTGTTGCTTTTCGGCTCGTCACAAACTCCTTACACTATTTATAATTTAAGTTAGAATTAATGCATTTAATTAATATGTTAGATTAAGTTAAGAACTCATTTATTAAGTGATGTCTCATTACCCTTAAAATTCTAATTTAATTACACTAAAAAATCAATCCAAAATTTACGGTATAAAATGAAAAATGCGAGTAACGTGGGACGAAGTGAGTGTATGTCCATAAAAAGTAGACTAAGTTTATTATTTTAGATCTTTCAACAAAATTAGACTAATATTAGATATGGAAAGTTTTAAAAAAATATCAACTCTACACCTCGTTATGAATATGGACCACACAATTCAGGAACATTGTTTCCACAATTTATAATTTTATCCAATAATTGTGAATGGAGGTAGTACTATAATTTAATGCCTGTTTTTATAAATAAAATCACAAGTATAATTTAATGTCTGTTTTTATAAATAAAAATCACAAGTATAAATCATTTCCTAGTGTGTTAAACTTAAATCTTCCCAACAAAATTTATTTCAATTGACCATTCAAATGTACATAAACACTGAAAAAAAAATAAAAACTGGCAATCAGAACTCAGAAGTTATTGCAAAAGAGCAGATATGAAATAAATAGGGTCAAATATATAAAGAAAAAGGGAATATTTATTGATTGGAACCAGCTGGGTATTGAGGTCTGCGCCAGCAGAGTGACGGTGACGGCTGCTATAAAGTCTGTCTGGATCAATGCACCGCCGCCACGTGATCACGTGCCCTTTCCGCCCAACATTTTATTGTCCGAATTTTTATTTAACGAAATTATATCTTTTCTTTGCTCAAACACCATTTTTCTCATTCGCCTAGTTTATTCTGTTTCGTCTTTTTTGCCATGATTATTTTGAGAATTTAAATATATTAATCGCGATTCTTTTAATCTTCAAGAGGGATGATTAATAATTTCGTTCGTATATACTCCGTATTTTGTTGTTATTCACAATCATCTTTATTGTGAAAGCTTAAATTTCAGCGTTAGTCCCGTGATCATTCTGGACACGACTCTAACCCGAGTCCTTCAGGGTCCGACCCATAGCCACCCGGGCGCTGATACCGCTTGTTAGGATCGTCGACTGCAACATTAATTTGATATTGTCCGCTTTGGGTCAAGCCCGCATAGATTCATTTTTGGGAGCTAGTTTGATATTATCCGCTTTGGGTCAAACCCGCATAGATTCATTTTTGGTCATTCCCAAAATGTCTCAAACTAATTGGGGTTGGACAGGAATTATATACAACTTCCATCTTCCCTCACTCATCTGATGTGGGATGCGTTTGTAACCCAACAAATAATTCTAAAATTATTATTACATCCACAAATTTTAGCGTAAAATTAAAAAGGTAGAAACGAGAAATAAAGGAAGAATAGTTCTAATAATATTAGTGAAGATGGAAGAATATAACCCAAATTACCATAACTAAAAAGGAAAAATACTATTGTTTATAAAACGAGCTATTATAAAATTAAAAATACTAATTTGGAGACAACGGTAAATTTTTTGACTAATTAGTACAAAATGGAACGAAATATAGGAGTAGAAAATAAGATTGATTGTGTTAAGGGAAAAGAATCCGTCAATCTATTACAAAACCTTACATCACTTCACCAGGGCTTTTGAGGTGTGATATCATGTACTCCCTACTAAAATCAAACTAAATCTTGTACTACTACTACTAACTACTACATAAATTACTCCACAATGGTAAGAAATCTAGTTGCATTGCGTAAATTTAGGTGAAACCTTATGTTGGTAGTTTCAAATCGGCTTTATTTGATTGGTGAGGCAATATTAGGACCAAGTAAATGATCATTATTTTGTACATAGATCTTTGACAATTCTAATTATAATTATAAGTCCTATAAACACGCAAACTCAATTCTACGAAACACAAATTGTGCAATTCATTTTTTTTCATTACCACTACATGCTCCCAAATTTAAGGATCTCACGATTCTCTTCACTTTCTTATAACAAAAAAGAACCAAATCAAAATATTAAACAAATTACTAATACGAATTTTAATACTCCTTATTGAAAATATTTCAGACTCGCGAGTATTTAACACCATTTATATTAATCCAAAGTAGGTAACTGCAAAATGATAAATTAATGAATAAGAATCAGAGCAGCAGCATATTTGTAAGTTGCATAGGATTCTCTAAATAATTCCCTTTTTAATTAATAATGTGCCCCCATGGATGCTGATAAAATGCAATTGGCCCTAATTTACTCAGACCAGTGCTCTTTTTGAAATAATTTAGGAAACATGTCAGACGGTGTCGTTTGTCTTGTTATAAAATTCTCTTTTTAAGTTCTTATTGGACTATGAATTATATGTCAAGAGGTTTACACTTTGTTTATAGTAATTATTTTGGTTTTGCTGCTTTGGATTAAATATTAATCAACTTGACATTTTTGCATTTTTCTTGATATTTGAGACGACTTCTCTAGGAAGTTTTAATTAATAAATCCAATGCTTTTTATGTAATGCAGTTTAAATTTATAATCTTAAGTTTAAATAATAATATTTTTGTTCATAAAAAATAGATATATATTTTTTTATTGTAGTTCTTCATTGATAAATTCATAGTTATAGAGGCTTAATTGACTAGTTGTTTAATGTGCTTAATGTCGGTTTTATATCTCGAATCATGAGTTTGCAATGAATTATACATCAACTTGGAAATTAAATGAGATTTTCAAGAATACGCGAGATGACACGTGGAAACAGCCGAAAGTAATGAAGAAACGGTCACCGGGCGAAAAAAGTAAACCAACTCTACTCGGCCAAGTGGAGTTTGGCTCTTAAAGCCACTCAGCCGAGTGACAACCTCGGTGTCCAATCCAAAAGTCTCTACTAGGCCGAGTCACATATGGCGTCTAA
The DNA here is from genome assembly GCF_004379255.2 of Salvia splendens. Taxonomy (NCBI): domain Eukaryota; kingdom Viridiplantae; phylum Streptophyta; class Magnoliopsida; order Lamiales; family Lamiaceae; genus Salvia; species Salvia splendens. Next base: position 8,766,016 of record NC_056047.1, on the reverse strand, counting down.
ATGCACTCGGTCAAGTCAAGCCAATCCATACTCATCCAAAAGCCCCTACTTGGTTGAGTCACAGCCAACCTAAAAAGCTACTCGGTCGAGTAGGCCATGTCCTATCCGTTGCTAAAATTTCCTTTTTATCCTTTTTATGCTCAAGTATAAAATGGCATTAGAGTAAGTTTTTCACATATCTCTCAATCCCAAGCACACCATAATTTGACGAAAGTTTATGAATTTACAGGTAAATTACCATAAAGTTTGCTCAATTCTGATCGCTCTTGTACTTTTCGAAACACAACAATAAATCAGCAAGATTGAAAAATTTGCAACTATCACACTCAAAATTTGTTAGTGGTCAATATGTACATATTTTAATACATGACTCACACGGGTATATGTGTACAATTAATAGTAGTCATTTAAATTATGAAAGATGGTCAAATTCAGATCTGTCCCGTAAGAATTTTAATATAGAATACATTAAATAGCAAAGTTTCAATTTTTCTCAATTGTCTCGTCCGACACAAAACTACTTCTTTTACATAAAACTACTTCTTTTAGTAACTCTCAAAACATCATTGTTTCATTAAAATAAGTAATTTTTCATTACATTTGTAGTATTACCATTCAAATAAATTGGTAATACATTTTCTCTCTCCTTTATCTCGTAACCTCAAACACTCTACTCTCTACCAACCAACATAATCAACGAAGAAAAAAATGGAGTAAGGTGAGAGAGAGACATGAGAGTTGAATTAAAATAGATAAAAGAAACGGGAAATGATAATAATATACTTATTGTAATAATACAACATTGTTTTTTAGTGTTAATGCGTTACCGGACATCGTTGTTTTTCCACATAGATATTTTTATTGTAGCAACGATCTCAACTTTGCCCAAATTAATGGTTGTGAATTTTTGAACTTGGTGATTTACACTTCCGTTTTGCGAAAAATGTGGGATCAAACGTAACTTAATCAAACTTGGTGATTTATTTGACAAAGCTTCATCAGGCGACGTCTGTGTGTCTTCTTGTCGTTTCGTCCACATAGATATTCTCGTTGATGTGTCAACGTCAACTTCGCCCAAAAAATATATGAGATGATTACAAATTTTCCAAACTTTTACAGTTCTATTTTAAAAAAGAGGGAACATCATTTTTGGTCCACGAACTTTGCCAAAGTATCATTTTAGGTCCATGAACTTTGAAAATATCATTTTAGGTCCGTGAACTTTGAGTTAGTATCATTTGAGGTACTTTTTACTATTTCAAAGTTTTTTTGGACGAAAATACCATCAATACCTTAAAGTGTATATATTTTTAATAAATTTATCATATACTCATAATTTTTTATAAATATCTTTACAATATATTTTTGAAAAATTTTCTAAATATAATTTGACCTTAAATATTATCACTTAATTTTGTGACATGCAAGTAAAATTGCTTCTTCAATTTTTTATATTATTTTTTTATAAAATTGAATAAAGAACTTTTCTTTAATAATAAAAAATTGAATAAAGATCTTTTCTTGCATGTCACAAAATTAAATGATAATATTGAAAGTCAAATTATATTTAGAAAATTTGTCAAAAGTACCTAAAATGATATTTTCAAAGTTCACGGACCTAAAATGATACTTTGGCAAAGTTCGTGGACCAAAAATGATGTTCCCTCTTTAAAAAAATATGGAATCAACCAAAATTTGACTGAATTTCATGATTTATTTGACGGTGTATCCTTGTAAAGAAATGACATCTTGCACTATTATAACTAATTCTTAATGTATGACAATGTGATTTAGGTGGTCAATAACAATCGCATGATTGAGAGGTTATAAAATTAAAATTTCAATAATATTTTACAACCCTATAAACAAATACATCGTGTGCAATTCAAAACAAAACGAGCAGTTGGCATGTCAATTTGTTGCGCACATATAAGCCCGTATTTATTGTCCAAGTCATCTTAGTCACCGCTTTGAAGCATACTTGAATTATTTATAAGAAACAACTAAATACAGGTAAAATAAATGAAACAAAGATGGTGTCCTTTCACAATCAAGATCAAGAGCTTTGAGCCCATGAATATTATTTAAATTAGTGGTAGCTATATTAAGGTTGAGCTACTCTAAAAAATATTAAGGTTGAATTTGATAAAATCACTTGTTTCAAACAATGCTGACGTGGCGAAAAGGAAGTTTATGTGTAGGTCGAATACTATGTGTTATTCAAAGTGTTTTAAAGTAATTTTAGGGCATCAAAGGGTGAGGAGTAAGTAAGGCAAAATGATTATGATTGTATAAGAAAATTGTCATTTTATAACAAGTTTATTGGGTGGTTTGGATATAAAAACTTGATTTTATTGCGATTCGTAAAATAAATGTGACTGGGATATGGCCCATAGGCTAAAGTATTATTAACTGATTTATGAAGTCAATATTGGGCCATTTTCAGTTATAGGAAGTTGATAATATCTTCAATCCAATTCCCCATTCTTTAATTTTATAACCCTATTATAGTAGATCTTGAGAATTGGAAATGGTGTACTACTTCAATACTTTTAATATACATCCAATAAAAAAAATAATAATTAAAATACAGATTGTGACATAAAATAAATGTAAAATCACGTGCAAACAGCGAAATCGTAAATCCAAATGCAACTATTCAACGAGATCCTCAAACTTCCGAATTTTTCTAATGTAATATCAAGAGGTATATATGTGATAAAAAAAATTAACATCTCAATGTGCATAGATTTGTACCCCATTATTTCTTAAATCACAGGATTTCTCAGAAATCGTACAAATTTATGTACTGATTGGAAGTTTATCTTAATAATATATATGTACTGATTTGCAGTTCAAAATTTATGATTTTTCGCGTGTAGGTCTTCTTATCCTCCTATTAGATTAATTCCATTTTCGAATTTTAAAAATAAATCTTATACTATTCCTTAATTACTTCAACTGAGCATTCTAAAATTATGAATAATTTAAGTATTCGCTTAAGATTTAATTGATATTTATTCCCATTAAGACCCCTTAATAAAACAATACGTAAAATTTTAATTTCACCTAGCTAATTAAATAAGACCCCTTAATAAAAAATTTAGAAAGGCTTGTTTGTGAGTGTACAAAAAAAATCTTGGATACTACTATAATGTTTTTTTTTTTCGAAATTTGGAGAGCGAAAACTGTACATCTGATCGATCTTATGTGCCATTTTGTTTAATTTGCGTCTTTTTCTCTTTTTAAAAACAAAAATTCACAAAAATAGTTAAAACTATTATGAGCAGTCAAGAAATAAGCGTGAAATGGTTAAATTTCTTTGTGCTCCACTGGAAACGCGAGACTACATGATGGGGTACGAACTAAACAAGCCCAACAGCAGTGACGGCCCATCAGCCCAAAGCCCAAGGAAGAGTATGAGTTCGGCATTACCAAAGAGTTCGGAGGAGTTCGGCATTACCAAAGAGTTCGGCCTCAGCCTACAGCTCGGTAAAAGCCAACCAATCAAGCTCTGCTCTCAGGTCGGCATCAAGCTCTACTCTCAGATCGGCAACCAAAGCAGTTCGGTCTCAGTATTCGACCGAACAAGGAGTTAGTGGACCCATGCAGGATTTCCACAACTTCCAACACACCCACTACCACGTGGCGTCAACTCAGGCCACGATCTTAGGCCATGACCTACACGACCTCCACGACCTAGAGTGATGATGTAAGCCACGATCTTAGTTCAATGTATAAATAGAACTTAGATCTGATAGAAAAGGGTTAGAATCTCTCTAGAGAAATAATCATATAGCAAGTCTGTGTTGTAAGCTGTAATTCGCAGATCAAGCAATACAAACCTGCCCCCATTTCTCCCCGTGGACGTAGATTTACCTCAGTAAATCGAACCACGTAAAATTCTCTGTGTCGTAATTTATTTTTACGAGCATTTATCATCATCAAAAATTCGCGGAATCATCACTGGCGCCGTCTGTGGGAAACAGAGAACCAAATTTGTGATAGAGCGAATTTTTGACCATTTTTTCAACCCAAAAAATGCATACCAGATCGCAGAGTACCCGTATTCCTGCCCGTAAGAACCAGGAGGAAGCCAATCCATCCCATAGGTCTGGAAAACAGCCTAGGGATAAATCCACCACCAGTTCTCATGGCGGAGGAACAAGCCGCTCCAAAAGCCGTCACACCGAGTCTTCCCAGCAGCCCGATTTGAACGGGGCTGTCAAGCTGTTTTTGGCTGAAAAGCAGGAGGAATTCTTAACCTTCCTGCAGAGAAGCCAAAAGCAGCCGGAGGCGAAAACGACGGATTCTCTCTCTCCCTCCATACGAGACAGTCACTACCGCAGTAGTATCATGTCTTCCAGAAGAAAGAATCCTCGGTACCGGAATCACAGGAGAACTCCATCTCCTCCATACCGAAGAAATGTCGGGTTCGCCATGTACGGAGCATTGAGGACTCCGTTCTCGGACGATATTACCCGAACTTCCCTACCACAGAACTACCGAACTCCGTCGATGACCTATGACGGACTCGTGGATCCTCATGATTTCTTGGGACGCTATCAATATAACATGGCGAACCAGGGTCTCAACGAGGTCCACATGTGCAAGCTGTTTCCCGAGCTGCTAATCGGGAACGCAAGAAGGTGGTTCGATAGCCTCCCTCAAGGCAGCATTAGATCCTACCGAGATCTAATGGATGCTTTCCACAGGAGGTTCTTTCAGAAAGCGGAAGCCAGAAGCACTTCGGCTCAGCTGCTTTCTATACGTCAAGGTCGCGACGAAAAGATCAGCGATTTTATGACGAGATTCCACAAGGAATGCCTACAAGTAGATAATCTCAATGATCTACTTGTCATTTCGGCATTCCAAAATGGAATCCTGCCCGGAGCTCTCTACAGAAAGCTCGTGGAGTGCGGTCCGCAAACAGCTCAAGAGATGTGGGACATTGCGGACAAGTTTTCTCGTGCCGATGAGGCAGACCGTCGAAAACGGTCTTTAGACAGCTCATCTAGAGAAGACAAAAAGAAGCCCGGTCATAGCGATCAGAGGCATCCTCGCCGAACACCTTCTCCACTAAAGGAGAGATAGCGGTCATCCGAGGTGATCGAAAAAGAGCAAGTGTGTTCGCAGATTGCGCTTAAAAGTGCCGAGCAATCAGTTCGGCACCATCAAGCATAGCCATCACAGCAGCCGGAATCAGAGGCCGGCGAAATGACCGAAGTCACACCGGAGCCGAACTCGATGGTGTACGGCACTGAAGCCGTGATTCCGGTTGAGATCGGCATATCCAGTCCCCGAACTCAATTTCTCCTCAGAAATGAATGGTGACGGACTAAGAGCCGAACTACATCTGGCCGAAGAAAGAAGAGAATTGGCCTGCATAAAAGCAGCCAAGTACAAGGAGCAAGTAGCCCGGTATTATAACCAAAGGGTAAAAAAAAAAGCTGCAATTTCAAGTGGGAGATCTCGTCTTGAGAAACAACGAAGTAAGCCGAGCAGAAAAGCTGGGCGAACTCGAGCCCACATAGGAAGGTCCATATCGGGTGTCAGAAGTCCTCGGCAAAGGGTCTTACAAATTGACTCACGTGTCAAGAGCACAAGTACCCCGAACATGGTACGTTTCCAACCTCAAAAAGTTCCATTTGTAAGAGACAGTCCGGTCAATGTGCTTTCTTTGGTTTGCTTGGTTTTTGTTCGTCTCTATGTGCTTTTTATTTGTCTATATGCGTCTTGTCTGTCTATGTGCGTGTCGTCTCTTACAAATGTTACTGAGGTATCTTGTTCTTCGAAGGCTGATCCCCTTCTTAGAACATATACAAGCTAAACGATTGTGAGTCAAAGCTTCTACAGAAGATACAAGACCACAATTCAGCTTAAACAAGCAGTTCGTCCGAAACGAGCTGCAACAAGCCAACGATTGTGCGTCAAAGCTTCTAAAGAGGATACAAGACCACAATTCAGCTTAAACAAGCAGTTCGTCTGAAACGAGCTGCAACAAGCCCACGATTGTGTGTCAAAGCTTCTAAAGAGGATACAAGACCACAATTCTGCTTAAGAATCAAGCACTTCGTCTGAAACGAACTGCAACAAAAGTCCGATTCTCGCGATAAAACTTGCCTGAATTAGGACAAGGGAAAGTCCAATCCACGCGATAAAACTCGCCGAATTAGGACGACCAAGTTCGGTCAAAGCAGTTTACCTCATAAGACCGAGGACGACCATGTCTAGTCAAAGAGGTTTACTGCATAAGACCACTTCGGTTAACTGGGAAAGTCCGATCCACGCGATAAAACTCGCCGAATTAGGACAAGGGAAAGTTCGATCCCGGCGACGAAAATCGCCAAATTAGAACACAAAGACGAGTCCGGTCAAAGATGTTTATTTCATCAGACCAAAGACGAGTCCGGTCAAAGATGTTTATTTCATCAGACCAAAGACGAGTCCGGTCAAAGATGTTTATTTCATCAGACCAAAGACGAGTCCGGTCAAAGATGTTTATTTCATCAGACCAAAGACGAGTCCGGTCAAAGATGTTTATTTCATCAGACCAAAGACGAGTCCGGTCAAAGATGTTTATTTCATCAGACCAAAGACGAGTCCGGTCAAAGATGTTTATTTCATCAGACCAAAGACAAGTCCGGTCAAAGAAGTTTACTTCATAAGACCGAGGACAAGTACGATGAAATTTTTTCGCTAAGCTGTAAATACACAGTGTTAGAAGCGAAAACAAAAACAAAATTTCATTTTCAAATCTTGTTCGGCACACAACTCCGCTACCCTACAAGATGGCGTTACGCTATTACAAAGGACTATTCTACTGTCCAGGGTTGCTAAAGTTGAGCCATCTATTCACAAAATCCTCGTGAAGCTGAGTTCGGGCGTTCCAGGCAGCTGCAGAATAAGCAGGTCGACGAGATGCTCTAATCGACCTGCCACCTCTTCTCTGAGCCCGGGAAGCCCTAGCACCTCGGCGGCGAAGAGTCTCTTCACGAAGCATTTGTTGATCTTGCTCACTCATAATCACAGCTCCTCTACGAACTTCAGCCTGTTCTCGTCTTGACGTTTCCGGCTGTTCCAGAGTTCGTTGCTGACTTGGAGTACGGTTTTGAGCAAGTGAATCAAAGGTTTGATCTGGAGTGCGAGCATCTGTTGGCACGATATGCCGAAGGAATCTTTCTATGGAGGGGCGCCGAGAAAGAACAATGTTGTACCGAGAAGCCCAGCGCCGCAATGATGTCACGACTTGTTGGCAAGCCGAGCTCTCCAGCGCATTGTTCCTCCGGAGTACATTATATTCCTCCCACAGTTCGTCAACTCGACTCTGAACATCTGATATGGTCATTCCCCCGCGCACACGGATGTAATCCTCGTACGCAGTCCTCTCAGCAATGGTCGTGTTCAGCTCGGCCTCCAGATCATTCTTATCGGACTCTAAGTCCTTATTATCGGCATCCAGCTTCACTAAACGAGCCAGAAGCTCGTCATTCTTCGTCTGATCGGCTATAGCTCTTTTCTCAGCTTCGTCTAAAGCCGAAGAGTACAGCCGCTTCCAGTGAAGTACCTCCAGCTCCTTGAGAGTTAAGAATACAAAGCAGCTACGTCAGTTCGGCATTTCAGCTTACCGAGCAGGTAGTAAACCACAACAGGAGTAAGAGAGTACGAAAGGCTATACGAAGACACAAGAGCAGAAAGAAGAATTTTTTCATTCATAAGAAAAAAAATTTTTCTATACAAGGAGGGCTTCAAGGCCATTTTACATAAAGGAAGAAACTAAACTAAGAGAAGGGAGACGAAATCATACTTCGCTAGCTTCGTCTCCACCTTCTCGGTGAGGTTCAGCTTCCTTCTCCTTATCTGCTTCAGCTTCAGCCTCTGCCTCCTTGCTCTCCTCAGCCTGCTCGGCGCCACCGTAGCCGATCTGCTGCGTCTCCTGATCGGCTTCCTTCTCCGGATGCCCGGCTCGCTCGACTTCGGCCTCCCGCTCCAGCGGCTCGGCCTCACCCTCTCCGTTGTAAGTCGAAGCGGGTGAAACGGGTCCCACGGAGGCAAAGATAGCCTCCAGGTTCTCGTCCCGATCAGCTCGACAACTCCGGACTCGGTCTGCAGAAAGCAGGACCGAAGATGAAGCGAGCTCCTCAAGGAGCGGCAGATTCTGAAGCCGAGCTGCTATCTCTCGGCTGTACAGAGGCAGTACGACGTCGGCCCCCTGCTCGCCCTTATCGGCAATTAGCCTTACCAGACTACCGACAAAAGCCGAGAACTGGCTACTCAAAAAGAGTTTCTCCGTGTAAACACGGAGAGCCTCCCCCTGGGCAACCACGGCGGCAGCATCACTCCGTTTCGTCTGCTCTCGCTGGATGACGAGCTGGTTTTTGGCAAACTGAGCTTCATCCTGGGCCGAAATCCTAGCAGCTCTGGCTTTCTCAAAGTTTGCCTCGGCCTGCTCGGCCCGGTGACAAGCAGCCGCCAATTTCCTCTGCATCTCAGCATAGTCGTTGGACGCTTTGGAGAGTTCGACGGCGACGAGCTTGGAGAGCATATCGTTCCTCTGAAAATGGACAAGGAAAAAAGTCAACAGAGGGCACCAAAAATACAGGACAGAAGCCAAGCCAAAGAATCAAGAAGACAATTCACCTCGGCGAAGTCCGTGGGCCATAAAAATGGCTCACAGATATGCTCCGAAGGAGGCGCCAAGACCACATCTTTCTCTGGCGCTCTCGGGGGCTTCTGGGTCCTCCCCTTCCTACTTGCCGAAGTCGACTCCGGCTTCTTTGGACCCGAAGAGGTCTTTTGCCTCTTCGGATTCTTCTCGGCATCAGGCGCCGAGCTGGTAGCCTTCTCTTTCTCCGGCTCCTCAAGCTCGGAGGACTTTCGGATAGCCTTATTCAGCATGAACACTGCCAAAAAGCAAGAAAACAAGGTTAGTTTTCTTCGTTAAAGCAGTAGAGCATAAAGATAAAGAGAAATCCTCACCCTCGGCCTCTTCGTCCGAAGACGAGATATTGAACACGAGGTCTCCCTTGACGAGCTCAGTTTCCGAATACTGTTTCCTAATCATAGGAATCTTATTGAGCTCGCCCTCGAGCTCGGCCAACGGTTCTAACCGAGGATGGGGAATCACGGACTTCGGCCTTCTCCAAGGAAAGCCCGGAGCCGAAGTCCTATTATAAAAAAAGAAACGGTTTTGCCATTTCGGCCACTTGGTTCGGCAGAAGGCCCTAAAAGGCTGTAAGGGGATCAAGTAGAACCAAGATCCCTTCCTTTTAAACTGGAAAAAATTAAGGATTGCCCTCAGAGACAGATCCTTATCTAGCCTACGCAGTTCGGCAGCAAAAGCCGATAAGTGCCTCCAAGAGTTCGGAGTCACCTGACCTAAAGGGAGTTGAAAAAAATCAAGAAGCTCTACAAAAGGTGGGGGAAGAGGAAAACGAAGCCCGCATTCTAAGCAGGCTTCGTAAACGGTGGCATAACCCTCCGGCGGGTCGTTAGCCCTATGATCATCGTCGGGAACCACCGCCTTCCCCCCAGGTAAAAAATATTTCTCGTGAAGGGATATCACAGTATCCTTACTCAAGATACTGTGAAAATACTCTACGGTCTTCTCCCCGGATTCTTTCCGGCTAGAAGACCCCTTATCCCCTTTCCTACCGCTACCCGACACCGAAGAAGAAGAAGAAGACATTTTTCTTACTTTTTGAAAGTGAAGAAAGTCTGAAGAAGCTCTTGAAAGCGGAAGAAAATTTCTCGAGAAAGAGAGAGTATAGAAGACGCAACAGCAAAGGTGTTCAAATGAGGAAGAAAGAGCATATTTATCAGATTCGGCGAAGATTTCAAAATCGTCGCACCGTTTCGAATCCCACCTTTTCAGGATTCAACGGCCGGATTTTACTGTCGCATTTAATGCAGTCACATGCAAGGCACGTCCCCTGACGTCAGCCTCCCCCGTACCTTTATCCAGAATGCCGAAGTGACTCGCTTCGCCGAAGTGATTCACTTCGTCTTTCGGGGGGGGGTAGTGATGGGGTACGAACTAAACAAGCCCAACAGCAGTGACGGCCCATCAGCCCAAAGCCCAAGGAAGAGTATGAGTTCGGCATTACCAAAGAGTTCGGAGGAGTTCGGCATTACCAAAGAGTTCGGCCTCAGCCTACAGCTCGGTAAAAGCCAACCAATCAAGCTCTGCTCTCAGGTCGGCATCAAGCTCTACTCTCAGATCGGCAACCAAAGCAGTTCGGTCTCAGTATTCGACCGAACAAGGAGTTAGTGGACCCATGCAGGATTTCCACAACTTCCAACACACCCACTACCACGTGGCGTCAACTCAGGCCACGATCTTAGGCCATGACCTACACGACCTCCACGACCTAGAGTGATGATGTAAGCCACGATCTTAGTTCAATGTATAAATAGAACTTAGATCTGATAGAAAAGGGTTAGAATCTCTCTAGAGAAATAATCATATAGCAAGTCTGTGTTGTAAGCTGTAATTCGCAGATCAAGCAATACAAACCTGCCCCCATTTCTCCCCGTGGACGTAGATTTACCTCAGTAAATCGAACCACGTAAAATTCTCTGTGTCGTAATTTATTTTTACGAGCATTTATCATCATCAAAAATTCGCGGAATCATCACTACACAATCTAGGAAATAGGAACATGGATAGCTACTTAATTTTGAGGCATTTTGGCATGATGCATGTGTTCATACCATCAATACAAAGTGAGGATTTAGGGCTTAGCAACATGAATGATACAAGCCATGTATAGACGAAAATTCCATCTTCTACATGAAAATTACTCTACTCTTTTAGATTATTTCCTTATAGTTTTATTTTCCTAATATTGAGTTCTAATCTACTTATTGAGTTCTTAGCTACTACTTATTAAACGAACTTTTATACATGTGTGTGCCGTCAATCATTCCATCTACAACTTATTAGCCGGTTTCTCCATTCTATTTGTGACGTCATTCATCCGGCAGAAATTAATCCCGCCATATCAAGACTTCTGCCGCGTTTTAAGCTGATCTGTCGTCGTCGTCGTCAAATTTAAAGTATTTTGGGTCCAATGTTGAATTATATGATCCTTCTTAATTAATTTGAGAATCAATTTAAAAAATATATTAAATGCTATGGTATTGGATTATTATGTCAAAAATTCATTTTTATAAAGGGTAGCATTATCGTGATCTTGAACACATAACGTAGTCTGGGGGTGTACACTGACACGGACACCAACCAAACTTCTAGAACACTACACAAGTACACTACATTACATTAGTACAGTCTGTAAAAATCATGGATTAAATATGTCCGGTCAATGGATTTTGACCAAATAATAAATGTGACGAGACATTTAATTTTGTGAAATTAAATGACATAGCGTCGATCTACATTTTACGTAGATAAATGTAGTATATTCACTTTCTCAAATCCGATTTCCGGTGAGTAAGAAATAGTGGATTAAAGTTGGGCATAATTAGCTTCTAATTAAAGCTTGGTGTTGGAGCTTAGGGAATAATTAACTAGTATTAATTATCCCATATTGGAGGATTAACACATCTTTTAATGTGCTTAAATTAAGTGCATTTATGTTACTTAATAATTATAGTGGACCAAGATGGGTGAAAGAGCCCACACGCGCGCGCCGCCGCCGCCCGCCCGAGCCCGTGCTCGTGGGCCTCGGGCCTCGGGCCCGATCCCGATCTTGGACTTGGACTTCGGGTGATCTTTGGGCATGGTGCTTGGCCCAAACTAATCTTTTTAGACCACCGCCGAGTCAGCAGTCCAAGTGGCTTGACACATCGTCATGCCACATAAGAAATCCACACGCGCGAAAGGCACACTCCTGCTACACGCTCGTAACCGCCGGCGGTTACGAATCTGCCATGATGAGCCTTCGTGGCTTGGTTGACCATGCATGGTGACTTGGCCTATAAATAGGCTAGCCGTTCCACTGCATTCTACACACAATTCACAAGCATAAGCTCTCTCTCTCTGCATAGTTTTTCTGTCGAAGCTCTGCCCTCTCCTCCATCCAGTTCGCCGGAGCTCTGCTGATTGCGGTGCTGCATCAAAAGAGACGTAGCCGTTTTACCTTTGGGGACGACACGCCAAACCGAGAGCACTACCGGGGCGTATCTCATCTTGCGGGAAGAGGCCTCCTCGACTCGGCTATCATACTGGTTTAGTTGTTTCGATTTCTATTGTAATTTCTTTAGTTCAGTTTCTCCTTTTCTTTCGGGTTGTATTACGCCCTACTGTTATCTCTTGTAATCCCCAGAAACCAACATAGTCTTGATTATTTTTTATCTTAAAAAACCAGAAATTAAAAAATAATCATAAGGGGTACTCAAATTTTTTACAGGTTAGATCGAATCAACACAAACGGAAAAGAATACCAATCATCATCAATGGAGTAAACAATTTTGAATTAATTAAATACCACTGCATAATTAGTATTCAATGAGTGGATTTAAATTTGAAATAGTGTATTTTCTATGGCTAATTTTCTTCCGAATTCAATTTTAAAAGGCTCCACACGTGTCCCACCACCCCTTGCATTATAGAGGTCTCCTTCTCTCTATCTCTTCATAGAACTGGCAAATGCAATGCACTCTTCTTCTTGTGGGGGCCTTCAAACCATCTCTATCTAAACCAACATCATCATTATCTTCAATCTCTTAGTAAGTCTTGTTTTGATTGGCTGCATGGGCTTGTTTTGATTGGCTGCAGCCTCCTGCCATCTCCTTGTATGAATTCATTACAACTTTCTTGTTTTGCAGCTAGTCTACGCAAGCATAAGCTGTCCATTTTTGCCTCAAATGCTGTATGTATAGTTGTATCTGGGGTAGCTTTCCTATTGATATTGGGTTGTTGTGGAGCATCAATGGGTGAATCTTTGGTTGAGAGGCCAACTTTGGATAAGAAGGTATGCTGATTTTTCCCTTTACATAGTTGGTTTTGTCCAATTCATTTTGATTTTTTGCTCTGATTGTTTGTTCTGTTATGTGGCAATAGGTTCTTGAAATCTTTCTCCTTGTTTGGCATCTTGTTGGGGGAAATGGTGTGGTTTTGATTTTTTGTTAGCTTCTCGAATTTAGTATTCTTACACGTGTTGCAATAGTCAATAGTTTCTTGAAATGTTACTCATAATTTAGTGTTTTCACACATGTTGCAATAGATTATTGAAATGTTACTCATAATTTGGTAGCATTATGGCTCTTGAAATTGTTGTATAATGGTTAGTTTTTATTTGATCAGCTAGATTCTTGAATAAAGTTTTTAGCTATTGTATTCTTGAATATGTTGCAAAGATTCTTGAACAAAGTTGATCTGTTTCTGGCATACACAGATGGATGAGCCCTTTAAGCCTAGTGGTGGACTGGATGTGTCTATTTCATTTGGTAGATTTGAGAATGATGTTCTCTCTTGGGAGAAATGGTCGTCGTTTTCTCCGAATAGGTATTTGGAGGAGGTCGGAAGTCTATCGACTCCCGGGTCAGTAGCTCAGAAGAAGGCTTATTTTGAGGCTCACTACAAGAGAATTGCTGCTAGGAAAGCTGAGGAATTGGAGGAGGAAAAGTCGATAGTTCCTGCTGCTCGTTTCTTAGATGAGTGGAGAAATGATGATTGTCTGGAGAGTTCGTGTGGGATCGATGCAGAATTAGGTCTGTCCAACGGTGACAGATCAGTTGAGGTGGCTGCAGAGTCAGAGTATGCATCTACTAATGCAACTTCTGCCAATGAAGCGAAAAAAGATGACGATAGTTTTGATTCTAGTAAGGAGAAATCCACGTTGGATGTTTTCGTAGATGGGATAAGGGAAAGAGACAGTGCTGATGTTGGAGTCGAGAGTGAGGGGTGTTTGGCTGATGAAGGTAAGGATGAGTTGAGCTGTGAGGCAGTCGAGCTTGGACCTAATGCCGCTGTAGAAGCTGCTTCGCCTGAGATGGAGAAGCCACCGAGAAAGAAAAATGGTGTGAAGGAATTAACTCCTAAGTCGAATGTAGCTCGGAAGGTAGAAAACTAGTACTCTTTTATGCACAAATTTGAGACTGATGTTGATGATCTGTTGAGTTTTTTAGTTACCTCTTTCTGTTTTTGAAGGCGAATTCGACTAAAAGGGACACAAATTCGGGTAGGGTTCAGGCGAAGCCTTTGCCATCTTCGACTCCTCGGAATTACAAGGCAGCGCCAGTGTCCACTCCCACGTCCGCTTCACAGCCCTTGATGAAGAGAGCGAATGGATCACAGGTGACTAAAAGCACGAGAGGAGCTTCCAAGTCGTTGCACAAATCTCTTATATTGGATCCGAGCTCTTTGCCTGCTCAATCCATGACTAGGAGGTCGCTGATGGTGGAGAAGATGGGGGATAAGGACATCATCAGACGAGCATTCAAGACTTTCCAGAATCGCATGGATGGATCTTGCAACGAGGCAAAATCCAGCACTGTGAAGAAGGTGAGCCGCATGGTGTTGAAATAGTGATTTCTTGATCTCTTTGGTGCCTATTGGAGTAGAAAGTGTTGAATTTTTTTATGTTATATCCTTTGCAGGTGACATCTACTCCTCCGGAGGCAAGGGTCTCGACTCCTCCCATTCGTAGAACGAGGGATGATGCTGAAAAGGCGTCTGCTCAAAGGAATCAAGGTGGAACAAGATCAAAACCTTCTGAGACAAGGTGAGTTATGGTGTTATAGTCATGGTTAGGTATCAAGAAACATGTTATGTGAGGTTGATTGGGTTCTTATATAGCAGATTGTATAGAGGTAGTCTGGTGATGGATACGAAAAACACGAACATTTCTGCTGCCTCGTCTAGCATTAGCTTCAGAAGCCATGACAGAGCTAAGAAAAGGAAAGAGGTGCATAGTCTTGATCTTTACTTCTTTTCTAGTGCTGTTTTCGCTGGTGTTGGATGCTCGTTGGAGTAATTTTAGTGAAGTTATCGCAGTTTCTGAAGGATTTGGAGGCGAAATCAGTGGCCAAAGCAGCAGAAAATGCTCAGCTTAGTGCAAAATCAAAGGTACTAAATCTGTATATATGTAGTTTGTTTGTGTGAGTTATTTGAGAAGAATAATAAATGGTTCAAATTGTTTCACCATTAATCAAAGTGATGCTTATCTACAAATGAAGTGTGATAACTGAAAGAGGCAAATCTGATTTAGGAAGAAAAGGATTCTGAGATTAGAAGATTGAGAAAGAGCCTCAATTTCAAGGCCAAGCCACTGCCTTCCTTCTATAAGGATCGAACGAAAGCACACCTCGAAAAGGTACTCTTATATCAGACAGTTTGACGGTTGTGACTTGAATCCGAACACTATGACATTCACAAAACCACAAAATTATGTCATACTCATACGTCGTGCCACATTTGACCCATGAGACAGTCTTAGAGAAGTTGATGTGTATACTCATACGTCGTGCCACATTTCCCGACAATGAGCTTCACCAGCAACTAATGAAAGGCTTGAAATTGTAGGATCCTCACAACAAGGAGCTCCACTAGCAACTAACGCGGCCTGACTAAAGAACGTTCGTGCCACATGTCCGGTGACATGGAACTTACTCCAGAAGCACCAGGCTCTTTGCTAGCTGAAAAATTATGGCAATTTTTGGAAGGTGTGTGAAGCTGCATAGGATTGTAACATGTGATAGCCATTTAAACTGCAGTGGGTACCTTTTTTTTTAATCGATTTATTGTTTGAAAGATTCATATGTATATATAGTACTAGTATTAGTATGTTTTTATGTAACCACATTTGTTATTAGTTGTGAATTTGAAGTTTTTGTGATGAGATATAGCAGGGTCTTACTCAACTTTTTGTGATGTAAACATAATTAGTGGATAACAATAGAACAAAAAAGTAACCTATAGTTTCAAACTATTGATCCGATTTTCCTTTCTTTCATGCTTATTGGATTTTCTTGACTTTTGCTCATATGATCATTTTCTGAGTATTTTTATGTGACTTAACCTTTAAACTTACACTGATTTCTACATAATTTTTTTTCATTTTGGAGAGGGAATTTCTATGTAATTATGATCGTATGCTATATTATAACATTACACACATTCTATATGAAATTAAAAATTTGAATTAAATAAAATCCTTTCTAAAAACGTCTCTACTTTCCTAAAAGGCTGTATTAAGATTTCAATTTAATCCCTGAATTCGAGCTTGGCCAAACATAGAGCTCTTGAGTCGTTCCACATCAGATAGTTTCACAGGCTTCACTATGAACTCCTTGGCACCCTCTTCCAAACATCTATAACACACAAATTTAACATTAAATACTCTCTCCGTCCCGCTTTAGTAGTCCCATTTGAGTCGGGCACATGTTTTAAGTAAGTGTTTGAGTGTATAATAAATAAATATTGTAGGTGGACATTGGGACCACTTTTAATTGAATGTGTAATAAATATATGTTGTAGTGGATGTTGGGACCCACTTTTAACACTTTTTTACTTACTTTGTAGGCATTTTATATTAGTTTATCTCAACCGGGACCCCTAAAGTGGGACGCCCGAAATTGATCAACCGGGACTCCTGAAGCGGGACGGAGGAAGTATTAATTATACTTTATTGCAAACCATTTTTCAAACAAAAAATGTGATTAGATTAAATACAAAGGTGTCACATAAGAAAGGAATGACTAATTATTTTTTAAGCGACCTAATCCAAGCAAAGAAGAGAGGAAGTTGTTATCCTACTAATTTGTGGACCATGGTTGCACCAAATATTTGATTTAATTATTTAATTAATCTTTTCACTCTTTGCCAAAAGCATATGACGCCCCATATTCAGTGATTTTGACACATTGGTAGTATATATATTTTCAATAAAGAAACCCAAAACAATTTTTAATAGCTAATTAAACTACTTTGAGAATTACACAAATTAAACTAGTTTAATTAGGGAGAAAATTACCTGTCAATCCGAGCCACTACGTTCTCTGATGACATGATCACTACTGGTGTTTCTCTAAAAGTGGAGGAACCCTGTTCGAAAAACGCATACATTGTCTTATATTCACTCTCGTATTTTATCTATCGAAAAACAACATTGAAACATAATTGGACCAATTAAATTAAATCAATTTCTCACCGACCACCTATAGAGCCAACCCTGATAATAAATAAGTTAACGAAATTAATTTATTAAGTAACTAACCTTTATCTTTTTCAGCAACTCAAAGCCAGTCATTCCAGGCATGCAATAATCTGTAATAATCAGATCCACTTTTATCTCCTAAAAAACAAAATAAAATCAGTCAACACCACATAAACCAAATCATTAACTAAACAAATCATATTTTTTCCAAGTTACATTATAATTAGCAGAGCCTTCATCTTCATGTAGACCTAAATACTGCAAAGCTCTTCTCCCACTATCAACTGACGTCACTGTAAAAATGTCAGCAATATTTTAAAAATCACCATAATTTAGGAATAAAAATTATTCAAGAAAACTGTATCTATAAATCTTACCTTTGCAAGAAGTGATTCTTAGCAACCTTTCAATGACTTTCCTATCAACAAGACTGTCATCAACGGCAAGAACATGAACTTCATTTGAATCCAAACATGGTGAAAACTCACAATTTTGGGCCATTTTCGATACAAAAAAAAAGAAGAAAATAAAATTTGCAAAACCCAAAATCTGTGCAAATAATCTTCAAGCTTATTTGCACGTTATATAAGAAATATTGGAAGCTGGAACAAGAAAAGAACAAAATAGAAACGTGAAGTGGATGAAGGAAAAGTATGAGCCAATACATATAAAGAGTGAAGATTTGTGTGTATATATTATGCAAGAAAAATTTCAAAATAAAATCTGGTGAAAATCTGTTTTTGTAGTGTTTGAAATTGAAAAGTACACGGCTGAGATTCTTGAATCATTATTATGGCTTTGGTTGATCCGATTTTCCATATCACAAGAGACTTTTTTGAGATTTTTGTCTAAACTCTATCTTTTTATGATTAATAATTAATTCGCTCGACATATATTTCTAAATGTGTCCAAAATAATGTGACCGGATTAATTTGATACCTCTTCAATGAATTGTGTTAATTATATTAGATGCATGGGTTTTAAAATATGAAATAAGAGATTGCATTATTCAAATCAAAGTGTACAATATCTAGAAGATTACGAGATTTATTGTTTGTTTTGAGTACATAGTATGAAACGTGTGTGGATCGATGTACTATAATTTATTGTGTTAATTTCAATGTTAGATTATGTACTAGTGGAAATGGCATTTATGGAAGTACTATATTCAAAATATTTACCTTTAAAATCAATGATTCTAACTAATTATAATATATATTTATACGTCTCTAAAGTTATAAAACCATCTAAGTTACTCAAGGTAGTATAATAATTGAAGGGAAAATTTCGAGGGAAAAGTCACAGGTTTGAAATTAATACACCGACTTCTTTAAATTTAAGTGATTTGCTGTAACTCTGTAAATACTCGTATCTGTTAGTCGGAATGTCACAAATGAATGCCGAAACTTAATGTTATCAATTAAAAACTGATATCTTTGTAATTATTCTTTTAGCATAAACAATACCGCCCACACATTTGATAACCAATTAAAACACGAAAAGGGACAATTTTTTAATATCGTTATCATATAGGGCAAAGAAAAAAAATGGAGGATCAATTAGGAATAGGCTAACCAATTTGTTACCAACCTACTTCTAATCTTAATTTGTTGCAAGATAGATAGTTTGCGTGGTGAGATATAGTTGGATAATTTAGATTTGGTGTATAGCATCTAAAGATTTTGTATTAATTATTAGCTAATTATCAATGCTATTTTTAACCAACTATTGTACTTTATATAACAACGCATCCTAATAAAGATTGGAAAATCAATTTCAAATGCAAATTTCTTTTCTAATCACAAATTCGAATTGAAATGTTTCTATTAATAAAAAAGATAAAGAGATGGGTAAAGAATATTACGATGGTCCGAACAAGATCTTTAAAGGTCCCATAGATAATTTGCTTTATATTGAAATAAAACAAAACAAAGGTTGCCTTTATTTAAACAAGATTTTCTGCGCGCATGCTCATCAATGAGAGGCGGCGGACTTTGGCGGAGAAGCGGTGGTCCAAAGAGTTGGGATGAGTAGTGGGGACGGCGCCGCCCTCCCTCCCATTATTTCTTGTGCTTCATTTTCTTTTTCTACTCTGAATATGTCACCTAGCTTAAGAAAATTTGTGATATTTGCTTTGGATTATAACGTCGAATTTGGATTTCGAATTTATGTTTATGTAATGAGCCGTTTATTTTGGATGTAATTATCTAAATAGAGTTTGATAACAAAATGCAAATCATAATTTTTTGAAAGAATAGCCTTAATATTTAGGCTAGTTATCTCACCCTTGAAAATGCCTACATATCAAGTATTAACACAGAGGAAAGTCACTAGATTCACCAATGAATATTTTTGGTCTAACAAAAAAAATAAACCCATAATAAAGGACCACAACTAGGGATTATCGAAATACTTGTAATTCATATAATTGAATCCTAAATTTTGAAGGGATATTAGTCTCCAAAAATCATACTCTTTGGTCTAATTTTAATATATTTCACGAACTTTGATTAGTTTAAAATATTATAAACTTTACATTCTGTGTGTTATTTTCCAATTTGTTTCAGTGGAAACCTACTGTACGTGGGCAACCAAAAAACGTTTATGATATTTGGACCATCTTTTAAGTTCTTGGCAAGTAGGATAAAAAATCACGTAGAAAGACACGTTGATTTAGTTGTACCAAGTAGGATAAAAGACAATCATGTATGTTAGTCGGATATGGTGATGGACCGGGCATCGGACATAACAAATGGAATGTCAATTTTGTGACATTTTAGATCAATTTTAAAATTTGTAAAAACTACAAGAATTAGACCAAAGTTTGTAGTTTTAAGAACCAATACTCAATTCTAAAATATTGAGATAGTAATTAAATTAAAATGCACTACCAACAATAAGGACCACGATAAGAGATGAGTAATATCTAAGATTCGAATAATCGAATAAGTTCCAAGTCCAAATTAATTTAACATATAGATTTTTAATTATATACTTCAAGGAATACTCCCTCCGTCCCATTAAATATGCAACATTTGCTTTTCGACACAAGATTTTATGTAGTACAGTATTGTTTTGTGAATTAATGAAGAGAGAGTAAAGTAAGAGAAAAATAAAAATAGAGAGAGTATTATTTCCATTTTTAGAAACGTTTCATTTTTAATGGGATAAACTAAAAAGGAAAACATTTCATTTCTAATGGGACTTGGAGTATTTTATTTATATACTCCGTATTTATCAAAACATAAACTCCATACAAAACTAAAAAATACATTTCAGATTTAGTTATAAAATTCTGTATATTCAAATTCGGACTTTCAAAGATTTCGCATGAGGTCAATTTTATATTCTCTCAAAATTCAATTTGTCGTATGATTAGGCAAAAATCACATCTGAAAATTGAATGTAAAAAACACAAGTTGTTTCAAAACACATCCAACTCTAGTAGCATAAGTAGGTGCATACCTAAAATCGACTTAGTTCAATTGTCAGAATTTTTGTTGAAAGAAACGTTGATCTACGACGAGGACTGGATTGAATAGATTGAAATAGTAGAGTAGTACTAGTACAATTTTGGCGTTGGATTTCAAAGGTATGCTTGAGTTGGAAACATTGGATTTGGAATGAGAAATAAGTAGGTGCATACCTAAAATCGACTTAGTTCAAGCCATGTTCCGGGTTCAGATACCGGGTTTTTCAAGTCATATCTGCTGCAGTTTCTGAGTTTGAATACCCAATTTTTCAAGTCATATCCGCAAATACACAAATCCCTAATTATCTGTAACTCACAATTCACCAGTTCCAATTCAGTTAACAGTAAATAACTTTAATCACGATATACATACAATATTGCAATCCTGAATTATTAAGAAAGTACTGCAGAATTCTGGTAGATTTAAACTCGTATCCAATCCTATTGAAACTGTTGGTCCAGCACAAAATGCCCACACACAAAAAAAAAAGAATGCCCACACAAACAAAAAAAAAAAGAAAAAAGAATAGTAGTAATTCGCAGCAACAAATCTGAATTCAATTCTAACAGATGATTACACTAAAACTTCCCAACAATTTTGGATTAATGCAACAAATCTCCAACAAAATCATAGCACAAGGAAAAGTCAACAAATCGATCGAATCAGAAACACCACCTGCAAAAATAGGGCAAAATTCTCCCCCTATTTCTTCTGGAACAGCTTGCTTTTGTTGTACTTGAGTTTAATCCAATTGACGCTGA
This sequence comes from Salvia splendens, assembly GCF_004379255.2. Lineage (NCBI taxonomy): Eukaryota > Viridiplantae > Streptophyta > Magnoliopsida > Lamiales > Lamiaceae > Salvia > Salvia splendens. The sequence goes on along the minus strand of NC_056047.1, from coordinate 8,744,662 downwards.
CGGTTGCCCCCTCCTTCACTTTCTTCGCCGCTACCTTGGTCTTCTCATACCCCACCGCCGCCACAACCTTAGTTTTCTCGTATCCGGTGGCGGTCACTTCCTTGGTCTTCACGAAACTCTCGCTGAACTTCTTTGACAGCTTCGGAGCTCCGTCGCCTCCCGCGGCGTTGCTTCCGCTCCATGAATTTCCGTTCGACGCCATTGGATTTTTTTTCTAGGGTGGAAAAGTGGGGAAAATAGAAGTGGTGGTTCTAGAAGATTCGAGGAGTATTCTCGATTTGGAAAACGGAGGAGAATTCTGCACCTCGAGAATTTGCCTATGAATATTTGATTCCGAATTTCGGATAAGTTTTGGGATTTTGGCTTTTAAATTTAGAGAGAGAGCGTGTCGTGTGAGGCACGAACAAATCATGAGCACCTCAACTTGAACATCAATTTTTAAATTACTTATTTAATGGTTAAGTTTACAATTTATTATAGCATCTCCAATGGCAGCTAGCGGACCGGCTAGCCGATTCCCGGCGCTGGCCGGTCCACTCGCCGAACCATTGGAGTCTGCTAGTGCCAAATCGGTGGAAAAATCGGCGAGCGGACGCGGATCGGCAGGCTAGCCGCCATTGCAGGCTCCCGATCGGCGAGCGATCAACCAGTTCAATTTTTTTTCGAAACACTATATATACGCGATTTGCACGTCATTTTCATTCGCACCACTTGTTTTAACGAGTTTTCTCTCCATCTTAATTTCTGTACAAGAGCAACAACGTGAAATGAAGAACAACGAGTATACTCTAGGGACGAGTGGGTCTCAAACTCCCACGGTACCCATGGGAGGTGGATGGGGTCCGATGGCCGGGTACTACAACATGTACCCTTGGCAGCAGATGATGCCCGGGATGGCAGCCGGGGCCGGGGGTGGTATGCCGGGATGGCAGGGGGGCTGGCAGGGGATGCAACCCGGGATGCAGATGATGCCGGGGTAGCAACCGGGGATACAGATGATGCCGGGGTGGCAGCCGGGGATGCATGGGACGCCGGGGGGACAATGTCTATCGCCCCAGTTTTGATTTTTTGACTGCTTCTTCACACACATCGACCCCATCGGAGACGCAGTTCACTAGGTGTGACACTTTCTCCTTAGAGGAGTTGGTGATAGATCTCGAGGATGCGGACACTCCCGTTCAAACGGGGGGAATAGGGCGGGGTCGGGGCCCACCAAAGAAGAAGAAGGGCAAGGGGAAGGGCAAAAGGGTGGTCGGCGAGTCGTCGCAGCCGGCTGATGACGACAGCCCGGCACGGAGGAAGTGGACGGATGCAGAGAACGTCGCGCTGTCCAAGGCTTGGGTGAGTGTTTGCGATGATCCCCTCCATTCGAACAATCAGAGGATGTGGGCTAAAATATCAGCAGCCTACAAGGCATTTTTCCCGGAGGGGAGGCCACACAACGGGGAGGAGTGCCGGAAGGGGTGGGACCGAATCAGGGCTACAAGACTAGTGGCCAAACTGACAAGGACTGCAGTAGGATAGCGGAGAAAGCCTTCCATGTGCCTGTGCTTTATAAGGAGTTCACCTACTGGAACTGCTATGAGGTGCTGATGGACTCCGAGAAGTTTCGGGCAGGTGTCGATGCTGGCTGGCCGAAGAAGCAGCGACTGAACTATGCCGGTGATTACAGCGACAGCAGCGGCGGTTCCCACGACCTCCCCGAGGATGTTCAGGAGTTCTCGTCCCCTCCATCGTTTACTCGCCCCACTCGCCCGGTTGGTCAAAGGCGGGTGCAACGGGTAGCGAGGGGGGTCGCCCAGGGGTCCCAAGAGGTCCAGTCGGCATCCCCCCTGTTGGCACGTCGCCAACTGAGCTCGCCTTCTTCGCGCGTCAACAAACGCGGGCTCAGATGCACAAGATCTTAGCTGAATGGAGGGCGACAACTGACCCCGTGGAGAAGAGGTTTCTTCACTCAATGCTCGAGAGTATGCAGGTCGATTTGGATGCCGCCTCGGCACAGTTGGGGGGCTCAGACGCGGGCTCAGATGCCGCAGATTTGGGGGTCCCGGATAGAGGCGACAACGACGACGGCCACGAGGAGTGAGGTGGAGGCGGGGGCTCGTGTGTGGAAGAGGGTTTTCTTTTTTTTTAATTAATGTAATTTTTTTAATTAATGTACTTTTTTTAATTTAAATATTATTATTGAATTTTCTCGTATCTGTGTCGTAAATTTAATTCCGTATTTTGTGTGATTGTTAATTATTTGTTTTTTATATTTTTGTTTATTGTGGCTAGCCTATTGCTTGTCCAGTTGTTTGTCATGATGATGTGACATGAGGAGTTTTAGTCCTGATGATGTGGCAGGAGGAGTTTGTGGCTAGCCTATGACTGACCTATGGCTAACCTAAAACCATTGGAGATGCTCTTAATGACACACAAAATCGAAATATCTTTGAAATTTCATTATCGCGATTTAATGGCATTTTTACAATAAAGAAATGTTTAGATGTCAATAATGGGTTACATCGTGGAATAATTTTCCCAAAGGGGAAATTGGAATCTAAAGATAATATTTCCAACGTGTAAGAATATTAATTATTCTCGAATATTAGATTTTCAGTTCAAAAACATTAGATTTTGTTTATTTGGATGATCATTGTAGCTCTAAAAATACCCCTGTTTAGCAATTTTTGTGCGCGTATAGTTAACTTTTTAATTGTGTTGACATTAGATTGTTTTGCAATTGCGTTTAATCACTTCATAAACAAGAAATCAATGTACAAAAAAAAAGTACTCGTGTAACAACAGAAACGTAACTATACTTCAAAAACAAGAAATTATTGAAACCATGTACAAAATCAATCAAATAATGTGTAGAATATCCTAGTAAACGGAAAATAAATGTTCGAAAATAATACTGTTGGGATTTACGCACACAAGGCTTTCACACACTCAAACAGATCACACACACACTCACTGTTGTATGAGATCACACAATGCAGGAAACACACACACTCACACTTTGAGTATTGAAGATGATAATCTTGGAGAGAAAACTGGAAAACTCTTTATTGATTAAACTCTATCTCTAAACTACATACATGGTGAGCTATTTAAAGCTCTATAATCACGTAGCAACTGCTACTAACTAACTACAAGAAGAATCAAGAAAGCAAGAAGAATAACCGCTACATCTCGGCTAACTAACTGCTGCTCCAACGGCTAGTTCGGCTAGGTTGCTTCTACCTTCTCGGTTCAAGACCGAACTCCTTCCTCGGTTCAAGACCGAACTCCTTCTCGGCTTACAACCGAACTCCTTCTGCTCGGCTCATTCCAGCTCAACGCCGAGCTTCCTTACCGAGCTTCCATACCGAGCTTCTTTACCGCTGAGCTTACCGACTTCTGCCTTCTTCTTCTTCTCGGCTAGTTCCAGGCTAGTTCCAGCTCGGTAAGCCGAGCTTACCGAACTCCTTTCTAGCCGAGCTTCTTCCAACTGAAATGAGCACTCCATTATTACAATTCTCCACCTGAGGGCTCATCTCAGTTCTTGCACAAACATTGATCCATTTCTTGCAATGATCAAACTTGTCTCTACCTAGAGACTTTGTTAGCATGTCAGCCGGATTGTGCAAGGTGTTAATCTTAATCACCTTCACTCTCCCCTTTTCAATCTCATCTCTAATGAAATGCAACTTTATGTCTATGTGCTTGCTCCTTTCATGAAAACCCGGATGTTTAGCCAAGCACATAGCTGAGCTGCTGTCACAATGAATCACCATTGTCTTTTGGTCAAAACCAAAGTCAGAAATCACTCCCTGAATCCAAAAACTCTCCTGTACAGCTGCAGTGAGAGCTATATACTCTGATTCTGTTGTTGAGAGAGCAACAACACTTTGCAACCCTGACTTCCAGCTGATTACAGTTCCAAACATGGTGAAAAGATAACCTGTTTGGGACTTTCTGTTGTCCAGGTTTGCAGCATAGTCTGCATCACAATAGCCCTGCACAACCTCCTCAGATTCACCTTCCCAGCCATTGAACACAATCCCCCAGTCCTTAGTTGACTTCATGTACCTCAATATCCACTTAAGAGCATTCCAATGCTCCTTCCCCGGGTCTGCCATGTATCTGCTAGTCACTGAGATAGCATGAGCCAAATCTGGTCTTGTACAAATCATAGTGTACATAACACTTCCAACCACACTAGCATAAGGGATAGCCTCCATCTCATCAGCCTCTTGCTTAGTTTTAGGGGCTTGTTCCTTTGATAGCTTAAAACTCTGGGACAGAGGAGTTGATGCAGCTTTTGCATTTTCCATTTTGAATCTCTGCAAAACTTTCTCAATATAGTCAGTTTGCAGCATCCACAGCTTCTTGCAGCCTCTATCTCTCTGAATATGTATGCCTAGGATCTTCCTTGACTCTCCTAGATCCTTCATTTCAAAGCTTGACTTCAGATCTTGTTTAACTTTCTGAATTTCTGTCATAGAAGGCCCTGCAAGTAGCATATCATCCACATAGAGTAATAGGTAGGCAATGGGAGTCTTGTCTGCCTTCTTGATGTAGATGCAATCATCATATTCTGACTTGGAGAAGCCAATCTTCTTCATCTGTGCATCAAACTTCTTATTCCACTGTCTAGGACTTTGCTTAAGTCCATAAAGGCTTTTCTGTAACAGGCACACCTTGCCTTCTTCTCCAATCTTCACATAGCCCTCTGGCTGTTCCATGAAGATAGTTTCCTCTAGATCTCCATTGAGGAAGGCTGTCTTCACATCAAGCTGTTGTAGCTCCCAGTCAAGCTGATTCACCACAGCCAATAGAATCCTAATCGAAGTGTGCTTCACAACAGGTGCAAACACTTCATTGAAATCGATTCCCTCCTGCTGTGTAAAGCCTCTAGCCACCAGCCTTGCCTTGAACCTGATTCTGTCTTTATCAGTGATTTCTACCTTCTTTTTAAACAACCACTTGCAACTGATCAGCTTCCTCTCCTTTCCATCTGTATTCAGCTTGGATTTGTCCACCAAAATCCATGTTTTGTTCTTGAGTAAAGACTCTATTTCCTCATTCATGGCTTCAATCCATCTTTCTCTATCTTTACTCTGCATAGCTTCTTTATATGTGAGTGGATCTGCACCATCAATACCTTCAGCTGCACACAGAGCATAATACACAACATCAGAGAACTTTGTTGGTGGCCTTGTTTCTCTTCTAACTCTGTCCCTTGCAAGCTGATAGTCCCTGATAGAGTCTGATATAGACTCACCAGCCTGGTTGCCCTGAGTTGGAGCCTCTTCTTTATCTGAATCAGACTCACTCCCCGAGTCAATGACTCCACCTGCTCCTAGGCCAACCCCCACAGGCTCCACCTTGAAGAAATCACCCTCATCTTCATTGGAGTCCGGCTTATCTTTCAGGAATGGCATCTGATCCTCCAAGAACACCACATCCCTACTCACCAAGACCTTCTGCTTACCGGGCTCAATACACCAGAGCCTATACCCCTTAACACCTCTCTGATACCCCAGCAAGATACATTTCAGAGCCCTAGCTTCAAGCTTACTTTGCCTAGCATGAGCATAGGCTGCACACCCAAACACCTTGTATTTTGAGTAGTCACTGTGAGCTCCATACCACATGTAATCAGGAGTTTCAGATTTCAGGGCAGTAGATGGGCATTTATTGATGAGATAGGCTGCTGTATACACAGCCTCACCCCAGAATCTGCTGCTCAAACCAGACCCAAGAAGTAGGCACCTCACCCTCTCTAGGATTGTCCTATTCATCCTCTCCACAACACCATTTTGCTGAGGATTACCAGGAACAGTCCGGTGCCTCTTCATACCCTTCTCTTTACAAAACAGATCAAACTCAGCAGACAAGAACTCTAGGCCATTGTCTGTCCTTAAGCATTTAACACTTCTACCCTTCTCTAGCTCAACCTCCTTACACCATATCTTGAACTTTGTGAGTGTTTCAGATTTTTCTTTAAGAATATATACCCACAACTTTCTTGTATAGTCATCAATGATAGCTAGATAATACTTTCCTCCACCAATTGAACACACCGGTGAAGGCCCCCAAAGATCACTATGTATGTAGTCTAAAGGGGCTGTAGAAGAGTGAATACCTGTAGGATAGGGTGCCTTCTTAGCCTTTCCAAGTATACATTGCTCACAGGGGTCCATCTTGTTGAAATCTCCAGAGATCAGACCCTTCTTGATGAGTTCTTTCAAGCTTCCTTCGGCTGGGTGGCCCAATCTCTTGTGCCATAGCATTATGGAATCATCTGACACTGCATTGCTTTCTCCATCAACAGCCTTAGCCTTCAGATAATAGAGAATATGCTCTCTGTCAGCCTCCATCATCACTACATCTCCAGATTTCACAAACAATTTTCCTTGACTCATCAATATGGTGAACCCTTTCTGTTCCAGCATTCCCAATGAGATGAGGTTCCTCTTTACTTCTGGAATATACCTCACCCCAGTTAGGATCTTTATAGAGCCATCTTGTAGGCTTAGCTTTACCTTCCCTATTCCTTTGATCTGACAAATGTGGTTATTACCAAGAACAACCGTACCCGATGCTTCTTGAAGATCATGAAACCAGCTTCTATTGGGGCACATATGGAAGCTGCACCCCGAGTCCATAATCCACCTATGACTGACCCCACTATCACTGATATTCATGAGTTGAGCCGGGGGATCAGCACTCTCCACACAATCAGATTGATTGTGTCCCTCTGAGGCCATCTTTCTCTTCCATGCATGACAATCTTTCTTCAAATGTCCAGGTTTCTTGCACCAATAGCAAGCTCTGGTTTCCTTCTGAGCATCTGAACTTGAGGGTTTAGGGCCCTCAAACTTCTTCTTGAAGTTCTGCTTCTTGAACTTCTTCACATTCAAGGCCTCTGCAGCTTGAACATTGGAGCTTGCAGAGCCTCTGTTGGCTGTCTTCTGGAGTTCTTTGGCCATCAAGGCTGAATAGACTTCTGCATAGGTGATAGGTTTATCTCTTCCATAGATGATTGCATTACTTAGCTGGTCATACGAGCTAGGCAAGGCATTCAATGTGAGAATGGCCTTATCCTCATCTGAGATCTTGACATCAACAGATCCCAGGTCATCAATGATCTTGTTGAACTCCTCTAGCTGCTCAATGATGGACCTATCTCCAGAAAAGCTATAGGCATACAGCCTCTTCTTGAGATACAGCCGGTTAGCCAAGGATTTGGCCAAGTAAACTTCATCTAACTTGTCCAAGATCTCCACCGCAGTCTTGGCTTCTTGAACTTCCCTCAAGACCTTATCTCCAAGGCACAGGATCACTGCAGAATGTGCCTTGAGCTGCATCTCCTCCATCTTTGCCTGAGCTTTTTCATCAAGCACTGGAGCCTTCCCTTTCTCATCTGGTTTTGCAAGAACTGCCGCCAAGCCTTGTTGAATTAAGATCGCCTTCATCTTCATCTTCCACAGGCCATAATCATTCTTGCCTGTGAACTTCTCTGCATCAAGCCTTGCTGCCATCTCTGAAACCGTTTGATCCTCTGCAAATCAGCTTCAATATCCCTTTCCCACAGACGGCGCCACTTGTTGGGATTTACGCACACAAGGCTTTCACACACTCAAACAGATCACACACACACTCACTGTTGTATGAGATCACACAATGCAGGAAACACACACACTCACACTTTGAGTATTGAAGATGATAATCTTGGAGAGAAAACTGGAAAACTCTTTATTGATTAAACTCTATCTCTAAACTACATACATGGTGAGCTATTTAAAGCTCTATAATCACGTAGCAACTGCTACTAACTAACTACAAGAAGAATCAAGAAAGCAAGAAGAATAACCGCTACATCTCGGCTAACTAACTGCTGCTCCAACGGCTAGTTCGGCTAGGTTGCTTCTACCTTCTCGGTTCAAGACCGAACTCCTTCCTCGGTTCAAGACCGAACTCCTTCTCGGCTTACAACCGAACTCCTTCTGCTCGGCTCATTCCAGCTCAACGCCGAGCTTCCTTACCGAGCTTCCATACCGAGCTTCTTTACCGCTGAGCTTACCGACTTCTGCCTTCTTCTTCTTCTCGGCTAGTTCCAGGCTAGTTCCAGCTCGGTAAGCCGAGCTTACCGAACTCCTTTCTAGCCGAGCTTTTTCCAACTGAAATGAGCACTCCATTATTACAAATACCATGCCCAAATTAACTAGTCCTTGTTTGTTGTCTTTTGATACTTATTTTTGATCCAATGAATCCCGGCAGCGGCTCCCGTCTTGACCTTCTTAACGCCGGTGGAGGCGGCGGCCTTCGTCTTGCCGGTGAATTTGGAAGTAGCGCTGCCAGAGTTTGTGTTGGTGGCGGGATGGCTGTAGAGTGGCTCTGGATCCCATTGAGCGGCCCATGATGTCTCGTAAGAGGTGTTCGATGCCATCGATTTCGATTCTTGGAGAGAGGGATGATGATTTTGAGATGAGATTATGAATTTGTGAGAATGGAATACAACTTATATACATGAGAGCGAGGTAGAGAGGGGGCGCTAAGCTTCCATGAAAGGATTATGTGAGCGTGTTTCCGCCGTCTAATGTGAACGATTTTTTGGTGTGAATATTAGTATCTTCTTATGATAATTGATGGATGGAAAATAAAAAATGGTTATTAATAAGAGCATCTCCAATAAGAATATCTCAGCCATAGCCCAGCCACAAACTCCTTTTGTCACATCATCAACACTAAAACGCCTCCTGCCACATCATCAGGACAAACAACTGGACAAGCAATAGCCCAGCCACAATAAACAAAAAAAAAATCCCGCTCGCTGATCTGGAGCCTGCAATAGCGGCCAGGAGATCGGTGAGCGCATCACTGAGCGCTCGGGAATCGGCGTGCGCTCGCCATTTTTCTTGCCGATTTGGCGCTCGCCGGCTGCAATGGTTCGGCGAGCGCCAAGAATCGGCTAGCCGGTGCGCTCGCCGCTATTGGAGATGCTCTAAAGAACATATTTAATTTTATGAAGAAAGTTATATGAATATGACCAATTATCGAAGTTTCATTCAATATTGTTAGCCGTGGGAAGGCCAATCGATTTCGACTTTTACAAACCACATTATCCATGAGAGTTTGACAACTGGTTAAACTAATTATGAAAATAAGGTCGATCTTTGACCATAAATCCTGATTTATTAATCACGTAAATATTTAAGTTTTCTTCCATTTTTCGGCAAGTCCTGCACTCAAAAGCATAAGGACTGAAATGCCAATATCAAAAGCATTTGCAGAATGATCTAGAAGATTTTAACCAGGATTTGTTCTAGATGCCTGTTAAGAACCCTCTTAACCTTACGTCGAAACCCCTGTCTCACGATTGTACAACGACCGTGCCGGCGTCCTAATTCTAGGATCGGCGGCGATCAAACGATAGGCTGGCGCGGAATTCCTCCGTCGGCAGCAAGTAGGTTTGATGTAGTATTGCACAAGTAAAGTGGGCAAGTTATTTCTTCATTCATAAGTTTCGAAAAATATGAAGATGCCCTATTTATAATATTCTAGACCCTAGGGTTGGTTCGACCTAATCCTATACATCGGGAAAGAACCAACAAAGAAAACCCGACGGAGCTTATAAAACGCTCGACCCAATAAGAAATTAAATAACAAAAGAGAAATACTTAAACAAAATATAATAAAAACGTAAAATAATAAAACACTATTCTATTCTCCTCCAAGTCGTCCGCCGAGCTGCTGCCGAGCTGCTGCCGCTACTTGCCGAGCTGCTGCCGCTACTTGGTGACGAAGTCGTGGTAGCGCTCCGGCTGCCTGATCTCCTTCCTCGGCCTCAACTTCCTCACTGTGTCAACGTTCACGGCTTGCCTCTCCGGCACTCCGACGTCGACCTCTCCTTCCCTTGTTTCGTCCTCACTCCCCGGCACAGCCGAGGATGTTGTTGTCGTATCCCCCGCCCTATGTGGGTCAGTGGCGCTCGTAACAACTCCCCCGGTCTTAGAGACTTCCTTGTCCTCAAGGGAGAGGGTAGGAAACCGCTGACGTATCTCCGCCAATGGCTCCCACGAGGGCGAATCGGACCCGTCGGACCACCGCACTAAGACATGCTCCATTGCCGCTCCTTTGTGCCATAATATCTTCGAGTCTAGAATGGCCACGGGCTGGACTACGGGTCTATTCCCCACGAACAACTCCGGCAGAGTGGTGACCGGATCGTCCTTTACGAAGGCGCGCAAAAGGCTGACGTGGAATACATCATGAACCCGACTCCCCTCTGGCAACCGCAATTTATATGCCACTGGACCGATCCTCTGAACTATTTCGAAAGGGCCATAGAAACGCCTAGCTAGCTTTGCCGAAATGGGCCTCGCTACAGAATGTTGCCTATACGGCTGTAATTTCAGCCACACAAAATCCCCAACATCGAATTCCACATGACGGCGATGCCGGTTCGCCGTCGCCGTCATCCGTTGCTGCGCCCTGGACAGATTATCGCGTAGTTGGACGAGCAGTTCCCCCCTCTCCTTGATGAGTTCCGCAACGCTAGGGGGCGTTTTGGCTGATGGGACCGAGGCTACCAACAACGGAGGCTCCCGACCATACAGCGCTCTAAAGGGGGAAGTGCCTAAGCCCGCATGGTGGAAGCAATTTAATGCCAATTCGGCCCACGGCAAAAAATTCGACCAAGTCGATGGCTTGTCTGCTGTGAAGGCTCGTAAGTACTGCTCTAGCCCCTTGTTGCGTATCTCAGTTTGGCCGTCGGATTGCGGATGATATGCCGTCGTGAAGTTCAGTTTGGTCCCACTTAAACGAAGTATTTCCTCCCATACCGCGTTGAGGAACACAGAGTCCCTGTCCGACACCAAAGTCTTAGGAAACCCGTGATGACGGACCACTGTATTAACGAAAAGGTGGGCCACCCGCAAGGCGTCGAAACGAGTCGGCAGCGCCGCGAAGTGGGCATACTTCGAGAGTCTATCGATCACCACCATAATAGTGGTGTACCCGCGGGACTGAGGTAGGCCCGTGATAAAGTCCATAGATACGTCGTCCCAGACCTGCGTCGGTACCGGCAAGGGCTGCAGAAGGCCCGCCGGTTTCTGCGTCGAATACTTGGTGGCTTGGCATATTGCACACGCGTCAACGAAGGTCCGTACGTCCTTCCTCATCTTAGGCCAATAAAACCCTGCTGCTAACAAGCGAAACGTTCGCTCGTGGCCCGGATGGCCCGCCATTGGAGTATTATGATGTTCCTCCAACAATAATCTCTTCACGTTGGACAACTGACTCACCATTATCCGCCTATTGAAGTAAACTAGGCCGTCCGCCAGGCTAAACTGAGGGGGTGCGTCCCCTGATCGTATACGGGCCGCGAGCTCCACCAGGTCCGACCGCGACTCTGTCTCCCGGCGCAAGGTGTCCAGCAGGCTCGGGATCGGGTGCGCCACAGCCGTAAGACAGGTGGCGTCGGCCCCTTGTGCTGCCTGGTCGATCTCTGGAGCGGGCTCCGTCTCCCCCGGCAAGGCCGTGTCCTCCCTTCTCGACAGAGCATCCGCAGCCCGATTCAATGCTCCCTTCTTATACTCAATGCGGAAGGTGAAACCCATCAACTTCCGGACATAAAGCTGCTAGTCTGGGGTTTGAACAACCTGCTGCAGCAACTCCTTCAAACTCTTTTGGTCGCTACGGATGACAAATTCCCGGCCCAACAGGTACTGACGCCATTTCTGGACTGCCTCAACGATGGCGTATAGCTCCTTGTGGTAAGTCGAGGCGACCCTACGGCGCGGACCGAGCTTGCGACTAAAGTAGGCAATGGGATGGCCCTCCTGAATCAATACCGCTCCTATCCCGGTGTCCGAAGCATCCGTTTCCACATATAATGTTTTGTTGAAATCTGGTAGGCGCAGCACTGGGGTCGACGACATAGCTAATTTCAATGCCTCAAACGCGGTGGTCGCGGCCGGGGTCCAGACAAACGACTCCTTTTTTAGTAGGTCCGTTAACGGGCCCGCGATGACTGCGTAGTGGGCGACAAATCGTCTGTAATAGCCTGTCAGGCCCAAAAACCCGCGAAGTTGCTTAACATTTCGCGGTACGGGCCACGCCGTCATTGCTTCTATTTTGCGGGGATCTGCCTTCAACGTGCCATCTGCAATTAAGTGGCCCAAATACTCAACACTGGTGCAGCAAAATGAACATTTGGAAAGCTTTACATAAAATTGGTTGGCGCCCAGGAGCGATAGTACCTCTGATAAATGCTCGCAGTGTGCCTCCAACGTCGGGCTGTACACCAAGATGTCATCGAAAAAAACGATGACGTGCCGGCGCAGGAGGGGCTGGAAAATAGTGTTCATCGCTGCTTGAAAGGTGGATGGGGCGTTGGTCAGGCCAAAAGGCATCACCAAAAATTCGAAATGCCCGTCATGTGTGCGGAAAGCCGTCTTAAAAATATCTGATTCGTGCATCCTGATTTGATGGTACCCGGAGCGCAAGTCGAGTTTTGTGAAAAACTTCGCCCTACCCAATTCATCGAACAGCTCATCCGCCGTGGGGATGAGGAAGTGATCCGGCACCGTTGCTAAATTCAAGGCACGATAGTCGATGCAGAAACGAAAAGTCCCGTCCTTTTTTCGAATCAGTAGGACCGGGGATGAGAAAGGACTTTGACTTCGTTGAATTATGCCCTGCGACAACATCTCCTTAACCTGTCGTTCAATCTCGGTTTTCTGAAAGTATGGGTAGCGGTATGGCCTGACATTGACCGGTTTCGAGCCCGGGAGTAAATGAATCCTGTGATCGAACGCCCGCGGTGGGGGGATTCCGCATGGCACATCAAACACCCCTTTGTGAGCCCCGAGGATCTGTTGGCATGCCTCCGGCAGGTCTGCCGGGAAGTCCAGCTCAGCGGCTGCGCCAGGCGCTGCCTCTTCGTCCGCTGGCAGTGCGATGATCTCATAAAACTCGTGAGATGTCGAGGACGACGCCAGTAAGGAGAGCGAGTGCAGCGAAATGGCCTGAGGGCCCGGCCGCCTTCCCTGTATCGTCACCGGATGGCCATCCCTCCGAAACTCCAACGTTTTCCCCACGAAATCTGCCGAGATCCGGCCTAAAGACTCCAGCCAGTCCATGCCGAGTATCACATCCCATCCGTGCACATCGAGGATGTGCAAATCTGGCAAAAACTCTGTTCCTTGTATCGAAAGTTTAGTCCGCCTCGAAATGTGGGAGCATATGATCGATGCCCCATTCCCGACGTACACCCGGAAGGGTCGAATGCGGTATAACTGCAACCGTAATGTCTCCGCGAACCGGGAATGGAGGAAATTGTGTGTACTGCCTGTATCAATCAAAATTCGCACCTTGGTGACCCCAATTTCCCCTACCACCTGAAAAGGTACCGAACGATTTCCTCCCGTAAGCGAGTGGAGGTGAGAAATATCCTCCGTAATCAACTCCTCGTCGGGAGATAGAACATCCGGGGTCTGGCCCGATTCCTCCCACTCGGGATCCCCCACATAACATAACAACCTCGTTGTACACACGTGGCCCGGCGTGTATTTCTCGGGGCAATGCCAGCAAAGGCCCTTCCGCGAGCGTTCCGATTTCTCGGCATTGGACACTCGAATCGGCGTTACGCGAGGGCGTTCCAGCTCTGGGGCTGGCTGGTTCGGCTTCGCTCCGTGGGCAGGGCCGCTCGGCGGCGGAGCAGGAAAGTTCTGCTGGCGGCTGTCCTTCGGGGGCCACTGTCGCTTTTGCGACGACGTCGAAGCTTGCTGGTACCGATGGTCTTGGTTGGCCGCTAGCCGTAAGGCCAATGCCATAGCTTCGGCCAATGTCTGCGGCTGTTGCAGCTCCACCTTCTCCTGAATAGGCATTTTAAGGCCTTCGATGAATACCGGGATTAATATGTAGTCCGGTACACCTTCAACCCGATTTAGATACTTCTCGAACGTGTCATGATACTCCGCCACAGACCCCGTCTGAACCAATTTGGCTAGAGGACCGATATAATTTCTGAAGCTCTGCGGATCAAATCTGTGTCGCACATCCTCCAGAAACTCAGGCCACGTGACGTATTGGTTGTTATTTCGGTAATTAAATATCCATTCTGCGGCCGGGGGATCAAAGAGCATTACCGCATAGTGTAAACGGTCTTCCTCCGGCAACATAATATGATCAAAGTAGTACTCCACCCGTGAAATCCAGTTCGTCGCGTCTGACCCGTCGAAGTGGGGGGCACGCATTTTGACCCCGTGATGCGCGTCCGACCCATATGAGTATTGGGCCCTATCCCTTACGGTTGGCGGGTCCCAGCACGATGCGAGGCGGCGGTGATCACGCCCTCCCCGCTGCCTTGCCGCTGGCTGGTCCCAACTCGAAAGGCGGCGAGGCTGATACGGCACCATTCTGGTATCGTACCCACCATCCGGCTGCCAGTGACCCCTTCTCCAAGGCTCGTCGCGGCCCCCAAAGCCACCGCGGCGGCCGCCTCTCGCGCCTCTCATGTCGCGGCGCCCTAGGAAACGTTTGCGAGGGTTCGCGGCCCGTTGTACCCCGTCGAAGTCCCTATATTCCGCATACTCGCGATCCTCCGAATCCCAACCATCATCCGCGGGATCCACATCCCGGTTGTGCGGCAACTCCAAGTTATCCACCCGTACCTCCAACTGATCAAAACGGGCCATAATCCGATCAAAACCCTTGGTGATCGGGTCGACCCCACTCGTCTCCGGCCATGGGCGCCCCGAGACCGACGGTTCACCCCTGGTCGACTGCTGGGATTGCCCCCCTACATCGCGGGTGGTTCCCTAGCGGAGGGCGACGTGCCGATCCGAGAACCAATTCTTGCGCGTTCCCCCCAGTCAACACCGGCGGAGATCGCTGTAATTCCTCTACCGTATTCATAAGTTCAACAATGAAAGCACCAGTTTGTTAAGAACCCTCTTAACCTTACGTCGAAACCCCTGTCTCACGATTGTACAACGACCGTGCCGGCGTCCTAATTCTAGGATCGGCGGCGATCAAACGATAGGCTGGCGCGGAATTCCTCCGTCGGCAGCAAGTAGGTTTGATGTAGTATTGCACAAGTAAAGTGGGCAAGTTATTTCTTCATTCATAAGTTTCGAAAAATATGAAGATGCCCTATTTATAATATTCTAGACCCTAGGGTTGGTTCGACCTAATCCTATACATCGGGAAAGAACCAACAAAGAAAACCCGACGGAGCTTATAAAACGCTCGACCCAATAAGAAATTAAATAACAAAAGAGAAATACTTAAACAAAATATAATAAAAACGTAAAATAATAAAACACTATTCTATTCTCCTCCAAGTCGTCCGCCGAGCTGCTGCCGAGCTGCTGCCGCTACTTGCCGAGCTGCTGCCGAGCTGCTGCCGCTACTTGGTGACGAAGTCGTGGTAGCGCTCCGGCTGCCTGATCTCCTTCCTCGGCCTCAACTTCCTCACTGTGTCAACGTTCACGGCTTGCCTCTCCGGCACTCCGACGTCGACCTCTCCTTCCCTTGTTTCGTCCTCACTCCCCGGCACAGCCGAGGATGTTGTTGTCGTATCCCCCGCCCTCTGTGGGTCAGTGGCGCTCGTAACAATGCCCTTTGGAAAAATGGAATGTTATAAAATTGACCAATGATCAAGTTAGAATATCATCTCTGAAACCGAAGAAAATAATTTTATTCCCTTAGAAATATAGTATTTTTAATAGAGAAAAGTTGGGATATTAGTTTAGTGAATAATTGCTTAATTTTACCCGCAGATTGTTTGTTTGTGCATGTGTTTTATTAGGTAAGTCTATTTATAATTTATTTTCCAGATGGGTAAACATTTAGGCTCACTTCACTAGTTGTTTTATTTCAACCTTCATATTTTCAATGATTATTTGATTCTTAATGAAATAATTTCTGCGCAATATGGTCATATTTTTGGGCAATAATAAACTGCTTAAAATAAATATTTGAAGTAAAAAATCAAGTCCAATTCATAAATGAAATTGGGCTTAAGTTTTGTCCATCAACAATTTCCAATTGTAAAGTGGATTTGGGCTTTGGTTTTATACTTTCGATAGCATATTACAGGGTCTAAGTCATAAGTTGGAGACCGATCACATAATCTTAACAAGAAGAAAATTTCAAAAACAACAAATTTCCTAAAGATAAAACACAATTCTTGTATCATTATTCATTGGATTGCATTTACTTCTCCAAGTACATATTTAACACTTCATTATCATGAGTTCTGTATATAACATACAATATTCTCTATAAAAAAATAACTCTCATCATCCCACGTTTAGTTAACCTATACGAACTGGTCGTCTATAATAATAAAGTTGTGTATCATGGTAAAGTTGTAAAATCCACTAAAGTTAACTAACTTTTTGTGTCACAAAGTTTCATTTTGTAGACTAGGTCATTTACAGCAAGAAGGGATGAGTAGTTTTTAAAATTTCATATACATTTGACGATTTAAGTCCAAATTTAAATCGATACAAACATCAATACAGTTGTGCGTGACACACAAATATAGTTTAGGTAGGGGACCATATTACAAGATTGCAATGTTTGTGACTTAGATTATAGCTCGGTTTGGTCAAGTTGTTGAGTAAGTGAAACTATTTCCAGGAATAGGGAGCCCAAATTTTTTGGACCATATTGAAAATGTCAAAAAAGCAACAAAAATAAAGTCCATTTTCAATAATTATTACGTACTCCTAGTAATTAATTTTGCAATATGTGTCGTTGTTTATAGTACTAATTGACACCAATAATGGGGTGAATATTATCAGTATCGATTAATTATTTCCCACAGACAAATATAGGATAAATACTGAATATATCTATTTATTAAAACAAAGAAAACACATCTACTTTTCAATATCTTAAACCCTAAAAAAAGCATCGCAATCAATTGGTTGTGAGGCTGTAAAGTAATTTAGATAGTTTTGTGCTGCATTATTTTCCTTTCATATTCCATGAAGTAAGGCTACTTTTTCGGCCGAAGGTAGCCATTGTGAGTAACTAGTCCACCATATTTGGTATTCTTTTGGACTTATTAAAATTGGAAAATTGGAAAATGGTTATTCAAATGGAACCTTCCAAGGCCTTTTTAGTTTCAAGAATTGGACCACATCATATCATAACAAAATTCCTTATCGAATGGAGTGGTTGGGTCATCGGGGCACGTCTGTTGGAGTGCAAACCACGCGACATTGGAAAATAAGTAAATTTGCAAGTAATATATAACGACTCTTCAATTCAATTAATATAAGGTATTTTAATCGAAGAATGATCTAAAACCAAAATAGTGAAAGCGAACAATATTATATTAATGTTATGTATTTATGTTCTAACCACGAATATATTTTAGGTCAAGTTTAATTGAGGGTTGATTTTATATAAAAAAGTTAGAGTTCATCGTAATTTTGCAATATATTTTATTGATAAGTATTTTAGAGTAGTTATTGATTGGATTAGTCTGAATGATATTAATTCATCATTCAATGTCTTTTTAGTAGGAAACAATTGCCCCCTTTAATTTTGCCTGCTACTGTAGGCTTACGTGATTTTTCATAACCACAAAGAGCCATGTTTCCTTCCAATAAACATAACATTAAATGGCTTAAAGAAAAAGTAACGATTATCTATATCTGGTCGTGCTGCTATCAATTTCTGCACTTTAAATTTAATTTATCTGTCATATCACCTCATCAATTTGCACTTACATTACTACGAATTGTAATTGTTGAAATAATTCCATATATAAATCAAACTTTATCCACAATCTGTAGCATCGGCCCCGGGCTTACATCACAAGGACAATTTATTTATTTAAAAAAATACTTGCCAAAGATACCAAACCCAAATCTGATGCTTCTAATTTATTTATCCAACAATTATAAATTAATTAAGAAATATGTGATCCTAAATTGTTAAATTCAAAACCAAAATGTTGGACAAAGTAAATTCTAAGACGGTCCGGACAACACATTAACTACAAGAAACCGGAAACTACTTTATTTAATTACTATTAAGTAATCTAGAATTATCACCAAAGATCTCAATTATTCCTAGGGATAATATGAAAGGAAAAGATTAACTAGCATGGTTAAATTATCAAATTTAAAATGGTAATTATTGAGAACTAGTGGTAGGGTCTAGGTCTAACACATGTAATGACTAACTCATTGCCAATTTAATGTGAACAAGATAGAAGACTAATAAAAAATTATTTATCTCATCAGTATTAAATTTAAATAAGGTAAAAGTAGAATCCAGTGCTTTCATGGAACCTCTGATTTTTTCCCCTCGTGAAGGTATGTTTATAGGGCTATAAGAATTAGGGTTAAAGTCGAATATGAATAGCTAAATTATCAATGGATATTCTTTTTTATCAACGTCTGTGATACGGCTATTATTATTATTATTATTATTATTTAGTTAGTTAATTATGGATTTTCATATCTTTTTCATATCTTTTGTCTTGCTCATTAAGTTAGTATGCACTATTATAAATAGTGGACATTGTTCTTTAGTTCTATCATTCAAGAAATATCAATTATCCTTCTATTTTATTTTCTTTTATTCTCTTTCCTTTCAAACGTGCAAAACGCACAAAACCCTAATTTTGACGCCAGATTGATCGACGGGCAAAAGCTCCCGCGACGTTCGACACAAAATCTACGAGTTAAGGAACTTCATCCTTAACAATTGGTGCTTTCATTGAGAGCCCAAACGGCTCGGAGTGGTGGCCGGACAACGAACTCGCCGTGACCAACGAGTACGTTTGGGGCCGCTCGGAGTGGTGGCCGGGCAAAGAATCCGCCGTGACCAACGTGGCCGTGACCAACGAGAACTTGGAGTGGTGGCCCACGGAGTGGTGGCCTGGCAAAGAACCAGCCGTGACCAACGTGGCCGTGACCAACGAGGACGTTGGCCCTTAAAGGAGGGTCGAATGTTACGGACTCAATTCCCACATCGGTTGTGAGAACAACTGATGTGGGGTATATAGACTAAATGGACTCTATCTCCTAACAGGCTAGTCTTTTGGGATGAGTTCTCCTGTTTGTGATGAGTTCTCCTAACAGCCGACCGACGCATCGACAACATGCTTCCTCCCGAGCTGCCTGAACCTGCGCAGCCCTACGGCTCTCAAATTTTTGGGTTTGGGGACCTCGTTAAGCACCTTCATCCATCAGGAAATAGCAAGGCTTCACCGGGGCCGTCGGATTTAGTCCCCTGCGACTCATTGGCTCCACCGCAGCAGTCGAGTACAACACCACCACCCTTTGCGCTGCTTCCCGATACCGCCCTCGAGCCGCCGTATGCTCTGTCCAAGACTTAAGTTGGGAATGTTTTAGAGTGCAATAAGAAAGAGATTGTGATTCTTGACTGTGATCGAGTCGAGGAAGGATTTGATGATTCTTCGGAGAAGATTCTACATTCTTCTTCTCGTTTTGGTGGAGTTGAAAAGGTTGAGAAGATAGAGAAGTCCAGTCCGGATTCCGCACGTAAAGAGAAACCGGTTCACGGTTGCATCGAGATTCAGTGCGCGCGACAATTGAATGCTTCTCGATTCAAGATTCCCCAAGTCCAGATTGGTTTGGGTAGTTCCATTGTGGACAACACATCGCTGAAATTATTGAGTGATTCATCTCATGTCAAGGTTGTCGCAAGTATGAATCATCGATCAACATCGCTCGACGCTGATGCCCGGTTGATTCCTCTGCAAAATGACACTTTATGCTTGAGCATTCATGGACGCATTGCTGCAGGGAGACGCTCAACTATTCGGTGTATGTTTGACCCAGGAGGATTCCTCGACACTCATCGTTGCTTCATGGTGCCCACCGACAAGGTGGATTTCAACCGTGGGGGAGTTGATACGGCTATTATTATTATTATTATTATAATTATTTAGTTAGTTAATTATGGATTTTCATATCTTTTTTATATCTTTTGTCTTGCTCATTAAGTTAGTATCCACTATTATAAATAGTGGACATTGTTCTTTAGTTCTATCATTCAAGAAATATCAATTATCCTTCTATTTTATTTTCTCTTATTCTCTTTCCTTTCAAACGTGCAAAACGCACAAAACCCTAATTTTGACGCCGGATTGATCGACGGGCAAAAGCTCCCGCGACGTTCGTCGCAAAATCTACGAGTTAAGGAACTTCATCCTTAACCGTCTGACTATATTTAAGAATTAGGGTTAAAGTCGAATATGAATAGCTAAATTATCAATGGATATTCTTTTTATCAACGTCTGACTATATTTACTAAATAAATTTGTTCCCTTAGTTAGGCTTGCAAAATGCACAACTCAGCCTACAAATTAAATTATGATATCAATTTAAATAGTAATTAAAATGTTATGAATCTTGTATAGGGAGAGTACTATATTGTTTTAGGAATAGTTAATGCAATCGTTTTCCACTCTTAGTGATATTCATTAATTACTAGTACTATGCTTTAATTCCATAGAGTAAAATACAAAATTTCTACAATTGTGAAATCAAGCCGTTATTATGCTTTGTATTTAACTAGTACAATTGTTATCATCTTAAATGTGCATCAGCTTGAACGTGAGGTTGTATCTCTTCATACGTTTTCTTATGGAGTAAATAGACAAACATATAATTAAAATAATACGAAAATGAACCTACTAAAAGGAACAACCCTACTCAAAAGTAAAGCAAAAAAACTTGCTAACATGCGCCTTGATTCACAACAAGTTGAAGAAATCTATACTTTATAAACTTGATGTTTGAATTCATTTTATCACCTCTCCTAACCTCACAAATTTTCCCTCAAATTAACCCTACGCTTCTCTCTCTAAATACAAACAAAATATCAGAAATTATGGGTAGATTTCTCCCATGCCCAATGCCTTGCAATTGCGACAAACACAAAGATTCTCAAATATTTCAAACCAGCCAAATTTCCGACTCGTCATCTTCCAATTCATCCCTTACTTCCCAACTAAGCCTCCCTTCCGTCCCTTCCCTCGAACACGTCGTCTTCGCCTCCTCCTCCGCCAACCACCAAAGCCTAGTCACCCTCAAGGGCCACACCTCCTACATATTCTCCCTCTCCGTCGCCGGGAAATACCTCTTTAGTGGCGCCTCCAACGGAGAGATTCGTGCATCCGCCTCCCACGGCGGAGCCAGTATGTACATCGACGCCCGGACTGGCTCCGCCGTGAAATCCATCACCGTCATAAACGGCAAGCTAATCACCGCCCACGCGGACCACAAGATACGCGTGTGGCGGATCAAAGACCATAGCATAAGCACGGCTAAAACCAATGTGTCAGCAAATGTCACGTCAAACAGTAATTCATCTATCGCCAAGCTGAAACTGACAGCCACACTCCCCACTGGCGTGGACCGTTGCATACGGCTGTTCTCGGCGGGGAGCTACGTGGAGGTCCGCCGCCACCGGAGGCAGACGTGGGTCCACCACGTCGACGCGGTGGCGGCCCTGGCTACCTCCGCGGACGGCGCGCTCCTCTACTCCGTGTCGTGGGACCGGAGCATGAAGGTGTGGCGGAGCACCGACTTTCGGTGCGTGGAGTCGGTGCAGGCCGCCCACGACGACGCGATCAACGCGGTCGCGGTGGCCGTCGATGGTAACGTCTACACGGGCTCCGCCGACCGCCTGATCAAGGTGTGGCGGCGCCGCGACGGAGAGTCTCGACACTCGCTCGTGGCGACGCTGGAGAAGCATAAGTCCGCCGTGAATGCGCTGGCGCTGAGCACCGATGGGAGTGTGCTTTACTCCGGCGCCTGCGATCGGTCGATCGTCGTGTGGGAGAAGGGAAGAGGAGGCGGAATGGCGGTGGCGGGGGCGCTGAGGGGGCATAGGAAGGCGATTTTGTGTTTGGCGGTGGTGGCGGAGGTGTTGTGCAGTGGATCGGCGGATAAGAGTGTGAGAGTGTGGAGGAGAGGGAGTGGAAATAGCTATTCTTGCCTGGCGGTATTGGAAGGGCATAAATGTCCTGTTAAATGTTTAGTGGCGCGTTTGGATCGGATGTGTAGTGAGGTTGATAAGAAAAGTGAGGGGGATGAGTTAGGGAATAGTTACCTTGTTTATAGTGGTGGTTTGGATTTTGATATTAAGGTTTGGAAAATTTGGGTTCCTTTATAGTAAATTTTATTGGAATTTTATTAGGGAGGGAATATTTCTGTCAATATATATATATAGACAGAGAGAAAAATTAGGAGCTTTTGAAATCTTTTCCTTGAGATTCTTTCTATGATGTTTTTGGTCTAGGGATTTCAGAGTTGATTGTGTAGTTTCACTGTTTGAGACTTGAGGCTTGTTTGAGATTATCATTTAAATAATGTTTTCATTCATATGTTATATGGAGAATTATTATACTGTATGAACGTAAGAATGCAAATTGATTATAGGTTTTCTATATATATTGAAACTAATTAAAGTGATGACATGATTTACCGTAGTTGAATTATTGATGAGTAACTCCGAATGAACAATCTATTAATTGACCAGAATATCAAATATTTCCATTTTTGAATATAAATAAATAAATAAAATGGTGATTGAATGATGACGACACATTAATTTATTAATAACACAGTTAAATTCAGTTTTTTTTAATAATTGCACACCATTAAAAAAATCTTTTAGAATCGATATTAATGGATTGCTATGGCCTATTGGTCGTTTGATTACATCAACTGACTCTGTATTTAGTTGACAAAAGAAAACCTTATTGGAAAGTAGAGCACTTAATAAATCTGATTTTCGTCCAATCTTATTTCATAAATACAAAACTCAAAATCCAACAATCTAACCAGGGCATTGGATATATATATAGAGAAGTGCGATCAAATACAAACTCTCTATAATACAAACTATATAAACTGATATTAATGGAGTGTACAAATTCTGTCAACGGGGGCTGATGTCAACGGAGTGTACAAATTCTGTCAACGGGAGTGTACAAATTCTGATTGTTCGATGTCAACGGATTGTGATCAAGATAGAACCATTCTTAAACGTAGAACCATTCTTAAACGTAGAACAAATGCCAAACGGAGGTCGTTAGATCTTTTAATCCAATGGTGTTGATTTGCACAGCAACTTCCCATTACAACCAAAACTATTATTAATGGGTGAATGCAGAGAAGTGAAAAAATAAAGCATGCATGGACTCTTCTTCGTTTCATTCATTCTTCCATCAACATGTGAGTTTTTTCACATGTTGAGTCCGTAATGTCGTGAAAACATAGTCTAATATGTATGATTTTTAATCTTGACCGACATTTTTTCTTCATCCAATGAATAAAATATGTAGAGTTCTAGGTTCTACACTTAAGAATGGTTCTATCTTTAACACGACCCTATATAGGATTATATATATATATATATATATATATATATATATATATATATGATTAATCATTTGTAAACACTTTTTAAGTTTTAATCTAGCATTATTTCACAAATGATAAACCAATTTTGTTCATAACGTAAACTACTTTAGTTTTATAGAGCTTTCTATTTATTACTTTTTCAAACTAATTCCACTTGGATATCGTGGCAATAGTAGTCAGCTTAAATCAGTAGATTGATATGATATCTGGCATTAGATTAATTCCTACCTTCTTAGATTTTATTCAGTTAATAAATTCAATTTGGTTGCCAACATAGCTTATACCAGTCACCACTATCCACTACTACATAATAGAAATATTAAATTATTCATACACATGTCATCTTTTTTTAACGCGTATTTAGTTTCCTAAATATTTCGCATTTTATTAAGATATCCATTGTAGTATGGAGACACAAGACAAATTCATGAATTTTAAATTAATCCCATAATATTAGGATAATTAAACTTTTCTTTACATTGTGGGACTCGTGTTATCGGGTTAATGTAGCCACGTGAAAAAAAAGTATGGTAGTTAAAAAGTCCCTCGATAAAAGTCCATTATATATGCTGCCTAATCTATTACCTAGCTATTAATTTTATTTGTTAAAGGCCTAATTGCGTCATCAATTTAACCTTGTGCACTTTTATATCTAAAGAATTATTGACGTTGCGTTGATGTTGGACTATTTTTGGTAGGCAAAAAGTAAATTACGGTTTCATGGGAAAGGAACAATGCAATATATTTAATTTTAAATAGTATTGCAAGTAATTATTTTTTCAGTATAAATTGTGTCAAGAATTTGACTTCTTCGTACCCATGTTGCACGAGAAATACAATACTTTCTAGGGAAAAAAAGAAGAAAGAAAGCAATACGCTTTTATACATATCACTTATATTTATCTAATAAACAACGATATTGCACAAGTCATGAATCATGATCTCACTCACACAATTTAATTTGTATTTTCTTCTACTCTTTGTGATTATCCTTAGAAAACGGTCAATAGTCATAACTTCCCTTATGTGTGGGCTCATAACTACTGTTATACCCATATTCAAAATAATTATAATCCATTATAAATAAATATACATAAGGCCCAATACCCCACACAAGGCCCAATTGTCAATTTTTGAATTCGTCGAAAGTAATCAGTCAAGCTGGAGACAATTAAACAGACTAATCACATGAAATTGATCTCATACAGTAATTTAAAAGTTATGGAAAAATATTTATTTGTGAATATTAATATATTATCAATAAATATGTATTAGTTCCCGTGTCAATAATTATTGTGTTATATTTTAGCAACTTTATATTGTAGAAATGCAAGTGTTCACAAAATGTGAAATAAATCATGGAAAAGAAAAAAGGAAATTAAAAGTCCAAAGTGATTCATCCGACAACTATGTATGGAAATGACATGATTCCATTGTTACAGACATTCTGCAAAAGAACAAAAATAACGAAATTCCACTTACATCATTGAGAAAATGCAGGCCCCATAAATTTTACAAGTAATTTTCTTATAGTACTTTGTTTTCGGAATAATAATGATAATAGAGAATCAGTATTTCTTGGAACTCTCATTACAAGTGGATATCCTCCATATTTGTTAATTTATAATAGTATGATCATTATTAATATAGTTTTTGTATTAATCGTGCATGCATAGAATATGAGAACTGAGATCCCTCGAAATTAACAATTTATATATCGCGGCTATAATTAGATAGTGATCATGAATAACTATGGAGTATCATCATTCATCAGAAATATTAATTTAGAATGTAATAAATTTTGAAGATAATAGTTATAGTACAATGTTAACATAGTAAAAGATTAATGTAATTGACGAGAAATGAGAATTTGAGTAGACACCACAATTGCAAGTTTGTTTTTATGACGATTAATAGCACCTTCACCATAAGAGATGACGTCTATATATCTTATCTGAAATATGCTTTGTAAACATGTCTCTATATGCCCAACAAATATGTAAAATATCACTCTATTTTCTCCTCACTAAACCCCACACGACATACATATGAAATCGTCCAACTTGTCTATAGATATTTCTAAATTATTACCAAATTCTAGTTTTCTATATTAACTTTAAAATTTATATGAACTATGGTTTACAATCAATCAAAATTTTGGTGATGATATAATTTTATAACTTATTTACATAACATTATTGGACATCAACCAAAACGTTGTTACACTGTAAGCGAAACAATGGCGCATTATATAATTTCGACAATTGTACTCCCTCTCATCTAGTTTCTCATCTCTTGTTTCTTGTTTTCTCTCTCGCATATCATTATTTCTTAATACTATAATAAGTCGTCGTTTTACTGCCCACAATGTGACATTATTTTTGGTTGACGTCTAACAGTGCACATAAGCAAGTCATCAAACCATGTTAATGCTAAAATCTTGATTACTTGCAAAATCAGAAAAAAAAAAAAAAAAAGTAAAAAAACAATAGATCGTTATTTACAGACAAATTTTAGAGCTAATATGCAAAATAGAGTCTGGTTAAAGTTTAGAAATTTACATGGAAAAATTTATCATAAAGTAAATTATTAGTTGTCTAGGAGTACATATCCATATTTCAATTCTTAACAAAATAAATAATATTGGTAATTTGGGTTCAATTGTTTAGCTGGGTATTTTTTTTAAAAATAGAATTTGGGCCCAACAATAATATTGAATTATTTTGAGATTCAATTATTCAAAAATATTTTAATAATATTATGAGAATCAAATTCTAAAATCAAAATATTTAATTAAGTCAAATGAATTTTTCATACTATACTTTGAGTCCTTTAGTACTAGTGAAATGTTTTTATTTAATTTTTAAAATTGATGTCTTCGTATTTATTATGTTATGCATAATTGTTCTAATCACTACAGATTAATACTAATATATAACTATAATATATAGTGTTATTTTGTTAAATTCTAAAACAAAAAATGAATGGGCTATGGAAGGTGGGATTTTGGCTATTCTCATTAGTAGATATAATAAGGAATTGTTACTCCTGTAAATATAAGAATGAATGCAGTAGATGTAAAATCATCGTTTAGTTCCGATCCATTCTTCATTCCATCATACTAGGAATTACTTTAGGATTTTTGTACCTAATTTTATGGTCGGAGATAAATTAAAATGTTTTATTTCTCTATTTTATTTTTAAAAACATAATTTTCTCTATTTGTAAACACGTAAATGTGAAATAAGGGATATAGTTTTGAAGTTCCATTAACCAAAATTATCAGAGAAACAAAAAGAGAAGTGAATGTTTAGAGACGAAAAGACAACTTTTGAGGAGACGAGAAATACAGTAAAACTGTAAAAGGGATTGTATATTTTATGGGATAAATCGAAAAGGTCAAACTTTTCAATTTTTCATAGACTTTTTGATAGCAAGATTTCAATCAAAATACATGATAAACCTAGTTACCAAACAAGAAATAACTAGACTATAAAACAATAAAAACTATCACCTTAATTTGTAACCTGATTAACCTATTTACACTCCCAAAAATAAATATAGAGAGAAATGACATACTATTTTTTAATTCTTGAAATTCGAAACAAGAAAAAGTAGAAGATTTTAATTTTCAGTTTTCATGCCAACCCAATGATTTTTCACTGTGTGTGTGTGTGTGTTTGAAGTACATATATAAAACACAGCTAGCTAGAGTTGCTGCAATGATATAGTGTGCCTCAAACAAACCACAAAGAAAAGTTGATGATTGCCTCACCTCCTTAACTAACCTTCATCATCACCTCACTACATGGCTCTCTTTCTCTATCTACCAATCTCCAATATCAAACCCAAAAAAAGAAGGAAAATAAAAACATAAATCTCAATCTACTAGCTTCATCAACCATGAAGAAAACCCTGGTTTCTTCCTCATTGAAAAGGGGCTAGCTAGTTTGCTGCAATTTCATGTGATCTTCTTCCTTGTTCTTGCTCTCGGGGAATCGAAGCACAACGGTCCGATCTTTGCTCCAGAGATGATCATGCCATCTCAATATTGATCCAAGTTTACTTCATCAAGATTTTTTTGGTATTTTTCTTTCATATATGATCCGATAATTCATGTGTGTATGATTGTTTTTAAATGCAAAGTTTGTGAATCGTATATAGTATATGGATTATTGGAGTTTTATTTTGTATGATGTGATTTTGGATCTTGAAATTAAACATAATGATATGAAATAAATACTGTTTTTTTTTGTTTGAGTTTATGGTTTGAATCTAGCTAGCTAGGGTTCAATTCCATTTCGGATTTTCTTCATTTATTGCGAAATTAATTTGTGTGACAATTCAAAACCCTGCACTCAAGAACTTGAGATTGTGAGCTAATTTAGAAAGTGTGTTAACTTAGCAAAAAAAATTTGAATTAAACATACGTAGAAACAAATTTAAAAGTATACATGCGAAACAATGATGCCGTCCATCTTTTCCAATTTTTTTAAATGCATCCGGTGAAGATTTTATTAGTTTTTTTTGTTTTAATTATTTCATAATTTAGCGAGGTTATCTAGAAGCATGCATCTAATGAAATTAAGAATTAAGTTCAAATGGTTAATAATGTTGTCGTCTCTTTGATAATGTTGTAGGGTCAGTTAGTGGCCCTTATCAATTTCCACGACGAAATGATTGTGCCTCCTATATTTATGCTACTTATTTTGTTTTTTTTGGAGTATGCTTGCTACGTAATTAATTGTGAATGACATCATCAGTTAATTGATTCTTCAGGTACAGTGCCTAATTTTTATTTTTCCAGTTATTCTCACCAAGAGAATGCACAATTTTATTATGTTTTAAATTATATATAAAAATATAGTTTCCGGTTATAAATTCATATCATTGCTAGATATTTTGTAGTACAACAATTTACACAAATTTTAGATTATAGAAGAAAAAAACAAAAAAACAAGATAATTATAAAGCCCCTTGACTCCCTTCTTTGTGTATGCCGATAGCCCGATACCAATAGTTGCCTCAAAAATAGTCTATATATAGAACAATTAGGTTCATAGCAACACTGTCTAATTATGAAGGAATAGAAGGTTTCAGATAACGTACATGGTTGCAAGACTTTTTTGTTGGCAATAAAAAAATGTTTGGGCTGAACCTGAAATACAAAAACCCTCGTGTAGATATTAAAATACAGACACCCTCATTGTGCATATTTAATTCGATTCCATATTAAAATGGGTTCATGGTTTTCCGCCGGTATATATTCCCAATACTAAATGTTTATTAATAAGCATTGTGCGTACACGACGGTTACAATCAATGTGAAATCGGTTAACCTTATTTAATGTCACTTGTTGCCGACTTTATTTTATTCACCAATCTCTTCAAATTTAGTTAGTTTTTTTTGCTGTTGTTGAGTTATTTGTAATAAAATATTCATCCAGACAGTGATAAAAATGTTATATATCTGAAAAATCAAATTTCATTTAGTGGCATCTAGTCATCTAGTGCTATTATTGTTGTCAGATGTAATTAAATATTAAATTCAAATGATAAAATACTACTATCAAAATATATTGCTCGAGCAGTTTCGGACGACATCTGCTATATTTATTTTAAATTACACGACTCACAGTCATAAAATGACATAAATATAGTATATTTGATCTTTTAACAATTGCAAAAGTATAAATGTTGATATATACTTATGATAATAGACAAAAAATAGCAAGAAGAAAAAAGCGCATGATACCAATTTTGAGCTATATACACATATCGATCGAGTGAATATATCGGATACTATATTTAAAGTTCATCAATCACAATTTATCATATATGTGGATGTTATTATGTTTTAATTTATTCACACTATCCTAACCATAAATGACACTGTGTCCGTCCCCCAAATATTGTCTCACTTTGACCCAGCACGGGTTTTAAAAAATATAATGGAAAGTGAGTTGAAAAAGTTAGTGGATCGTAGATCCTACTTTTATATATTAGTTTTATAATAAAATGTGTGTAGGAATGAGTTAGTGGAATATGAGGTCCACTACCAAAAATGGTAAAAAGTGAAATGAGACAAACTTTGAGGGACGGACGAAAATGAAAAAATGAGACAAACTTTCCGGTATGGAGGTAGTACATTTAATACTATATTTTTATCTAATATAACATCTAATTAATACGGCGGATAGTTTTTATTAAAATAAGGGCGTAGAAAAGTAAATAACACTCTAGCTACCCAAGTTTAATTATCGAAAAGTCGAGGAAGAAGGAGATCCCATATATATATATATATATATATATATATAGGGTAGTGATCAATATATAACTAATCTTAAGTGTATAACTAGAGAACAAATCTCAGCCACACATTTTAATACTCCAAATTAATCCTATGGCTTAAACAAACTTTCAGATTTTTATGAAAAAAAACTTGTCCAGGGGCATTTTGGGAATTCAATACATCAATGTGAATTCATGAATAACATATAATCACCGTGAATCCAATCTTACGAAAGTCATGCGCCGCGCTAGCTGTCTCTGTGGCGGAGCTGCCGCAGGCTCCGCCCACTCCGACGCCTTCTCAGACGTCTCCGACGGCTGCACCGCCGCCGTCGGTGATCTCGTCGACTTCTTCGGCTCCGGCGCTGTATGCTGGAGCAATTATGCATTATATATTTTCTAAGAGGAGATAACATTTTTTCTTTCCGCTTTCGCTCGGCTTTAGCTCGAAAATGATTTAAGTAAAAAAATTAATTAGTAATTTCTACCGAAATGGATTGGGATTGAAAATTATTCAAGGATTCTAATATCAGTTTTAGGATTTTCTTCCTATGTACTAGTTGAATTAGGTATATGGCTGGTGTAATTCTCCAAAAATAATTATAACTTGATCAGAAATTGGATGCTTAGATGTATGTCTGAGTTGATGAATCCATAACCTTGATAAGAGAAGTGCATGCTAAAAGAGCCGTGGTGTTTCTCAATGGAGAAATTGTCAAATTGAAGTGGATTTTGAATACTTCACTCTTGTTTACAAAACAAATCACTCTTGTTTACAAAACACATCACTCTTACTCAGATTTTACTTCACTCTTGTTCTCAAAACACATCACTCTTACTCAGATTTTACTTCACTCTTGTTCACAAAACACATCACTCTTACTCAGATTTTACTTCACTCTTGTTCACAAAACACATCACTCTTACTCAGATTTTACTTCACTCTTGTTCACAAAACACATCACTCTTACTCAGATTTTACTTCACTCTTGTTCACAAAACACATCACTCTTACTCAGATTTTACTTCACTCTTGTTCACAAAACACATCACTCTTACTCAGATTTTACTTCACTCTTGTTCACAAAACACATCACTCTTACTCAGATTTTACTTCACTCTTGTTCACAAAACACATCACTCTTACTCAGATTTTACTTCACTCTTGTTCACAAAACACATCACTCTTACTCAGATTTTACTTCACTCTTGTTCACAAAACACATCACTCTTACTCAGATTTTACTTCACTCTTATTCACAAAACACATCACTCTTACTTCAGTTCTCGTGCAAAATATATGTATATTCTTTTATATCAACTTTTGTATTTTTGTGACATGAAGATGCAGACAAGAAAAAGAAGAGTTTTGAGAAGTTGTTTATCAATTGCAGAGAACTCCAGCTACAAAATCAGGGAAACCAACTCTCAAGACAAAATTACTCTATTTATCCACTGATTTTTATTAATATACAAATTGATGGCGCCGCCGCTGCCGGAGAGCTCGATGTTGTGGCTCGGCGGCAGGGACAGGTCGGCGCCGCCGCGGAAGCGGGAGAAGGATCCGGAGAATAGATCGTTCATCTTGTGAGGATTGAGTGATTGGATTTGGAAATTGGAAGTATAAAAGGGGGAATTGGTTGGTGAAGAATGTTGGATGAGTGAAGGAGTGGTCAATGAAGTCTTGAGTCGTGCGTGCTGGTTCAACTACATAAAATTCTCAAACAGATGCTAAACAGAGGAGGAGGAGGAGGAGGAGAGAGATTAAGACGAGACGAATTTGATTTTGGATTTAATTCGATCTGCAATGACAATAATACCCTTGACTTGTTATTATGGAGTAAATTTGTGATTGGGGGAGCTAATATCTCATTAAATTCGAAAATTAACATGAGCCCTTGATTTTTTTGATCTTGTGGCTATTATTTGTTCTCTAGTTATATGGTTAAGAGGTGTTTGCCATAGATCACTACCCTATATATATATATATAGTTGGTCTTTAATTTTAATTTTCAATTTGATAAGATATTCTTATTTATGGTTTAGATTGTTGATAAGGCTCGTTTTATGCATTTTTTTTTGGTAATATTACATGCTTTTTGGGGGAGATAATGCGCAAATTTGAGCTTAAGTGTGCAGATATTTGCTGGGTCAAGTAGAAGCTGCAAATTGACCGAGCAGATGCAAAATGAGCAGAAAAGGAGTAAAAAGTGTCAAACATCCGCTAGGTCAAGGAGAATTATCAGGAGAGCAGGTGTGTGAAAAATCTGCCGGACCCAGGAACGCACACAAATTACCCGGGGCGAGGAAAATGGAGCAGAGCAGATTTAAAAGATCCTTTTTTAAGGGTACAAACGTCAAATCATGAAGAGCATACCCTAGGGATTCGAGCTTGAAGCCTCCCTATATAAAGGGACCAACATGAATGAAGAAAAGGGCGCTTAACGCTATGGTAGTTTAGGTAGGGAGCTCTCGGTAGCGCTTAACGCTACCGTTCTCGTAGTTTAGGTAGGAAACTCTCAAAGGCGCTTAACGCCACTGCTCTCTTAGCTTAGTTTAGTTTGGTTGCTGATTTCATAGCTTAGTCCAATGGTTTCGACGATGGAATTGACGACTCCGGCGTTGGATCCTTGCTTTCTTTACCGTTTTTGAGATGATGTAGTTAGATCTCGAGTTTCATCGGAGGAATTGACGACTCCGCCTTTGGATCTCGACCTATTTCTGGTTTTATGAAGCTTTGGTGTTTATTTTATTGTTGATGATGCTCTTTACTTATGTTTCTTGGATGCTTTTCGCAATTGGTGGCTTAGATGTTTAGATCCATGATGTTTACATGATTTCCAGTAGTTTAGAGGTTGAGATCTAGTTATTCACGTGCTCAATTTCTGAGATTTGTTAGTTTAGGTGATGCATGCAAGGTTGATCTGTGTTTATTCCGCTTTCTGCTAGACCCAGTAGCTTAGATCTGTTAGTTTAAGCTTTAATTCCATGTTTAATTTTAGATCTGAGATTGCTCTGTTTTCATGGTGTTCAATGCTCTGTTTTCACTCTGTTTTTAGCTTAGTTACATGAAGAAGATGAAGTTTGTTGGTAGTTAGAATCAGATCTACTTTAGTTTGTTAGTTGCAGCTTTCTTGTCAGTAGCTATTAAGGGAAATCTGTTCTGCTGCTTTTCTTACGATCTGTTGTCTGACTGTTTTAGGAAACTTATTTGCTTGACCCAGGAAACTTATTTGCTTGACCCAGGAAACTTATTTGCTTGACCCAGGAAATTTGGTGAATGAACTAGAGTTAATTTTCTGTTTCAAATCATGATTGCAATTACATTTGAAGCACATTCAGTTCTCTGGATCTAGTAGATAGAATAGATTAGGTTTAATTTCCCAGGTCTAGGAGTTAAAACTCAACCCTCTCGTTGCGTGGCAGCAGCCGATCACTTTTCTGAATGTGTCGTAGAAACAATCTCGAGTAGGTCCCTAGTCTCAGTGGTTCGACCCCGCTCTTGCCGCTTATACTTCGTAATATTTGTTGCATTAGTGGGAAAATTATAAATCTTGTTGAAAGGGGGAACACGTGCACACGACACACGTGAAAAAAAAAATCCTCTCTTCAAATGGCGCCGTTGCCGGGGACTATGGCGTTATCTACTTGATTTTGTTTCTATGACACTGTAAATAGCTTTCGGCTTTCTTTAATTTTCTGTTTTTGATCGTTTTCTTTTGTCTAGGCATGACTTCTTATCCCAGGGCGGTCTCCAAGGTTGAAAAAAAATCAAGGGCTGAAGTGGAGAAGGAAAGCTCTCCTAATACATGTGGCTGAAAGAATGCCAGTGGGGGCAGGGAGTTTTCTTATTCTTTCAATTTTATGATTATTGGTTGCATATATAATCCTTGGATAATTTAGAAGCTCATTTTGTAAATACTTTTAGTTGAGTTTTAATTTTTGTAAATAGTTTTCTAAAAAAAAATTCAAAAACATTTTAAAAAATCAGAAAATTACAAAAAGATTTTATGTTTTAAAGAAAAAAAAAATTTTAAAAATAAAAAAAAAATAACTTTTAGGGATAATTCGGAGTTACGCATAGTGGAAGAAATTCCACTATGCATGCACCTTATTATTGCCTAGGTCAGTTAGCTAAGTACTCTTTGGGAATCTGCTGGGTCAGGTAGATAGGAAGGAATTTGAAAATTTTTGGACTGAACCAGTATACTCCCAAGAATACTTGAGCAAAACTTGTACATAGTGTGAATATGTTTTTTCTGAAATTCCTTATTAAAATCCAAACAAAGAAAAAAATTTAATCCCAAAAATATTTTCGAAATTCTAAGTAAATCTGGGAAAGAAGTTTATAAATGAAAAAAATTTGGATCTTACATCCACTTGACCAGTTTGCTTAAGAATTTCAAGTTTTAGTTTCGTAGGTCAGGAAGAGAGTACAAGGGACCTCCAAGGAATTCCAAGGATGAAGCTCCCAATTCAGAAAATAAGGAAGACGACTGCCTGACCCAGCAGAATGGCAAGTCAGAAACAGGGGAAACAGATGATCTTGCTCAGCAGGGGGTGGCCAAACCTGCTCTACAAACTCCAGAACTATCAATGTTGATGTACCAGCAAGAGAGGACTAACCCCCATGACCAGCAAGAGGACCAAGAGGGCAAGCACCCCAGCACCCCCAGGAAGGCTGACTCTCAAAGGAGCCAGGGTCTGAATTGATCCACCACCCCCAGTAACCAAGTAATTTTTTTTTTCTATTTTATTTTTGTTTTAGTTTTTAGTTTTCTTTAGTGAGCATGCTAGGTTGTTGTTTCTGTGCCTTCTCCCACTTAGGCCTTGGCTTGGCCTAAGTGTGAGAAGTTTGTATGCCTAGCATGTTGTGTTTCTTGTATTTTTCTTGCGTATCTTCTTACACTTAGCCCATTGCTTGGCCTAAGTGTGAGAAGATTGTTTTGCTTTTGTTCGTTGTGTTTTTGCCTTCTTACACTTAGCTCAATTCTTGGTCTAAGTGTGAGAAGTGCGTGTCTTGTTGTTTTTCTGTTTTTTTTTTTTTTTTTTTTTTTTTTGTCGCCACTAATTGGCTTGCTTTCCACTTCATAAGGATTGCTTGGGGACAAGCATAAATGAAGTGGGAGGGGGAAGCAGTTAGTGCAGTTAGTGTCTTGTACATATTCTGTTAGGTCTAGGAGTTTGCAGATGTTTTTTTTAGGTTCTGTGTTTGCTTAACTGGTATAATAGATAGCAAAATCCCCTTAGGGAGAGTAATTGAAGAGAAAATACATGCTAATTTGTGAATCCTTTTCTCTTAATAAATCAAAGTCAGTTGGATGAAGTAAGAACGATAGAAAATGCCTAAATTTTAAGCTTACTGTGAAGCCCCTCTATAAGAGTGAGTTATAAGCCTAAACACTTTGAGCTAACAAAAAAAAGGGGGACCGCCACTGAATGTTTAGGGAGAAGAGTCCGAAGGAGGAAAAATTGGGAATAGGGTTCTGGAGGTATAAGCTGGACGAAGTCCAGGAAAAGGAGGTATAAGCTGGACGAAGTCCAGGAAAAGGAGGTATAAGCTGGACGAGTCCAGGAAATGGAGGTATAAGCTGGACGAAGTCCAGGGGAGAAATAAACTAAAAATTCGGAGGTATAAGCTGGACGAAGTCCAGGGGGAAAAATATATGTATATAAAAGGGGGAATAGAAGAAAAAAAAAAGAAATCTAAGGGCAGGAAGCAATAGTAACATGACCCAGGATTTAAAAGGAAAAGGGGACTGTAGAAAGGAGAAACTCTCATAACCCAAAGCGTCAGTGGTGTCATTGACTTAAGAGTGAATCGATCTTAACATCCCTGGTGAGGAATGAGTGATCAAGTGAATCCAACAGAAGGTAAAATTTAAGGCTATCTTGACGAACTGACAGCTTGACTAGATAGAAGAAGGGAGGGGGAAGAATCTGAGGCTGTAAATGCTTGGATTGACCTTAAACTTGTGGGGATGGCTGCTAGGAAAAATACCAGCTTATGCGTTTATGTGTTTTTGTGTTTTTCTTTGTCATGTTGTTTTTCGTATGAGTGTTCGTGTCTGTTTTCTGTGTCCAAGTTTTCCTAGGTCCAGGAGTCTTAATTTGGTTTTCTTTTCTTAGGGTCGGTTAAAAGGGGAACATGCATTGAAACTTGCCTTATTTCTTTTTCTTGTCTTTCATGCTTGAGGACAAGCATGGTTTAAGTGTGAGCAGTTTGATAAGGCTCGTTTCATGCATTTTTTTTTGGTAATATTACATGCTTTTTGGGGGAGATAATGCGCAAATTTGAGCTTAAGTGTGCAGATATTTGCTGGGTCAAGTAGAAGCTGCAAATTGACCGAGCAGATGCAAAATGAGCAGAAAAGGAGTAAAAAGTGTCAAACATCCGCTAGGTCAAGGAGAATTATCAGGAGAGCAGGTGTGTGAAAAATCTGCCGGACCCAGGAACGCACACAAATTACCCGGGGCGAGGAAAATGGAGCAGAGCAGATTTAAAAGATCCTTTTTTAAGGGTACAAACGTCAAATCATGAAGAGCATACCCTAGGGATTCGAGCTTGAAGCCTCCCTATATAAAGGGACCAACATGAATGAAGAAAAGGGCGCTTAACGCTATGGTAGTTTAGGTAGGGAGCTCTCGGTAGCGCTTAACGCTACCGTTCTCGTAGTTTAGGTAGGAAACTCTCAAAGGCGCTTAACGCCACTGCTCTCTTAGCTTAGTTTAGTTTGGTTGCTGATTTCATAGCTTAGTCCAATGGTTTCGACGATGGAATTGACGACTCCGGCGTTGGATCCTTGCTTTCTTTACCGTTTTTGAGATGATGTAGTTGGATCTCGAGTTTCATCGGAGGAATTGACGACTCCGCCTTTGGATCTCGACCTATTTCTGGTTTTATGAAGCTTTGGTGTTTATTTTATTGTTGATGATGCTCTTTACTTATGTTTCTTGGATGCTTTTCGCAATTGGTGGCTTAGATGTTTAGATCCATGATGTTTACATGATTTCCAGTAGTTTAGAGGTTGAGATCTAGTTATTCACGTGCTCAATTTCTGAGATTTGTTAGTTTAGGTGATGCATGCAAGGTTGATCTGTGTTTATTCCGCTTTCTGCTAGACCCAGTAGCTTAGATCTGTTAGTTTAAGCTTTAATTCCATGTTTAATTTTAGATCTGAGATTGCTCTGTTTTCATGGTGTTCAATGCTCTGTTTTCACTCTGTTTTTAGCTTAGTTACATGAAGAAGATGAAGTTTGTTGGTAGTTAGAATCAGATCTACTTTAGTTTGTTAGTTGCAGCTTTCTTGTCAGTAGCTATTAAGGGAAATCTGTTCTGCTGCTTTTCTTACGATCTGTTGTCTGACTGTTTTAGGAAACTTATTTGCTTGACCCAGGAAACTTATTTGCTTGACCCAGGAAACTTATTTGCTTGACCCAGGAAATTTGGT
Organism: Salvia splendens; assembly: GCF_004379255.2. Taxonomy (NCBI): domain Eukaryota; kingdom Viridiplantae; phylum Streptophyta; class Magnoliopsida; order Lamiales; family Lamiaceae; genus Salvia; species Salvia splendens. The sequence goes on along the minus strand of NC_056047.1, from coordinate 8,707,515 downwards.
GAATGAACTAGAGTTAATTTTCTGTTTCAAATCATGATTGCAATTACATTTGAAGCACATTCAGTTCTCTGGATCTAGTAGATAGAATAGATTAGGTTTAATTTCCCAGGTCTAGGAGTTAAAACTCAACCCTCTCGTTGCGTGGCAGCAGCCGATCACTTTTCTGAATGTGTCGTAGAAACAATCTCGAGTAGGTCCCTAGTCTCAGTGGTTCGACCCCGCTCTTGCCGCTTATACTTCGTAATATTTGTTGCATTAGTGGGAAAATTATAAATCTTGTTGAAAGGGGGAACACGTGCACACGACACACGTGAAAAAAAAAATCCTCTCTTCAATTGTACATAGTTGTAATTAAACAAAAGAGCAGCGACTTAGTTCCTGTTATTATGAGCTCTAGAACAATTATATATGCACGCAATTCAACAACAATGATACTAAAATAATTTATTTAATGACTTAGCTAAATCAAGTCAGATTTGGCTTTCTGTGTTAGATTTATATAGTTTTATAAGCTTGGTTCTAGAGATTTCGTGCTTGATAAAATTGAATTACGTATCGATTTTATTACTTGGCCTAATTACGATAATATTATCAATATAAACATATGATCAAATAACTATTTCCGGTCAATCTAAAATACATAATATCGAAAATTTGATCTTTAATTTACTCAAGTTTGTTGTGTGATTATGACTATGGTGGGTGGAAGATGTAATTAAATTGATGAGAAATCAATGGACTAATTAAACAACCCACCAACTCATTTGAATATAATAATAAAATAATGTGAATTAATTTAGTTTATCATTTGAATATAATAATAAAATAATATGAATTAATTTAGTTTCACGCTTTGCTATAGGCATCAACTCCTTTTTCTTTCTTCTTTAGCTTATCCAATCACTTTATTTTGAACATTTAATACTAGTATTATATTTTAAGCGACCCTCGTCAGTCGTCACACAATATAATGTTCCTCTTATTATTGTTGAACATTATATTTATGGATGAATGTTGGTGTAAAACATCGTTTTCTACTAACCACGGTCTTATATTTGATTAAGTGGATAATTGAGAATAGTTTGAACATGAAACAACAAACTTTTATATTGACAATAATATTTTTAATGTATTACTATAATATTTTTCTAAGATAAATGGAAATCCTAGAAAAATCAACGATGCCGATCTCAATTAATTGCATTATATACATACTTATCACTAGTGGCACTTTTTTTTACTTTACACAAAGTATAGGAGACCCATTCAAAGTGCCCCTGGTTTATCCACAATATATATTAAGAAATTACTAGTTTTAAAGGAAGTGTTAGAGGATAGTTAGCATGCCTAATTGGAAATTGGAATCCTTTCTCAAAAGCAAGAAAATAATAAGAATAATAGTGGAAATCAAGAATTTAATATAGGAATATTGTGGAAAAAAACAAGAAGTCTATTGGTGGAAAATAGTCCACCACTTCAACACGTGTAAGAGACTAGACCAATAAAATACCCTTTTATCTATTTTGATTATATTTCGTGAATTTATTTTGTGGAGTAGTTAATAGTAATATGCATTTCGTGAATTATAGTTTTCTATACGACTATACTTAGGAATCAATCATTTAATCATGTTCCAAATGTTGGAATTTAATATTTTGTTAGTATTTAGATTATACAATTATGACATAGACTAATAGATAGAACATCACGTGAAGCAAAAATATTGAGAATGGTCCAAAAATAGATACTTATAATTATAATTAAATTAAATGGTGACTCAATTTAATTTCACTTTCAACATATATTAGTATAACCTTTTGTGGTATACAATCCTTACTCTAAGAGGGTATGCTAAGATCTGATTAAAAATACTAATTACACTTAGTATCTTTGCTTGCATCATTGGCCACTTCTTAATATTTGTTGTTCAGCAACTAATCTCCCTAGTTATAGTGTTTAATAATCCCAAAAGCGTGGTCAATAACATAATATTATAAATATTTTTCTTTTTCTTGCAAGGTAATTAAATAATTAATGTGGGGTTTTGATGTAAATCATGTAATTGCGGCGAATCTTCTAATTTAAGTTCTGATTAATCAGAATTCTAACAAGGCAAAATAAAAATTGTATGAACATGATCTTAAGAAATGTACGAGATGGGGCCACAATAATATAGATATCTTTTTTTATTTATATGAATCCACTATAGTTGGTTCATTCAACTTAAAGTAACCATTATTTCTTAAATCAATTATTAGATGAATTTTATAATTATATCGTCTTCCTTCGGGTTCCAGATACACCCATAGTAATTTTTTACTTTTGACTTTTATCATCCCCCATTATAATATACAGTATAATGATACATATCATATTCCCCCTTCTCTAAGCATGAATATTTGTATTATATTTCTCAAGTAGAACGGTATTAAGTAGTACTAATTAATCGCGAATTTTGACGTTATTTAGATATCCGAGTCTTTAATAAATATTGTTTTTATTCATATTCTCATTCCAATAGTGTTTGTTATAGTACGTTGTCACTTATTGTGATAGGAATCTTACAATATTATAAAATAAAATATGATACTTAAATACAATAAATAATCGATATTAAGTGTGATTATGATGTATACCGAATTTTCTTTGGTGCAGCCATGACATTTCTACATTTTGGAAGTGGTTTAAAATTAAAATTAATATTAACCCACGAGGTTAATTAGTTTTCTTTCTATATTTTATTTAAATATTTTATTGACTCTAAGGTACAGCTATGGTGTTCGTGATCGTACCACTATTCTTGTTATAAGTTTCAATGCATAGTCAAAAAGGCCAATAAAATTGTCTATATAAAGAAGTGGCACAACACATATCTTTGTATCACATCCAAGATTCAAGAAAAAAAAATGGAGCTAAATAGTGTTTCTATTTCAATAAGTGCAAAGTCCAGCACCAAGAAGAAGCTAATGCTATTTGGAGTTGAGCTTGATCCATCTCGAATTCACGAGAAGGATCAACCCTCGGTGGTGGAGGAAAGCGATGAGAGTGTCAGTTCATCGCCGCCTTCCTCCACAGTAACAGAGAAACCGCCGCCCGATGATGGAAAAATCCCACCTCTGCCTCCTCTCCCGTCCGCGCCTCGGCCAACGCAGCCCGAGGCTAAAAAATTCAAGTGCACATGTTGTTTGAAGGTGTTTGCAAACTCACAAGCATTGGGAGGCCATCAAAATGCCCACAAAAATGAAAGAATGAGGCAGAAAAGGCTGCAGCTCCAACTTCAAGCAAGAAAGGCCAGCAAAAACCTCAATTATTACATCAATCCAATTTTCAACAAACTTAGTGAGCAAAATAGTGAGAATTTTGTCACTTTTTGTGGGTCTAAACCTGCTTTGCACAACAAGGAGGTTCGCATAAATTTTGGCTCAGACATGAATTATGATGACGAGATTTCGAGATGGTACGACGTAAGATGTAATAATAATTATTATATGCAGCAAAATAATAAGCATAGGTTTAGTCTAACACAAGTGGATGATTCTAGAGGGAATTTTTTTCCCTCTTCACCTGAGTCAAAGAGGATTTGTAATAGAAAAGGAATAGAGTTAGATCTTCAATTAGGGTTAGGTTTGTGATATTTTATTTATTAGTTTATTCGAATCTGTTTATTTATTAGTTTATTCGAATCTGTTTTCAAACTGTATGGAGAAAGGTAGTATAGTTATAAAATGTTTATTTTTTTCTTTATATATGCAATCTTTGTTATGGATTCCCCTCCCCCCACTAATTATGTGATTTAAATTACGATTCGACCACTATCTTGGAATAAACAAGATACGTAGATATTTTATTCTATAATAGGAATTAATTATGTTTTGCAACTGGGCCAATTGTAAAGAAAGCATTATCAATGGGCTTGAGTTGGGTTGATTTTCTAGGTCCATATAACACAAATTAATTTCTCAATATCATTATATTTATTCCCCCCTTTAATTCCCTAACTTCCACATCTATGACTATAACCAATAGTTATTTTCACACCAGCTTATATTTTTATAATTAATATACCAATGAAGTTTCCTAGATTATAACCAATAGTTATTTTCACAGCAGCTTATATTTTTAGAATTAATATACCAATGAAGTTTCCTAGATTTTAAATGAGTCAACAACCTTATGGTAAGATGTTTCCTCTTTCAATCAGTAGATAAGAGAGTTTCAATTATGATAAGATGTTTCCTCTTCAACCAGAGAGTTCAAAGTATATGGAGTACTATATAAGTGTGGTACATGTGTGTGATTTAAAACTAAAATAAAAATAGAAATAATCAGTGTGTCCAACAAACTTAATTTGAAAGATATTATCGTAGTGAAAAACCATGCCTTTTAGTTGGACATTTTACATCTCTTACTAAGAATTTGATCATTTTAATAATTTCTAACCCAATCAACCTATAAATATTTTAAATCCATTAACCCTTAAGACTAATGATGTAGAACCCAATGGGCTTAAGTACTTAGACCTTTTATCTGAAATCTGATAGATAAAAAATTTAAAAGTTGTTTCTAATTTTCGTCCCTTGGAAAATGGTTTTGGAAAAGAGAATTTATGACGCCATAAACTCCGAATTTACTTGTAGATAAATAAAAAAAACTGCTATATATATAAATAAATATACGCAAATTACTTGTTATTGGAAAATTAAAATAGTAAGATAGAAAAATTAGTTACACTTAAAAAAAAGTAGGATTACAGTGAAGGAGACACACCTAGGCATTAACGGCGCACATTCGAAGACTATTTTAGCAGCTAAAAACCCCTCCAAAATTTCAGCACCAAATCCTCCCAAACTCAAAATCTCTGCAGATTCTTTGATCTGCACGAATTGAGGTATTTCACACTTTGATTTTTAAGTTTCCTCGATTTCTTAATGTTTAATCCTTTGCTAATGTCTTGATCTGCATGAATTGAATTGCTTGTTCTTCGCATAGATTGGATAGCTGATTTCCGTCTTGTTCAAATTGGGGGAAAGATCTGGTTTTGTGGTGGCCCGTGTGTGTTAATTTTTTTTTATTTTGTTGTTTTTAGGGGCACATGATTAGGCCTTTCATATAGAGCACATTCGATTTCGTTTTTGAAGTTTTAGGTTGAGTCATTTTATATATGATGTTTATCTGTTGAACTGTTAGTTATTAGGTTTGAGATTCCGATGATTTTAGGGATTTGGACGAGATAAATTAAATCTGGACTATAATGCTCTTTGTGAAGTGCAATTGCAGAGATTCAGATGATTTTAGGTACAAGGTCGAGATAAATTGAATCTGGTCTTTTATGCTGTTTGATGTATTTGTGAAGTGAAAATTGGAGATCTTTTACCTCTTTGTACTGCAATCTTGTTAGTTTTTTTGTTTGTAATGTTGACTTGTTATTTTAGATCTTCTGTTTGATAGAATTTTATTGAGTGTTTCATTCTTAGCTTGATTGGACATTATTCAGATTCAAGTATCAAGAAATTATCAGAAGCAAAAAACTCGAAATGGCTGACCAGAAGAAGCAAGTCACCAAGGTCAACCAGCTGCGTCCGTTGGATACCGGGCTCAATCTAACTGTAAAGGTTGTGAGTGCTAAGATGGTGGCACAGAGAGGTCGAAATCAAGGGCGGTTCTCTGAGTGCTTGGTAGGAGATGAGACAGGAATCATCATTTTTTCTGCAAGAAATGATCAAGGTGAACATCTCTTCATTATTTTGAGTTGTAAATTTGCTGAGTATGTGATTACAAGTTTATCATATGGCGATGGCTTATTTGTAGCTTGCTTTTTGAGGTGATAGTGATTGGGTTAGACTATAGTTCAAAATGTCTTAAATTTTGCATTTGGTATTGGTATGTTATTATCGTATAAAGGCATTCTTTCAAATTCAATCATTTTACTCCCCCCTCCCCTTCTTGCTGGATTAAACTATGTGGATCTAAAATGTGAATTTCAGAAGCAGAGAATCCTCTCTCTTGCCATGATTTTGTAGTGGTGGAGCATGTCCTAGTGCCTTTCATTTTAAGTTTACGTTTTAATAATTCATTGCTTGTTGATTGCTTAATGTAATATAGTACTACATGCTATCTAGGCTTTGTGGGTATATTGGAAGCTGCATAAATTAGTTTATGGGTTCTTAACTTTTTATTACGAGGAGAAATATGTGTATACTCAGAACTTGTTCATTTCAACCTTGTTCGACGATGACAATGTTTGAATGATCATTATAAGGGCCATTAGTGATCCTGCTCATGTCCATTGATGGCATCACATCAATGACAGCATAAACTCCCCATGCCATTGTAATTTAACTATTTTGTTAATGCAATGTTTAAGAATGCTAATGAAATTTGAATTAACATAACGCTAAGTTTTGATTGTGTGTGTTTGCTAATGAAATTCTGAGTTGAATGCAACTCTATTTTGTTGTGCATTCCACTTTAAACTAGTTTTGTGAATTATATTTTTTGTGAGTGAAAGGATAATTTTAAAGATTATATGATGGTGAAGTCAAACAAGGACATGTGGCCTCAGGCATTATGAACACTGAAAATTCTTACCATGCATTTTGTTTACATTGATGCATTGGTTTATGTTAGTGGATCTTGCCAAAGAGGGCAACACTCTCGTCCTCACAAATGCAAAGATTGACATGTTCAAGGGTTCGATGAGGCTGGCCGTGGACCGCAGTGGTCGTGTTGAAGTTGGGGAGGCCGCCAGCTTCTCCGTGGATGAGAGCAACAACCTGTCGTTGATCGAGTTTGAACGGATCGATGTTGTCGTCTGAGCAGCAGTTGGTAGTTCTAGTCTTTCAAATTAGAAACTATGCTTGTGTAAGACTTTGTTACACATTTTTGCCTAGAACCTACTGCCGGAGACGTGTTTTTACTATCCCAAAAACTCGAGCTTATATTTATTCAGCGCCGTTTTCATTATGCCAGTGTTTGTAAGAAGCAGGAAATTATACAGTTGCTACATCTTTTTAACATATAAATGTAGTGGATGTCACAAAAACATATATACTCCTTGTGAGATGTGTCAAGATTCGTTGATGGACGATATATATAGAGCAAGATTTTTTGTCCTAATTTAATGGCATATGTACATATTTAAGTTCAAATATCAATGATTCAATATAATGGATAAAATATAATTGATGGAATATGAGTATATGACAATCGAATTTCATTAATCGTAACTGTCACGGTTGATTATGTGTATTGACACAAGAATCACTTGTGATAATCCTGTTATTCTTGCATGATTTGGCACATTTTATGCAGCTTTGACTTATAAAGATGTGCATTTCGTTGTCACAATGTTGAAGATTCAATGTATATAATATGCAATTAGGATTTCATCAATAGAATCTTTGTAAAATTAGTTTTGTATCGCAGCATTGACTTGCCTTTATCACCGTTCGTGAAGTCATTACTCATCCAAAGTCTATATAATCGAGTTTTGATAATAAGACGTTAAAAGACAAGAATGCCTCGAACATAACATTCCTTGGCTTAAGGAAATAATTAAAACTGCATATATTTTATTAATGAAAAGCAATCGATGAGACGACAATCTCAAAACTCGAAAGTCATGAATTCATCTTGCTCGAAATGCCACGTCGTCGCAGTACACAAATTTTTTAAAAAAAGCATAAAGACTTGATCATAACAAAGATCACCATATATGGAAAATACAAAAGGAGTGAAAAGAATTAACCGTAACAAAGTAAATAAATCAATCTGAAACCCTCCTCTATTTCACTGCCATGAAAGAAACTATCACGGCCAATATTGCTACCACTAACTGTGCCGAACCGGAGGTGGCGCCATTTGGTGTAGACGGCGCATGCGGTCCCATAGGAGCCATGCCGGGCCCCATGACGTGGCCGTGGTCATGGTTGTGGCCAGGAGCCATGCTGGGCCCCATGGAGTGGTCGTGGCCTTCATGGGCAGCGACAAAAGCAACAACTGTCACAAAGCAAGCCAAGAATGTGATGAATCGAAAAGCCATTGAAAATTTATATGCTTTTCACTTCTTCAATATCTTGCCTTGGGACACAAGTGTTGCATTCATCTATTTATTAGCATTTTTTTGCAATTAAATTATCAATTGTACTATCCAAATATCAACTTGGTATGGAGACTAGCACCCTCGTCCCGTTTACTTTAGATTTTTATAATTTAAGTATGTACCAAGTCAAAGGGGCTCTTGATGTTAAATTTAAATTGTGGCTGTTATGGAGACTTTTTCATAGTTGAAATTTGGTATGGAGACTTTTGCATAGTTGAAATTTGGTATGAAGACTTTTGCATAGTTGAAATTTGGATTTTTTTTTTATGTATATTGAATATGTGTTACAGACTCAATTTCCTCAATTTCCATATTAGTTGTGAGAACAACTGATGTGAGGTATATAGACTAAATGAGCTCTTTCTCCTAACAGGCTAGTCTTTTGAGATGAATTATTATGTTTGGTTTGTATCAATACGTCATATACAATAGAAATAAGATTAGAACTTGTACGAATTAAATAGACAGAAATTTGAAGACTTATATATGTTGTACTCCATGACTTGTCGTTAAATCCCCAAAGATTATTTCATTTTAATTATTTGTTTAACAAAATTTGAGATAAGAGGGGCGGCGGAGGCCGGTGGTAGAGAGGTTGACTTATTCAATTTTGGAACACTAATATATCAAATAGAACATTTCAAACCATTATTAATATAAATACAATTACAAACTGCATATTAAAAAAAAAAAAACGGACCACAATTGGGATTGAACAAGTCGAATCTTATGTGCATGTTTCATGCTTTTGTAAGTTCCCTTTGGTTCGTACTATTTCTGCATCTCGTTTTACTATTTGTTTATCAGATACTGCAAGAATAACTTATGGGAGTATAAAATATGCGATTAAATACACTAGAATTTAGTCGAAACGAAACTGGGAAGCCACTTAACACAGAAAATGGCCAAAGGTGAATTAGGGTACATCATTCAAAACTCAATCCGAATTCACTATTTCCAGCACGAGAATTAAAAAAAGATTACAAATTTACAGCCAGATTCCGTAACAAAAATCCCCAAGTTTTAATTTCAGTAGGTATTAATATTACTACCTGCCAATTCCGCAGCTAAAAAGAATTGTGTAACACAAAATATAACGCGTGCTGGAACTAAGAGACGCGTATTAATGTATACTTAACTTAGGGATTCCCAGAATCATACTGGTTCACAACAAAAACTTCGTCAGCCTCAGAATCTACCGTGCCCAATTATTAGTCAAAATCCTCCTGAACTTCTCCTTCTGCAGAGTTGCATATAGATACAGATGAGTTGATGTATACAGATTTTGATAACCAAATATTGAGAAAAAACCCTAACCAGCAAGTTGGGCGCCTATGTTAGCCTGAGCATCAGCCTCGGAATTCAAGTGCTTCCACATGATAACATAGTAAATCAGCCTCGGATAAATCAAGAGAGATACATGATATATTTGGTTAAGCTGTGGATAAGTTTACCCTGAGGATGTGCGCAATTTGGAATGAATCAAATCTACCCACCAATTCCTTTGCCTCCTTGTAAAGATTCATGAGGTTTTCACTCTTAACCTTCCATAGACCCTGAATCTGCAAAGTCGTCGTTGTTCAGAAAGCATAAGTTTTTGGAAAGAAAATATGCCAAGAAATGTACCTGCATGCACACGAGCTTGGAGTCACCTTGAACTCGAATACTTGTAAAACCTTTTTCAGCTGCGTATCTCAACCCCAATATAACACCACGGTATTCAGCAAAATTACAGGTCGCTATCCCTATACCTTCGGACAATCTACAAATCTAATATTGTGTAAGATATTAGAGTCCATAGATTCATGTTATGAGTGGAGGACATAATAGTAATAGACTTGCTCACCACACTTCCATCATCATATCGGAGTATAGCTCCAGCACCAGCTTGTCCAGGATTTCCTTTTGAGGCACCATCGAACTCAAGAGTACAGGTTCGCTCCTTGGATTTGGGATAATTCACAGTTCCAGAAGAAATATTCTCCTACACCAAATTGGACTGGAGTATCAATAATCCTGAAGATGCATGATTCCAAACAAGGAAATCCACCCCCATCCTCACTTTTTGAGCATAAATTATCTTGAGGTGAAGTTATCTTCTATTTTTTGCATCGTATGTCATTAAACGTCACTCTGAAGCATCTAGAAACTATCTCCTGAGAAATATTATATTCAGATGAAATGAAAAAGACGAGACTAAATATTATCTTACCCCATAATTTGATACTATTAGTGAATCTTTGTCTAATTTCTGTTTTGCTGGCTGGCAAGGCGCTTCATCTCCTCTAGAAGAAGGCTGGCATCAAATATAAATTTCATCACTAATCTAACACAATAAACTTTCGCTAAACAAACTATCAAATAGAACAGCACATGAACAAAATCAGTCATTGCTATAGAGACCATCATCATGAGATTCAAAACAAGGGAACAATTAACCTATTTTTCTACCCTAAAACCAATATATACAGAAGGTGGACATATGAAATAAAGGATTATGTGTAGAATCTACAGATGACCTGAAAAGGCCATGCCACAAGAGTTCCAAACAGATCATCAGTGAGATCCGAAGCTCTGATAGTGTACAGGGCATTTTTTAGGCCGTGTGCTAGGAGATAATTCTCTGTATCCTTAGGCATGGAGCAGCCTTTATACACACTGACTGGAGGATCACGTATCTGCCAGTATAAAACACAAACAGTCAAGCGGCGTTATTAACAAATACAATCACTAAGTTTGAGAAAATGTTATGAATAAACACAACTACATAACAAGATTGACACCAATATTTTCTGCATTAAGCAAGATAACATAATCAATAACAAAATGCTAGTGCCTACCTAGTTATTGTGTTAGCAATGCAAAGAAAATCACATATAAAACTAGAAACAAGTGACTACCGAGGTTCCAACTTGAGCCTGACAATCGCTTAAGCTTCTGTAAACACCAACTAGGTCGCCTTTGCGGACAACAAAAAACTCATCCTTGTCCATCACTGGTTTAGGATTACTTTTTCGACGAGAGCTAGCTCCCCCAGACTTTTTCGACGAGTAGCACTGAACTCGACTTCGCGTTGCCAAATATACCAAGTTTACTGTTCTAACACCTGAAAAATGGAAGGTTGCTATCCCCGAAGGATTAAGATATCTGCAAGAATGGCTATGCGAAACAAGATTGCCAGCCCTTGATAGGAGTGTTGAGCAACGTGCATGAAACAAACTGATCATTACCAAGTTAATATCCTCCCTATTTTCAGGCAAATCTGCATTGACAGAAATCGATACAATAATCAACACAAAAAGATAATATACCTACATATATACTCTCACTAGCCGAGAAACACACACACACACACACACAAGCATAAAACTGAGGCATTCGTGAAAAAACGCACTGCACCTAAAAAATGCACATCTCCTCAAACATAATCGATGATCACATCCACCAACATTAGCTACATCACATATAAAATGCAGAGGAACTGGTGAAATTGCACAGAACAATATGTTCAATTCCAGTTTTGTATATCACACAGTAAGATTCGAATCAGTAGAACTCCATAGATGTAAATAATCGAACTAAAATATGGAAAATCCATTGACAACATCCACATACCACTCAGTTGGATAATAGTGAAAACGGAAGAGCACTCAGCAGAAGAACTCAATTCATGGAGAGAAAATATAAATTAAAACCACAAACTAACCATAAACCTCCAATCACCTGCAAATCCCTTCCTCCTACGGTGAGATGATTAGCTCCACTCCCTCCATCTCTTTTCCAATCAATTCCATTCTTTTTAGGGCTTTTGTTTTGGGGTTTCATTTTGAGCTCGAAATTGGCCCAATTATTAAATTAATGAAACGGATAGTTTGGATTGGGCCTCGTTCAAGCCCATTAATACTGAATTGAAACTAATGAAACTTTATTAGAGTTCCGTAATACATCAGCTTATTATTTGATAAGTAGCATTATAGTATGAATTTAGATATAGAACCGACCAATTTTTCAGATAGTTTTATTTGAGTAGCATCAGATTTTATCATGCGTGTATATTAAGTTTTGTGCATAGAAACTAATGAACTTTTTTTTAAATCCATACAAGTCACAATTTCACTCAAACAGTTCAAACCCAACATTCGTCACTATATATACATGACTCAGCCACTGGCCATCTTTAGTTAGGTATCAAACAGTCTTTTTGTCGCTTTGGAAAGTTCAGTTTTGGTTGACTCGTAGACTACTTTGATTCCATCTTTTTTTGTTATATGAAAGTTACAACTAAGAAATAGAAGAACGCATTTTAAATCTGAGATACTATATTAGATAACATATTTATAGCATATGAATATACAGTTTTGAAAAAAGCTAACCAAAAATTAATAAATTTATAGATATCAAAATTTGAAATTTTTAAATTTAATTAGGGTCGAAAATAGAAATATGGAGTACTAGTGTACTACTGTAGTTTTAATTTCAATTTATTAACATCTTTTAGTCACAATTAAGGTCATTATATAGCATCACTGGATTTTCCTTAACTCAGAACACATCCCCCCCTACTGGCTACAAAATGAAGACCCCAAATTATACTATTTGGCATAAGCAACAAAAAAAATAAAAATATATATATCCGATTGAAAGTGAAGATGGGGCTTCATTGACACTTTCTGCGTGAGGTTAAGAGTTAAAACAACGTTGAGTTGTGCCAAGAGCCCAAGCCAGATGACTAAAGATTCAGCAACTTAGAAGTGCAAGACTGAATTTTGTTTTGGTCGTATTTGATTTTTGTACATATATATGATCCATACATATGGAACAAGATCTGAGTATGTTATATTTTTACTCAAAGCCAAAATTATAGTATATGTATGAAATTTGAGCCAACTGTATTTGTTAAAAAGATTTAGCTAGGATCACATTTTACGGAAGCTAGAACCAAAAATATAAAGATCCAAAAACATAGTAGTAGTAATTTCTTATGTATGTATCTAGAAAAAAAAATGATGCATCTATATTGAGAAAGATACGTCAAGCCTGCAATCTTAATTACTATTACTCTACATAGAGATAGCTAGGAGTGAGTCAATGTAAAATCAATCATCAATCCTAATCAACTTTCATAATCTTTTACTCTCACTCGCACAAATAGATGTATAGTTTTAAATCAAGAACTAGGCTAAGCCTGATCTTAAGGAACTAAAATATTTGAACTGCATAATCTATTTTGTAGGTTTGTAAGATATAAATATTTTTTAGAGATGTAATCAATTAACAACTAAATCTATCCTACAAACTGGTAGTACAAACTAAAATCTAGACCATTATCGATTTCAAAATTTTATGTCAGTCGAAGACAAATAACGTCAACAAAAAATGTCAGCATGGAGTCAATCGACATTTTTTGTTGACGTTATTTGTCATATGTTGACATCAAAACTGAAAAATCTAATTGTCCAGGTTTTAATTTATATCCCTTCGTCCCACAAAATATGCACTATTTCCTTTTTAGTCTGTCCCACAATAATATGCATTTTTAGTCTATCGCACATAGAAACTACCTAGGTTTACTAAACAAATTTAGTGAACTGCGCCGCTGTTCTTCTCCATTGTCTTCTCTTTTTTTCTTTTCAATTTTTTATGGAAGCTTATTCTCCTTAGTGAAACTATTTCACCTCCCCCAGTCTCTATTCTTCTAATTCTCTTCCTCTTCTCTTTTCCATGTCGACAAAGCAGCCATAGCGTGGGGTCGGAGTCCGGCCGCCGCAAGGCACAATACCTCGCTCGCTGCCTCTTTCTCCCTCGCCGCCCCGCCTTCCTCACCCCTCGCGCTGCCCCGCTTGCACAGACGCGTCGCCGGCGAGCGACGCCGACTCTTCTCTTTATCTTTTTCTTCTCTTCTTCTCTTCTTTCTCTCTCTTTCTTAAGCCACAGCCGCTGCTGCCGTCCGCTTTCGCTGACGAAATGCCATGATAGGGAGATGGAGGTTGATACGATTATTATTATTATTATTATTATTATTATTATTTAGTTAGTTAATTATGGATTTGCATATCTTTTTCATATCTTTTATCTTGCTCATTAAGTTAGTATCCACTATTATAAATAGTGGACATTGTTAGTCATTTTGATCAATTCAAGAAATATCAATTATCCTTCTATTTTATCTTCTCTTACTCTCTTCCCTTTCAAACGTGCAAAACGCACAAAACCCTAATTTTGACGCCTGATTGATCGACGGGCAAAAGCTCCCTCGACGTTCGACGCAAAATCTACGAGTTAAGGAACTTCATCCTTAACAATTGAGCGGTCGGGCAACGAACTAGCCGTGACCAACGAGTGCGTTTGGGACCACTCGGAGTGGTGACCCACGGAGTGGTGGCGGGTAAAGAATCCGCCGTGACCAACGAGAACTCGGAGTGGTGGCCCACGGAGTGGTGGCCTGGCAAAGAACTAGCCGTGACCAACGTGGCCGTGACCAACGAGGACGTTGGCCCTTAAAGGAGGGTCGAATGTTACGGACTTAATTCCCACATCGGTTGTGAGAACAACTGATGTGGGGTATATAGACTAAATGGGCTCTCTCTCCTAATAGACTAGTCTTTTGGGATGAGTTCTCCTATTTGGTCTGTATCAGAGGTGGTGGGTCTGCACAGTCGTCGCCGTCGGGCATCTCTCTTCTCCCTTCCTATTCTTTTTTTTCTTCTCACCTCTCATTTGACAGCAAGCACAATTAACAGTGCTTTATTAAGTGTAATTTCCTTGAGAAAGCTTTCATTCTATTGGATGATTATTTGCCCAACAAATTTTGGAGAAGTGTGTTATAATTCTGTAAAAAAAATAAAAAAGAATGATTATACAGTCAGCTCACATTTCCCTCAAAAAAGGATAAAAATGTCATTTCACTAAACTGGCATTTTAGATTAGTAAGATAAGATAAGATTACTCCCTCCATATTTTAAAAATAACAACTCTTTTCATTTTAGTCTGTTCATTAAAAATAGCAACTTTCAAACTTTCTATTTTAGAAATCTTTACACCTATATACATCAATTTATTTACCACTTATACCACTAGAAAAGTGGACCTCATAATCCACTAACATTAATTTTTCTCTCCCTCTTTCTTACTTTACCACCTTTTTTCTCTTCCTCTCTCTTACTTTACCAAATTTGCAATAAAACCCGTGTCATTCAAATGTTTCTATTTTTAAAAAACGGAGAGAGTAATATATAAAAATAGGGCATACTCTCCACTAACTTTTTATTTTTCATTATATTTTTTAAAATTTGTGTCCGGTTAAAGTGTGATAAAATTTTTGGGAGAAATGTCAAATGGGTGAGAGGTTATTTTGGATGTAGGCCATCCACAATAGCGCCTAGCGCACCGCTTAGCCGAGCGCCGGCGCTAGGCGGTGCGCTAGGCGATCTATTGGAACCGCCCAGCCTTTTCCAGAATTAAAAACCGCCTAGCGCTCGGCGGTTCCGTGGTGCTAGGCGGTGCGCTGGGCGATCCGCTCGGCACTATTGTAGCGTCCGGATCACCTAGCGCACCGCCTAGCGCGATTTTTTTTTTCGAAACACTATATATACACGCCAGATACGTCATTTTCAATCGCACCACTTGTTTTAACGAGTACTCTCTTTATCTTAATTTCTGTACAAGATGAACACCTAGAAATGAGTAACGCCGGTGGTAGTAGTGGTGGAGATGCTGAGGAGTACGAGCGTATAATGAAAGAAGCGCTAGAGGCCTATACGAACCGTGAGATTGATCAATGGATGCAGAGGGCCCTGCAGCCGGCGGTACCTCGACCTCGCCCAGTGGTACACCGCCGAGCGGTGATTGATTGTGATCACGTAGCTGCACATCAGCGCCTGTACGAAGACTACTTCGCACATGAGCCGCGGTTCAACGCCAACCTTTTCAAGCGCCGTTTTAGGATGAGCAGGTCCCTGTTTATGCGTATTGTTAACGCTTTGGAGCAACGATATCTGTATTTCGGCTTCAAGCACGATGCGTCTGGCAGACCCGGCCACACACCTATTCAAAAGTGCACTGCGACAATCCGGCAGTTGGCCTACGGAGGCGCGGCAGACATGTGGGACGAGTACCTCCACATCGGTGAGACGACTGCCCTGGAATGTATGAAGTATTTCTGTCATGGCGTGATTGAAATATTCAGTGATCAGTACCTTCGAAGCCCTACCCCCGAAGACTGCCGGGATCTTTTGCGGATGCACGGGGATCAGCATGGGTTCCCGGGGATGTTAGGCAGTATAGATTGTATGCATTGGGAGTGGAAGAACTGTCCCGCTTCCTGGAAGGGGTTCTACACGACCGGCTACAATGGAAAGAATCCCACGATGATCCTCGAGGCCGTAGCTGATTACCGGCTGTGGATTTGGCATGCGTATTTTGGGATAGCCGGTTCGAACAACGACCTCAACGTCCTCAACTCGTCGCCACTTTTCAACGAGCAGTGCCAGGGTATCGGTCCGGCCATCAGTTTTGTCGCCAACAGCAACCGACATGATATGGGCTACTACTTGGCGGATGAGATATACCCTAGGTGGCCCGTCTTTGTGAAGACGATCCGATGCACATCAGATGAGAGGAATGCCTACTTTGCGGCACGGCAGGAGTCGGCGCGCAAGGACGTGGAGCGCGCATTTGGTGTGCTCCAGTCTCGATGGGCGGCAGTTAAGGGGCCAACGCGTTTGTGGCATGTCGACTGCATTGCTGATATAATGTACTCATGTATTATCATGCACAACATGATTGTCGAAGATGAATGTGTACAACTGACTGATTGGGCCAACGATGATAATGAAGCCGGTCCAAGCCACGGCGTGGCGCCCCCAACGTACGGAGTGGGGTACCTCACGATGAAGACGGCCGCCTCCAAGCACATGCCGACATGCGCCAAACGGAGGCTCATATTCGACTCCAAAATGATTTAATTGAAGAGTTATGGGCGCGGAGGACTGCACGGCAGTAGTTTTTTTGTTAATTATGTATTTTTTTTAATTAATGTACTTTTTAAATTTTAATAATATTATTGAATTTTCTCGTATATGTCTTGTAAATTAAATTGCGTATTTTGTGTGATTGTTAATTATTTGTTTTATATAATTTTGAGTGATGTGGCTGGGTTATTTATGATGTGGCTAGGCTATGGCTGGGCTATTTATGATGTGGTGGGAGGATTTTTAGTGTTGATGATGTGGTTAGGCTATGGCTGGGCTATTGCTAGACTATTCCTATTGTGGATGACCGTGTAAAGCTAGTTGGGATTTTAACTAATAGGATCTAGTCACATCAACAGTTGTTAGTTGTTACTCAAATGTAAGGTTTCATCAATTCAATCGATCAACTTACAACTTTATTTAAATATTTATTTAATCGAAATGAGTTCAATTAGTCAAATCATGTCCACGCTCCACCAAAAAGGTGTAGCAATATGTGTGGATGCTTCATTATTTACATCACTATTATATGCTTTGTATTTGCCCCAAGCTACGGTTGCTGTTAATATAATAATGAAATAATTATTCTACTTTTGTCTTGACTATGTTTATCGTATATCTAGAGCCTAGCTAGAGGTAGTGTCGCAACTTAGGTACAAGTTGAGATTATAAAAAATCACTATCCAAATTAAAATTCGTAAAAAAAATATTTTTAATAAAGTTTCAAACATGATATATATAGTGGATAAAAACCTAATTTTTCCATAATTATTAGATCTATTTCTTACCCATGAAACAAAATAATTATATGGATTGAAACTTTGATGGTGTACTAGGGCAATTTCAGCAGCTTCAGTTAATCCTCTTCGGGCCTAAAACAAATGAACTGTATTCTAATTTTTCAATTTTTGTTCTAACGTCAATTATGAAGAGACAGAAAAGTAGGTTTGATATTGTTAATATATATGATTGCAACTTTTGAAACTATTTGGTAATTACTATACTCCTTTATTTGCAGTTTAATATTAATACCGTATGACTTCAAAATTAATAGGATGATGTATTATGTTCATACTTCATTATATAAAAAGTGAAATAAAATACTCCACTTAAGAAAATAAGTGGTACTATGATGTAATTATTTTGTTATTTGAAAATGCGTGGTATGTTCATTATGTTAAGTCTGAATTATTTATTATTCGGAAAATATAGGAGATTGTATTAATTTTTTGTAGGCAAAAAGCCTTTTTCTCAACTACAATCTCCTGATATTTCAGCATACAAAAATGCAGTCGATGAAACTATATTAAAAAAATAAATGAAAAATAGGATTGTAAATTTTTAGCTATTTATATATTGAAAGCATCACATGTTTAGTGAATCTCAAGTCTCAACTGACCAAAACCTACAGTCTTTCCCTCTCTCACTCTCTCTTCTTCACTCACCTTTCCTTTCTCTCACTCACGTTTTCCCAGCGGATAAACCGTCCAATCCGGCGATACAGAGCTCAATTTCTACAAAATATGATTCGAAGAGAATGACAAGTCGTCTTCGGCGCTCGATTTCGCCATGTCACTGTCGTCGTGCTCAGACTGCTTCTCCGACCTCCTCTGCGGCGAGGCCTCCAGTAGTATTATCTCCTCCGGTGGAGGATATTTCTCGCCGGAATACTCATCGAACTTCGATTCTCAGGCGTCGGACGTCGCGGAGTCCATCTCCGGGCTGTTGGAAGACGAGAAAGATCTAGCAGGAATCAGTATCTGCCGCGCCGTCGATCAGCCGATCGATGCGTCGGTTAGAGCTGAATTTGTTGCATGGATTCTCAAGGTATATATATATATATATCTATATCTTCTCCTTTTTCCAGATTCAGGTTCACAATTCCTGCTATCGTGCGCCGATGGCTTACCGGTATCGATTGTAACTGGCGGCGGCGCACTTTTAGAAATGTAGCTAGTATGCGCCGGTGGGTGGGGAGGAGTCGTAGGAAGCTATGGAACAGTGACTTTTTTGGCGCACTGCGCACTCGAGGCGCATATTATCCTTTGCGTATGGTTTGTTTGACCGATGCTTGGTTCATTCTGCAGGTGCAACGATATTACGGTTTTCAGCCGTTAACGGCGTATCTCTCCGTCAACTATTTTGATCGTTTCGTTTGCTGCCATCAGCTACCGGTAAAAACACCGTCTCCGTTAAGTAGTTTAATCTATTTTTTTTCTCATGATTAGAAATTAATACTACTACTACTTGGCTTAAAATTTGATTAAAGGAAAACATATCCTTTGGTTTCTTCTTAATAGACTAATATATTATTGATTTTACAGTACATAAATTTTTTTATTCTTAATTTTTATTGGAAATATTTTGACTTTCAAGAACAAACGATAAGGACGTTTAGTGAGTTGATGTTTCTTTGGTAGTAGTACTACTTTTATATCGAAGTGTTTTAATCTCTTTCGAAATTCTGAAGTTGCTACTTTTTTGCATTTGACTTGTTAATTACAAAATAGTATAATTAAGTGTGTGTTTTCGGAAAAGTATTACTATGAGAAGTAGGGCTGGCAATTTTCGACACGACACGATAATCCGACACGAATCCGCATGAAATTATTGGGTTGGGGTCAAGTCTTATTGGATCCGTGTTCTTATCGGGTTGACCCATTAAGAACCCGATAATTTCGGGTTGGGTTCGGGTCGGATGCAGGTCGGATACGGGTAACCCATTAAGAAATAATATTATTATTTTTATTATTATTTCAAAAAATATATATTACTTTAATTTTTTAAATTTCTTATAAATTAGGTTTAAATAGTATAAAACGAATTTTAATTGTGTAAATTAGGTTAAAAATTAAGGTTTAATCATGTAATATTAGGTTTTAATCGTGTAATATCAGGTTCGGGTTGTTATCGTGTCGTGTCAACCCATATTATATCGTGTCGATAACGGGTTCGTGTCGGGTGCGGGTCGTGTTCGGATTTGAAGGTAGCAGGTCGGGTTCGTGTTCGAATTTACAGTTTCCTTAACAGGTCGGGTTCAGGTTAGGCCTTATTGGGTTGGGTCATTATCGGGTTGACCCGATAACGACCCAATCCGCACGATTTGCTAGCCCTACTATGAGAAGTCATTTTAATGGATATTAATAGACGTTCGCTTTAATTGGTAACTCAATAAATATAATCTATCCACTCATTTACAGTTCAGTTAATACTCCATAAAGCAATATTTGGTGTAAATGATTAATGATGGAGTAATAATATCACGCTCAAAATTGTTTCTTCACTAGAGACTAAATACAGAGTACTTACTAAGTTGACGTAATCTCCCATCTAGGTTCCAAATCCAACTATTGAAATGACGCATTAAAGGTTTTACTTTTTGAAAACCTGTTTCCTATGATAATAATTTAAAATGATGACGAGAAGAGCTATTAGCATGTATGCCTATATTTCAAGCAATATTGTGTCGTGCACAATACTATTAATTACGAGTAATTATTTACTTTTATTGTTTTACTACTAGTAGAAACTAAATTTAGTAGAGTACTACTAATGCATATCTAATTTTTGATATTTTCTCTTTTATATTTTGTGGCAGAAAATGAGTGGATGGCCGCTGCAACTGCTCTCTGTTGCATGTTTGTCTTTAGCTGCAAAGATGGAGGAACGGCTTGTTCCTTGTCTTTTGGATCTTCAGGTACTATTATTGATTTTAAAAAGAATAATATCCCTCAAATTCTTAAATTTTGATTAAATTTTAATTTAATTAATTATCTTGAAAATATGTTTGAAAATTATTAGAATTGCAATTTTATCCTTTTCTCCTAACGATTTATAAACTACATAGTGCAATTATACATTTATCTTTTTGCAAGCTATTTTTGTTTTATAAACTCTCAAATTATTGAAATTTTCTTGGAATATATGATAATTCATTTGATTATTAGGTAGAAGACCCAAAATTTAGTTTTGAAGCCAGAACTATTCAAAGAATGGAACTTCTAGTTTTAAGTGTGTTGGATTGGAGACTTCGATCTATTTCCCCATTTTGTTATCTCCCATTTTTCGCGCTCAAGATTGACCCCTCTGGAACTTACACCGACTTCCTCACTACAAGGGCCAAAGAAATAATCTTCTCTACATTTAAAGGTATTTATGTAGTAGTAGTAGTAGTAGTAGTTAATGGAGTAATACAAGTTAAACCAAGTTAATTTTGTAATCGGAAATACTAGGCTTTAATTCCGTGTTTCTGCATTAACAGAGACCAGCTTGCTTGGGTGTAGGCCATCTTGCATTGCTGCTGCAACAATACTGTGTGCAGCAAATGATTTGCCAAAATTCTCACTCATCACTGCTCAACATGCTGAGTCATGGGGTGATGGACTCCGCAAAGTAATTTAGAAAAGCTTACTTAATTATAACCAAAAACTACAAATTATATGGCAATTAATTAATACTCATGCAGGATGAAATAATGAGTTGTCACCAGCTGATTCGAAAATACGTGTTCAAAATTAGGCCAAAGATGCAGCCAAAGGTATTCCCGCAGCTTCGAGTCACAAACAGAGCAAGTATGGACTGCACTGATTCATTATTGGCTTCTCCATCTTTTAAGAGAAAGAGTGATGGGAATGGGATAGTTGAAAATGAAGAGACTTTGATTAAGAGGGTTAAATATGAAGGCTTGCATAATTAAATAGTAATTTAATAGAAATAATTCGTCTAGAAACCTCAATGGAGTACTTTTATTTCTCAGAGGGTGATGAGAAAGTTTGAAGAGTGCATAGATTAGCATTAATGTGTACAAAAAAAAGATGTTTGAAAATTCTTGTGAGATTTAATTCTAACCCCTTCTTGGTCGGGAGGGTGGTAATAGTCAATCATTTGTGTACACAACTACACATGAATGATTAGCGATGGGAATTTAATTAGTACTATATGTGAGTGAGCAAGATGATTGGGAGGTGTTTGAGTTTATGAAACTGTTTTAGGGAGTAGTACTTTGGTGGAGTGGCTGTGGGAGTGATGGGGTATGAATGAATTGAATGCAATTGAAAGAGAGATTGGTGGGACCAAAAATGCCAGAAATTTGAGGGATGCTGCAACTCCTTTAATTGAAGAATTTTATGTAGTATGAAACGTGTACAGATCGATAGTCCACGTGTGAATGTTTTGGCGGGAAATTTGTTTGAACAAAGTCCTCACGGACTGGCGCGCGTGTACACGTGTCATATTTGGATTTCTCTTTTTCTATTTAATTTTGTTAATTTGAGACGACAGCGACGTGTCATTGTTTGAAATGAATATGCGTATAGCTAGGTTTTATTTATTTACTCCATTTATTGCTTGTAATAAGATTGGGGATGACTGATGAGTCTGTTTGAGACCCCATATTCGCGGGACTGCAACTGCATGTGGATTGACAACGAGGATTTTGTAGCATTCCCATTTGTTTTTATTGCATTATTTGTGTCTGTGAAGAGTGATTGAAAAGGTGAGTTCTTACTTGTTAGCCAAATGCGACCCCATCCCATGGCATATCATACTTAGGTTAGGTATACAAGTGGGTGTGTGTGACTATATATATGATTTAGATTGAATTGAAGCGTTCTCGTTGGAAATCTATGGTTTTGTGATTAAGAAAGGATCTCAGCGATACGGACCGGACCCATTGCCACCCCAGCCTCAGTAAAGGCTAAACTACTTTGAATTATTGTGTGGGGATTTGCATCGTATTGCATATCTCAATCAACTATATATGGACATGGTATTGCATAATTATAAGTTATGAATCACTACTAGCTACTACTACATTATATACAATTGATTAATTGTCTGTATCATAATTAATTACTATTAATTAACATGGAATTATATTATTCAAAACTTAGTGCTTATACTCGTGTCTTTGGAAACTTACTCCCATGTACATGAAAAAAGTCTCATTTTGTCATTTGGGATGTCCCGTTTCTATAAATGGAAAGTCTCTCTCTCATACTTTACATACTTTTATCTCTCTTACTTTACCTACTTTTTAATTATTCTTTTATTATTTTATCAAATTTCTGATTAAAACTAGTGTCATCCACAAAGAGGACTATAATTTTTTTTAGACGAAGGGAGTATTACTTTCTGAATATGAGGAAGGAAACTATATATCAAGAAGCTCATTACATTGGAGGTTATCCAAAAGACAGTTATTAAGTGTAAGGTGATGAGAAATACACGACCTACTACCCATGGGAAATATACGAGCTATTTATATTTAATTAGCAGAAAAGGTCTTTCTTTCTGACACCCAGTTCAATTTCAAAATGATCTCCCTATGCTCATACATTTAAGAAGGATCTGTACATTAAATTGTTTCTTAAGTTTATAGATATATTAAAAAGAATTATGATTGGATGAAATCACACACATTAATAAGATTAATTGTCAAATTAAATCTGAAACACTTAAATATAATTAAAATGCATAGCTTCATAAAACGTCATTAAACAGTTAATTTTTTTTAATGTTTATATACGACTCTCTCTATATATACACATGGACTTTGCCCCATTAATATATGAGTCTAGTATGCCAAAATATAAAGTTAAAACTGGGCACTTTCTAAATAGTACTGTAGTACTATACTTTATATAAAACCCGTGTCATTTAGAATACTACTATGTCACAGCAAATCACTGTAATTTTAGTACCAGTTTTTTGGAGATTGATTAGCCAAGCATATTCATATGAATTTTGGACATCAAATTCGAAAACGATTAAAATAGGTTGTGACACACTAATATTCTTAATCAGTTCAATTTGTTTATTACGTCTTGGACTGGTAACTGCTACTCTTCATGCTACTGTTTTATCTTCTAAAAAAACTCAAATTAATAAGAATATATCCTCGACTATTGAGCGTATAATTTTTTCATTTACGATATTCAATATTAATATTCAAATATATGTGCTTCCTTCAATTAAATAGTATTCCAAAAAGAATTGTTTAGCTATTTAGTTTACTACTACTAACTAAGATGGAATCAAATAAGTTCCGTTATTCTAAGCTTAAGGGTACATCAAATTTATTTGCGTTTGTTGGAGTTTCATTAGAAACCACCAATTAAAGTAACATTTGTCTTTTATAATCAGACCAGATGCCAAGTGAAGGAGCTTAATTAATTTGGGGGTTTTTTTTGTTGATTTGTTACGAGGGAGATGGGCAAATTTTGATCACTGAAAATGGTTGATCAGCTTTTTCTTATTGCTTGTGTATTGTTCAATCATCATTCATTTTTGTAATATGGATGTACTTTTTGTACATATCTATGCTGTTTCGAAGTCAAAATGAGACAATGTACATGAATAGTAACTCTGCTTGTGCTTTGCACGAGTGTGTGTAAGAGAAAGGGACTTAAACCTAATATATACATGAATAAATTAAACACAGATAATTACTAGAAAATAATGTACTTCACTTTGCAAATGAATCAAGCATGTTCATATTTACTGTATATATGATGAGCATTATCATATTCACACACAACACTCACATTTTAAAACCACTTATAGCCACTGAGTATATATATGTTATGAAATCAAGAATGAATTCTAGCTAGAAAAAGGCAAAATCGAATAAATAATTTCTTGAATTGATGAAACAGAAGAAAAGATCAACTTTCACAGCTTTGGGCATGTGCTCTAAAGAAAAAAAAAGAGAACACATGAACTCAGCTTTTGATCCCAATTTTTGTGTTGTAAAAAAACCCAAAAAGAGTATTGGCTGGACCCTCTCTCCACTTATAAAGAATTCAAAAGTTGGAATCATTCAATTTAATTTGCAGATATATCTCAGATTTTATGCTGAATGCAAGACAGCAACATAGTCTGTCATTCCCTATTGCCCTCACAGTCCTCACACCATATCATCTATTGAACCACTTCCCATTTTCTTTAAAAATAAGTGACTAATTTAAAAAAAAAATTAAAAGGGTTTACAAAAATTGTAATTATGGTGTTATGGCACTTTGATGATCTTGAATGCAAGTTGTGCAGTGATAGAAAAATGTTACTCCTTCATTTTTAACCAAGAAAGATAGCATAAACCATCAAGAATTTATCATGAACCAACTAGTGATATTAATTTTCTTTCTGCCTAATAATTAGCACATACATACGTGACCATCGTTCATCCCCAATACCAATAAAATAAATTACATTTCCAACTCACAATTTTCTCTTTGGATACCATTTTGCAAACATGAAAAGTGACTGAAAAGGGCAAAATGTGTAGAAAGAAATGGGGAGGAGCCTCCAAATGCAATTCTTTTATTTCCTTCTTTATTATTTCGTTGTGCTTGAATCATAATGCAAACATATCTCATCATTCATCACAGTAATAAATTAGGCCCAGATTATGAGAGTCCATTATCTAGCCCAATATACTTCATCAGTTTAAAATGGGCCCCCGAGGCCCAACTACCTGCGCTCCACTAAAATCTCTCCACGGCGCACGTTAGCCTTTAGCGGTTTAGCTGCACACCAATTCAGAATTCCATATGGCGTCCATCTGCAATCTCCCCTTCATCCCGCCCTCGTCGTTTCCCGCCATAAAACCAGTCTCTGCCTGCGTTGCTATACTGCGCCTGACCCCCGTTTTCTTAGGCACCTTGCCGCATTGTCTTGCCCCGAAAAAAACTTCTTCAGTAATTCGGAAAGCTATCCAATCTCAGAGTCACAAGAATTACGTCTATCCTGACCCCATCCCTGAATTCGCAGCTGCCGTAAGTCCAAACATTGCTCTCTCTCTCTCTTAAAAATTATTCTGATTGGAGATTGCATTTTTTATTCTCATTTTCAATATCAAGTGTTATTTTTGTAACTGAGTGCGTTAGATTGGGGGAAATGATAGGAGACGGAGAAGTTCAAAGCTGAATTGCTGGAGAAACTGTCGAAGCAAAGAGAAACCTTCGGCAATGATCTTCGAGTGGTTGTCGATGTTTGTGCAGAGGTAAATTTGTGGCCTTTCCGAGATTATTTTGCGATCATTATTGAATTTCGATATGAAATCATGCAATAGTCTTAATTATGAAGTTTTAGGATTTTAATCATCACTATTAATTACTACTCCACTTGATTAGTGTATTTTGAAATCCTAGCTAATGCTTCATTAAACTGGCAACAATATGGCAATAGTGTGTGTTGTGTTGCTGCCTTTTTCTGAATTACCTGAGTGTATAATCTTTGTTTCTTAGCGAATCTCAGTATTTTTTCTATTTTTTTTGCCACACAAGTCTTCATCTGAAGTTCGTGTGAAATCGGAGAAGGAGTTTGTATTCCTTAACTAGTTAAAAGGCTGATTTCATCTGATTTAGTTAATGCATTTGATTGTATACTTTGGTGCTTTTTGTCAGATTAGAACAAATAATTCCCATAGCAGTTTAAATTATCGTTTGTTGATTGTCTAAAGTCAACGTGTTTATCCTGATATCAGATATTCAGTGAATTCCTACATAATGAGTATGGAGGACCTGGAACATTATTGATTGAGCCTTTCACAGATATGATGTTGGCAATCAAGGATAGAAAACTGGCTGGAGCAGCATTGGCTGCTCGAGCCTCAGCTCTGTGGGCACAGAGCTATGTTGATCGTGATTGGGAAGATTGGATCTCCAAACAGGATAAATGAGTTTGCAAATCTTCCCCACCTATATGCATTTCTGGTACATGATGTTTGGTTAGTTGAAAATGCAAAGAACCGTGAATCGGGATGTTGAAATTGTTTGCTACTTAAACTGTACTAGTCAAGAAAGAGGCTCTACTTCAACAGTATCTTTTAGCTATACAAATGGATTATTGCTCCACAATTGTTTTCAGTTTTCAAGATGTCATCTTTGACGGCATCTGCAGAAATGTGTCCTTTGTCATCTTATTTGGATTATTACTTTAGCTTCCGAACTCAGAAATGCTCTGTAGAGATGGTTGCCATGATTTGGGTCGTCCTGCAGCAGGATTTGTCGACCCTGATCTTTGTTTGTGTCTGTCGGATCTTCTTGCCTGAAAAAATATCAATGTACTACAGTTAAGGATGAAAAAATAAGAATCTAGTTGATTCATGTTTTTGTGTTTTCTTATCTACCCATATCAAAAAAATGAGGAATAGTAGCATGTCTAACTTTTTTTTTATCCGTAGCTTATATACTTTGGTTTGCTATTTTGCAGAAGTGGATGAGTTCAAGAATCAAGATTACCTGATTGTTCTTGGACATTGAAGATTCTCTCGCCTCGTGCTCAGAATTGGTAACATCCTTCTCTAAATTTGCCTCTGTGTTTTGATCTGATTCCGACTGGTTTCTCTTGCTTCGTGCGTGCTTCTTTGCTCTGATCACTTTCACAACCTCTGCAACAAAAATCTTGCCCACATTTAGGAATATGTTCTAGACAAAGTAGACTTCAAAACTTTCGATAACTATGTAGAAAGCAAGAGAAAACCAACCTTGAGTAGTGACGAGCCGGTAAGCTCTGCCCAGGACTAGAGTATCAGTCGGGCGGAGAAGCTTGACACGTGTATACCTAACGGTCCTCTGCTCATCTGAACCCTCGTCGGGGGATGGTAGAGGGATTATGAGAGACACGTAGTGGCCCGGGTTCGTCTTCATTACTTCACTGGCTGGGATTGGCCAGTACATCCTCTCCTGCTTCCCACTAGGATGTTGTATCACCAATGCTGCTGCATCTACTGCTTGGCAATTCCCCATCTCCCTTTCTCAGTTTGCAATGTTTGTGAGAGAGAGAGAGATAAGGGAGAGAAACTAGGAAGTGACAGAAGGAAAAGGTCCCTTTCTTAGCAGTTAGCACCCATCACTCTTCAAATATGGTTCTTGCTCAAATTCTAAACCCTTCATAGGTGACTTATATATGCGACTTTATACTAAGAATTTAAAATTTGAATGATGTAATTAATTATTGTTATTATGCTATTATTATAGTACATGCTATAATGATCATGGTCGCCGGCAATGATTTTAATTAAGATTCTTGCAAGGCCGCCACGTGGCTGGCCGTGAACGGTGGTGATCGGTCTTAAAGGGGGTTCCTCGGTTTTGGTCAAGAATCAAGATTCAGATTTAGATTATTTTTGAGGGATCAGTGTGTTTCTCTCTTTCTTCCTTGGCTTCATCAACATATGTCGTAGTCAAAGAAATGACTGTGTTTGAAGCCCACTCGCTTTATTTTAATTTAATTTTTTTTGTATCGCCTTTGCAACTAAATTATTTAGCTGAAAACATGGTGTTGACAAATTGGATTTGTATTTAAAGAGATGGGTTTTGTTTTAACATTTGTTTACAACCGGCCTAATTGTGTTCTTCTCTACGTATGTGTATTTTGTTTTTCCAAATAATTAATGCTGATTTCCCATAGTAAATCTTAGTTCTACACATTGGAAACAACTAAGTCAACTCTTTGATGTATTGTTTTCACTATCCACCTAACTTAAAATGAAAGTGCATTGATGTGATTTACACTCGTTATTTTTTATTTTTAAAATACTGAATCGTAAGAGCATCCGCAATGGGCGGACGATGGCACGCTCGATGGCGCGCATCGTCCGTGCCATCCATTGTCCGCACCCATTGCGGGTGCGTGCCATAGGGCGCGGACGATTGTCGCGCCCTATACTTCGGTCGCGGAGGATAGCGCGACGATGGCCATCGTCCGCCCCATTGCGGCTGTCGCGGACGATGGCCGCGGACGATGGTATGCGGTTTTGATTTTCTATTTAAATCCCGTTTCTCATTCAGTTGTGCATACGAACATATCGACTATCTCTTTACATATTCTCTCTCTACATCCAACCAAAATGAATCTCGGCGACGACACCAATAGTTCTAGTTCGTCTGAATCCGGTGGTTCGCTTGACGAAGCATTAGATGCAGCCGTTGAAGAGGCCATGGCGGCATGCTATGCGCAAATGCAGCGCGAGAAGGAGGCGGCGGCCGCGGCTGAGCAACCGCCGTAACCGCCGTCGCTGAGTTTGCGTTTTTTTAAAATTCGCATTGTAATGTATTAATTTTTATTAAATGAAATGAAGTTTTTGAAATTCGTATTTTAATATATTATTTTTTTAAAAATTTGTATGGATTTTGTAAATATTAAAAAAATGATGATGTGGCGCGCCATAGGGCGCCCCACTGCAGGTGGGGAGGTAGGAGGATAAAACTGCTGACGTGGCGCGCCTTAGGGCGCCCCATTGCTAATGCCCTAAGAGATAAATAGTACTCCCTAGTAGTTACAAGTTGTTGGGATGTCCATGCAAATATTGGGGCTCAACTACTCATTGAAATAACATCAATTTTATACAACAAAATATATAGTGCACTTGTATCATGTCAAATTTTTGTATGATCCTAATCAGCTTTCAGGTATTACCATATAATCCATGTTAATAAGTTTATTGAGATTTCATGTAGCATGAGGATAGTTGATCAAATTCGAGATAGTAGTATAATTTTAAAATGGTATTAATTTGATTTATATTATTTGAGTCAATTATTAAAAAAGACATACACTTAGCTGTCCAAATGCAGGCCAATAACAGCAACATCTAGTGGTATACGCATTGCATAATTGTTAATTCGGATTTCAATACTTTCACAATTATCATTTCCTATCGATAGCTTTTCCCATATTCTTTCCTTAAAATTCTCTAAAATTAACATGAATTAAACAATAAAGTGAGATCTGTGATAAGCTAAAAAGTGGGATCTATAATCAGTATATAGATTTTTGAGAAGATGCTCTACTAAAATATTAAACATAATTAAAAGATTTTCACTTTATTAACATGCTCCATTAATACTCCTTTTTATGTGTGGAATAATTATTAAACGAGTTAATATTAATTTTAATTTGCCTATATTGTGGAGAATAAACTCTGATGTCGGCCACCATTCTCAGTTAATTCCTCTTTCCGTTTTTAGGTAATCAAGCCCTAATTCCAATACTTAAGAGAGCTTAAACGCAAAGCAAAACCTCTGCAGTTGTCATAATTGGGATTAACTATAAAGAGCATTCTTTCATTATTCGAGTTCACATAAAGTCTACAGCTTCGAATTTACAAACTAAGTAGTATATGTTTATTGTCTTTGTTAACTACATATTTTTATTCTTTTTGTAGAAACTGAAACTTCCTAAATACCCAAAGTCCCAAACTCTAATTTAGTAGTACCACAACGGTTATGTTGCAAACTTAAAAATATTACTCCGCACTAGTATTTTTGTAGTTATACGTTGAAAAATAAAGGTTGAGATGGTAGCGTGCAAAAATGTTTCTACTAATGTGTATTATCCCTAGTATTTTAATTAATTCATAATCCTCACCTAACATTCGGTATTGCATATAAGCTCCCAACTTTGCACCAAAGTTTACATGGATCCTGTTATTTTTTCTGGTTATCAACTCACCTATAAGATTTATTGGGGTCAAATTTAACGTAATATTAATAATGTTTTATATTTTGAATAAATCTATCATTCCAGACGCAATTTCCATATTCGATATAATTTTGAAAAATATAATTTGTAGAGAAAAGTCTATAGTTCATAATAATAATCCAAATTCATGAATATTTCTATCATGATTCATAAGTCAATTTATTTTTTTAAGCCTATAGGACTATTCTCACAGACACTGACGCCATATCAATGTGTTGTATATAAATAATCTTCAACTATTTTGTCTTCAATTGAAACCTATCAATTAAGAGATCTGCGACAATTCTCACAGACACCCAAAACAGACAGAATTGATCTCTGAATATTCTCTACACATATATAGAATTATGGAAAACTATTATCTATTTAATTAAGTTCATATATATACTGATGAGATACGATTTCTAACACTATTTTAGTGAGATTGCATGTTACCAATTAAATTCCTCAAAGTAGTATGTGTATATGTATTGGTGTGTGTGCTAGTCACATGTGTGAACAATTACTCTAGCAAATAAATTGGATGAATATTGAATATGTAAGCCATGTGGGATGTTGGGATCTCACTTCCAAAAACATTAATGGTGAATTTGACTATCTATGGTCCAAACATGGCCTTAATTGGGACAACAAACATTTGATATTCAATGAAATATTCTTAATTTCTTATGGCCATAAATTTTTTTAATTAAATGCTGAGACCCTCATTTTTCTAACAGTTGGGACACAATTATAAATTGTAGGGGTGTTCCCAAAAAAACTCTTTTGTTTACTTTTCACTAACACTGACAGGATGTGATGTGACAGACTCAACCTAAAAGATATTGATGACATTCGAATACGAGGCCCGTCTACTCAAGAATCTCACAAACTAATTTTGTTCAATGGATATGGGGAAAACATAATTTGTTAGGACTTGTTTGTTTGTTAGTTAGTGGAATTAAAAAAAACATTATAATTATGGTTTGTAACTTGCACATAACAAATGGAGGTCGATGGCTATTTTGAGATGGATTTTCAAAGTAGCTTTCTTTACATTCTCTCTCTTTTTGTTTGGAAATCATATTAATTAGTTCAGTGTATCTCAATGAATGCCCAAACACAAAACATTAATAAATTCAAATTGTTTGTTTACGACAAAGTAGATGACAAGAAGTTTGGTATCATGTGGATTTGTTGAAAAGAAAAAATTATGTGTTATGACTAAGTAAAAACATGGTTTTATTTTCTTTCCGATACGTGACGTACAATAATACCAATATAGTATATTTATTTAGAGGGAACATCTTTTTTAGTACACCAACTATCTCAAATGAACAAATTTGGTCTGTAACATTTCATAATATCTTTTAAGATTCTATGTATGTTAATAAATTTTATTTTATTTGTAATTATCAATTTTGTATTGTACTTAAAAATAATATATTCTATATATATAGCTTTAAGATTGAAAAATTAATATTCCATCTAATAAATTGAACTACTTTTATATACAAATATTGTATAAGTATAATGTTTACATATATTTATATCTAAGTTATTTCACTATTAATATTAAATATAGTACAATGATTTAAAATATTACAAATAAGAAAAACTAAACATAAATAATTAATAGTATTGGAATATTAATATCATTAAGATATTTTTATATTGAAATTAAAATTAGAGGGAACATCTTTTTTTGGTACATCAACTATCCCAAATTACATACTACTACTTTAATGAAAATGAGAGGATAAATAGATTGAATTGCCCTCATTGGCCTTAAGGGTACTTTGATCATGAAAATATTGAAAATAGCCAAAAAGTAGTTGAATTGATATTAACTTATAGTTGATGGACCTTAAAAGATATTATGAAATGTTACGGTCTAAATTTGCTCATTTGGGATAGTTGGTGTACTAAAAAAGAGCGTTCCCTCATTTATTTAAACTGCTTTCTGTTAACTTTATATAAATATCTTAGTTTCTCAACTCTATCTAATGCAATGAAATTGCAAATGGAATTTTAAAAAAGGTATAACCATAATCAAGAAAGTGACATCAAACCAACCTTTATAAATACCAATATATATATATATATATATATATATATATATATATATATATATAGGGATGTATTCATTTCCTTTTTGTATCTTTTGTTCTATTGTTCTTTTTAATCTTAGCCCCACGATTTTATCATCCGACGGTTAGATTGATGCCACGTGTCATTTAATAATGCAGATTTTCAGTTGAATAATGCACACCGACTAATAATGCACCATTATAGTGTAATAATGTAGATTTTCAGTTGAATAATGTACACCGCCTAATAATACACCATCATAGTGTAATAATGCAGATCGTCACAACCATCCAATTCAAGGATCCAAGGGATGTGATCTGATTGAAGCTTGGACTGAAAAGCTGCGAAGTACCTTAACACACCCCTATCAATGTATATATGAAAATATTGTTGATGCATTTATGTGTCATTGGTTATTTATTAGAAAAACATAGTTAAAACTTGAAATGTAATGTATGTATACCTAATTATAACCAAATATCCAAATTACCACAAAATTATAGTAAAAATTTCCAAAATAATTGTAGCCCCCCCTCCCATTTCATATTATGGCTTCCGATGAGAATTATGATAATGTGTTGACATTTTTGTTGCCGTTATTTTATCATTTATTGACATTTTATAACGATCCAGATCATAATTTGGAGTTTGTACAATGTATAGAGTTTACATTTTATCACAATCCAAATTACTAACATAATTTTTAAATTGATTTTGTTGATTTAATATAAGAAATGACTGTACACAAATATTCTTTAGAATAATTTTAAAATATGCAATGTGAAATCTATTTTAACACTCAAATATTCTTAAAAAATAATGTATACAAATATAGTTTCAGTGAACTACATTTTTAGTACCCTAATTTTCCATAATATCAAAAGGTTATTTTTTTAAAAAAAGAATAAAAGTACTCTATGAGGTCCCAATTGTCACGATCCCAACTCCCTAGTCAAAGAAAGTGTAGCTATTTCGCGACTAACTTACTAAATGGTCTCAAAACTCATCGTAGAAAGTGGATAATCAAATCCATAGAAACATTGTCTAATTGTAATAGCGAGTACAACCATTCTGAATTAGAGTACTTGGGACATAGTCTTTACTGAAACAAAGTCTAGACTCTCGCAGCGGAATACTGTCTCAGTCGAGAAAAATAGTACTAGGCTAGGAAGTGAGCAAGATGATAAGTATAAAGATCCCAACACCTCGGCTCGACACGATCAACTGCAGCAGAAACAGGGGTTGACGCCCACTCTTCCAGAAGAAAGTTTTAAAGAAAGAAATATTTTCCATTTGAGAAGGAAAATGAATTTTATGAGCTTTTTAAGAAAAAGAAAAAAGTATTTTCACAGCCCTATATGGGAACGAAAATGTTTGTTTGAAATGTTTGCATGATGCAACGTGATAGCTGATACTTTGCATGAGATATGCTTAATGTATCTGTGATTTTTATCAAAGAGCTTGACAGAAATGTGTAGCTGTCATGTGGACTATGTATGCGAACCTAGAGTGCTTTAGAAAAGTACCTTAGGTAAGATACATGTGACCAAGTACTAGTAGAACGCTCTGATACCACTCTGTCACGACCACAACTCCCTAGTCAAAGAAAGTGTAGCTATTTCGCGACTAACTTACTAAATGGTCTCAAAACTCATCGTAGAAAGTGGATAATCAAATCCAGAGAAACATTGTCTAATTGTAATAGAGAGTACAACCATTCTGAATCAGAGTACTTGGGACATAGTCTTTACTGAAACAAAGTCTAGACTCTCGCAGCGGAAAAGTACCAAGACGGTGTAATATGTATGAAGACATACTACATCAGCTATCTCTCTTCTTGCCTAACTTAATTTACTTTCTTTCCCAACACCTCCTCCGCTGCGACAACGATCAACCTGCACATTAAGGAAAATAATATGCA
This sequence comes from Salvia splendens, assembly GCF_004379255.2. NCBI lineage: Eukaryota > Viridiplantae > Streptophyta > Magnoliopsida > Lamiales > Lamiaceae > Salvia > Salvia splendens. Next base: position 8,672,969 of record NC_056047.1, on the reverse strand, counting down.
GGACTGAGTATTTGGTATACTCAGTGGGCTCATGCCGAAAACATTTCTCTTTTAGTTGTCAGCCAACTTGAGTGAACATGTGGTTTTACTGAAAATAAGTCCCAGTCACTAAAACTGTGGATTCTTTCTGAAAATAGACTGCATTCATTTAAACTTCTCATGATATACCATATCTAATCTGTGTGAATCGGGAATGTGGCCACATTCCACGATCACTGGACCGGCCAACGCTGGCGCTAGCTCACGGTCCCTGAGTGTACACTGTCCGAGTAGGGTTTGCGGCCCTACTGGGACCCGAATTCGATTAAACTGGTTTGGCATAGCCAAACAGATAGGCAATCATAAATCAAAACTGGGCATGCCAACTCATTCAAAATATTCATGCTTTTCACATAAATCATATTTCTGAAAGAAAGAAGAGCCCACCTCGATTGCTTAAACTCTTGCAAACAGGTGCTTTCTTGTCCTGAGATTACGCGTCGTGCGACGACGTTCCTTTACAAAAATAATATTCTTAAATTAGGCTTTAAGTAACTATTTATCTTGCATGTATGCATGCCTAAGCGTGTGCTTATTATTTTACTTCTTGCCTTCTAAATTTTAGAAGTCTTAAATCTTAAATTAAATCGGCGATTTAATTTATTCTGAATCTGGCCGACCTGTTCGGGTATAATAAATTCCCGAATTATCTTAAATATTTTAAAATACTTTCTGTGACTAATGAACTTTTCTTCTATTCATTTACTGGGTACTATTTCAACACGGCTTAAAAATTCTTTTCTTTCGTGGCTTAGGGAATTAATTCCATTATACTTTTGAATTTATCCAAAATAATGGCTTCAACCATATTAATGGTCCTACTAAATAATTTCTCAGGCCCAGAATATTTATTCCTCAACTGAATCGGCCCAGCCTTATTTTCCCTTGGCCCAATTTATTCTCTATTACTAATGAGGCCCAACTGCAATTACTATGGCCCAAATTCAATTTAAAATGGGCACTGGCCCAAATACCCTACCATATCTGATGGCCCACTAAAAAATGAGCAAGGCCCAATTTTTGGAGAAAAACTCCCATCCGTCACCCTCTCCTTCTCCCTCATTAGCTTCTCATGTTTTTCCCCAAATTTCAAAATGAGAAACTGTAACACCCCGTTAAAAAAAAAGAGAAAAAAAATCAATTATTTTTTTCTAAATTTGTAGTCATCTACTTGGTCAAATATATTTCTCTAAACTCCATCACTAAACGATTTCCCCATATCTTCACTCCCTAAAATCTCTCCAACAAACCAAATCTCCACAGAATTATTATACTACTCCATATCAGATTCAAATCTACAATATATATGGGAATATATATATACCCAAACCATCCCACACGTCTCCCACTTTTCCTTCCTTCCTTCCTATAGTTGCAAAATCTTTCTCCCTTCCAAAAAGGTACATCCTCTGTTATTTATGAAATCTTCCATGGCATACACATTCACGGTAGTCCACCAATTGAATTTCTGCAATTTGTTGAATGACACTCTTCTCCCAAAGTTTCGAACTTTAATGCGTTAGAAACTTTTTTTTTTTTTTTTTTTTTTGCTCTTCAATCCATTTCTTGGAAACCCACTAATAATTGAAATCGGACAATTTGAATTGAATAAAAAGTTAAGAATGAGAAAAGGAAAGAGGAGAGAGAGCTTACCTGCTGAGACAGAGAGTGTGACGATTTGATAAGTAGTTTACTGTTTTGAATGGAGGCACGTGTGATGCTTGGGAGTATTCATGTTTATTTCTCTTTTAAATTGTTAGTCTTTTATTTTTCTATTCTGTGATGGTTAGGAGTAGACCTATAGTGTTGGGGGAGTATATATATATATAAAATTATTTTGTTTGTTTCTATTTGAAGATGTTGTGTTAATAAAAAAAGAGAGGAAGGTACCGTATGTGGCTGGGAGCTTTTTTTTAACTACTGACTCTTTTCTCTTTAGTGTTTGTTTAATTGTTGGTTAAACTAGTTTAATTATTAATTGAATTGCAATATGTGAGGTTTTCTTTAAGAAAAGATGGAAGAATAATTGGAGCGCACACACTTAGGATGCATGCATTGGTAAATTTATTTATTTTGTAAAGTCTAATTTTGCATATCATGTTATTTCAAAAAAGGTTGAACTTGTGCACGTTGTTTGTGGTTGGAGCCTAAAGTGATTGAGGAGTTAAGCGTTTGGGGTGGGCTTTCTTTTTAAATTAGGGCTATGCCCTAAGTATATTTTTATGAGAAAATGATATGGATATTTGTCATGCCGTGTTTTGTTTTATTCTATGGAACCTATCTGATGTGGCTTTTGTCATCAATGGATAATCGAATTCGGGTCTGTCTAGGGAGTGAGTCCCTATTCAGGCTAGTGTACACCTATGGAGATCGTGTGCTATCTCTTCGAGTTGGCCGGTCTAGTGACTTGGAATGTGGCCACATTCCTTGTCATCAACGGATCAGATATGGTAGACATCTATGGGAAAATGACTGCAGTCACGAGTTTTAAGATGGGAATGATTTTAGTGTCTTGGGCGATTTCTAAAGTTAAAACACCCCAAGGTCACTCAATGGTGGCATGATAAATACTTTTTATAAAATATTTTCGGTATGAGTCCACTGAGTGCATCAAGTACTCAGCCCTGCTTTTCTTTTTAAAAATTGCAGGTTGGGCGTGACGGGCGCGGTGGGTGTTGAGCAAGACCGTTGAAGAAATTTAAGTGTTTAGAATGTGTCATGTCTTCACACGTGGCATATTTCTCCTCTCAAATGCTTCATCTAAGTAGTTGTCCTTCTTTTGAGTTCTTGTATCCCTGAGATAATATTCTTTTTTGAGTTGTTGATTGTTGAAATACTCTGATTTTATTCGAGCTATTCCCATTTGTTTCGAGCTATGGTCGAGTTGTGTTGATTTTCCCTTTTCTTTCCCGCTTCTTTAATCATCCCCTAGTCGCGATCAACCGTGTTTTCTATCCTTAGAAAATGCGGGCGTGACAGAAACCCTAGACCCTTCTCTCCTTCCTCCTTCTCGGCGAAGACACCGACATCACGACAATTAACCGGCCCGCGATCTGTCGCTGGCGTCACCTTTGCGCCGTCATCGGAATCAGAGGAGGAGGCGTCGCCTCCGTGTCTCTCCCTCGGCGACTGTTCCGTCGTCTTCCCAAGGTGAGCGACGAGGCTCCGGAAAACTCACTCACGGTTAGTGCCTTACGGAGACCTCTCCCTTCCGCCGTCGTTGCTGTCACGCGGTGGATTTTCTCGGCAGAAGTTCTCGGCTCATCCGACCGCCGCTGGTTCGTGGGCAGTCAGGCTGGGACGGCGTGGTCAGCTGTCGCTGCTGCGCGTCGGAAATCGCATGCGGTCTCGGCTCTGAACCGCACCTGATGCTCCGCCATCGGGTCGCCGTTGGTTCACCGTTGGCGCCGCCATTCTCTGACGGAAAATCCCTAAAGCTAAGTCTTCTACCTTAGTTTATATCTGATTAAGTTTCTCGGCAATAGTTACTTAAATTTTGAGAGTCAAGTCTGTGATAACTGTGATTGGAGCATTCTTCTTTGGACTTGCTGATAGATTGGATTTCTAATTGGAGGAACTGATTTGAGTAGAAAATCCCAGAACATAGTTATGCCTTCTATGCGCATGACGTCATTTTTTTTGTGTTCTGGCCTGGTTCTAAAGGTGTATGGGCTATATTTGAGGCATTCATCACTACTATTACGTTGTGTTTCCCTGGTGTGAGGTGTTATGTATGATGCTATGAGCTATATTTGAGTTTGAGGAAGAAAAAGGGTATGGAAGTTACCTTCTTCCACTGCTCCGATTCCCCTCCTCTGGCTTCGGTGTCGGCCTCTCTCCCCCTTTCGGTTCTGCTTAGAAATGCAGCTGATATGTGGTGTGAAGGGGCGGCTAAGGGTTGATCCCATATTTATCCAGGATTTGTAACTGAAAGCCTGTTAAGGCTGATGTACTTGGCTGAAAAAGGGGTCTTTGGTTGGTTATGTGTTGGCTGCCTTCTCTGCAGCTTTGCAGAGTGAAAACTCTGAATTTGTGGCTTCTTTCCCAACCGTTTCTGGGGTTTCATGGTAGTGGCTACACTCTGCAGGAATTCGCAGGGTGTACTCGTGAGATGTTTGAGCCTAAGGCTCCTTGCCGTGTTCTGATCTCCTAACTGAAAGTTGTGGCTATTTCTTGTGTTTCTTGCTGCACACTTTAACTGCATTTGTGTACCCCTCTCGCATGTACTAGCTGGAGTGCAGGTGGCTGCTGGTTTGTTTCCTATCCTTGCTTGTTTTTCCAACTAAGTGCTTTAATGTCTCCGGTATCTTCTTGTTTATTTTGTTGTTTCTGGCAGGGACAAGAGGCTGACTCTTCCCGGCTGCTGTCTCGTCGACTTGGCCCAACGGGCCGTCGGAAATCTGGGCTAAAACAAGCTAAGGAGAAGGCCCAAAACTAGTTTTCTCTATTCTTCCTATTTTGTAATAGTGTAGACCGTCTTTAAATTTCCTATCTTGTTCCAAACATGTATGTAGAACTCAATAATAGTTGGTATGGAATGTCTTTCAACATTTGTAATTTATTAGCTTTGAAATTCTGAAATTGTATTTATATTCTTATTCAAGAATAAAAAAAATACTCCTTCATTCTTTATATAGAATTCTAGTATTTATTTCGAAATTCTCGAGAATCTAAGTCTCGGCTATTGCACCAAATGTGTAAAATCTATTCAACACGATAGTACATCAAAATCTAGAAATATGTGAGTATTTTTAAAAAATAATGGTGACGTTTAATAGTATTGTTGCAAAGTTTAAATACTAGTACAAGAAATGTAGTCCAGTCGTATGTTTAGTTGTATGGAAACAGATGGAATAGAGTAGAAAAAGCTCACTTCTTCCAAGAACTATCATGCACATTGTTTGGTTGCAAAAAAGTCTTGTTTGTTCCAACCGGTATACGAGGAATGACCGGGCTCCTTCTCTTGATAGCTATCCATCACTTAAATCCAACAAAATTGGTGGTAACATCACTATCTATTTCTCAGATTATTGAACCAAACACTAAAGAGTAGAAAACATTACTATCTAAGATATTAAGAAAATCTAACTTTCATGGAAACTACTATCCCACTTGTTTCAAAACACTACGCCATATTTTTACTTCATTAATTCAACAAAAACTCAGTCTCTCTCTCTCTCTCTCTCTCTCTCTTCAATTCAGATTCAGAAAAACAAGTAAAAAATGCCTTTTGGGACACCTGCTGAGATTAAAGTACTAGTTTTTATAATCATTGGAGCTATCGTCGGTGGCTTTATGGTTGTCGCTGTTTTGATATACCTCTTATGTCTATGCCTGAACCGCATAAGCAAATAGACGGGTATTCCCCGAGGCAGCAGCACCTCTACAATACATTCACTGCTTCATACATTGCCTTACTTTTGTTACTTCTATGTACGAACCCTGCCTTATTTACTGTGTTCTACTATAATTACTTTGGATATTACTATGTTGTTTTTATTCATTGTTAATTCGAATTTCCTAAGATGTACGTAGTATGTATGTTGAAAAAATGAATTATGAGGTTTTTAGGCTTTTATCTCTTCTTCTTCTTCATCTTTTACAAAGAAAATATGGTACTATGATAATTGGGGTTTAATTTATCTCTTTCTTTCTTTGTATTTGCGATATGAATGGTGCTGCTATTATTACTTTGGTTATTAGTATATGTTGTTTTATTTTATTGTTAATTGGAATTACTAAGATGTATGTATGTATGTTGGTGTTGCAACGATGAGTTATGAGATTTTTTTAGGTTTTCTCTCTTCTTTCCTTTTTGTACTTTTAAAAGGAAAAATAGTATGATAATTGGGGTATTATCTCTTTTTTGTTTGTATTTGAGATTATAGGTGGTGCTGGTTTTATTCGTTCTTTTAACTAGCATATCACCCACGCAATGCATAAGGATATTTTGTAATAAATAAAGACATATATTGCTTTATGTAGTATTATTATATGTGAACACAGTTCTCTTTTAATCCATGTTGATATTATTTTTTTATCTTATAAATTTGATTTGATTTTAATACCTTAAATTAAATATTGGTGTCATTAATTTATAAATGGCATGAAATTAAAGGTCAACCTGTTCTTTTATTCATTTTTCTGAAATTATAAAAATTAAATGTACATTAGTATGTTTTTGTTTCTTGCTGAGAAAAATCAATATTTAAACTAATCCATAACGAATCTAACTTTAACTATGTCGATCATCTCTCGCGTGATATAGAGTAATTGAAAAATTATTGGAAAGAGACTTAGGTCCATTAATTATGTGAAATTATATAAAATCGTATATGTTCATGGAATTCTTCTTCGATTTCTTTTGACCAAGTTATGATTATCTTCTAATATAGTAAGAAAAATGATCTAACCATTACTTTGTAATCACTGTGTTAGTGGTCAACTAGCAGGTGACAAGCTCGAGAAAGAGATCCAAAACTTCATCATTTTCCCAAGTAAACAAATGGAGACATGGAGTAGTACTCCACAAGAAGCAAATTGATGAACCACACTTTATTCTCACATTAAACGCCTTTCTTCAAATTTTTTAAATTCCTTCCTATGAAAATTTGTCCTACACCCTACAAATTCTTGGGTCTATTTCTTGATAGCTATCCATCACTTAAATCCAACAAAATTGGTGGTAACATCACTATCTATTTCTCAGATTATTGAACCAAACACTAAAGAGTAGAAAACATTACTATCTAAGAAATTAAGAAAATCTAACTTTCATGGAAACTACTATCCCACTTGTTTCAAAACACTACGCCATATTTTTACTTCATTAATTCAACAAAAACTCAGTCTCTCTCTCTCTCTCTCTCTCTCTCTCTTCAATTCAGATTCAGAAAAACAAGTAAAAAATGCCTTTTGGGACACCTGCTGAGATTAAAGTACTAGTTTTTATAATCATTGGAGCTATCGTCGGTGGCTTTATGGTTGTCGCTGTTTTGATATACCTCTTATGTCTATGCCTGAACCGCATAAGCAAATAGACGGGTATTCCCCGAGGCAGCAGCACCTCTACAATACATTCACTGCTTCATACATTGCCTTACTTTTGTTACTTCTATGTACGAACCCTGCCTTATTTACTGTGTTCTACTATAATTACTTTGGATATTACTATGTTGTTTTTATTCATTGTTAATTCGAATTTCCTAAGATGTACGTAGTATGTATGTTGAAAAAATGAATTATGAGGTTTTTAGGCTTTTATCTCTTCTTCTTCTTCTTCATCTTTTACAAAGAAAATATGGTACTATGATAATTGGGGTTTAATTTATCTCTTTCTTTCTTTGTATTTGCGATATGAATGGTGCTGCTATTATTACTTTGGTTATTAGTATATGTTGTTTTATTTTATTGTTAATTGGAATTAATAAGATGTATGTATGTATGTTGGTGTTGCAACGATGAGTTATGAGATTTTTTTAGGGTTTTCTCTCTTCTTTCCTTTTTGTACTTTTAAAAGGAAAAATAGTATGATAATTGGGGTATTATCTCTTTTTTGTTTGTATTTGAGATTATAGGTGGTGCTGGTTTTATTCGTTCTTTTAACTAGCATATCACCCACGCAATGCATAAGGATATTTTGTAATAAATAAAGACATATATTGCTTTATGTAGTATTATTATATGTGAACACAGTTCTCTTTTAATCCATGTTGATATTATTTTTTTATCTTATAAATTTGATTTGATTTTAATACCTTAAATTAAATATTGGTGTCATTAATTTATAAATGGCATGAAATTAAAGGTCAACCTGTTCTTTTATTCATTTTTCTGAAATTATAAAAATTAAATGTACATTAGTATGTTTTTGTTTCTTGCTGAGAAAAATCAATATTTAAACTAATCCATAACGAATCTAACTTTAACTATGTCGATCATCTCTCGCGTGATATAGAGTAATTGAAAAATTATTGGAAAGAGACTTAGGTCCATTAATTATGTGAAATTATATAAAATCGTATATGTTCATGGAATTCTTCTTCGATTTCTTTTGACCAAGTTATGATTATCTTCTAATATAGTAAGAAAAATGATCTAACCATTACTTTGTAATCACTGTGTTAGTGGTCAACTAGCAGGTGACAAGCTCGAGAAAGAGATCCAAAACTTCATCATTTTCCCAAGTAAACAAATGGAGACATGGAGTAGTACTCCACAAGAAGCAAATTGATGAACCACACTTTATTCTCACATTAAACGCCTTTCTTCAAATTTTTTAAATTCCTTCCTATGAAAATTTGTCCTACACCCTACAAATTCTTGGGTCTATTTCTTGATAGCTATCCATCACTTAAATCCAACAAAATTGGTGGTAACATCACTATCTATTTCTCAGATTATTGAACCAAACACTAAAGAGTAGAAAACATTACTATCTAAGATATTAAGAAAATCTAACTTTCATGGAAACTACTATCCCACTTGTTTCAAAACACTACGCCATATTTTTACTTCATTAATTCAACAAAAACTCAGTCTCTCTCTCTCTCTCTCTCTCTCTCTCTCTCTCTTCAATTCAGATTCAGAAAAACAAGTAAAAAATGCCTTTTGGGACACCTGCTGAGATTAAAGTACTAGTTTTTATAATCATTGGAGCTATCGTCGGTGGCTTTATGGTTGTCGCTGTTTTGATATACCTCTTATGTCTATGCCTGAACCGCATAAGCAAATAGACGGGTATTCCCCGAGGCAGCAGCACCTCTACAATACATTCACTGCTTCATACATTGCCTTACTTTTGTTACTTCTATGTACGAACCCTGCCTTATTTACTGTGTTCTACTATAATTACTTTGGATATTACTATGTTGTTTTTATTCATTGTTAATTCGAATTTCCTAAGATGTACGTAGTATGTATGTTGAAAAAATGAATTATGAGGTTTTTAGGCTTTTATCTCTTCTTCTTCTTCTTCATCTTTTACAAAGAAAATATGGTACTATGATAATTGGGGTTTAATTTATCTCTTTCTTTCTTTGTATTTGCGATATGAATGGTGCTGCTATTATTACTTTGGTTATTAGTATATGTTGTTTTATTTTATTGTTAATTGGAATTACTAAGATGTATGTATGTATGTTGGTGTTGCAACGATGAGTTATGAGATTTTTTTAGGGTTTTCTCTCTTCTTTCCTTTTTGTACTTTTAAAAGGAAAAATAGTATGATAATTGGGGTATTATCTCTTTTTTGTTTGTATTTGAGATTATAGGTGGTGCTGGTTTTATTCGTTCTTTTAACTAGCATATCACCCACGCAATGCATAAGGATATTTTGTAATAAATAAAGACATATATTGCTTTATGTAGTATTATTATATGTGAACACAGTTCTCTTTTAATCCATGTTGATATTATTTTTTTATCTTATAAATTTGATTTGATTTTAATACCTTAAATTAAATATTGGTGTCATTAATTTATAAATGGCATGAAATTAAAGGTCAACCTGTTCTTTTATTCATTTTTCTGAAATTATAAAAATTAAATGTACATTAGTATGTTTTTGTTTCTTGCTGAGAAAAATCAATATTTAAACTAATCCATAACGAATCTAACTTTAACTATGTCGATCATCTCTCGCGTGATATAGAGTAATTGAAAAATTATTGGAAAGAGACTTAGGTCCATTAATTATGTGAAATTATATAAAATCGTATATGTTCATGGAATTCTTCTTCGATTTCTTTTGACCAAGTTATGATTATCTTCTAATATAGTAAGAAAAATGATCTAACCATTACTTTGTAATCACTGTGTTAGTGGTCAACTAGCAGGTGACAAGCTCGAGAAAGAGATCCAAAACTTCATCATTTTCCCAAGTAAACAAATGGAGACATGGAGTAGTACTCCACAAGAAGCAAATTGATGAACCACACCTATATTGTAGTAGTATTCAAATTTTAGGACGATTTTACGCACATTTTTACACTTCCCTTTTCCTTTTTCATAAAAATATTCTACATGTATGTGATGACAAATATTGTCATGTACTACCAAGGGCATTAGCAATGGGGTGCCCTAAGGCGCGTCTGTTGGCAGTGAACTCGATGGCCGGGCCGTTGCCGTTACATTGGTCGGTGAAGAGGGTGGACAAGTTGAGGACGTTGATGTCGTTGTTCGACCCGGCTACGCCGAAGTAAGCATGCCAGATCCAGAGCCGATGGTCAGCGACGGCTTCGAGGATCATCGTCGGGTGGCTGCCCTTGTATCCACTTGTGAATTGGCCTCTCCACGCCGTCGGACAATTCTTCCACTCCCAGTGCATACAGTCGATGCTCCCGAGCATCCCGGGAAACCCGTGCGCCCTCTCGTGCATCTGCATCAGACCTGGCAATCAGTGGTTGTCGGCTTGCGCAAATATGTGTCGCCATAGGCCTCTACTATCCCCCGACAAAAGCTCTTCAGACACTCGCGGCCTGTAGTCTCCCCACAGTGGAGGTACTCGTCAAAAAGGTCCGCCGTGGTGCCGTATGCCAACTAACGAATAGCAGTCGTGCACTTTTGCAATGGTGTAAGGCCGGGTTTTCCGATGCCGTCCTCTCGAAACGTGAAGTATTCATCACGTGAAGACAATGTACGAACAATGCTGAGAAAAAGGTACCTCGACATTCTAAACCGGCGGCGGAAAACAGTCGGGCCCCATCGCGGTTGATCGGCAAAATAGTCTTCAACCAGACGTCTGTGAGCTTCCTGGTGGTCGCGTCGGACATACGACCTATGTCGAATAGGCCAATGGACTTGCTCAGCCGCCGCTGCCGCCGTCGCGGCCGCCGCCTCCTTCTCGAGCTGCATTTGCGCATAGCATGCCGCCATGGCCTCTTCAACGGCTGCATATAATGCTTCTTCAAGCGAACCACCGGATTCAGACGAACTAGAACTATCGGTGTCGTTGCCGAGATTCATTTTGGTTGGATGTAGAGAGAGAATATGTAAAGAGATAGTCAATATATTCGTATGCACAACTGAATGAGAAACGAGATTTAAATAGAAAATCAAAACCGCGTGCCATCGTCCGAGTCGATCGTCCGCGACCTCCACAATGGGGCGGACGATGGCGCGGACGATGACCATCGTCCGCGGCCATCGTCCGCGACAGCCGCAATGGGGCGGACGATGGCGAGGACGATGGCCATCGTCCGCGACCGAAGTATAGGGCGCGACTATCGTCCGCGCCCTATGGCACGCACCCGCAATGGGTGCGGACGATGCGCGCCATCGGGCGTGCCATCGTCCGCCCATTGCGGATGCTCTAAGCAAACTTGATAAGACACCAACACGAACCTATCCACATGTCGTATGTTGCAATAGACACAAGCTCATGTTGAAAACATAGTCACATTTGCAAAAGTGTAAAAAAGCATGGGAACAACTCGACACCTCTTTTTAAACTTTTCACCCTACTCTACTTACCCACTCAAAAAGCACCATTCCACATTGACAACATTGGCTTCTAGTGGCCAAATAGGCACCACAACATATTCCATCACTACTTTTTAACTCGAGTATATCCTACAAATAACACTGATATACTTGTATTTTGCACTTGTATCATCCACGCCGACAACATTGGCTTGTAAACTTGTAGTAGCCTATTAATCCATCACTACATTTTCACTCATGTAATACAGATGAAGTAATGAAAATTGAACGGCCAAACATTTCTATCACTTTTTCGATGCGTGACATTGATATTCCAATTACATGTAGATGAAAAAGTGATTTTGAGGAACCAAAGCAATGGTTATGCAAGGGACATGACTATGAACCCAAATAATTGAGAGATGACACGTGGACAGTCTGTTTCCTTTCCTGCTAAATGACGAGGATGATTTAATGGATTTTTTGTTATTTGCCTAATGTAGCCATAACGTCATTTCCAAGCAACAAGTTGGTGTCTATGGCCGCATTTTAATCAATTATTGCATGATTGGATAATTTGGATTTCGATCAAGAGAAGCTATTGTATAATAATAATTTGAATGCAACTTTGTTTCAATCTTGACTGAGAGCATATGAACTTCGTGTGTATGAAATTTCAAATCTAAACCAATATTTCCATGGCATATATGTAACTATATTAGTAACAAATATACAATTGAATGAGTTTCAATTAAAATTTTGACCGAATAAATCGTGACTTATCAATCATGTATATCAATATAAACACTAGTAGGCCCATATTGACCCATTAGATTGAATAGATTTCTCTTGCAAAAGCTTAATATTTGGCTGATATGCATTTGGGCCAAAGCCCACTTATTTGGGTTTCCATACAGATATCAATGGACCAAACCCGAATAATCCCACAGCCTTTAAAATCCCAATTTAGAACGCAAAAATAAGCACTTGAACACAATTGAGTTGAAGATGTAAAAGCTTCAAAACTGTTGGCACAAATTTGAACAAAATCTGGTAAGATGAATTAACCTAACATCAGTAATTTTGTGAGACTTCCCTCTCAATACCAAGAGTTTTGCGTGGCCAAGGACAGTCAGCCCGTTTAGTAGTGAGGAACAAGAGCTATCTCGTTTGAGCTAATGAGAGAGATTTCATGCACAATTAATCGCATAGACTGTTGATTCGAGACAAACAAGTACGACAAAATCTTTTTAAGTAAAATCTAATGTATCAGAGATTATAATTTACTCATCCAATGAGGTGTTACAAGTGAAGGTGACAATCTTACCTCATATGTCATGCTCTCTCTCTCTCTCTTCATTACGTTCAAAGAAACTACCTCAACGAAATTTTTGCTAATTTCTTCATTGACCACCATAGCGAGATTGCAATCTCTTCTTCTCAAACTCGACCTAATGGAATAAGAGAGGTGAGTGGAATGTAGCATAAACCAACCAAAAAGGTTTCCCAAAATCAAGATTTAAACCAACCAAAAAGGCACCCCTTACCACTTTTCGAACACGTTCATTGGCAGCAGGGGTTCCTCCAGTAACTGATTCAGGGAGATAAGGGCTGCTAACTCTCACCTCGTTCATAACAACAATAGTGCTTTTATCCCAGCGAACAGGGAGCCTGGATGCATAAAAACAACAGTACTCTTTTGTGAAGAAGCAGATTGATAGGCATAGTATAAGAGTGTGATAGGGGCAAGGTTGATGGTGACTATATGAGAAAAGCGGTGCCAAGGTACGATCGGGTTGTGCTTGCATAGATCAACATGGAGTCACGGAGTAAATAAGGGGGAAAGTGTGTACGTGTCCGATATACAAAGGAAAACAAAGAATACATATCTGTAATTCATTTGATTTCTTGAAACCACACAAAACTCTCTTCAAATGATAAAAATAAGGTCTTTTCTTCTATCAGCAGATACTACAACTCTGCAAACAGATCCAGGTTGTTTATACTTGGCCTAAAGATCAGAGAAAATTTACTCTTCTGCATTCAATCAGCCGGATTTGAGTGAACCACAAGAAGATTCATGTACAGTTAACGAACCAGAGCTGATTTCATCCAGAATTCTCCACCCCAGCTAATATTGTGATCCTTCTTTAAACATATTCAAATAGGTCCCCCGCTACCTACAGTCTCGACACACTTTCCCTGTTTCCCAAATAACTATTGCTAAGGAAGATCATAAGGGAACCAACTTTCTCCGTGGCAGAAGTTAGAAACAGACAGTTAACATCTTAGACAACACGAAGAAATAGTTAACATTTTAGATCAACTAGTGACTCATCTCAATCAAATACTGGTTTGACGACGTCCATGTTTATACCAAATTGTAGCTACGTCAAATTACATCAGCCGATAAAACTTAATAATCGACAAATAAGAGAATTCAGTGGCAATCATAAACAGACAGCCTATATCAAAAGTGCTTACATGGGACTGTGCCATTTATAAACAGTGTGTGCAAATCAATATAAAAGAGATTGAGATATCATTCCAACCAAAAATAACAATATTGGTCAAGAAAAGGGTAATGAAATCAACTGAAGAAACACACTAACACACTAATCGACAGCAATAGAGCAAATCAAAAGTTAAATTTCAAAAGGAGGGAAAAAGGGCACATTACGTTTTGGACAAAGCATCAAAAAGACTTTGAGCTTGTGGTGTAACTCCCACACCAATCCTCTCTGCCTCAGCCTCAGCTTGTCTACAATCGCAACCCACAAAAATAATATACTACTAAAAAATAACAAAAACATCAAAATAAAATTAAAAAAAACCCCAAATCATTGCATAACAAACCCTAAAACTCTCCAAAATTTAAGAAAATCATAAAACCTGCATACCCAAAAACTGAATTAAAAAATTTACCTAATAGCAGAGTCTTCTTTGGACTGAAGAGTATTGAGATCGAGAAAACACTTGTTTACATCAAGTGGGTCTTCACCTTGCCCTAAAAAAGTGAATTCTTTAATGTAATTAGCCTTGAGCAACCTAATATTCCTCTTTGGGCCTGCCCCAGATTTCGATTCCTCTTGTAATCTCAAAGTTAAAGAAGTTTGGCAAAGCAAAAAAGCTAACGACAGAAATTAAAAAAATGCACAGATGCATAATTATTAAAAATAGATTGGATCTCTTGCAAGGATATGAAGGATGAGGAGGTTGGAAGGGCGGTCAAAGGAGATGACTTGGGATTGGAATTCTTCGCCGAGAGTCGTTTTGATTGAAAGTAGGCATCCAATTGCAAATTCATCGCCTTGACCTTGAGCTTCCATTGCTGCACGACTGGTTATTCTGCAATGATTTTGGAGATTTAATTCTCAATGGTGCTTTTGAAATAAGTGTAAAGTGCACTTATGTTGTAGCGACACTATAGTTATGTCAATGGGAATATTTGTAACATCAAATAACGACGTACAAATCAATTGTTAAAAAATAAAAAGTGATTAAGTATTGTTAATAGTAAATGAGTCTACCCATAGAAAGATAAAATAAATAAAATAGAAATTTTTTAAAAATGAAAATAGTTTATACTCTTTTTGTCCCCTATTAATTATCCATTTTGGTTCTCTCCATATGTGAAATAGTAGACCGTCAAAGATTCACTTATTATTGAGATATTTTTTGGTCGAAGACTAGGAGATGGTCAACCTCTAGAGGATAACATACCAAGTACAAAACAATAACTCAATTACAAGCACAAGATACAAAGAAACCCTAGCTACTGATATGCTCAGCTTTTGCATGAGCTTAGACACAACATTTGATTGTAATTGTTCATATTTGACCAAGAATCCGCATGATTATATCTCGTTATTTACTATTCCGTTATGGTATTTTGACCGTTTTATTTGAGATGTCTAGAAAATAAGCTTAAATATGTGAAAAAGGTGATGAGAAGATGTACGAGACGAAATGGAGTACAGAAGAGTCCCAACGACTACACGAAATGGAGTATTATTTAATTATTTCAACATCAACATTGTCATTATATATGTCGCAACTCCGTAATGTGTCTGGTTGTTTTTAAGATCGTCGACAATAAAAATATGCAATAATCGTTAATAATAATTTTAGTTCTCACACTCCGCTATTTATTAATAAAGCGGTGCCGTTTTGAGTTGTCAATATCATGGGTGGATCTACATACACCATAGGAGAGGCATTTTCTCCCACCTCATTTTTTCTAACCTATTTTAAAATTTACTATTTCCTTTATTCTCACATTAAACGCCTTTCTTCAAATTTTTTAAATTCCTTCCTATGAAAATTTGTCCTACACCCTACAAATTCTTGGGTCTACAGGTCCCACTATTTTATTTCTTGTTTAATTTGTTTCTCAGTCAATTCAATTTCAACTAAATTAAAATTGTATTCAAAATTATAAAAAAGAAATTTATATTAAAAATAACATTATACTAATAAACATAAAAGTAAATTACAATCAAAATTACCTAACTGAAATACTAAATAAATATTTTGGGAGAGACGAACGAGTGAGGGATATTTGAGGAAGTGCGAAAATTTCATTTTCTATATTTTTTTCGATTTCTTTTTATTTTTTTAAAAAAATCAAAAATCAAAATCCCCAATGGTCAAAACGACGCCCACTCGGGAGGGGGGCAGTGGGGTGTCACGGCGCTGGGGAGTGCCACGTCACCCTAGGTGCTTGTCCCGCTAGACCGGGATAGGTCCTTTGAGGATGGCCCTCTACAACGAACTCACTACAACGGCATCCATCGGCGACTCGCCTTGCTGTGGAGATCACCATTGTTGATGCTCTTACCTTCCGCGATTTATTACTAAACGAAGTCGTTTGGAGTTGTCAATAAACATTTAAAATTGCGTTTGAGACTATAATGGATAGAGAGAGTGAAATGAATGTGATTTGGCAAGTTCGGGGCGCTATGCCTTTAGGGTAGGGGAGAAGTTTCTAGAAGCGTTGAATGGGAAGTTGGTTTGGGTTTGAGAGGATGGAGGAGGGTAGGATTAAGGTTAGGACAAGATAAAAGGTTAGTGTGGAGTTTTGGATGTCATCTCTATTAATTAATTTACCAACTCAGTGTATTGTAGTGCAGTTAGCAGTGCAGAACTGTGGTGACTTGAGGGCACAGGTTAAAACCCCGCCACCTGCTAGGAGACTCTCGGCCTTAATCCGCAAACCTGGTCGAACACGATTAGTCAGATTTCGCCAAAAACGGATAGAAAGACCTATATATGATAAAACAAAATAAAATGAAGTTACCAACACTACATAGGTTAGAGCTGTCTAACCTAACAAATATAAATACTAGAAAATAAAATGCTATCTACAATCTACCCATTTTTCATCAATTCCAAAACTCGATAATTGGCTTATATATAGATGTTTCTACATGACCAACAAACATCACATTAAACATTGCAACAATGGCTGATTGCAAGTTTGAAACAGAAATTGAGTTGAAAACTTCTCCTGAAAAGCTATGGAAAAACCTTAAAGAATTCGTCACACTCTTTCCCAAAGCCATGCCCGATTTAATCGAAGGGATCGATGTGATCGAGGGCGATGGAAGATCGGTCGGAACAGTCTACGTGGCTACTTTCAAGCCCACAGGTACATAAAAAAAGCTACACTCTATTAGTTCACTTATTTTGTAACTAATTAATTACCCGATCAACGACGTCGTTTATTTGATTTCCTCGATATGTAGAGGTGAGCCCCGTGGCTACGATCATCAAGGAGAGGCTTGAAATTGTGGACGACGAGAAGAAGATATGGGGTTATAGGGTCCTGGAAGGTGATATCTTGGAAAATTACAAGAATTTCAAGGTGGTAATATATGTTGGCAGCAGCCCTAAAAGTGATGGTGCTTTGATTAAATATACAGCTGAGTTTAACAAGGCAAATGAAAAAGTCGTTGTTGATCATGATATCTTAAAGGCTTTTGCTGTTCAAATGTACAAGAATGTTGATGCTTATCTTCGCAAGCTGTGATTCCTTCAAGATTAAGGTTACGCATCTATTATTGATATATAGTTTATGTTGGGTTTTTTTTCTCATGTCTCATTGATTATGTGACCAGAATCACCAATTTTACAATTATACTCTATTCTATAACTTTTTAATTCCTCTCTTGAATTAATGAGGGAGAAAAAAATCTGACTTTAAATTTGTAAGTTTGGTGATCCGGTCTTAATTTATGAGATTTAAGCGAAAAAAAAATAAATTAAAAATTGCCAATGTAGATTACATATATATCTCAATATAGATGTTTATGATTGGGGAGTAGCCCATCACTCCATATATGTATTGCTTTACTGAAATAATGTAGATCTTGTTGTATTTGTCTGAACATATATTTGTCATGTTTTTCTCTAGCTCATGTTTGAATATAATAATAATAATAATAATAATAATAATAATAATAATAATAATAATAATAATAATAATAATAATAATAATAATAATAATAATAATATAATGATAATAGTAGTATGAAATAACTTTGCAACTCACAATGATTTAGTATATTATTCAAAAGTACAATAGTCGATCTGATTTCCTACAATGCCTCTGCATACAACTTGTGATTGAAAATTAATTTCAAGCACTACAACTGTACAACAACAGTACTTACGATATGATTTTATACACAAACAATTAAACAAAACAATACGAAAGGATTTCATATAAAATTATGGAGGATCCTAAAAAAACTAATCTTTCTCAATCCAATCACAGAAAGTTATGTGAAAATGGTTGTCTTCGTAATATCATACTTCGCCGGAATCTTTATCTTGAAGAAGAGGAACCATCTCGGCCGTTGATGACCGTCTTTGATCTCTCCCCATAATACACGAATTAATGCACCCATCATGCTAGATTAATTACCACAATTTCAATTATTTCCCCCATTATATTGCATTATAGAGTTGATGTTAATAGTGTCAATTGCCAAATAAATCATCACCCTCGATTTAAAGTCCTGAGCCATTCATTAAGAGAGATTTTTTTTGCATTCGGAATTCCAAATGGTTGAATGCGGGCACGAAATAAGGGCCCTTCCATCTCTTGCACCATATCAATTCTTTTGTGCTCGAATTCTATCAGTAAATTAAATCTCAATTTTTTTAATTACTACGGACGGAATTAAATATAATTTGTTTCTCAAAGAATTTTAGATGATCATTTACATATGATTTTTTGTATATATTAGCATTTAGCACGACTTATTTGAAAATTTGATTCCATCATTGCCAATGCTCAATACAATGACATCTGAAATTTTGTTTTGGGTTTGCTGTATATACTCTGTGGTTTTACTAAAAATAATATTTTAATAAAAATATAAAACATATGTTAATTATGTCATTTTTAATCCAGCTCACCGATGACCGATCGTGTTTCTATTTCATTACTAAATTAGTTCTAGAAAAAAATTTCACTCTTAAAAAAGATCTCCAAACATTAAATTTTACCAATTATAATTACTTTTTTTCACCAAATTATAAGTCCAACATCACCAACCTACCGCGAAAACACGCAGGTTGCATGACACCATGGAGAAGACAAGTTCCGAAAATGGATAAAAAATAAAAATGTTTCAAAACGCCAACTTCTTAATTGGTTTTATTGGTCGCCTTTTTCTATTTTAGTCGATTTATTACTAAAACGACGCCGTTTTGAATTGTCACTCTTGCCACAATTATGCTTTAAAACGTTTAAGATTTTGGATGTCAACTCTATTAATTAAGTTACCAAACACTAGTAGATAGGTTAGAGCTGTCTAACCTAAATAAAACAAACCTAGCTACCTATTTTTCATGAATTCCAAAACTCGATTATTGGCCTATATATATATGTTTGTGCATGACCAACAAACATGACATTAATTAATGATGCTTCCAAGCTTGAGACAGAAATTGAGTTGAAAACCTCTCCAGAAAAGCTAAGGGGAAACCTAAAAGAATTCATCACACTCTTTCCCAAAGCCATGCCCAGTGTATACGAATCCCTCAGGAATTCTTTTAGGGTTTCCCATAGCTTTTCTGGAGTTGGAAGCAGGCATTGTTGCAATGCTAGTTGAATTATTTTGTAGTCGACCAACGACGTCGTTTCTTTGATTTCGAGCTGATGCCCGTGGCTACTACGATCGTCAAGAAGATACTGAGTTATAGTGTCCTGGAAGGTGGTGGTAATAAATGTTGGCAGCAGCCCCAAAAGTGATGGGAAATATACAGCTCACCTGAGTTTAACAGGGCAAATTCAAAACTTCCCCATCGATCTTCAAAACTTCAAGCGTTTCGCTGTTATACTTTTTACGCCTGTGGATCATTATCTTCTCAAGGCATCATGATTTCTTCAAGATTAAGGTTAAGTTTTTTGTTTTTTTTCTCATTTCTCATTGATTATATGACCAGAATTATAATCAACTAGTTTAACCCACACGACTTTTTACAATAATCAGATGAGTACAAAATTTTGTGCTCTACAAAATTAGGAGTATTTTGTTTAAATTTTCTAGTTAATTTTGATTGTTTTCAGATAAATAAATGAAAATTATATTAGTCTTACATTAGTTGCATATTTATTTCAGAATAATCGTGTTATGTGATCTATTTATGATTAAAACTATTAAATATTGACTAAAACTAAGTTGGCGTCGACATACCTCATTGATTAAATATTAGACACTATCAAATATTGATTAAAACTATTAATTTTTGTTATTTAATAATTTTAGTAATTAATAAAAATTTATTGATATCTAAAAATCTAAATTTAAAATTTAATTTTATAAAATTAAATCTAATATTGAAATAAAGAAACAAAGTGAAGGATGACAAAAGGGAAGAAAATGATAATTTTAAAAATATCAGATTTAGTACATCACTGAAATAATATCAGATTTAAAATGTTAAAAGTGTAAAAAGACCAAATTGCCCAACCCCTCAAAAGGGTATTTTCGTATCAAAAAATGGCAAAAGGACCAATTTCGAGATAAATCCTTAGTCCAGTGATGTCTGTCGATATTTTTAAAGTCCATGGACTATGGGCGAGATAAACCCATAGTCCATGGACCATTTTTGAAGTTCACTCAATTTATTAATATAATATATAAACGATATATAATTTCTTTTAAAAAAATATTTATCAACTAATGAAATTATGTCATTTGGTACATTGATTTGTTTATTGACCATTGGTTTATGAAGTAGCATCATAATGTGTATTATCTAATGTATAATGATGTTTTATTCCATGACAACCTATCATATCATGCATCTTGCCTTCAATTTCTATCATGCATGCTAAAAGATTTATATAATATACTCTAAAAATTTTCATGAAAGCGGGAGGAAAAATAAAAATTCCCACAACTTGACTTTTATATATGTATAGATTAGAGAACATGTCATTCTCATCATCCATAGTGAATAATTTTTTTTTAAAAGAGAAATTATAATATTGAAGAATGATTATATAGAGAGAAAAATGAAGATTTTTTTTCGTGAATAGAACTATAGCAAATGTGATCTCAATTTGTAGGGGATGAAAAAATATGCATTTTGGTATAATTTTATATATATTTAATTTAATATATAAAATATATTTGTATAATAAATAAAATATTTATTGACTAATGAGATTGTAACAAATGACATAATCTCATTGGTCAATAAGGTAAATTGAGAGAGATACCACTTGATTTTATTTTTACCCACCGGTCAAAAAAGAGTATGATTTGACTAATTGACATCCCTTTATATCAAATCATATATTATATGCTAATACAATTTTATAATATAGTTATCAATATTTCATAAAAGTAGGCAGGAAAATTTCCTTGGCATGTACTGTGCTTTTATATATTTATAGATAGATTTCACAAAAATCAAACTCTATTTATAACTTTTTAATTCCTCTCTTTGAATTTAAAGAGAGAAAAAAAATCATACTTGTACTTCTAAATAATTTTACAAAATTAAATAAAAAATTTCCAGTGTAGACTACATATCTCATTATAGGTGTTTATGATTATTGATTAGCACATTACTCCATATATAAATGTATTGCTTTACCATATTAAAAGAAATAATATAGTACTCCGCTAATAATTTGTGTTGGACGAACCTTGCTACTGTGTTACAAGATTTTTCTGAAAATAATGTAAAAGTAGAGGAGAATCTTGATGTGTTTGTCTGAATAAATAGTATTTGTCATGTTTTTCTTTCGCTCATGTCTGAATATAATAAAAATATAATAACGATTATAGTAATAATGAAATAACTTTGCAACTCACAATGATTTAATATAATATCCAAAAGTACAATAGTCGATCTGATTTGCTACAACAGAGCTATGTACAACTTGTGATTGAAGAATTAATTTCAAGCACTACAACAAGACGTAGGATATTATATGATATTATACACAAACAAAACAATTGTACAAAAGGATTTCATATAAAAATATGGAGGATCCTAAAAAACAAATCCTTCTCAATCCAATCAGAGAAAGTTATGTGAAAATTAATTCACAAAAAAGAAAAAAAGTGTCCGTCTTCGTAATCTCATACTTGGCCGGAATCTTTATCTTGAAGAAGAGGAACCTTCTCGGCCGTTGATGAGTCATTGCGACTATCATCCAACCGCTGCGCCTCACCCTCTTTGATCTCTCCCCATAAAACGGTGTAATACCCCACACCACACACGAATGCTCCCATCATGCTACATTACATTAATTACCACAATTTCAATTATTTCCCCCAATTAAATCGCATTATAGAGTTACTAATAGACATATGATAGTAATGTCTATTGGCTCTATGATAGACTATTGTGAACTTTCACGCCTCCATTTACAGTCTTAGGCCATTTATTAAGATTTTAAAAAATTGATTCCTTTGATATGCATTATTAAGACTTTAAACTTTTGTTCATTAATTGATAAAAAAAATGACAAAAGCAAAAGAAATAATGAAAAAGGTGATGATATAGTATATAGTTAATTTCATTATAAAATAGGATCGAGAAACGTACCTCCCAATATGGAAAGTGTCCGCAAAGAGCAAACAACCGAAGGTACTTGCATACGGAATTCCAAATGGTTTGAATGCGGGCACAAAATAAGGGCCCTTCCATCTCGTGCACCATATCAATACTTTTGTACGTATCAAACTGCTGAAAATTGCCTATGTAATTTAAACACGTTATAATCAGTGTACACTAAAAAATAACAAAATTTGTGATTTTATAAATAAATTTACCGTGAGCACGATGACTAAGAGTTCAAAATTGAGGTCGAGCCTCCACGCACTTGGATTTTTCTCGAAGAAAAGGGCAACCACAGCTGATTGCATCGTCCCAAATAAGCTATAAAAAGAGATTATTTTCATAACGTTTGAGCACATTTTCACTGTTCCCACCTGACTCAACAATACATAGCAATACAAACAAAAACAATATTCAATATTTGTTTCATAAGCTCAACCAATTAATATTCCAATAATTTTGTAAGTAATTATTAGAAGATTTTTTGGTACCTGAAGGATGTTCCAAATGGCAAGAGTGAATGAAGAAGCTGCAAATAGCATGCACCCAAGAACCCAGTTTTCATGTGGTGCTAAGAAGATGAATAGACGCGGCGGCGCCGCCGAAAGAGAAGGGGAGGAGTGGCTTCTGATGGTGGGCCCCCTGTAGAGAGTGATTGAGATTGCGCCGGCCAAAGATATCAAGGTGCCTATTACTCTTGCTTGGCTGCCTGACCTTTTCCAATCAAATTTTATTGTCCTGAAATTTATTTACAAATATTTATTAGTCATACTATATTTTATGAACATAAAGTGATCAATCAATGAAAAGGTTGGATTAAAATAATTTGTAAGTTGGCTAAAATGGAAACCTACTTATCATTTAGTAAACGTTGAAGTGAAGAAAGCAAACTGATAAGGAGCCGGATTTGATTGATGACATAAAATAAGATTCCAAGAATAGTTCATAAAAGTCGAGAAAAAAAGGAGAAGTTGCCCTTTTCAGATGGAAACAATTATAACGATGTCAAATCATTTAAATTAATTAACTTTTAATTCTTACACCTACTCCACACACGCACTCACCGACACCATACTACTCTATTAACTTAGTCAAACAACCTTTTCTGAATCCATGAATTTTTAGTAGCTTAATTTTAGTAAGATATTTTTTTCATAAAAAATAATTGGTCGAGTTATAACTAATTTTGAGCTATATATAGTAACTTCTTAAAAGAAAGAGGATCTATCTTGTGCGTAAGCTGTAAACCCAACAAAATAGATAACAGATAAATCTGAGGGTTTTACCATCTACTCCTATATTGGAATATTAATACATGAATCGGCAAGCATCAATGACTTGTGTGAAAAATATCCAACTCATACATTGAAGTGGAGTATTATTAATAGAGGCAGGCCTAGTGGAAGTGACAACAAATCAAATAGCGTTTCAATTCAGATCACATATTTATGTTGTGTATAATAAATCTAAAAAAAGTTTTTTTAAAAAAAAACAAAAGCAACCACAACCAAGATAGATATAGATTTTCCAACTTGCAATCAAAATATATGTGGGCCATTTGGAAATCAATTATTACCATTTCACTAGTGGCTCCTAATAATACTAATAAATTCCCAATTTCAACATTATTAAAGACGTGCCAGTGTTTGAAATAGACCCTCAATGTATATTAGCTGTGTATTATAAATATATTTAAATACTACTAGTAAATAGAGAACCCAATATTCCAATAGATTCCACCGGTCCATATTCCAACCTAACAAGGCCCAAGAATTTATAAGTGTGGCACACACACTTTGGAAAATTGGAATGAAAAATTGATTCCCTCTTGTGGCTCCAAGATACTCACCAGATGCTTCCTTTTATTAGATGGAAAATAATATTCATGAAAACGTGATTGCGTAAAAAAGATTAACAGGCATAACTCATAAGGGTTTAGGGCAGTGATAAAGAAATAATTAAATTCTAATGTATAATTAGAGATCAAATCTCAATCTTTAAATCATAAATGAAAAGATGAAATAAAAAACACAGAGATCATTTTTAGATACTAATTAGGTCAATTTAAGATCGTTTTAGTTCATACAAGGGGTATGAACTAATACGATCTAAAAATGACCTTCCGTGACAATTGTTATGAACTAAATCGATCTAAAAACAATCCAATTTCCATCTAAGAATAACCCTCCGTATTTTGTTACTTGATTATGCATTAGATTTCATTTTTTTTAAATGACTCGATGAATTTATATATATAATTAGCAAAAATATTAAACGTCGAATACAAGTGTGTATAATGTATATGTCATTTCAAGAAGGGAGAATCAATGAATCATTGATGACTTGGTTGGTCTTTAATTTCATTTCATATATACAGTTATTTAACTTTTTGAGTCATATCATGTTGGCTGGCTACATATATTTGGTGCAAGTGCTATGACTAAGATAACATAAACTAAACTCTTACATTATTATAATATGAAAAAATCAAGAATCTCAAGTTTATAATTTAAGAGAGAGAGAGAGAGGAATCAAGAGAACCTGAGGATGATTCCTAGAATGAAAGAGAAAGCAGGAATCTGGTTTGCCATTCCACATGCCACTATTGGAGAACTGTAACTCAATCCAACAAATGCTAGATTCTGAGCTATAGTTATCCTGCCAATTACACCAAAACTTATATAAATATCTACAACAGAAATTTTTTGAGATTTTGATCATCACAATCACAAGAATTAAGAAAACAAACCCTATAAAACCAAGCAAGAAAACTCGCACCATAAACTTCAAGGTAAATACCGCATCTTCCGATCTACCAAAAGAAAATCATAACATCAAATATTTCGTGGCACCGTCTTTAAATTTAATATCACAAATAAAAAAAAGACACTCATATATGTTGGTGTGAACATGAAAAATAGAAACCTTTCTCTTTGATAGAAGAAGCAATAAGGGAGTAGGAGGATTGATCCAAGAATATTTGTGTAGACTACAAACACAAAAGGGCTCATTCCTCTAGCCATGGCGGTGCTAGCCATTATCGTCAATCCTATAATCGAACCCTCCACCAACACCATGGCAGCGCAGGGAGCCGCCTCCACCATCGCCGTCTTCATGCTGCCGTTGCCGCCCATCTCTCTCTAAATAGTTTTGTGTGATTAATTTTGGTCTCTTGCTGTATATTTATTATTGAAAATTTGGTGTTTCTAATGATAGGATGGGAGAGAAGAAAAAATGGAGCGTAACCTTTCAAGAAAGTGTGAAGCTACTTATAGTGGACTAAGCAACTCGAGTGGCGCCCCATGCATACTAAGGGAAGACCATGTAATCACATTTTATTTATATTTTTAATACTACTAAATACTATACATTTACATGTATATGAAATATATTGTATGTGTGGCCCGTTTTTAGTGGTGGAGTGAGTGAATTTTAAGTACGAATAGGCTTTGTTTATATACGCATACATAAACGTCATTATTTGTAAAAATATCTTTTTTTAATATGTAAATATAATTATAAAAAAAAGAATATATTTTTATGAAAAATGACGCTGGAACAATCTGATGTTCAACTTCGTGGTTTATATTAATTGAGGCCCCACCATCAACATAATTAATACTAAGGATACTCTAATTATGATTATGTGTCTAACAAATCGCAACTTCCTACTGTTAATTAATTTCAACCGTGTATGGGTAACCTAGTCTCTAATTAAATAACCAAGTACGCAATCGCAATTTGTTTCTGCCTCTTGATTGGTAATCTGATTGTTTAGTTAATAAAATTCTTAAGACTTAATTAGTGCTGATTAATTAATTAGTTAATTAGTCTTATACCCTTTTGTTTTGATTTGCATCAGCAGAATTGGTTCCTGTCACGTCCTTGGCTGGCGCTCAGGATTAGTAAGTACGTGGATTTGTGTTTAATTTAATGATTATTTGATGATCTAACCTTTTGTCTTTGTTCTTTGGATTCCTTTTATAATCGATAGAATGGGGAGAATATTTTAATTAATGAAGAAGAGTTTGATCATGTTTGGTAAATTACGTCAAGTATTATTATATTTTATATCCTCATTAGTCACTCTCTTTAGACTTATATTAAGAGAATTAAACACAACTTTGTCTAGAATGTAAAATTCAAGATACGTGAGAACGCACGTATCCATTTAGGTAAAATTTGTATGTCAAAATAAGATGTAGTTCTTATCATTTTTATCTAATAAAATCAAATTATAATACACACACATATCTCTATTTACTAAATGATCCTTGAAAACTGAAAAGTGTGTAACAGAAAAATCTAAATTTTGTAAAACAAATTAAAGCTCTTCGTCTATTGTAACTATGTAAGTGTGGATTACAACTTTAGAGTACTTTAAAATGTTTTTTAATTTTGTTTTCATTCAACCAATTTATGTCACATGAGCATCTGATATGTGATCAATACACTGGTCAAATATTCAATGTACAAAAAATGAACAATTAAATGTTACTCCAATTCTCTGGCATTCTTCAACAAAAGTTAACCACAATTTGCAGACACTCCAATCTGGCTTAATAAACTAAATCAAACCAATACAAGACATCTCATGCAGTAATAAATCAAAAAAACAAAACAACATCTGTCAAAACGAACAGTCAAAACAACTAAGAAAAATGCTCAAGCAAAAATTGCCCCAGGTAATATATAACAATACATATATTTCAGAGGATGGAAAATCCAATCATTACACACATTTGAAGTGATAAAACTTCTCATCACCAACAATGCTTAATTTTAACAGTCATAGGTAGTCTTGAAAGTAATAACATATGCATGTGTAAAATTCAGCTGTAGTTTCTGTGCTGTCTTTTACAAAATAAGAATATTATACAACATTTGAATCCATTCAAAACTAAGAATTTGAAGGTCATGCCTCCCATGTTTAGACAATGCCTCACTATTCTGACTTCTTCCACCTGCAGCCAAGACTGGTCAGTTATTCACCAAAAATAGTCATATTGTATAAAAGAGGATGCAGTTCATGCACGAGTCTCAACGGATAATCAAGAGAAAGAATGAGTGAGATTTGACAATGTACAAGAAAAAAACATATAGTATAGGATGATGAGGCATGTACACTTCATGTGTGTGAAAGGATAGGAAGGAAGATACTTGTCAAACATGTCTCCTCCTTCAAAGAGACGTCGACCCTCTCCACCATTGGACTGTTGACCTCTACAAGAAAGGCCAGAAAATGGATGTGGCTTCCGTGGTGCCTAAAAGAACAACTTCATCTTCAAATCCAATTTCCAGAGGCCAAACTTTGAATCTAAACTTCTTCATATATTTTAACCATATTGTATCCTATCTCCAGGAAAAAAGTAGAAATCTTAGTATACCTTAAAAACACTAATTTCACTGTCTTAGTGATGGAAACGACAAGGATAAAAGTCGAATTGAATTATATACCACTCTTTGATGATGTTAAGAGTAGCAGATTGTGACATCTAATGTTAATGTTTCGGACATTTTCTTGAGCTCAATTTAAGAAAATATCACAATAATAACAAGGAAACTATGATAATAGAGGATTAAGTAATGTAGAGAACAATAAGAAATATGCTGTATAATCATCACCATGAATTGTTGTAACCAACAAAATTTTATCAACTTGTCTCAGAAACAAACTTTGTTTTTCCATTTACTACCATAATTATAAATTCTGGTCATTCTATGTTTTGCCTAAGCTTGCAGACATAAAAATATACAAAAACATTGTTGCCCTTTCGATTCCTACAAAGTATATTCAAAGATTTCTTGCTGGAAGTTACTATATAGGTCTTGGGTCATCATTCCGTGAGCCAATATGACTGACTTTTTCAGATGATAATAAGTTATGCGCGCGTCAACAGTTTTTTAGCATCTATTGAACATTTAGCAGCACCAGTTAGTTTATTTGTTGAGACAAGTCAAATAAAAGAGCCAGGAAAATTAAATAAATTGAAGAAAATAGATAGGAAAATGATCTTTCAGCAGCATAGTGAGGCGGGAGTTGAATAGACGTAGCGCTTGAACCTAGAAAATGAATTTTTATTGACTTCTATATCAAAAGAAAGCGACAAACCTCCTTATATTAGCAAGTGAATGGCGTCATGCTCTGTCTAACGACACGGTCTGCTCATCCTTAATTGGCAACAGAGGAGCATTCTCACTAATGGTTGCAGAAAATCATTGTTGCTGTTCTCAATCACCTTAACTTCTTTTGCCTTTCCCCACAGCACTGAGTAGAACGCGATAACAATGATAATTGACCCTAACAAACTGCAGAAAATTTAAATCTATGAACAAAAAACAAATACTAACAACTATAAAAGAATCCTAGTTTTTGTGCATACTAAAAATTTTAGTCTTGGCTATGACATAATTAGTGATAGCAATAAGTCATTTTAGTTGAATAACTTCAAACTAAGTGAACGCACCCAACCTTCCAAGATACAGAATATAGCTCAAGAAGATAATACCAAGCACAGCAGATATCATGATCCCCAACGGATGAAATATTGCAACGAAAAGGGGACCTTTTTTGTGCAGGCACCATGCAGTTACACTAACTTGGAATGCAGAACCATTTACTCCCTTTGAAGAAGAGAAGTTGTGCAAATTATACAGCCAAATATGGGTAAGGTGATTTTCCAAACATTGTTTTCAACGTAACAAACTGGTATTGATCCAACCATTGTCTAGCATTGAAATAGAAGTTCAGTATCAATTGTGAGTTTAGATATGAAACAGCTGGTCTATCACCTACCAAATACAGAAAAACAATCAGTCGGGTATTAGGTTGCAATGACCAAACACTAAGGTCTCAATCAGAAATCACAGATACGAATGTGGACAGAATGGCAGCAGAGAAGCAGTAAAAGAATACTATAACCAGCTCGGCTAGGTATTTCTAGAGAATCAACAACACTTGCAAAAGGAATATCAATATGAAAGATTACATTCCTAACTTGTCTGGTTTCTCTTCATTTCTCTAAGTGGAGTTATCTGTCCAATTATGTAGGCTGAAGCAACGACACAGTTTGCAGCAAGGAATAACCCTCCAAAAATCCAACTTGACTGCTACTACACCAGTATACTCCTAATGCAACTTAGGAGACAACAGATTAGTCAGGCTCTCGGGGCATTTGTAGAGAGTGGCAACAAAGGCTCCATAAATGAAGACCAAAGTTCCTAATGTTTTTGGAAGAAAACTTGAATTCCTACAGTTTAGCAGTGACATTCGGAACACAGCACAATCAAAGTTTAAGCAATTGTCATTTCCTTCTCATGAAAGAGAAGCCACTGATCGATTTAAGCACGACATTTGGCATAATCAAGAGCCTGAAAACGACAGCAAGCATGAAGGTAAATCCGGGAATGAGATTAAGCATGGCTGATGAAAATTCAGCAGAATTGTAACTGATTACAGTGTATCCAGTCAGCTGAACCAAACAACTACATTGTTATTATAAAACAAAACAAATAAACACAAATCAAGATTTTCCCCCAAATCCAACTTAATCAAAATTGAATAAAACCCAAGACTAGAATCTCAATCCACATCAAGAAATAACACACAATGTGATCTTAAAACAGAGATATGCAAAACCAAAAGCCTCAATACAACATCATTCTCTCCCAATTGGATGGAATCTTGAACTGAATCTATAAAAGATAC
The DNA here is from genome assembly GCF_004379255.2 of Salvia splendens. NCBI lineage: Eukaryota > Viridiplantae > Streptophyta > Magnoliopsida > Lamiales > Lamiaceae > Salvia > Salvia splendens. The sequence goes on along the minus strand of NC_056047.1, from coordinate 8,642,710 downwards.
AATCTTTACTTCATAAATTCATCGCATTATCAGTTTATTCAAATTAAGGCGAATAAGGGATCAATAAACTTACGCAATCGCACCCAGCCCTGAAAAAAAGAAGTGAGCAATTGAGAGAGAGAGAGAGAGGTAAGTGTGAAGGAGGAGAGATAAAGGAAGAAGGATAAGGGCGGCTAGGGCATTGGAGTTGGTCATTCCGGAAGCTAAAGTTGCTGATGATAAATCAGCCTTACTTGCGCCTCCGCTCTCCACTGCCGGAATTTTGACTGCGAGCCATACTATCTATCTGCTGCTGTCGACTCGCGTGGAACATTAGCCTGAGTTGTCGTAAAATATTCTTTTTTTCATTGCGTACGAGTAGAATCGAGTGTCAGTCCACATAGGCCTGCAAATTTAATCCGCAGGGGTTTTGGGTACACCCGACCCCGACCCAATACCCGACGGGTTTTGGGTACCCGAAATCTGAAATTATGGATTTGGGTATGAGTTTAGGTAGTTAATGTTAGAATTTTTCGGATTTAGGTTACCTAAAACCCGTATTATGGTACCCAGATTAATTATGTATTTGTGATAAATATTTTTATTTAGTATAGGTTGCTTTGATATTTTATTGTTCTATTATCTCGACTTTAATAATACTTCTTTACATTCGTGTTATGTTCATGTTGCATTATTTATGTTCTTACTTGTTATCTTTTCAAAATATAGTTATGCTTTCTCCATTTTATTTACATGTTCATTTAATGTAAAAAATTATTTTAATCTCTTTTATGTTTCAATTTATGCCAAAAATTTCTTTATTTTAAAATTAAGTAGTGCTATTTGTCTAATGTCTATTTATATAGAGAAAGCTAAAACATTAGAAATTTAGAATTGAAGTTTATACTTTTAATAATAGTCAATAAACAGTACTAATGTTGTGTTGTTTTTAATAATTTCTATTCTCATCACAATATACTTTATATAAAAGAATAAATTTGAAATATAATAATTTCGGGTTTATGGGTACTCGATTAGTTGGGTTCGGGTACCCGCATCGGGTATTAGGGTACCCGAATTCACATGAGTATGATATTTTTGAGATTCGGGTTCGGGTACCCGAATTTGCAGGCCTAAGTCCACATTAGCTTTACTAACGTTTTGTTATTAGGTTTATTTGTGGAATAGATCTAAGTGCCTAGATTTATTCGTCGATGTGTTTGCAATGCGTAAAAAAAGATATCGGCACTTCTGAAATGGCCTCAAAAAATTGTCCCCGCCGCAAAATAGTCCACAACTAGCAATTGAGTAGCAACAACAACATTCTCTATATGTATGCACATGAAGATGGATTTGCTTGTACTCTTTCAAATCTAATCGAAAGGAGAGTTGTTCTCGTCGGAACTCATTTGGGAGAGAAAGTACGCAGGAAACAACGACAGTAAAAATGAAATTGAAGATGGTAAAATAAGAGGAAGAATCTTGGGTATTTATAAATAAAATAATGCATTAAAAATAATTAGTAAAATATATTAAAAAAAAGGAACGGACGCAAAATGGTACATGCAGTATGGCCGCATTTTTAGTCGCAAAATGCAGCCATCAATAAAATGACATAAATAACAAATTTCTTTTTACCTTTTACAAAATTGATATAGAAATTAGTAGAGAATTGCTACAAAATTCGCAAGAAAAAAAAAAAGGCGAGGGCCCTCATTATTTTCGTTGCTGTCTATCAAGCCGTTATAGATAACACACACACAAAAAATGAAGCAATAGAAATTCCTATCAACTGAAAAATGTAGTAGAACCGATTTGGCCCATTAGTCACAGGCGAATCATATCTTGCAGTGGCCCATACATTATATATACCCCCTATGTATGTATGTATGTGAATTATCATAGCTACAAAAATTGGGACCACAATAGTTAAAAATAGTGAAATGCAAATTTGGTATTTAATGAGCATAATACAATCTTATTTGTGGTATTTTATAAAAATAAATTGCATCAGTTATCTCTGGACTAAGATTTTAATTCGATTTGAAGTATATTTTCATTTTTAAGGACTCTTTTTGTCCTATTTTACAACGTGACAACAAATAATGGATGACACTACTCTTAAAACCACTCGTAAAGTGACAACGTGACAACACGTAACATGCATTCTGCAATACATGTGCAAACAATTCGGCATATGGTTCCAAGCAATATGGTATACGAAATCATAACACTATCGTGACATCATAGTTAAAATGACAACATAGGCAAGTAATCTGTGATGCATAGGCAAACAATTCGGCATATGGTTTCAAGCAATATGTGATACGAAATTAAAGATAATCAAGCAATCTACGATACATGGGCAAGCAAATCTGCCACGTGGCATGCTAAGATTGAATCTGCTCCTAAATCTAATGGTTTTCATTGGTGATACATTGTCATTTTAAAAGTGGTTATCTATCTATATTCCTATCACTTTATATACATATATCTAGGTTAAGTTAAATAAATTGAATTATCAAACTCTTGAAAATGAATTCATTTTGCAACTTGATAAAATTAAATATACATATGTCTATAAAAGAAAATACTAGCGTATTAATAATGTATAAAAATTACTAGTGTATTAATAATGGATGACACATATTTTATTTAATACTACTAGTATAAAATTAACAAAAAAAAAAAGAAAAAAATCTTATACTATTGTTTTTTAAAATAATAGACACAACCAGATAGAGAAATTTACAATAAATAGATATAGAATCATTTTAATGGGAATACATAATTATGTCTTATGGAATGATTCGATAATTTAGTACTTCTCATCCCTATTAAGATGTCACACTTTCCTTTAGTTTATCCCAACTAAGATGACATATTTCTATTTTTAGTAACTTTATCTCTTTAATTATTACATTCAACCATTTTTTCTTTCCAATTAAATATTCAACTATTTTTCTCTCACCATTTAATACTTACACTCACTATTTTTCTCTTCAATTAACTATATTAACCAACAACACCTAAAATCTCGTGTTGACTAAAAAATGTGTCCATCTTAATCCAAATAGAGGGATTATTTTCATTTTAACAATATATACGTGGATTCATTTATATACTACTACATTTGTTCCTTAAAACTAGAAACTATTTACATTTTGAATTGTCCCTTAATAATAGGTCCAGAGCCTTTGTCCTAATGACAAGAAGCTTAGACATTATTGTATGAGGTGCTGAGTTCAAGCTTTCTTAACATCAGTTGTAATTTCCTTCTACATATAGGAGTTTATTTTTATTTTTTTTAAAGAATTGTCCCTTAATAATAAAATTTTTAAATCTTTCTATATTAGGACATGGACCACATAATCTATTAATAATACTTCCACTACTTTTTTCTTCCTTTATTTTACTTAATCCAATTTTCTTTTAGTATCTCTTAATTTACCAATTATACATTAAAACTGTGTTTTAAAAGTTTATATGAAAATATTGTTTTGAAGAACGAGATAGTTGGCATACCACATGCTTGGGTATGGGCTGACGGGTGTAAATCAACATAATTGAATAGTGGGTCAATGCAAAGAAAAGAGTGACTTCAAGTTCAGCAACAAACAAATTAGAATGTGAACTCCTTAATTAGAATAATTAATGTCATGACTGTGAATTCTTTAAAATTTTATGGACTGAAACTATCACATAAAATTTTATAACCTCAAACTTACGGCTCCTAATTAAATGCTTCAATCAATACATATTGTGAAGAGGAATTATTGTTCGTGCATGGGCCATTTTTTAATAGATTTATCATAATTGTAACATCAATCAAGAATCAAGATTGAAGTCTTTGCACCTCTGTCACGCCCGCATTTCCTGAGGATAGGAAGTACGGTGGACCGCGACTAGGGGGGGATAAAGAAGCGGGGAAGAAAGGGGGTAACAAGAATATTTGACCCAAAACATTTAATAAAGGAAGTTCACTTTTAAACATTGTACTTAAGACGACATTACAAAAGTTAAAGTATTCAGAGTTTAAAGGAAAACATTGTATCGGATTACAAGCAGCGGAAAGACCAAAAGACAGATGCTGCCATGTATGACGACACGACACCATCCAAAAGACCAAATAAAAATACTATTTCAGCTTTGGCTGCTCAACATCCGTCATCCCCATCGTCGCTCAACCTGCACATTAAGAAAACAACATGCAGGGCTGAGTACTTATGCACTCAGTGGACACACGCCAAAAACATAGTTTGTCATGCCATAACAGTGTAACATTGGGGTTTTGAGTATAATGAAAATAACCCAAGTACACAAAATACATTTCATAAATTCGACTGCGCAGTCATTTTCCGATATTGCCACCCTTATTCCCTCAATCATACACTATCTGATCCAAACCATGACAAGGGGCGTGGCCACACCCCAGGTCATCTAGACCGGCCAACTTGCTCTCAGATGGCACCCAGTCTCGTGTACACTAGCCTGAGGGTTCGCAGCCCAACAGACCCGAATTCGATTAAACATATGTGGTAAACCACTTCAGATAGGTTTCAAAACGAAATAATTGGCAAGACAAACAGTTCACCTCCATAAACATTTCCGGAACAAAGTCCGTATTTAAAGATAACCCACATAAAAGTAGGGTAGAAAAGCCCACCTCGATTGCTTAGCTTTTAAAACAGTTCCCTTCAACCACACTTTCCTCGAAAAAGATCACCCTTTTGAAAGATAAATAATATCATGATTAGAGTCAGAAGAGACGAGACTTTAAACGACAATGCATGATTCCTACGTGGACGACTTCAACATCTAGCACGTTACACGAACACACACTTAACAACATATTACAAAACAAACACACAAAGTCACACGTCCGAAACACACCCCGCACGCAAACGACGTACCCAAAACGCGCACACGACACACGAACACAGCACTCCAAGTCCTGGCATACCCTTACTGTGCAACGGCTCACTTGGCTCGGAAAGGTTCGGAAAAAGCTCGGAAAAAGGATCGGCGTCTCGGCCTGGCTCGGTGTCTCGGCCGCCTGGCTCGGCACCTCGGCCGACCGTCTCGGCCGCCTGGCTCGGCACCTCGGCCGCCTGTCTCGGCACAGCTCGGCACCTGTCTCGGCACAGCTCGGCACCTGTCTCGGCACAGCTCGGCACCTGTCTCGGCACAGCTCGGCACCTGTCTCGGCTCAGCTCGGCACCTGTCTCGGCACAGCTCGGCACCTCGGCCGACCATCTCGGCCGTCCGGCTCGGCACCTCGGCCGACCGTCTCGGCCGCCTGTTCGGCACCTCGGCCGACCGTCTCGGCCGTCCGGCTCGGCACCTCGACCGACCGTCTCGGCCGTCCGGCTCGGCACCTCGGCCGACCACCTCGGCCGTCTGCTCGGCGCCTAATTTACACCCCTTTTCCTCTGACCCCCGATTCTCAAACCCTATACGACAAACACACCACGCATTCTACATCCCAAAACACACCCAAACACCTGGGATCATCCCTTCCAGACTCTCCACAAATCTGCCCTAGGCTGAACCCAACAACTCTCGGCCAACACACACGAAAACTCTCGAACCAAACACTGATTCCTCCGAGCCATCTCTTGGCCAAACACACCCACATTCATCACAAAAACCTATCACTCAGAAACACGCCACTTGCACATGAAAACATCTCCCAAAAACATACAACTCGCGAAACTGCGCAGTTTACTTGCAAAAATCATAATAAAATCATACGACATCCAATGAAGCTGAAATTTACACACCACACAAAGGACACATTAACCTTTACACAGTTCAAAATTCGTACCCAACGGAGATCGTTTGCTTAGTTAAAAAGGGGTCGGAACCCACTGTCAGTTACCCACAAAAACATGCTTCACACAGACACATCATCCCACAACCTATTCAGCACCTAAACCCTCCAAAACGTCCTATATGCATGAGGTTTCGAAATTAACAAGGGTTAGGGGTTACCTTTCTCCGAATAGTTCGAAACGTAGGTCAAAGCTTCCCTACTCCGATTTCAAAACGGTACGCGAGAGTTTGCTACCTTAATGAAATCAGGAATCAATGAGAGGGAGTAAGAGGGAAGGTAAAAACCGAGAGGGAGAAGAAGGGAGACTTACCAGAGCGAGAGTAACTTTGCGAGAGAGAGAGCGAGCGAGAGAATGAGAGAGACCGAAGAGGGAAAGAGATTGGAAAAGGGGAAAAGAATCGGTTAAGAGGGAGTGGGGGAGGTTGAGAAATTAGTGGGGAGAGGGGGAGGGGTTTTTTTTTTTTTGAAAAGGCGAGAGAATTAGGGAGGGAGGGATTTAATTTGTTATTTAGGATTTTAATTCCAGCTTAATTAGTTAATCACTTTTAATGCTAGGTAAAAACACCCCATCCGCAACAATAGTGTAAAGCAATTAATATTTCCACACCATATATTAAGCACAACACATAAGACATTCATTAAATTAAAGAACCAAAAACCACAAGATCTCGGATATTACATTCCTCCCACCTTAACAAAATTTCGTCCCGAAATTTGTTAGATCACTCAAACAGCTCTGGAAACTTCTCTCTCATCTTATCTTCTAATTCCCATGTTGCTTCTTCGATTCCATGATTCCTCCACCGTACTTTCACCGAAGCGATTGACTTATTCCTCAATTCTTGCACTCTTCGATCCACAATGGCCTCGGGCTTCTCCTCATAGCTTAGATCGGGATTTAGGACCATCATTTCTTCTTGGTGAACGATGTGTGTGGGGTCATACACATACTTCCTCAATTGTGACACATGGAAGACGTTGTGCACATTTCCAAAGCTTGGTGGTAGAGCCAACCTGTATGCTACCACGCCGACTCTATCCAAAATCTCGTATGGACCAATAAATCGGGGTCTCAGCTTTCCTTTCACTCCAAAACGAGTTATTCCCTTAGAAGGGGAAACTTTCAAAAAGACCTTTTCCCCGACCTCGAACTGTAAATCGGTCCTTCGAACATCCGCATAAGATTTCTGTCGATCTTGTGCCTCCTTGATCCTCCCACGGATTTGTCGGACAATCTCTATCATTTCTTCCACAGAGTCTGGTCCGAGAATTCTTCTCTCACCCACTTCATCCCAATAAAGTGGCGATCTACACTTCTTTCCATACAAGGCCTCATATGGGGCCATCTTGATAGTCGCCTGGTAACTATTATTGTAAGCGAACTCTACCAAGGGCAACACTTCTTCCCAACCTACGCCTCGATCTAGCACCACGGCTCGTAGCATGTCCTCCAATGCTTGTATCGTTCTCTCCGACTGCCCGTCGGTTTGCGGGTGGAACGCTGTACTGAAATTCAACTTAGTCCCCAACTCGCGCTGCAGGCTTGTCCAAAATCTAGAAGTGAATTTAGCATCACGATCAGATGTGATTGTCGCTGGGACTCCATGCAAGCGTATAATTTCCCGTACATATACCTTAGCCAACTGATCGGATCCATAAGTGGCACGAACCGGCACAAAATGGGCAGATTTGGTGAGGCGATCTATAATCACCCAAATCACCGTGTTCCCTCGCTGGGATTTTGGCAGTCCTATCACAAAGTCCATTGCAATATGTTCCCACTTCCATTCCGGAATCTCGAGGGGTTGCAATTTCCCATAGGGCCGTTGGTGTAGCGCCTTTACTTGTTGACATGCTAGGCATCTCTCCACAAATGCCGCAACATGCTTTTTCATACCGTTCCACCAAAACTGTCTTTTCAAGTCTTGATACATTTTGGTGCTCCCTGGATGAGCAGCGTATGGGGTTTCATGTGCTTCTCTCATGATTTCCATCCTCAGGCCTTCATCCTTAGGCACACACAACCTTCCCTTGTATGTGAGACCATTATCCGCTGCCTCACGAAAATTTCCGAGTTCACCCGTCCTCACTTCTGAGCGAATCTTTTCTAGTAACGTATCTCGCCGTTGAGCTTCTACAATTCTGGCTCTTAAGTCGGGTTCCATCACCAACGTGGCTACTATCCCTTCCACAGTCTCGGGCATTCTCACCACTTCCAAGCGCATCTTACTGAACTCTTGGATTATACTCTCTTCGATAGTAAGAAAGGTGGCCAGCTGAGATTGAGACTTCCTACTAAGAGCATCGGCCACTACGTTTGCTTTTCCCGGATGGTAATTTATACCACAATCGTAGTCCTTTACCAACTCGAGCCACCTACGTTGGCGCATGTTCAACTCCTTTTGCTCAAAGAAGTACTTTAGACTCTTATGGTCCGTGTATATCTCACAACGGACTCCATAAAGATGGTGTCTCCAGATCTTCAAAGCATGTACCACAGCTGCCAGTTCCAAGTCATGCGTCGGATAATTCAGTTCATGGGGCTTCAATTGTCTCGATGCATATGCAATCACTTTCCCCTTCTGCATAAGCACACATCCCAGTCCCACCTTCGACGCATCCGTATATACCGCATAGTCAGTCTCTGGCTCCGGCACAGCTAGGATTGGTGCGGTGGTCAATTTCTCCTTCAACAACTGAAAGCTCGCCTCACATTCTGGCGTCCAAATCATCTTGACTCCCTTTTTCAGTTGTTGCGTCATTGGCCTTGCTATCTTCGAGAATCCCTCGATGAATCTTCGATAATAGCCCGCCAGTCCTAAAAAGCTTCGGATTTCGTTTTGTGTAGAAGGTGACTTCCACTCCTGCACCGCTTCTACCTTGGCCGGATCTACACGAATTCCATCTGAAGTTACTACATGTCCAAGAAAATTTACTTCCTTGAGCCAAAACTCGCATTTACTGAACTTGGCATATAGTTTCTCGTCCCTTAGAGTTGCTAGGACGGTTCTCAAGTGCTCTTTGTGCTCCTCCTCGTTCTTTGAGTAAACAAGCACGTCATCGATGAAAACCAGGACAAACCGATCCAGAAATGGATGGAACACGCGGTTCATAAGGTCCATGAACACTGCCGGGGCGTTCGTCAGTCCAAAAGGCATTACAACGAACTCATAATGACCATATCTTGTTCGAAAAGCTGTCTTGGGTACATCTTCTCGCCGAACCCTCAGCTGATGGTACCCAGACCTCAAATCCATCTTAGAGAAGACTCCTGCCCCTCGAAGTTGGTCAAACAAGTCGTCTATCCTTGGTAGTGGATACTTGTTCTTCAGCGTTAGTTTGTTTAGCTCCCGGTAGTCGATGCACATCCTCATCGTTCCATCCTTCTTCTTTACGAACAACACTGGTGCTCCCCATGGTGACACGCTAGGTCTAATGAATCCCAATTCCAGTAGCTCTTGCAGTTGCACCTTAAGCTCCTCCAACTCTTTTGGCGCCATTCTATAAGGTGCTTTTGATATTGGTGCCGATCCGGGCTCCAGATCGATCGTGAATTCTACTTGCCTGTCGGGTGGGGGTCCCGGCAATGCATCGGGGAAGACATCGGGATATTCACTCACTATCGCCACATCTTCTATCTTCCTGTCTTTCTTCTCCTCCCCATTCAAATAAACAAGGTACGCTGGACATCCCTTCCTCATCATTGTAGTGGCTTGCAGCGCAGAGATAATGGACTTGCGTCGGCTCATTGGGACTCCGTGAAACTTCATCGGCTCTTTTCCGGGGGTTTCAAACGAAATTTTCCTTTCTCTACAATGAAGGGTAACGTGGTTCTCCGCTAACCAATCCATACCCAAGATTATGTCTACGCTACCCATCGTCATTACTTGCAAATTATAAGCCACTAAACTGAGTTCACCTATTCCAAAGTTCACACATGCACAAGATCGGGATATATCTATAGCCCCGCCTACCGGTGAGGTCACACTCATAGTGGGTTCGGTCTTAACAGTAGGTAATTCCAAAGTATCCACACAAGACGTTGATATAAAGGAATGCGACGCACCCGTATCAAACAAGACAACTATAGGCATATTGAGAAGTGTGCCCATACCTGCCAAGTTTCCTTGCTCAAAGGTTTCTTTCCCGTTTGCCGGCTGTTTCCCCTTCAAGGCGTAGGCCCTTGCTTGCGATGGTAATCCTTGGCGGCGTTGTTGCGGTGGAGGTGCAGGTAGTGCCTGGGATTGTGGACGGAAACCTAGCTGGTTCTGTCTCGTTCCCGTTCCCATGTGCTTGTTTGGGCAATTTCGGATGTAGTGGCCACTCCCACCACAGTTGAAGCACCTAGGGTCTCGACACTCCCCGGCGTGGTACTTGAAGCACCTTCCACATTGAGGGTTCCTCGGCGGAAAGTTTGCCCTCGGTTGGAAAGTATTCTGTCTCCCGCCATTGTAGGGTGGGTTCCTCATGTGTTGTGGCCTCTTACCACCATACTGAGCCTGGTCACCATCCCACCTCCTCTTCTCTTGGTGGCCCGGCTGAGCTTGTAGAGGTGTCGCGTTTGTTGTTGCCACAACTCTTGGCTTAGGGAGTGCATCTTCCACGTCCAGTGCACAAGTCAAGATCTCCGAGTAGGAGAGTTCTCCTCGACAGGCCAATGCGGCCTTTATCTCATCTCTGAGCCCGGCCCGGAACTTCACCGCCCATTTCTCATCGGTGTCCATCAACTCGGGCGCATATCGTGCCATCTGCGCGAGGGCTCGGTCATACTCGGTTACAGTCATTCGGCCTTGGCTTAGTGTGTGGAACTCTACCACCTTGGCCCGTCTGTACGTCTTTGGAACATACTTGTTATCGATCTCTACTTTAAACTCCTCCCATGTTAGCGCCTCCAGGCGTGCAGGATCCATAGTTCTCTGCCGAGTCTCCCACCAGTAATCGGCAGCACCTAACAGTTGAAAGGTAGCACCAGCAATGCGCTCCCTATCTGTGCACTCCATGACCCTGAAGATACGCTCGAGGCCGCGTATCCACTCTTCCGCTTTGGATGGGTCTCCTTGTCCGTCAAATTTTGGGGGATTCTGCCTTGAGAACGTAACTATGAATCTTTCTTGTTGAGGCGGGGGTGGAGGTGGTGGTGGCGGTGGTGGTGGAGGTGGTGCCTCCACGTGGGGTTCTTGTCGTGGTTGGCGTGCACGTCTTGGCGGCATTCTGATTCAATATCCAAAAAGTGTTACTACAATTCTCATCCAAAATTACCACTTTCTCAAAATTTTCTTATAAAACCTTCATGTAGTATAAGATGCAACACATAGGATATAAATCAAAATCAAAATTCTCATTAAAAGAAAGAAGGCCAACATTGTTCCCAAGAGCAGATCGTACAGAAAGCAAAAACTGAAAAGACAACGAACTATTCTAATTCTAGACTACGACTCTATCATCCTCATCCATAGGCCCTTCCTCCGGGTCTTCGTCGTCGTCCTCCTCGGAGTTCCCTGGCAGAGCCTCCTCATAAACATCCTCATACCCTTGTTCACCCTCGTACATGCTCACATACTTGTCCTGATACACGACCCTCTCTTCCACCTCCTGTGGGGGCTGCTCCTCTCGAGAGTCCACCAGTGCACAATACACGGCTTTCCGAAAGCCAGCCATGTCACCCACCATGTCATCGGTAGCGGGCTCATGCCACGTGTACCTCCTCGCCGTTCTTTCGGCCCACTCCTTCCAGCTATCGGGAAGCAAATCTATTAGCTTCTCAATGCCGTCATGCTCTGTCACTCCGAACTCCTGGGCTGCCCTCCAGAGGGTGTCGAAGTGTGCCACGAACTCGATCAACGGTACATGATCCTTCTTCCGGTACACTCTATAATCTCTGAGCACCCTCTGTGCCCTAAGTCTATCGCGATCACTCCGTCGCGGGGTTCGGAACATACGCGCCATCTATAGAAAAAAAAACAGAAACACCCGCCTCGCGTATAAAAACAGAGTACATAACCGAAGAAGAGAGAGAGAGTGAGAGAGTGTGCACGTATCGCTGTTCTAACCCAAACCCGCTGGTGTTCAAAGGCCAAAAGCTCTTATCTATCATAGGTCCAAGAAGCACGAGTGAAATTCTATCACGTCTAAGTTCAAACATTCAAAAGGCCAACACATACTCACATAAAAGCTCACATCAACATTCACGTCATCAAATCATCACACATCGGCCACATGCTTTCATATAAGTTCATCATACATCAACAGTTCATAACACCATAACAGTTCATAACTCAAATAATTTCCAACTTTTCCACATCACGTTGTACCCTTCCACATGTCTCAACATTTACTTAAACTTTACATAAAAATCATTTTCAACACCAAAATCACAATTTCCTCCACTTCCATATACTTTCCAAAATTTCGAAATTTTCATTACCTCATTTCAGGTTGAGTGCGATGAGTCGGATGTTGAGCCAATGACACTTTTGAAAACTTACTCCAGTCAGAAAAAGAATTTTTTTTTTTTTTTTTTTTTTTTTTTTTTGGGTCCAGAGCAGAAAGAGAAAACCTAGGCTCTGATACCACTCTGTCACGCCCGCATTTCCTGAGGATAGGAAGTACGGTGGACCGCGACTAGGGGGGGGGGATAAAGAAGCGGGGAAGAAAGGGGGTAACAAGAATATTTGACCCAAAACATTTAATAAAGGAAGTTCACTTTTAAACATTGTACTTAAGACGACATTACAAAAGTTAAAGTATTCAGAGTTTAAAGGAAAACATTGTATCGGATTACAAGCAGCGGAAAGACCAAAAGACAGATGCTGCCATGTATGACGACACGACACCATCCAAAAGACCAAATAAAAATACTATTTCAGCTTTGGCTGCTCAACATCCGTCATCCCCATCGTCGCTCAACCTGCACATTAAGAAAACAACATGCAGGGCTGAGTACTTATGCACTCAGTGGACACACGCCAAAAACATAGTTTGTCATGCCATAACAGTGTAACATTGGGGTTTTGAGTATAATGAAAATAACCCAAGTACACAAAATACATTTCATAAATTCGACTGCGCAGTCATTTTCCGATATTGCCACCCTTATTCCCTCAATCATACACTATCTGATCCAAACCATGACAAGGGGCGTGGCCACACCCCAGGTCATCTAGACCGGCCAACTTGCTCTCAGATGGCACCCAGTCTCGTGTACACTAGCCTGAGGGTTCGCAGCCCAACAGACCCGAATTCGATTAAACATATGTGGTAAACCACTTCAGATAGGTTTCAAAACGAAATAATTGGCAAGACAAACAGTTCACCTCCATAAACATTTCCGGAACAAAGTCCGTATTTAAAGATAACCCACATAAAAGTAGGGTAGAAAAGCCCACCTCGATTGCTTAGCTTTTAAAACAGTTCCCTTCAACCACACTTTCCTCGAAAAAGATCACCCTTTTGAAAGATAAATAATATCATGATTAGAGTCAGAAGAGACGAGACTTTAAACGACAATGCATGATTCCTACGTGGACGACTTCAACATCTAGCACGTTACACGAACACACACTTAACAACATATTACAAAACAAACACACAAAGTCACACGTCCGAAACACACCCCGCACGCAAACGACGTACCCAAAACGCGCACACGACACACGAACACAGCACTCCAAGTCCTGGCATACCCTTACTGTGCAACGGCTCACTTGGCTCGGAAAGGTTCGGAAAAAGCTCGGAAAAAGGATCGGCGTCTCGGCCTGGCTCGGTGTCTCGGCCGCCTGGCTCGGCACCTCGGCCGACCGTCTCGGCCGCCTGGCTCGGCACCTCGGCCGACCGTCTCGGCCGCCTGGCTCGGCACCTCGGCCGCCTGGCTCGGCACCTCGGCCGACCGTCTCGGCCGCCTGGCTCGGCACCTCGGCCGCCTGTCTCGGCACAGCTCGGCACCTGTCTCGGCACAGCTCGGCACCTGTCTCGGCACAGCTCGGCACCTGTCTCGGCACAGCTCGGCACCTGTCTCGGCTCAGCTCGGCACCTGTCTCGGCACAGCTCGGCACCTCGGCCGACCATCTCGGCCGTCCGGCTCGGCACCTCGGCCGACCGTCTCGGCCGCCTGTTCGGCACCTCGGCCGACCGTCTCGGCCGTCCGGCTCGGCACCTCGACCGACCGTCTCGGCCGTCCGGCTCGGCACCTCGGCCGTCTGCTCGGCGCCTAATTTACACCCCTTTTCCTCTGACCCCCGATTCTCAAACCCTATACGACAAACACACCACGCATTCTACATCCCAAAACACACCCAAACACCTGGGATCATCCCTTCCAGACTCTCCACAAATCTGCCCTAGGCTGAACCCAACAACTCTCGGCCAACACACACGAAAACTCTCGAACCAAACACTGATTCCTCCGAGCCATCTCTTGGCCAAACACACCCACATTCATCACAAAAACCTATCACTCAGAAACACGCCACTTGCACATGAAAACATCTCCCAAAAACATACAACTCGCGAAACTGCGCAGTTTACTTGCAAAAATCATAATAAAATCATACGACATCCAATGAAGCTGAAATTTACACACCACACAAAGGACACATTAACCTTTACACAGTTCAAAATTCGTACCCAACGGAGATCGTTTGCTTAGTTAAAAAGGGGTCGGAACCCACTGTCAGTTACCCACAAAAACATGCTTCACACAGACACATCATCCCACAACCTATTCAGCACCTAAACCCTCCAAAACGTCCTATATGCATGAGGTTTCGAAATTAACAAGGGTTAGGGGTTACCTTTCTCCGAATAGTTCGAAACGTAGGTCAAAGCTTCCCTACTCCGATTTCAAAACGGTACGCGAGAGTTTGCTACCTTAATGAAATCAGGAATCAATGAGAGGGAGTAAGAGGGAAGGTAAAAACCGAGAGGGAGAAGAAGGGAGACTTACCAGAGCGAGAGTAACTTTGCGAGAGAGAGAGCGAGCGAGAGAATGAGAGAGACCGAAGAGGGAAAGAGATTGGAAAAGGGGAAAAGAATCGGTTAAGAGGGAGTGGGGGAGGTTGAGAAATTAGTGGGGAGAGGGGGAGGGGTTTTTTTTTTTTTGAAAAGGCGAGAGAATTAGGGAGGGAGGGATTTAATTTGTTATTTAGGATTTTAATTCCAGCTTAATTAGTTAATCACTTTTAATGCTAGGTAAAAACACCCCATCCGCAACAATAGTGTAAAGCAATTAATATTTCCACACCATATATTAAGCACAACACATAAGACATTCATTAAATTAAAGAACCAAAAACCACAAGATCTCGGATATTACAACCTCTTTCTTAAATTATCTTGAGTTATAAAATGCTGGTGCAAGATTTGATCAATATACCACTATATAGAGTATAACCAGTGTTTTAAAAACCGGACCGGACCGGTCGGTCGGACCGCGAACCGGCACCTGGTCCGGTTCTGCCCCAAAAACTGTTAATATGTTAGGCCGCCTTGAACCGTCGGAACTGGCCGGTCAGACCGGTTGAACCAGAAACCGGGAACCGGTTTTTATGTTCAAAATGCGAGACTAGAGGGGATTGAACCCTAGACCTCTAGGTAAGATACCAACATCTCTGCCACTCCACCACATGATCTTGAATGAAATTTTGTGAACATTAATTATTGTTTATACTTTTAAATGATTGTTAGTTGTGATATGTTTAATTTTAATTATCAGCCACTAAATTTTATTTTTATTAGTATAATATATATATATATGAAAAAATAATTTTACCTAAGATTTAATATTATATATATTATTAATATAGTTTATTACTCCATATTTACTAAATATTACTCCAAACTTACTAATAATTCAAGTTTAATTTTATGTATTAACTAATAATACTATTATAGCATATATTTATCCAAATTAACTAAAAATTCATGTTTAGTTTATATATTGTCTATAATATTATTTCACCACATAAATGTTTTGAGATAATATGAATTTTATCTATTTATATATGTAAAATATAAACTTTTTTTGGTTACACTAATTACAAATTTATGTATTTAATAATTATTTAAAATTTACCATTCACTTATTTTAAATACTCTTAATATTTAATTTACTTAAAATGTTTAATATATGTTTTTATTATATGTTACTATTAATTATAATATATTACTCACTAAATTTAATATATTTTGTAAGAGTATATTTAATTTTATATTTGTAAGGTAAAACGGTTCGACCAGTAATTGAACTGGTCGAACCAGTTGAACCGTGAACCAGTAGCCTCGCCGGTTCACCGGCCGGTCCGCTTTTTAAAACATTGAGTATAACAGAGCTAGTGTGTGTGCGTGCAATGCGGAAACTGTGACCCACAAATAATCCATCCCAAAAATAATAGTGATTGATTCAAGCAAGAAAATAATTATAAACTACATATTTACTACCTATCACTAGCTAGGTATTTTTCTCAAATACTTATCATTCTCCATGATAAATATAATTCCTTTTTAAATCATGGTATGTGAAATTAAATAAATTGAACTTAATTATTTTATCGAGCTAATTGTATAGCAATTAAAGAGTTAATTAATAGTATATTGCTATGAACATCAAGAATGATGATCAACAATTAAATATCGGTATTTGATCAGCTTAGAAAATATAAATACATAAAATTTTATGTGATTTAAAATATAGATCGAACTATTCTTTTTTTTTCTTATTTTGGATGAAACATAGATCAATTATTTTGGGATGAGGTGGTGGTGTTGATTGTCACCGCTACGCATTAAACGGTTCACGAGGGGTGCGCTTTTATCAATTACTCCATTTCCATTTCGATAGAAAACACGCACGCATGGACGCACTATACTTTCCTATTATTACCATTTAATGTGCATGTTTGCCCTAACTCCATATAAATGTCCTACTTTCATCAATATTCTAATTATTTTGTGGTTTCAATCTGTTTTATGATATTTCATTTTTGGAAAGAGACACGTACAAATTAAAAACAATTGAGGGCTCAAAATAGAATAATGTGATTCGAAAATCATGTGGCCTTTAATTATCTCCATATATATGAGTCTAAAATTAAGGTGTTAATGAGGTACACATTAGTGAATTGAGGATATTGGATATAGAATTTATAGGAGCCGATGGAATTAATTATTCTTAACATCCTGGACCAACTATGAAAACCTGAAATGAAGAGTCACATGGGATTGTGTTGGAATGTCTAGCAACTCTTTGGTGTGGGGATCTTTGATTCTTTTCTCTTCTCATTTTCACCACACAATGCAATGCATGCACATGCTCACATAACTCTATCACCAATCTCTTTCCTTATTATCACTCCACGTTGTTCATAACAATCTCATCATCTTCCCATTCATGCAATTAATCTCTTTCGTATATCCGACGTTAGGGATACTGCACTGAATCTATACGTATAAAGTTATTGCATTCGTAGTGAAATTCATTGCACTAAAAAAATACTCTGATCTCCGTCCCATAAGAATATGGACTTTTGATTGGGCATGAGTTTTAATGCATAATTGGTAAAGTAAGAAAGATATAGAAATAAAAAGTAATTAAAGTATTGTTATTGGAGAATTGACTAAAAATGAAATAATGCATATTCTTATGAGACGGATGAAATACTAGTTTCAGCCCTTAAGGAATTTGAAATCATAAGTTGTATTAGTCCAACAATAAGAATATATGCAGACCATCGTGATTGAAAAATAAAAGTAACTAATCTCCATTCTTACAATATTTATTCATGGATGAGTCATCACGTTGAAACATTCTAATTGTCCTTGGAGTAATTAGCAACTAATCTAGGAAGTAGGAACCATACTACCTCTGTCCTTTCATTTACGTTAATGCTTCTCATCGTCGTCGGTGTTTTTACGCATTAAGATATATAAGAAGTTTTTTTTATGAAAAAGTTAAAACAAAATCGATAAAATTCTAATTAAATTGTACTAGTAGGCAGTAGCACAAAGATTATAGAGAATTATATAAAAAAAATTAAGAATACACAACGTGGTATCATTCCTCTATTTAAGTGAGGTGACCGTACTGATTAATTAATGTTCGATAAAAAAGAAATATCTTGTGTAATTTAATAGCACTACTGATTTATATATCAAGACTTTGGATTTCAGAGCTCGAAATGTGAACTTTTGAAAAACAGAATAAAAATAACGTTACAAATTTGTTGCGCACGTAGCTCTTAGCTGTGACATGTGGTTTTGCCACCTACATTAAATTATTGGCCCTATCTCTCTTGGAACAATTTAAGACATTGAAAATCGCCTTTGATAGACTATTTTGTACATTTTCATTCAAATCGATGCACTCTTCAGAAAGAGAAGTGATTTGAAAATGTATGAGTAAATTAAAGATATTTTTGTGCATTTTTAGTCAAAATCGACTAAATTTTATTGAAATTAAGGTGTTGTCTAGCTTTCATTTTAGTATCCTAACTGACCAGTTCATTATATAAACGCTATATATTGTTTTGCATCGATGGGGCGGGACAAATCCATAAACAGCCTTGCCGATAATTATTTTACTCGTTTTTTACAATATTATTCTGATATTTCATAAGAAAGTTTGTCGATTATTTCATGTATATAGGTTAACAATATAGATTGATAATCTTTTCAAATTATTATAATTTCTTGGATTGGTTTATAATGACCAATCTTGAATTTATACTCCATAAAGTATGTGCGTATCAAAAGAGTTTAATTAATACTCTATAAAGTATGTGCGTATCATAAGAATAATATTTCCTCTCTCACAATAAGAGTCACATTTTATCATTTTAGTTCATCTCATAATAAGAGTCGCACTTACCTTTTACCATAAATGGTAAGTAGGTCTCTCATTTCACTAATCCACTTCACTCACATTTTATTATAAAACCATTATAAAAAAGTGAACCTCATATTCCATTAACTTTTCCAACTCACTATTATTTACATTTCTTAAAACTCGTGTCCATACTAAATGTGACTCTCATTATGGGACGGGGGAGTAGTAAATAGTAGCTAACCATCCAAATTTTAAAAAAATAGTAGCTACTTAAATCACTAAATTTGATCTGGTTAGATTATGGTTATTTGTATAAATATTGTTCTTCTAACAATATTTATTGATGATATTTTCACTAAAATAAATACTAGTAATTTTTTTCTTTTCTTATTTCAATTAACAATACTAGTATGGAGTGTAAAATAACCTAAGAAAATTGAAATTCATGTTTTAATATTTTATTTTAAATGGCACTAAATTTGATTATTTATATAATATTATGCCTATATTATATTGCCGACGAAATTAAAGTGTGGGACACTATTTAAACTGATTGTAACGTCGGCTGATCTTAACAGCTGCAGCCATGTTCATAGCTTTACAACAGCCGAAACTAGTTGCAGTTTAAGACATCGTTGGCATCCCACAAATATAGCTGTCAGATATACAAATGGAGTTTTATAATAACACCAAATATTCAAAAACAAATATAAATAAAATAGTCCTAATTTAAACGACAAAATGGTTGATCAACTGAAACAGTTCAAGTGTTCGAAAAGTCACATAACCAAATTTGGATAAGCCCACATGACCCCTCCCCCTCCCACCCCCCAACTCCACACTCATTTATACCTCAATTTTCCTCCAATATTTTCATTCTCATATTGATTTTCATCATTTTTTGCAGAATCATGAGACGTGGACAAGGAATTTTGAGTTCATCATCGAGTAAAAGAAGTGGTGGTCGGAAAATGGAAGGCGTGGCGGTGCAAATGAAGGTGAAGAAGCTGCAGAAAATCATCCCTGGTGGCGAAGGGTTAGATTCGGAAGAACTTTTTTTTAGAACGGCGGATTATATATTGCTTCTCAAGCTCAAGATTAGAGTTTTGCAGATTCTTTCCAATTTGCATACTCCTTGAGTATTTTTCTTCATTGATTTCATGCAGTGTTTTTTATTTATATATATTTTGCTATTTATGTTAGATTTAGTTATATACTATATACAAATTAATAAGTTATATTATGCATTTTGTTAAATAGTTTTAATTAGTTTTCTTTATGATTTTTATTATATTCTACTAGTATAGTAGGTTATGATATTGTAGTTTCGCCTCATTGTAAGTTGAATGTTATGAACACTGGATTTAAAGAAATTTTAGGGTTTTGAATTAATGGAGATGATATTACACCAATTGTTTAATTTTTGTCCAAATATTTATTCCGTGTGGCTTGTAATTCTGATTTAATTGGATGCTCATTTAGAAAATAATTATATGACGCACGTTGAGTTAACTTCTTTTAATTAAATTGCTCCCTCAGTCTCATATTAAGTGCCACATTTAGTGTGTGCACGTGTTTTAAGAAATATAAAGAAAAGTGGATTGAATAAGTTAGTGGATTATGAGTCACACTTATCTATATTAGTTTTATAATTAAATGTGAGTAGAATTGGTTGGTGGAATGTGGGGTCTACTTACCATTTATGGTAAGAGTGAAATGTGACTCTCATTGTGAGACGGATTGAAATGGCAAAATGTGACACTTAACGTGGGACGGAGGTAGTATTTTTTTTACTCACACGTTATTTTCTCACAAACTTAGTAGTATCGCAAAACACGATTTTCTTAAAACCGGGTTTAAAACAATTATATTGATTTACTCAGGACGGGAAGGAGTAATCCTTCTGATTTGTAGTCATGATTTATTTGGATATTGTTCAGTATGAGTTAATTAAGTACTCTATTTAGGAAAATAATTAACGCACTACTTAGTTTTTATTTGAGATTCAAAGCGTGCCAAGACACGGTTCTAATAAAAATTATTATTTTGTGATAGAAATTAATGGGTTCCATCCTAAAATCAATTGATTATAAGAGGAGTGACCCATTAGAATTATATAGTGGTTTGAAGTCTATGTGAACACCGATGTAGAATAGTTGTAATATATTATTTTAGTTTCAATTGCCAACACCTTCTGATCGATTGGACGACTTGTCCAATTTTTTTCTAATCGGTTGGACCACTGGCCCAAATTTTAAGCCCAGATATACTGCTGGGTCAATCATTTTTTCGGTTTCAGTCCAGATATACTGCTGGGTCAATTTTTAACTGACCCACAATTGGCGACCCGCTCTGATACCATGATGGAAATCCATGGGTCTCGTCCTAAAACTAATTGGTTATAGGAGGAGTGTCCCATTAGAATTATATAGTAGTTTCAAGTCTATCTGAACACTGGTGTGGAATAATTATTAAATATTATTTTAGTTTCAATCGTCAATATTCTTAAAAATATAACAATAATTAGTTGTGGTTATTAATAAACTTGAGTTGGTCGGATACGAGTCGGCTCTGGGTCAGAAACAATTCGTCCATACTCCATATAGTGTAAAGGAAAAAATAGTTTAATTAATTAATAAGACTTGAAAATGAAGGAGCCGAGCTGGCAAGAATGATGGGCTAACGGCCCGATTCTGATTGAGCACTAAATGCACTGTTTTAATTTGGTGAAACTACATAATTCTCATTTTTTAAATATACAACAATTTAATAATAATATTATAAGAATGGTACGTGTAGGGATGTCAATCGGGCCAGCCCACCGGGTTTCGGGCCAACCCTATTCGGGTTGCGGGTTAATCGGGTGCAGGCTAATCGGGCTGTTATTTTTTCGGGTTATAAAAGTTCAACCCTAACCCTAAAAGCTCGGGTTTCGGGCTAGCCCATCGGGTTAATCGGGTTGCTATCGATAAAATTAACATGCGATCAATCCAATAAATAATAGTGAAAATTAGTTATATTTATAAAATGTAAAATATTTAATTATTATAAATTTAAGATATATGCTTAAACTCAAACATAAACATGATCAAATACTAATATTTGAGATTTATGCAAAATAAAACATAAACAAGAAATTTTAAAGCATGTTTAGAAATTTAAATATATTTTTAGTGAATTTGAAGTTTCTAATTAATTTATCTATTATTATATTAATAAAAACTTAATATATATAATTTATATATTTAATATATAAAATGGAAAGTTATTTTTTAAGTAATCTATATTATAAAATAATCAATGAAGTGTCGAATTAGAGTCAAATAAATAGAACAATATAAATTTTATCGGGTTTCCGGGCCAGCCCATCGGGTTTTCGGGTCTGGCCCTAACGGGTTGCGGATTAATCGGGTGCGGGCTAATCGGGCTGTAATTTTATCGGGCTAGAAATTTTCAGCCCTAACCCTATAAATTTAGCGGGCTATTCGGGCCAGCCCACGGGTTGCGGGCTAAATTGACATCCCTAGGTACGTGGTTTATTTTTATCATTTTCATTTTTCATATACTAAATAATTTCAAAATGCATCCCTAAATAATTTGGGAGATCTCATTATTTTCTTAAGCAGAACTAATTGTTGATAAATAAAATAAAAAATATAGGTCATTTGAGATATGTCATTATTTTCTGCAACTTAAAATTTAAAAAGTAATATAAAATTAATAAATACTCCCTCCGTCCCTGAAAATTTGTCCCAACTTACCATTTCGGTCCGTCCCTAAAAATTTGTCCCACTTCAAACTTACTAAAAATGGACATATCTATTAACTCCTCCACATTATTGTTATTTGCATTTTTGGCCCTTTCCCACTTCAATCGGGTGAATGCATTTTGCATTCAACCCTTTCGTCTCCCTCATTACTCCACCGCTTCCTTCACTCTACACAACCACCCACTGCCTCTTTAATCAATGCACAACCACCCCACCGCCTCCTTCATCAATGCTACGCAACCACCTCCATTGCCTCCCTAATTTAAATCATCGACATTCATTCTGTGTTATAGCCCCGATTGAAAACCCTAATTTTCTCTCAACTTCGCCTCCGTCCTAATGTCTCATGGAAACCCTAATTTTGGTGAGGAGGGTGGAGATCCCGACTCCTGGGATGGGTTGTCGGCCGACGATCTGGACGACATCGTCGTCCCAGACACGCCAGAGCATCTGTGGCCTTCATACCCCCCCATTGTCGCCCCCTATCACACCGGTACCTTTACCGACACCGTTGTCCCCGAAACGGAACCGGAGAACCTCCCCCCACCTGAGATGTTTGTGTCCTATGGCTCTGAAAGCCCATACTACGGTCCACCTCCGCCCCAGCCACCCCCTATTACGATCCACCCCCCAGCCACCCCCTACTACGGTCCACCACCACCACCATCCAACTCTGACATCTTACCTCAAGCTTCCCCCATCGTGTATTCGGCTGTTGAGAGAGAAATATTTGCGATCTTGCTGCCTAAGTTTTTGGATCTAATCTAAGTATGTTGTCCCTCAATTTCATATATTTCGGCTAATGATTTGTTTTGGAGGCTGAGATGGGGTTGGAGGCAGGGGGCTTTTTTAGGGTTTGGAGGCTGATGGATTTGGGGTTTGGAGGCTGGGGGTTCAGATGGGGTCGGAGGCTGGGGGTTTGAGTTGATTTAGGGTTTCTAAAAATGGCTTTGGAGGCTTGCTGTTGTGGGTATTGATGGTTTTGGAGGCTGGGGTTTTGGATTGAATTATGGTTTCTGGTTGTGCTGTACACTGGAGGCTGTGGGGTTGGATGCCATGGTTGATGCATGATGCTACTGTTGTTGGTTGTGATTAATGGTTATGCTGCTTGTGTTGCTCATACTGAGGCTTTTGCATGTTTGCTGTGGCTGATGTGTTCTGTGTTATGATGCTTTATGGTTTGCTGATGCTTGTGTGGTCCCTATGATGATTTTGTTTGTGTTGATTGTTGCTGAGTTGTTCTTATTAATAAGCCACCCCTGTTCTATGGTTAGGAGGCTTATCTGTCCATGATTCACACATGCTATCTGAGGGCTAAAGCTTAAAAACCATACACATTCATGATATAAACACTTGCACATTACAAGTCACCCCTGTTATATGGTTAGGAGGTTGTAATGTGTGACATTTTGCCTTAGGAGCCACCCCTATACAGGTTTGGAGGCTGCCCTATGATGAAACTTTTCTGAGGGATTAGGATTTTAAAAGCCACCCCTATATTGGTTTGGAGGCTTTACAAAATGACAAAAACAGTTGAATAGCATAAGCCACACCTAATTCTGAGGCTTACTCAACCAACTGACAAAAAATATGCTTCCTACATGATTACCTAGAAGCCCACAGCTGCTGTGACACCTGAGATGTCATAATTTGTACTCACATCATGCTCTGGCAGTTGGAGGTATGCCACAGCAGCCTTAACAACTCCTTCTTCAACCTCTAAAGCTTGTGGCAGTGTCCTCATCCTTGTTAGCCTCTCTTTATTCATGTGTGGGGTCTTGTATCCATTGCACCCTTGCACCTTAAGAATCTCAGTTAGACAACCTTGTAGAGTAAGGAAAACTTTATTGAGTGTGTATGGGCTAAGTTCATCAAAGGAGCTATGCACATTCCTCAACAACTCATCCACTCCCTTAGCCACCTTATCATCTTGTAGAGATTGGATTGCTCTAAAATATCCCAAATCCAACACATTGCAATCTGGGGATTGTGGAGGTTGGCACCTGATGTGAAACTTGAACCCATCTGTGGATGCTACTGCTAGAAAGTCAGCATCATTGTGGTGTATATGAGGCTTGGCATTGTCTTGTTGTATGAAAATCTCCTTGCTCACATTATGTGGCCATTTTGCCTTGATTGCTGGTATGATCTACACATATACAATCTGTTACTATGTGAATGTATACTTAAGGAAAACAGAAAGTGTACCTTCTCAATTAGGCATGCTCTCATTACTTCCTTGTTAACTGATTGAATTGGCTTTGTCTCCATAGTGCCTCTTGGTCTGTTCTTGGACTTCCTCTTTGCTGGCTCCATAGTTGTGAATGGAAATATGCCTATTTTTCCATCAAAAATGACTTCTCCATTTTCTGCAAAATGTGGCCTACACACAGCACACATAAACATTACCTTTGTGATGAACCTCTTTGACTTACATGCTCTGTATGGCTCTGTTTCACCTGGCAGCAGGTAGTACCTTTCTGAAGTCTTAGTCATGTAAAACCATTTTTCATCTATGTGCACCACATTGTGC
This sequence comes from Salvia splendens, assembly GCF_004379255.2. Taxonomy (NCBI): domain Eukaryota; kingdom Viridiplantae; phylum Streptophyta; class Magnoliopsida; order Lamiales; family Lamiaceae; genus Salvia; species Salvia splendens. The sequence continues at coordinate 8,617,775 of NC_056047.1, read as the reverse complement.
ATTGGGTGATATTTTAGCATACCATTGGCTATGAGTGGTTGAATATGGCTTAGACTCCATCTAATTCTGGCCACTTTGTTTGAAGAGGTAAGTATAGGCTTAATGGCATTTGTGTGTGGCCTTAGGTGTTGTTTTTCACAAACCTACCAACTGTGCTCTTGCTTACATCAAGTTTATAAGCAAGCTTACGAATGTTAGATCTCTCAAGAACTGACAGCTCTCTTACCTTTGCAGCATCAAGCTGGAATTTGTCTTTGTGCTCATATCCCTTAACTCTGCCTCTTATGTTGACAGGTACTCCACTCTGAATTTGGAGTTTTGCTTCTGCCCAAATTCTCTGGGCTGTCTTCCTGCTAACACCAAACTGTGTTGCTGCCTTTTGAATAGCTCCATGTGGTACTACTCCTGCCTTGCTCCATTGCAGCAGTGTCTGAGCTAGCAGATTTTTTTTGCTGGTTGGTATTATACGAGAGTCTCTTCCAGCAGGCTCCTCCTCCATAGCCCAGTGATGAAAATTTTCTGAGGGCACTAGTTCAAAAATTGTGAAATTGTAGTTAGATGTACTCCTATTATAGCTATGTGTAGCTTGAAATTCCCTCCAATATTGTGTGTTGTAAATTGTGTTCCCTCCATTAGTTTCAATTGATTTTCCCTCTTTGGAGTAGGTAGTTGAGGTATGGCCTCTCAACATGTATGGAATAGGGTGCTAGCCCTATAATTTGGAAATACAGATACATGGTTGAATGTATGTGAGCCATATTTGTGTGTTTTTGAAGAATTTTCACTTCACTGGATGCTTACACATTTGCAGGGTGATATCCCCAAAAATTTCATTGTTAATCACATTACTTATTTAACCACAGTAATTTTCGTATTCAGCCTTTTAATCACATTAATTTTGTAATCACCACATTAATTTATCACAATACTTATGTAATTACAGTTTTAATCACAACATTAATTAATCACAACATTAAGTAATCACAATTTCATTTCGCATTACTTCTACGCAATCACAGATTTTTTAAGCACATTACTTTTGTAAGCACACAATTAATTAATCACATTAATTATTTAACCAAGTTAATTTCGCATTAATCATTTCATAACAATAATTAGTTAAACACAATAATTATTTAATCACCCCTCATGTAAATAACAATAAAAGAAATACATCCATGTGGGACTGAAAGCGTATGAAGTAACAGAGAGGCTCTTTCGTACGTATGCACAGAAATTGATCAATGCAAGCGCTCGGTCAAGACACCATGCTTCTTAAGTCCACTGGAGCACAGGGTCCAGGAACTCAAGAGAACATACAGTGCTTCAGTCGTTGGGCACTCTCAACTCCCCTTTCAAAAAATAATATAAATCCCTCAACCCGAATACTATGAATTAGTATAGGGAAGTGGGGTCGATCCCACAGAGATGGACTCGCAAAGTAGTGCTCAGAGGCTTTGGACAAACAAATGGCTGCTGCCACGCAAAAGGGTTGAGAATTTTAAACTAACTCTAGACCTAGGCAGGAAATGTAAATGCTAGACCTAGGACATATTAAACTTGTAAATTCAGACTTCAACAGCAAGAAACATAACCACTTCCTAGACAGTGTAAACAACTACCTAATCTAGCTAAACAGAAGATAACTGAAAGTGGGGACCATAATTCCAAAAGTGGCAAGTACGGAAAAAAACTGCAGATAACAAACTCTGACGCTAGCTCGCAGCGAAATGTATCCTCTCAACCGAATTAAACTTGCAGATGAACAAAACAGAGCACAAAGCGAGATTCGAACAGAATATAGAAATTTGGTCGTCGGAAACTTGCCACAAAACGGAAACACATCAGATCTGCGTACACTAGACGGAATGAAAGAAAAACTCGTAAACTAAGCATGAAAATCAGATCGAAACTACTCAGATTCACGTCAGAATACTTGATCCACTCCGGATCCAAGACATCCGAACTCAACAACAAACAAATTCAGCAGATCAAACACAGATTCCTCTACAATCCAACTCCAATCTCCCAGATCTGACCATTAACCTATAATAACTCAGAAAACAGCTGCGAAACGCATCCAACTCAGACAATTTAAAACACCAAAATCTCAATAAACGAAGCAATCAAACTAGAAATCAACACAATCACCATAACGGAAAATCAAACTTGCATTTAAACCAGAAACTATTTGGTGAAAACAGAGAACCGAGCTTCGAACAACGAAGCTCGGCAGAGTAAGTAAAATACGGAAAGCGGAAAATAAATTGTTTCTTCGCTCCCAACAAGAGCGGTGTTACACCATATCGGAAGCTAAGATGAAACCCGAACGTGTGAACTGAGATCTCCTCAAACTAGTATCAAGTGTGTGTGTGGGAAAGTGAACTAGGCAACAAGCTGTGGTGAGGTCTCCACCGAGAAGATCCCTCCAGCTTGCATGCTTCTGCCTTTTATAGATGCGGACATAGCCCTTGAGTCTTCGTAGAAATCCCTATTCTACCCTTCAACTCTGGAGCTTCCTCCGTCGAGCAATTCTCTTCATAATCGTTCACTAAATCGCCAGTTCCTCGACCTTGTGATTTTTTGGTCTTCTTTCTTGGACCTGGCGAATTCCTTTACACACCTGGCTTAAAACGTGCGTTAGCCCCAGTAAAATCACGAATTAAATCCCTAGACCCATGCATGAAATTAGCCTTATCAAACTGCTCACACTTAAACCATGCTTGTCCTCAAGTATGAAAGACAAGAAAAAGAAATAAGGCGAATTTCAATGCACGGTCCCCCCAAGTACTATTCCACAGACAAAACAGGCTCCTAGACCTAGACAACTACAGCACGAAACACAAAAAAATCACAAAAGAAAAGAAAACACATAAGCGCATAAACTGGTATTTTCCTAGCAGCCATCCCCACAAGTTTAAGGTCAATCCAAGCGTTTACAGCCTCAGATTCCTCCCCCTCCCTTCTTCTGTCTAGTCAAGTTGTCAGTTCGTCAAGATAGCCTTTTGACTTCCCAATTGTTAGAATCACTCGATCACTCATTCCTCACCAGGGATGTTAGGATCGAATCGCTCTTAAGTTAAAGTTACACCACTGATGCGTCGGGTTATGAGAGTTTCTCCTTCCTACAATCCTCCTTGTACTTTTATTTCCTGGGTCAGGTTACTACTGCTTCCTGCCCCTTAAATTTTTTTTTTCTCTGGACTTCGTCCAGCTTATACCTCCTTTTCCTGGACTTCGTCCAGCTTATACCTCCTTTTCCTGGACTTCGTCCAGCTTATACCTCCAGAACCCTATTCCCAATTTTTTCTCCTTCAGACTCTTCTCCCTAAACATCCAGTGGCGGCCCCCTTTTTATACATGTTAGCTCAAAGTGTTTTGGCTTATAACTCACTTTTATAGTAGGGCTGCACAACTAGGTTATCTAAGGCATCCTCTATCGTTCTTACTTCATCCAACTGACTTTGATTTATTAAGAGAAAAGGATTCACAAATTAGCATGTATTTTCTCTTCAATTACTCTCCCTAAGGGGCTTTTGCTATTTATTATACCAGTTATGCAAACACAGAACCTAAAAAAAAACTGCAAACTCCTAGGCCTAACAGAATATGTACAAGACACTAACTACACTAACTGTTTCCCCCCCTCCCACTTCATCCATGCTTGACCCCAAGCAATCCCAATGAAGTGGAAAACAGGACAGTTAGTGGCGACATGAAACGAACACAACAAAACACAAACTTCTCACACTCAGACCAAGCATTGGGCTGAGTGGGAGAAGGGACAACATACAACACGAAACATGTTATGACATACAACCCCTTCTCACACTTAGACCAAAGATTGGGCTAAGTGTGGAAGGGTTCAACACGTATATACAGAACCTAGCATGCTGGCAGGTATAAACAGAAATAAAAACGAAAGCACTTTGAAAGAAAAGAAAAGAAAAAGTTACTTGGGTTTGAGGGGAAATTCAATTCGGTGTCTGGCCCCCGCGGGAGCCAAACTTTGGTGGCACCGTCGGCTGGGTCACCTTTGCTTTCTTACTGGCCGGCATCTCCGGCTTCTCTGGTCTGTCATCAGTGGGTCGGGGTATGGCTGTTCTCAGGATCACGGGTCTAGCAGAAGAGGGGGTGGTGTGAGGCCTCCGGCCTTGCGATGGCTTCTGCGCGGATACACTTCCTGGACTCGGCGTTGTAATGTTGCCGCTAGACCCAGGAATAATTTCTGATGTATCCGGGAACTTTTTTTGCAGCCATTTCAGCATTGTCGTCATTAAAGCAACACCCTCCGCCATCTTGTTGGTTTGCTTAGTTGACGAAGCCACCCAATCGGTGATACGTCCCCTCAGGACTGCGGCCTCTTCCCTGCTTCTTCCGAATTCCCTTCGGATCTCGGTCATTTCCTTGCGTACCCCGTCGATTCCTTTCCTTACCTCCTCAACTTCTTTCTGCACTCCCTGAACCATTAGCCTGACTTCGTCCTCAGCGGCTTGATCCTTTACCTCCACACCATCGGGTTCCTGCTTAATTTGTGCCTCTGACTTACCGACCTCATAAAAACACACCTCCTTCCCTCGGGCGATCAGCAACCCCTTGTTGAAAAAGAAGTCGAAATTGAAGACTTCCGGAGCTGAGCACATTTTTACTTCACGGCAGGCCTTGCTGATTTTGATTACAACGTTGCGCTACAAATAGGCCCCGAGAAGATGGCACGTGTACAGATGCCTGGACGGGTTGGAGGTGACTTGATGGCAGGCCTGGGCTAACCAATAACCCAGATGAACTCGTACTCCTGTAGCCATGCACCACGTAAAATATAGGTCGGCGGTCGTCAGGGCGTTGTTGGCAGTGCCCATCAAGTTGTAGCTGACAAAAGTTTGGGCGAATCGCAGGACCCGATTCTCTATATGGTGTGCCTTCGAAAAACTTGTTTTAAATTGACCCACTCTTGAGTGAGTCAAGAACTCCCACGCGCCTTGTGCCTGAAATCCTGGCGTCAACTTCGGCGGACCAACCATTCTGTCGTTCCACAGGCCCTCATCATCTTCTGTTCTCGTTAGCAAGCCCATCCGCAAGGTCCACTCCCGGATACTCATCCTATGTTTTTCATTAAAAAGCCTGAAAGTTATGGATTCCGTATCCAAGTCGGCAGTGGATTTGAACCGGAATGTGGAGAAGAATTCACGGGCCGCGTCAACCGGAACTTCGAAAGTGCTGTGCTTTAGTAACCAATCAAAACCGATTGCATCTATAAACCCCCTGAACTCATCGTTAGAGCTAATATGTTTGAGCTCCGCCGGGTGGTACATCTTACCGGACTTCGCAACCTTTCCCTCAGCACTCTTTTCCTTGTATACGGCCACACGTTTTGGATCGTCAAATTTTCTCATATCGTCTAGCAGCTCCCTTGTAACCCAAATTTCCGTCGGCTCAAAGTTCAGAACATCTTCTTCTTGCTCCTCCTCTGAATCACTGGACCTGGCAGGACTCTCGGGCTCTGTGGCGTATGGTACCTTGGCGGGTGGAGGAAGTGGAGATTCAGTAGATTTCCCCCTCGCCTTCTTGGTCGAGGAGGAAGCAATTTGTTTCCCTTTCCTCTTCTTAGCCGTCGCGCGGCGCCCTTCCTCTTCACTCTCCCTACCACTCGGTCTGGGAGAGTCTTCCTGCTCAGACACGGCTGTCGCTAGGTCCAGCGTTTCCTTATCCTTTTGTTGTGCGGATTCGTCAATGTCATCAAGTATACTTCGACGTGTCCGTCTCCTTGTTCCCCTTAGATTTAGCTGCGAATCGGCCTCCTCAGGGACCTCAGTTAGATCCACTATCATGTTGAGTCCTGCATCAACAGTTTCTTGAGCAACCTCAGAATCGAGTGCTCCACCTTCCTCTGCTAATAATGGGGTTGCCCCCGCGATATAAACAGGGGTTTCCAACCCCTTAAGATTTCCTTCAGGTTGGGCATCAGTGCCCACAGACTTGTCGGGAGTCCTTCCCGCAACAACATCTTCCTCAGCAATTTGGGCTTCATCGCCCTCAACTACTTCTAGGGTTTCCCCTTCCACATCCTTCTCAGAAATTAGGGCGGCTTGGCCCACTTGAACATCATCACCATCAACAACGGCATCCTTCTCAACAGACGCCTCCAGAACAGGGGTTCCCCCCTCAACATCCTTACTAACAGTGATAGCGGTGTCCTCAACTACCGCCACAAGAACATTTACCCCCTCAACAACACTCTCCACTAAGCCCACAACAGAAATATCATCACCTCCATCCTTTAAAACGGGGATTTCCCTCTGAGAAGCAGAAACTAACCTAGGTTCACTTACGGCCAATAAATTCAGTCCCGCGGCCAGATCTGTCTCTACTTCGCGAATTTCCGCAATGGAAGGTTCTGGAACGGCGGGTACTGTAATGTCCTCCGGCCTGGTGGTGGTTTCTGGGACTGTGTCCTGTGCAGAGGTGGTTTCTTCTGGAATAATGGTAGCAGCCTCCGGTGCGGTTTCTTGTACAGCAGTGGGCGGTGTCTCGACAGCTTCCGGTTGTGTCACGGTGGTTGTTGGACCGGCTGGCATGGTTTGTCCCATTGCGAACATCGCGAACGCCTGCATCGCTTTATCGGCCCCTCCGAACTTCTGAAATAGTTCATTCATAAACTCCGCCGCACTCTTCTCGGCGGATCCAGAGGTGCTGCTAGCTTCTTGTTTGTTATCCATGGTATTCTGCAGAAATTTTTGAAAAGAAATTTGTGCGAAATTTTGCAGATTAGGGTTAGAAAGAGAGAGAGCGAAATTTGGGGTTTTTTGATTTGAGAGAGAGAATATTTGGAGAGAGAATGAGTAAAGAGAAGATAAGAATGCCAAAACCGATTATAGTGTAGGCATGGGAGAGGACATCTTTCTTTTGCAGGCGGTGGCAGGTGGTGACGCTAGCGACCGTACGCCTCCCCATAAAGTGCCATGTGAAATCCGAACCGGTGCCAATTCCCTCCAAAACTCCTTTACCCCACAATTCCTTGCTCAAGTAAATCCCTACTGCCAAAACACACTAAAAGAAAACATCAAACTAAAAAGAATGAAACGCCAAACTCCCCGGGCCTAGGATATGACAGCATCAAAATCATTCCCGATGGGTCTGGTGTTTCGAAAATATTTTTGAAAATTTTTTTTTTAAAAGAAAGCAATTAAATATTTACAAAATTTGTTTTTAAGTGTTCTCAAAATTTCCTGGATCAGGGTATGGTCAAACTTTTAAGTGCTAGACCCAGGAGATATTCTAAGAACACTTCCTTCCTAGACTGGTTAGGTGATATCAAAGAGTGCGCGTAGTGGCACTTCGTCCACTACACACAACTCCGAGCTATCCCTAAAGACCTTTATCCTATGTCCGTTGACAAGAAAGGGTATGGAATTTGGTGCACTTCCCTGGATTTCAACTGCTCCGTTTGCTCGAAGTCCCACGATGATGTAAGGCCCAATCCATTTAGACTTTAACTTTCCAGGCATCAACTTGAGCTTGGATTGAAACAAAAGGACTTTCTGTCCTACCCTGAGTTCCTTGCCCCGGAGATTTTTATCATGCCAAAGCTTAGTTTTTTCCTTATACCACATGGCAGATTCATAAGACTCAAGCCGTAACTCTTCCAGTTCCTGGAGCTGCATCTTCCTCTCTTCTTCACAAGCCTGCGGGTTCATGTTGATCTCTTTGACCGCCCAGTATGCTCTGTGTTCGATTCCCACGGGCAAGTGGCACATTTTTCCGAATACCAACCTATATGGTGACATACCAATAGGTGTCTTATAAGCTGTCCTATAAGCCCATAATGCATCATCCAGTCTCTTACTCCAATCCTTCCTAGACGGGTTCACCGTTTTTTCGAGAATGGCCTTTATCTCCCTATTTGATATTTCTGCCTGGCCGTTGGACTGAGGATGATAAGGTGTAGACAACCTATGGTGGACTCCGTATTTCTTCATGAGAGCCTCTATTGTACGGTTCTTAAAATGGGTTCCTTGGTCTGAGATGACAGCCCTAGGGATTCCGTACCTGTTGAAAATGTTAGATCGCAGAAATTTGGCTACTTCTACAGCTTCGCAGGAGGTCGTAGCTTTTGCCTCTATCCATTTCGAAACGTAGTCCACCGCCACAAGTATGTATGTATTCCCATATGAAGATGGAAATGGACCCATAAAGTCCATACCCCAAACATCGAAAATCTCACAAACAATCACCGGGACTTGTGGCATTTCGTCCCTTCTAGAAATTCCTCCGGTCTGCTAACACCTTTCGCAATTCTGGCAGAATTCGAATGCATCCTTGTGTAATGTCGGCCAGTAGAAACCACTGTCTAAAACCTTCCTTGCAGTCTTCCTAGGTCCAAAGTGACCCCCACAAGCTAGAGCATGGCAATGATTCAGCACATCCCTTTGCTCCCACTCCGGAATGCATCTCCTAATTACCTGGTCAGCTCCCATTTTCCACAAATACGGATCGTCCCAAAAGTAGTATTTGGCTTCACTTTTTAATTTCATCTTCTGGGCCCGGGAAATTTCGTCGGAGCTGGGCACTTCTTTAGTGACCAAGTAATTTGCTAGGTCAGCGAACCATGGTTCTGCATTCGTCTGGCATTTCCCTTTTTCAGCACCTCCTGGACCTGTCGCTGCCATTACTTCTTCAAAATCGATAGGTCTAGGAGAATCGTTAAGATAATAAAGATGTTCTTCCGGGAACGCATCAGGTATTGCTTCATCCGTCTTACCTTGGTGAATGCGACTCAAATGATCAGCCACCTTGTTCTCCGTTCCCTTCTTGTCTCTGACTTCCCAGTTAAACTCCTGTAACAGTAACACCCAACGGATCAACCTTGGCTTAGACTCCTTCTTTGCCAGTAAGTACTTTATCGCAGCGTGATCTGTGAAGACTATCACCCTTGACCCGAGCAGATATGGTCGGAATTTTTCAAAAGAGTACACGACTGCCAACATTTCCTTCTCCGTGGTGTCGTAATTTTTCTGGGCTTGATTTAGTGTTTTTGACGCATAGAAAATCACGTAACTTTTTCCGTCAACTCTTTGACCTAGCACCGCCCCTACTGCATAGTCACTCGCATCGCACATGATTTCAAACGGCAAACCCCAATCAGGTGCTCTGATGATGGGGGCAGATACTAATCTGTCCTTCAGCAGCTGAAAAGCCTTAATGCACTCCTCATTAAAAACAAACTCAACATCGTTGTGCAACAGATGAGTGAGTGGCTGAGCAATTTTGGCAAAATCCTTTATGAATCTCCTGTAGAATCCTGCGTGACCTAGGAATCCCCTTACCTCCTTTTGATTTGTCGGGTGGGGCAGTTTTGATATCACGTCCACTTTTGCTTGGTCCACCTGTATGCTCTTTTCCGATACTACATGCCCTAGGACAATTCCTTCAGGGACCATGAAGTGGCATTTCTCGAAATTCAAGACCAAGTGCTTCTCTTGACATCTTTTCAGTACTACATCCAAGCTCGCCAGACATGAATCAAATGAATCCCCGTATACAGTGAAGTCATCCATAAAGATTTCAATGCAATCTTCCAACAGGTCTGAGAAAATACTCATCATACACCGTTGAAAAGTGCCTGGTGCATTGCAAAGGCCAAACGGCATTCTCCGATATGCATACGTTCCGAACGGACACGTGAAAGTTGTCTTCTCCTGGTCCTCGGGGTCCACGTAAATTTGGAAATACCCACTGTATCCGTCCAAGAAACAGAAATATTGTTTGCCTGCTAATCTCTCCAGCATCTGGTCAATGAACGGAAGGGGAAAATGGTCTTTCTTGGTTGCCTCGTTCAATTTTCTGTAGTCAATGCACATCCTCCAACCGGTGACTAGCCTGGTCGGTACCAACTCATTCTTGTCATTCTTGACAACCTGGATTCCCGACTTTTTGGGTACCATATGTACTGGGCCAACCCATTCACTGTCTGGTATGGAATAAATGATTCCTAGGGATAGCAGCTTCAATACTTCCTTCAATACCTCTTCCCTCATATTGGGATTCAATTTGCGTTGAGGGTCTCTGCAGGGTTTCGCTCCTTCATTTAGTCGAATGTGATGCATGCACAGATCAGGGCTAATCCCCACCAAGTCAGAAAGTGTCCAACCAATAGCGTTCTTGTTCCTTCGGATGACTTTCAGCAGCTCCTCTTCCTGTTCATTGATCAAGTTGCTGTTGATAATCACCGGAAAAGTCTCATTCGCCTCAAGGTAAGCATACTTTAGGCCTGGCGGAAGTGTTTTCAACTCCTTCTTGGGAACATCTTTTTCCTGAGGCAAGGGGTTCTTTTCTGCTGCTCCAGTCGTCGTCCCCTTAGTCGACCCAGGAAGATCTTCCTTGCTTGCCCCATAAAGTGTCTCCCTCGATCTGGTTAGCTCAGGCTTGGTGCAAAACTCCAGAATTGCTTCTGCTAGCTCTTCATCTGACAACTTGCTCGTATTCATTGCTTGGCACCAACTGGCCACTTCCCTATCAACAGCATGACTCATCTCTGAGTTCTCAATCTGTCCCTGCATTAATTCAGTCTCGAGGTATTCCTGGACCAAGGGGTTAATGACATCTACGGAATGCAAATTTTCAACATCAAGTGGCTTCTTCATTGCCTCATCTATGCTGAATGTATATTTATCCCCATTGTAATCGAGACAGATAGTACCATCAAAGACATCAATGATAGTCTTAGCGGTTCGCAAGAATGGTCTCCCCAATAATACTCCGCCAGACTCTTCAGACTCATCATCGCTCATCTTAATCACATGGAAGTCAGCCGGGTACAGGAAGTCGTGTACCTTGACTATTACGTTCTCGAGCACTCCTTCAGGGCAGATGCATGACCTGTCCGCCAATTGGATCACAACCTTCGTATCCACCATACCTACTCCCACTAACCTCTTGTTTATGGACAGGGGTAACACATTTATGGATGCTCCCAAGTCACACATAGCATGCTCAATTTTTACATCGCCGATAGAAATGGGCAAAGTGAACATACCCGGGTCATTGCATTTCGAGGGCATCCTCCGCTTCTGAATCACCGCGGACACATTCTCGCCTATCAAGATTTTTCCACTAGGTCGAGCCTTCCCAGCTATAAACTCCTTGATGAATTTGCTGAAAACTGGCATTTTCAAAGCCTGTAAGAAGGGTAGATTTATCTCCAGTTTCCCGAAAATATCCATAAGATCCACTGGCTCATCCCTCTTTTTCTTTGCCTCTCCTCGGTTCGGGAAAGGTTTTGGTCGTTTCCCGGTTCCGGAACATTCACCTGCTGAAGATTTATCAACTCCTCTGTTCTCTACCAATTCCGGCTCTGGATCTAGGAAAAAGGGTTCGATTGTCCTGGGCAACTGTTTCTCTAAATCTCCTGCCCGAAGTTCATCTCTAACCGCAGGGTTGCTCTCAACCGAGTCCCTTGATTCAGTGGTTGTATCATCTATTCCCTTATCCTTAATGGGGGTCGTGACCTCTCTGTACCTCATGACCGGCCCTTCGTACTCCTTCCCAGATCTTAGTGTGATCTGGCTAATATTGGCTCTGTCAGGTGGTCTTACTGATGCAGGAATCTTGCCCTCGTTTCCCCGCATATCACTCAAGGAAGTAGCTATTTGAGACAACTGTTTGGCCAACATATCCATTGCTGCCTTCTGTTCTTGCTGCGCATCCTGAAGCTTGTGGACCACATCATTGTTCGACTGTAAATTGTTCTGAATGTGCTGCTGGGAACTGACGAGGTCGTGAACCATCTCATCAAGGTTCCTTGGTCTAGAGCTTGGCTGACTGGGACCTGGCCCTATATTCTGGATTGTTCCACTTCCTTGGCCTGGGCGAATGTGCCCTTGACCTCCTGGATTGTTGTTGAAATTACTTCCTTGACCTGGGTAAGGTGCTTTGGCATTCCTTTGATGTGGTGGTACATAAGAGTTCCCTTGATAATTCTGATTCTTGTCTCCCCAGGTCGAGTGATCTCCTTGGTTACGGTTATTCCAATTTCCTTGCCCCTCATGATTTCTCCAGTTACCCTGCCTCTCGGGCTGCGGTACGGACTGTATACTCAATTGGGGTGCTGGCTGGCTTTGCTCATTTTCAGACCATCTAAAGTTCGGGTGATTTCTCCAGGGTGCATCTCTTTGTCTTCCTTGGTTCCAACTTCCATCAGGATTCCAACTTCCCATCGCGTTCGCCTGGGCCTGGTAATCACCTTCCTGAGGTCCGTAATATTGTTGGAGTTGATTATCTCCTGGACCTAACATCTTAGCCGTTTCCTTTAGTGCGGCTGTATTAGTCCTTTCGATAGCATTCAGCAAGGCTTTATCCAGCCTATCAATCCTTGCTTCAACTTTGTCATCCTCCAGCTCCCTCAATGCATTCGCAGAGCCTCTTCTCACAGCATTCCTCGTGCTGTCATACGCCTTCTTGGCGTCGATTAATCTTCCCAAAATCTCTCTTGCCTCGCTTCCTCTCTTCCTTGTAAAATTCCCCCCGCTCGAGGAGTTCATCAAATCCTTAGACTCGGGAGTTGCCCCTTCATAAAACAGAGAGTATGTCTCCGCCTCTATCATCCGATGATTCGGGCACGCGTCCAGCAATCCCTTGAACCTTGACCAGTATTGGCTCAATGACTCATCGTAATCCTGCTTGCATTCCACTATCTCCTTCTTCAGAGCGTTCGTCTTGTTGGATGGAAAGAAGTAATCTAGGAATTCCAATTTAAAGTCCCTCCAGGTGCGGATAGAATCAGGGGGTAATCTCAACAACCATGTATTTGCCTCCCCCTTTAGAGTGAAAGGAATCGCGCGCAAGCGATAGTCCTCCTCTGTCGCATCATTAGGCCTCTTTTGAATGCCACACAACTTGCTAAACTCGTTCAAAAACTCGTACGGGCATTCACTCCTTCGCCCAGAAAATGTTGGCAAGACGCCTAACACATTCGTTTTGATCTCAATAGATTTCTGACATGGGTTCATCACTATTGCATGCGCTGGCTCTCCATCGAGATGAGCCGTTAGTGACCATATTTCTGGATCTGGGTCTGCTACGTGCGCCATCTCAACTTCCTCTTCCTCCCATGTTTCCGACTCTGTTTCTGATTCTGGTGGGGACTCCGGATCCTTTCGTCCTGAAGATTCCCAGGATTCGTCACTCAAAAACTCAGTCGGGAACGGATCTCCCGTCGTGAACCCTGATCTGGTAGTTACGGTGGAGGCTGTATCCTTGATCTTCCAAACGGACTGACCGTGTTTCCAACCAGACGAGTTACTCCGGTAGAAGCTCCTGCTCATGCACTACAAAGAAAACGAAAAAAAAAAACAGTAAATTAAAATTATTCGTACCAACTACTCTAAGCACTAACACAAAGTACGCCATCCATCCCCGGCAACGGCGCCATTTGAAAGCGTATGAAGTAACAGAGAGGCTCTTTCGTACGTATGCACAGAAATTGATCAATGCAAGCGCTCGGTCAAGACACCATGCTTCTTAAGTCCACTGGAGCACAGGGTCCAGGAACTCAAGAGAACATACAGTGCTTCAGTCGTTGGGCACTCTCAACTCCCCTTTCAAAAAATAATATAAATCCCTCAACCCGAATACTATGAATTAGTATAGGGAAGTGGGGTCGATCCCACAGAGATGGACTCGCAAAGTAGTGCTCAGAGGCTTTGGACAAACAAATGGCTTCTGCCACGCAAAAGGGTTGAGAATTTTAAACTAACTCTAGACCTAGGCAGGAAATGTAAATGCTAGACCTAGGACATATTAAACTTGTAAATTCAGACTTCAACAGCAAGAAACATAACCACTTCCTAGACAGTGTAAACAACTACCTAATCTAGCTAAACAGAAGATAACTGAAAGTGGGGACCATAATTCCAAAAGTGGCAAGTACGGAAAAAAACTGCAGATAACAAACTCTGACGCTAGCTCGCAGCGAAATGTATCCTCTCAACCGAATTAAACTTGCAGATGAACAAAACAGAGCACAAAGCGAGATTCGAACAGAATATAGAAATTTGGTCGTCGGAAACTTGCCACAAAACGGAAACACATCAGATCTGCGTACACTAGACGGAATGAAAGAAAAACTCGTAAACTAAGCATGAAAATCAGATCGAAACTACTCAGATTCACGTCAGAATACTTGATCCACTCCGGATCCAAGACATCCGAACTCAACAACAAACAAATTCAGCAGATCAAACACAGATTCCTCTACAATCCAACTCCAATCTCCCAGATCTGACCATTAACCTATAATAACTCAGAAAACAGCTGCGAAACGCATCCAACTCAGACAATTTAAAACACCAAAATCTCAATAAACGAAGCAATCAAACTAGAAATCAACACAATCACCATAACGGAAAATCAAACTTGCATTTAAACCAGAAACTATTTGGTGAAAACAGAGAACCGAGCTTCGAACAACGAAGCTCGGCAGAGTAAGTAAAATACGGAAAGCGGAAAATAAATTGTTTCTTCGCTCCCAACAAGAGCGGTGTTACACCATATCGGAAGCTAAGATGAAACCCGAACGTGTGAACTGAGATCTCCTCAAACTAGTATCAAGTGTGTGTGTGGGAAAGTGAACTAGGCAACAAGCTGTGGTGAGGTCTCCACCGAGAAGATCCCTCCAGCTTGCATGCTTCTGCCTTTTATAGATGCGGACATAGCCCTTGAGTCTTCGTAGAAATCCCTATTCTACCCTTCAACTCTAGAGCTTCCTCCGTCGAGCAATTCTCTTCATAATCGTTCACTAAATCGCCAGTTCCTCGACCTTGTGATTTTTTGGTCTTCTTTCTTGGACCTGGCGAATTCCTTTACACACCTGGCTTAAAACGTGCGTTAGCCCCAGTAAAATCACGAATTAAATCCCTAGACCCATGCATGAAATTAGCCTTATCAGGGACCCAAACTCCACTACACTCCTTCATTTAATACAAAGTCAAATAACTCCTTAAAACCCGTGCCCGGTCAAACTGGGACGAATTTTGGGGGACGGAGGGAGTAATTACTAAGGGATGTAATCAGATGCAAACTCTGAACATTGTACAAACTCCAAACTAGTATGATATAGACCGTTAAAATTATCAATAGATAACAAAATTACAACAATAAAAAATGTCAACACAGTGTCAACGGTTATGCTCTATTGACAATGTGTTGACATTTTTGTTGTTGTTATTTTATCATTTATTGACATTTTATAACGATCCAGATCATAGTTTGGAGTTTGTACAATGCATAGAGTTTACATTTTATCACAATCCAAATTACTAACATAATTTTTAAATTGATTTTGTTGATTTAATATAAGAAATGACTGTACACAAATATTCTTTAGAATAATTTTAAAATATGCAATGCGAAATCTATTTTAACACTCAAATATTCGTAAAAAATAATGTATACAAATATAGTTTCAGTGAACTACATTTTTAGTACCCTAATTTTCCATAATATCAAAAGGTTATTTTTAATTTTTTTTAAAAAAAAGAATAAAAGTACTCTACGAGGTTGAAGTTAAAAAAAAGACCCCAAATGTGCAAAATCTGTTGTTTTTATTTCATTGTTACTATAATTACTTTGGATATTACTATGTTGTTTTTATTTCATTGTTAATTCGAATTTACTAAGATGTACGTAGTATGTATGTTGAAAAGATGAATTATGAGGTTTTTAGGCTTTCATCTCTTCTTCTTCATCATCTTTTACAAGGAAAATATGGTACTATGATAATTGGGGTTTAATTTATCTCTTTCTTTCTTTGTATTTGCGATATGAATGGTGCTGCTATTATTACTTTGGTTATTAGTATGTGTTGTTTTATTTTATTGTTAATTGGAATTACTAAGATGTATGTATGTTGGTGTTGCAACGATGAGTTATGAGATTTTTTTAGGGTTTTCTCTCTTCTTTCCTTTTTGTACTTTTAAAAGGAAAAATGGTATGATAATTGGGGTATTATCTCTTTTTTTGTTTGTATTTGAGATTATAGGTGGTGCTGGTTTTATTCGTTCTTTTAACTAGCATATCACCCACGCAATGCATAAGGATATTTTGTAATTAATAAGGAGTATTATTATATGTGAACACAGTTCTCTTTTAATCCATGTTGATATTATTTTTTTGTCTTATAAATTTGATTTGATTTTAATACCTTAAATTAAATATTGGTGTCATTAATTTATAAATGACATGAAATTAAAGGTCAACCTGTTCTTTTATTCATTTTTCTGAAATTATAAAAAAATGACAGATTGAGCTTTGGTTTTTATGTAACTAGTGACACTGATAATGGTTTAAAGTGTTAGAATCAAATTAAACGGATAAAACGAAAAAACTAATGTTGACGGGAACTAAACGAGTACGGAGCTTGCATATATTTCTCAAATAAAGCATTACATAGCATAACATTTACACGAAATCAATCTAAAATGGGATCGAATACCAAAAACAAATTAATTTATATGTAAGTTCTCGATTAAATAAAAAAATTAACTATTGTATATTAACGTAATATTCAAAAATGGTTAAAATATTTGGTTATAAAATTTGGAAATACTTATATTCTACGTGTGCTAAGTATACTGCGACATTCCTAGATAGATGACATATTTGTATATCTACTCTAAAAAAATTTGATTTATAATCTATTAATTGACATTATAAACTTGTGATGTTACCCACTGCTTTACTAATAATATATAAACATGTCTATAATGTCTATTACTTATAATAGTAACATCCATAGATATAAAATTGGGCTAACGACTGAAGGATTTTATTTGTTCATTGATGAAAATTTGATACAGTAGAACATTAAGCTATTGAATGCTGCTGTGGTTGAATCTTATATGCGCATAGCAGATAGTGAAATAGAAATATGAACATAAAATCAAGTTTCAGCCCCATTTGTTAAAATACAAATCCAATTGTCTAATAAATAAAAAAATAAATACTCGATACTATTTGAAATAGTAAGTATAAAATCAACTAATTCACTTATCAAAAGTAAAACTTCGAAATCGATGAAGGGAGATGGGCTGCCGAGAATAATGGGCCATTGAGTCTGGGATAGAGGCCCAATTCAGATTAAGCACGTTTTAGTGACTGATATTTGGTAAACTTTTAGATGGAATATTTACAGTAATTTAACAATAATACTTTGAGTTTTCATATAAGCAAATTCACGTGTAATAATAAGCTAGCTTTATCAATCAAATTGAATATTTTGCATTATGTTAGAATTTTGAATTTATCACTTTATCATAGTACGTACTCACTAGAAAGAGCTATGTATTTATTAATGGCACACTCAAAAATTAAAGAGGGCATATTTTTATCCAGTTGTCCAATTCTTTACTTATCAAGACTTTATTGCTATGAACAACCATTTCTATTCTATTTTACTAATCCATCAACCAGTTTCATGATTCTTTACTTGAAGATACAAATAGGTTTCTATAGATAATACTCCATCAAAGAACAACTCCTTTTTGTTTATTTTGTCTTTATCACATATTCTGGTGTTACATCAATACATTACTTACCACTAGTAGAATTCTCTAATTTCTATCCGGTCATTCTCCTTTTCTTACTAAAATATAAATGTCCCACTTAGGGGAGCATTTTATAAAAAAAACTAGACATGGAGTATAAAAAGAATTGTACCTACCTCTCTCTCTAAGTGGAGCATTTGTATTTCGGCGTGTAATTTTATGTAGTATTGTTTTATAAATAAAATAGGACATAGAAAAAAAATAGAGAGAGTGATATTTCAAAATTTAAGAAATGTGTCATTAATGGTGGGAAAATGTGTCACTTAGAGTGCGACGGAATCACATAGGGAGAGTCTAAAATTAGTGAAGTTCACCTTTCATGAACACCTTCTATCCACCCATATTTCAAAATGCTAAATGGCCCTAATGTTGCCCGCCATAAAAATAAAATATTAATAAAAATCTGTACATTTAATCTTAATTTTACTTGAAACTTGTTCATCTTAAAAGTATCAATTTTTTAAGACTAATTTACCCTTGTGCATAAATAGGGAGTTGAGTAAAATTAAATAGGGAGTATTTATCTTGTAAATATTGAATAGTGTAAGTGTACATTTCTTTTGTGTCATATTTCTTTCAGGTTTTTCTATTTTATTTTACTTTTATTTATATTTTATATATTATTATTTAATATTTTTTATATAACTACTTTTAAATTAGAATATAAATATATTCATGATATTAGAATTCTATAATGCGTATTTAGATTCACTTACAAATGAAATAATTTAAACTATATTATATTTAACATTAATTCTAAATAAATAAATGTAAATATTATACTATAAAATTATTTTATATAAAATTAATTAAAATATTTTGAGGAAAGATTGTTTCAATATTAAAAGTATATATTGAAAATATATTATTGTTAAATAATATACTAGTATAAAATTGATGGTCGAAGATTAATTGAAATCTTTAAAATAAATTTGTGTAATTAGATTAGTAACTTAAGTGTAGTAAGGGGACACTTAATAAGAAAATATTTAATTAACTCTTATTAAAATATAAATAGTGCAAGTAGTTTAGGATGAGCCAAAAAAAATGTTAATAGCATTAGACGGATGTAGTAGTAACTAGTACTTTCTCCGTCCTATAAGAATATACATTATTTCCTTTTTAGTCCGCCCCCAAAAATATTCTCTTTCCAATTTTGAAAACTAATGAGTGTGGGACTCATTCCTAATAACAATACTTTAATTTCTTTTTTCTCTCTACCTCTCTTACTTTATCAATTTTGCATTAAAACTTATGTCAAACCTAAAATAATAATAGGATAATTGCGACCGTAATATACTAGCTCATAATATACTACCTCATAATATTACATGGCACCATGTTGTAATATACTATATATTAGCAATTATATAATAATATGATTTTGTATTTTTAATACTATTGTTATTGGTCTTATTAATATAGCCTATAGTATGTATTCGTAACAAAAATTTAAATGTTTGTCATACAATGAAACTACTATATAATAATGATAGTACAATGCTACTAATATATCATTACAAATTTATGGCCAAACTCACCCTATTAGTACCATGACGGCATGACCTTTAGATGTGTTTTGCATATAAAGTTTATCCATGTTATTCATATAAGTTAATATTATTACTACTATGTTTATGTTATTATTATTATTTTTATTATCAAGTTTAGTTATTGGTATATAATTGTATTGTGTCCTATGACAGTTATTTTGGCAATAATTAGTTATAGTTATTTTTGTAATGTAATAACATTACATTAGTACTCCGTATATTTTACATAATACATTGTGGGGATATATTAGTAGTATCTTAAATATACAATTATTTATAACATTAATATGTGACATATATAAATGAAATTAAACTTTTGATTATATGATACAATTATAATTTATAAGTAATTTTATGATATGCAATACAATTATATAACACACATTCATGAAAAATTGCTAGCAAAATTAGAATAGCTAGGAGTAACATTGGTATAAGATTAGTTAATCTTATTTGACTTGATCGTAAAATATATTAACTATATGCAACCGTACATACTTATTAGCATAATTTATTTATCATATATTGATATCTTTTACTAAGATATGGTAGGATTTATTTCTAATAATATTCATATATATATATATATATATATATATATAATTTGTTTTAAAGTATAGAAGATTGTGCATAATAAAGATTTATTAGTAATTTTTCGTGGAAATAATATTTGTCATTATTATGGAGAGAGAATGTTGTATAATAAATTTGAAGTGAAAAATTAGTAATAGTTTTCGAAATAGTGGGAAAAGGGCAATTACATAAAATCACACTTAGCATTAACTATTACTAATAATTTATTACATTAACTTTATAATTATTTACAAAAATGCCACCGTGTGGCTGGCCACATTATGGCTGCAAAGCATTACCGTTTTTGAAAATCCGAGGCGAGTTAAACAGAGCGCTTTTAGGTGTTACAACGGACGACAGAGTAATAATATATACATTCGATTGAAATTCACAAATTTATTTTTTACTTTTTAGGTATGCTAAAATTTCAGCGTGCGTATGAAGTAGCGTCGACAAAGCTAGAGTGCTCAAAAAAAGATGGCAGCCTCATGGTTTTGAGTGTCAAATACTTCAGAGCATCTGCAACGGTGGACGGACGCCGTCCGTCCGTCCGTGCCAGCGGCACGGAGGAGGTCGTCCGCTGCTGCGCTCGCGCCGCTGCACGGCGTTGCTCGATGCATCGAGCACGTCCGTGCCAGCGAGCAGGTGACGTGGCGGCACGCGATTGGGCAACGACATAGCCGTTGCCTTTGAATATTTTTATTTTTTATTTTTAAAAATTCGGTATTTAATTTTAAAAATCGATAAAAAATAAAAAAGAAATATTTTCCAAATCCCAAAAAATATGACCGTTTTTTTGCCCATTTTCTGAAATTTTTTGATTTTTTTAATTTCCCCCCCAAAATCATATATAAATACACACATTCATCATCCATTTATCACATCAAATTATCTCTCATTCATCTCTTATTCATAATTCTCATACATACTATCTACACCTTCATCTCTCACTCAAAACCTCAAATGTATTTCACTCATCTTATGGCGGAAGCGGAGCGCGAAGAACAAGAATACTACGAACAACATCGTGCCGCTTACGAAGCATATGTCGCGGCAAATACCCCCGCTCCTCCTCCTCAACTAACTAGATCAACTCGCCGCTACATTCATCGTGACCGGGAGGGAGCCCACGAAAGGCTCGTTGCCGACTACTTTGCCGACCAGCCGCGGTTTCCGGCAGATTACTTCAGGCGCCGTTTTCGCATGTCAAAGCGCTTGTTTATGCGAATTGTCAACACATTGTCCGCACGTGTTGAATTCTTCCAAACAGGTCCAGATGCAGCCGGCCGGCAAAGTACCACGTCGTTGCAGAAGTGTACGTGTGCCATCCGACAACTCGCTACTGGGCAAATGGCCGACCTCTTCGACGAGTATTTGCATATCGGTGAGTCCACTGGAATCCTTTGTCTAAAATTTTTTTGAGAGGACGTTCGTTCAGCTTTCGGTGATGAATTCCTTCGGGTACCCACCACCGATGATTGCCAACGGTTTCATCGTCTTCACGAATCAGTCCATGGCTTTCCCGGAATGCTTGGCAGCATTGACTGCATGCATTGGAGGTGGAAGAATTGCCCGACTGCTTGGATGGGGCAACACCTAAGCGGTCACAAAGGTGGCGGCCCAACACTTATCCTTGAGGCAGTCGCCGACTACCGCCTATGGATTTGGCATGCATATTTCGGCGTTGCCGGATCCAACAACGACTTGAACGTGCTTTATTCTTCACCACTCTTCAATGATGTGATGAATGGTGTAGCACCGGCGATCGACTTCACCATCAACGGAAATACATACCACATGGGTTACTATCTCGCCGATGGTATCTACCCAAGGTGGTCGACTTTCGTGAAGACGCTCAGCAACCCGCACGACCCGAGACGGGTTCTTTTTGCGCAGCGTCAAGAGTCCGCGCGGAAAGACGTCGAAAGAGCCTTTGGGGTCCTTCAAGCCCGATTCAACATTGTGAAGGCCCCAGCTCGGCTCTGGTACTGAATAATATCGCCGACATCATGCATACATGTATTATCTTACACAACATGATCATAGCTGACGAAGGACCGAGGGCGGCTAGCTTCTACGACGAGGATGAAGCCGGAAGCTCAACCGCGAGGTCTCCCCCACGCCAAGGTGTGCATACGACGGTGGGCCAGAGGATCGAGACAAGGCACACAATGCGCGATACCCGAACCCACATTGAGCTACAAGAAGACCCAATCAAACACATGTGGGCGAAATTCGGCAACGAGTAGTGATTTTTTTTATTTTTAGTATTTTAATTATGTAATTTTTAATTTTTAGGATTTTAATTATGTCGTTTTTATTTTATTTGTCATTTGTAATATTATTTAGGTTTTTTTAATGAATTTTAATATTATGTAATTGAATTTTAAATTGAATTTTAAATTGAATTGTGCTCATCCTTGCGGAAGAGCAGAACTGTGAGTGTTGTGCTCTTGCCAAAGAGCCGGCAGAAAAAGTGGGGCTGGGCCCACAATCGTACTCACTGGCAAGAGCATGGTTGTGGGTGCTCTCGTTCCCACTGCTTTTCCCCACCACTTTCAAAACAAAATCCCAATTCCCAAGTACCAACTCAGCAATTATCTCTCTATCTCTCTATCATTAACTCAGACAAACTCTCATCCTCGTGATCACATTTGCGCAGCATCTCAAAAAGGGCTCCCACCAACTGTTCGACAATATGATCTCCAATTCCGCTTAAAGACTCGATTTTTACTTCAAATTTCAACACAAATTCAGTCCAATCTCCGCTTCAGTTCAGATGCGGTGAAGCAAAATCCACAATGTCCTGGATCCAATCAGCGTTTGGGACCAAAATCAGCCCAGTAATCCTCTTCATAATCGTACTCCTCGCCGTGATTTTCTTCATCGCCGCCATCCTCCACCTCCTCATCCGCTTCCTCGTCAAGCAGAGATCCCCGCAGGCCCCCGAGATTCCGGGCTCCGGCGCCTTCCAGAGGCAGCTGCAGCAGCTCTTCCACCTCCACGACTCCGGCTTGGATCAGTTCCAAATCGATGCCCTCCCAGTCTTCTTGTATAAGGATATAATGGGATTGAAGGAGCCCTTCGACTGCGCCGTCTGCTTATGCGAATTTTCCGAATTGGATAAGCTGAGATTGCTTCCTCTCTGCAGCCATGCCTTCCACATTGACTGCATTGACACATGGCTGCTGTCTAATTCCTCATGCCCCCTCTGCAGGGGTGTGATCTTGAGCCCCGGATTCTCGTTTGAGAACCCGGTGTTCGTGTTTGATGATTCGAAGGAGGTGGAGGATGTGAAGGGGGGTGGGGATGAGAGTAGCTCTGTTTTGAGTGGGAGGAGGGTTTTTTCAGTGAGGCTTGGGAAATTGAGGTGTAGTAATGGTAATGGAGCTGTGGTGCAAGAGAATCAAAATCATGAATTGGGGGAAACCAGCTGCAGCAATCTTGATGGGAGGAGGTGTTATTCAATGGGATCGTTTCAGTATGTGGTGGCTGATTCAGAGCTGCAGGTTGCTTTCTGCCCTAGTGGGGGAGAGAGAGGGAGAGAGCTTGATGGGAACGTTGGTGATGTGGTGAGGGCAGGGAGGGGGAGAGGGAGAGAGGGACAGAATTGGAATTTTGCAGGGGAGGGAGATGGTGAGGATGGGAAGAAGATTAACAGTAGGGTTAAAGGTGAGAGCTTTTCCGTTTCCAAGATTTGGCTGTGGTCCAAGAAAGGTAAATTCCCTAATTCACATTATTCCAATGATGTTAATGCAATTTTACCATGAAAGAAAGGATTTTTTATTTGATTTTGCGGGAGGTAATTAGTTAATACTAATGTAGGGTATGAGAAGTGTGTTGTGGCTTTCTGTAATTTGTGATTAGTAGTATGTCAGATTCAGAGCATTCTTGTTTAGGTGTTTTCCTTTTGTTTTTATTTTTGTTTTCTTTTTAATGCAATTTAAGGTTGAATAATGCTTGTTTTCCACAGCATACAATGTCTTTTGTAGCTCACTTCTCCTTTCTTTGGATGACTATCCATTTCTAAGTTGATTGTGTGTGAGTGTGACCATAAGATGAAATTACTAGTTTATCCTCGGCTACAAATCGACATAAAGTGAAGATTAGTTCCAAGATAGATGTCTAAATTAGTGAAGTGATTGTGGTACATAGACATTAGCTACTTGGAAATTTCTTGTTAGAAATGAAACTTTGGCACATTAGTGTTTTGCCAAATTTTGATATGGGATTGGATTGATAGTGGTGGGATCAGTAAAAGGTGTAGGAAGGCACTCTAGTGATGATTAGAAACCTTGATTGGAAAAGTTGACTTAATGGGACTCAAACATGATGGGGTCTCTCTCTCCTTATCAGATTTAATTTTGCAGCCCATGTTCTTGGCTCTTGTCTAGCACTGAAACCGACTGGTGGGATTAAGTTTTTTTATTGATGTAAATAGATATTTTAGAGAGAAATCTTGATGTTAGTTGCGGTTGTAGGTCCAACATAATTGGGAGTCCTTCCAAGATCTTCATTCTTCTGTTTTGGCTAATTAAAAATTGAGTCTTTATTCAAAGTTTATTGCTTTGGTACTCAAAATTTGAATATTAAATTTGGAGCTTACTAATAAAGTCCCAAACATCATCATTAAGTTGAAATTTGTTGGAATCGAAATATGATTCGATTTGCCGCGTCAAATGATTGTAATTGGTACGAGTAAGGTGAAAATGGGATATACCAAAATTCATGATTTATTAAAGGTTCCTTAAATAACATCTAACGGTGAAGGTTTTTTTGTAAGCCGAGAAGTATTACACTGCTTCCTTTACCCAAACAAAAAAATTAAGAAAAAAAGCGAAAGAGATTTTAATAAAATATGGCGGCATTTTTATCGCTGGTTTTGCTGAATAATCTTGTTCTCAAACTAAGTGAAAAAATTATATGATGTGTTTCATGCTATTAGAATCGCGTTTTGACTAAATTAATTGTATTGGTTTCTTGAATAAAAAGAAGAGTAATTAATTGATTTTATCTCATTGTTTGAGAGTTGACTAAAAATATCTTAGCATTTCAGTAACAAATAGTAATACTCATTGTTTCATTTTTAGGAATAAGATTTTCCCTAAAATATTTTAGGCGATCAGAATGTCAATGCAACATTCGAAATTAAATCCTAATTGGGTAATCGATGTGTAACCTTAGCTATTGCATCGATATTCCGATTGATGTTTTTTTTTTGAGATATTGCATTCTAAAAAATGAAATAATGAGTTCTAAATGAATAATTGGCTAAAGGCGAGAAAATTTTAAATAAACAATCAGATAATTAGACAAAATCGACTATCTTACCCTAAAAAGAATAATTTTGAGAAACTGAAGAATGAGAGAGGTTTACATGCGTGAATGAAGGTGGGAATGAAGTGAAATTGAACAAGTATACATTTCACTAAGAGAAGTAAATCATAATTATGTTGCAGCTTTTGCAATCGTAGCATTTCTAAGGTTGTGATGAATTGTCACACTCCACAAATTTCTAAGCACCACGTGCGCATCTATTCATTATATATCAAATTCTCTGTCTTTTGATTATATTACACTATAGTCTATATGTATGTGATGTGACAAATATTGCTGAAGTTACACATAGAACAAATTAGTAATCCTAGATCTGAATGATGAAATTACGTGAAAAAGTTATTCTAGAACTTACTTAAATAATGCATTGCCAGAAAACAAGGGATATCCTACGGATGTAATAATATAGTCTTTATAGAGGTCAATTGTATGAAGAGTACCCCATTTTTTTCAACAACTACAATCTAAATTAATCAAATTTATTGGTTCCATTTCCATTTTTTTCTCCTAGATTATATGCTGTGTGACACTAGGTGCATGTGCTGCGCTACCAATATTAATACTAATACAAAAGGTTATTTTGAGAATATTTTGTCTTGAAAATCGAGTAGCCAATACATGGACATTGGAAAAAACAAAGAAAAGTTCGCATATATATAAAATAAAATATTTGCGTTGTCCTATTACATGCTCTGGCAATGTGCAACACAGCTCAAGCCATGAAAAACGATAAAATTGTTCATGTGATTTTTTGAGAGTACAATACGTTAGCTTTGAGCAATTTTGTGTCATTCGTTGCGCCCTATTCGTATTTTATTTTATCAATACATACTTTCCGTATATGTTGTCAGCGACTCAAATTAGAGAAACTAATAATGCAGGCAGTGATGCAATAAAATATGACGATAAAAATAAAAGATAGAATAAAGTAAAATAGAGTAACGATTGCTTTAAGCTAGAAAAAAATTAATCACTTGCAATAGGACATCTAAAAAAAGTATCAATAACTTGAAATGGAATAGAGAAAGTATCATTTTACCAAATGAAGCCCAAATCGGAAGTTTTGAATAAATAGGTAAAGACACAATGCTCCAAAATCAGAACTTTTTTAAAAAGTCTAAGTTACAAAAATGTTTCTTGGATTGAATACAGACAGTTCTATAGGAAATTCGGCCAACACAATCAGATTTCAAGACCTGTTGCGGAGAAATAAGTTTTGGCACAAAACTTTTTTAACCACATTTTTCTTGTAACAATGTACACAAAACTAACCCACTCAGGGAAGAGGTGACGCGTAATTGTAAATAGATGCATTCGAAGGGCACCCGGTTCAAATGGTGCTGTGCCGATTACAAGGATGCTTCTTTTCAGTGAAAATTAACACGCGTAATAAGATCAAGTGTCGGGCAGTTGCCTCACAAGCCACGGGGGAAGTTGTTGATCTGACCCTCCTCGAGAACGTCTTTGTTGTTCGCCTTGTAATTTATTCTCATACGCATGATGAGAGATTTCTGAAAGCCAAAGCATTCATGCTCAGAATGGGGGAAAACATACATGTCAAAATTATGCATCTGATGATTTTAAAGGGAACAATATGAGCACACATACCTTGCCGTGTTGGCTGTTTGAAACACGCAATGTCTGTGTGATAGATCCATCACCACTCGCAGGAAGAGTATTGCTGCTAGCAGGATCCAGGTGCAACTGAAGAAACTGCAAGGACATGCAAGAACATTATTTAGGTTCTCCCAGGTGTTAGGACACGAGAAAGGAGTCAGGATGATGGTGCCCTTAAATTACCTTGGGAACTGCCGCCTGGAATACAAAATTTGAGTAGATATTGGGTGACTTGTTCGTAAACTGAGCCTCGATTAGTGTGGTATGTTGGCTGCTAGGATCCTTTGAGAAGTTGAAGGTTACTTTCAGGGAGCTGCTCTCGAATGCAACAATTGATGGATAGGTTGGGGCGTCGGTTACTGCAACTAAAGTACCAGTGTGAGAAATCTATCAAGAAGGTAGTAAGTAGTCAATGCAGATATAAAACGATGATATATTACCAGGTACAGATGGGGTGGCTCCAAAACCATCCAACAAATCCATCATTGAAGAGCTTCCAGCAGGGGTGGAAGCTTTCACTGAAGGTTGGGGTGTGGGCGATTTCCCCAAAAGATCCCCTGCACTTTGGTTATCTTGACTTGTGGACAAAATATCGAGTGCAGATGAGTTACTTAGGGCTGGAGGATCTCCAATTGACAGAAGGTCCAGCAACATATCTGTACCACTTTTCTTTGTCTGGTTGGTTTCTGAAATGTCAACACCAAAGAACAAATAAGGTTTACCCTGAACTAGTGAAGGAATGTTGTGACATTAAAATTGCTCACCTACACTACAAACTCTAACAAAGCAAACTAGTGCAGATACAAATCAACTTATATGAACCATCGGCATTTCAATTGAATCATTAATACAAGCAAACAGCAACTTAAGTCAAATCAACCTTGTGAAGGCGCTGGGGACATATCAACTCCAAGTAGATCATGAAGAAAATCTCCACCAGCAGAGACAGTGGTTGGAACATCATCAGAACTAAGATCAAGTAAATCGACTAGAGGAGGTGCAGGTTTGGCAACCCCATTAGGAATTTTCGGTGGAGCTCCTTGTGAAGTTGAAACTGCATTTGGCACAGAGCCAGCTCTCCTCCCACTGAAAGTTGCCTCATCAAGTACTGGCATCCTTTCTACCAAGGCAGACCTGAAGAAATGCATGCAGCATCATAGAACCACGTAACTGAAGAACCTAGGTGGAGGATGTAGATACTCAAAATTAGTCTAACTTTACCTGATTTTCTCATGCTTCCCAATAATAGAATTGAACTCAATTGCTCTCTGTTGCAGTTCAAGCACAAGGCTCCGTTTATGACAATGAATAATATCACTTATCCTCCTGTGACAGATTAGGAATGGTTCGTTGCTCGAGTAAGGAAATTGTAGATATAATTGTATCTAAACATACTATCACATATGAGTGTTAACAGCAATATGTCCAGACAAATATAAACATTGTTTGCATTCAAGCCGGAAAAACAGGGGAAGTAGAACAAGCACATTATGGGAGACATTAGTGTTAGCAGTCAATGATTATTGCAAAAGTTCTCAACAGGTGGGAACATGCGGTCCTGAACATGATAGATATCAATATTTTACAGTGGAATAATGGCAACATACTTTGATAAGGAAGGAAAACGACTTGATAGTTTTAACAAAGCAACCAAACACATAGCTCGAGTTGTGAGATCGGAAGAATCACGTCCAATTGCAGTTTCTACAACATTAACAGCATCTGCCTCTGTTACCTGTTCCAGACAAGAGTTAAATTATTGCAGCCTTTTACTTATCCCTAATTCCCTATGAAGTTTAGAGAAATAAAAATTTTCATTAGTGTCAAAAAAGGGAAAGAACTTTGGGAGAGGGTGGGGGGTGAATGAATTACGAAAGAAGGAATAAAAAACCCCAGACTCTTTGTACCTAATCTAAAGAGTAAGGCTCAATGCAAACTATCATCAAAAGAAACCTAGGCGCCCCTTAGAATCTAATAGGTCCAGCAGTAAAATTTGCCATTCAAATTTAAGAAAGCATTGAAAGGCATGAACTCACAGTTATTGGGTCCTCTATATCAAGCATTCCAGCATTACTAATCAGCAGGTCTGCATATTCTCCAACACACCAAACAGCTACACGAAGAAGAGTTTCCTGGGAGTGATAGCACAATTTTAAGAATCAAGTGGACAAGTACAGTAGAAACCTATTATAGTCAATATCCTTCCTCAGCTAGGGCATACCTGTCCAGTTGTCGTCTGTACAGCCTTGTACAGCGATCTTACTGTGTAACCATGGAGATTGGGAGCATTAGTAATTACAACAATAAGGGCATGCCACACATCATCCTTCACATAATTTCCAGCCTGCACGCCATATCATAACAGTGCAATCATTAGTGAAAAGGTCCGCAGCAACCTTTTTAATGACAAGTGACAATACATATTATACACCAAAGCACACTTCCACAGCTCTTCATGGGATAGGCGTAGGACAGACATTACTCTCATGCATTTTTAGTAGAAATTGTACGATGTAGCTTATATTTTAAAAAACACGACATGGTGGCATGTGGGATTAAGTGACGATATTCTAAATACAATAGTATTAATTGCAAACAGTATTTTGTTAAACGCCATTGGTTATGATTTGGGAGTTTGTGGGGAAAAGTTGTTTGGAGTAAAGCTCAAATATGATGCAGAAATAAGAAAAAAGCAACAGCAAATGGAAATGTGATTGGTTGTACTTTGGGAAATATAATAGGGTAAGGAAACCCATGGGAGTTCCAAACTGATCAACCATAAGAGTGCAATCATAAGAGATTGTAGACATTTTTTGAGTGATAGGAAGTAATATCATAATTGGCGGAGTTAGCAAATCTTCATGACCATTCAATTCTCTTATGGTGTAACTTATATTTAAAAAACACTACATGGTGGCATGTGGGATTAAGTGATGATATTCTAAATACAACAGTATTAATTGCAAACAGTATTTTGTTAAACGCCATTGGTTATGTTTTGGGAGTTTGTGGGCAAAAGTTGTTTGGAGAAAAGCTCATATATGATGCAGTAATAAGAAAAATGCAACACCAAATGCAAATGTGATTGGTTGTACTTTGGGAAATATAATTGGGTAAAGTAACCCATGGGAATTCCAAACCTGATCTACTAAAAGAGTACAACCATAAGATTGTAGAAAGTTTTTGAGTGATAGAAGTAATATCATGATTGGTGGAGTTAGCAAATCTTCATGATCGATCAGTTTTATCTTATAGTCTTATCCCAAGAGTGGTAGAAATTTAGCTCCTACAATACCAGCTAAAGTTCTATCATGTGCTGAAGCTATGAATGTTCAGTTGTATACATTTTGGAGCAATAAGCACAAGGTATTAACTCTTAAAGTAATGTAAGTTCACTACAACTAGATCTATTTGTAATTATATAACTTTTCACAATCCTGTTTGCATCAAGACACAGGAAGTTATGTTCTTAAATGCAGGATGCACCACACATCCTAACTACAAATTTTCGCTATCTAGATCTTGCAAAAGGTGATGCTACTCCAGTCCATATCAAAGAATAACAAAAAAGATGATCTACATGACATTTCTTCTTTATGTATACTAGCATTGCATGAATCCATAAGATAGGCACTATCAGTAAGTACACTGACAATAGTACAAGAATCTTTGTTAACTACCAAAACAAATTGATAGCCAAGTCCAGTATTAAGAGAAACCCCAGAAAGTATTAGTAGGCATACCTCTGATAGGACCTTCATCATCTGATCAATGTACCATATTTTCTCAGGGGAAAACCTGGAGCACCACACAGATGATATAAAGCTAGGAATAACTGCGTTGAACTAGATAATATTTTACTATTCAAGTACAACCATGTTAAATGAATTATACTAATGTGGTCCAATAAATCCAATCACTGCTGCAGTGCTATGAGCCCACAAAAAATTCCCAAAGCCCAAGACAAAAGGTTATTATTTCTCTCTAGATACATGAAATCTATCAATTAGAAATGAATCTACTTGAAATCATAACCATGAATTCACAAAATAAGAACTGCAAGAAGCTAAAGAAATTCCACACACTTATACCATACATTCTAGCATAGCAAACATCAATGCATATCACTCAAATTCTTGGAACAGGGATGGAGATTAGGAACCCTTTAACTTATTAAACTTACTTCTCCACAATAGAGCAAATTTTTGCACTGAGGTCTCCCTTAAATTCAGGGTCACTAACTTCAAGATAGTCAACAAGATCCTTCGTCATCTGCTTCACATTGTTTTCATTTACCAGAAGATAAACAAGCTCAAGGGCTCTTTTACGAATTGAAGCATCTGGATCCTGACATCAAATAAGTCCATGAGTCCCTAAGATTGCACATCCATTATGTGCTTACAAAAATAAGTATCAGCAGATCCTTGGATAAAATGAAAACAAACAGAACAAAAACAAGTGTGCATTGGGCTGAAACTAGAAAGTTGTCTGCAACCAACCACGATACTAATTATTATAGAGAACTAACAAAAAACTAAAGAGATTTTCCATCAATGAAACCAGTATGGTCAAGAAATATTTTCAAAAGCAAAGGAAAAAATTATCAAGTTTTAGCATACTCCATACAAGCAAAAGAGCTGCATTCCATCACACACCTTTACACATTCAAGAATTGTGGCTCGATGCCTCTGCACTGCTTGACTATCTAATGCCATAGCTTTCATCAGCATATTCAATGCGACATATCTGAATTAAGGCTTAAATTCATCAGATATACAAAAATAAAAATTTAAAAGACAAAACCTTGAATATAGAACAAGGCAGATTTCTTAGAGAATCTTTGGCCTTGTATTGTCAAGCATACTACAAGAATGGGGTCTCATTCATAAGGAATAAAATTATTGATTATCACACTGAAGTGGACCAGTTCCTTTCGGCAAGGAACACAGGGAAATCATTACTATCTCAATGAACTAAAGAATCAAAAAATCAAAATTTGTTTTATTAACTGAAGCTCAAGAATCCCCAGCAAGTAAAGATAAAAAATTAATAAACAAACCTGATATTGTTGTCCCGGCTGGACAAAAATCTTCCCAGTATATTGACAGCAAGTACTCTCAACCCTCCATTATCTTCAATGCTCATGATAGCAGCAACACATTCATAGAGGATGGCATTCCCAGCATTTTTGTTTGACTCAGTTTTGGTTGCCACCTGCAATAAGGAAGCAAAATAAATGAACTCTGTTACATACAGTTACCCTGATAGTAATATTGGTCTATCGGTGATTAATGAATTCAAGAGACAGTGTTATTTTCATTTTATGATCAACATGAATAGCCCAAAGTTTATACACAAACTAATATCTTATTTTACCTTATTTTCTCTATTTCATTTTCCAGAGGGGAGACATGTGTGAGAACAAGGATATATCAAAATTGTAATTATCAAGACTGGTTATCAAATATTGAACAATATGGATGTGCCGCAAAAAACGGAGACGTATGCCCAACATGAAAAATTATTAGAGTCGCGTGGTTGCTTCAAACAACATGTAGTAGAAAGTAAATGGTTGCCAGAACATCCTTACCAATAAAGGAAGGAATTATGCCACCTTAAGAAGAAAGCAAGTTGATGCATGAGAAATGCCTAATTACCTGGGCAAGAAGATCATTCATGCTATCACTAGCATCAGCATCTCCTTCTCCCAAAACACGCAAGAGCTTAAGCAATCGAACGTGAAGAAAAGGATCTGTAATCCCAGAAATATCATACTCAGGTGCATATGGGCTGTTCGTAAGATCCCTTAGAAGTTTGACTAAGCCATCAATGGATTTCTAGAACCAGAGGAAATAATACAGGAAAAAGATCAAATTCTTGAAAGCGCAAACTTCTTCATATGTTCTTATTAGCAACTGTGTTCAAGAAACACAGAGATAATTTTGGAAAGTTACCTTTTTAAAATATTCAAGAGCCTCTTCACTGACTCTGCAGAGATCTGTGCAAAGCTGGACTCCTGTTATTAAGACTCCATGATGCTTTTCCTTCAGTAAGACAGCTGCAGGTTTTATGAAGTTCTCTGCCAGGTCTGGTACTTTCTTAATTATCCTTATTGTGCATAAGGCTGCCTACATTATATAGATTTTTGGGTCATGATGAGATCTGATTCTCGAGGTCTGTGTTTTAAAGCAACTCTGGAGGAACAAAGTTTTGTAAACACGTAACTGATAAAACCACAAAATTTTCTGATAGGTTTCTACTTTTCTAGTGAATAGTGCATTAGTCTTAGTTTCTGGAGAAACAAGATAAAAATACTAGAATCGTCAATAGATAGGAAAACATTTTACATCTTATGTCTAAGGCTTCGTTGTCACAACTCAGCCAGTTCCAAGAGATATAATTAGTTTGAGGAGTATGAACAATATTTCAAAAATATAGCACAAAATAAGTGAAAACATATCCGAATGACATGACATTTTGATGCCGGATACAAAACATGGAGTACGCGACAGAGGTTATGGTTTTACTTGCTATCTAGTCAACTTCATTGAGAGAAAGAACTTACTTTTTTCCTTATATTAGGGTCTCTAAATTGAAGTAATCTTTCAACATCTGGGGCAAGATCACGGGCCATCTCTGCAGAGCCGAGGTTTCCCAAGGCACAAAGAGCTAGTCCAACAATATACTGGTTTGTGTGGTTTAGATCTCTGTATGCAGGTTCATATGCAATTAATTTTCAATAGCAAGCAAATAAATAATAACTTTAGATTCATCAAATATAACATGACACTTGACAGGATCAATAACTTTGTGTTTCCTGTGTTCTGCATGACCCTGTGTGCTCGGACATATGTATAAACAAAATCAAGTTTAGATTGTTACTGTTTTATTGAGTTGGTGACAAGCATCAGAACTTCCTGTCTTTCATCAAGAAGCAACATAAGGCCAAGATATCCTATTCTCTTCTCCGGGAATCCTGCTGTCGCAATTAACTTCAGGCACTCCATTTGACCAAAATGTGTTGGGTATCCAAGCATGTGAATAAACATGAGCTTTGCCAAATTGCGATGGCTATAATCTTGGTCATTTTCACTTATTGCAGCTCGAATTGCAGCACATTCTTTTCTTACAACCGCTCGTTCCTCAGCTGCAGTCTTGCATGCACGTATGGCCCTAATCATGTCCCTGCAAGAAAATAGTCTTAACTGATAATCCTGACTTAACCAATTATCATGATAAAGAAACAACTCATATGCATCAATGCAAGGGCAGAACATGATAGCTAAAGTTAACAATAGGATATGATGTATGTTGCAGAATGTAGTGATGAGATGGAGGAGTAAAGTCGATTCATAAACACCAAGATGAACTTTTCTTATCGCAGTCTAAAGGGTTTCCACATTCGGCTCTAATCATGATTGCATATACGAGAAGAAGAATGGGGCAGTGAACTTTCTAGACAGATATAAAAAATAAAATCCTTTTCAGCTTCATTTACCACTGCTTCATACACCAAGGTGTTGCGAATTCCACAAGATCAAAAACATCATAGCTTGACTAAGATAAGTTCACATAAGTCTGTCTCGTCTCTGACCCTACTTACTCCAAACAGAGCTACCTTCTCTACTGGCTTTCTCTTAACATAATGTTTCTCTTTTAGCAAATAAGAAATCCTAAACTCACCAATTTAACTTCAATATCAATCAAATCTATAACTAAACAGACTGCCTCACAGTTCGAAGAAACTTAAATGCTAAATCCATATCCTATTGCTATCGGTTATCTCATCATTTACAGAAAAATGCAATCTTATTAAACGATCATCATATGATTCATATCACCTAACATACTAACAATGTCAGCATTCGTGCTCATCAAATCTCAAACTGGCTGCAGCTAAATCAAATAATTCAAACCAAACTCATCTCGATTCCAAAAAATCAACAAATACCGCCACACACAATCCAACTAACACTACGACGACAGAGTGCTGACCTCATTCGCGTGCCGGAGGAAAACGGATTCATGATTGTAAGATAGCACTACCAGATCCAGCTATGATCACAGAAACTTTCCTCAATATCCAAACTCAACTGATCCAGCAGAATCCTCAAATGAATGAGATCACAAATCCTAAAAAGCAAAATTAAAACCGACCGAGAGATCTGTAGAAGGTGAAGAACAAAAGGTGAGATACTCAGTTTTGGACAAACGAGCTGAGAAATGGCGAAAATTAGGGGTTGACCGATTGGAAGAAACGGAGAAATCGAACGATTAACGATCGAATTCAATGGAGAAAACTCATCTGAGCCTATGAAGATGGAATTGAAGCAAAATTTAGAAATTGCGCACTGCAAAAAAGTTTCTCCTTTCGCGGGAGGAATGTTCCTATACGGTGTGGTGTAGGGTGCCACAGTGTTAACACATCTATGGACTATGTGATTGGGCCTCTTAAATGATTCCTCATTTTTTCTCTGTGGGCAATCTCAGTGTATTATTTTAAAAGAAAAGAAAAATACTACTCCTCAATTACTAGTGAAATTACATTTTTCGTCAAAATTATAATTAGTATTTAAGATTATATCAAATAATAACAAATATTTTCAATGAAATCATGGTATGCAAAAGTTTTTGTTGTATATAAGTATGCTATAAAACGATTCATTTTAAGTGCTTTTCTTAGGTCATCCACAATAGGAATAGCCTAGCAATAGCTCAGCCATAGTCTAGCCACTACCATATCATCAGCACTAAAAATCCTCCTGCCACATCATCAAAATAAGCAAATAGACCAGCAATAGCCCAGCCATAGTCTAGCCACATAATATTCACATCACTATTAACAAATATATACAAAATGAAATAATTAACAATCACACAATATACGAAATTTAATTTACGAGACATATATGGGAAAAATTTAATAATACTATTAAAATTTTAAAAAGTACAATAATCTAAAAAAATACATTAATTTAAAAAAAATACAATAATAAAAAGGAGTGCCAATTCACTTCTCGTCTCCGTCGTCGCCGCCTCCGTCGCTGTCGCCACCATCGCCGCCGCCACCACCGCCGCCGCCGCCACCGGTCTCCCTGCGTGCCGCCTCCAACTCGTCCTGCAGGCTCATGAGCAAGGTTTGAAGCACGCTCTTCTCCACGGGATCCGTCGCCACCCGTCATTCGGCCATCGTCTTGATCAACTGAGCGCGCGTTTGGGCGCGAGCGAAGAATTTGAGATCCTCGGTGGATTGGCCAAGGGGGGATGCCGACTGGACCTCCTGGGAAGCCCCGGCGTTCCCCCTCGCCTCCCGCTGAGCGCGCTTGCGCCCAATCGGGCGAGGTCGGCCACCGACCGAACGCGGCGTGGGGAACTCCTGCGTCGTCTCGGGGAGGTCGTGGGAACCATCGCTGCTGCCGCTGAAATCGCCGGTGTAGTTCAGTTGTTGCTTCTTCGGCCAGTCAGAGTCGACACCTACTCGGAACTTCTCGGACTCGTTCAGCACAAGATAGCAGTTCCAGTAGGTGAAGTCCTTGTATACCCCCTTCAGGCTCGTTGTTGAGATCCATTTCCCGTTGTTGATCTTGTACAGAAATTAAGATAAAGAGAGTACTCGTTAAAACAAGTGGTGCGAATGAAAATGACGAGCAAAGCCCGTATATATAGTGTTTCGGAAAAAAAAATTTAAATTTCGCGCTAGGCGGTGCGCTGGGCGATCCGGGCGCTGCAATAGCGCCGAGCGGATCGCCCAGCGCCACGAAACCGCCCAGCGCTGCGCGGTTTCTCTCTCCATTCGTCCGCTGGGCGGCTGCAATAGACCGTCCAGCGCCGGCGCTCGGCTGGGCGCTATTATGGATGGTCTTATATAGAGACTATAAAAAAAAACACTCATGAATTGATTCCAATATAATTCAGTGTATATTACTCCTATATAAGATTAAATCATATAATTAGTTATTTGTTGTTATTTGAATTTAGTAATTACAGTATCTTTGTATAATGTGATTATAGATTACTAAATCCAAATTAAGTATCAGTAATTAACGAATGATAAATAAATTTAAATTAGGAATAAATAATTTACAACCGTAGATTGTTAGTATTAAAAATTTAAAACCAACCTTAAGCCATCTTTTTCTTTACATGAAAACCTTAAGTCATCTTATCTACCCTCAATTATAATTATACTGTAAACTTTGCATATATTCCTTATTCCATTTACAAAAACACATTTATAGAAACAACAAAAAATATTTACAACCAAGATTAGATATGATACACCATCCCAACTTCTAATGTCGAAGCATGAGGCACACTCAATGCATAAGTTGGAGCCCTACAATTCCTTCTCAAAAAATCATACCCTAGATTTATCACCATCTTCTTCATCAAACTTGATCCATGCTTTGCTCTTACATACGAGTGCCCTAGAATGTAGGCCACCCCGCCTTCCCGAGCCTCCGCGAGGGCCCGTAGCTCGTCCCGGGCCTGTCTCTCGATCGCTGGGCTCTCGGGGATGACAAACCGAACTCGTTTCCTCACCGAAGGGGATTGTATTTCTCTGAGTTCTGATGTGCCCGCCGTTTCACCATCCCCTCCGCCACCTTCGTCCTCGCAAAACTGGATCCCTTGGTGGGTCGAGGGTGACCCGACGACGACCATTTCGCCACTATGCTTTGCAGAATCTGTGTCTTCGTCCGTTAGGGCGGCCTTCCCGGTCCTTATAAACTCGGCTATGCTGCACACGAGATCGTTCTCGAACTCTAGGTCGTCTTTATGGGCATCGCGGTATCCATAACGAACTACACATCGGTAAATCCGGTGGTCCCTAGGGCCAATATGCCCGACAAGAAACCGCTCCTCGTGTCTGACGTGGGGAACGGGGACAGACTTGACGCAAAGGAATACGAGAACTTGGTGGAAGGCCGGGAGATTTGTGACGAAATGTGAGAATATCGCTGGGATTCCGGAGACCAGCTCTGTGTGTATGAGGCCGATGCCACGGACACGAACAATGCCAAGGCTCGGGCCGAGCTTGAGAAGCCAGTCGACGGAAACCTTATTCTGGACGTCGAACTCGTACGTCTTGAGTGTCCCATAGTGCCAGATACTCATCGTTAGCATGAAGAAGAACGAGAGAGCAATCGGCACCCAGGCACCTTCGAGAAACTTCACCAGAGAAGCTGTGAAGTAGAGGGCTTCGATTGTCCCAAAAAATACAACGAAGAGAATTGCCAACAGGACGCTCCGACGCCAACATAACACGATAACGAGAGACATCAAGCAAGTCGTAACCAGCATCACCGTGATAACGGCTAGACCTAGATAAAGAAAAACATAAATACATTTTGATAACATGAGCAGTAAGACTGTTTCACATGAGACTAACATTGAGTTACAGCTTACCTGAAGCATTACCAAGACGTCTCGTGTCTCTAAAACCAATAGTGACGGCCAGGCATAGGATCATCAAACTC
This sequence comes from Salvia splendens, assembly GCF_004379255.2. NCBI lineage: Eukaryota > Viridiplantae > Streptophyta > Magnoliopsida > Lamiales > Lamiaceae > Salvia > Salvia splendens. The sequence goes on along the minus strand of NC_056047.1, from coordinate 8,579,621 downwards.
CAATTGATCTCGGGGATGTAAATCTGTCCGTGGAACTTTGATGAGGTGTGGACTATCTTGACCCTCGGAAAGCAGCCGAGGGCCGAGCACTGCTTTATGATAGAAAAGGTTCCGGTGATAATTGCTTGGCTTCCGACCACTGCAGCGAGGATTGCTATCACTAAAACCGGCCATCTTAGTTTCTCTAAAACAATAACACAAGTACACCGTGTGAGTGGAAACAGCGTCATGAACATTCATACATGTCAGATGAGATTCGGTCAGAGATTCTTACCAGGTACAGAGACGTAAAACCCGACATGATTCTGCATATCATGGTGTTGAGAAAGATACGCAGCTTGCCCCATGTACGCGAGGACTAGTGACGGATATACAAAAGATGTGAATGCTATCTGTAAATACACAGGGGAAAAAACGTGTTAGTCAAAACGAGCTTTGACAGCTTTATCTACAAATTTAGGGAAGATACTTTCAAGAATCGCTTCAACAATACCTTAATCGACACCTGAGAGAAGTGCCCGAGATCAGCAAACATGGCTTCCGAACCTGGAAAATTCGACCCAATATCAACCATATTCTGCAAAGAAGAGAAAAGACTATCTCGGGTGCTCCTGCTTACCCGTTATGCAAAGCAGAATTCCTCCCAACGACATCCAACCTTCTCTCTGAGTTTTCTTTAGAAATATATAAATATAATACGGCGACAGAGCTTGATAAACATGAGGGTTCCAATAGAAAATATTGTACAGCCCGATAACACTTATGCACAGAAGCCATGTCACGACCACAGGTGCAAATAAGAATCCAACCCTGTGGGTGCCATAATGTTGAAGGGCAAACAAGGCTATCAGTATGATACAAGCAACGGGTACTTCTACATCTGCAAGATTATTGCATTTCAGGCAGAGCATGAATGCATCGAAAAGCATAAATACAACTCATCTCCACAACACAATTAAAAAAAGAACAAAAGACAAAACAGAAATATTTTGGTCCATAATCATCAAGCTGTCTACAAGTACAGGAATGAGGCAAATTAGGCTACAATTAAAACTAGACACTGAAAGGAGCCTTCTAAGCAGCTGTGAGGTCATTGCAGGATATAAAAAATTAAAAATAAACAACCTTTCAAGTTTCATGATGCAAATTCATCTAAATATCTCAGTTCGCCTACAACACAAATTACTGTAAGAGAAACAAACAATGAAAAGACATCCCACTTTCATGAGCAAAGCTCATCGTGCAGCACTTTGGTTCTGCTCTCAAATAAAGAAAGCTTTGTAACATTCATATTCATAAATATCAGTAAAACACTTCTCCCAAGGTAGGGTTGGGGAACAAAGATAGTGAAAGCACGATCAAGAATCTCCCGAACGATCATTTCTAAACTAAAAGCACATGTTATACACTTATACTATTCAGACGGTACAAAATGAACTTTTCAAACTATAATATATGCTTGAGAAAAGTTGGAGGTTTTAAACATTTCAAATTTTAAATATTTCAACTGTTGCGACACTATACAGACAGCATCTCGTCCTAATCACTTTCAACTTTTTAAAAATTCCTAATTATGACACAAAACAGTGGATTGAAACAAAGTTATCTATTAGCACAACCAATCAATTCCATAAAACTGAGAATTCTTACATTTGTGATGCTCTTTTGCCATGGCAATTTCAAGGCCAGAAACAGCAGAAAACACTGCAGAGAAAAAGGCATAAAAAGTTAACCAATCAATAACTCAAATTCCAACAAAACAGCAACAACACACACACACCAGAAATTGCTGGACTCAATATCCCATCCCCAATCACCATACAAGCTCCAAGCAGAGCCAACACAAGCAAGAACCTCTGCAACACTCTGTATCTCTCCAAAGTGGCCTTTAGTCCGGCCCCAAAGCTTGTCGGTGCGGGCCCCACAACATCCCTCTTGTAAGCTGACAAATCCTCATCAGCCTGCTGGAAGCTAGGCAGTGAATTCACCTTAGCATGCCTGCAAAGCAGTGAATACAAGGCGAATGTGCCTCCTTCACCATTGTCATCGGCTCTCAACACAATAAACACATATTTCAGCAGAGGCACAAGAGTCAATGTCCAAAACACAAGAGACAAAACCCCATAGATTTCCTCATTTGTATTTGAATGCTTAATATCTTCAGCAAAAGTGCTCTGGTAAACATACAAAGGAGAAGTGCTCAAATCCCCATACACAACTCCCAAACTCTGGTAAGCAAGAATGAGAATCGTCCTCCAAGATTCTTTCTGCAGCAAATAATTCATAGCTTTAATGCATATATATATTGAATTTTTTCATAATCGTATCTTTATTGCATATGTAATGAAATTCTTCGAAAAAAAAAGGCCAGGATGAAAAAAATCTCACCTTTACTTGATTCTGATAAACCCCACTTTCAAGATCCATCGGAAATGCTCTCAGTGGTTCAAGAAAACCATTTCCACTGAAAATTCAAGAATTTCAACAAAAGAAATTGCAATAGATGACACATATTTGTAGGCATATGCATATTGATTGGTAATTTATCAGAATATACCTAAACGTGCCACAAGCGGTTGTTGAACAACCTCCAAAGAAGAAACAACAAATTAAAAAAGAAAAAGCAAGATTGTTTTAAGAACTCAAAGCAGTGTGTGACAGCAGAATTTAAAATGATAAAGAAAGATTGACAATCGGAATCAAAGATGAGGTTATTCGGAATATTTTGTTTGTGACTGAGATGTAATCGAGTTTTTGGCTATATTTATTCCATCGAAAAGGAGTTAGTTGATAATTTAATTTAATTTAATTTAATTTAATTTAATTTAATTTAATTTAATTTAATTTAATTTAATTTAATTTAATTTAATTTAATTTAATTATCCTACAACTCTATAAGTTTAATAAGCCCAATTTTCAATAACACATAAACTCATAAATAGAGATTAAGCTTGAAATTATCTAATCCTAGTATATAGTAACTTTCGTTTAAATCGAGTTTGAAATTACTTATAAATATTCTAGTGAGGAAAATATATTTTAACAACTAAAATTTGTTATAAATAAAACTCATAGGAGCTCTTTCGATGCATTTAAAACCTTATTAATTAAAAAAAAGATAGTTTGATTAGTAAAATTTATGTTTGAAAATGAGTATATGATTAGTAGTATTATGTAATTAATGGGAAGCTCCTAAAGTTTTATCTATCTTATTGTGGCTAAGACAGATGCTATTTAACTTTTATATATAACTTTTAGAGAGTGAGAGAGAGACGTGTAAACGTGTGCAATTATACGCAGATAAGTGAGATTACATCAAAATATTAAACTCGATTTTAATATTCCACTACGTGTTTGACTCATGAGAGATGAAAATGAAATTCCAAATCGTTCCTTATCTTGGTGTTTGCTAAGTACTCTAATTTATTTTTTTATTATTATTGAAACTCTCAAAATTAGTTATATCACCTTATTCATTGGCGTTGGTACCATGGTATAGGAATGAGCTTTTTTTTAATATATATACATGTAATTTTGAATTATTTTTTTCTTCTAAATTGTTTCCAAATCCATTGTTTTGTAAATAGATGTGTAGTTGACGAGTATTTGTTGGTGTTATTTATGTACTAACATTAACTTGTCTCAATATGAAAACGATTGGATTTGTTTAGCATATATTCTCGTATTGAACATATCTACACGAATCAGGATGGATTTATTGTTGTATTTGAATAACTTAATTGATCGAAATTGTAAATTTGTAGCAAAAATTATCCTAATCTCACGAAATTATTAATACGCTTTTAAGATTTCACCGCCCTAACTAACAACGCGTACAAATTAGGTATTTTATTCTTAACTTTTTTGCTGATTAATTTTGTTTATTGTTACAATTATTATTTCTGAATAAATATTCCATATGGAAAAGGAAACAATAAACGAATACTACTATCGTTATAAACAGCAATTGTCCGCTAGTATAAGCCAATAAAATATGATGGATGCCTTTGAATAGCCGACCAACTATTGTTTAAAAAATAAAATTGAATAAATAGCCAACAAACAATTAAGAAACTAATTATAATCATAATTAGATCTGATTTTGAATTGTTAGTTGTTACCACAAAACTAATTGTCACAGAATCGTCTGCTGGATATATTGTCGTCCAAGTCTCTTACTCTATATGCACCATAAAAACATCAATTAGCGATAAATTATCTGTCATTAATTATATTGCCAATTTTTTAAATTTAATTAGTACTAGTACTTATTTATTTTAGAGAGACATGTGAAGATATTTATGTACTTTACGGAGTAACATTTTTTTACTACACCGACTATTATCTGCTTATCCACTCACTTTTTAAAAGTGTAATAAATGTAAATATAAGAATATTAATGTTGCTCCTATCCGAAATTAAATATTACTATCAATGTATCATAGTGAGATTTCATAATTTTTATGTATACTTCGGCTGTATTTTCCTTCTTAGTGGTTTTCTTTAAATTTGAATATATCTCTACAATTTCATTTCTTGAATTTCTATTTTTTCCCTTCACGTAGATTCGGCCGGTTCCGGTTCTAATCGGACCGATTGACCGATTAACCGATTTTAAAATTTCATGAATATCAAAACCGGAACCAGAACCGGCCGGTTAAGAACCGGTCGGATCCGGTTTGGAACCGGAACCGGAACCGATTTGTAATATTTAATCCGAATTTATTTGAATAAATATTTAAATGATTCAATATTTATCATCCAATAACTAAATTTTTAATACATTTAATACCTTAAAATTCAAAAAAACTCACAACAATACAAATCGACAAGACGAAAATATATATCATTCAATACCAAAAAACAATTCCTAAAATATTATAAACTATCTAATACTAAAAAAAACAAACAGAAAGAATATAAAAGAAACAACTTAAATCTGCAAAATATAAAAGCAACACATCCACACGCAACATTATTTAACAACACATTAACACCCCCCCAGCACATCACACATGCACACGACACATGCACACACACAACAACATTTAACAAAAAAAGCAACATAAAACATGCACCCAACCAATTAGGCCATCCACAACGCTGTTGCTATACCGTTCCTTAAACTATTATTTGTGGGCCCCACTGTACTTTTTAACTTCATTTCTTAACTAAGGAACAGAACCTGCAACCCTCCGTTCCTTATCCGTCCCTTAAATTACTATTCATTCAATTTCATTTTTATTTTTATTTCCAACCAAATTCAATTAAAAAAACACACTGCATTAAATAAAATAAACTTACAATGCATTTAATAATTTCCTAAAAAATAAAAGTACACAATTTAATAATTTCATCCGCTAAAGTTTGCCCAAATGTGCCCAATTAGATCCTCTTGGAGTTGGGTGTGGGCGCTAGAGTCGCGTGTCCTTGCACGAATAGATAACCGTTCTTGTATAGACGGATGCACTCCACTTCGAGGCGGACTACTTGCGGTTGAGCTTCTGGGGGATTCGGGGTCGAACCAATTTCCCGCCTCGGGTCCTTCGTCTTGGACAATCATGTTGTGCAAGTAAATGCACTTATACATGATGTAGACCATGCTCCCCATGAACCACGTACGAGCCGGGGCTTTGATGATGTTGAAGCGTGCTTGGAGAACCCCGAACGCCCTCTCCACATCCTTGCGAGCAGCCTCCTGCTTCTGCGCAAAAAGAGCCTGCTTTGGGTTCGCAGGCCTGCTGCACGTCTTCAAGAAGGTAGGCCACTTCGGGTAGATGCCGTCGGCGAGATAGTACCCTATTTTATAAAGCCGGTTGTTGGCGACGAAGTTGATGGCCGGCGCTTTACCATCCAAAAACTTCGGTTAAGAGATCGGATTGGTGGAGCACGTTTACGTCGTTGTTCGACCCGGGGACCCCGAAGTACGCGTGCCAGATCCAAAGCCGGTAGTCGACAATGGCCTCGAGTATAACGGTTGGGTGGGTGCCTTTGTGGCTGCTCGTGTAGGACCCCCTCCATGCCACCGGACAATTCTTCCATTGCCAGTGCATGCAATCGACGCTGTCGAGCATCACGGGGAATCCGTGCACGGTTTCGTGAAGGTCGAGCAGGAACTGACAATCGGTCGTGCTTGGCCTCCGGAGAAATTCGTCGGTGAAGGCTGCCCGGACGCCTTTGCAGAATTTGAGCAAGCACATTCGCCCAGTGGTGTCTCCGATGTGGAGGTATTCGTCGAACATGTCGGCCGTTTGTCCAGTCGCAAGCTGACGGATTGCTGCAGTACATTTCTGTAGCGTCGTGTGGCTGGGACGGCCGACCGCGTCAAACCCTTCCTGGAAGAACTCTTCCCGGGCTTCCAAAGTATTCGCGATGTGGAGAAATAGCGGTTTCCCCATGCGGAAACGGCGACGGAAGTACGTATCTCCCCAAACCGGGTTATCGCAGAAGTAGTCGCGTACTAACCTTGCGGCGGCTTCCTCCCGGTTACGATGGATGTATGTACGGGAGCGTCGTTGGGGCGTCGCAGCTTCCTCCGTCTCCCGTCGTCGATCTTCTTCAAGTGATTATTCCATTATTTGACGTATTTGTTCAAAATGATCCATTAGTTTGATTAAAGTTGGGAGAAGAAAAACATAGTTGATTTGAGATGAAAATTGGGGTGGAAATAGAGAGGATTTTAGAGGAATAGATGTGTATTTGTGAGTGAAATGAGTAGGAAATATGAGTATTTTATAGAGTAAAGAAATAAAAAAAATTGAAAAATGGCTATAAAAAAACGGTAACATTACCGTTTTAAAAAAATTATTTAAATTCGATTTTTTTAAAAAAATAAATTATTGCGTCATAGTGACGAAACCCACTCGCGGGCCAGCGAGTGGGCGTCACGCATGGCCTGGGAGCTCGCCACGTCGCCTCGGCGCGTGGCGAGACGTCGCGTGCCGCGTCTCGTGGTGGCTTGTCACGCCCGCCCGCCCACACCAGGGGTATTACAAACGATGCGATCGTGACCAAGGGACAAACATTAAGAATAGCATTTAAGGATAACAGTTCATAAGAAAGGCTCAATTAGCTTAAAAGAAATATATATATCAGAGTGTATGACACACAGAGTGCAAACTCGACTTTAGCTCCAAACAAATGGGAAAAGCTCGAATAAAATCAGAGTGTCTTTTCAACAATCAGCAACTCGAGATAAAATTATCTCAACAACACTTGGCGGAAGCATTCGAGAGTAGAATACTATTATGTATGAAGACATAATATATTCAGAAAATTTTATTTACAATCTTCTTCACTTTTATGCTCAACACCCACCGCGCTCGTCACCGCTCAACCTGCACAGAGAGAAAAGTCCGAGAACACTAAACATTTTTCTTTTCCTCGATCTATTTTCCTGGAACATATGGCGTATCTGACAAACCCGATTTCACTATCTCTTGTTCATTCATCAGTCCATTCATCATTCCTTTCATCATTCATCATATCTTAACATTCAAGTGCCGGGGAAGTGGTTACCTCCCACGGTCTCCCATCAATCCATTCCATTCATCGTTGCAGTCAGATAGGCATAGTTCCAAAAAAAATATGGCTTGACATAATCTTTTCAACTTTATTTTCCTCAAAACGTTTTTGAAACATAAATCATTTTTTTGTTCCGTCAAGATCGAGCATCATCTCATATCACATCAACAAGTCGAGCAAATCACAAATCACTCGATAAATCAACACATATATCACATAACATCACTTTCACCTTAATTATTTCACTTTAAGCACATAATCACATCAACATCGAATAAAATTAATAATACTCGCAATCTCAGTTAAAAGAAATTTCGTCACATAAAATGATGCTCGAATCAAAATATTAAAACTAAAGCTCTTGAAAACACTTTAGTTCGAAAGCCCACGTAAAATACTTTTCGTAAAAACTGTAACTTTAACAGAAAGCCCACGAAAAACTTAGTTAGAAAGCCCTACCACGTTCGTTTAAAGCCTTCACGCCGTGCTCCTCTCTTTCTCCTCTCGGTCGAAGGTAAGGCTGCACTTCCCTCGATCAAAACGCAACGCCGCCACCGCTGCGGGTCCGCCGTCGTCGCGGATCCGCCTTAGCCGCTGTGGTCAACGCCCCCAAATCGAAATTCCCGTCGACCAGCCGCCCTCCAGCGCAGCCGCTCCGGCGGCGCTCCTCCCTCCCTCTCTTTCTCCTCTCCATTTTTCCTCTCTTTCTCTCTTCTCTTTCTCGGCTATGCTCACGCCGCCACCACGCTACCGCCACTGCTGCTGTACGCGCGGTGGCTCGCCGTCGCGGTCCGCCCCAGCCACCGTCGCCGAGGATCTCCCCCAGCCGCCGACGCCATTCCCGACAGGTAGGTGGTCGGAAAATCGTTCCTCCATCCCCTCTCTCTTCTCTCTCTCGGATTTCTCAATTCTTTGGTAGTGAAGTAAAGGATTTGAAGTGGAGGGAGGTTGTATTTATAGAAAAAAATTTCATAAAAGACAAAAATTCACGTATTTTCGTTTTGATGCGACGAGTAATTTATGCGGCCGTCGTTGGAAAACGTGCCTGATGCGATGTGGTTCTTATCCAACTTTTCGTCTTGATGTGACGCGGTTCTTATCCAACTTTTCGTCTTGATTTGTTGTCGAAAGTATATTTGATACGTGGTCTATTCTTTCGTGTAGGTATCATTTTGGGCTCGTAACAATTGGGTTTCAAATTGGGCTAGGAAAGAATAATTGTTTGGCCCTAAAAGTGAAATACTTATCTCGATAAAAGAAACAAGGTCGAAAAATTTTCAAGTGCACAAACGACGGTCATTTCAAGAACACAATAAAAAGGTAGAAAAAGTCGGGGTGTTACATGGCTGGTCTCAGGACGGGTTGGGAACGGGCTGGGGACGGAACGGCCGGCTGTAACGCGTTTCTCCACGGTTTCGTTCCTCCGTCACGGAACGCGGCCCGGTTACGCCACGCGTTGTGGATGCTCTCTTATAACACACACACAACTTACACACTCACACAACAGTTAGCAGCATAAACACACACAAAAACATATATACACACACAGCCACATATATACATATACACACACTGTATAAAATATTATTTTAAAATATAAAATAAAATTGAAATTAAAATGCAATCCGGTTCCCGGTTAAGAACCGGTTGGTTCCGGTTAGAACCGGAACCGATATTTTTCAAAAAATAGGAATCGGTACCGGAACCGGTTCCCGGTTCCTCAATTAACAAGTCGGTTCCGGTTTCGGTTACGGTTAACCGAGAATTGGAGAACCGATTAAGCACCCCTAGTAGTAATCATGGAATTTAAAGGGACGATTTTGTGTTATCTGTAATGGAAATGAAATATTGGACAAAAGAAATAATATGTGACACTTTTTTGCTTCTTGGTCACTATCATCATAAGGCCTCGTTTGATTGGCCACATAGGGTGGGGTGAGATATGGTTTTTTTATATGGTTTTGCATGATATGTCAGATGGGGCTTATCACAAACCGATGTTTGATAGCCCTGATGTTGCTTTGAAGAAATCTTTTATTGTCTTTGATTAGATAATCGAAAATGTATGATAAGATGATATATAGTCTGTTTTGTCCTCATAAATTTACTGAATATCCCATTTTGTCCTTGCTGCCCTAAATAGCGGGTATTCAATATTTCGCCCAAATGGTTCCCGCGCCTCGCCGAATACCGCGGTCGTGAAGAACGATTTTGCAGATTCCAAGCAACATCTGTCGAACTACTTAATTCCCATCGTCATTCGCCCTAATTTTCGTATCGACAGGTATGCAATCCTTCAAAAACCTCTTCAAATCCAATGATTAACCAAGGTGATTGCTTTGAATGTATACTATCTGGGTTCATTTGGACTAAATTGAGTTGGAATTTATCGCCCATTGTTACTTCTTAATCTTGGTACACCTTGAGTTGGTTGATTCGCTCGTATCGTGATAATCTACGTTTATGAATTGATCGTCGTTTATACTTTTTCCAATGTTGGTGTTTGATGTTTTGGTGTCCGATTGTATAGGATTTAAAGTGCATTGTTACTTCTGACTCTTGGTAGTTTTTGAGTGATATGGCCTCGCAACACCATGACGTTAGCGAGAACGAAGGAAGTCCAGAGGGTAATATTGTTTTTGATTCATGTAATCGTTTACTATGGTATGCATACACAAAAAATCGATATTCAGTTGTTTCTTTCAATAGGTAGCAACGATTTCTATCCGACTAGGAACTCAAAAGCTGACAGGTCTAGACGCATATGGTCGGTCCGTGAAGAAGAGATCCTAATGGCAACTCTAAAGGAGTTGGCAGCTAATGGATGGAAATCCGACAACGGGTTTCGCTCTAGTTACCTGGTACGCGCGAGGGAGGCGATAAAGCGTGAATTTCCAAATACCGATATCCTCCCACACCCGCACATCTACTCCAAAATAACTACTTGGAAGAGGAATTATGGATCACTAAAGATGATGTTAAACCACAGCGGCATTGGCTTCAATTCGGATGGTACATACCGAATCGAAGCCGATGATGAGCAGTGGGCACTTTTTTGCAAGGTTTGTATTGTTCTATTTGATTTGTGGTTTGCAAAATGGTTTTTTTCCCTGCGTGCCTACTGCTTAGGATTCATTACATTGAATTGATCATTGTGTATATAAATCTTGATATATATAGCAAGGTCTGTAATGTGCTATTTGGTTTGGGGTTTGAAAAATGTTTTATTTTTCAATGCGAGCCTACTGCTGGAGTGATCAGTGGGTGTATAAATCTTGATATGTTTGCTCTGGATGTTTGTACCCAGAAAGACAGACATGCGAAGTACATGAGGAACAAATCGTGGCCTCAATACGAAGACTGGAAGGAGGTGTTTGGTCAGGACCGTGCCGATGGTGAACGTGGTATAGACGTGGCTGCTGCTGCGGGTTCAATATACGGCCAACAAAATGAAGTTCCAGTCGATGAGGCCATTTCCCCCCACATGACGTTTGCAGAGCTATTTCCTGACGAGCCAATCCCGGACGGGATCCTTCCAGACATGTTAGACGACAGCCAATCTGTAACAGAGGGTGGAGTGCCTGGATCTGGTGCTGGTGTTGATGTCGGGACTGTTTCGGGGGACGGGGTGCGTGAAGCACATGCCGTGGGTGCTGCATCTGGGTCGAGGTCCGGTCCAGGACAAAAACTTACTAAGAAGGTGATGAAGAAGCGAAAGGTCGAAGACAAGATGGACGGCGTGCTAACGCTCATGGGATAGATTCACAGCGATACTAATGATCGTTTGTCCGAGATTTCGAAGAGAATAGGATACGAGTTCGATCTAAGCAACAAGCGGGCTGAGGTCTTTGACCAACTGAAGGGTCTACCAGGCTTATCTCTTAAGCTACAATTCTATGTGAGTAAGAAGCTGGTCAAAGAACCCGAGCTACTTGACCTGTTTTGGGGGTTGCCGGAAACTGCTCGTGCAGCGTTTGTGTTCGACCTATTGGAAACTGACAACATGTTGCAAGGCTGATCTCGGTGAAGAAATGGTTGGTGATGTTTTTTTGCTTTTATGGTGCAGCAGTTGGTAGTTTTTTTTGGGGTAACAGTAGGGGCTCATTTGGGAACTCTTGTTTATGGCCCTGCTTTTGTATGCATTGTTGTTATTTAAGGTCTTTACCTGAACATGACACTTTGTTATGCATAGTTTTTGATGGAAGCTTATTTGATACTGTTAGCTTATTTGATAATGTTAGCTTATTTGTTAGTGTCTGCTTATTAGCGTTCTGTTTAAGTGGTTCCAGTCGACACACATGATGCTTCCCAATATACAGCCAAACATTAGATAAGCTAAAAGACCTCATATTACATCAGTTGAACCATTCCCACCACAAAACTAGTCATTTCCATTGAACTTCAAAACAAAAGGTTGTAACGCATGGTTGGCGCCCCAGGGCACCATAACCTTACCTCGGGGAAGGACTCCAAGAAGCGCACGACTCTCCATCTGATGAGGAGAAGTTGACCCTTTTCTCATTGTTATACACAGTAGGCAATGAAGAACTGGGACGCGCGTGGAAGCTTGGTATGTCTACTTCAAAGAGATTACGCCGAACAAACGTTGAAGAGACCGGCATCGGTGATGTCACTTCATCAGAGATCGCGGGTGAATGAATTAGCCGGTTTTGCGTTGGCTCAGCCGGGATGTCGGAGTCAGATAGCACTATGACCTCCGCACTGTTGTCTGAAATTGTAATAACCTCGTCAGGGATTTCAACTTTGACGTCGTACGCGCCAAAGAAACTCGCAAGCAGGCTGAAATCTGGCTCATCACGATAGTAATACGCCGCCGCCGAAGCATCCCTCTAGCAAGCAAAGTTACGCAAACAGAGTGCATTACATTTAAAGAAATGATGCGCATTCATGATTTCCTTTTAAGAAGCATATATTTTCTGGACTTAGTAAAAAAACATGAGCTACTACGAACCTTGAATATAAACTTCCACGTCGCATCCGAGGCGGACACAATTCGATCTTGAGTATTCCACTGGACACCGTTAGTCTTGACCAATTTTTTGAAACGCACGTACCTAGCCTTCAATAATTTAACACGCACTGCTATGTCGTCGGTTGTAAGATCCAATCCAAAAGGATGATTGATCACATCACGGACATTGCGGAGCACCGCGTCCGGCACCTTGCCATCTTCCCACTCACGTCCGGTCCTCAGAGTGATTAGCGTCGAAAGGAGCATGGCATCCATCTCTTGGGTCCACTTACCCCTGTAGAAGAACATTGCTTGTGGAGGTATTTTGAAGCTCATTGTGTTAATTGGTGTATGAGTGACGATGACACAATATTTGTCAAAGGGAGCACCCTTTTCATCCGAAGCAATTTATGGTTGAGCAATAAATATAGTCTTTCTTACATAGCTAAACTTTAGAATTGATGTTGGCAGGTAGTAGATATATTAATAAGTCCACAAACATACACTTTGAACAATACATGACAACTTTTAAAACTTCCACCCGTGATGAATCACTTCTCCAATTCTATAAGTAATCTCTGTGCATATAATTCCAAATACTACCCACCTTTTTTGTATAGGCAACTGACAGCATGCGTTGTAGCAATCACGGCAGTGAGATGGCTTATTAAATCCCTGTAGTGCAACAGTTACAATTGTGGTTGAGGGTGATTAAATAGGCCACTACAATATCAACAGCACCCATCCACATTTCACCAAACATTCCCTGCGACTATGGATTACTCTCGGCACCCTTCCTTCATGAAGAAAATCTCGATAGAGCACTGCCTAAATGAGTTGGTTAGTACTTCATCTTTTTTTCGTATGTTTTTGGTTGTTTTATAGCGTAGTTGGTTGTACTGAAATAGGGGGTCGTTTATTTGCAGCGCATACCACCAGAATTTGTATCTCTTCATGGATCAAGGCTCATGTTTGACTGTCGTCTAGTCATGCCGGGTGGAAGGAGTTGGCCGGTGAGACTCCTGAACATTGCGAGTGGTTGCCATTTCCACAATGGTTGGGCCGAATTTCGCCTCGCGAACAACATTATTCACGATGACGTGCTTACATTCACTATGGTAGATGCGGGCATATTCCATGTGAAGCGCTATAACCCGAGGACGGGATGTCCTCGACTTAGTGATTTACACGGTTAATTCCTGTAGACAAACTTTAATCTTGTTTAATATATGGATGCGTCTGTATTTAATTCATTGCTATGCATTAACGTGGCAGAGGAAGGTGTATACGGCGACTCAGAACACAGTGATGCTCCGGACGTGGAAACGTCCGACGACTATGTGCCCTCGGACACGGATGGGGGCGACTCCTCGGATGAGGAAGAGTATGTGCCGGACCCCGGGGTTTTAGCTGATGATGGTTGCCCGACTTTCACTGTAACTTTGGACAGCACAAACATTTCCCGTTCTCTAGAGATTCCGATGGCGTTTTGGCGTCGCCACATTCGGATGATATCACTTCAAGATCCGGTTTACTTCAACGTGAACGGAGACTCGTGGTTCATTGTTCTGGACCACAGTGACACCAAGATTTGGGTTAAACGTGGATGGCGGCGTTTCAAAATTGCCAACAACATCGTTGTTGGTACGCGCTGCCACTTCAAGCTCATTGATCGGATTGACGTCCAGTTTTATGTGTGGTTTGATCGACCGTAAGTATTAGGAATGATGTGAAAATGTATTATGTATGTAGTAGAACTCTTGCGGGTGCAATGTGTGTTTCGGCTGTGTCCAGGTGATTAAAGTTCACCAAATTTTCAGTTAGTGTTGTTATTACAGCCGTTGTTAAGTTGATATGTTGGCTCCTATGTATTTGATGTGGTTATTTCGAATATGAAATGTAGTTGATGTCTCCCATCTGTGAAATTTGATGCATCGAATTCTATTAACAATTGTTCTCGCTTGTATGAAAATTGATGCAACAAATACTAATACAAAATGATGTCTCCAAACGAACAACAATATTGCACGAAGGCGTAATAAAAATTTGATGTCTCCCTTCTGTGGAAAAATGTCAGGTTACAACACAATCGAAAATTGTTAAGAATGCGTACAAGAAAACGAGCAATACACAGAACAATGTATCCAAATTACGCTCTGGTTTAAGGAAGGCAGAACTCAAGAATCAATTTCAGAACCACTACCTATCCATTATTTCTTTCGGCCCACATTGCCCTTGCAAGATCATCCCTTTTTGTATTCCATATTGCTGAGGGTTCCACACTGCTGATATTATCAGAGACCAACGGAGGCTCATTATCACTTTCGTCATCACACTCTTCCTCGTTTACCAACTCAGCCTCCACAGGATCAACCACCATCTGACTTCTTATGTAATTGTGAAGAAGAAAACATGCGATTATTAGGCCGGTTTGAACGTCTATCGGATAAAAGCTTGCAGATCGGAGGATACCCCATCTCATTTTCAACACGGCAAACGATCGTTCGATGGCGTTCCTCGCCTTAGAATGTCTGAGGTTAAAAAGCTCTGCCGGATTCTGGGGAGCTTGCCGACCGACGCCCCATTCCTTAAGATGGTAACGAACTGCTTTATAAGGAGTCAAGAAACCTTCAGCGTTGGGGTATCCATTGTCACATAGGTAGTAGCAACCTGTAATTGGATACCATGTTTTATCAGAAAACTTGCTACGAATTCAAGTGATATTAACTGAACCAACTATATGAAACTTAACTTTAGGAACTTTGAGGCCTAATGGTCTGCTGACGGCATCTCTTAAAATCCGAGAGTCACCCGCAGAGCCCTCCCATCCGGGTAGTAGATAAATGAATCTGAGCTTGGGGTCACACACGGCCAATGTGTTGGTGGTGATGTGGCCTTTTCGATTACGGTATCGGGGAGCATCAGCAATGGGAACACGCACATTGATATAAGTACCATCTAAAGCACCCAGACAACCCTGTATATAGACAACAGCAACAATCAAGCATTATATCGAAGACTTAAGGAAGTATTACAATATATATGTACCTTGAACCATTTCCACCTACGGTCAGAGCAAGTTTCATCTATGGGGGTGGGCTTCACCAAAAAAATACTATGTAGTGTGAGAATACAACGGAGTACAATGTGTATATACTTTGACACAGTCTGAGACGAACGCATGAAATTATGCCCAACGATGCGAGATTTCTTGTGGTGTGCTAACACACAAAGGAACATGGCTACTTGTTCTTCCACACTGACTAGTCTTTGATCAATTAAGCCTACCCGGTCCCGGAGAATGCGACATAGACGCCCAAAGGTGTTCCTATCCATCCGTAAATTATCTACGCATGCCCTATCTGTTACACGAACTAGTCTATCCAGCTGACGGACATGAGCCGGAATAGAATCTAGAACCACTGACTGATTTAGACGATCCCAACGTTTACGCTTGCGGTTTTTAGGGCAAATCAATGATATCATCAAAGAGATGAGCAGCAGGTTAATTTGATAGTTGCGTATAACCTCTTCAAGCAAAATCAACACGGTCGTCATGTCATTTTGTGTACTTGAAACCTGATCAAGCCGTCCATAACAGACAATGCAAACTTCAATTCGAGATTTAAGATTCCTAGTAAACTTACACAGCGAAGGCAATCGTTTTTGCCTATTATAAAATTGAAACCTTATGCCTTGCACTAACTTCAATCACAACAACAACGTAAACTTTGAAAACATAGACATTCAGACACCAAAATATTACCAATTTGTATAGAGTTCAATCCATATCACAGAAAAGATGGAAAAATTTACATTCAGATCTAATCAAATGCGTAAACAATGGTGTGCTATGAATTCACATACCTCACGGAAATCCCCTCCATTATCCATTGACCGCCGGCTATGATATCGAAAAAGTACGCTGCGCAATCGCTAATAACATACACACAACTTCAATGTTTGGATTAAAGAGACAATTATGCAATTAATGAACAATTGAATCGAAATTGATACCAAATAGCCGCCGGAATTCGAGCCTCACCACAAATCGCCGCCGCTGAACTTCAATTCGAACAACACTTTGTATAGCCTATATTGCCACAACACCACATACAATCGGCAATTTGCGGGGTCTTTTAGGCAATCTTACAATCGGGAAAGACGGCATAAGGCGTATCGGAGCCGATAAGCCTGATACGCATACCCCTAAAAACTGTGTTGGTATCTTAATGCGGCCCGGGTTGGTGGTTGTATCCCGGGTCGTTGTGCAACACTATCAGGGCAATCAAACCATAGACAAGTCAGAGATAGGAGTGCTTATCTCATCCTATCTGGCCAATCAAGCGAGGCCTAATAGTCCTGGTTTTTTTAACATATGTGTGTATTTTTCTGCTGAATTTGTTTTTTTAATGCATAATGTCGTTTACCATGGTCCAATAGTCCAATACATGGAGTTGTCCTTTTTAAAATTCTGGAAAAAATCGTGGTCCCTTTGAATTTCCTTTCAAAAAAAATTTATCGTCTATAACAATGGAAGAAGCTAATTCACTTTTCATATTCACAAACTTATGTTTGCGAGATATATATCATATTTCAGGGTTTATCCTTCAAGTACATATTTTTTTTTGGAAAAACAAATCATTATAATCTTTTAGATCTGTGCATATTATGTTATATTTTATACAAGAATTTATAAAACATATATGTAATAATAGAATAATTAATACGCCTACAAAAGATTTTATAGGGAGTAGGATATAACATGAAGTAGTATAAATCTTACTTTTAGCTTTTCTGATACGGATTGAGTCAAGATTGGGTGGAGATAATAGAGATAGGAATAGAGAAAGGGTAGAGTAACATGAGTTCAAGACAATACCAGGAAATTAATATTTTTTGTTTTTATTAATAATTTTTTAATCAAATATTCTACATATATTTAAATTATCTAAGGTAATAATCGTGAAAATGAATTATAAATATAAGAGGCCGTAAATAAATTAAGCTTAACACGAGCTTTAACTTTTATTGTGAGGTTTTATTTTGAACTACCACGACAATCAAAAAGTTATAAATGAAAAATATTGTTCTCATTGAACTCCAGCAATAACACAGGATGCGAAACTGGTTTAGAAAATCATGGGAGAGATTAAGACGCTATACTATTAAATAATACAATCCACATATTAGTTATTGAGGATGTAACTTAATTGAAATAATAAAATAGTAAAAGAAAATGAAATAAATAAAATAAAAACATTACACCTATGAACTAAGTATCTTAAATAAGAAATGTGGTAAACAGTAATGTTGGAATAATATAAAGAAGTGACGTGGATTTTGGATGACTCATGGTCCACTGATTCTATATCATTTGCGTGGGAAGCCATATGAATTGATACGATTTTTTCCCATGCTAATTATAAATCTGATTAATTTCAACGTGACTTGCAGATAAAATTGTAGCAAAAGACAAACTAAGCAATATAATAATAAGATGAAATTCGAAAAGAAAGTATCTTACATATAATATTCTTTTTAAGTTGTTTTCATGTAGTAGTTCAGTTCTACGAGATATACTAGTTTATTGCATGAGATATTAGTAAATTAATTTTTAGGGCAGTTGGTAGAAGTCTTCTGACGATTAGAAACTAATAAAATATAGAGGGAACATTTTTTTTTTCCACGAACTTTACCAAAGTATCATTTTAGGTCCGTTAACTTTGAAAATATTATTTAAGGTCCACCAACTATGAGTTAATATCATTTGAAGTACTTTTTACTATTTTCAAGTTTTTTGGACAAAAATACCCTCAATACCTTAAAGAGTGTATATCTTTAATAAATTTATCATATACTCATATTTTTTTTATAAATATCTTTAAAATATATTTTTGACAAATTTTCTAAATATAATTTGACCTTCAATATTATCATTTAATTTTGTGACATGCAAGAAAAGATCTTTATTTAATTTTTTTATTATTAAAGAAAAGTTCTTTATTCAATTTTAAAAAAAAATTCATATAAAAAATTGAAGAAGCAATTTTACTTGCATGTCACAAAATTAAGTGATAATATTTAAGGTCAAATTATATTTAGAAAATTTGTCAAAAATATATTGTAAAGATATTTATAAAAAAATATGAGTATATAATAAATTTATTAAAAATATATACACTTTAAGGTATTGAGGGTATTTTCGTCTAAAAAAACTTTGAAATAGTAAAAAGTACTTCAAATGATCTCTAATTTCTACTTGCGCACGTACATTCATAATTTTTCGTTTCAGTAAAACTATATATACATTTAATATTTTTCCAAATGCTACTGGTAAAATTTCAAATTAACATAATTTACTATTGACACTAAAATTTCAAGTACTCCATTAGTCAATTAAATGCCAAAAATAAACATCAGACTTAACTTTTTACGTACAAGAGAAAACAACTTATTCCTCATTAATATAATTGAAAACAACTTCCTAATTGCTTACGTACAATTATAAGAAAACAACTCATTCCTAATCTATTGAAACTAAAGAATAACAAGCTAGGTTGAAAAAGAAAACGGTTTGATTGCAAAGAACCCTTAAAAACACATATCAATAATTAGGTGAAACATCCATTTCTGCTAAAAAAATCAAATAATTTATTGGTCCACAATAAAATCCTAAAATAGAGAACAATACGGCAGCCGTTTCAGTTTTGGTAGGACTGACAATTTTTGACACGACACGATAATCCGACACGAATCCGCACGAAATTATTGGATTTGGATCAAGTCTTATTGGGTTCGTGTCCTTATCAGGTTGACCCGTTAAGAACCCGATAATTCCGGGTTGGGTTTGGGTTGGATGCGGGTTGGATACATATAACACATTAAGAAATAATATTATTATTTTTATTATTATTAAAAAATATATTTTACTTTAATTTTTAAATTTATTGTAAATCAGGTGTAAATCATATAAAACAAATTTTAATCGTGCAAATTAGGTTAAAAATAAGGTTTGATCGTGTAATATTAGATTTAATCGTGTAATATTAGGTTATAATCGTGTAATATCATCTTCGGGTCGTTATCGTGTCGTGTCAACCCGAATTATATCGTGTCGTTAACAGGTTCGTGTCGGATGCGGGTTGTGTTCGGGTTTAAAGGTAGCAAGTTGGGTTCGTGTTTGGGTTTAGAGTTTTCTTAACATGTCGGATTCAGGTTAGGCCTTATTGGGTTGGGTCGTTATCAGGTTGACCCGATAACGACCCAATCTGCACGATTTGCCACCCCCTAAGTTTTGGACTCATATGATCTATTATTGGGATGAAATACATAAAAAAGCGTGGAAACATTATTTATCCATTAATAATTAATTAAGTGGCCCAGTGCAGCAAAAGGTTGGTGGAAATTGACCATAATAAATACATTAGCTTATGATATCCCCACAAATCTATTCTATTTACAAAAATTATTGTGCAACGTTATGATTGGACTTGCTTCTTTAGATATTGCAGCCAAGTCTTAATTTTGTATGTGTTTAATTATATCTTTAAAACCTATTACCGACTATCATATTATACATTATTGTTGTAAGAATTTCTAGCAAGAAAATCAAGTTATATCTGGCCATTTAATCAAATTTTACGACTAAAAAGATGGTTAATGGTTTCTACCTAGGCTACTTAGAAAGAAAAAAAATAGAGTATTATATACTGTAAACTAGTTAGAAAAGTAGAATTAGATTAATAGATTAAAATGGTGTTTTGAATATTGAGTTAGTTCGAGAACATCATAGTTCCAAATATTTGGGTGGGGGCCTATAATTTTAATGTGCCCTCATTTATTTTCAAGACCTAATTTTTGAGTGCTACCTGACTCTTCTCCCCATTGAAATTAAGCTTGACTGTCGTTGTCCAATGACACAAAAAGTGGATATTCGACTCGTTGAAAATTTTGATTAAATAAAATGTTATAAGGTTGAAAATTTTGATTAAATACTATCGTGTAAATATTGTACAGTATATCTTGTATTTTATTTAATTGGTTTAATAATATTAAAATATGTATATGATAGGATATAAATAATACTCCATCCGTCTCATCTAAAGTGATTGCCTACTTTTCGGCACGTGTTTGGGAAAATGATACTCCATCCGACACACAAAAATATGCACTATTTCCTTTTTAGTCTGTCATACGAGAATATACACTTTCCAATTTTGAAAACTCTTTTCACTCTAATTAGGTGTGACTCATTCTCTACTAACAATACTTTAATTACTTTTTCTCTCTATCTCTATCTTACTTTCTCAATTTTGCATTAAAACTCATACCGAACCCAAATTACATATTCTTTGGGGATAGAGGGAGTAATAAATAGTTAGACTGTTGAGGAAGTAAAGTAAATTATTGAATAATGTAGATACGACTCTCTTCTATATTATTCTCTCCTACTTTATTTTCTCTCCACTTTAACTATTTATTATCATATTCGTAAAACAATGGCAAAAAAGAAATCAATCATTTAAACTGGGACAACGGGAGTATTATACTGTAAAATTGAACTACTTCTTTCTTTGACTAGAACGTCACACGTATATATGGATATTGCTAGAAATTTTGATGGCTCTATATGCAGACAATTTGCTGCAATCAGTACACAGATGGAAGGCTATTGACCCACCCCAAAAATGTGGTTCGAATTCCATGATTTGGACTGTTCATTTTTGTCCCTATTATTTTTCAAAAAATAGCAGCCCTACTTATCAGAATTAAAATATGGAGACAATGTTTTTTCAATTATTTTATGTAGATTTTTGTATACTATTTCCCATAAAAAAACAGGAGTTTTAGTTATGAAATACACTATACTGGTATTTATGGAAGTAATTATAAATTATTCACTATATGTTGGTATTTATAGAGGTAATTATTCATAGACTTTTGTCAAATTCTAGTTTATATACCAACATTAATATACATATATAATTTATGAAACTATTGATTTGTTTTGATTTTGCAAGCAATCCAGATTTTACCATTAACATTGCTTGATTTAATTAGGTGACACTATCAAACGTTAATCAAAACGAAGTCACATTTTAGGTAGCAAAATCAATACAAATTAACGATTTGGTAATTTATAGGTGAATTTTAAAGTTGATATACAACACCAAAATTTGACAAAAACTTTGAAATTTACATACAAATATCCCTATCTTATAGTACTCCAATAAACTTTGCTTCTTTGCAATCTAGTTTACTTGAATCTTAAAAGTTTTCAAGCATGAAAACCCCAGAACCAAAGTATGATTCATTTTTTTGTACTCTTATAAGATTATACAATTCGGATTACTTCTGAGAACTAAAGAGAAATTTTCTTCGATGTTAACAGCGATCTTTCACAAATAATAATTGGATGAGACTTTTATTAAGACCCAACGAAGGAACAATCTTTTGATATTGATGTAGTAGTTTCTGATGAAGTGAGCCCATCTATCAATTTCAGAGTGGGCTGTATCTTGATGTTTATATTTTATCCTTTTAAAAAAAAAATATTTATGTCTAGGGCCTACGAAGAGGCTAACAACTTCTTCAACATTTTTTCTTGAGAGAGAGAGAGAGAGCACTTAGATGCAGCAGTTTCACAGGGGAAATTACATGATCACAATAGATGGTACAATGAAAATGAATTCTTGCATTGTGATGGTTTGGCGAATTTTTGATGGTGATAAATGCAGGAAAATACAGATCACGATACAGAGATTTACGTGGTTCGATTTACTGAGGTAAATCTACGTCCACGGGAAGAAAAGAGGGCAGAGTTGTATTGCTTGATCTGTTTTCTACAGCTTACAATACAGACTTGCTATTTGATATTTGATCTCTAGAGAACTTAACCTTTCTTTATCTGATCTGAGTTCTATTTATACATTGAACTAAGATCGTGGCTTGCATCACCACTAATGATGGTTGTAAATGTCGTGGAGGTCATGGAGATCCTGCATGGGTCCACTATCCTGCATGAGATCCTGCATGAGTCCACTATCTCTGTGCTTGGTCCACTATCCTGCATGTGATCCTGCATGAGTTGACTATCTTCCAGTTCGGTCGAATACTGAGACCGAACTGCTGAACTATTGCCGAGTAGCTTTTGCCGATCTGAGAGTGGAGTTTGATTGGTCGGCTTTTACCGAGCTGTAGGCTGGGGCCGAACTCTTTGGTAATGCCGAACTGATACTCTTCCTTGGGCTTTGGGCTGATGGGCCGTCACTGCTATTGGGCTTGTTTAGTACGTACCCCATCACTACCCCCCCCGAAAAGCGAAGTGAATCACTTCGGCGAAGCGAGTCACTTCGGCATTCTGGATAAAGGTACGGGGGAGGCTGACGTCAGGGGACGTGCCTTGCGCGTGACTGCATTAAATGCGACAGTAAAATCCGGCCGTTGAATCCTGAAAAGGTGGGATTCGAAACGGTGCGATGATTTTGAAATCTTCTCCGAATCTGATAAATACGTCCTTTCTTCATCAGTTGAACACTTTTGCTATTGCTTCTTCTGCAATCTCTCTCTTTTGCGTAAAAATTTCCTTCCGCTTTCGAGAATTTCTTCAGAATTTCTTCAGACTTTGAAAGAGTAAGAACCATGTCTTCTTCTTCTTCTTCTGAGTCAGGTAGCGGTAGGAAAGGGGATAAGGGGTCTTCTAGCCGGAAGGAATCCGGGGAGAAGACCGTAGAGTATTTTCACAGCATCTTGAGTAAGGATACTGTGATATCCTTACACGAAAAATATTTTTTTCCTGGGGGGAAGGTTGCGATTCCCGACGACCTTCATAGGGCTGACTCGCCGCCGGAGGGTTACGCCACCGTTTATGAAGCCGGCTTGGAATGCGGGCTTCGTTTCCCTCTTCCCCCTGCCTTTGTAGAGCTGCTAGATTTTTTTCAACTCCCTTTAGGTCAGGTGACTCCGAACTCTTGGAGGCACTTATCGGCCTTTGCTGCCGAACTGCGTAGGCTAGACAAGGATCTGTCTCTGAGGGCAATCCTTAATTTTTTCCAGTTTAAGAGAAAAGGATCTTGGTTTTACTTGATCCCTTTACAGCCTTTTAGGGCCTTCTGCAAAACCAAGTGGCCAAAGTGGCAACATCGCTTCTTTTTTTTTATAATAGGACAGCGGCTCCGGGCTTTCCTTGGAGAGGGCCGAAGTCCGTGATTCCTCATCCTCGGTTAGAACCGTTGGACGAGCTCGAGGGCGAGCTCAATAAAATTCCTATGATTAGGAAGCAGTACCTGGAGTCTGAGCTCGTCAAGGGCGACTTCGTGTTCGACTCCTCGTCTTCGGATGAAGAGACCGAGGGTGAGGAATTCTTTTTTGTGCCTTACTGCTTTTGTGGCGAAAACTAACTTTGCTTTCTTGCTTTTTGGCAGTGTACATGCTGAATAAGATTAGCCGGAAATCCTCCGAGCTTAAGGAGCCGGAGAAAGAGAAGGCTACCAGCTCGGCGCCTGATGCCGAGAAGAATCCGAAGAGGCAAAAGACCTCTTCGGATCCAAAGAAGCCGGAGTCGACTTCGGCAAGTAGGAAGGGGAAGACCCAGAAGCCCCCGAGAGCGCCAGAGAAAGACATGGTCTTGGCGCCTCCTTCGGAACATATCTGTGAGCCATTTTTATGGCCCACGGACTTCGCCGAGGTGAACTTTCTTCTTGATTTTCTGGCCTTGCTTTTTTTCTCTGTATTTTTTGTAGCCCCTCTGTTGACTTTTTGCTTTTTCCATTTTCAGAGGAACGATATGCTCTCCAAGCTCGTCGCCGTCGAACTCTCCAAAGCGTCCAACGACTATGCTGAGATGCAGAGGAAGTTGGCGGCTGCTTGTCACCGGGCCGAGCAGGCTGAGGCAAACTTTGAGAAAGCCAGAGCTGCTAGGATTTCGGCCCAGGATGAAGCTCAGTTTGCCAAAAACCAGCTCGTCATCCAGCGAGAGCAGACGAAACGGAGGGATGCTGCCGCCGTGGTTGCCCAAGGAGAGGCTCTCCGTGCTTTCGCGGAGAAACTCTTTCTGAGCAACCAATTTTCGGCCTTTGTCGGTGATCTGCTGAAACTGATGACCGATAAAGCCGAGCAGGGTCCCGAAGTCATCCTGCCGCTGTACGGCCGAGAGATAGCAGCTCAGCTTCAGAGTCTGCCGGTGCTTGAGGAGCTTGCTTCGTCCTCGGTCCTGCTTTCTGCAGACCAAGTTCGTAGTTGCCGAGCTGACCGCGATGAGAACATGGAGGCTATCTTTGCCTCCATAGGGTCAGTTTCACCCGCTCCCATTTTCCATGGAGAGGGTGAGACCGAGCAGCATGAGCGGCAGACCAGCGATGAGCAGGCCGAGCAGGAGGCGCAGCAGATCGGCTACGGTGGCGCCGAGCAGGCTGGGGAGAGCAGGGAGGCCGAGGCTGAAGCTGAAGCAGACAAGGAGAAGGAAGCTGAACCTCACCGAGAAGGCGGAGACGAAGCTGGCGGAGTATGATTTCGTCTCCCTTCTCTTAGTTTAGTTTCTTCCTTCTTGTAAAACGGCCTTGAAGCCCTTGTGTAGAAAAAATTTTTTCTTATGAATGAAAAAATTCTTCTTTCTGCTCTTGTGTCTTCGTATAGCCTTTCGTACTCTCTTTTACTCCTGTTGTGGTTTACTACCTGCTCAGTAATCTGAAATGCCGAACTGACATAGCTGCTCTATATTCTGAACTCTTAAGGAGCTGGAGGTACTTCACTGGAAGCGGCTGTACTCTTCGGCTTTAGACGAAGCTGAGAAAAGAGCCACAGCTGACCAGGTGAAGAATGACGAACTCTTGGCTCGTTCAGTGAAGCTGGAGGCCGACAATAAGGACTTAGAGTCCGAAAAGAAAGATCTGGAGGCCGAGCTGAATACCGCCGTCGCTGAGAGGACTGCGTATGAGGATTTCATCTGCAGGCGCGGGGGAATGACCATCTCTGAAGTTCAGGAACGAGTTGACGAACTGTGGGAGGAATATCACGTACTCCGGAGGAACAATGCGCTGGAGAGCTCGGCTTGCCAACAAGTCGTGAAATCATTGCGGCGCTGGGCTTCTCGGTACGACATTATTCTTTCCCGGCGTCCCTCAATCGAGAGATTCCTTAGGCATTTCCCGCCAACAGATGGTCGCACTCCAGCTCGAACCCCTGATTCACTTGCTCAAAATCCTACTCCAAGTCAGCAACGAACTCAGGAACAGCCGGAAACGTCAAGACGAGAACGGACTCAGGAGCAACCGGAAACGTCAAGACAAGGACGGACTGAAGTTTGTAGAGGAGCTGTTATTATGAGTGAGCAAGATCAACAAATGCTTCGTGAAGAGACTCTTCGCCGCCGAGGTGCTAGAGCTTCCCGGGCTCAGGGAAGAGGCGGTAGGTCGATTAGAGCATCTCGTCGACCTGCTTATTCTTCAGCTGCCGAGAACGCCCGAACTCGGCTTCACGAGGATTTGGTGAATAGATGGCTCAACTTTAGCAACCAGGGACAGTAGAATAGTCCTTTGTAATAGCGTAACGCCATTTTGTAGGGTAGCGGAGTTGTATGCCGAACAAGATTTAATAAATGAAATTTTCATTTCGCTTCTAACACTGCGTATTAACAGCTCAGCGAAATAATTTCATCGTACTTGTCCTCGGTCTTATGAAGTAAACTTCTTTGACCGGACATGGTCCTCGGTCTTATGAAATAAACTTCTTTGACCGGACTCGTCTTTGGTCTTATGAAGTAAATTTCTTTGACCGGACCAAGCTTGTGTCCTAATTTGGCGAGTTTTATCGCTTGGATCGGACTTTCCCTTGTCCTAATTCGGCGAGTTTTATCGCGTGGATCGGACTTTCCCTTTGTTGCAGGTCGTTTCAGACGAACTGCTTGTTTCTTAAGCCGAATTGTGGTCTTGTATCCTCCTTAGAAGCTTGGACTCACAATCGTTGGCTTATTATTGCAGTTCGTTTCAGACGAACTGCTTGTTTTTTAAGCTGAATTGTGGTCTTGTATCCTCCTTAGAAGCTTGGACTCACAATCGTTGGCTTATATATGTTCTAAAAAGGGGATCAGCCTTCGAAGAACAAGATACCTCAGTAACATTTGTAAGAGACGACACGCACATAGACAGACAAAACGCACATAGACAAACATGAAACACAAGTAAAAAAAACAAAGCACATACCCCTAGGACCGAACTAGACACAAGACTGACTGACCGGACTGTCTCTTACAAATGGAACTTCTTGAGGTTGGAAATGTACCATGTTCGGGGTGCTTGTTCTCCTGACATGTGAGTCAATTTATAAGACCCTTTGCCGAGGACTTCTGACACCCGATATGGACCTTCCCATGTGGGTTCGAGTTTGCCCAGCTTTTCTGCTCGGCTTACTTCGTTGTTTCTCAAGACGAGATCTCCCACTTGAAATTGCAGCTTTTCACCCTTTGGTTATAATACCGGGCTACTTGCTCCTTGTATTTGGCTGCTTTTATGCAGGCCAATTCTCTTCTTTCTTCGGCAAGATCTAGTTCGGCTCTCAGTCCGTCACCATTCATTTCTGAGGAGAAATTTAGAGTTCGGGGACTGGGTACGCCGATCTCAACCGGAATCACGGCTTCAGTGCCGTACACCATCGAGTTCGGCTCCGGTGTGACTTCGGTCATTTCGCCTGCCTCTGACTCCGGCTGCTGTGATTGCTATGCTTGATGGTGCCGATCTGATTGCTCGGCACTTTTAAGCGCAATCTGCGAACACACTTGCTCTTTTTCGATCACCTCGGATGACCGCTATCCCTCCTTTGGTGGGGAAGGTGTTCGGCGAGGAAGCCTCTGATCGCTATGATCGGGCTTCTTTTTGTCTTCTCTAGATGAGCTGTCTAAAGACCGTTTTCGACGGTCTGCCTCATCGGCACGAGAAAACTGGTCCGCAATGTCCCACATCTCTTGAGCTGTTTGCGGACTGCATTCCACGAGCTTTCTGTAGAGAGCTCCGGGCAGGATTCCATTTTGGAATGCCGAAATGACAAGTAGATCATTGAGATCATCTACTTGTAGGCATTCCTTGTGGAATCTCGTCATAAAGTCGCTGATCTTTTCGTCGCGACCTTGACGTATAGAAAGCAGCTGAGCCGAAGTGATTCGGGCTTCCGCTTTCTGAAAGAACCTCCTGTGGAAAGCATCGATTAGATCTCGGTAAGATCTAATGCTGCCTTGGGGGAGGCTATCGAACCACCTTCTTGCGTTCCCGATAAGCAACTCGGGAAACAGCTTGCACATGTGGACCTCATTGAGACCCTGGTTCGCCATGTTATACTGATAGCGTCCCAGGAAGTCATGAGGATTCACCAACCCGTCATAAGTCATCGACGGAGTTCGGTAGTTCTGTGGAAGGGGAGTTCGGGTGATATCGTCCGAGAACGGAGTCTTCAATGCTCCGTACATGGCGAACCCGACATCTCTTCGGTATGGAGGAGATGGAGATCTCCTGTGATTCCGGTACCGAGGAGGAACAGGAACATGTCGGGGTTGAGGATTCTTCTTCCTGGAAGACACGGCACTACTGCGGTAGTGACTTTCATGTCTGGATGAGGAAGGAGAATCCACCGTTTTCGTCTTCGGCTCTTGGCTCTTTTGCAGGAAGGCTAAGAACTCATCCTGCTTCTCAGCCAAGAACAGCTTGACAGCCTCATTCAAATCAGGCTGCTGGGAAGACTCGGTGTGTGGACCTTTTGAGCGGCTTGTTCCTTCATCGTGAAAACTGGAAGTAGATGTCTCCCGAGGCTGTTTTCCGGACCTGCGGGCTGGACTAGCTTCCTCATGGTTTTCACGAACGGTATTACGGGTAGTATGTGATCTGGTATGCATTTTTTTGGGGTATAAAAAGGGTCAAAAATTCGCTTTATCACAAATTTGGTTCTCTGTTTCCCACAGACGGCGCCAGTGATGGTTTGGCGAATTTTTGATGGTGATAAATGCAGGAAAATACAGATCACGATACAGAGATTTACGTGGTTCGATTTACTGAGGTAAATCTACGTCCACGGGAAGAAAAGAGGGCAGAGTTGTATTGCTTGATCTGTTTTCTACAGCTTACAATACAGACTTGCTATTTGATATTTGATCTCTAGAGAACTTAACCTTTCTTTATCTGATCTGAGTTCTATTTATACATTGAACTAAGATCGTGGCTTGCATCACCACTAATGATGGTTGTAAATGTCGTGGAGGTCATGGAGATCCTGCATGGGTCCACTATCCTGCATGAGATCCTGCATGAGTCCACTATCTCTGTGCTTGGTCCACTATCCTGCATGTGATCCTGCATGAGTTGACTATCTTCCAGTTCGGTCGAATACTGAGACCGAACTGCTGAACTATTGCCGAGTAGCTTTTGCCGATCTGAGAGTGGAGTTTGATTGGTCGGCTTTTACCGAGCTGTAGGCTGGGGCCGAACTCTTTGGTAATGCCGAACTGATACTCTTCCTTGGGCTTTGGGCTGATGGGCCGTCACTGCTATTGGGCTTGTTTAGTACGTACCCCATCACATTGTCCAGACAAAAATGAAACATAGGTTTCTCACTCCAAGATCACAATAGATGGTACAATGAAAATGAATTCTTGCATTGTCCAGACAAAAATGAAACATAGGTTTCTCACTCCAAGATTTGTAGGAAAAAATAAATTTAATCCAGTAGCTTTACCTTTACCATATCAATCAGTCTTTGCAGGAATCAATTTTCTGGCAAATGAGGGCAAGCAGAAAGCTGCAGAATGGATCTGAAAACAGCATCATAAGAGCATCTCCAATAGCACTGGACGTCAAATAGCCATCAAATAGCCTTCACACTGCCACATCATCAGCACTACAATTCTCCTGCCACATCAGCTTGCCACATCAACTGGACATCAAATAGCCCTCACATAGCCTTCACACTACCTATCCACATCACTAATAACAATTATATAATTTAATTTACACTTGTATCAACATACGGAATTTAATTTACGAGACAAATACGGAAAATTCGAATAATAATATTAAAATTTAAAAAGTACATTAATTTTAAAAAAAATACAATAATATAAAAAAAGTACAAAAATTAAAAAGTACATTAATTTAAAAAAGTAAAACAAAATCACTCATCGCCGCCGTCCTCGTCTCCGTCGTCGCCCAGCGCTTCTTCACCGTCGTCGTCGCCGCCTCCGTCGCCACCTACGCCGCGGCTATTCCCGCCGATGTCCCTCCTTATCGCCTCCAATTCTTCACGCTGGCTCTGGAGCAATACACGAAGAAAATCCTTCACCTCGGGGTCCACCGCCGCTTGGAAGTCGGCTAAGGTCTTCACCATTTGAGCGCGCGTTTGTTGGCGCGCGAAGAATTTGAGCTCCTCGGTAGACCTGCCGAGGGGGGATGCCGAATGGACGTCCTGGGAACTCGGGATGCCCCCCCTCGCAACCTGCTGCGCCCGCCTTTGCCCAACCGGGCGAGGTCGGCGACCGAACGACCGAGGAGTCGGGACCTCCTGGGCCGTCTCAGGGAGGTCTGACGAACCACCGCTGCTGCCGCTATAATCTCCGGTATAGTTCAGTCTCTGCCTCTTCGGCCAGCCAGCGTCGACGCCTGCCCGGAATTTCTCCGACTCGTTGAGCACAACGTAGCAGTTCCAGTAGGTGAACTCATAGTACTTCTTATCCGGATCGGGGTAGGCTCTCTCCGCAATCCTCCTGCAGTCTTCCTCTGTTTGGCCACTGGTCTGCATGCGGAGGGCGTTGGCGTACAAACCCGAAAATCGAGAGACGCCAACCCTGATTCGGTCCCAGCACTTCCGGACCTCCTCCCCGGTGCACGGTCTCCCTTCAGGGCAAAATGCCCTGTAGGCTGCGGCTATCTTGGCCCACAAGTTAACGATCCTCTGGTTGTTCGAAACCAGAGGATCGTCGCAGACACTCACCCACGCCTTGGCAACCGCAACGTTCTCCGCGTCTGTCCACTTCCTCCGGCCCGGGATTTCGGCTTGGGGCTGCGACGACTCGCCGACCTTCTTCGCCTTGCCCTTCTTCTTACCCCGCCCTACTCCCTGGCTTTGAATGAGAGTTTCCGAAACCTCGTTAATATCAAAACCCAAGTCCGCTAAGGAGAAGGTCTCCGTATACTGTGTATCCGTTGGGGTCGATGTGTGCGAAGAACCGGTGGAAAAATCAAAAGTCGGCCGATAGGCGTTGTCCCCCCCGTGCGTCCCCTGCATGCCGGGTGCCCACCCCGACATCATCTGCATAGGGGGCTGCATGCCGGGTGCCCACCCCGGAATCATATGCTGCCACGGGTACATGTTGTAGTACCCGCTCATCGGAGGCCAACCACCTCCCCCAGGAGCCGGGGAAGTATGGGACCCTGCCCCGGGAGTCGGGGGCGTCTGAGACCCTACACCGGGAGGCGGGGGAGTCTGAGACCATCCCCCGGGATTAACTGGAGTACCTTCGTAGTTGTTCTCCATTGCTCGTTATTGATCTTGTACAGAAAGTAAGGTAGAGAGAGAGTACTCGTTAAAACAAGTGGTGCGAATGAAAATGAGGTTCAACGCGCGTATATATAGTGTTTTCGAAAAAAAAAAAAAATTAAATCCGACGCCGGTTTGGCGCCGATCCGGGACGCACAATGGCGCCCGTGAGGATCAGCGTCGGAACCGGCGTCAGCGCGGGAATCGGCATGGCGACGCCGATTTTGACGCCGATTTCGCCCACGCCGGTTCCAATGGTTCGGCGTCAAATCGGCGTGGGCGAAAAATCGGCGTCGCGGTGGTGACGCCGGTTATTGGAGATGCTCTAAAAAAATCAGAAAAACAAACTAAAGTGAAAAAAACCAATCTACAACATGTTTCTTTAGTAGTACCTCAGAGTTGTAAAACTTCAACTCTCCCTTATCCCCAACACGACCGTCAAGTGGGTTTACCGGATTCTTGAAATCAACGGCAGGCCCCTCAGTTGCGCACAGCATGAACCCGATAACCCCACTGCAACCAATGATAGCACAACAGAGTTCAGACAAAGCCTTTTACATAAAGTTAATCAATCATACGAATCCAAGATATAGTAAACTAAAGGGACAATCATATGCAATTGGCGAACAATTCAGATAGCATAAGCAAAAAGCATACTTAGTATACAAGCACAAAACAAGTTGCTTTCAGTATACGAATCCAAGATATAGTAAAATATGGGAAATAGAGAGAAAGAGGGAGAGAGAGTGCCTTGGATAGGTAGGAACAGTAGTCCAAGCATAGTTGATAGAGCCTTTAAAAACTTGGCTGCAGTTTGCAACAATGCCTTCTATAATGTGCATATGAAGCCATATGCTCTCGGCTTGGGTGCAGACAACGCCACCCGGGCGAAGAGCCCTAGCAACGGACTCAAAGAAGGGCTTCTCGAAAAGCTCCTGATCGGGGCCTAAATTATGCAAGCAAGAACTCACAGCCAAGAACAGAATCATGGCAGTTAAAAGGCAATGAGTTGTGTTGTTAGTTGTTAGTTGTTACCAATTGGATCTGAGGAATCTACTATGACTGCATCGTAGGTTCCTTCTGGGACAGCCTTCAGAAATGCAACTCCAACAAAGATTGTCAAGAATCGTAGTGTGTCAAATATGAAGCATAGGTGTGGAGCAGTTTATGTATAGAGTTTGATTTTACCATCTCCAATGTGTAGTGTGACACGGGGATCGTCAAATCCAATGGCTACGCTTGGGAAGAACTGTTTAGAAACCTGAAGCCATATATCAATATCTTACATTAGAGCTTTACTTTCTTTTTTTGGGCAAAGATCAAAAGTAAAATTCCAAAAGAGTGTACATTTTGGAAAATGGAGAATATGAGAATTGCTAAAGAGCCATAATATATAATTATTGTATTACATTAAATATTTTCTTATTTAAAGTAATTACAGATGCAGATTTCCATAGAAGGGAGAATATGAGCATTGCTAAAGAAACAGAGGAAAAACAAGTGAGAAAATAGTACAAATAGGGGATTTAATATACTTACATCAACTACCATTTTGTCAATCTCAAGATATCCATCTTCTAGACTGATGAATGGCGCGACACTTCACGCAGGACTCCACCATCTCCTCCTCCGATCACCAAAACCTTGAAAGAAACAACCTCGGTTAGATCACAAAGCAAATGGAATAGGAAACTTATGCATTGTTCACATCAACACAAGGAAAGCAAAATGGCCGCAACTTATAAATTTGTGAATTTTTAACAATATATGAGATGCAATCCTATGACTTACGAGAGATTGGTAGTGCAAGCACCTTTTTCGGGTTGGGAATGGAGCAAAGTGGAAGATGGGTGATCATTTCTTGATAAGAACTTTCATCCCTCTCTGTGAGTTGAATCACACCATCCAAGACAAGAACCTTTCCGTAAGTTGATGACTGCAGTAGAATTCAAGGAATTAATCATAATTGACCAGTAATTATAGAGACAAAAGTGCCATCTCTCTCTCATCATGAAGCAGATTTTACCTTAAAAACAATTACGTTCTGGTAATCGGACTTTCCCTGAAACAATATCTTTTCCACCTTCAATGAGTGTGCTTCTCCTGCATGTTTCACCACAATTTAGCTTATGATTCAATTCACAATGAGAGAAAATAAAATTGTCAAAAACCAACTAGAGATTGAAATGTGTGAAAGAACTATACATCTTCACTCAAAGCTCTGTTTTTTGATAAACAATCAAAGAAAAATCTCAGCTTCAGATTCTTACATGCCGAAAACAGAAAAAAAAATTGGAAAAAAATAGAAACTGACAATTTCCATTGGTGCATTTCAACAAACATGTAATATACTGATATAGTTACTGAAAAAGCAACGAAATTACCAGGCCACATTGGGCTAATCTCAGAGAACCACCCCGGGATTACGGAGGGGAAGCCCCCGGCAGATCCGACGCAACGCCGCCGCCGTTGTTAGCCTCCATTTGAACTGGAATGGCGCCGCTTGTAACGGAGAGGCTCTTCACACAACAAGTGAGTGGTGTAAATCTTTCACGCAGTGAGGGTGTGAATGTGTGAGAATTGATTGTAGAATCTGTACTGGAGAGAGAGAGAGAGAGACTCACGTTGTGGCTGGGTCACCTTTTTGGAATCACTTGCCTACGATCACTTTTTCACTAATTAATTTTGGGAATTGGAATTTTGTATTTTCTGGTTGGAATTGTGATAATCAGCATTATTTGAATATAGAGATATTTTAAAATCTATATACTCATATTTATATTTTAATTATAATATTACTAGAAAAACTTTTACATGTCTGGCATGTAAAATATAATACTCCTCAATAACTATAAAACTAATAATATAAAAATGAAATGTATATTCAACTAATTTTCTTTATAGAATTGAACAATTTTTTAAAATTTATGTCGAATTAAAATATGTATTGTAGACAGGAAGGAGTAATACAAGAAGAAGTGTATACAACTTATTTTGACAAAGACCTATACTATCTATACACATAAAGTGCACCAAAATCATAATTAGTGGCTGATTTCAAAAGGACTGATTATAGTATCACCAAATTTTATGGTTTATTCCAGCAATTTATACTATAAAAACGTAGTGTAATTAACAATAATGATAGAAATACTCCATCCGTCTCACGTTACTTGAGGCGTTTCTTCGGCGTGAGATTTAAGAAAGTGGTGTTTAGTGAATTAAATAAAGATAAAATATAGTAGATGAGAAAATAAAATAAGAGATAGTAAAATAAAAGAAAGAATAAAGTATGTGAGATCATATGTTTTATTTTTAACTAAAAAGATAGATGACTCAAGTAACTTGAGACAACCCAAAATGCAATATGACTCAAGTAATTCGGGATGGAGGGAGTATAGCGGAAGGGTAAATTATTGCTAGGCTTTTGCCATTCATAAACTTTTAAGTTTTTTAATTTTATACTATTAAAATTCTTTACCGAAGTATTCTTTTAAGTTATTTTTGATTGTCAGGATTCTGTCTGGGAAAGTAATCTCTGGTCCATGATCAAACATGGCCTTAGGGTAATTTTTTATGGTCATTGGATTAGGACGTATGCGATATGTGGAGAAATATCAACAGGTCCGAAATAGTCCTACCAAATATTGGCCCAAACTGTAGTCCATGATCAAATTAGAATCTTACATAATATAAATTCAATTTATTGATAAATGATGGAATTGATCCATAAACATTACAGTACATTTCAAACACATTATCTCTACAAATGTAGAGCAAAGAATAAAATTGTAAAACAATACACATACTAATTGGCATTGCATTCCGGAGGCAAGATCTTATCTTGGCAATATGAGTAAAACATATGCTTCCTCCTCGCCCAAGCCATCGCGCCCGATTGCTGCCTCGACAACTGCGAAAACGGCTCCCCCTCGACTGGATCCAAGCTTGAAATGCCGCTTCTCGAACACGGTGATGAATTATCGGTCGCATTTCTCCTATCAGAGACGCACCCCTCCATCTCGATCCCCCGCATCGTTGTGACAAATGGTGCGTACTTGTAGTCGACCGCGTACTTCCCGCCGTGTGTCGCCCACTCTGAGCCGTCCCAAATTGTTGTGTAGAGCGACATCGGCTTGGAGGGGTAGACCGACCCAATGGCAGGGGTGTGCGCCACCTGCCTCACGGGCACGTTGTCCACTAAAAACCTGCAATATTTTTATATTAGTGGATGCGAATTTCCCTCCACATTTTTAATTAAAATAAATTAAAATTGAGTAGGTTGAATTACAGTACGTGGTGGTTGTTCCATAAAATGGTGTAGCCGTGGAAATCTTGAGTTGGATCAAACCATAAGTAGAACTTCTCTTCTCGTCCATTTCTTACACTTCCATTGCCATAGATGTTTGTTTGTAGAACCCAATCCCTTCTTTTTTCATGTCCGAGCAGCTCGATGTCGATCTAGTCATGGTTGTGTGGGAAAAGATTTGCATTTGATAGCTACAAAATATAGAGATTCCGTCAAATCTTCTACAAGATTATTGATGCAAACATTTTTTTTCCTAAAAATATCGTTTTTTTAATAAAAAATCGAAAATTACGAATTAGTAGTACTCCTCAGTGAATCAATTTAATTCACATTTTTATGAAGAAAAAATATTTCGGCAATCAAAAGTCTGTGAACAGGGATGAATTTTAATCGAGTACTATAATTTCTATGTAGATTTTTGATCGCCACGGTCGGAGTAACATTTTCTGTATCAAAAAATTGGGCTAGTACAAAATTGAAAACAAGTGGAGTATTAATATGTTATTATCCATATGCAGTAGTTTTTTTTGTAAAATTACACATATTTTGAATTAGAAATTGATAACATTTCACAAAAAAACAACTTAGATTGTAACAATACTTGCATAAAATGCCACCACAACTCCAGATGTAAAACCGGCAGGCAATTTCATTGCAGCATTGAAAAATCCATAGTAGTATTTATTTTTCGACACCAATCCTGATCCTACAAATAATAATAATAATCACAATAATAAAATAATTAGAGAAAAATATTAAGAAAAAAAACGGAGACGGAATTTAATGTTATTACCTGAGGATTTGTCTAAACTTAGAGCAGCGGTGGTCCCAGTATTCGTGACATGAATATTGGAGGCTCCGAAGGCAACATCGTAGCTTTTGTCGACCGTGGATTTACTGAATCTGTCCGTTAGGCGTCCGACACTTGGCGGTTTGTAGACGGGGCCACGAGAGCACACGTTAGCAATCATACAGAAAAGGATGAGAGCTGAGAAGCATAGCTTAACATGAAACTTTGCTATGCTAGTGAAAGAAGAGATGGAATGATATGTTTTAGAATTTTGATGTATATTTATATGGGTTGTTTTAAGCTGGCTGTATCTTCCAAGAATCCCATTTGATTGTTGATGTAAGATTTTGAGACATTAGTTAGATAAACATGTGCAGTTGAGTTGAGTATCATATGTTTCCAGCCGTTTTCCATGTCTTGATGGATGGGACTACTTTCTTCTACATTTTCTTCATCTATGTCAAGCTATTTTCTTGAATTTATAATGCACTTAATTATAGTTTGAACATGTGCACCCAAATTCTATATATAATAATTCATCTTATATTAAGATAAATAAAACCCATACACAATTTTGTAATGGCATGGCTTACAAAAAGATGATGAATGAGAAAATTAATTAGTTTCCTTTCAATCCCCATTTGTCTGTTTTCAAATTAACAGATGTAGTTGGGCAAGATTATGGAAGTAACGGCTGCCCAACTCGAACAATTTGGTCCTAAAATTAGATGCAATTATTGTTGTTGTTTGTTCATATAATTCGCGCGGTTTGAGCTTAGCTTTTCCTCCAAAGCATCCGCAGCGGTGCTCGCTGGGACGGACGGCGTCCGTGTCGCTGGCGTGGCACCTCCCTGCTCGCCGCTGGCACGGCGCTGCTCGATGCATCGAGCTTGTCCGTGCCGCTGAGCAGGCGACGTGACACGTTTCTATTCGCCAACGGATTTTCTGTTGGAATTATTTTTTTTTAAAAATAAAAAATAATACCAAAAATAATACAAAAATTTAAAAATTATATTTTCAGGTTCCCAAAAATATAGCCATTTTTTTTACTGTTTTTTTGGAATTTTTTGGAATTTTTTTTATTTTTTAAAACCCCAAAATCATCTATAAATACACACATTAATCATCCATTTTCACATCAAATTTATCTCTCATTCATCATTTTTCATACAACTCATCTACATCTTCCTCTCTCACTCAAACCCTCTCAAAAAATGGATTTCACTGATATCATGGCTGAAGCGGAGCGCAAAGAACAAGAATACTATGAACAATATCGTGCCGCCTATGAAGCCTATGTCGCCGCCACCACCCCTGCCCCTCCTCCTCAACCAACTAGATCAATTCGCCGCTACATCCCTCGTGACCGGGAGGGAGCCAACAAAAGGCTCGTTGCCGACTATTTTTTCGACCAGCCGCGGTTTCTGAAAGATTACTTCTGGCGCCGTTTTCGCATGTCAAAACGGTTGTTTATGCATATTGTCAACACATTGTCCGCCCGTGTTGAATACTTTCAATCAAGTAGAGACGCAACAGGTCGGCAAAGTCTCTCGGCGTTGCAGAAGTGTACTTGTGCCATCCGACAACTTGCTATTGGGCAAACGGCTGACCTCTTCGACGAGTATTTGCATGTGGGTGAGTCAACTAGAATCCTATGCTTCAAAAATTTATGCGACGACATTCGTTCTGCTTTCGGTGAGGAATTCCTTCGGGCACCCACCACCGAAGATTGTCAACGGCTGCTTCATCTTCACGAAACAGTCCACGATTTTCCCGATATGCTTGGCAGCATTGACTGCATGCATAAGAAGTGGAAGAATTGTCCGACTGCTTGGAGGGGGCAATACTTAAGCGGCCACAAAGGCGGAGGCCCAACGCTTATCCTTGAAGCGGTCGTCGACTACCGCCTATGGATTTGACATGCATATTTCGGTGTTGCCGGATCCCACAACGACTTGAACGTACTCTATTCTTCACCACTCTTCAATGATATTTTGAATGGTGTAGCACCGACGATCGACTTCACCATCAACGGAAATGCATACCACATGGGTTACTATCTCGCCGATGGTATCTACCCAAGGTGGTCTACTTTCGTGAAGACGTTCAGCAATCCGCAAGACCCGAGATGAGTTCTTTTTGCGCGGCGTCAAGAGTCGGCTCGGAAAGACATCGAAAGAGCTTTTGGGGTCCTTCAAGCCAGATTCAACATTGTGAAGGCCCCGTTTCGGCTGTGGTACGTTGAGAATATCGCCGACATCATGTACACGTGTATTATCTTGCACAACATGATTATAGCTGACGACGGACCGAGGGCAGCTAACTTTTACGACGAGGATGAAGCCGGAAGCTCAACCACGAGGTCTCCCCCACGCCGATGTGTGCATACGACGGTGGGCGAGAGGATCGAAACAAGACATATAATGCGCGATACCAGAACCCACACTGAGCTACAAGAAGACCTAATCAAACACATTTGGGCGAAATTCGGCCACAAGTAGTGTGTTTTTTTAATATTATGAATTTAATTATGTAATTTTTAATTTTTAGGATTTTAATTATGTAATTTTTATTTTTTTAGTAATTTGTAATGGTATCGGATATTTTTAATGCATTTTAATATTGTGGAAATGTTTTTAGTAATTGAAGTATTTAAATTAAATAGTGGAATGATGGGACCCTTGAGCACGTCCTTACGGAAGAGCATAGATGTGGGTATTGTGCTCTTGGGGAAGAACATGGAGTAAAAAAATAATAAATGTAGGTCCGGGCCCACATCCGTGCTCTTTGGCAAGAGCATGGATGTGGATGCTCTTATGTGCTATTTCAGGTTAAAGTTGGAGTATGCTCCTCATAGTCATTAATTGGATTATTGAGGCATTCATTTAATACAATGTAAGAATGGCTGAATGCATTAATCCAATGGAAAACTAGGCTTTTTATAAACATGAAATTAATATAGAGTCAAATTACAAGTTGCAAACAAGTTCAAAATACAAATCAAAGGGAACAATAGAATGAAAACTAGAGAGCAACACAAAAAAAAGTTACTCTTGGTTATAGTCAGAGGAGAGGGGTGGGTGAGGCCGAGTCTCCTAGTGGAGCCAGACACCCAAAAAGAAGAAACAACCGTGTCTAATTAAAAGCAATATTCCACCTCAATGGATACTAAAATTTACCAAAAAACCGTACAACTGAAAACGACGTGTTGCATCGTCTTTATCTCATACTTGCACAAGATACATTGCATCTTCACTTCTAGGGTTGCCAAACTCTTGTGTAAGAAAGGCTTATAAGATCACAAAAAGTAAAAAATGTCTCAAGTCTCAACCATATTTCTCCAAAAGAAAAACCTACACTTGACACGCAACGATGGAACCAAATGTTTTAATTAGACTATTTTGTTTTCAAAATTGTTGGAAAATTCCATGGCCAGACCCCAACTCCACAATCCGATCACTAAAAGTCCAAAACCGGCCATTCCTTTAACTATTCATCGCCGTATAAGTATCTGATAAGGGTCTCACGTCCCTAAACCCGATCGACGGCTGATTTGGCTCGACGAGCGGTACTTCTTCCGGCGTCCTGTAGCAGGATCGGCGGCTTCTTCCAGCGGCGGCTGTGCGCGGTTCCTCCGTCGGGCAGCGGCGAGCTAGGCAGGATAATATGCACGAGACTTTTGTGGGCAAATAGCTTAAGTTTTTATTGATGATTGAATTAATGAACATAGCCCTATTTATAGACTAAGGACCCTAGGGTTGGTTCGACTCCTAATCCTAACGTATCTCGGGAAAGAACCAACAAAGAAAACCCGAAATAAATAATTAACAAAAATAAACTAATTACCAAAAATAAGAAATAAACAAAAGGAAATAAAATAAAAATTGACGCTACTTTGGGACGTAGTCTCCGAACAAGTCTGGTGGCCGTCGGTTCCTCCGTCCCTTGGTCGTCGCGATTGACGGAGGCACGTTCCTCTCCACCGGCGCTTCCGCCTCTCGTGTTGTCTCTTCATCCGGTGCTTGGGGCTCTAGTGCAGGGTCCGTATCAACCCCCCCTCCATAGCAACCTCCTTGTCCTCAAGGAGTACGTTAGGGAATCTGCGCTGCACTAACTCGAGCGGTTGCCAGGATGGCGACGCGGTGCCATCGGACCAACGTACCAACACATGTTCCATAGGTCTATCCTCGTGCCACAACACGCGCCTATCCAATACCCTTACCGGATAAACAACTGGCCGGTCTCCAAAGAACTCCGACGGCAGCTCCATGCCTGCGTCAGAGTCGCCTCCTGCCACGAACTTGCGAAGGAGGCCCACATGGAAGATGTTGTGAATCCTACTCCCCTCGGGCAAGCGTAACCGATACGCGACCTGGCCAATACGCTCTAGCACCTCAAACGGCCCATAGTATCGTCGTGCCAGCTTGGCAGACTGAGGGCGCGCCACCGAATGTTGCCGATACGACTGGAGCTTCAATAAGACCAAGTCGCCCGACTCAAACTCCAAATTTCGACGGTGTTTGTTGGCCGACTCGCGCATTCGTTGCTGGGCGCGCTCCAAATTCCGACGCAACTCCACCAATAACTCCCCCCGTTGACGGATTATTTCTGCTGCTGTCGGAGGCGTCGCTCTTGAGGGGGCCGAAAAGATCAGGCTCGGGGGCTCTCGGCCATAGAGAGCCTTATAAGGAGACATGCCTAATCCTGAATGATGGAAGCAATTCAAGGCTAGTTCTGCCCATGGAAGAAAATTTGCCCATTTGGATGGGCGATCGGCGGTGAACGCCCGCAGGTACTGTTCCAATCCCCTGTTCCGGACCTCCGTTTGGCCGTCCGATTGCGGGTGATAAGCCGTCGAAAAATTTAATTTTGTTCCACTGAGGCGCATCAAATCCTTCCAACACTGGTTTAAGAAAACCGAGTCCCTGTCGGATACCAACGTTTTTGGAAAGCCGTGGTGGCGAACAACCGTATTGATAAATAGATGGGCCACCTGTAACGCATCAAACCTTGTGGGTAATGGGGAAAAATGCGCATATTTAGACAAACGGTCTACGACCACCATGATCACCGTGTAGCCGCGGGATTGAGGCAAGCCTGTTATAAAGTCCATGGACACGTCCTCCCAAACTTGCGTCGGAATTGGTAGCGGCTGCAGTAACCCGGCCGGCTTCTGGGTAGAGTATTTCGTTGTTTGGCACACGATGCATGATTCCACAAAACGTTTTACATCTTTCTTCATGTTCGGCCAGTAAAAATCCGCCGTCACGCGGCGCCACGTGCGCTCGAACCCGGGGTGACCTGCTGACTGCGAGCTGTGATATTCGGTCAATATAGGCGTCCGAGCTGAAGAGCGCGAGCTCACAAATATGCGGCGGTTATAGTAAACCAGTCCGTCCACCAAGGATAAATGTGGCGCCGACCGCCCCTCCTTTATTTCGGCTGTGATTTCGCGCATTTCTGGAGATGATGCGGTTTCTCGACGGAGCAAATCTAGGAGTTGCGGAATAGGGTGTGCCGCGGCAGCCAGCAGTGCGCTGGTCTCGGCGTCGGGTCCCTCGTCGGTCGTCGGGGTCGCCGGTGGCATTCCCTCATGGGCGTCGGACGGTTCATCTTCCTCACGCCGTGAGAGCGCGTCCGCTGCCTGGTTCGTGATCCCCTTCTTATACTCGATAACGAACTTATAACCCATAAGTTTCCTTACGTACAGATGTTGTTCCGGCGTCTGCACTATTTGTTGGAGCAATTCTTTCAAACTCTTCTGATCACTCCTAATGACGAACTCTCTCCCAAGTAGATACTGACGCCATTTTTGCACTGCCTCGACGATTGCGTATAACTCTTTGTGATAAGTCGACGCGACCCGGCGACGAGGGCCAAGCTTCTTGCTAAAAAATGCAATCGGGTGATTCTCTTGGAGTAATACTGCGCCAATGCCTGTGTCAGAGGCATCCGTCTCGACGCAGAAAGTCTTTTCAAAATCCGGTAGACGCAGTACTGGGGCAGTGGTCATGGCCCCTTTAAGATCCAAGAAGCTAGAATCCGTCTCCGGGGTCCACATAAATGCGTCCTTTTTTAACAAATCCGTCAAGGGCGACACAATTAGAGCGTATCCTGCTATGAAGCGACGGTAATAGCCGGTTAGGCCCAAAAACCCGCGGAGTTGTCTAACATTCTTCGGTTTTGGCCAAGCCGTCATCGCCCGAATCTTGCTGGGGTCGGCCATAAGGGAGCCGTTGCTGATCAAGTGCCCCAAATACTCCACGGTGGAGCTGCAGAATGAGCATTTGGATAACTTGACGAAGAAACTGTTGTCCCGTAGAACCCTCAAAACCGCGGACAAGTGCTCACAATGCTCCTCTAGATTTGGGCTGTAGACCAGTATGTCGTCGAAGAAGACAATGACGAACCGCTTTAGCATCGGTTGGAAAGTTGCATTCATCGCAGCCTGGAATGTTGATGGAGCATTTGTTAACCCGAAAGGCATCACCAAAAATTCAAAATGGCCGTCATGGGTTCGAAAGGCCGTCTTAAACACATCCTCCTCCTGCATCCTGATCTGGTGGTAACCCGACCGCAAATCAAGCTTCGTAAATACGCGTGCCTTCCCTAATTCGTCGAAAAGCTCGTCTGCCGTGGGTATGGGAAAGTGGTCCGGTACCGTTGCGGTGTTCAACGCACGATAATCAATGCAGAAGCGAAAGGAACCATCCTTTTTACGAATCAGTAGTACTGGTGATGAGAATGGACTGTTGCTTCTCTGTATAATCCCTTGGTCAAGCATGTCTTTGACCTGTCGCTCTATCTCGTTTTTCTGAAAATAGGGGTAGCGGTACGGTCTGACATTGATTGGTTTCGTGCCCGGCAGTAGATGGATGCGGTGATCATAAGGTCGCGATGGTGGCATCCCGGACGGCATGCTAAAAACCGGTCTGTAAGATTCCATAACCACTGCTATGGTCGGTGGAAGATCAGCCGGAAACTCCTCGCGAACCTCGGGCGTGGTGATGGTGGTCTCTGGTTCCAGGAGCATGATCTCGTACACCTCCAAACATCCCGACGGGGACATTAAGGCTGCCAATGAGGCTCCATCGATCTGACGGGCAGGTGGCGTAATCCCCGTTAGCTTAATACGGCTCTCCCCGTGAAAAAATTCTAATGTTTTTCCCGCGAAATCCGCGGTTACTTTTCCCAACGATTCCAGCCAGTCCATACCCAGAATCACATCCGGGCCGTGAATAGGGAGAATATGGAGATCCACCATGAAAACCGAGCCCTGCACCTCCAATTTTGTCTGTCTGGAAACATGTGTGCAAAGAAGGGCTGCCCCGTTGCCCACAATCACCTTGAATGGGCGAATAAGTGAGAGTGGCAAGTGCAAGGCTTCTGCCACCTTCGGGTGGAGAAAATCTCGGTTGCTCCCCGTGTCAATTAGGACGCATACCTCGCGATCGTGTATCACTCCTACGACCTTCATTGGGCGAGACCGTCGACCCCCGTCCATCGCGTGAACGTGTGACACGTCCGTGGGCACCGTCTCATCTGCCGGACATTCATCCGATTCCTCATCGCCTCCCTCGTCGTCCTCTCCGTAGCATAGCAGTCTCTGCTTGCACACGTGGCCGACAATCCACTTCTCGGGGCAATAGTAACACAAGCCCCGACGCGCGCGTTCTGTCTTTTCAGCTTGGGAAACCCGAACCGCGCTGGGACGCGGGCTCTCCCCACTGCGCCCCACGGCTCTCGGGGTCTGTCCCGTGGCTGGGGTGCCTGTTCCCGCTGTGGGTGCTGCGGAGTAACCTGTCTGCCCTTGGCTGTCGCGGTTCAGCCATGGCCGACGTGGCGCGATAGAAGGAGCAGGCTGTGGGGGACGATCATGTGTGTCCTCCGTCCATTCTAAAATTAAGGCCATCGCGGCTGCCAAAGACCCTGGTCTATGCAACGTCACGCGCTCCTGAATGTCGCGTTTGAGACCTGCCACAAACAAGGTGAACAACTCCGACTCCGGGACCCCGTGGACCCGATTCAAATATTTCTCGAACGTATTGTGATACTCCAATAGTGAACCGGTTTGTGTGAGTTTGGCCAACAGCCCGAAATAATTTTGAAAACTCCTCCTATCGAAACGGTGGCGAACATCTTCCAGGAATTCGTTCCACGTAACGAAGTCGTTGTTTGTACAATAATTAAATACCCACACAGCGGCTGGCTGGTCGAATAACATTACGGCATAATGTAATCGTTGAGCATCAGGCATCATAAGGTGATTGAAATAATATTGGACCCTAGAGATCCAATTCGTCGCGTCCGACCCGTCGAACCGCGGTGGTTCCATCCTCACCCCTTGCTGCCTCTCGAGGCCGTGCCCAGTACCCTGGTATCGCTGAGGGGGATCCCAACACGTTGTCGGGCGATTATAAGAATGATCGAACCCCCCAGGCGTCTGCCTTGTAGGACGGCTGCCTTGGTTAGTCCATTCAGGCCCATTATGACCCACGGAATCGCGTCTCGGCCTGGCGTTCTGCGAACCTTCTTGAAAACCCCAATTAGGGTTTCGGCCGCGAGGCGCCCTGTCGCCTGGTCGCATGCGACGCGGCTCGTCGTACCCCCAGTCATCTCCGACGCCAAAACCCGATGGCTGGTCTGTCTCACGTGGCCAAGAAGGGTCAAGATTCTCGACACGACGGTCCCTATCATCTTTCTCCGTGTCGCATTTTCCCAATCTCTCCAATCTCTCCAATCTTCTAACACAAGATCGAGGGTAGCGGGGCTCGTGTCCTCAAGCCGTGCTTCCTCAGGTTGGCGGGGTTCGGCCTCGCCGTCGTCCCCATGGTGACCCCGGTATCCACCGCCCTCGCGGCGGTGCGC
Source organism: Salvia splendens (assembly GCF_004379255.2). NCBI lineage: Eukaryota > Viridiplantae > Streptophyta > Magnoliopsida > Lamiales > Lamiaceae > Salvia > Salvia splendens. The sequence continues at coordinate 8,534,645 of NC_056047.1, read as the reverse complement.
TCTCGGTGGACGGCCTCCAAACCGCAACGCCGGGTATGAATCCTGGCGTCCCGCGCCCCAAACGGCTTTGCCGTTGTTGTGATTGTAGCTGTTGTTTTCAAAACGTGGCATGAGTACTGGATGAAAGCACCAGATGATAAGGGTCTCACGTCCCTAAACCCGATCGACGGCTGATTTGGCTCGACGAGTTGTACTTCTTCCGGCGTCCTGTAGCAGGATCGGCGGCTTCTTCCAGCGGCGGCTGTGCGCGGTTCCTCCGTCGGGCAGCGGCGAGCTAGGCAGGATAATATGCACGAGACTTTTGTGGGCAAATAGCTTAAGTTTTTATTGATGATTGAATTAATGAACATAGCCCTATTTATAGACTAAGGACCCTAGGGTTGGTTCGACTCCTAATCCTAACGTATCTCGGGAAAGAACCAACAAAGAAAACCCGAAATAAATAATTAACAAAAATAAACTAATTACCAAAAATAAGAAATAAACAAAAGGAAATAAAATAAAAATTGACGCTACTTTGGGACGTAGTCTCCGAACAAGTCTGGTGGTCGTCGGTTCCTCCGTCCCTTGGTCGTCGCGATTGACGGAGGCACGTTCCTCTCCACCGGAGCTTCCGCCTCTCGTGTTGTCTCTTCATCCGGTGCTTGGGGCTCTAGTGCAGGGTCCGTATCAGTATCATAGTAAAAGTGCCAACGTTTTAAATATTGAGGTACTCCCTCCGTTTCTTCATAGTTGAGGCGAAACTTTTAGGCACAGAGTTTTAGAAAAGAATGTTTGGTGTGTTAAATAAATAGATAAAAAAGCAAGAGAGAGGAAAAGGTAGAGAGAAAAAAGTAGAGAGAATAAAGTAAAAGAGTGTAAAGTAAGAAAGAGAAAAAAGTTACTATATATGAAAATGACTCAACTATAAAGGAACTTTCCGAAATGGAAAAATGTCTCAACTATGAAGAAACATATGTACTTTTAGGTAATACTTATATTATATTTCCCTAATTAAATGCGGAGATATAGTGTCGAATATTCTTGTTTGGTCCTTTGTAAAAGGATTTGTGTGATAATGCATTTGGGCCTTGGAATTATTCTGACAGATTGGTTGAATCATTTGATGATGAGTTTAACATTATAATTATACTCTAAAATCTGCATGCCGATTTCCTTAAAAATATACACGCTAATTTTTGTGACAATGTTCATGGGGATTTGTGGGGAACATGGGATTTTGAGAGGAGATTCTTGTCTTTCATGCTATGCTTAATCTATCCTCTATTTTGCTAATAATATGACATTAGTAGTCTACTTCTTGAAATGATCGAACCAGGATTTCATCATTCCACCAATATTACGCGTATAGTGCATATATATGTGCTTTCGATATGCTTCTGAGCACGACTCTCAGTCATCTTGTATTGTGCATCATAGTGCACGCAATGATTATCGTAGAACGAAAAGTGAAGACTTCTAATTGGGTATAGACAGAGACATGATTGACTCCTTTTTTTTTAGTAAAATACTTCATTGATATGTCTTGAGCCATGTGCATTATGATTTATGCATATGGTTGTACATCATCCGCACATGGTTGTACATCATCCTGCAATAAAAATTGAATATTGAGTTCAATTGCCAAATGCTTTTTTCATTCTTGAGCATGAATATATACAAAAAATTATAAATTTTCTTCATCCCAGTGAAGACCTGATTGCAAGTGTCCCCCCAAATCAAGGTACGACCACGAACTTGCAAACTTATGCAGCTCGTCGTGAGTTATCCTGAGATAAAGACAACATATGTCGACTCCAAGTCTTCAGCATGATCTAGTTGAAAACTAGGGCACACTTCAGTCACCTCAATGATTATGATTTTCTTTCAATTCTTTAAAACTTTTTTTTATTTTATTCCCCTTATGTAATTAATAAATTTGTATTCATAAAATAATTTAATTAGTGTCCACTAAAGTATTTTGGGTCAGTTTTTGTCAATTGCAGTCCAGTCTTTTTTCAACCAAGCCCAGTCCGATTCTTTTAATAGCCTTATTGGGCCTTCCATACAGATCAACAATTTTGCATATGGAATCTATTCATGGGCCTTCAATTTACAACGGAACAAACTGCCAATTTCATTTATTATTCGACCCGACTCAATAAGCTGATCCGATCCACTCTCTTAATAAGCTGATCCGATCCACTCTCTTCCTCTATGTATAATAACATGTGAAATAAAGGTGGTTTAAATGATTATATATATGGAACTCTTTCCGTGGTGCTTCGTTCTGTTGACTTTAGCCCATAATTGTGCAGCTAATTAAATTTAATTTCATGTTCATGTCATTATATAGAAGTTTAAAATGTATCCACCTCATTCCGTGCAAACAAATACACGTTTCTAACACAAACACACCATAATACAAAATTAATTCTACGATTAACACATACTCATCTTCGTGGTGGTGTTAATCACATATTTATACCACTAAATGATCTTTTTGAAAACGAATTATTTTAACTATATAGTAGTATTTAATATTTCGCTGAGAATTTTCTATTTTAATTCAACAAAGTATTGTCTATACAGTAGCATACACGTTAATTAGTACTATTACGTAAATAAAAATCGTACTATTACGCAAATTATAAAAGAGATGATTAAATTCCAATTAACACCTGATCATAAAATAATAACTCACGAATCTTGGATTATACTCCCTCCGTCCCGCACTTATTTCCTTTTTGGGCATCCCAAGTTACTTGCACTCTTTCCATTTTTAGTAAAAATTTTCACCTACAGCCGTAATTTTTGACTTTCCTATACACTCATTCCTTAATCTCCGTGCCGAAAAGGAAAGGAGCGAGTAGCCCGGAACGGAGGGAGTATAATAAACCATCAAAAAATGGATCCAATCCCCATGATGCCAATAATCAATAAACCGTTCACATTTATGAGCAATTTAAATTTGAAGTCAACAATGCAGGTCGGCTGCACTATCCTCCATGTAGGGATGGCACACAAGCTCACCCAATAATAGCGCGCTACATGTCGATATCCCATTGGCCATTAGACCTTCCTCGAAATGTACGCTACTAATCTCCCAATCCTTTATAACTTTATTCTCCATCTTGCCACGTGTTACCAAGACAGCCCTCTTATCATAGTCAACTCACCACATGCCACCACGTGTCCCTATCCACACATACATATAGATGGAGAGAGCCAAACGCAAAGATTCAAACACAAATCTTTTTAATTTTCTCCTAAATCATTTCTTCCATTTCAATCTCCACACACAAACTCTTAGATTTCATATAGATTTGTTCGGTTTATCACCACATTTTCCTATTTCTAATAATTATACCCTTTTTTCGACAATGTTAAATAATTCCGACGAATTCCACCGCCGGATTTTGAATCTTCCGGCGATTAGACCCTGCGAATCCGTCTCCTTCCCAACTCTTCTAACCTCTCTGATCAATCTCGGCCGCTCAATATGCAGATTCAAATCCAAAATCTTCTTCACAAACAAGCCAAACGCAACAAATTCAATTCGCCTAATCGAAGCTCTCCTCATCTTCTTCGAAGATCTCTGCCCCACCGCTGCGCCGCCGAGATCCGAATCCTCCACAGCCCTATGCCTCTCCGAGCTCCACTTCATCTTCCAGAAGCTTCGATTCCTTCTAGAAGACTGCTCCAGAGACGACGCCAGGCTGCTGATGCTCGTCAAATCGGAGGAAGCCTCCACGCATTTCCGCGTGCTCATTAACGCCATCGCAGTGGCTCTCGACGTCCTTCCGGCGACGGAATCCGGCGCCGGCGAGGAGGCTCTGGAAGTGGTGGAGCTCGTGAGGAAGCAGGCGGCGGGATCGAGCTGCCAAGTGGGGAGAGACGATAGGCGGGCGATGCGAAGGATTCTCCGCATCACTGGCCGGTTCGGGCGAGGGATCGCGCCCGAACCGGTTGATCTGAGAAGGGCTCTCGATGATTTGAAAATCGGGAGCTGGGGCGAATGTAACGACGAGATCAAGTGTTTGGAGAGCGAGCTTGGACGAGAATGTGGGACGGATGTGAAAAGGGATTTGGCTTTCATCGGAAGTTTGATCGCATTCTTGACCTATTGTAGGTGCACGGTTTTCATGAGAGTGGAGAGATCAAGAAAAAACCGGGTTTATCAAGAAATCGATAACCGGTCGGTTCGGGTGCTGAGATGTGATGATTTTAGGTGCCCGATCACATTGGAGATCATGCGTGATCCGGTTACATTGTTGACCGGTCAAACGTACGAAAGATCTTCGATCCTGAAATGGTTCGGTTCGGGCAATCACACTTGCCCCGTGACGGGTGAGAAGCTGACGAGCGTTGATTTGGTTCCGAATCTTGCTCTGAAGCGTCTCGTCATGCACAAATTTCAAGAAGACCTGATCAAAAGCAATGAATCGAGGAAACAGTCAACGATTGATACATGCAGTGTAGAGGCAGAACAAGCCATGACCCTGCTCGCTAACTTTTTGGTTGGGAAGTTGGTCACTGGGACCAACGAGGACCAAAATAAGGCCGTATTCGAGATCCGTCTACTTACCAAAACAAGTAATTTTAACCGATCTTGTTTGGTCGAAGCAGATGCGATCCCATCTTTGTTGGAGCTAATTCGTTCGACTAGTCGGGCTTTGCAACATAATGCGATGGCGGCATTGCTCAATTTGTCGAAGTATCCTAGGGGCCAGAAGATCATAATGGAAAATGGGGGATTGGACGTTATAGTCGAGGTCTTGAACAACGGCCTAACTGGGGAAGCACGCCAGCATGCAGCCGGCGTGCTATTCTATCTTTCCTCCGTTGAAGATAACCGAAGGAAGATAGGGAGGACCCCAGGGGCCATCCAGGGCCTAATGGGGGTCCTCACGGATGGGGAGGATCGAGGTAAAAAGAGCGCCTTAGCCGCGTTTCTAGGCCTCCTAGTGCACCCTGAGAACCATTGGAGGGTGCAAGCAGCAGGACTAGTTCCGCTTCTAGTAAATCTGCTAAGATCTTCTGAAAACGGAGATCTAGTAGCAGATTCTCTAACTGTTTTGGCCGCACTTGCAGTCAAAGTTGACGGAGCGGTGGCCATTGTCAGTGCCGGGATTCTGCCTATCATAGTGCAGATTCTTGGCTCCTCCAACTCCAGAGACGCCAGCGAATACAGTGTGTCGTTACTACTTTCTTTATGTAGCAACGATGCGACAGACGTGGTTCCAATTTTAGTAAAGAACTCGTCATTGATGGTGTCACTCTACTCATTGATCTCCAATGGCTCGCCTCGATCCACCAAGAAAGCGGCATCGCTCATCCGGATTCTTCATGCTTTCAATGAGAAGAGCTCTTCATCTCTATCTCAAGAACAATTTGTTCGTGTGTGGTAATCGAATATTAAAGCATTGTCACACACTTGATTTCATTACAAGCATCAAGAGTATGTATAGGATGCTTGCTTTGCTTTGATTTTCTTTTCCTATTTTTGGTTGATTTCTTTGATTGTTTGTGGCATGAGCTCGAATTTTTTAAGAGCTTTTGTCACTAGGTTTCTTCTAGTTTTTTCAATGAAGAAACCAATTCTGTGATTATAATATTATTACCTTTGTTTGTATATCGTTGTTTAACTAGAGCATTTTAATTCAACGGTAAAATGTAACGAAAAAAAAACTTTTTGGCATTAAGTTTTATCAATGTTTTGACGCCTATACGCCGTGCCTACAAAAACTTTAATAACTCCTGTGGCAATCTAAAAAGATGCAAGTTTATAGTGAAGTCAATAAAATAATTTGGATGGTAAAATGAATTTTCACTATATATGAGATAATTGCCGTAACTATCTTTTTTAAATTGTTTCTCTTGCAAGTGTTGTATAAGCAAGTGACTTATTTAGTCCATAAAATTATTGCCATGTATCTTCACAGACATATAACTCTGATAATTTTGACTAGATTCGGATTCATAATCTTTTCAGAGCTAAAAAAAAGCGATGGTTGTCGTGATTTTTATGTTAAGATGTCTTCTACTCTCTCGACTCAAACCGGGCTATTTTAGTCACTTTATCTATCTTTATATCATTTCAAATTAACTATTAGGAGATCAAAAGATTAAATACCAGGAAATTAAAAACTTATTATTTAAAAGACGAAGTGGATTATCAGAAAGACTATCACGTGCATTATCGTGTTTCTAGATAAATGTATCGTTTCTAATAGTACATCGGAAGCAAGTTTGTTAGAGCATCTCCAATCATACTGCAAATCCCATCCATGCAGTAGATTGGAGCTCCAATCATACTCAAAAACGCATCCCAAATCAGTTTTTTTTGCGTTTTTGAACAGTGACGACCCATATATGGCGTTGCACTGTAGCAAACGCAAAACCCATTTTATAATTTCTGAAATTGCACTCACACCCTCCTTGTTTGAGTATGTTTCGAATAGAGCAAGAATATCAAGGTAGAAGTGAGGGTAGAAAAGTTTGGGGAAGAAGAAGAACACGGTTTGGTGAAGAAGAACATGTTTGGGAAGATGATGAACAGTAATGGTTTTATTTTTTAACTATAAATGGGCTTCATTAATATTTCAACTACATTTCAACAAATGGGCTTCATTATATAGAGAGGTGGCAGTGTATCGTTTTACATACATACCTAGTGCATTTTATTGATTGTAAAATTTTTAATGTATTTTAATTGTATTCTAATTGTAAATTGTAATTGTATTCTAATTGTATTTTAATTGTATTTCATTTTACATATACTGTGCTTCAGTAATATTTTTAATGTATTCTATTGTAAATTTTTATGAAATTTAATACTACAAAAAATAAATTAAATAATAGATATTTAATAATAAAAAGTAGTACATAACATAAATAATTATATTAAATTATTTAATTATGTTTGGAAATTTATTAATAAAGTGTTGTCCTATGTTTTATGTAATGGTACTGTAATTTATGTTTGAATGTTGTTATAGTATGTTTGATGTATTTTAATTTCCAAGTTTGTGTATTTTTAATTGAATATATAATATATTTAATATATATATATATATATTAATATAAATAATTGTATTAAATTATATAATTACGTTTGAAAAATTATTGATAAAATGGTGTGGGGTTAATATGTAATTTAGATAAATATGTAGGTAAGATTGAAAAAGTAAAAAAAGTATGTGAATATGGAATATTCTTTTGGGTTTGTGTTTGGTGTAAGTAGTTGGAGTAGAATTACTGTTTGATATGACAGACCTGCAAAAATGAGTTTGTGTTTGGTGTAAATGGTTGGAGATGGCCTTAGAATGACCGCTTCACCATTTTACTGAATATAGAAAATCAAGCGGCACAGAATAGGGACGAGTAAAACAACTTTTGTATTTTTCTTTCCGTCATGATTTAAAAGTATTGTCATAATGTGGAATTTGTTGTAATTTCAATTTAAGAATATACAACTATTTGTATTCATAAATTTGCTTGATTATATTATGAACTTCGCGGATGTCATCAACTTTTATTTGTTGAATTGGTAGTGAATAGTATTATACTTTAGTATTTCGAATTTTAAGAAGATTATATTTGTGTGTTTAAATACGAATTTAGAATTCTCAGAATTTAAATTCTTTTGTTTTCAGAATATTTAATGTAATACTATTAGATTTTTTCAGTTCAGATCGATTTTCATACTTTGGATTTCCAATTTGAAGATAATTCAGTTTAGATTATTTTTCTTAAAAATTCAAATTTTCGGATATGATTGAATTAGGCAAAACTCTCAACCAAAATCCGAATGCTCACATTTAGGGACGAAGCATAAAAAGATATTGTACTTAAACTCATAACTCATGACATGTCTTAACACAACTTATTCGAAACCTCCCTAATAATACCGAGGATAATCATTCTAAGGAATTGGATATATCACAACATTTCCTATAGCTCGATTTGTTTCGAGATACGAGAAAGCGTCCTTAACCTTATCAAAAGGGAATGGTCCCTTTAGGGTCAAGCACGGCCTTAATCTTCCCACTCTTCAAATACGAATGGACTTTCCTTAAAAACTCCCCACTCGAGGTCAAGACAAACATAGAGTCCTTTGGATCAATCACTACCACGCTACCACCTTCCTTCAACGCCTTCATCGCTCTATCTATTTCTCCAGATCAAATCCAAACAAAATTCAGTATCTTCACATAATATTCTTAAAAAGGTCAAATTTTGTTAATGTACGTTTTACTAGTCTAATTAGTTACCAACTGCATCATAAACTAGGTCGAATTTGGTATCCAAATCTTCGAAAAAAAATTTGGTGTAATCAATAGCCAAGTCTGCACCAAAACTTTTCACCAATTCCAGCTTCAAAGTGCTGGCTGTCGCAGCAATCATTGATGCACCAAACACATGTTTTGCTAGCTGCATAATTAATAAACTTTTAATGAATCAGCATATATTGTTAGGATCGTCTACAAAAAAGAAAGAAAAATTAAACTAATTAGAGTTGGACAATACTGCCTCCAACTATAACCCGACATTTCTTCACTATTAAAAACTACAAGTGAAGAAATGTACCATTTAGGTGCTAAAATAGTGAAAAAAATAAAGATCATGTACCATTTAAACTAATCTGATCTTTCACTATTAAATGGGGTTATTTTTGTCATAGGGTACCCTATCATATTACCATTTGTCATAGGATAGCAAAAAGACCAGGTACCATTTATGTGCGAAAATAAAAGATCAGGTACCATTTATGTAGTTCAGCCTGATCAGATTAGTACCTGATCTATAACCCAACATTTCTTCACTATCTTTCGCATATGGTTATTTTTGTCATAGGGTACCAAAAACGATTAAAAAAAAGATCAAGTATCATTTATGTGCGAAAGTGAAAGATCAGGTACCATTTATGTAGTTCAGTCTAATCAGATTAGTACATGATCTTTAATCTGATCAATAACCCAACATTTCTTCACTATTAATTGTTTAAATAAATATCAAAGTTTTCAAGATAAAGGTCTTCGCAAGATGTGATAGCCCAACTTCGCTTATCCTAATGTTATATACGATTCTCAAGAGGCCTAATATTTATATTTTGAGTAATAGTTATTTGGGCTCTAAGGCCCAATATTGAAAGTCCAAGTTAATGAATTGAAAAATAAACTCGAAATTGGGCCAGTCTTGAATGTAGTCGGCTATCACTAATCAAGCATGGGAAATCGGGATGTAATCACCAATTATTTAGGCCATCGCATGTAATTGGCTGCTGCCTTTTACATTGTATTATTCCATTAAGACAAATATTGCATAAATATTGCATCATTGATTAATTAGGGTTTCACTTTCGTTAATTTATTTACATATAATCAAAACTACCATCTAAGTCGAGAGAAGGGAAAACCTTCCGTCTTTTGTGTGCCCAAAAGTCTAAAAGGAAGTAAAGAATATTTGTAGCTCTCTTTACTTAAAAAAAACCTTCCTCATCAAATTACAAAATTTACCAATCACCACAAAAAAACCTTACAAAACCATCTCAACACACCCCTATATATACATTACATACACGATACAAGTTTGGGACCCACTCAACGAACAAGATTAATTTTTGACACATTATATTGAATCTCAAAAAATGTCACAACAACAACAACCTTTCAATGCATACCCTTATGGTTCAGTGATGAAATCACCGCCCGATTCATCGCACTCAATTGGACCAATCACCATAGCTATCGCCGTGGTGGCCGGGGTCTTGGTCCTCGGCCTCGCGGCTTGTGTTCTCGATCGGTTGTGCCGCCCTCGTGGTAGCAAGGCGGAGCCCAAAGTCGACCTACTGCCGCCGCCAGCCGATAATGCTAATGGAGAGAAGAAGCCAACAGTCGCCTTGCAGAGGGCCGACATCGAATCCAGATTTGCTTATAGTCACGGCGGAGGAGGGCCGGTGCCGCCGCAGTATGGCGGAGCACGGGGGCCAGCGCCACCGCCTCAGTATTGCGGTGAAATTGAATGGGGGCTGGTACCGCCGCAGTATGGCGGAGGAAGGGAGATGGTGCCGCCGCATTTTTTCTAGTTTTGTTTTTGGTTGAATTTGGTAAGAGTGTCCACAGTGGGAGAGCCGCCGCCCGTGGCTCGGGTGCGCGGCCCCCACTGCAGAGAGCCGAGAACGGTGGCTGAGGGCCGAAAGCCGAGAGGGAGCCGCGGTCGCGGTCTTCACGCGGCTGAGCCGTGGGGTGCGCCGCCCACCACTGCAGCGGGCCGCGTTTCGTGGCTCAGCCACCGAATTTTAATTTTTTTTTTTACTTCTTTTTTTTTTATTAAATACACCTCATTTTTCCTCCTTTTTTTACCCCAATTCAAACACCACTCTCTCCAATATATTTTAATTCAACTTCTGAAATATGGATTCCGACGATGAACGGTACCAAGAAGCGGTAGATCTGGGGTTCCAAAACCTGGTTGCAGTGGTGCAACAAGAAGCTGACGAGGCGGAGGCGGAGGCGGCGGTAGCAGTCCCTCGGCCGTTCTATCATCGATGGTATATCGACCGTGACCATGCCTGGGCTGACCGCTGGTTGATGGAAGACTACTTAAGCGAGAACGCCCGTTATCCGCCAGAGATTAATATAATACAACGAAGTCCTTGTTACACTTTTTTTTGGTTAGATTGTGAAATTTTTTTTATTTACAATCCAAATTATTTTATTTTAATTAAAATTATAAATATCATAAATTATAGTCTAATAAAATTTATTGTACTTAAATTAAAAAATATCATTAAAAAAAGTAAACAAAATTAATTTTAATTTTGGAGAGGGCCACATTTCGTGGCCCTTGTTATTTTTGGGTTTTACCATTGTGGAGAGCCACATTTGGTGGCCGGGCCAACTTTGGTGGCCTTCAAGGGCCACCATTGTGGACACTCTAAATCGTAGTCTAGAATTAGTAGTATATTTTTTTTTAATTTGGTTTTGTTTTAGGTTAATTTGTAAGTGGTGTTTCCCATGCATTTGTTAGGTTCATGTTATGCAATCGATTTTGTTAATTTATATCTTTCGTTAAATAGTTCTAAATTTATCATATACTATTTACATTTATTGAGTTTTTCGAAGAATGTGATGTGCCCGGAAAATCAATTTTAACAAAAATTATAAATAAATAAAGGGTTCATAAACTATTAAGTTACAAAAATAGATGAATAAAGTTTATTTTAAACCAAAATATATTTTTATTAATTATACAATTTCGATCTGGAACGTTAGTTTGATACTTTTATTTTATGTCATTAAAGTATTGCTTTGATAATTTTGCCCGATTTTAACAAAGATATCAAAATTGGACTCAAATCATTTTTTACCCAATTAATATTAATTACAGGCTAGTTATATACTTAAAACAAAATTATCTAATCATAATATGAATCTCTCGTTTCGTTCTCTATTTCTGTTTTGTACTCACTTTTTGAAGCTCCATTCGAGCTCACGAATCTCTCTATATATACATCTCATTTTCTCACTCCGATTCTTTACTTTGAAGCTCGCCGGCGTATTCGCCTTCTGAACCCACGCATCCACCAGCCAACGAAATTTCTCTAACCCCCGATACCTTGTTCTTCGCACTATCACTAGCCCCTCCCTCTCCTCATATTTCTCGCCTTCCTAATCATAACCATCATCTTCTCTTGCACTCACTCCGGACAAGTGTGCCTCTCCTAATTAGTAGTGCTCCTGTCTTGATCCGCCCTAAAAAACAAACCTCCTTTTGCCATTTTAATACGCTCCAATAAATTAGTTCATTTTCAATTTACCAAAAAAATTTCATCACACATACTCTACAAAGTCCGCATTGTTATCCCCAAGATCCTTATCCCCAGTAATTGATTTGTTTTAACTTGGGCATGAATTATTTATCCATAAAAAATCCCAATTACATAAACATATTATTATTTTATGAATTATTCACTTGATAGAAAAGACTTACATCTAATATTTAGTTATTATTGTCTTTTGAAATCATAAAAAAATTATTTCTAAAATATCATTTCAAGTGTAAATTGTTAGCGAGTTAGATATCGTTAGTTCTATCGGGCCCAGTTGTTATAGTTATTTAAGTTGTAAAGTCCCAATAAGAAATAATTTTTTACCCCTAAAAAAATTAATGCAAGAACAAAGACACAAATCAGCATGGAATGTCACCAATTATTTAGGCCGTCGCACGTAATTGGCTGCTGCCTTTTACAGTGCATTATTCCGTTAAGAGAAATATTGCATAAATGGAAACAATCACTTATTACCTACTTAATTAATTAGGGTTTCACTTTCGTTAATTTTATTTCCATATAATTAAAACAGAATCTACTACTCTAATTAAGTCAAGAGGAGGCGAAACCTTCCTTCTTTAATTCCTATGCAGAACGCAAATCAAGCCTTATAGTCTAAAAGGAAGTAAAGAACATGAAAAAACACATTCCTTATTAAATTACAAAAAATTACTAATCACCACAAAATTACCTTACAAGACCATCTCAAACATCCCTATATATACACATACTGATACAACTATGTGATCAACTCAATGAACAATAGTAGCATTATTTTTTCACACATTTAATCGGAAAAAAAAATGTCGCAGCAACAACCTACTAATGTGTGCCTTTATGAAAAGAAGCCTGAAATCGCCTCGAGGGAGAGGTCCATATTCGAAGTCCGTTCAACTAGTCACGGGCCGAATTTTGGCGGTGGATACAAGCCTCCGCAGCCAAATTTTGGCCGTGGATATGGGCCTCCACCGCCGTATTTTTACGGTGGATGCATGGAGGCCGGGAGTTCATTTTGGTGATAATGAGTAGAGCTAATTTAGAGTTGGTGCATGCATGGTTAAAGTATTTTTTTTCTACTACTACTAGTTTTGTTTTTGTTTAAATTTGGTAAATCGGAGTCTAGAATTATTATTTTGTTAATTTGGTTGTGGTTTTGGTTATTAATTATGTTATGAAGTGGTTTTTTCCATGCATGTATCTTAAGTTGATGCTATGGCGTAAATTTTGATTTTTCATTTATATTGATGTTGCTACTATTATCGTTGGTGGAAGAGTATGATTCTGTTTCATTATATATTCTAAATTTATCATATACTGTATTAGATTTATTGAGTTTTTAGAAATATGATGGGCCAGGAAATCAATATCACCAAACAGAATAAATAAACAGAAAAGGGTTAAAAAATACTAATTAATTTACAGAAACAGATGACTAAAAAATATTTCTATCTGAAATATATTCCTATTACACGATCTCAATCTAGTACATTAAATTTGATACCGTCTGTGTCCTTGACGTATTGATTTGGTCCATTTTTTGCACAATTTCAGAAAAGAAGTAAAAAATTAATGGGCAAACCAAATTTTATTTAACTAATGTGAGAGTATTAATTACTGCTTAGTTACTTAAACATAATTAACTAATCTTTTTTGGAAGCTCCATTCCAGCTCCAAGATCACTCTATACAACTCATTTTTTCACTCCCGGCCCTTCTTCACTTTGAAGCCCGCCAGCGGATTCGCCTTCTGATCGAACCCTTGCATCCACCCGCCTATAAATTTTAAAATTGGTCTAAAATGTCACAAGCTTTACATTACATTTGTTATTTTTATCAAACCTACCCCAAATAACATATTTTTCGGAAAAACATAGTTTACGTGGATAACTGTGAAACGTTTATGATATTTTAGACTTCTTTTTAAGTTTGCGACAAGCAAGATAAAAAGCCACTAAAAGCCATGTTGATTTAGTTGTGTCAACTAGGATAAAAAAGGCCATGTACATTAGTCGGATATGATGATTGACCTACCGTGAGAAATAACAAAATGTAATGTAAAGTTTATGAGATTTAAGACCTATTTTAAAATTAATGGGAAATATTAAAATTTGACCAAAATTTATGATTTTAGCGACCAATATCCCATTATATTACTCCATAGAATAAATATCTTCGCAACGCATGATGGCCCAATTTTGTATCTGTCCTTTTGGGCCCAGTTGTTATAGTTATTTAAGTTGTTTAGGCCCAATATTTCAAGTCCTCTTCAATAATGACATGTGCTTTGATTTATTAATAAAATTCACAAACTTTGCCAAATAATACTGTATTAATTTTTCATTTCAATGTGAGGTAGTAAAAAAAAATCCTTCACGTTAATTTATGTATATTTAACATAAAAAAATCTGCTACAGCCCAATGATACCTAGAACTATTGTCTTTCATTAAAGCAAGGAGAAAAGACACAAAATGTCACCAATTAGTTAGGCCATCCCATGTTGGCTGCCTTTTACATTACATTATTCAATTAAATATTGCATAAATGGAAATAATCATTTATAACCTACTTAATTAATTAGGGTTTTGACTTTCGTTAATGTTGAAGGCGAAACCTTCCTTGTATTATTCCTCATTTCCTCTGCCGAAACCGAATCAATCCCTATTTTTTTAGCCCTATATACTACCATACAAAAAGTATTTACTTTAAAAAAAATACCTTCCTTGTTAAATAACACAAAATTACCAATCACCACAAAATTACCATACAAAACCATCTCAAACATCATATACATATTATTATTATTATTATTATCATGAAATTACCACACAAAGTCACCACGTTTTCGTTGTGGTGGCCGTGATCATCGTCATCTCCGTCGTCATGTTTTGTGTGTGTGGGCGGTTGTGCGACTGGCGGAGCGACCGTGTTAGTAAGGAGTACTAAGGAGGGGCGGATCTAAGTGAGGACAAAGGAGTACAAGTGTAGCCCAAAACAAAATGCTAGTAGTGGTGTAGTGGTAAACATATTTCCTTGCCATTTGGGTGAACCAGGTCGTTCGAACTCATGGATGACACCTTCACTTCTTATTTAATTTAGTGTCATTTTTCTCTCTTTTATCATATGATATTTTTGCTAATGAATTAATTTTTCCAACTTTTGTCTTGTGAAGTATTTTGATGTTTTGAATGCATTTAATTTTGTTTATCTTTTTGTTATTATACATTCAAAAACTTCTAATTAATTTATTTAATTTTTTCTTACAAACATTGTTTGATTCCCTTTATCATACATTTATTTTACCTTTATTATTTTTCTATCATTTTTAAAATAATTTAATTTATTTTAGTATATTTTTAAATATTTTACTCTTGGCAATGTTTTTAAACTTTTATTTTTTCTATTTTGAAAAATGGCTAAATTTTACTTAGATAATTGAAAATATGATTTCTTCATAAAAATAATATACTATATTTTTGCTAAACTTCAAATAAATCATTCATATAATATTATAAAGATAATGAAGTTTATTATCGAAAAAAGATATAAAATGATTAAAACATCGGTCAAATTTTGAAATTCTAAATCGTTATAACTATTTATCGTACCCTCGGGTTGGAAATCGTGGATCCGCTGCCACTGGTACTAAGGAAATTGAGCTAATTTAGAATTGGTGTATGCATGGTGAAAGAGTGCGATTTATTTAATTACATAAGTTATAAATTTATCATATAGCTATTAAATTTAGTAAGGAGTATTAGCATAAGCTCATCTCCAATTATTTACAACAAGCCCAAGCTTATTGTTGAACATATGCACACCAAAAAGTAGTTATACTCCAACCATTTATACCAAATTTAAACATCAATTTTTAATATATCTCATAAATTTTTTGCAGTAGCACTAAATTTGGTTTTATTCCATATCAAAACTCAAAAATAGATTTGAGTTTGGTGTATGTATAATTGAATAAATTTGTTACACCAAAAAAAAAAGTTTGATGTATAATTAGAGATGGTCTAATTTATATATGCACACGAATGTTGATACCTAATAATTACCATCCACGTGGATATGTTGGTAGTGAAAAAGATATATATGCAGATATTTAATTTTTAAGGTTTGAGAAACCGTTCAAACTAGAAATGTATTAATTTTGAAATTATTTTTTAGTTGTTATATAGTACTCCATATTACAGATATTCGCAATAAAACAATAGTATATTGAAAGATGAACATTTTATTACTACCTCCGTCCCTGAAAGTTTGTCCCATTTTTTTCATTTCCGTCTGTCCCCGAAAGTTTGTCTCAATTCACTTTTTACCATTTTTAATAGTGGACTCATATTCCACTAACCCATTCCTACTCACATTTTATTATAAAATTATTATATAAAAGTAGGACTCACAATCCATAACTTTTTTAAGTCACTTTCCATTACATTTCTTAAAACCCGTGCCGGGTCAAAGTGGGATAATATTTGATGGACGGAGGTAGTATTATCTAAGCAACAATATGCCATTTAGTGTTCACCCGCTTGTGCCACGTACATGGTGGACCCAATAACATGGACTATTAAATTAGAAACTCCAAGAAAAATTACCTTAATAAAATATTCACATAACTTCAAAATTCAAATGAAAATAATAAATAAATTCAACCCATAACTTCAAAATTCAAAGATTTATTTATACATTGACAACTCAACAGCTCATATGAATATTATATGTTTATTAATCCTATTTAACAAGATTAGCAGGAAATTAAGCAACGCGGCTCACGTGAAAGCATATTTCTAGAAGGTAGAAACGCTATTAGTTTAAATTTTACAATTTAGGTAAAATCACATTCACATCCATATTCGCAATTATATTTCACTTGTTTCTGGAACTTGTACTGTGCCAAAATCATTCATTTTAAATATAGTTTACGATATATCAGCATGTAACATATACGTATATCGTACAATTTTAACTTGCCTAAGCCTAATTTGTCATATTTCAATCATAATCTGATTTTTGCATACCTTGAATAATTAAATAGTTGTTTATGATTTTATTCAAACATTATGTACACTTACAGATTGCATAGAAATTGTTTTTTCAATACGAAAAAATGTCATCTACGTAGAACTACAAGAGCTTTGAAAATTATCATAATGAAAAATGCCCCCACTTGATAAGAAAAGACAGAAATTATAATTTACATACTTTTATCTGTTTGACAAGATCTTTTTATGATCAAAATAATCTTGTCCACCAATTAAATAAATTCTAAACTCAATAGTAGTTATATTTGGATTGAATCCTGTCGTGTAGACCACTCAATTATCTTGAAGAAGGGGCAGTGAATGTCATTGTCATTTAAAAATTAGAAACTGGATTTTGACAGTTTTAATTATACTTATTATATACTAAGTGTCTTGCTAAACAAGAAGTTGAGACATTGTATTCAACAATGAATAATTTGAGAATTACAGTAATATTTTATCCTCTTTAGTTAGAACGGAACCAGTATTATATTTAATTAATCACGGATATTTATGATGAATAATTTATTGAGTTTCTAGAAGAAAATGATGTGCCGGGAAATCAATTTCACCAAAATGAATAAATTAGGAAAATGTTTATTTGCAAATAAGTTGTACTAGTATTAAATACTCCGTTTACCAACTCCGAATTATAAGTTGTATTCACTGTGTCCACAATCAACATAATACGTAGTATTGTTTTCATGTTTGAGACATTCACAAAATTAGTTAGTATTTTTTTGAAAAATTTCTCTTTCTAATTAAATGACTTCAATTTTTCTACTAATAATACACAGTCACTTTTTATAGTATGTACTAATTCAAATAATTTTTGTTTGGATATTATTTAATTCACATAATTTTGTTGCTATCATATCATCAGTTGTCAATTGTAATAGTAGTAGTTTATTTGACTTTGGAATGAATTAATATCAATAAAAAATTCACTTGGGCATCAGTAGCAGTGGGGCGCCTTAAAGAACGCCCTATGCACCGTCACGTCAGCATTTTTATCATTTTATCCTTCCACCTACAGTGGGGCGCCCTATAGATTTTACTATTGTTTTGTTAATTAGTTTAAATGTTTTCAAATATATAAATGCAAACTAATTAAAAAACACAACGATTAACTAAAAAACGGCAAATACTACATTGATTAAAAAAAAGTTTCATCCGGCTGGTAGTTCGTCCTCCCGGGGGCGTACTCTTCATTCGTTGCCGGAGGTGGCAACTTGTACGCCCGGTACTTGATCCGCTTCTTTCTGGCTGGGGCGGGGGCGGCCGAGGCGGGAAGGGGCGGCGGGGCGAGTTGGAGACGGCTCCATGTCAGACAGACCGTACGAATCCGTACTGAATTCGGGATCGTACTGCGTGTAGGGGTCAAACGACCGATATTCGTCAGGTTGTGTACCCGACCAACGTGCACCACCTCCAAACATCAGACTATTGGGACTTGAGTAATCATCGGAATCCATTTTCTAGTGTAAATTGAGAGTGAAAATGCGAATGAAAATGTTACAAATGAAGGTGGGGTAGGGGGTATTTATATAAATGAATTTTTCGAATTAAAAAAAAAAACACATTGTATCGTCCGCGTCGTCCACAGTGGGCGGACGATGGCCCGGACGATGCCCTACCATCCGCGCTTCCTCCGCGGACTATCTGTCGGGCGAGGACGACGCCCCCCTTTGGGTGCCCACATCTAATCTAATCCATCCATATCAAACCGGTTTGGTGGTGATAGTATTAGCATAATTTACATACCTGTCGCTTAATTAATATAATTATCGGTAATTTGACTGAAAAATGTACTGTAAAAATAAAAATATATTTTGTGCTACACAGTTGTGTGAAAATGGAATATACGTGGATGACTATATTTGTTTACTTGGGATCTTGCTAACTAGGTTTGCAACCATAAAATAAAATAAAATAACAAGAAATTATATTTGACTTCTCAACACTACCTACAACAACATTGGACTTTCCAATTTATCTTAAAACCGATGCAACACAACTCTATAGAATATAGAATATAGAATATAGAATATAGAATATAGAATATAGAAAAGACCACATCCAAAGTTTGACTTGGATGGAAGATTCTGGTATGGAACTCAAGAATGACATTTTAACTCCAAGAATCAATCAATATTACGACATACGGATAAAACATCTAGAACTTAATTATTATTAAATATATATTCCAGGCTAGTTATTTTAGATAATAACCGATTCATTTTCCTTTTTCAAAAACATACAGCTAAACCGAATTTTCCTTTATATCTAAACAATAATTTATAGTAAGGGAGTACTATTGAACAATGAAATTTTAAGTTCATTTTTATGCATTAATATATCCTTTATGCAAATTTCATTTCATTTTGAAACTTGAATTCGCCAAATAATTTTTTCAACTTACATATAATAAATATATAGTTAAATGGTGTGTCTAGTCAATCAATTACAAGAATATCTCATCTATTTTCCTCGCTCTATGTGATATCAAAAAGATCAATTCCTATTTGTTTACATTACAATTCATACTACATTACTACTACTACTACTACTACTACTACTTATTAACAATTAAACATGCTCTAGATCTATATAATCTCTTACATTAAGTAATTATCACATTCATTGAAATATGTGCCTATCAGTTTCTTTAGCAATTTAAAATTTTAAAGAAGTCATCTACGTGCATGTGTCATTAAATAAATTCGTTGGGTGATATGTGCTGGAAGTTAAAATTTAATATTGTAGGATGATGTGGTATGCATAGAGATCAGTTTTTCCCTCCCATACCGAATGATTTATTACTCGTTGAATAATTATTGTTTTTTTATGATTTTTTTTATTTTGACTTGATCATAAAAAAAGGTCATGAGATAAATTTATTTTTTAATGGATTGAATCTCATTTCGCTAATAATATTTAATTATTGTTTTATCTATTTCTCATTTTACTAATTTTATACTATTAGAATTCATATAATACACTATTAAAACTATTAATAATAGACAAAGAAAGTATTAAGATAAATTCTCTTTTGTTTTCGAGAAAACGTAGATAATATAGATTCAGTTACAAAATATATAGTAATGTTAGGGGTTGTTCGGTTTATAAAATTATATTTCAGAAATTAATATGTATTACGTTTGGTTCATGAGATTAAATACAATAACTTAATTATAGATGGATAATCATGTGATAATTAATCATAACCACTTCATCCAAATTAAATAATCTCACGTAATCCTAAATGAATTATCATATGATAATTAGTCATAGCAACCGAATAACACATTAATGTTAGTAAATTATGTTTAACTCCTCTAGAAGTTGTTGTATAATGATTTTTAATCTATTAAATGGCAAATTTATACTAAAAAATATGAGCTCGCTCTTAGCTATCCGTATTTGGCAATGTTAATAGAGCAATCTTGCTCAATTTGAGTCAGCTTGATCTAATTATAGGCTAGTTCGATTCATATTAATCGGACTAACCTCCTTCGTGCTCACATGTATTCGACATGTTTGTTTCGAGTTGAAATGTCATTTATACCTTATGTAATTCGATAGTCCTATTCCCCATCAATATTAATAAATACTATAGAATAGTAATATAACACGTAGGCAGCAATAGGTGACCAGTGCCCATACAGTCAACCAATAGAGATGCCAAAAAAAATAAAAGAAGGGTAGTAGTAACATTATCAGCAGCGTAACGCGCAATCAATTTTCGTCACACTTTCCTTCAATTGTTTCCGTAGTTCCCAAACAAACTTACTTTATTGAAATAGTATAATCCAAGATTTAACACATGCTGACAAATATCATTTCACATTACTCATCTTGTTTATTCAAATTTGGACACCACATAATTGTGTATTTCACGCCGCCATACTATATATACATATCCACCCCCTTCCTTCACTCCAACATAACTCTCTCTCTCTCTCTCTCTCTCTCGCTCTAAAATATGACGAACAATATCTACTCGGAGAAGGAAATCAGCCAAGATTTGTACAATCAATTGAAAATTATGGAAACCGAAGAGGATTCGAAGCTCCGTGAATTTCAAAATACGGAGAATTCCGATGAGGAAGAAGACGAATTCGACCAAGAAGAAGAGGAATTTTCGTTCGCCAGCGTAGGGGAAGACGCGGCCGCGATCTCGGCGGAGCATGCCTTCAGCGACGGCCAGATCAAGGCGGTTTTCCCCTTGTTTGATCAGAGCTTGCTACTCTCCGGCGACGGCAACTTGCCGGAAAATCTTCCGATGCGGCCGCCGCTGAAGAAGGTCTTCGTCGAGACAAGATCCGACGCCGATCACCAGATCGCCGGTCCTTACTGCGAGTGGTCCAGCCGGAAGGCGGTGGAGGCGGCGCCGGAGAGCTGCAATAAGAGCAATTCCACCGGTTTTTCCAAAATATGGCGGCTCAAGGAGATCACGTGCCGCTCGAATAGCGACGGAAGAGACGCCTTTGTTTTCCTCAACGGAAATCACACGCCGCCTCCGTCGACGGCGGCGCCGGCAGAGAAGGCGGCGCCACCGCCGGAGACGGCGAAGAAGAGCGGGAAGGAGAAGAAGAAGAAGGCGGTGGCGGTGTCGCCACACGAGGCGTATTTGAGGAGTAAGGCGAAGGACGAGGAGCGGCAGCGGCGGTCGTATTTGCCGTACCGGCCGGAGTTGATGGGGTTTTTTACGAATGTTAACGGCGGATTAACGAGAAATGTTCATCCGTTTTGAGGGATTAGTTTTACTGTTAATTTGTTGGATTAAGGATTTTATTCTTTTATTATGTGTTGGTTGACCGTGATTGGTTATGAAATCTCTCCGTGTTGAATAATGAGATGTAAATTAAAAGAAGAAAGTAGAGGGGAGTGGAGATTGGTTTACAACCAAAATTTTAAGATTTGAAACACAACTTAAACGATTAAGTGATAAGCTTTGTTTTGTTTTAGTAAATTATTTTGGTTGGATGAGGACTTCATCTCATTTGCATCAATGCTCTAACCAAACGAATTGGTTTAGTATTAAGACGAATAAATATTTAGGATAGGAGGCCAACGCTCTTCCGACATAAACCTACCATTCCAAAATTTATAAAGAAATAGGGGAATTATTAATATTAAATGTAGTGTTATTCAAATTAATAATCGTGCAGCTTGCCCAACAAATAGGCAAATAGTAGAATAAATTTCTTCAGTTGTCTTCTTCTTCTTCTTCCATTTGGGCTGTATTATTTGACTTTCTTATAGTACTTTGGTAAAGGCTTGACTATCAATTAGGCCGTCCTGTGTATATCCAATTCAACAAATAAATAGATTAAATAATAAGTTCATGTGATTTATTTGTTTGGTTTCTACTTCATTTAAATTTATCTTTTAGTCATGTCAGTGGGGCTAATGAATAATATTTAAAGATTCTAAAATATTATTTTTAAATTATGTTTTTAACTATTACTATAAAAAGTGTATCTGCTTACAAAATGTGGAATATGGAATGCATAGTATTCATACTTGTTTGAATTATAAAAATAATTTAATAAATTAGTGCTAGTATTATTGATAAACACATGTTATTGCATTTATAACTACTATTACATGCCTAACTAGTGTATAAAAGTTTATTGTGTCCCTTTAGGGCAAGAAATGACTTTAGGGACACCCGGGCATATAAAAATAAATGTGAAAATCGTTATGTTAAAAATCGAAAACTTAATTCCGGGCGATGGTGACGGCTCCACATATGTATGTTCCCTGTTTTTGTTCTGACAAATTCCGGCAATGGAGACGGCCGGCGCCTCATGTGCATGTTCCCTATTTTTGGAAGGTGGGCTTGTGATGTGTATGTGGTGGTGGGCTATTGACATGCTCAGGAAATGGAGAAGGTGTCTGTTCCCTGTTTTTGGGCGGGCTTTTGACATGTTCAGGAAATGGTGCCGGCGCCGGCGCCGGCGCCGGCGCCAACGATTTCGTCATCGCTCACGAGGGGAAAGCTCTTCCACACCCCAGAACCCAACTGGAGCTTCGCAATCCCATCATCAAAAACCTTCCAATTAATTGCATTCATTCTTATTCTTGCACTCACTCTCAACAAACACACACAAGTATCCCTTGCCGCCGCCTTTGCCCTTGATATAAATCCCGCTGTGGGATATGTCTTCTCTTCCGGCTTCAGAAACTTAACTTGTTAAACACCGTCACACCGGAGCTGCATCGGATCACCATGTCGGCCTTCCCCTTATTGCTCGCCCAAACATAGCCACGTTAATGCAACAAAGTAGACCAATATTTTCATTTCTCTTACTACCATTTTTCTGATGAAAATCTAGTTTACGGCTCTCCTACTTAAATGTTTCAACATGGAAATTTAAGAGACTGTTAATGACGGGAAAATCCCGGATTTAATGACAAATTGATGTTATATTTATTAACTATACTTTCAGCTGTTACCATCTTAATAGTATAAGTTACATGTTATATAGTTCATCTCATTTATTTATCAACTTTATTCAGAGTTTTAGTCGATTATTATTATCTATCTGAAATGGTATCTCACTTAAATTTTAACTAATTAGGCTTAAATACACAATTGTTATATATGTAGTTTATAATACTAGTATATGTTTATTGACTATATAAGTATATACGTCTGTGTTAAAATGACACCACCTCTTAAAGTGACACCATACCACCATTCCTAGCCAATCATTTGTACACGTGGACGAATAATCAGCTGCCATGTGGCAATCATAAAAAACGCTCAAGGACAAATTTTCTCGGGCTGCAATATCCAATACGCTAGACAGCAATCTATAGATTGCAGTGTAACGTTTATACTATTGCAGTGTAGCGTTTATAATATTGCAGGATACGTGGTGTCACAGTGTCACTTTAAAAGGTGTTGTCATTTTAACGCACCCTAAGTATATATCATCACAATAAACTTATCTTATAATGATAGGAGTACAAAATTAGAGATATAGCTATTTGCATTGAGATTTTTTGAAAAGTAGCCCAAATGAGGCCCAAAGAAAAGCACCCTTATATTGAGGTTATAATTATCCACTAGTCCTTAATCTTTTGCTTCCTGTGACACTTTCGTTTGCATCTTTTAATTTTAATTGGCATACCAAGATTGAAAATGTTCTTTTATCTTTTCATTTTAATTGGCATACCAAGATTGAAAATGTTCTTTTAAGTCTAGACGATATATTTAGAGACAAAAATTAGGAGTATTTTTAATTGACTAAAAATGTCTTTAGGCATTTTTTAAATTTTGTGATATTTAAAGATCAACGCATCAAAAAGCATTATTTTGGATTGCAACTTTTCTCTCTCTTCACCAATGATTAAAGTGCCAAGTTGAAGTCGAACTCGAGCCCAAAATGTTAAATGGGCCAGGAGGAACTAATAATTCAATACTTCCAAATATAATTTGTTTTTTTGTGGCCTAACAATATTTCATAAAAACAAAAATCGAGCGCCATGTATAATTTCCAATGTAATGGTTAGTTTTTTTTCATATTATGTGCCATGTACATGTTACGTGTATAAATAAAGTTGTTGCACAGATATATATAAAGACACAGAGAAGCTCATATGTTCTCTGCAATTCAAAAAGATAATACAAAATACATGATAGAGAAAATTTGACAATGATAGTATATATGATCCACGATCAAAGATAAATATAGTGATATTTTGTGGTGACAAATAGACTCCATTGATTACACAGATATTTTCATAATAATAGCAGTAGAATTCTTACATTCCAATACTGCTTAATTTTTAATTAATTTCATTTCATTACATTACATTACACATGATTGGCATCAAACACTAGCCAAACTTATGCATATCGATGATTCTTGAAGAGTTACACACCAAAAAACAAGCAAACTAAGTTGCTCATATAGATTTAGTTATAGCGTAAGACATAACGAGTTGGGCAATACTATGTTAAACTCGTTGGAGTCGATCTTGTTTAGGCGGCTGAGGGAGCCGGGACATAAGAAACCGTGGGTTCAGGGAGGGAGGCCATGATCGAGGGCTTCGAGAATGACTCATCTGCCTCCTCAGGCTTGTAGTCGAGGGATTCATCGTTGTAGATGTCCCACCATTTCTTCACCAGCATCTTGATGTCTTCTCTGTCCATGTTAGCCTCCTCGCCGGTGTACCTCCATGGCTTGGATCCCTAATAATTTAATTTGAAATTAACCAAAGTTAGTGTGCTTTTTTAGAAGGTGTAGATTTAACCTAATAGGCTTTGGGGACTTACAGCAGCACAATAGTGGACAACTTTGGTCTTCTCAAGCTCGACGTTCTCAGGGTGGCGCCACATCATCGCGAGGACGAGGTTGTAGATTGGTGGGATGGGCTTGTAGATTGGGTTGAAGAAGGAGTTGAGGAAATCCTGTCATGTAAATTGAAAAGGTTTATCATAAAAGGTAAATAGTGAAGCCGCAGTGTGGTCAAACTGTTTGACCAAACTGTGCTTGTTGACTTTTCAATGATGAGATCGTTACCTGCTCAGCAAATGGTGTGGTGGGGGCGACCTGGAGAGTCTCGAGGAGGGTTTCATAAGTTGTCTTGCTTGGCTCGTACACGAACATGCCCGCGTTAAAGTAGAGTGGGGGCGGGGGGCCCATCTCAGCGGGCCAGGTGACCTTGTTAGGGCATTGTTGGCAATAGCCAACGGAGTATTGTGGAGAGTGGCTCCATGTCTTCTCACAAAAGCAATCCATAACAGCGTAGAAGTAGCCGTCGGGAGTGTCGAGGAGGTGATCTATGTTTTCAAAAACTTGGATGTCTCCGTCAAGGTACACCATCTTGCTAAACTCAAGGAACTGGTGGATAAAAAAAAAGTGTATGTCAATTAATTGGATAGGCAAAAAGTAATTTGGAACTAGTGAATTGGTTAGGTCACATATGTAATTGGAAATTTGGGGGATAATAATAGAGTATTAAAAGAAAAAAATCTTGTGCGGTTCATGAATAGGAAAAAGATGGCATAGTTTCCTATGGCAAAAGATATTGTTGGCTTCTTTTGTCCTAATTGTTCTTGTCTTCTCCTAGGTGTTTTCTAGATTCAAGACATCATTGGCATTTTTCATTCTTGGAAAAAACATGTCATGACTTTGTGCAAATTTAGGAGGTCGCAAAAATACAAGTAATGAGTACAGTTGAGATATGCATGCAAGTTGCTCAATCTTGAAAAGTAATAGGAGTATGATCTAACTAGTCTCATAATAAACACACATTAGTTTTTCAAACACAACTTTTCAAAGACTTTAATAAGCACAAAACTTTTCTAAAGTGCATATTTTTCTTTAGTGGGTAAGATTTTCGACCAAACGTAAGGAATCACATACATGTGTTTGTGTTTCAACATTTATAACAATAAAATTCAAAAACAAAAGAGTGTAAACATGCATGAAATTAAGAAGAGTACTTACGTTCCAAATACGAAGCTTAGAGTAGTTAATGACATAATACGCCATGGCGAACTGAGTCTGGTTGGGCGGTGGGTAGACTGGCTCGATCTCCTTGACAATGCAGCCTTGTGCCCTCAAGATCTCACGGTGCTCCTCCGGGACATCCGGCAAGATCGCCACCACAAGAGGGTAGATGCTCTTCACCTTTCTCAAACCCTTGGCCAAACCGACCACCCCTTTCACATAGTCGCCCGTGCCAGCCAAGAACGTCACGTAACCCTTCCTCGACCCGAGGGCCGGTTGGAGTTTCCCGGTGCCGGCGCCGGAAAAAGCATCAGGGGCCATTTTTTGCTTTTTGTTGTAAGATTTTTTTTATGATGAAAAACTACGAAGCCTTGCTCAAAACCCTAGTAATTTTGTCTTTGGTGTTTTGTTGAGCTTCAATGGCATGGTTTGGGCTTGTTTAAATAGGAGGGAAATGTGATGCTTATGCATGTTAAATTCACTTGAAATGAAATGTAAATGAATATGCATTTCTTTTTAATTATTAATAAAGAAAATAATGGTTTTTTTTTTTATTTTGCTTCATGGGAATGAAGTGGTTCCCTTTTTTTTTTCTTTTTATGTTTGGGAAAAAGTGTTGGGATGTGTGGAGAGAAAGAATAAGCATTGATCTCGCCGTTGAAGTAGCCTTATCACCAAGATCAACGGCTTGGATTGAATGGGTTGGGGTCGTGTTCAATTGGAATTGGAATTGACATACTTTGGATATACTATTTTCTTACTTTATTCCTTTTTTTTTTCTTTTTAATTTTATTCATTTTGGTTCCTTTTTCTTCAAAATTTATGATGGAAAATAAAGGCATGCAAAGATAAGAGAAGTGAGAGGGGGTATGGAGTGGGAGTCGTTGTCGTCGTCGAATATTTATTAGGGAAAAAATTAATAAATTTGGAAGACAAAGAAATAATACTACTATATTATAAATGTCTAAGCTACGTAGGGATTCAAAATTAGAATTAGGTTTTGTAGGCATGTTTTTTTGCTATTTTTCGGTGAGTCGTGATTGTGTTTTGTTCCCCAATATGGTTGACTCAAAAAAGACAAGATAAAAAAATCATCACATTTTATATATTTCTATTGTTCAATCTTTTTCAATTAGGTGTCATGTTAAACAAAATGATCTGTATTAAAATACGATAAATAATAGTATCACACTAATATGTAACATATAAGTGTATTAGAATTTTATTTTGTGTTCCACTAATGATTATAATTTCATATATATACGAGGTCCGGAAAGACATAATCACATAGGAGTAGTAATTCTTTTTAGAACTAGTGGGGTTTAATTAGTGGGACTAATTGGCCAATCACTAGTGCATATCCAATTAGTATGAAAAGTTTGCAATAAATTAATGAAATACGAAATAAACTAACATGTGTTATATATAGTGGGGAAGAAATTATAAAATATATTATCAAGTAAATAAGCAGACCATTTTTAAAAGCTGTCGATCCTATCACACGCGAGGATTTTGCACTCCTGTCTTTATAAACTTCCATTGATATTAAAAGTTACAACTAGATATATAAATGGAGTATTTATTAAACTAACTTTTAAAACATCTTTCAAGATATCTTTATTTTAAATTGGCCTTAGTCGGCTCGTATTATATTTCATCAAAATGAAAAAAAAAAGAAAAATTCCCTATGGAAATTTGTATTAGTAATTCAGTTGACGGTTTAAGTTATTATTGTCTAATCTCTTTAAAATTATTTCATAGTTACGTGACAATTTGATGTACATATTAATATTTGTAAGTTATTTTGAGTTAAGATATTGAACGGCGAAATAATTTATTAACATATATTTCGTGAATTAAATTTGATAAGACCATGTATACTAGTAATAATTCTAAATAAAAACATTGCAACATTTTGTCATCACATGTGCCCACAAACCATCACATTGAAACTTTAGATAATTATGAAGATGGTGATATTAAATTTATCATGCAAATCATTATAGTGAATAGTATTAACAAGTAATCGACGGTACTTAATCAATGTTCATTTCTCTATCATATAGTAATATATATCTTGTCGAAATTAAAATTCATCCTAATTAAAAATATTGAAGTGGCACAATTTTTAAGAATTACTACTATTGTGGGTAGCAATGTTACGGGTCAGAATTAAAGCAGCAATGATTGGAAAGAAACAACGAGCAATTTGCATGTTTGAGAAGCTAAGAATACCTTCTTTTCATCAACACAACAAATTAAAAATTGACTAATCACTGTGCACCTTTTACTACGTGTTTGGGCCCATAACGTTTTTAGATGATAATGGAACTATTAATTGTCCAATATTTGGTTGATTAAGTCATACTCCAATCATATTTCATATTTGATGGTATTTTCAACGTCCGCCTTGAGGAGGCTCGGTTTATCATTTTAATCCATTCACTATTGAAAATTCCGGTTCATTTTTACTATAAGTGATAGGTAGACCTCATATTTCACTAACTCATTTCACTCACATTTTATTATTTCATCCTCCCATAAAAATAGGCTAATTGAGGATGACACAGATTTTAATGCGTAATTGAGGAAGTAAAAGAGAATGAAAAAAAGTAGATGAAATAATGTAGTGGATAGTGAAGCCCATAAATGATAAAGTAAAAAGCAAAGGAAAAAAGTTGTCATAAATGGATATATATGGACGAACGAAAAAAGAAATTCGACCTATTTCTATGGGACAGATGGAGCAGTGGCGGATCCAGGATCCGAAAATGGAGGGGGCGGAATATATAGTATTAGCTTGGTTTAGTGCGGACATGGCTATTTTTTTTGTTGTTCGGGGCGACGCCGGAGGCAAACGGAGGGGGCGGACATGGTAAATTTACATCCCGATAAGGGAAAAATAGTCGCACGGAGGGGGCGACCGCCCCCTCCTGCCCCCCCCCCCCCCCCCTAGATCCGCCACTGAGATGGAGTATACCTATAAAAATGAGTCTCACATTCTAATACCTTTTTTCACCCACTTTCCTTCATATTTCTTAAAATGCATGTCGAACTCAAATGAGACTTCTAATGACGTACAAAGTGAGTGTATATTAGCACAAATTTTCCGTTACAGCAATAAAGATAGTGATTTTGGGTGTTTTTCAACTATTAATTTGCAAGTTAATCACGAATAAAAATTTGATGGTCCTTCCATACCAAGTGGCATGATGATTTGGTATACTCACCAATAATTCCTTGACAAATGGATATTAAAAATGGTCCACATGCCACATCTATTTAACGTCAATTCCATAATCTAACGGTGTCATGAATCAATTTATAGAAAGTAGTATAATACTATTAAATAAGAATTATCATACCTTAGAATTGGCAATGTCATATAATACAATATATATGTATATTAACTTCATAATATTTCACTCATAAAAAAGTAATCATAGTATTACATTCTTTCACGTCAAGAAAAAAAATTATACTATTATAATTGTTTAATGGTAGTATTTTTTTCTTTATTTTATATTCATATATATGTATATATAATTTATAAAAATAAAATTTATGACTATAACTTATATTTTATATAGCTTTATAAGAGAGATATTTGAGTATATTTCACTCTAATTTTATGGTACGATAATTCCATATTTAATAGTATTATACTACTTTCTATAAATTGATTAATGAAACTGTTAAATTAGTGAATTGATGTTAAATAGATGTGGCATATTGACCATTTTTTATATCCATTTGTCAAGAAATTATTAATGAGGTATAACAAATCATCATGCCACTTGGTATGGAAGGACCATCAAATTTTTACTCGTTAATCACATGCATTGGTATAAATATATATACAGAAGCAGGAATTTAATTTTTTAATGTTTTTCTTTACCAAGATAATGGAGAAGGTAAATTTAATGTTTATATATATCGTTATCCAAACCTTAATATTAAATTATTAATAATCATAAGTTCAAGTCCAAGGTATCTAGAATAAATAAAAGAATTCAGTCTTTATAAAAGCTATTTTCCTTAAACTCTAATTTTGCATATTTTACCGAAAAAAAGTTACTACAAATTACATTATATATCACCGTCCACGCTACCTGTATATCCCTGATTCGATCTCACCAGCCAGCTTGCCATTCAATTTTTGAGCCACCAATTTAGGAAGATAAGAGAAAGAAGTGGCAAAATGAATTTTATTGATTTAAAGTTGGAAAAACTTATCTATCAATTTTGTACTACGTAAAGAGTTTAAATTGTTAATTTTGAAAATAAATGTTTGCAGACATTTAGTTCATATTTCTGTTCTTTATTTATATCAGTACTTGTTATTCTGAATTCTACTACATCATAAATTGTTATTTCAATTATCAAAACAAATTATATAAAAGTCAAATCTTGATCAATTCTTTTGTTCATCTTGTTGAAGTTAAAGGTGAAAGGAGGAATGGAGTCACCAAAAAGGGTGGAATATACATTGTGGAACTTTATACTAAAGCAAAAAAATAATAAATAAATTCGAATCTATCATCATCATCATCTCCCTCTCAAGTGGGATGCAAAAGACAAAGAGAGAATTCAATGATGAGAAGAAGAGAGGTTTGCATGGCTCAAATAATTGATACACACAACTAATATTACAATTGTTGGAAGCTGCAACCAATGGCCATCTGTCAACCCCACTTCTTTGAAAATTAAATTAAAGAATCTTTTTTTCATTTTCAAACCCTACTTTCATGGTGTAACCTGCTGTGGTCCTCAAGTCTCCTTCACCACAACTCCAGTTTCTATTTCTACATTAGTTTGCCAATAGTAATGGTTTATATGTATGCATACAACAAGAGAACGTGAGAACACTTGCATTTAAACTTAAATAAATAATGCTACCGTCGACAAAACGAGAATGGCGCTCACGGATAATACTTACATAAGGCACATAATATAACAGTTATATTTACGATGGATGCATCTCCTTGTTGGATGAGTACAGCACCAGAGTTCGAATCGCATAATAATAAGAAGAAAAAAAAACCCCATTTAATTCCATTAGTTATTGCACTTTTTTAAAATTAATAGGAGACATACACAAGTAAGTATATTTAAACATATTCACATAGATTTCTCATACCATCTTGATTAATATAGTACTACAAATAATCATATTCGTACTTTCTCTAAAGGCATACATTTATGTGGACATATTCATAAATATGTGTACCTAATGTCAAAAACTGAATTTGTACTTATATTTTGATATTTTGATTGATACCCTAAGATGGGCATTTTCATAAATGAGCCAAAAAAAATATAATGAAATAAAACTCATTTGAGCCAAAAGAATTCAATAATATGTCCAAAAGAAATTGAATAATAGTACTAGTATAGTAGTAAAAGTCAAATTTGAAGAACTGGAAAAGGTGGGGGTGGGTTTCTGCTAGAATCTGATCCCCATTTCTTTCGGTTCGCCTCCCCTCCCTTTCCCTTAGGGTGATACACTATAAGGCGGACACGCCCAATAGCCCCGCCTCAGTTTTTGTCCATAGCCCCAATTTTGTTGTCCATAGCCCCAAAATTCTATTTCCGCCACTATAGTGGACACCTCCAATAGCCCCCAAATTCCAAATACAAAATTCTACATTTTCACCGCCGCTTCCTCGCCCCGAACGCGGCTATCCCGCGTCCGCCGCCCCAATAGCCCCCAAAAGTTGTCCGCCCACCTTCCCCACTATAGCCGCCCGCCCACCGCCCCCAGACGCGGCTATAGCCGCGTCCTACCCATAGTGGACGCCCTTAGCGTTGGGGGATAGATAGACCCCTTTGGCTGGGCCCCACATTCAAATTTTCTCATCTATTTCCTAACGGTGTCGCTATCTTGATATAGGCCAAGGCTTTGCTATTATTCCAACTTTGAATTTATTGGCCTTAAATAGGCTTACAGTATGAAATTTGATTGCAACTAAAGAAGAAGAGTTATGGCTTGCGAATTGGTATTTTGAAGTTTGTGAGCTTGGTCGTGTGATCCAAGCATATGGTAGACGTGGTTAGCTTTAGTTCTGTCTTGTGTGTTTTGTTGTCTACTTTGGTAAAAGTTAATAGAAATTGAGGTGTGGGGTTGGCTTGCAATATGTGAGTCGGAAAGTTTACTTGTTATCAATGTACAAAACAAAACAAACTCATACATCGTCTAGGATCATCTTGTTTGAACCCACCAATTCACTTTTAATATGCATGGTTCTTAGATTTAAGAAATTAAGTAAGGAATACTTCAAACCACGTAACTACATACAGTTTGGAATTTATGTTAACTTCATGTTCGATAAAGGCTACAATCCTTTAGTGTCCTTTTTTTTATACTCCCTCCGTCCCATGTTACTCACACTTTTCATTTTAGGCCGTAAATTTGAGATGTAATTTTTAGTCTAATTAAATTAGAATTTTAAGTATAATGAAACATCACTTAATAAAGAAACTCTTAACTTAAATTAACATATTAATTAAATATATTAATTCTAACTTTAACTAAAAATAGTGTAAGTAATTTGTGACGAGCCGAAATAAAATAGTCCAAGTAACATGGGACGGATGAAGTAAAACAAATGAAATTATTAGTTTTAAAATTCAAATAAAATAGGTTCATTTGGAAATATGATTTTTAACGAAGGACAAGTTTGGGAGATTTGATTGAGTTAAGCGTTTTCTGCGCACTTAAATAAGTAATGGAGATCAAGCAGTTTATAAGTAGAGAGACAAGCGTGGGCAAACAAATCATAATCCAAAACCCTAGTCTGTGTCTGAATATTACATTCAAAACTAAGCAAACGTAGGAGGAAATATAAAACAAACCATTGTCTGATTTGAAGGTCCTAAACATAAATGAAACATCTGATACAACAAAGCTAAATTCGAAGATCTCTCCAAGTAAAGTTATGTGATAAATGTATCATGCATGACTACTTGCCTTGTTAGCAATGTTGTTGGAGAGCCAGTCCAGTCCCTCATAGAGCCCCTCACCAGAGGTGGCACACGTGCTCTGGATGTACCTGGAAGCAAAAAAAAAATTGCGTAAAAATCACAAAAACAGTGAGTGAAGTACTGATCTCACAGGTTAAGAATGTATACCAGTGGCGCTGCCTGAGCGAGTGTAGGCCAAGCTTGTCAGTGATTTCAGCAGCATTCATTGCATTGGGAAGATCTTGTTTGTTTGCAAATACAAGTAATACAGCATCTCTCAGCTCATCCTAAATGAATCAGCCGATAGTTTTAGCCAAGTGGTCAAGACAATGATTTTATGCCAATATGAAAAGAGTGATCGAATACCATATCCATTAGTAAATATGGCCCTCAATTAGAAACAATGATATTCACATGTTCGTAGTATTAATTCTGCTCTATATATTTAGAACAATGATCACAATTACTGAACAGGTACTGATTAAAGTTCTCCCAAACGAGACAGAAAATATGGTGACAACTAAAGTAGTGTACTTAATTTTCTGGAACAGATTATTATCAGAAAATTGAGAAGTGAACAACAAAATAAATTATCTCCAGCATGCCTTTTGGAAAGAAATAGACTCTTTATAATTGACATGTCCTCTTGATAAAAGGTTATACTGAAACTATACTTTTAAGAGCCACTTCCCATATTACATATTTACTCTGTTTCCACTTATCAAAAATTAAATTTGAATAAAATGAAAAAAGAATATTACCTCATTCAACATCCTATGCAGCTCATCCCTTGCCTCAACAACACGATCCCTATCGTTGCTGTCCACCACAAAGATGAGACCCTGAGTGTTCTGGAAGTAGTGCCTCCACAATGGGCGGATCTGTAGAAGGATTTAAACAACATTGTTATCAAAAAAATGCAAGAATGTTTTGTCAAAATACTAGAAGCATTCAAAAACCTGTGCAATTAAAATTACTAAATACTGCATGTATATCATTATCAAGGTTATCTTTCAATATCAAAGTAAAGTTACAGATTAATCACGAGATAATAAAAAAAATCCCACCTTGTCCTGACCCCCAACATCCCACACGGTGAAGCTAATGTTCTTGTATTCAACAGTCTCCACATTGAAGCCTGCACAGCAATGGTTGGTGGAAAATAAAATATTAGTGGGAACAAATTCATAATTCAAGACATGGATTGGAACCCCTGCTCAATTTCTGCATGAGTAGAAATAGTAGAGTCAAGTTACAAAAGAAATCATACCAATGGTAGGAATGGTGGTAACAATCTCTCCGAGCTTGAGCTTGTACAGGATGGTGGTCTTACCAGCCGCATCGAGACCAACCATCAAAATACGCATCTCCTTCTTGGCAAAAAGCCGGCTAAAAAGCTTTGTGAATGTTAACCCCATTTCCCTTTCTTGCTTTTGATCTCTGCAAAATTTAGCGCCACAGTCAAGTCATATAACATACACAAGCATATTTCATATCAAATCATATAAATATGAAACCACAAACATAGGTTAGTTATACCCTTGCAGGACAAGGAAAAATGACTACTGCAATATGGTTTCAGTGTGCCTACAAATCTATGGCAACTTATTGTCTACCAAACAAGTTATACCTAAGATACCCGCATGTATAAGCAGATTATTTGAATTCTACAAACCAAATTTACCAATTAGTAACCCTTTCAAGTTTCAAACATAGTCCTACCAAAAATATAAGATCAACGTCATCATTTATCTTTAAGGCAATTCCTGAATTGAATTACAAGGAGCTTATATGCAATGATCTGAATTGCGATCCTAGACTGCACATGTTACCGAATGCAGGTAGCTACACGATCAAGTCCAACTATTGGAGCTATAAAAAGAAAGCAACTGACGTTGCAACAATTGGAGCTAAAAATTCAACTTCAAAATGAAACAATACTAGATCAAATACAAAATCAGATCCCAACACCACCACAACATACACCAAAAACAACAATCATTTCACAATTTCCAGCTTCTCAAGCCACAGATACGAAATTCATAAAATAAATCCATCAGATCGGAATGATGTTCCAGATCGGATCACTACCCGAAATCGACACCAGATAAAGTCACAACACAACATCGTTAAATCGACTAAACATAAATGAGATCCCAAGGCGGATGGATCTCACCAGCTATCAACCCCCAAAACTCAACAAATCTCGATCACCGCACAAAGGAGATCGAAAATGCAGCATAAATAAAACCTAAATCGACCAACAAGCAGCTCGATCTGAACGATAACCCTAACTCTTCAAAATCCATTAATCAAAATCACAGATCCGACATATCACAACCGAAATTCAAATCTAAACACAAAATTCAACCAAAATCAGAGCATGATGAACAAAATTAGAAGTAGCGGGATCGCGACGAACCTTGGAACGATAGATTTGGTAGACGCGCTAGAGAGAGAAAGTATGTTCCTGCTCGCGCGAGAGAGAAATGTGGAGCTGCCTCAGAACAACGCGAGATGCTAATAACAATTTTCGGAAGGAGGATGTAGAATCGTCAACCAATGATTATTTATATTGAAAGAGCTCCATTTACTTCCGAAATACCTAATTTGCCACTGGAATTTGATTAAATTACGTTATTGCCCCTCATGTTGCAATCGGCTTCATTCGCATCCAGCCGTTAGATCTCACCTCCACACGTCCGACGGCCAGATTTGTCAGCTGGTTCGTCAATTTGGGTAAAAATAATTATTTAATGAGTTTATGTCCCTGATTTGATTTGATTTGCTATTGAAAAAAACATTACGTTATAAACTTGTAAATAGAAGTATAATACTCCCTCCGTCCCAAACTACTCACACATTTCCTTTTCGGCACAGAGATTAAGGAATGAGTGTATATCAAAGTCAACAATTGCGGCTGTAGGTGATAATTTTTACTAAAAATGGAAAGAATGCAAATAACTTAGGACGCCCAGAAAGGAAATAAGTGCAAGTAGTTAAGGACGGAGGGAGTATTTAGGAAGGGTGTCCCAAATTTTAGGCATACCAAAATCAGTAGAATTTTAATTTATGAATCATGTAGAGTATACCTACATTTTCCTAAAACTAAAAAAAAATTGGCAAATTTTAGGGCATACAACGCACATAAAATTGGTATATGCATGGTAGAATACTCAAATTCATTTATAAATTACAATACTATTTGTAATTGTCAACTGTGTATATTACATTCATGTTAATGATTGCTTTTAATATGTCTCAGAGTTTAATGCTATCCAAATTTCGATCTAGAATTTCAATTTGTGAGAAATTTTTTGATGCATTTGCAGAAAGATTGAAGAGAAAATAACAACGCAAGATCATGAAAAAAGCAGCAATTTCATCTGCTATATATACGAACATGGAGAAAGACATTTTCTAAACACGAAGCAAACATGAAAATGGATTGTTTCTCTAATCCTCATAGAACTCCAAGCTTTTTATTTCTCAACTCAGACAACATGGCCAATCATGGAAGCCTAGGAAATCTTGAGAAATCCGGTTTCCTTCGCTCCAAATACCCGTTCTTCCCTTCATTACCCTCTTCAGTCCCGTAGAATAGGAGCGTAGCGTCCCCTCCAATTTGCTGAAAAATACAAGCATTGCACACACGGACTATGCAACTACCATCTCGGATTCAAGAAAACTGCAATGTATTTACAAGATTACCTGAAGTCCAGCATGCCCATCATCAGCTGCATTGATGGCTGCTTTGCACAACCGAATTGCCATTGGACTATTCCTCAGAATCTCTCTACACCATTTAACTGTTTCTTCTTCCAGCTTCTCCAGCTGATCAAAGACAGAGTTTTAAATTTATGTTTGATGGCATTTCATAAGGATTTTTTAGGTGGAAATCTTACAGGCACAACTGTGTTGACAAGTCCCATTTTTTCTGCTTCCTTAGCATTGTAGAACCTTGTCATGTACCACATCTCGCGTGCACGTTTTGGGCCAATCTGTTTAAACACACATGATCATAAACTTCCTCTTCTTGTTAGAGAATGAAAATAAACAAAGAAGCCATATGTTTGAGTACCAAACGAGACATTATCGAAGCCCCATAGCCTGCATCAAAGCTTCCAACCTAAACAGTCAAAAACTAGTAAACGGACTAGATGAACAATTTCATGAGCAAGAAGCATTGGTATGTGCTTAAACAAAACAACACAAGACTACCTTCGGCCCCGTTTGACCAAAAACGGCATTATCAGCTGCTATTGTTAGATCGCAGACCATGTGAAGCACATGTCCACCCCCTACTGCATAACCTGCAACCTTGTCAATCATTAAAGAGACAAATTAATGTCTTGTAAAGTTATATTGCGGTAACATAAATACATAATGGAGCTTAGCTTACCATTGCTATAACTGGCTTAGGAAGGCGGCGAATTTGGACCTGCATTTCAGTCATGAGTAATCAATATGATGAGAAAATCCTAGACGAAATAAGGCCTTAATCAATAAAACTCTTAATCTACCTGAAGGTCTAACACATTGAGACGTCCGAAGCTATCATAATCAACGTAGCCATCTTTGCCTCTGAGTAATTGATCCCCTCCACTGCAGAATGCTTTGGTGCCCTGCACCATATCATTACACACATTTACTTTGTGTGAACAAAATGAGTTCATTTCATAAAGTAGTGATTACTACAGCATAGCAGCACCTAATTCTATTGATTCAGTGTTTATACCTAAATCTTCGCTCAAGCAGTACATAGGCTAACTATAGTAACATTATTTTTTCTAATTGAGTCATCGAAATAGTGCAATGCCAGTCAATAAAATTCTACTAGAAATCAGATCGACGCCAATCAAAACACTTGGTTAATTAGGTAAAGTGACTCGGTAAATAAAAAACACAACAATGCTACCTTCCCGGTAAGGATGATTACTCCGATTGAGTTGTCATCTCTGGCATCATTGAAAGCACGCATCAGCTCCTTTACTGTTTCAGGCCTAAACGCATTTCTCCTCTCCGGTCTATTGATTGTGATCTACGACAATATAATTCACAAAATACATACATGTATGTACGTATATTAGTCAATAAACAAAACTATTCAGAAATACGTGTGACAGCGATCAGAGTTGAAAATCAGTGCAGTTTTCTTAGGAGAAGAGAGCTGACCTTAGCAATTCCTTCTCCGACTGCCTTATCGTAGATAATGTCGGCAAAATCCTTACCGGAATCGTCGATCGCCGCCTTCCAGGTGGGGATATGAGTTGGTACGGCGCCGTGCACGCGGTGGTAGGTGTCGTCGAATCCGGAGCTGCAGGGGGACATGACGACACTGTGAGCGTGATTCGATTCCGGTATCAGATGCCTTGAAACAGCAAACACTCTTCTATTGATTGCTTTAACAGCTTCTGCTGTAATTCCCGCCATTGATGATGCTTCCGTTTGGGAAATTGGGAAATGGGAAAAGGCTGATTCTATGGCTAATGAGATAAGATAAGCCAAGTTTGAGATTTACAGTTTTGCCATATCCCTTGTTTATATTTATACTCCGTATTTACGTGACTTAAGAAGCATAAGATGATATTCAGTTTGACTAATTTGGTAATTTTATTGGAATGGCCTGATTACGATTCCACCAGATATAATTAATTAAAGAAAAGGAAATAAATTAGAGTAGCTGATAAATTCTGAATTGTGTAAAAATATATTTGAAATTGTTTAAACTAGCTTTGTTATTTATATATTGATGATAATGACATCGTCGAAATAGTAGTTTTATTATTCATATATTCAGTATAGTAGGCCAGACAAAATAAAAAAAATAGTAGTATATCATAGGAAATGCTTTCTGGGCTGGAGTCATCAAATGGGCCAACCTTCATCAAAAAGTCCAACAAAGCATCAAAGAAGGCCATGTGAAGTAATAGTACTCGTATTATTTTTTATACAGAAACAATACAATTTAAAGTTTTGAAATCTATTCCTTCCAAAAAAAAAAAGTTTTGAAATCTACTGATAATGGACTTATTGATTGAATAGTTTTTTACTTTTTCAGTATCATGAACGTGAATTTTTGGTGAGACAAGTTTCAGTTTTCAACATCAATTGTAAATTTTTTCTTGAAACAAATTTGCTAAAATTATTCTTCACAATCCGAGTAACAAATTATTGATATTGTCAATTGTCATCCAATATTTGCTAAAATTATTCTTCACAAACTATGGTGCGAAAGGGGCCAGCCCAAACCACGCCGACCACACAAAAGAATACACCGCATAAATATATAGTAGCTCCATCACTATATACACGCATAGCAACAAATATCGTCAAAATGTCTTGATCAATGTACCTAGCAAGAATCATGATCCCCTTGAATCTTGTTGCTCGACGGCTTACCCACTTGCAGGCACTCAACCGGAGGAATCATCGGAGAGAATAGCTGCCCAAAAGTCTGCCAGCAGAAGGGGTTATACATGTGGTAGCGCTCCAGCTGTGCCTTCAGCTGGATGTTCGTTAGGGTCACATCCGTGCAGGGCATGTGGTCGCTGCAGGCAAGGTGCACGGGCTTAACTGTGTAGGTCCCACGTATGTTCTCATAGTTGATCCCGGACAGAGCCACTGCAGAGGACTGGTTCTTGCAGGTGCTCTTGTCGCAGTAGAATTGATCGATGACTATAGGCAACTGCACCTCGGAGACTTGGATGTTTGAGAACTGCACGCCTTGGACTGACCCCGACCCGCCCTAGGGAGAAGCAGCATTCGGGTTAGGGCTAGATTCGTGGCAATTGAGAAACAGAGCTATTAAAGAGAAGTTTTTCTTACCTGCCATGTCTTGATCCGGACACCATTCATTGTGTTGTGCATCATAACATCTCTGACAGTGATGTTCGACACACAAGCTTTGGTATTGTCTTTCCCTAGCCCTCCAATGCTGATCCCGTGCCCTGGCCCACAGTTGATATTGTGTATGTATACATTAGTGCATCCAGTTTGTATAGATACACAGTCATCCCCTGTAACAAAACATCTCTTATTATAGCAATTGTTGGGAAAATAACACACACAATCACAAAAAGCAGTAATCA
Source organism: Salvia splendens (assembly GCF_004379255.2). Classification (NCBI taxonomy): domain Eukaryota; kingdom Viridiplantae; phylum Streptophyta; class Magnoliopsida; order Lamiales; family Lamiaceae; genus Salvia; species Salvia splendens. The sequence continues at coordinate 8,494,276 of NC_056047.1, read as the reverse complement.
ACACGAAAATTGTTTACTCGGTTTGTCACTCTGATATATGGATACACAATACAAGGAGAAACAGCTAAATAAATAGATCTAGCAACTAAAGCCTAATTATAAAAGCTAAAACCATTAGGATCAGTCTGGCTTTTGGTGTTCAATCCATTTAGGCTCCACACTACAACAAAATCCTATCCTTGTTTTTATCTAAGTATAGTTTCCAAGATTTATTCATCTATCCAAAAATTTCACATGACTCTTGTCTCATTCTATAATAATGTGATAAACACAACAGAATTCATATTCTTATCCACGCATTAAGACAACGACAATCCATGGCCCTAAAAGGTCATCAAGAACAAGTGTCTTCAACAGATGAAATGCCGAAATGGACCACCAATAGGTGGCTTGATTTCAAGGATGTGTGGTTGCTATATAGGTCCCCTCACAACGGATAAGATTTTCATCAAAATGGATCACATGTTTGTCCTAAACTAAACCAGCATTCATATCATGTAATGACAACAACACTAGTAGTAAGAATTAAGGAATTATTTGCGTAATTTACCACAAGCAAGACTGGAGCTACGGATCAGGACGTCTTTGGAGTTCTGCAGATGAATGCCATCGGTATTGGGGCTGTCTGCAGGCGAGGAGACGCTGAAGTTGTACACCGTGACTCCAATGCAGTTGTCAAACTTCAGATGGCACTGAGGGCTGTTTTGGATCGTGATGCCAGTTACCGTCACGTTGAAACTCCCATAGAATCTAAGTGCCTGCAAAGAAATTCAAGAATTCAATTAACAATACAGAAAAGTTCAAAATTTGAAGAATTCCCTTTTCTATTTTTTTTCAATTGGCTCTTACAGTTGGTTTGATGCTTGGCATTTTCCCACCAAGTGAGCTTCTCACCTGCCACAATCAAACTACCAGTTAAAATAGGCATCAAAACAAGACAGATTATTGGAGAAAAAACTAAAAATAATACTAAAAATAAAAAAGACAAGGAGATTGGATAAAATTTTAAGTATTACAGAAGTTGGAGGCTTTTGTTCAAATGTGAGGTTAGTTGGGAAGATCAATTTAGCTTGATCATCAAAGGGATCATTATCATAAGGCACACTCTTCCACCAAACGGCGCCGTTTCCATCGATCGTGCCGCTTCCCTTGATCGTGAGCCCAACCAGCTTAGTGAACTCGAGCCATTGGAGAAGCCCTGAACCCCAGTGGCTCGAACCTGTGGGGGCCACAATCGTGCCATCTAACTGCACCATTTCAATAAACATTTGATGATCAATCAATGATTTTCATCTTCAATTCCCAAATCGATAAGAACTAACTACGGCATTTCGACAAACACATGGAGATCAATCAATGAATGTCATCTTCAATATCGAAAATTGAGAAGAATTATTACCTGAAAAACAATGTCGTGTTGGCAGTATGGACCGGAAAACGAGATGGGCCCCACCAAGAAGACGTATGTTGCTGGGACATTAATGGTTGAAGCTTCAATTTTACAAGCAGCAGCCCAGGCAGCTTGAAATGCCTGCAACAAATAAGAGGGGTTTTTTATTCTTTAAAATTGAAATTAATGATACTATATAATTGTATTTTAAGTACAGATTATGGGACCAATTTTCCAAGTAGTCAAACACGGGCATCAGCAATTCCTATGCTGCTTGTGAATGTTTGGATTATTCCAGTTTAACTTGTTGTAGATGTTAGTTTGTGTGGAAATAAATATTTGTTTTAACCTTTGGAAATTTATTAGTGGACCACCTCACTTTTTCTCTTGTCTATTTATGTGACTGTTCTGCCTCTATTTGGTGGAATGAATATGTAGGCAGTTCTGTTATCCTATATTTAAATACTACTCCCTATGTTACTTTGTTCAATTAATTAATTAATAAACCTAAAGCCAGAAATGTTTAACAAATTAATTTAAAAGATTACGGGTTTAAATCTCCTAAATAATTTCTAAATCTATATCACTCGATATTTATACACGTGGCAGGCACGGGCTAGTGTTTCAAAGCCCATGTGCACTAGTAACGGAATTTGGCTGCTATTAATTTCGTAATGTGAAATCATGTGAAGTGTAATAAAAGTAAAATGGGCAATGATTGGAGCAGTTTCATCAAAAAATTTCCTAAAAATTGACCATGCAAACAAATCTAATTTTGATAGTGTAACAAGAGTTATAGAGGAGGAATGTCACATTTTGGACCACATTTTGACATGCAATTAAAAAATAAAAAAAATAAAAATTTCTTAAATCTTCTTGTACCTTAGTATCATCTGATTTCCCATCACCTTTAGCTCCAAAATCCATCACATTAAACACTGTTGAACCACCTTGCTTCGGCGGCGTTTTCGGCTGCGGGATCTTCGGTTTCTGCTTGCCGGAACTGCTGCTGTGGTGGCCGGAATGGTTGCCTTTGCTCTTCTTCTTGGAGAGCGACGCGGCGGAGTTTCGACTCTGCCGCCAATGCTTGCCTACTCTATTGGCATTGCAAAACTCGACGGCGGAGCACCACATTAGAAGCACTATGACGATTGTGAATGTGATGCTTTTTAGGTGAAAACCACCCATTTTTTTTGTTTCCGGCGGAGGAGGGATGGTGGAGGGGGAGAGGAGGGGTGGTATTCAAGGATTTTATATAGGTGGAGTGACCATCTGTTTTGAGTTCATAAACAAAAGAATTATGTCTTTATTCTATTTTGTGCCTTTTTTATTAAATGCTTGTCACAATCTTTTGTGAAGTTATATTTTGTTTAGGAATTTCGCCCAACATAATGTGAAGCTTTTGTTATGTTTTGTTTTGTAGTAAGTATCTCATTCATTCGTCCATGCAAAAATACATTAAATTTTAATTGGTTAGTGCATGGGAGTCTGGTTTGCAGCAATTAACTAGCCAATTGCATTAAACTAGAATCTAAAAGGAAATAAATAAACAATTAAATATATCTTGTGCTTTAGCATGTACTCCTATATAGTTACAAATTGTCATTTATTAAATGAGTCTTTGCCTGTATATGCAATGATGGTATATATCTTCACTTCTAGAGAACTTACAATTGTCTTCTAAATGAACAAAGTATATTGAATTATAAGAAGTTGCAAGCTTCATATTGGAAACTCATATTGTAAAACAATGTTAACTTCCACATTTCTTTGAAACGGCCATGCTTTAAACTGGTAGCACATATATCTATCATTACATATGCTATTGTTCCAACAATTTAATACTCAAATTTCGACATCAAAATATCCATGTGGCATAATATACTGCCACACCGCAAGACAGGTTTACATGAGTAAAAATTTGATGGTCCAGACACATTGTTAATCATAATACTATCAAAAATTTCTCAATATTTCTTTTTCTCTCCGTAAATTTACAATTGTGATTAGTTAGACTGACTATTCGGACAAATATATATATGTTTGGTCCATCATAATTTTAAAATTGCAATTGGTTAAAATAAAATTTAATGTTAGGGGGTTCCGTATGTTGCATGTTGTACTATGCTTATGTGTTCATATGCATAATATGTGTGATTGTATTAAATATAGTGACGATTAATAAATGGAATTGATGAGAGAATGATAGACACGTGAGTGGGTGCATAGATTGTCAAAGGACAGTGATTATAACAGCTCCCTTCCATCACATGCAAATGCAAATGCAAATGCAAATGCAAATGCAAATGCAAATGCAATCCTTCACGGGCCGCGCTTTTCACCCTTTTGTCTTCTACCAATTATCCCTATTAAATATACCAATACATTTTTTTTCCTTCTCATCCATCTATTATTTTTTGCTACACAAACATTCTCCACATTCCTAATATTTTACGTCTCCAAACAAAGTGGGTAATCAGTAATCACTAATATGTTTCATGAAAACTCACCCCGCTAACGAATTTGCGTTGAGGATAAAAATGTGAAGTTTAATCTTTTTCCATGAAATAGACTACTTATTATGGGACAAAATTTGAAGATAAACTAATAATTGTGAGATTGTTCACTCTATCAATTGGGCAATTTGCAATCTATGGTACATGTTATCTTGATTATTGAAAATAGTATTTGGGGTTATTTAAGGGGAGCTATATGATCTATTAAAATCTCTTAAATTCTCTTTTATATTAACTTGGTGATTTGATGAAGATTTCATTTAATCTATATGTGGATAACCTCTTTTTATGGGCCTTTTAAGACAATGAGTTAACTATTTCTAATATGGTATTAGAGCGAGCCCAAGTCGATGATGGATTTTATCAATTTATCTCTCGTTGTCTTGTCTGCTCACATGATGAAACTATGATGTGCCATTTTGGCACTGCACGCCTACTCACATGATGAAAGTCTGATATGTTCCACATCGACTCGGTGAAGATCTCATCTAATCTATTTAAATGGAGGATAACTCACTTTCTATGAGATCCCATCTAATCTATACAAGTGGATAATCTCTTAAATTCTGTCCAACTTGGTGAATATCTCATCTAATCTATATAAGTGTGGATAACGTAACCCCCCATATGAGATCTCATCTACTATATACAAGTTTGGATAATCCCTTAAATTTTGTCTCCATTGACTTTGGTGAAGATTCCATCTGATGTATATAAGTGTGGATAACTCTCCCCTTATAATGTCTCATCTAATCTATAGTGTGGATAATCTCTTAAAGTATGTCTCATATCGATTTGATAAAGATATCATTTAATTTATATAAGTGTGGATAACTCTATTCCTATGAGGCTTTTTAAGGGATCGATGTAGTGAAGTGACTCATTTACAATATACTACCTTTGTCCCACAATTAGAGTCACGTTTTGCCATTTTGGTCCATCTGACAATAAGAGTCATATTTCACTTTTACCATAAATAATAAGTAGGTCTCACGTTCCACGAACTTATTCCATTCACATTTTATTGTAAAAAACATATATATATATATATATATATATATATATATATATATAGTAGTGATCTATGGCAAACACCTCTTAACCAAATAACTAGAGAACAAATAATAGCCACAAGATCAAAAAAATCAAGGGATGATATTAATTTTTGAATTTAAGGAGATATTGGTTCCTTTAATCACAAATTTACTCTATAATAAAATGCAGGGGTATTATGGTCATTGCATACCAATTGAATTAACTCCAAAATCAGGGTAGTTCGAAAAATTGAATTCAATTGCAAACGAGCGTCTTCAACCTAGCATTCTCTCTTCTCCACTTCTCTATTATAGAAATTCACCTGTTTCAGCTCCAGATAAAGATCAGAGGAGATCTCCGGCCACTCGCCGGAGGAGGTGGAGGGGAGCATGCTGTTGGACGAAGGAATCGGACGATCCGTATCTGGATTTCCGGCAGTCGATTCTGCAGATGTTACTAACTCCGCTGCTCTGCACCGCAGCATTTACGGTTTGAGATTGGATTGGAAGGAGATGCCTGAGGGTTAGTGGTGAAAATTGGTGAAATTGATTGAAATTGAGCAAATTTGAGGTTGCTGGGTTTAGTGTTATCATTTGGTTTTTGGTTTTGAGAAGGAACGCAGACAGTGTTTTTGTTATTAGTTTAACGGTTGAAGATAGTATCATCTTTCTTTATCTATTCATTTCTTTTTTGTATCACTCCTTCTTTTTACGACCGCTATTGTCTCACATTCAAGTAATAAAATCCACGTCAGATTCTAGAATTCGTTTATGAACAAAATCCACATGAAATCCGAAATTCAAATTCTTAGATTTATTTTGTTATTAGTGATGTATTTTGTAAACAAGAGTGAAGTAAAATCATGCTAAGAGTGATGTGTTTTGTAAATAAAAGTGAAGTAAAATCATAATAAGAGTGATGTGTTTTGTAAACAAAAGTGAAGTAAAATCATAATAAGAATGATGTGTTTTGTAAACAAGAGTGAAGTAAAATCATGCTAATAGTGATGTGTTTTGTGAACAAGAGTGAAGTAAAATCAGAATAAGACTGATGTATTTTGTGAACAAGAGTGAAGTAAAATCACAGTAAAAGTGATGTGTTTTGTGAACAATAGTGAAGTAAAATCATAATAAGAGTGATGTGTTTTGTGAACAAGAGTGAAGTAAAATTAGAATAAGAGTGATGTGTTTTGTGAACAAGAGTGAAGTGAAATCACAGTAAGAGTGATGTGTTTTGTTAACAACAATGAAATAAAATTATGCTAAGAGTGATGTGTTTTGTAAACAAGAGTGATGTGTTTTGTGAACAAGAGTGAAGTAAAATCTGAGTAAGAGTGATGTGCTTTGTGAACAAGAATGAAGTAAAATCATGCTAAGAGTGATGTGTTTTGTAAACAAGAGTGAAGTAAAATCTGAGTAAGAGTGATGTGTTTTGTGAACAAGAGTGAAGTAAAATCTGAGTAATAGTGATGTGTTTTGTGAACAAGAGTGAAGTAAAATATGAGTAAGAGTGATGTGTTTTGTGAACAAGAGTGAAGTAATATCTGAGTTAGAGTGATGTGTTTTGTAAACAAGAGTGATGTGTTTTGTAAACAAGAGTGAAGTATTCAAAATCCACTTCAATTTGACAATTTCTGCATTTGACAATTACACCAGCCATATATCTATTTGTGAACAATACCTACTACATCCAGAAACATGTATTCTGAATTCTGCCAATAAGTTCGAATTTTTTTACTAATATTTATATATACATAGGAACAGCCAGAAATTTACTAACTTAGCAAACAAATTATCCTAATGTTCACCAAACTACAATCGCAGTGCCCATTCATGCTTCAGCCTCAATCTAACCCAATAAATGACACATCACTCTTGTGGCGAAGAGTGATGTGTTTTGTGAACAAGAGTGAAGTAAAATCATAATAAGAGTGATGTGTTTTGTGAACAAGAGGGAAGTAAAATCAGAATAAGAGTGATATGTTTTGTGAACAAGAGTGAAGTAAAATCAGAATAAGAGTGATGTGTTTTGTGAACAAGAGTGAAGTGTTTTCTGAACAAGAGTGAAGTGTTTTGTGAACAAGAGTGAAGTAAAATCAGAATAAGAGTGATGTGTTTTGTAAACAAGAGTGAAGTAAATAGCAATATTGATATGTTGAGCAACAAATAATGAACTCACTGTGACATTTCATCAAACACATACTGTGCTCATATTAATATACATCTATTCTTCTTTATCTTACAATGAATCTAACCAAAAGATTTATAGGAAAAAAAAACAATAACAAAATTCACTTATATTTACAAAGTCTTCTTCTCTAATCGATTCTCATTTCCTCAACTTCAGTGGCAGCAACACACCGCTACCTCGGCGGCTCAGCCAGACTCTCCATGTCGGAGTTCGCCGATCAATTCGAATAGATGCTATTTAGATTAGATGAATAAACGTGGTACCCAACGACGGCAAGCAAGCAAAGAATAGCTGCACCAGATGAAAATCCAACCTAAAAACCATTAAACAAACTCAAAATCAGCTCAATCAATAAATAAAATAGTCATGAAAGAGATCGGCGGTGAAAGCCTCTAGAATTGTCTGATTCGCCGTGAAATACAGAATTTGTTAGAAATCGCGCTTTGAATTTGGGAGAGATCAGCGTTGAATTCCGAAAATGCCCTTGGGCTATTATTTTTTTATAAAAATCTGCAAGATTATGTAAGCCATAAGATTAATTTGGAGTATTAAGATGTGTGGCTGAGATTTGTTCTCTAGTTATACACTTAAGATTAGTTATATCTTGATCACTCCCCTATATATATATATATATATATATATATATATATATATATATATATATATATATATAGGGGTGCGTTATATTGATAACCCCTAAATATCGTAATAACCCTATAACTAAATCTGGACCGCACATTTTTAAAATCACTCGGTTGAGATTCAAACTTAGATTTACTTCATAAAAAAATGCGGAGGGGTAAAACTGTCATTTCGCTCATTTAATTTCGCAGCCGATAAAATGATACTTCGACCTAAAAAATGACGAAACTATCATTATAAGCCAAAAGTATCATTTTATCAACTTAGAGTATCATTCTATCCGGCAAAACTATCATTCTATCCGACAAAGGTATCATTTTATCAACTCAAAGTATCATTCTATCTGCTGTGAGTATCATTTTATCATTTTATCAGTCAAAAGTATCATTTTATCAACTCAGAGTATCATTCTATCCGACAAAACTATCATTGTATGCTGTAAACCTAACATATACTATCATTCTATCCGGCAAAAACTATCATTCTATTCGGCAAAAACTATCATTCTATCCGGCAAAACTGTCATTCTATGCAATAAACCTATCATTTTATCATTTTATCAGTCAGTCAAAAGTATCATTTTATCAACTCAGAGTATCATTCTATCCGGCAGAACTATCATTTTATGCAATAAACCTATCATTTTATCATTTTACGTGATATTTGGCGAAATTCAGAGTATCATTTTATCAGTCAAGAGTATCATTTTATCAACTCAGAGTATCATTCTATCCGGCAAAACTATCATTCTATGCAATAAACCTATCATTTTATCATTTTACGTGATATTTGGCGAAATTCTGAGTATCATTTTATCAGTCAAGAGTATCATTTTATCAACTCAGAGTATCATTCTATCCGGCAAAACTATCATTCTATGCAATAAACCTATCATTTTATCATTTTACGTGATATTTGGCGAAATTCAGAGTATCATTTTATCATTCAGAGTATCATTTTATCAACTCAAAGTATCATTCTATCCGGCAAAACTATCATTCTATGCAATAAACCTATCATTTTATCATTTTATCATTTTATCATTTTATCAGTCAGTCAAAAGTATCATTTTATCAACTCAGAGTATCATTCTATCCGGCAAAACTATCATTCTATGCAATAAACCTATCATTTTATCATTTTACGTGATATTTAGCGAAATTCAGAGTATCATTTTATCAACTCAGAGTATCATTCTATCCGGCAAAACTATCATTCTATGCAATAAACCTAACATATATCATTTTATCATTTTACGTGATATTTGGCGAAATTCAGAAATTAAATGAGCGAAATGACATATTTACCCCTCCGCCTTTTTTTATGAAGTAGAGTATCATTCTATCCGGCGAAACTATCATTCTATGCAATAAACCTAACATATATCATTTTATCATTTTACGTGATATTTGGCGAAATTCAGAAATTAAATGAGGGAAATGACATATTTACCCCTCCGCCTTTTTTTTATGAAGTAAATCTAACTTTGAATCTCAGCCACAAGATTAGAAATATGTGTGGTCCAGATTTAGTTATAGGCTTATTACGATATTTAGGGGTTATCATATGATCACAACTATATATATATATATATATATATATATATATATATATATATATATATATATATATATATATATATATAGGAAAATGATCAATACAAAACTTGATCTCAATACACCAAATCCTGACCATGAGATTTGACAATCCAATGGTCAATAATTAAACAAAAACACGGAGGGTCATTGTAAAGCAGTTTTAGGTCATATTATAAACTTTGGATTTGAGGTCATGTTAAGATCATTTCATGTCATCCTTACTATAATGATGTAAAAATAAGCTTACAATGACCTAAAAATGACTTTTGTATGCTTGGTTCTGCATTTTTGTATTAAGAATGCTTTTGCATGGATCAAAACCCTATATATATATATATATATATATATATAGGATTGTGATCAAGATAGAATCATTCTTAAACGTAGAACCATTCTTAAACGTAGAACAAATGCCAAACGGAGGTCGTTAGATCTTTTAATCCAATGGTGTTGATTTGCACAACAACTTCCCATTACAACCAAAACTATTATTAATGGGTGAATGCAGATAAGTGAAAAAATAAAGCATGCATGGACTCTTCTTCGTTTCATTCATTCTTCCATCAACATGTGATTTTTTTCACGTGTTGAGTCCGGAATGTCGTGAAAACATAGTCTAATATGTATGATTTTTAATCTTGACCGTCATTTTTTCCTCATCCAATGAATAAAATATGTAGAGTTCTAGGTTCTACACTTAAGAATGGTTCTATCTTTAACGCAACCCTATATATATATATATATATATATATATATATATATATAAAAGTGAAACTCATAATCCACTAACTTACAACCTATTTTATTTTTTACATTTCATAAATTTGTATCTACAACAAATGTGACTTCTATTGTGGGACGGAAGCAATAATCGATTTGGATGTTCTTTTAACTGAACGTGGAGGGAAATACATAATTGTAATGAAAAATGGAGAATAATATGCATGAAAAAATAAAAAGGGGAGGAAACAAGAAAAGGGCGCCCATGGTATTGGTTTGTTGAGTTTTGTAAAGTTTTGCAGATGAAGGTATTAGAGTATCCACTATGTTGAGGCGCGGCTATAGCCCCCGCCGGGGCGATCTCGGGGCAGTTATAGTGGAGGTGACGTCCCCCCCCAGGGCGGACGAGGAGTGTGGGCGCGGTAGGCGGCGGATAGGCGGGGCTCCTATAGTGGCGCGGTGTCCGGCGCGGCTATAGCCCCCGAATTTTTTTATTTATTTATTCAATTTAATTCACCTATAAATACAACGAATATTCGGGTCCAATTATCTCGTTTTCTAATTATTTACATTGCGATGATTTTAATTATACTTGATTGAAATTAAAATGAAAATTGATTATAAAATTTGGGGGCTATTGGAAGTATCCACCATAGTGGCGGAAACAAAATTCTGGGGCTATGGACAAAAAAACTGGGGCTATGGACAAAAACTGGTGCGTGGCTATTGGGATGTCCGCTTTACAGTGGACACCCTTAGGAAATATATTTACAAGCTGTCCACGTGTCCATCCAATAATAATTTACCAAACAGTCAGGGATATCACGAGGGAGTGAGTGAGTGAGTGAGTGAGTGCACCTTAAAAATGAGGGTGCTATCATTATTAAAAGTAGCTAGGGATTAGGATGACAAAAAAATCGTTTGGATTCAAATTATATGAAATCAACTAATATAGAAAAAGTCATTCAGATTCTAATAAGACTGTGAATTTCAATAGAGTCAGCAAAAAAAAGTTTTATTAGAACTTATTATTGAACAATAGAGCTTTGGCATTTGATAATGTTCAATAATTACAAGCTCATCGTGGATCCTCGATTCAAGAATGGTGAAAAACCTCATTTTCATCACCAAATAGTAATATTCTGTTGATGGGGTTTGACTTCTAATCACAAATCGCGGTGACGTGTCATAGCTCCTCTATCTCACACAGATAACCACATATACTCATTAAAAAAAACCGTTTTCACAACCAATTTAATTTTTTTTAGTTCTATTTATTTCGAGTTCATAAAATAGGACATCGAAGCATCTCTCATTTGCTTGCAATTATTTCACCAACAGGCTTTTCAGTGAATTAAGATGCTTCTTGTTGAATTAAAAAATATAAAAAATAAAAATATTTAAGAAGTTATTGTATCTAAATCTAAGTATATAAACTTTCATTCAGATGTAGTAAATCCCATTATTTTGTCACTCGACATGTCACAGTAACATTAATGTAAAAAAAGTAAAAATAATAAAAAAATTTACTTAACTAAAAGTGATAGGAGTATCATTTCGAATTAATTAAAAGTAAAGTCGAATAGGCTTTTTCTCATTTTCGCCAAAAAAAATCGCCGTATCTAAGCTCAGGCATAAAGTTAAATTTCCAACAGAAGAGATATCGCAAAATCTCAAATCAATGGCATTATTATTATGCGATGATTGGATTTTACAATAATATTTTGTTTTGCGACTGTAACAGAAAAGTACAGCCTTCTAAGCCGTTGGTTCAATTCGTCTTGTGAATAATAGTAATACACTCGTGAGCTTTTTATTTCTCGTGAACTTAGGATTAGTAGACTCTATTTCAAATGTTTTGGCCTCACACATTTATTGAGGCAACATTGGGCATTATCTTCAGGCCAATAAATGCCTATTTTATGATTGAATAATTAACTAAGTATTATATTATGCTAGTAGAGATTACATGTGATAAAAGGACGACAACATTATCTTTATAATTCACGTGTCATATAAAATTCGATTACATAGTAGTAGTACTATATAATTTGAATTCCATAATTTGAATCTAGTACCTAGCTAGTAGTACTATATAATTCAGTTAAGTACACTTGTTTAACATGATAATAATATGACCGCGTGATAGTTTTAGCTAAATGATACTCCCTCCGTCCCCCAATTTGAGTCACTCTTTTCCATTTTGGGCCGTCCCCCAATAAGAGTCACTCTTCCCACTTACCATTTTTGGACATCAAAATTACCCTTCATTACACCAAAAGTCAAAGGGGCCCCACATTTCACTACCTAACTCCATTTATTACACCACACATTCAAACTTTTCCTTAAAACTCGTGCCGAGTCAAAGAGTGACTCAAATTGGGGGACGGAGGGAGTAAATACTAGGAGTAGTAGTAGTAGTATATTCATTCAAGAAGAATAATCATTTTTTTTCATTTTGGTTAGTCCATTAAAATTAGTCATTGTTTATGACTAAAAAATTTGTGAAAGTTTCTATTTCCAATAAATTGTGTCTCATTTTTCATTAATAATAAATTTTCTCTATTTCTTTATCAATTTTACATTAAGAGATTATGTTAGATGATGAATGACTTTAAATTTTAATTGACAGTTTGTTACCTAATCAAAGCAAAATATTAGTCTAATTTGTACTTTTATAATCACCAGCTCACAAGAGTGTTTTGTAGTACATTAAATCTTATGTCCGTCTACTATTAAAACCAGTATTTTATAGATTATATTGAATGCATAATAATAACATACCAAGTCGCAGTCATTATGATGCATGTGTCATCTTCTATTAATTGTAAATTATGTGAAATATTTTAAAATTTGGAATGGTCGTTGTTATTGTGAAAAATTGAATTCCTAGACATGTTGCTAAGACAAGCAATACCAGTTGTCATTCCACATTCTACGGAATCCAAACCCTTAATTAACTGTCACATTTTATCGTATACATTAGGGTTTTCAATGTAACATTAGGCTGGTACTTTTTAAAATGAAAAATCTCTACAATAATTTATTTGTGCCTTTTTGGTTATGTCGTGTATAGATAACTCCGATTAGCAGCAGGTACATATATGTTATATATGTTGGTTTCTGGGATTACAAAGATAACTACCGGGCGTAATACAACCCAAAAGAAAGGAAAGGAAGAACTGAACTTAAAAATACAACGTATAATCGAAACTACTAAACCAGTGTGATTAGCCGAGTCGAGGAGGCCTCTTCCCGCAAGACGAGATACGCCCCGGTAGTGCTCTTCGGTTTGGCGTGTCGTCCCCAAAGGTAAAACGGCTACGTCTCTATTGATGCAGCACCGCAATCAACAGAGCTCCGGCGAACTGGATGGAGGAGAGGGCAGAGCTTCGACAGAAAAAACTATGCAGGGAGAGGGAGAGAGCTTATGATGCAGAATGCTTTTTGAATTGTGTAGTGATGCATGGAATGGCTGGCCTATTTATAGGCTCAGTCCACTGCAGGGGGTCAACAGCCATGATGGCTGTCATCATGGCAATTCGTAACCGACGTCGGTTACAGACGTGTGGCAGGAGTGTGCCATCCGTGTGTGGAGCGTGTGGATTTCTCACGTGGCAACCGTGACTGTGCCTCGCTTGACGACGTGTCAAGCCACTTGGATTGCTGACTCGGCGGTGGTCCAAAAAGAATAGTTTGGGCCAAGCACCAAGCCCAAAGACCACCCAAAGACCAATTGCCAAGATCCAAGTCCAAGTCCAAGTCCAAGTCCAAGATCAAGATCGAGATCGGGACCGGGCCCGAGCCCGAGGCCCGAGGCCCGCGGCCCGCGCCCGCGACCACGAGCACGAGCACGAGCACGTGCACGGGCACGGGCACGGGCTCGGGCTCGGGCGGGCGGGCGGCGGCGGCGCGCGCGTGTGCGCGCGTGTGGGCTCTTTCACCCATCTTGGTCCACTATAATTATTAAGTAACATAAAGTCACTTAATTTATACACATTAAAGATGTGTTAATCCTCCAATGTGGGATAATTAACACTAGTTAATTATTCCCTAAGCTCCATCTCCAAGCTTTAATTAAAAGCTAATTATGCCCAACTTTAATCCACTATTTCTCACTCACCGGAAATCGGATTTGAGAAAGTGAATATACTACATTTACCTACGTAAAATGTAGATCGACGCTATGTCATTTAATTTCACAAAATTAAATGTCTCGTCACATTTATTATTTGGTCAAAATCCATTGACCGGGCATATTTAATCCATGATTTTTTACAATCCCCCACATGAGTGGAAATAGCCGAATGCATATGCATGCAGACACAAGCTCAACCCTCGCGAGGTATATAAGCATAAGGATAGGTAGTTGTTGACTTTGAACCCTCCATAGTCGACACCATCGGATACACAGGCGGCTTAGTAGCGCGATGCTTTGAACTAATCCCCCACGGCGTGCACCGAGACAATGGTGTTGACACTTAAACACCTCAACCTCATCCGTTCTCACGTTTTGTGTCCATTGCGGTCTTGGACACCACTTTGGATTCATAAGTGCGTTTTTTATGAAGCGACCACACTTCGCACTTACGTAGGTGATTCTTAGTCAAGTACCTTGCCATACTTGGTCTCTTTGAGAATTCCATCTCTTTGAGATCCTTAAGAACCATTAAAAGTCATAGACTTAGCCTTTACCACGAGGCAAGTTCTCCAACACTCTATTGCTCTCTAGGGAATAGATATAGTTTGAGTGTTTTTCCATGAACTCTCATAGCTTAGTTGTCCCTTTGAACCAAGTTCTTGGGATCTCCAGTCATCATGGTTGGGTTACCACTATGACAATTCTTTAGTTTGTGGATTTCAAACCCATTCCCTCTAGCAACTTATTCATTTGATCACGGTTTAACCCTTTGGTTAGCGGATCCGCTAGATTATCTATTGACTTCACATAGTCAATTGTAATCACCCCTGTTGTGATCAAATGTCTCATGGTGTTATGTCGTCGACGTATATGTCGAGACTTACCGTTATAGAAACCATTGTTTGCCCTTCCAATAGCCGCTTGGCTATCGCAGTGAATCAGCACTGGTGGCACTGGCTTAGACCAACATGGAATGTCTTCAAGGAAGTTCTTAAGCCACTCGGCTTCCTCACCAGCCTTATCCAAGGCAATGAACTCCGATTCCATTGTTGATCGGGCTATACAGGTCTGTTTTGTGGATTTCCACGATACAGCACCACCCCCAATAGTAAAGACATATCCACTTGTTGAAAGTGAGTCTCTATTATCGGATATCCAATTGGCATCACAGTACCCTTCAAGCACCGGGGGGTATCTCGAGAAGTGTAGCCCAAGATTTTGAGTGTGTTTTAAATATCTCAAAACCCTCACAAGAGCTCTCCAATGCTCTTTGCTTGGATTGCTCGTGTAACGACTTAACTTGTTCACGGCACAAGCAATGTCAGGTCGAGTGCAATTAGTCAAGTACATAATGCACCCGATGACCCGTGCATACTCTTCTTGTGCAACGGGCTCGCCTTTGTTTTTGCTCAAGTGAACGTCGAGTTCAATTGGAGTCTTAACCGGCGCGCCATCATAGGCTTTGAATTTATTCAATATCTTCTCAACATAATGTGATTGTGTTAAGATGATTCCATCATTCGTTCTTAGAATCTTCATTCCAAGAATTACATCGGCTAGACCCATGTCTTTCATGTCAAAGTTTCTCTTTAACATGGCCTTTGTATCGTTAATTACTTGAGTGTTGCTACCCAAGATTAACATATCATCAACGTAGAGACACACTATAACATGACCGTTATTAGTGCTCTTGATGTAGACACATTTGTCGCACTCGTTGATTTTAAACCCATTTGATAACATCACATTATCAAACTTCAAGTGCCATTGCAATGGCGCTTGTTTCAATCCATATAGGGATTTCACGAGCTTGCATACCTTTTTCTCTTGTCCAGGTACTACAAACCCTTCGGGTTGTTCCATGTAGATTTCGTCTTCTAGTTCACCATTCAGAAACGCGGTCTTTACATCCATTTGATGAATCTCGAGATTGTGCAATGCAGCAATAGCGAGAAGCACCCGGATAGATGTAATCCTTGTTACAGGTGAATAGGTATCGAAGAAGTCATGTCCTTCTTTTTGTTTAAAACCCTTTACTACTAATCGGGCTTTATACTTATCAACTGTTCCATCGGCCTTAAACTTTCTTTTAAGAACCCATTTGCATCCTAAAGGTTTAGCACCTTCGGGCAAATCAACCAACACCCATGTGTGGTTTAGCAAAATTGAATCAATTTCGCTTTGAACAGCTTCTCTCCAATGCAGCCCGTCTGGGCCAGCAAAGGCTACTTTTATCGATGTTGGTTCTTCATCCAACATGAAAGCAATGTAGTCAGGACCAAAAGTTTTTGGTGTTCTGACTCTATTACCACGTCTTAGTACTGTATCTTTTGGATCGGGCCTTGCACGCTTGCGCGATTCAGGTTCCGCATCTGTTGATTTAGAACTAGTGGCTTCTTCTTCCACTTGTTTAGAACTAGTGGCTTCTTCAATTCTTGTCTCAGAATTGGTTGATACTTTTTCCTTATCTTTGCAAGGAAAGGTATTTTCGAGAAATACAGCATTCCTCGACTCAATTGTTGTTCCTACTGTGATAGTCGATATTTCAGACTTGTGAACAACAAATCGATATGCACTACTGTTAAGTGCATATCCAATGAAGATGCAATCAACCGTCTTAGGTCCGATTGTAACTTCTTTGGGCGGAGGAACCATCACCTTTGCCAAACACCCCCACACTTTGAGGTATTTGTAGGATGGCTTCCTTCCCTTCCACAACTCATAAGGAGTAACATCTTTTCCTTTGAGAGGGATTTTATTCAAGATATAGTTTGCTGTCAAAACAGCTTCCCCCCACATGTTATGTGGTAATCCTGAACTGAGTAGCAGTGCATTCATCATCTCTTTTAGAGTTCGATTCTTGCGTTCTGCAACACCATTGGATTGTGGTGAATATGGAGCAGTTGTTTGATGAATTATACCACTTGCGTTGCATAACTCCTCAAACGGGGCTACATATTCGCCTCCTCTATCGCTTCGAATCATTTTGATTTTACAACCAAGTTGATTCTCAACTTCGTTCTTATAATTTTTGAACGCCTCTATTGCTTCATCTTTGCTTCTTAAAAGATAAATGTAGCAATATCTTGTGCAATCATCTATGAAAGTGATAAAGTACTTTTTACCACCTCTAGTTTGCAACATCTTTAAATCACATACATCCGTGTGAATTAATTCAAGGGGTTTTGTGCTTCGTTCAACCGAGTGAAACGGCAACTTAGTCATTTTTGCTTCAAGACAAATTTCACATTTATCTTGGATATCCAATTCATTAGCCTTTAGTAAATCTAAATTTACTAATCTTTTAATGGCTTTTGAATTTACATGTCCCAATCTACAATGCCACAAATTTGAAGACTCAATCAAATAAGAGGAAGTAGATGCTTTATTCTTATTGGCCAATGGCTTCGCAACACTTCGAGTTGCTACACTAAGCTTGAAAAGCCCATCGGTTACATAACCTTTTCCGATGGATTTTCCAAACTTATACAAGACAAACCTATCGGACTCAAATACAAGTTTAAACCCTTTATTAACTAGTATTGATCCTGACACTAGGTTCTTGCGGATGTCCGGGACATGCAGCACATCCTTCAAAGTGATAGTTAGGCCAGACGTCATCATGAGAATCACGTTGCCAACGCCGAGGACTTCTGACGATGCTTGATTCCCCATGTTGATCTTCCTCCCTTCAACAGCAGTGTAGGAGGCAAACTTGCTCCTGTCGGAGCAAACATGAGCAGTAGCGCCGGTGTCGATGTACCAGCCTCCCTTGTTATCAACAAGGTTAACCTCTTCAGTGACCACTGCAATGAGGTCGTTCTCATCCCAGTCCTTGAACTCCTTCTCAACGACGTGGGCTGCCGGCTTCTTCTTCTTGCTGCGGCAGTCTTTGGCAAAGTGGCCCGGTTTGCCACATTTGTAGCAGTCGCCTTCAAACTTCTTTGAAGGCTGCTTTCCCTTCCCTTTGTCGTTTGGACGGTTTGGGCGAGGGCGTTTGTTGGAGGGACCGCCCCGCTCCAACAGGTTGGCTTTGGCTTCATTTGGGGTGAAGCCCTTAGCCTTTTGATCACTTTTGCGCACGTCGGCCTCAATGCGCAACTTCACGATCAAGTCTTCAAGGGTCATCTGCTTTCGCTTGTGCTTGAGATAACTCTTGAAGTCCTTCCAACTTGGAGGGAGCTTGTCAATGATCGTGCACCTTAGGAACTTATCGGGCAAGGTCATCCCTTCAGCCACTAAGGAGTGGATGATCATTTGGAGCTCTTGGACTTGCTCCATGATGGGTCGAGAGTCGACCATCTTGTAGTCCATAAACTTGGATGCTACAACCTGTTCAGTCCCTGCAGCATTGTCTATGCTATATTTCTTCTCTAGGCTTTCCCACATTTGTTTAGATGTGGTTACATTGGAGTATACATTATAGAGGCTATCATCTAATGCACTTAAAATAAAGTTTTTACATAGATAATCCCCTTTTCTCCAAGCTTCATAGTCCGCCATGACTTCGAGCCTAGTCTCTTGGTCGCTTGGCGCGGGCGGCTCGTTCTCCGTGAGGAAGTTGGCGACGCCCAATGTTGTCAAGTAGAACAACATCTTCTGGTACCACCGCTTGAAGTCAGATCCTCCAAACTTTGGTGGCTTCTCGACAGGTGGCATCATTCTTGGTGCCAAAGGTGCCGCAGTTGGTCCTTGGAAGGAACCAATTCCGTTGCCCCCGAAGGAGCCAACAACTTGGTTGGGCATAGAGCCCCCACCATTCATGTTGGGCATAGAGCCCGCCATGGTCGTACCAGCCCCGAAGGGACTAGCACCCGCATGAGACCCGAAGGCCCCAGCATTCGTGTTGATCCCGAAAGATCCAACACTAGTATTGAGCCCGAAGGCACCAACACTCGATCCATTAAAGGATCCGAAGGAACCACTAAAAGTGGAACCAACCGAACCACCAAAGGTGGAACCAGTGGACGCCCCGAAGGGGTTGTCCCAAACCCAAGGGACGGTGGATGAAGCGGCTGGGAAGCCAGAAGTTGGCATCATCGAGGGAATCGATGAAGTGTTGACCGGTCCAGTGGTCGCCATGGTGGAGGGAATGGCGGCGGCGGTGGTGGCAGCGGCGGTGTTGGAGTCGGTAGACATCTCCAGCAAAGGTGTTTAATATTTCGAAAGTTTTAGTTCAGTTTAGAAGTCCAAATTCCTTCAAAGGCAAGTTATCTCGTCTTGCGATTGTTGGTTTCTGGGATTACAAAGATAACTACCGGGCGTAATACAACCCAAAAGAAAGGAAAGGAAGAACTGAACTTAAAAATACAACGTATAATCGAAACTACTAAACCAGTGTGATTAGCCGAGTCGAGGAGGCCTCTTCCCGCAAGACGAGATACGCCCCGGTAGTGCTCTTCGGTTTGGCGTGTCGTCCCCAAAGGTAAAACGGCTACGTCTCTATTGATGCAGCACCGCAATCAACAGAGCTCCGGCGAACTGGATGGAGGAGAGGGCAGAGCTTCGACAGAAAAAACTATGACTGTGCCTCGCTTGACGACGTGTCAAGCCACTTGGATTGCTGACTCGGCGGTGGTCCAAAAAGAATAGTTTGGCCCAAGCACCAAGCCCAAAGACCACCCAAAGACCAATTGCCAAGATCCAAGTCCAAGATCGGGATCGGGCTCGGGCTCGGGCCCGGGCCCGGGCCCGAGGCCCGAGCCCGCGACCACGAGCACGGGCACGGGCTCGGGCTCGGGCGGGCGGGCGGCGGCGGCGCGCGCGTGTGCGCGCGTGTGGGCTCTTTCACCCATCTTGGTCCACTATAATTATTAAGTAACATAAAGTCACTTAATTTATACACATTAAAGATGTGTTAATCCTCCAATGTGGGATAATTAACACTAGTTAATTATTCCCTAAGCTCCATCTCCAAGCTTTAATTAAAAGCTAATTATGCCCAACTTTAATCCACTATTTCTCACTCACCGGAAATCGGATTTGAGAAAGTGAATATACTACATTTACCTACGTAAAATGTAGATCGACGCTATGTCATTTAATTTCACAAAATTAAATGTCTCGTCACATTTATTATTTGGTCAAAATCCATTGACCGGGCATATTTAATCCATGATTTTTTACAATATAGGTACAAAATTTATTTCCTATAAATTTAAATTCTATTTAAGTACTCCATCTTACTATTATAATTATGATGCAACTCCCATTTTCATAGAGTCTCATTTTTAAGCTGAAATTGGTGTAGACATGGTCACGATAAATACATATCTCGATAATAGAAAACCTGGAGTTTCTCTGTTTCACAAGATTTTAACAGATCTGCAAATGCTGTTAGAGATCAGTGGTGGTTGTTCAGCATGTCTAACTTGCAGTTGGACACCTCTGTTTTTATTGCGCTAATTTCATATATATCCATTCACAGGCTTAAATAAAATATAATCACAACTCATATAACAATTTTTTATTCTTCTTTTGACAAACTTGGGCTCTCCTTCCTCTTTCCTGGATAAACATATCATTTTGTTCATATACATCCATTAACGGCCTAAATGACTATAATCACAATAAACATCTCAATTTAATTTATAGCTACTTATGTTATCTTAACCAAAAAAATTTGGTATAATTTTGTTTTATTAAATATATGTAATCATTTGTAAATGTGATTTTGCGATATCGGAAAGTTG
The DNA here is from genome assembly GCF_004379255.2 of Salvia splendens. Taxonomy (NCBI): domain Eukaryota; kingdom Viridiplantae; phylum Streptophyta; class Magnoliopsida; order Lamiales; family Lamiaceae; genus Salvia; species Salvia splendens. The sequence goes on along the minus strand of NC_056047.1, from coordinate 8,473,352 downwards.
GAATGTATAAGAATTGAGCATGTGGTGGGGAAGAATTGAGCGCAATCCGTGAGTAGCTATAACTATTGAGGAAAAAAACGTGTGAAATTTCAAAAGGCTAGGCCTTTGGCTTTTCATATGGTGTAACCTTCAAATGCATTATGAGATCCCTAATGCCAAGACCTCTCATATGGTCACTCCTAGCCTATATAAGGCATGTGGGTTTGAGAGATGTGGACACACAAACAAAACATTCTATCTTCTCTCTAGCTCTCAAGCATTCTAGTTAGCTTTTTAGGAGCATTGTCTAGCTCGATTCTCGGAACTCCATCAAGTTCGCCGATGCCTAGCGGGTTTGAGGTGCTTCTACACGCTAGGAGGAAGTCGTTTTATCTTTGGGGGCAATACGTCATTCCGTGAGCACTAGCTGGGACGTAATTTGTCTTGCGGAAAGAGGGCTTTCCTCGACTCGACTTATAAATTTGGTTTGCTTTATTTCCATTGTCATTTTCATTCCTCTTTTTGTTGCAAAGTTTCCTTTCGATTGTAATAGTTAGAGTCCCGCCTGTACACGGCTTGGGAATTTCTTTCCACTATTTCTAACAATTGCAAGATAAATTATTGTACTCTTCTAAGACAGGGTTATATCAATCGAAGTTGGAGAAAACATGAGCTTCAAGGCTGGAATGAAGAAACGAACAGTACCAATGTTCATGGGCTACGAAATGGTTAATTCCTTGAGATCTACTCTCTTGAGAATTGTGTTTATCGTTTGTCATTTGACAAGCAAGACCAATTTAGACTTGGTAGTAGTAATTGGGATGCATGGGTTGTTGAATATACCAATGCACATATGGTTCAATATAATTGTGTAATTATTGGTGGAGACAATATTGTGCAAATTATTGAACGTGTTGTTATAAACTACAATGATCACGAGGTGGTCGCAATGGTCTCCGATGTGAACCATGGTAACAATCCAAATGAATGGTTTGTTGATACAGGTGCCACATGTCATGTGTGCTCTGAAATAAGCATTTTTTCTACCTACAAATCTGTTGGAGGTAAAAAAGTACGTATGGGAAACCAAACCTCTTCTAAGGTGGTTGGTGTGGGTAATGTGTTCCTAAAATTAGGATCTGGAAAAGTTCTTACCCTTAAGGATGTGCTGCATGTCCCAGACATCCAAAATAATTTGGTGTCAGGCTCACTTCTAGTAAATCATGGATTTTCACTAGAATTTGAGTGTGAAAAGGTTATACTGACCAAGTATGAAAAGTTCATAGGTGAAGCTCACCTAGTAAATTTTGAAATACTTGAAGTATACTATTAACTTTGGGTTGCATTACACAAGATATCCCCAAGTACTTGAAGGGTACTGTGATGCAAATTGGATCTCTGATTCAAAAGACTCATTTTCGACAAGTGGGTATGTGTTCACTGTGGAGGGTGGTGCTGTCTCGTGGAAATCAACGAAACAGACGTGTATTGCTCGTTCCACCATGGAATTTGAGTTTATCGCATTGGATAAAGCAGGGGAAGAAGCCGAGTGGCTCAGAAATTTCCTAGAATGTATTCCATGTTGGAAGAAGCCAGTGCCGACAGTAGTGATATACTGTGATAGCCAAACAGCTATAGGGAGAGCACATAGTGGCTTATGCAAAGGTAAGCCTCGACATATTCGTCGGCGACATAATACTGTCAAACAATTGATCACAACTGGTGTTATCACAGTTAACTATGTAAGGTCAGTTGATAACTTAGCGGATCGTTAACAAAAGGTTTAAACCGTGATCAAATGCATAAATTGCTAAAATGAATGAGACTGAAAACCACATCTTAAAAAGATGATTATAGTGGTAACCCAACCATACGATTGGAGATCCCATGGGCTTGGTTCAATGGGAAAACGAAGCTATATGAATCTAGTTGTAACACTCGGAAGATTTTTAATCTTCGCCCATTCTTTAGAAAGCATTGAGTGTTGTAACCTGCATGTGGTAGAAGGCTAAGTTTTGACTTTTAATGATTCTTGGAAACCTCGAGGGGGTGGGTATTGCAGGATACTTGTAAAAGAATCACCTATATAAGTGAAGAAGTGTGGGTCGCTTCAACAAGTGAATCACTTATGAGTCCAAAGTGGTGTTCCATGGCCATAAAGGACACAAACGTGAGAACTGATGAGTTTGTAAATAATATTGTGCCAATATTATTGTCTCGGTATACACTAAGGAGGAATGGTTCAAGGCATCACGTCCACCAGGCCGCCGGTATGCCCGATAGTGTTGACTATGGAAAGTTCAAAGCCACAAGCTACTATTCCAAATGCAATATTGTTTCTCGAGAATTGAGCAAAAGAGTCTGCATACATGCATTTGTGTCTGGTTTTGGTTTGAGCTTAGCGCTCTAACCAATGTGGGGGGTTGTAGGAAAAAAACGTGTGAAATTTCCAAAGGCTAGGCCTTTGGCTTTTCATATGGTGTAACCTCCAAATGCATTATGAGATCCCTAATGCCAAGACCTCTCATATGGTCACTCCTAGCCTATATAAGGCATGTGGGTTTGAGAGATGTGGACACACAAACAAAACATTCTATTTTCTCTCTAGCTCTCAAGCATTCTAGTTAGCTTTTTAGGAGCATTGTCTAGCTCGATTCTCGGAACTCCATCAAGTTCGCCGGTGCCTAGCGGGTTTGAGGTGCTTCTACACGCTAGGAGGAAGTCGTTTTATCTTTGGGGGCAATACGCCATTCCGTGAGCACTAGCCGGGGCGTAATTTGTCTTGCGGAAAGAGGGCTTTCCTCGACTCGACTTATAAATTTGGTTTGCTTTATTTCCATTGTAATTTTCATTCCTCTTTTTGTTGCAAAGTTTCCTTTCGATTGTAATAGTTAGAGTACCGCATGTACACGGCTTGGGAATTTCTTCGCATTATTTCTAACAACTATATGGTTGTGTTGTGTTGTGTGGATTTAAATTGGTAGTTGGTATTATTGGGTATTATGGCCATATGCATGCACAAATTAAGGCTACTATTCGCTATGCTTTTGTGACCACATCACGTAGGTAATCAATCACATAGAGAAAATACAGGAGAAGTATGAGATATTCAATCTAATATGTTTGCTCAAATCACACTCTTACATACACAACATATTTGTTACTATAATTTAGGCTAGGTTGATTTTTAAAAAAATATCTTGTTCTCCGCACAAACTGCTTAGGATTGGATATTTAAAAAAAAAACTTGTTGGGCACATATTTGCATTGGGCCCAAAATCTTGTACTACAGCAGAAAATAATACTAAATATAATATTTAAATAATTATTTTCTAACTTAAATATTTGTTTTTGAAGTTATATTTAAATATTTTAAAACTAATCTTATTGATGTTATTTTACAAATAAAAATAAAATGAAATAAATGAACGTTATTAGTAATTTATAACTACTTTTTAGATAAAGGAGCAGGCCCAATTATTTAGCCCATTTCATAGAATTAGAACGCCTTCCTCTCCATCGATTTTTCCACACCTCCCTCTTCCTCTCCTATCTCCGTCATCTATTCTTTCAACTCTTATTCACTATTTCACGCAAAGGGTGAATAATTGCGGCGGAGATCTGTCTATCTGGGTCCGTCATTGATTTGTTGTCGTCCCAAATTGCAGTTTATTCGATTGGGAAGCGATGCCTAAATTAAAAAACGAGCCCCCTGCAGTTCGCGTTTATACAGTTTGTGATGAATCAAGGTTTGTCCTTGAGTTTTTATTTTCTTATTGAGCTTAGGAATTTGATTATATTTTGGCTTTGGATGCAGGTACCTGATTGTTAGGAATGTTCCATCTTTGGGTTGTGGAGATGAGCTCTTGAAATTGTTCTCTACTTATGGCCCAGTTGCAGAGTAAGTTATTGCATACTACTTCTGAATGATTTAAGAAGACAAAAATAGAATTTTGATACTTATATTTTAATTAATTGGATTATGCTTTAGAAAGCTAGTGTTGTTATTGTATGTAGCTACGGGATTCTGTTTTTTTCATGGAAATTTGATGGTGTTGTGATTGTTATTATTGTTCAGATGTAAGCCGATGGATGCGGAAGAATGTGAGGCTTATACCGATGTTTATTGGATCAAATTTCATCAACTCAGCAATGCTAGGTGATTCTACCGATTTCATGCTTTGCATTTCATGGATATTTGTGTTCTAATTGAGTAGTTCTGTTGCTTAATCAATCACTGATTCCATACTTGATGCATTTGGTTCTTTTGGTAAATATGTGTAAAATGTATTGGTATATGTATAATATCTGTGGTGATTTGTGTGGTAAAGGGGCATTTTACAATTTATTTATCTTGATTAGTAAGTGTTTATGCATGTATTCTTTTGTGTTGTTTCACCTGAGTGTTTAGTAGTGGTGCATCTGTTATTCTCTGGTTAATGAACTAGCCATGGTTCGTGGAGAAAATGCCATTTGCGATTTGTTTATTGTGACAAATATGTACATTCACACTCATTCACGTGTTGTTTTTCCAGCATATTACGAGTGTAAATTAGGTGCACGTATAGGCCACTTTTTGCGGGGAAGGCCAGTTTACATAAGTGTTTCTCGTTACAAATGTCTATTTACAAGTTCTGTGCATGAAATATATTACACTCGTTTCAAAAAGTTGTCACATGTGTAGTAGGCTTAATTCTTGAATCCGATCTTGGTGATAGGTTTGCTAAAAGAAAGTTGGACGAGTCTGTTTTTCTAGGAAACCAAATACAAGTGACATATGCACCCGAGTACGAGAGCCTCTCTGACACAAAAGATAAGTTAGAAGGACGGAGGAAGGAAGTTCTAGCACGACTTAACCGTAAGTCCAAAGTGACATACGTTCCTTGTTGTTGCAGAGTTCCTCTTATGCATTGCATTGCTCGAACCTTCCACTTTTCTTCAGCAAGGAGATCTAAAGGCCCTTTGGATTGTAGCAGAGAGCCTTCCTCAGCTTCCACTCCTTGGCTTAAGGAGTCATGTCCCCCAACTTCTTCCTTATCTCAAAGGTACTCCTCCTACACTACGCCCCATTAACAATTTCACATTTCGTGATGTTTGGATACGCCTTATCTGTTTTTTTAGGAATTTGGGCGAGCCACGGGTTGGTATCACAGGACATGCTTCCTCCATGCCATTAGTCTCTACGGATAAGGTTGGTTTGTAAGTGAATTTACTCGGGAAGTAAATCGCGTTCGTTTCTGTTAGTTGATGAATCCTTCCTTGACTTGAATCCTGGCAGGAATATTTCCCATCAGAATCGATGAATGAAACGGTTAAGTTGGTTAGGGAGAAACTGAATAAGGTGACTATAAATTCTCAAATTCCATATCCCCTTCTTTCTCTGTATTTTCTTTTATGATTATGATTATGATTATTATTATTATTATATTCACGTCAATGTATTATACAGATAGAATCATGTTCCGAGCATGGGGCATTGGGGTCTTCCAAGAAGGCGCGTGTCGACAATAGAAGAAGAATCTAGATATACATATGTATTGTATTTGAATTTTGATAGATATGGTAATGTGCATCGTTCGAGTTTGCTTATCACAAGCTAACCACTGAGGTTGGAGTATTTTACCATGCCAAAAAATACATAAACAACACAAATTTTCCACGATTTTGAAACAACAAAAGTATGAATATTGATTTCTAATCATCAAATCACGATATACGCTTACTCAAATTTATTAATGTAGTATTAAAAAACGTAGTTCAATTTTCTTAGTCCATCGACCATAATCAATATTTAATGTTCCAATATTAACATTACGACCCCTCAACTTTGAAAAATTCTCTCAACTTTCCCCTCAAAATATCCATGCAACTTATCTTCTTCACATTTCTTCCATAGAAATCACATTTCCATGGCGATTCTCTCATCACTCCCAAATCCAAACCTCTTCTCCTCCCTCCCCACCACTCCACCCCCCTCCAGCCGCCCCTCTCTTCCCCAAAAGCCCCCAATCCACCCCCCCAAATACCCCCCTTTAAAATCCAAACGCCCCCCAAAATCAGACCCTTCCACCAACCCCGCCTTCAATTCCCACCACCGCACCTCCAAATACTACAAACCCGTCAAGCCAGGGCAGAAGCTTCACCCCGACGACAACGATGACCGCGCCGTCGTCGTCGGAGATTCCGGAATTTCTTACCAATTGCCCGGCGCCCCTTTCGAATTCATGTACAGCTATTCCGAGACGCCTAGGGCTCAGCCTCTGGCGATTCGGGAGCCCGCATTTCTGCCCTTCGCCCCTCCCACGATGCCGCGCCCGTGGACGGGGAAGGCGCCGGTGAAGAAGAGTAAGAGGAATATCAAGCTGTTTGAGCCGTTGGGCGGCGGCGGTGATGATGAAAATCCGAATGAGAATTTGTGGTCGAAGAAGTATGAGATGCTGAGGGGCTATGAGATGGGGAAGTTCAATGTGAGGCCGAGGAAGGAGGTGTTGGGGGCGCCGCTGACGAGGGCGGAGATGAGAGAGATGGTGAAGCCCTTGTTGTCTAGTAACAAACAGGTGAATTTGGGTGAGTTTGTTTTATAAAGAGATTGTTTGTTTTTGTACTACTTGTTGTTTTTCATTTTTTTTGGAGCTGCGTTGTCAGATTTTTTTATAGTGGGATTGTTCATTTTTATAGTTGTTTAGATTTTGTGTTGGGATGATGGGGATTTAGTGAGTTGTTGTGTTATGAGTTATGATGCTTCAAGATTGTTCTTGCCGTCTGGTTTTGTTTGTTTGAGTTTCTAGTTTTTGGGATGTTTGCTTTTAGGGAGTTATTGTACTCTGTTGCTTTAAAATTGTGTCTTGCTGTTTTTTTGCTTTTGTTTTCTGTTTCGTGAGAGTTGCATTTTTTGGATTAGTTAAGTGGGGATTGTGTGTGTGTGTCTGTGTTTTCTCCTTGTTTGGAGGGATGGGGAATTTAGGTGAGTTAATGTGTTGTGATGTATCAAAATTGTTTCTTCCTGTTCTATTTCTTGTTGTTTCAGTTTCTTGAAAGTTGCAAGGAAATTGGGTTTATGGTTTTCTTCTTGTTTCGTATTGGGATCATGGAAATTTAGTGATTAAATGTTATGATGCTTCAAAAATTGTTTTTTTGCTGTTGTAATTGTTGTTTTTCAGTTTATTTAGTACTGGATGCATTATGCTCTTTTCTTGTTTGGATATAGTATTAGGGTGATTGGGATTTAGGTTGAATTAATGCATTATGATGCTTCAAAACTGTTTCTTGCTATTTCACTTGCTGTTTTTTGAGTTACTTGAGAGCTGCCTTTCCAGTAACTTCAGTGGGATTATGTCTTTTTTTGTTTTGATTTTGTCCTGGGATGAGGATTTCAGTTAGTGTCGGGTTGTAATAAGGTAATAAACCAATTTGCTTGAATTCTGCAGGTAGAGATGGATTAACACATAATATGCTGGAGCTGATACACACTCATTGGAGGAGACAGCCTGTTTGTAAAGTCCGTTGTTTGGGTGTCCCAACTGTTGACATGAATAACATATGTCGGTGCATTGAGGTTCTCACTTTCTCATTGGATTTTGGTGATCATGACTTCTTGGCTCAGTCTTGCTGATGCTTTTGCTACTAGAATTGCCATGGACATCTTGTTCATTTATGACTACCTAACGACTGAGTACTGATCATGCAGGAAAAATCCGGTGGCAAGATAATTTACAGGATGGGCGGAGTGTTGTATCTGTTCCGTGGCAGAAACTATGATCACCAAAAACGGCCTCGCTTCCCGGTAATGCTTTGGAAACCGGCTACACCAGTTTATCCAAAGCTTATACAAGATGCTCCAGAGGGGCTGACGAAGGAAGAAGCAGATGAGTTTAGAATGAAAGGGAAAAGGCTTCTTCCAATCCGTAAATTAGGTACAAACTCAAAAACTTGTATTGTCCTAATCTCTAGTCAAAAAGGCACTCTTCGACTAGAGATACTTCTATCGCTAGAAAGATAGGTCGTTCAAAGACATTACTTTATTCAGTTTTTCATCTTCTTGCTATGAACTTGCTTTTGTGCCAAATCGTGTCCTCTGTAGCGAAAAATGGGGTTTACATTACCCTGGTGAGGGATGTGAGGACCGCGTTTGAAGGGTCCGAATTGGTGAGGATAGATTGCAGAGGGTTGCAACCTAGTGATTACAAGAAGATAGGAGCTAAGTTGAAGGTTGGTGTTCGTTTCTTTGCTGCAGTTCACTATCGTACTTCCCCTAATGATCTTTCTCTAATCTCATCTCACCTTCTTTGACCACAGGAATTGGTGCCCTGTGTGCTATTATCTTTCGACGATGAGCAAATACTGATGTGGAGAGGAAGGGAGTGGAAATCAATGTATCGGGACGAAGTTCCTCGGATATACCTACCTTCTGCTCATGACTCGTCCCCTACAGATCTTTCGGGTTTGTACATAACTATTCTCTTCCTCACAAATGGTGATTGGCATATTTGTCTAATTGCATTGTTTTTTCGTGCAAATCAGATACGGAGTTGAGACAGGTAAGCCCTAAGATGATGGCGCTGTGGAAACGGGCCATTGACTCAGGACGAGCATCGGTTCTACATGAAGTTAACGTAAGCCCAGACGAGCTTCTTTCGAAAGTGGAGGAGTTTGAGAGCACGTCTCAGGCAATCACTCACTCTTATCCCGCCACGATCTATTCGGATGACGGGAGCTCGTCACCGGATTCTAGAGCCCTAGTTGAAGACAACGACGACGACGGTGATGATGATTTAAGTGAAGATAATGAGTGTTTTGATGCAGTGGAATCTCAAGTTCCATTAGGATCTCTGCCAATAGATCTGTTAGCAATGCAATTCAGCGATGGTGATGAATCTGATTATGAGACTTAGGGCTATATACATGTGTGTATATATATGTATAGTTCATGCCATTTTTGTAATTCAAACACACTGTAATTATTCTTGGCCAATAATCAATAAATTTGTCGTCGTTTATGCATTGTTTTCTTTAGAATGGGGTTGGGTTGGATTGGATTGATGATAAAATAGCGGTCAAAAGTTGACATGAGGTGGAATATTTCAATTTGGAGTAGCTTTTATTTATTTTATTGTGTTCACGAGTGAAATGCAGCCACTTGTCATTTATTTTTTGTTTTAAGAAATGGTAAGCTACGGATCTTGATCAAAAGATACTGAATATTGTCAATGGTGGAATAGTTGAGCTTTTCTCAAAATTGAAAAAAAAAATTAAAGAAAAATCCCGCACCCCATCGATCTCTAACGAACATAGCTGAGAATTAGGAAGCGGAGTTTAGGGATTTTGGGATTGCAGGAGAAAAAGGAAAAGACCTCCCACTTCTAGAATCTCTGATCAAACATTCATTTCGAGAAGATTCAGGTATCAATCGTCATTCTCCACATCCCCACACACTTCACTTTTTAAATCTCTACAAAATTGATAGTACCTTTCAATGCAAATATAAGTCTAAAGTCTGCATAGGTGTGTGTTCTGCGTTTTTTCTTTCTGGAAATTTAATTACCTTTATTGTGAGCCTTTTTTACTTTTTCTATGTAAAAAGTTAGTTGTATTTTTTTGGTGGTGAAATTGGTTTGAGTTTGCTGCTGATATGTAATGAATTTGGTCGATTGTGTTACTTGTATTGTGTTGTCTATTATGCTATCAGCATACATAATTTTATCATTTTTCATGTTGGAATTTACCAAGAATGTACACAATTTGGCAATTTGAAGATAAGATGGCTGTTATCATGGTTTAATGAACTGAAATATTGATATATCCCACCAAATAATACTAGATTTTGATATAATTTTGATCAGAAGAAGTGTTGTATGTTGCTTGGTGGCCTGTGATGGCAACCGACACGACGGCCCCAAGCTACTGGCTGAACTGGAGATTCTTGCTGTGTGCAATATGGATTGCTGTGACTATGATCGTTGCAGCGCTCATTATATGGAGGTATGAAGGGCGCAGCCCCCCCAGTAGCCGTGCAAATAGGGATCAGAGGAACAAGGGCGCGTCTTGGACAACAAGTTCGAGCTCAATCCATCCCATTTGGCTGCTTGTTTTTCGGATTGTTGCTTTCTGCACCATGCTAGGATTGATTCTTGCTGATACTATTCTCCATGGCATTGGCATATTCTACTACTACACGCAGTTAAGGCTGTTGCTTTTGATTACAATATGCTTCTTGATCACTTTCGATTTTTTGCAGTTTTTGTAGACTTGAGAGTGTTCCAATAATTCTGTATTTTCACATAAGTAGCTTATGGTCTAAGTTAATTTTGGTTATGATAATTCCATTTTGCAGGTGGACATTCACATTAGTCACCATCTATTTTGGGGTATGTCACATAAATTTACATTTCCTAATGTGTTGTAATTTGCAAACTCACATTGTATCGCTACTTATTTGATCTTGTAACATACTATAATCATATAAGTTTCTTATGTTCTGTAGATGGCTTCATCTCTCTCCATCCTCGGATGTCTGCATTGCTGCATTAAAAGGGAGACGAAGGGGGATCATTCCATCGTTGCAGATACAGAGCATGGCCTGTTTGTACCACCACCGGACACCACAAAAACAAGCTTGAACGAATCTCACAACCCTAGTGTTGTAACTCCACCTATCGCAGAGTACGCCTTTCAAATAATCTTCCAGGTAGTTTTTCTCCACCTATTACTTACAGCTGCTGCTCTTTATCGGTTGTACTCCAAAATCATGGAAAAAAGCATCCTTTGTTTCTGCAATTTCAGTCAATTAGTCTAATTTAAGACAAGAACTTGCTATAAGATATTTCTTTATCACTTCCTTCTCCTTCTACTTGCGTTGCAGATATGTGCTGGGGCTGTCATGCTCACTGATTCAGTGTATTGGCTCGTACTGTACAGCAAAGAAGACAATATAACCTTTGTAAGTAGAATGTTATACTGATACTCCTATGGACTAGTGATTGTGTAATGTGTATTCAATTTGCTGCATTCTATGCAACACAGCTGGTCGTTTGCATGCATTCAGTCAATGCAGTTTTCCTCCTCGGCGACACCATTTTAAACGCCCTGGTATTCTCGGAAAGCCCTTTTCTCTTTCTTTGGACGAGCCTGCAAACCATACAGAGATGGTCGTAAACCTAAGTTTGCTTCGAAGATTTATCGACGTGTGATTTTTTCCTTGCAGAGTTTCCCCTTCTTTCGAATTGCATATTTTGCTCTGTGGACATGTGTATTCGTCATTTTCCAGTGGATCATCCATGCTTGTGTTTCAATGAGGTTTGCTTTTCTTTTTTCTTAAAAAATAAAAGAAATTAATTGTCGTAGTCATTTTTTAATCAAAATATTTCTAGCATTGTTTGACATTAGGTTGAAATTTGTGTGTAACAGTTGGCCGTATACCTTCCTAGACTTGTCATCTCCTTATGCACCCTTATGGTAATCTCTCTCTCTCTCTCTCTCTCTCTCTCTCTCTCACACACACACACACACACACGCACACAAAACTGTACTCTCTTCATTCTATTATTTCTATTTGCTCATAGTTGATGAACGAATTTGGCAGGTATCTGGGCGTTGGCTTGATGCATATTCCATTATATGCCATCTTCTCTCTAATATTCAAAATCAAGCGACGTTATTTATCAAGATAGCAAGACTGCGACAACAATTTTGAGGGGAAAAAGCTCATCAAAATATATCCTAGATTCTAGAAGCATAAATTGGCTAATGCTGAGTTGTATGCCTAAACAATTTTTTGCCGTACACAACCGGCACAAGTATTCTGTGACTGAACATTAAGAATACAAGGTTATACAAGGAATCCTGCTCTTCTTGCTCTCTCGTCTCTACAGATCTCAATGCTTTTACAGTCACCGGTAGAAAACAAAAATCACAACCATGCTTCTAATTTGGTACAATCGGTCAAGCTTGGACATATTCTCTGATAAACTGCTCCAACTGAGAGATGTCACCAGTCGAACCAGATGTTTCTGCTACTGAGATTTTGTTGAGGCACTGATGAAATGCAAAAGCTTCTCCAGGGACCCCGAGTGAGTATTCATTAGCAATATCGGCTGAAGATAATGCTGTTCTTGATGCACGGAGCTTGTCGCTGAGCACAAAACAAGAAGTACAGAAGGAAATGAGAAATATGATTCACAATATAATTTCATTAAATCAAGACAAATACCAAAGCAAGTAATACAATATGAATGAGTTATATGTATCAAGGCTTCACGCAATAACCTAAAAAACATCTACTCAAAGCTACTATCATCCTTCATCACCTTTCTGATTCAAGCCTTGATATGTCTGTGTATGAATTATTCCAGTGGTGCAAATGGCAATTTGTCCACTTTTACACTACTTGATTAGTTTAAGATGATATTTTCTTCCGATACTTGGGGACAGGGGAGTTCTTTACCAGTGAGACATCATAGCATACATATCTAACAAGAAGAAGAGCAAATGTGAAAGAGGTGTTGAAATAATTGTCTTACAGTTCCTTCTCGAGTTGTTTTCTGATGAAATCTTTGGTATGTGCTGTAACTTTGTCTACCTTGTTGCACAAGAGTAGCAAAGGGATCTTCCTCTTCACAACACTAGCCTTGGTTAAAATATCATAGAGGTACCTGCATGAATAATACAACAATAGGTATAAAAATCAAACCATACAACATGAGATGAAATTTTGGGCATCTGCAAGACAATGCTTAAAATCCAAATAGTACGTACTCTGAAGCAGCACGGACATTAGGTAAGAATTCCACAGCATCTACTACAAAAACTATTCCAGCTGCCAGAGGCAAGAATTCATCTAGTTTGGGTCTAAGACGTGAATGCCCAGGAACATCAACAATGTGAACAGGCTTCACTTTTCCCTTCTGCAGCATGTAACCGAATTATATTTAGTTCAACACTTTGTTATTATTCTTAGGTGAAAAATAATAAATGTGTAATTTGCAAGCTGCATACAGCAAAGCAACATATGGAGTAATTTTGGCATTAGATGATATAATTAATTTTATGCTGGAAAATGATATTGTTGCAAGAGACGCTACTTAAACATTTAAACATGCTTGAAGATTTCATCTAAACCCACTTTTCAGAAGAAATAAAAAGGTACATCACCTTAGCTGTCTCCGAGTGTAGTACAAATGTATCCTCATTTGGTTCCATTGATGTCACAATACCTTGATGGGAGGAGCCATCCCGAAGCTGAAACATGAAAATTTTAATAAAGTAAACTTTAACAGTAGTACAGCACTAAAATTCAAGAAAATAGGAAGGGAATCTGAATCATCTAAAACACTTTCTTGCATATGTACCTGGTAAAAAAGAACAGTTTTTCCACTTCCATTTAATCCAGTGAGCACAATGGTATTCGAAGCCCTACGCTTGAAAAGACGAACTGCAGCCACAAGTATTTCATATAAATGAACAGAGTGAACATACCCATTGTCATGCAACTGGCTATACAAACCAGAGCATTAAAAAAACACATGTTTAGTGTGCATTACGAATTTTGTTACCAAAAGTTTATACACCGAGGCAGTTTTCACCAGACAATATAAGAAGTCATTTTGCCAGAAACTGGTCAGCTCATTAATATTTGCCATATTACACAATGCAGTCAAACTTGAAGCACAACTGTAACGTCATACACGATACGATGTCCTATTTTGAGAATCACAATTGAACTATTTCATCATAAGACTACCAATTGCTCAAATCTCATTTGAATTTGTTCCATGAAGCATAATGAACTAAGCGTTTACACTCTTTTTGGTATGATTAAATTATGATCAGCTCAAACTCCACTCCACAGGTTAAAATAAATAAAATCACACTGAAACTAGCAAACACCTCAACCCTAACGTCACTAGATTATAGCTCTAACAATGTCAGTCCACCAGCAATTAATCAAACTAAATTAAACACAATTTGAAGCTCAAAAGAGAAGGAAAAATCAAACCAGGCTCGAAACATACTTATATAGATTCAACTCGTTCAAGTCTTCAAGCTGCCTAAAACTGGTATTGCAATTGTGCATATGGCAACAGCGCAAGTATGAAATTAGGTGATTTTGTATCCACAATTGATTGAATTACTCTAAATATGAAATTGCAGAATATCGATCACTTAACAACACAGGAGCAATGAGAAGATCGCTATTCGCTTACGACTTACTATGCAATATCACATGCACAAACACAATGCTACACCACACAGCTCGAGCAACAGGAAGAAAACAGAATTCAAAATTCACCTCGAGTCGGTAAAAAAAAGTTAAGATTGTTAGGTCAACTTACTGATTAAGAAGAAGAATATAGTGAAAATGACTACTCCGATAGCACCATAGAGCTGCGTTGGCGGGATACTCTGCACAAATTCGTATGCTTCATTGTGTAACTGCTGCAATTGGATCTTCAGATTCTCCAATTTCTGGTCATCCATCGCTATAAAAAAAAGTTCGATCTTATCAGACCTCAGAAATAAGTGCATACGATTTGAGCTGCAAATTGAAGTCGAAAACGAGATCTACCGGCAATTTCCTTCCAAAGTAACGAATAAAGAAAGTGTTGGTTTCTCCCCAAAATAATAGAAACCCTAACTGAGGAGATCACGACGCGACGGAGATTGGATCCTAATTCGACCAGTCCATTAATTTTTTGCTTTTTTACTTTATACTGTAGCAGAATTTATTTAACCCTTCTTATAAATTATAGAGATACACGAAATAATCCCTGTATCGTAAACGATAGATAGAATGTACTAAAATGTAAATTCTAAATATTGTATAAATTATAAATTATAATTTAGTCTATTAGAAAATGTTGATAAAATAATAGTAATAAAAAATGTTAACACACTATCAACTGTTGATATTGGATTGACATTTTTTTTAATATTATTTTATTAACATTATTTAACGGTCCAGATCATTATAGTTTGTACAGTCTTTAGAGTTTGCATTTGATTATATACCCACAAAATGATCTCTATTTTTTGGTTAACTATAAATAAAAAATGATCCCTATATCGTGAATTAGATCAAGATTTTGTTATTTTACTATCATTTTCCTTAAATTATGTACCACATCATTATTTTAAAAACATTATACTTCAAATCATATCGCAGCTTAATCCAAATAAATGACTTAAATATGATAAAAGAATTTCATCACATGTATAATTGTTTAATTGAAAATCTTGAATAACTAAATTAAAAATAACTTCATGTATAATTCAATTAAAAAAAGAAAATACTTTTATATTCTAATTTTTCTTTGAAGAGGGATGCTTTACAAGTGTCCACTAGCAAATCAAAAGACTTGTTTGTATGGTCATCACAGTTATATCTCAACCACATAAAACTTTTTCAACCGCGGCACAGCCACGCCTCATATCTTTTTAAATTGTTAGTATATCTTTTAATTGGACTAGAACTAAATTGATTGGAGATTTGAGATTTGAGAGTGGATTTGAGAAAATTTTGAGATTTAAGATTGAAATGGAATAAAAAAAATGATTAGGAATATGTATTTTATAGATAAAAATTAAACAATTAAAAAAATGATTTTGACCGCTGCGACGCAGCCGCGCAACATGCCGACCCCGCGACAGTCCTATTGTGGGCACTCTTAAGTTCATCAACAATATTGTTTTGAGTAAACTATTATCTGGATAATTGCAAATGTATTTTTGCAGTACCTCATAAATTTTATGAGCACCGATAGTGCTTGAACAATAGGGATAGTGATACGATTATTATTATTATTTAGTTAGTTAGTTAATTATGGATTTGCATATATTTTCTATATCTTTTGTCTTGCTCATTAAGTAAGTATCCACTATTATAAATAGTGGACATTGTTAGTCATTTTGATCATTCAAGAAATATCAATTATCCTTCTATTTTATTTTCTCTTATTCTATTTCCTTTCAAACGTGCAAAACGCACAAAATCCTAATTTTAACGCCGGATTGATCGACGGGCAAAAGCTCCCGCGACGTTCGACGCAAAATCTACGAGTTAAGGAACTTCATCCTTAACAATTGATGCTTTCATCGTGAGCTCTTCCTCCGAATCGCTGTCTACATGTCGTACGGCTACACCTGATATCAACTCCGGCAGGCGGATTACCACCCATGGCAGCCCGTACCTCAACCCCTGCTCCATCCGCTCAGAGCGTTAGATCAACAACCATCATATCCATATCCACAGGATGGGAGACTCCACCCACAACACCATCCCTACCAAGCCCGTCAACCCACTTCTTGGGACCCGCCATGGCAACGCCAGGAAACTGCGTGTCAGCAACCATCGTCCTACGAGACAGATTTGTACTCGCCACCACCGCCCTCTTGTTGGGACCTGCCAAGGTTGTGCACGCAGCAGGGATACTCTCAGCCTTATCAACCGCCTCAGCAGCCACACCACACCGCGCTCAAACAATCCACTAGTTGGGATCCACCTGCCTACTGGGAGATAACGGGACAACGCCCCTTCCACGAGGTCTCAGCATACGATCATCCGCTGCCCCCCAACCATAACTCAGGATGGAATCAACCCGCGCCGCAGCCACCTTGTCCAGCCACCACCACGGCACATCCGACTCTCGCACAACTTCAACAATTGTTGGAAGCTTGCTACAGGATAGAGTCTCACCTTGTTGCAGCCGACCGACGCATCGACAACATGCTTCCTCCCGAGCTGCCTGAACCTGCGCAGCCCTACGACTCTCAAATTTTTGGGTTTGGGGACCTCGTTAAGCACCTTCCTCCATCAGGAAATAGCAAGGCTTCACCGGGGCCCTCGGATTTAGTCCCCTACGACTCATTGGCTCCGCCGCAGCAGTCGAGTACAACACCACCACCCTTTGCGCTGCTTCCCGATACCGCCCTCGAGTCGCCGTATGCTCTGTCCAAGACTTCAGTTGGGAATGTTTTAGAGTGCAATAAGAAAGAGATTGTGATTCTTGACTGTGATCGAGTCGAGGAAGGATTTGATGATTCTTCGGAAAAGATTCTACATTCTTCTTCTCGTTTTAGTGGAGTTGAAAAGGTTGAGAAGATAGAGAAGTCCAGTCCGGATTCCGCACGTAAAGAGAAACCGGTTCACGGTTGCATCGAGATTCAGTGCGCGCGACAATTGAATGCTTCTCGATTCAAGATTCCCCAAGTCCAGATTGGTTTGGGTAGTTCCATTGTGGACAACGCATCGCTGAAATTATTGAGTGATTCATCTCATGTCAGGGTTGTCACAAGTATGAATCATCGATCATCATCGCTCGACGCCGATGCCCGGTTGATTCCTCCGCAAAATGACACTCTATGCTTGAGCATTCATGGACGCATTGATGCAGGGAGACGCTCAACTATTCGGTGTATGTTTGACCCAGGAGGATTCCTCGACACTCATCGTTGCTTCATGGTGCCCACCTTGAGGACAAGGTGGATTTCAACCGTGGGGGAATTGATACGATTATTATTATTAGTTAGTTAGTTAGTTAATTATGGATTTGCATATCTTTTCCATATCTTTTGTCTTGCTCATTAAGTTAGTATCCACTATTATAAATAGTGGACATTGTTAGTCATTTTGATCATTCAAGAAATATCAATTATCCTTCTATTTTATTTTCTCTTATTCTCTTTCCTTTCAAACGTGCAAAACGCACAAAACCCTAATTTTGACGCCGGATTGATCGACGGGAAAAAGCTCCCGCGACGTTCGACGCAAAATCTACGAGTTAAGGAACTTCATCCTTAACAGATAGTTACATTTTCGATCCTTTAACTTTACACATTTTTTAGACATTTCTACCATTTTCAATATTTTTTGCTTTAAGGGCATGCATATCAAATATATTACTCTCAATGTTTAATTCTCTCTCTCACTTTTAAAAATTTAGACTACCTATATTTCACAATAAGAGTCATATTTGATATTTGTATGAGTTTTAAAAAATATAAACAAAAGTGAGTTGAATAAATGATACTAATAGTATATGATAAATGCTATTATGTTACGTTTTGCACTAATTAAAAAATAAAAGAAATTAAGTGTGTTGTAATTTGCCAAAAAGGAATAATGGTCCAATGGTAATGAAACGATCTAGAAAAGAATATGATACAACACTAATAAGACACACTATATACTATTTTTAGTAAATGTTCCTTGCATATCCTAATTATTATGAGACGAGGGGGAGTATAATAATGTGAGTCTATTACCAACTAACACTATTTTAACAACTATATTTTTTTCTCTCTTATTTTATTTATCATGTGCACTTTCAAATGTTTTTATTTTTATGAGTGATGCTAAATAGCTATATTATGACTAGCCATAAACCTATTTTCTATTAAAAAATTGAGCCATTACAATCAAATTTAATGCACTTGGAAAGTGTAAAAGTTTTTCGGGACTATTCTACCCCTTGCCTTAACACTTCCACCAATATTTGCCTTAGCTTCCTATAACGCTTTATACTAATTTTCTCATATTTTTATTTATAATAGTAAAAATTAACAATATCAAGTAAATGTAATATAACATAATAGCATTTTAATTCTTTTTACTGTACATGCTAAAGTGTAGTGTAGTGTCACGTTTTGCACTAATGATAAATTCTTTTTACTGTACAGGTCTAAAGTGTAGTGTTACGTTTTACAGTACAGGTCTAATGTGTAGTGTCTAATAAGTACTCGTAATACTATTAGTATATGATAAATGAATACTATAAATTTAGTGATACAAAGTATAACATTTGAACTTAAAGATAATTTAAAAAATAATGTTATTATAATAAAATAAACGACAATAGCAAAAACATTAATAATACTATTAATTTGCAAATTTCGTATGATTAGTACACTGTCATGTTATCAATTAATTTTAAAAATAAAAAATATTTTTATAGAATATACAATAATTATTAATTTGTGTACGACCTCCGCGAGCGCGCCTGGCACACGTGCAAGTCAATGCCGCGGAGTTTGAAGGACTCCGCCTCCTCGTTGTTGCTTTCGGCCGCCGCGACGGAGGAGAAGCTCTTCCTCGTCGAGAAACAAACCGGTTTGACTCACTGGTTCGATCCGGAGGTGAATTCCTGGTCCGATGGGATCGCTTTGAACCCTAGCCAGCCGATTCAGAGCTGCCACGTCAGCTACTCCAGCTCCGCCGGTTTGATCCTCGTCGGAATTTGTCCAATTGAAGACGGTGAAACAATTAAAATGTGGCGAATTGGGGAAAATGATTTCTCGATTGAAGAAATCGGTGAAATGTCGGAATATTTTGTAGCTGGACTGAAAAGCGATTCAGAAGATTTTTCTATCGACGTTCGATTAGCGGAGAATTTCGTCCTAGTTTATAATTCCCTGCAGCGGAGGAGGTGGTAGCGTGCGAGTTGGCGAGCGAATGCCGGTGGTGGAAGGTGAGGAATGTGGTGGAACGTGACGGAATGATTTTGAATACGTTGGTGTTTACTTGTGCTGAAGTTGGGATCGGCGAGTTGGAGAGAGTCATGACGACGAAGAGCTGGCGATTCGAGGTGGTTTGAGTGAGCTGACTCGGCCGAGTTCTGATGAGTCGTTTGATTTCTGCTGCCCACGTGGGTAGCTCTGATTGGTTCTAGAAATATCTTTTGTGTGGGTTGAAATCTTTTTTATTGTAATTGTTGGACGATATTGATTACATTTTCTAATAGAGTGTTTTATTTGGAGATAAAACTCTACCATAAAAAACAAGTGCTTTAATCAATTGTTAAATCTCGAAAAATGCATATTGAAGAAACCCTTCATGTTAATAAAATAAGCACTTGAAATAGACGTTACAACAATTTTCTAATTACTCCATTAAATTGAGTCATCAGCGTCAGTTCCTTGACATTTTGTTTTATTTTATTTTGTTTGTTTTTTCCTAATATTATAATTTTGTTTCTATATGTCACGTGTTTCATCACTTCATGCGACAACTAGTGGCACAAAATTGTATACAATCGAAACACAGTGTTATTAAATTACACATGTAATATACGGACTATATAATATTAAAGGCGCTAATTGTCTTAAGAGTTAAGGCACTTTGCAGGAAATATTAATTACCGATTAAAGGAGGACTCATTAGTAGGTAGTTGATGAGTGTTAGTTATAGTAGATCCAGCTCAACAAGAGACATCTCAGTCACAATTTTGATAGAGTCTCATTCTTGTGTGTGAATATCTATATACATGCAGTTGTACGATGCATTAAGATTGTTTACACACAAATAAATTAGTTATAACACTTTGACTTTGAAATAGGGTAGATAATTTCTTCAAATTGGGGTTTTTGAGGGAGTTCATCATATATTTTACTTCCGGATTTGTATTGCGTTGTAGAAATCTTAATATCGCGGGAATAAAGTTGCTAACATTTTCTTGCGCGGACATAGATTGTGGTGGAACGCACACGGTAACCTTGTGTCGTTTCTTTTGCTTCCACCATTCATTTGCGTTACAATATCACCGTCTACGAGAAACGCATCGTGATGAGTCGATGACTATAGAGGATAGCTCTGATTCTCGAGTATATGAGTATGATTTTCAAATATTCATGTTAATTCGTGAGATAAAAACTCCATTTTAAATTTCTTCTTTCTTTCCCTTGCTTATCAAGAAGAAAAAAAAAGAATTTAATCTTTCCTTGGTTCTCCTTCTCACTCTCGATGGAAAATAAATATTATCATGAGTTAATGGCGTGAAGATATTTTTCTTCATTGGAGCGAAAATAAGAAATAAGAGATGGTGAAATTTTCTTTTTCCTCATTCTAGCTACTTTGATGAATTTACAACGAAGGAGAGCACACTTTTATGATAAATAGAGTGACTAGGTACCTTTTACAATTATATAGAAACACACTCTTATAATAAAAAGAGGGACTAGGTACTTTCAAGTTTCAAGTACATGTGACCAATGTATAAGGTAGATATATTTTGTAGCATAGGATTTTATAAAGTTCATTTTTATTATTGCTGAATATGATTTGGACTCTTTTAACTGTATACCTGGCGTTTAATTTCGCAATTCATAATTATTATATCCTTCTTATAGAAAAAAAATATTTCAATGCGATAATAATTATGTCCCAAAAAACAGATCGAAAATATTTATAAGGAAACAGAAAAGAAAAATCGTTAAGAGTATTAAATTTAATTACTCATGTGAAAATTAAATATACTTAAGCCCGAACCGAATTTAGTCAGTTATTTAAAACATAAGCTCAGCCCATTTGGAAACCTGAGCAGAGAAGGCCCATTACATTACAGTGTTAGCAATTTTGAGAGTCAAATGATTATCTAAAAAGTAGTAGTAGCATTACAAATTCTTATCTTAATTAGATTGTGTACTTTTTCCTTATGTGAGAAACAGTTATGATACATTTAATTATTATTACATCTTTTTACTATTATATTTTGTATATTTGATAAGGTATAGTCTTATTAAAATATACATAAACTAAGACCAAATATTAGCTTTAGGATTTGGAATCATATGGGTGTGATTAACGTTATATGGCAACCGACTATTTCAGCAAAGGGTAATTTTGTCACTAATGCCTAATCAGTTACGGAAATAGTACTCCATCCGTTCCAACTAAGTTGAGTCATATTTCATTTTGGAATGTCCCAACATATTGAGTCATTTCCTTTTATGACAAAAAATAAATCATTCAATCAATCTTAATTTACTCTCTTTATTTTTCATATTTTATTCTTTCTCTCATACTTTCAACACAATTTTTAAATTTTTGTGTCCAAAAGTTTTGTATCAACTTAGTTAGAATGAAGGGAGTATGATTCTCGCTAGATTTGATCACGTGAGATTTCTACTGTTTGTTTTATGTTGAAGCACCTTATAATTAAAAAAGACTAATTGTTAACAAATTCACCGAATTCAGAAATGGAGGTACTCGTAGTGCATTTAATTGCTAACTTACTAACTCATTAATATCGTGCATTAAAAATGTCAACACGATCACATTAAAATATCATCACATATTTGTGTTGACATTTTAATAAACTGTGTTTACATTTAAATATCAATGTCAACATAATGTATTAAAATATCAACTTAAGTTTATGTTGACATTTCAGTATCATCGTGTTGACATTTTTAATATATTGCATTGATGAGTTAGCAACTTAGCAACTTAAGAAGAGTTAATTGGGGTGTGTGTTTTGATAGGAGGGAAAAGATGAGACTATGACTCTGTGTGTGTGTGTCAGCTGGCCAGGAGGGTACCTAGACCTAGCTGTGTCGTTGGGTCTGTGTCTATCTTCCCTATCAACAAAAAAAATACCTCAACCCACTTCTACTGGCTAGTATAGTGGAGTAAGGGTCGAATCCCACAGAGATGGATGTAGGCGAGATACACTTGCGATGACATTCTGGGAGCGGTTGGTTAGCTACCACGCTTTTTTTGGGGTTGAGTTTTACCTTGTCGGAAAATGAAATGGAACCTATACCCCTCCTGACCAGTAGGTCAGGGTGGGCTCTAAATGCTGCGTGCTAAGAGAAATTAAAGTGCGTGTGTAAATTAGGGTACGAGTGTGTATGTGAGAAGCTACTAGACAAAACTTACTAAAAATGACTAGACAAAAGGTAAACAGAATCAAAGGACATGCTGGCAGACTGCCTCCTGGGTGTGCAGAAAAGCTGAAAAAGTGCAAGTACAAAAGCAAAAAGCAACAAAAGCAACACAAGTGGTCCCATTCTTTGATTGTGACATTATCTTCTTCACCAAGCTAAACAACAAGATCTAAAAAAACTCCATTGATGAATGATCAAGCTTGAAAATTCGTAAATGCAATATTTAACTTGAAATCGAGAACGAAAGCTAAGAAAACTGAGATCTACGCAAACTGGTCAGCGAGACAAGGTGACAGAAGCAAGCAGAAACGATTCCCATGCATTTTTTAGAAACTTAACTCGATTAAAACTTGTAAACACTCCAAGAAAACCTAGATCTAACTAAGCAAAGCAGATTCAAGCACTTAAACCACGGAAATCAACGTAAAACTACCAGATCTAGCTACTTGGCAGAAAAAAATAATAAGCAAGCTGAAACACAAAATAAAACCACAATAAACTTCATTGCATTCAAGATTATCACCCAAAAGATATTCTAACTAAGTAGCTACTGGAATCCAAATCAAAGGCAAGCAAAAACAAGTACTTAAACTAAGAAATCTTAAAAACAAAGCAAGTAAAAGATTGTTTGGCTCATCGGAAACTGAAACTGGAGGAATTTCTGGGACTACGGCGGCTGGAATGAATCAGGCATGATGCTCCTCGCCGGCAGGTGGCCGGAATCTTCAAGTCAGGATGCTGGATTTAGATGGAACTAAGAGCTAGTGGAGCTATTCTCCTCAAAAGTGATGATAAATCCTAAGTAAAGTGGTGTGTAGATTCCTCCTTTTTCTTTATGTTCAGCTCCTATTTATAGGGTGGCTTGCCCTAATTTCTAGGGCTTTCTCTTCATGTGGAATGACAATTTTGCCCTTCTTTAGATATGTGATTATTCCAAGCAAGTCCTTCCTTCTCGTGTCCAGTTCTGTAGCATCCATCCTGGCCAGTTTGCGTATTTTCTGCTCATACTGACCAGTTTGCACACTTTTCGCAGCTTTCTCACTCGAATTCCTTCTGAACCTTCCCTCCTGATTTAGTACTTCAACCTGCAAACTTTAACAACTATTTTGCAGATATTATCCAATAAAGCACATTATACTGACCAGTAACCAAGGCCTAGAATGCGACTTATCAAACTGCTCACACTTACCACATGCTTGTCCTCAAGCGTGAAGAACAAACAAAAAGAAATAAGTCGAATTCTAGCCTGGTTACACCCCTGACCGACCTAAGACTCTAAAACTTGGACGCAAAGAAAAACACATAAACGACAGACAACACACATAAACAGACTCACAAGCACTTAAACACATTGAACGGGCTATATTTTCAACCATCCGTCCCCTTGGGATTAGGTGCAATCCGGCCTTAGACAGCCTTGAACTTCTGCCGCCCCCTTTTCCTTCCCAGTCAGTATATCTGCTCGTCAAGATCACCCAAACTCTCGGCCAAACACCAGATTCGCTCAGTCGCTCATTCCTCACTAGGGATATTAGGACTGTTTTCTCTCAAAATGCTGAACCACAGATGCTTCGGACTCAGATCTCACGTGCGGCTCCTGAAGGGCTTTAAGGTTTGTAACGGGGCTATTGGTTTGTAGTGTATGGGGTAGATGTTCCTAAGGCTCTAAGGTTCAAAAACTACTACTTTATTTCGATGTGGGGGAACTGTGTGCATTTGAGCTCTTGGCTGTTGCTTCTCTTTGGCTGGACGTTTTCTGATATTGGACTCCAACTGGTCAGTAGCTTCTTTGTGGCTTCGCCACCCTAATTCCTTCTTCTTTCTTTTTGTGGTCAAGTGTTTTTGACCATTTTCTTCAACATTTCTTTATGTGGCTTCGCCACCCTTATTCCTTCTTATATTTTTTTTGGACCTGGAATTTCTCCTGATCGATTTTCTCCTTCCTACTCAATTTCTTTTTCTAGTTGTTTTTTTTTTCTTGTATGTCCTCCTGGCCAGTCGCCTTCTTGCCTTATGCCTCGCACACACAGTCCCAGTGGCTTGTGGGTTATATATCTGGGTATAGATTTGGCTAGAAAGAGGGGTTCTAAAGGATGGTTTTTTTTTTTTTTAAGATGGGGGGTTTCCTACTGCCTTCAGGACTTGCTACACGCAGTCACCTTACCCTAGGCATCATGTGGCAGACACTCTTTTCTTTTCTAAATTGGTGGAAAGTGGTTCCACTTAGGCTTATAACTCACAATTTAAGAGGGCTTTTGTTTCTGGCTCTAAGGATGAGTTTTTCTCTCATACTTGCGTCATCTATACTGACTAGGAGATACTAAGGGGGGTGGTTTCCATTGTCCAGCATGCCTTATCTCCCTCAATTCCCCTCACCGTCAGTTTGAGGCAGTTGAGTTTTAAGCCCGTGTTTTAACACATGTCCTAAAAAAAACAAAACTTAACCTAAACTGACTTACTAGGGACTGACACAACACATGACAACACATATATACAATTATACTGGCCATTATCTCCTCCTCCCACTTCATCCTTGCTTGCCTTCACGCAAGTTTAGTGAAGTGGAAAACAGGATGACCAGTATCCAACACATAGAAACACAAAAGACCAGAAAGCACATAATACATGGAAAACATATTATATATGAAACTTCTCACACTTAGACTATGTAATAGGCTAAGTGGGAGAAGAATAACGAACATAGAGAACACATAGACAATGTGGAACAAGAACTAATATGCAAAACATACTATGTCAACAAAAACTTCTCACACTTAGACTATGCAATAGGCTAAGTGGGAGAAGGTATAGGACTCACATAAAAAAAACACAAAACAAAGACAACTTCTAAACATCCTAAACACATATAAAGTTGTAAACCCTCTTCTTCTCACACTTAGACTATGGAATAGACTAAGTATTATGAATGAGGGTATACGCATGCTAAAACATGTACAAAAAAAATAACACAACTAAAAAAAAAAAACTCAAGTTTACTGAAAATAAAAAGAAAGCTAACTGGTCAGTTGGTAGGGTCGGTCATCTTCTCCTTTGGATCCTCTCTGGTTAGGAGCCTTGTGCAGTTTCCTTCTCGGGTTCCTTTGTTGGTACACATCAGGGTGTCACTCTTTTTCTTATGATTCTTGAAAGTCCCCTTGATTTTCCTCTTTTCCATGGGCCGCAGATGATGGTTGCTGGGGACCTTGCTCCCGATCAGTTTGGGCACTTGTCCCAGCTTCTTGATCATAATGGCCGATAGGACCACCCTGGGCTTCTTGGTCTCCTTCTTTTGCTTTGCTGCCCCATTGTCTTTCCTCTTTCTTTCTTGGTTGCATTTTCCTTCTTTGTCTTGATTTTCCTGTAAGTCAGTTTCTGGTACTGGTGTCTCTTTCTGGGTAGCAGGGATGGCAAGTGGATTGTCGATGTTGGCCTCCTGTACTGGCTGGGCGAAAGTAGCAGTCGGGTTCTCCCCAGGTTTTGTAGGAAAACCCCATTCTTGGATAGTAAGGGTCGATGACGGATGTCCAGCAACAGTTGTAGTATGTTTTGGATCCTCCCTAGGTTTTGTAGAAGGTCCACTATCTTCCTGGCCAGTATCAGTGTCCTTGCTCTTCTTTTTGTTGCAAGGATTCTTGTCCTCCTTGTTTGAGATCTCTACAAGATCATGAACCTTGCTGGCCCCCTTCTTTTTCTCAATCCTACGCCCGATGATTCGCCTCGATGCGCGCTTCATCCCTTGTTTTCTCTCTGCATTCTTCTCGGCCAGTAGGTGAGCCCAAGTGGCTCTAGCGAATCTTGACTTCCGACAAATAGTCTCTTCAATATCCTCTTCATCAGGTTCTTTGGTGGCTTCCCTTGAACTCTCTTCCAGACCCTGGTTGATTTGAGGTTCAGCAACTGGTTCAGTTTTATCAGGACCACTCCTCTTGATCAGTATGTCCTCCATATCCTTCGTCTTGCTTGATTCCCCAAATGACTCACCCCCTTCAAGCTCCTTGTAGGATGTTCTTGACCACAATGTCACCTTGCTAACATTAGGCTTGTCATGTATGTGCACCATAACTGGGAGCCTTTCCGCATTCCCACAAATCTCATTCATCGAACTGGCCAGGTAGGACAATTGCTTATTCAACATGTCCATATTTTCTTTATGCTCTTTCTGGGCGTTTTGCATGCCTTGCACCACTTCATTATTTGACTGAAATTCACTCCTCATGGTTTGTTGGTAAGCAAGCATCTCTCCCATCATCTCTTCCATAGATCTTTCTGACTTGTTTTGGTGTGGGAAATGGTTAGGGTTTTGCTGATGGTGGGGATTATACTGGGTGTTAGGGTATGGGTGGTAGGAATAGTTTGGCTGATTTTGATGAGAGGGGTATTGGCCGAATTGGTTAGAGTTGTGGGATTGACTGTGATTGGGATTCAGGTGGTGTTGGTAGGGATATTGCTGGTGATGGGAGTTATACTGGCCGTTGGGATACGACTGGTAGTATGGATGGTTTTGGTTGTAGGGGTAGTTTGGCTGATTTCGGTATGAAGGGTACTGACTGAACTGGTTGGGGTAGTGATGCTGGTTAGGGTTAGAGTTTTGGTTTTGTGGGTTTTGGTTTTGGGGTTGTTGGTTCCTTCCTGACCAGTTAAACTGGTGGTCAGGGTTTGCTAGGCCACGGTTTGGGTTTTGGTTCGGATGGGAGTTATATTGGTTCTGACCTTGACCTTGGTTTTGATTCTGGTTCCCATCTCCCCAATGAAAGTTCGGGTGATCCCTCCATGGTGCATCCCGTTGCCTACCCTGGATCCAATTCCCACTTGAATTAAAGTAGCCGGCAGCATTGACCTGCTCCATACTGGCCAAGTCGTTTGGCTGATCATAGGTCAACCCTTGATTCCCTTGCTTTGCACCCTTGTAGCTCCCAGTTGAGGAAGGTGGTGGAGTGTTTTTCTCAATTGCACTCAGAAGTGTCTTCTTCAACTCCTCCATCTTCAAATCCATCTTCTGTTCAAGCTTCTGCTCCTGATCAGTAAACGAGGCACTTGCAACCCTTTCTCGGCTGTATCCATCCCTTGAATTGTCGTACTCCTTCTTTGCACTCAGTAGCTTCCCTAGGACCCTCTTCGCTTCGCTGACCCGTAGTTGCGTGAAGCTTCCTCCGGACGATGAGTTTACAAGATCCTTGGTTGCCTTGTTCATCCCCTCATAGAAGGTATGGTGTATCTCAATATCCGTCATGCGATGGTTCGGACATGCATCCAACAGACCCATGTATCTTGACCAGTACTGAGTAAGGGTCTCATCATAACTTTGTGTAACTCCTCGAATTTTTTCTCTTAGTGCGCTTATCCTGGCCGCTGGGAAGAACTGATCCAAGAACATCATCTTGAAGTCAGACCAGGTTCTGATACAATTTGGTGGCAGCCTCTTGAACCAAGTATTCGCCTCCCCTTTAAGGGCAAGGGGAAGGGCCTTCAGTCTGTAATCATTTTCGCTCGACCCCGCTGGCCGCTTTTGAGCCTTGCAGATTTTGCAAAATTCATGCAAGAACTCGTATGGGTTGTCACAACTCCTCCCCAAGAACACAGGCAGGACGGCCATAATACGAGGCTTCACGTAGACTGCTTCTTGTCCTAGGGTCATGACGATTGCTTGCGGTGGTTCACCATCCAAGTGGGCGTACAATGAGCTTATCTCGGGATCATCTTCCTGGTCGTCAGCCATGTTGGCTTTCTCATCTTCAGCTGCGGATATTGATTCCGGTTCACTCTTGATGGCTGTGCCGCGATCCTCCTCATCGCTCGCATCCAAGTCAACAGGCAAGGCAGTGGTTAATTCTGAATGAGTGGTGACTGGATTCACCCCTTCTTCCTTTGGCCAGTTGGACTCAGTTTCATTTAACTGCGGAACACAAAAAATAAAGAAAAGTTTATCTACAATATTTACACCAAAATTCTTAACAAAACTCCTCATAAACTAATAAACAAAAGAAAAGAAAAATAATTAACTATATGTACACCAAAGTGTCATGCAACAAATGTATGCAAAAACGCCTTCCATCCCCGGCAACGGCGCCATTTGATAGGAGGGAAAAGATGAGACTATGACTCTGTGTGTGTGTGTCAGCTGGCCAGGAGGGTACCTAGACCTAGCTGTGTCGTTGGGTCTGTGTCTATCTTCCCTATCAACAAAAAAAATACCTCAACCCACTTCTACTGGCTAGTATAGTGGAGTAAGGGTCGAATCCCACAGAGATGGATGTAGGCGAGATACACTTGCGATGACATTCTGGGAGCGGTTGGTTAGCTACCACACTTTTTTTGGGGTTGAGTTTTACCTTGTCGGAAAATGAAATGGAACCTATACCCCTCCTGACCAGTAGGTCAGGGTGGGCTCTAAATGCTGCGTGCTAAGAGAAATTAAAGTGCGTGTGTAAATTAGGGTACGAGTGTGTATGTGAGAAGCTACTAGACAAAACTTACTAAAAATGACTAGACAAAAGGTAAACAGAATCAAAGGACATGCTGGCAGACTGCCTCCTGGGTGTGCAGAAAAGCTGAAAAAGTGCAAGTACAAAAGCAAAAAGCAACAAAAGCAACACAAGTGGTCCCATTCTTTGATTGTGACATTATCTTCTTCACCAAGCTAAACAACAAGATCTAAAAAAACTCCATTGATGAATGATCAAGCTTGAAAATTCGTAAATGCAATATTTAACTTGAAATCGAGAACGAAAGCTAAGAAAACTGAGATCTACGCAAACTGGTCAGCGAGACAAGGTGACAGAAGCAAGCAGAAACGATTCCCATGCATTTTTTAGAAACTTAACTCGATTAAAACTTGTAAACACTCCAAGAAAACCTAGATCTAACTAAGCAAAGCAGATTCAAGCACTTAAACCACGGAAATCAACGTAAAACTACCAGATCTAGCTACTTGGCAGAAAAAAATAATAAGCAAGCTGAAACACAAAATAAAACCACAATAAACTTCATTGCATTCAAGATTATCACCCAAAAGATATTCTAACTAAGTAGCTACTGGAATCCAAATCAAAGGCAAGCAAAAACAAGTACTTAAACTAAGAAATCTTAAAAACAAAGCAAGTAAAAGATTGTTTGGCTCATCGGAAACTGAAACTGGAGGAATTTCTGGGACTACGGCGGCTGGAATGAATCAGGCATGATGCTCCTCGCCGGCAGGTGGCCGGAATCTTCAAGTCAGGATGCTGGATTTAGATGGAACTAAGAGCTAGTGGAGCTATTCTCCTCAAAAGTGATGATAAATCCTAAGTAAAGTGGTGTGTAGATTCCTCCTTTTTCTTTATGTTCAGCTCCTATTTATAGGGTGGCTTGCCCTAATTTCTAGGGCTTTCTCTTCATGTGGAATGACAATTTTGCCCTTCTTTAGATATGTGATTATTCCAAGCAAGTCCTTCCTTCTCGTGTCCAGTTCTGTAGCATCCATCCTGGCCAGTTTGCGTATTTTCTGCTCATACTGACCAGTTTGCACACTTTTCGCAGCTTTCTCACTCGAACTCCTTCTGAACCTTCCCTCCTGATTTAGTACTTCAACCTGCAAACTTTAACAACTATTTTGCAGATATTATCCAATAAAGCACATTATACTGACCAGTAACCAAGGCCTAGAATGCGACTTATCATGTATACATATATATATAGAGAGAGAGAAAGGGAGAGAGAGTTGTGATCACGTGATAACCCCTAAATCACGTAATAACCCTATAACCAAATATGGACCACACATTTTTAAAATCACGCGGTCTAGATTCAAACTTAGATTTACTTCATAAAAAAAACGCGGGGGTAAATATGTCATTTCCCTCATTTAATTTCTGAATTTCGCCAAATATTACGTAAAATGATAAAATGATATATATTAAGTTTATTGCATAGAAGGGTGCAAAAAAAAAAGCAAAAAAAAAAAAAAAAAGTTTATTGCATAGAATGATAGTTTTGCCGGATAGAATGATACTTTGAGTTGATAAAATGATACTTCTTGACTGACTGATAAATTGATAAAATGATATATGTTAGGTTTATTGCATAGAATGATAGTTTTGCCGGATAGAATGATACTCTGAGTTGATAAAATGATACTTTTGACTGACTAATAAAATGATAAAATGATATATGTTAGGTTTATTGCGTAAAATGATAGTTTTGCCGGATAGAATGATACTCTGAGTTGATAAAATGATACTTTTGACTGACTGATAAAATGATAAAATGATATATGTTAGGTTTATTGCATAGAATGATAGTTTTGCCGGATAGAATGATACTCTGAGTTGATAAAATGATACTTTTGACTGACTAATAAAATGATAAAATGATACTTTCAGCCGATAGAATGATAGTTTTGTCGGGTAGAATGATACTTTCAGCCGACAGAATGATAGGTATTTTTGGTGTTTAAAATGGCATTCTTGTTTAATAAAATGATACTTTTACCTGATAAAATGATAATCTGAGCGGATAAAATGACAGTTAGCTTATAAAAATGATAGTTTAGCTGAAGAAATTGCATATAAGCTGATAAAATGATACTTTAACGTGACAAAATGACATAAAACTGATAAAATGATAGTTTTGCCGGATAGAATGATACTTTCAGCCGATAGAATGATAGTTTTGCCGGGTAGAATGATACTTTCAGCCGATAGAATGATAGGTATTTTTGGTGTATAAAATGACATTTTTGTTTAATAAAATGATACTTTTACCTGATAAAATGATAATCTAAGCGGATAAAATGATAGTAACCTTATAAAAATGATACTCTGAGTTGATAAAATGATACGTTTACTGCTTTGTGATAAAATGATAGGTTTATTTCATAGAATGATAGTTTTGCCAGATAGAATGATACTCTGAGTTGATAAAATGATACTTTTGACTGACTGATAAAATGATATATGTTAGGTTTATTGCATAAAATGATAGTTTTGTCGAATAGAATGATACGCTGAGTTGATAAAATGATACTTTTGACTGACTGATAAAATGATAAAATGAGCGAAATTCAGAAATTAAAAGAGCGAAATTTGGATACGTAAATTTTATTATGAGCGAAATGACATATGTTCCCCCGCGCTTTTTTTTATGAAGTAAATCTAAGTTTGAATTTAGACCGCGTGATTTTAAAAATGTGTGGTCCAGATTTGGTTATAGGGTTATTACGGAAATTGGGGTTATCATTATAATGCACCTATATATATATAGAGATATAGGGTCATGATCTATGGCAAACACCTCTTAACCATATAACTAGAGAACAAATAATAGCCACAAGATCAAAAAAATCAAGGGCTAGTATTAATTTTTGAATTTAAGGAGAAATTAGTTCCCTCAATCACAAATTTACTCTACAAT
Source organism: Salvia splendens (assembly GCF_004379255.2). Classification (NCBI taxonomy): domain Eukaryota; kingdom Viridiplantae; phylum Streptophyta; class Magnoliopsida; order Lamiales; family Lamiaceae; genus Salvia; species Salvia splendens. Next base: position 8,441,333 of record NC_056047.1, on the reverse strand, counting down.
AACAAGGCAGGGGTATAATGGTCATTGCATATCCAAAAATAGGATACGTCGGCAAATTAGAATCCATCTCCTCTTCTTCTCTTCTCCATCCTCATCACGCCTTGTACCTGCCGTTGTCGCAGCGGCGGCAGGAGATTCAACCTCATTGTGCGATTCAACCTTTTCTTCTCTCTTCTGCAAAATTCGCGCGATTCAACCTTCTCGTCGATGTTGGCGTCGCCGTCGTCACGTTCTGCAGGAATCGGACGCTGAATTGGAGGAAAAAGGCGTCGCTGATGGTGGAATTGGATGCTAGAGATGAGCGAATCCAGGTTTTGGAAAGGATTGTGGAGAAAGTAGAATCGGAAGATTTGGCAGAGTAGGAAATGCAGATGTGCTTTGATGAGAAGGAGATGGTGATTAGGGAGATCGGCGGTGGAAGGAGGTGGATGGTCACAGCCATTGCCACTGCTGCTGCTGTCATATTCTACTTCCATGCTCACAGAAATCATTGATTTTTGTTGATTAGAGTTTCAGTTTTGGATAATTGTTGCTAAATAATGCACTTAATTTGCTTCAATTTTGTGTTTGCTGCACTGGCATATATTTTTGATCACTACTATTATGAGAATTTGATTTCTTGAATCTTGATAGTGCTTGAGTTTGGAATTAGATCACTTCATATTTATGTGTTGTTCTTTGTGTTTTGTAAACAAGAGTGAAGTAAAATAAGAATAAGAGTGATGTAATTTGTAAACAAGAGTGAAGTAAAATCAGAATAAGAGTGATGTGTTTTGTAAACAAGAGTGAAGTAAAATCAGAATAAGAGTGATGTGTTTTGTAAACAAGAGTGAAGTAAAATCACAATAAGAGTGACTTGTTTTGTAAACAAGAGTGAAGTAAATTAACAATAAGAGTGATGTGTTTTGTAAACAAGAGTGAAGTAAAATCGGAATAAGAGTGATGTGTTTTGTAAACAAGAGTGAAGTAAAATCAGGATAAGAGTGATGTGTTTTGTAAACAAGAGTGAAGTGCTTTCTGAACAAGAGTGAAGTGTTTTGTAAACAAGAGTGAAGTAAAATCAGAATAAGAGTGATGTGTTTTGTGAACAAGAGTGAAGTAAAATCAGAATAAGAGTGATGTGTTTTGTGAACAAGAGTGAAGTAAAATCAGAATAAGAGTGATGTGTTTTGTGAACAAGAGTGAAGTAAAATCAGAATAAGAGCGATGTGTTTTGTGAACAAGAGTGAAGTGTTTTCTGAACAAGAGTGAAGTGTTTTATGAACAAGAGTGAAGTGTTTTGTGAACAAGAGTGAAGTAAAATCAGAATAAGAGTGATGTGTTTTGTGAACAAGAGTGAAGTGTTTTTTGAACAAGAGTGAAGTGTTTTGTGAACAAGAGTGAAGTAAAATCAGAATAAGAGTGATGTGTTTTTTGAACAAGAGTGAAGTAAAATCAGAATAAGAGTGATGTATTTTGTGAACAAGAGTGAAGTGTTTTCTGAACAAGAGTGAAGTGTTTTGTGAACAAGAGTGAAGTAAAATCAGAATAAGAGTGATGTGTTTTGTGAACAAGAGTGAAGTAAAATCAGAATAAGAGTGATGTGTTTTGTAAATAAGAGTGAAGTAAAATCATGCTAGGAGTGATGCGTTTTGTAAATAAGAGTGAAGTAAAATCATGCTAAGAGTGATGTATTTCAGGGTTATGAATTGGAAGGTATCGAAATCCATTTGCCTTTGCTGAATAATTAAGCTACTTTTTGCCCGATTCCTCTTAATTTGTGCAATTTTTTTAGTTTCATCTTCATAATCTTGCAAATATGCAATTCACAAGTGCTTAACAAACTGCGAATCTTGCAAATCATACAATTCATATGCACACAAATTCCTACTTGTATTCCAATCACAACATACAATTTTCAGCTGCGTAGATCAAACAATACCAAAATAGTTCATACTTACAATTTACAATAATCATCCAATGAAATTATAGCCATGTATCACAAACTAGAATCGCCATTAACGAGGTGCTATCACAAACTAGAATCGATCAAAATGTTCGATTCTATGAACAGTGCAAATGATCAATTTCATAGTAATCTTAATTTGAATAGCATAAATCGCATGAATCCACCATAGTTCTTTCTTATTGAGATCAGATCTTGCAGATGCGATCAAATAATTGACGAAATATGGATGAATTGCAATTGCTAACTGCCGCTGTAACGTGGCGAATGCGCCGGGGAGCCTTGCGCCCGCTGCACAGGTTGAAGGTTTGAGCGTGGTGTTGGTAGGGTGGAGGCGGATGATGAGTTCGGCGGCGGAGCCTACATCGTCGCCGCCTTCATCGGTGAAGAACAGCGAGTCGCCGGGGGAGAATGCCGTTTTCATAATGAGAATGAAAGGAATCTGCGTAATTCATTTAAATTTGATAATTTAATTTCCAAAAATACCATTGGCCTATTTTACATTATTAAAATAATTAATATTTATTTCATTAAGATGTGTGGCTGAGATTTGTTCTCTAGTTATACACTTAAGATTAATTATACCTTGATCACTACCCTATATATATATATATATATATATATATATATATATACATATATATATATAGGGTCATGATCTATGGCAAACATCTCTTAACCATATAACTAGAGAACAAATAATAGCCACAAGATCAAAAAAATCAAGGGCTAATATTAATTTTCGAATTTAATGGGATATTAGCTCCCTCAATCACAAATTTACTCCATAATAACAAGTCAGGGGTATTATGGTCATTGTACAGCGAATTAAATCCAATTTTGAAAATTGAATTCAATTAGCGTCTCGTCTTCTTCTCTCCTCCTCTCTTCTCCTCCTCTCGTTGGCGTCGCCGTCGCAGTAGCAGGAATCGGACGCTGAATTGGGGAAAAAGGCGTCGCTGAAGGTGGAATTGGATGCTAGAGATGAGCGAATCCAGGTTTTGGAAAGGATTGTGGAGAAATTAGAATGAGAAGATTTGGCGGAGGAGGAAATGCATAGGTGCTTTGATGAGAAGGAGATGGTGATTAGGGAGATCGGTGGAATCACGGTTGATCACATGTATCTCCTTGGATACGAATTAAATGTATAGGTGCTTTGATGCATAGGTGCAGTTGATGATATGAAATGCATAGGTGCTTTGATGATAGGAATTAAATGTATTTGTGTGAATAGTAAGCAGGCTGCTGTTGTTGGTTTAATGGATTTGTATTCAATGAATTCGGCAAATTGATTTTCCGGCGAATGTGTGTAGAGAGAGAATCAGTGAACTGAATAGTTGATGTGTGTGTTTGTTTCCCACATTAGTGAAGTAAAATTAGAAGTAAAAAACTGAATCATTCTAATAGTGATGATATTTTAAACAATAGTGAAGTAAAATGAGAATAAGAGTGATGTGTTTTGTAAACAAGAGTGAAGTAAAATCAGAACAAGAGTGATGTGTTTTGTGAACAGCAGTGAAATAAAATCAGAATAAGAGTGATGTGTTTTGTGAACAAGAGTGAAGTAAACTCAGAATAAGAGTGATGTGTTTTGTGAACAAGAGTGAAGTAAAATCAGAATAAGAGTGATGTGTTTTGTGAACAAGAGTGAAGTGAAATCAGAACAAGAGTGATGTGTTTTGTGAACAAGAGTGAAGTAAAATCATACTAAGAGTGATGTGTTTTGTGAACAAGAGTGAACTGAAATCAGAACAAGAGTGATGTGTTTTGTGAACAAGAGTGAAGTAAAATCATACTAAGAGTGATGTGTTTTGTAAATAACAGTGAAGTAAAATCGTAATAAGAGTGATGTGTTTTGTAAACAAGAGTGAAGTAAAATCAGAATAAGAGTGATGTGTTTTGTGAACAAGAGTGAAGTGAAATCAGAACAAGAGTGATGTGTTTTGTGAATAAGAGTGAAGTAAAATCAGAATAAGAGTGATGTGTTTTGTGAACAAGAGTGAAGTGAAATCAGAACAAGAGTGATGTGTTTTGTGAACAAGAGTGAAGTAAAATCATACTAAGAGTGATGTGTTTTGTAAATAACAGTGAAGTAAAATCGTAATAAGAGTGATGTGTTTTGTAAACAAGAGTGAAGTAAAATCAAGCTAAGAGTGATGTGTTTTGTAAACAAGAGTGAAGTAAAATCATAATAAGAGTGATGTGTTTTGTAAACAACAGTGAAGTAAAATCGTAATAAGAGTGATGTATTTTGTAAACAAGAGTGAATTAAATCATGCTAAGAGTGATGTGTTTTGTAAAACTAAAATCCCCCAAATTCCATCAAATAATGAACTCACTGTGACATTTCATCAAACACATACTGTGCTCATATTAATATACATCTATTCTTCTTTATCTTACAATGAATCTAACCGAAAGATTTATAGGAAACAAAAAAACAATAACAAAATTTATGAATAATCAAAAATACCAACTCTCATTTCTCGATCAATGTGCATTTACAACATTCATTCCCTTAATCTACATTGACACACCAATATTCATTTCATACTTTTTGTATATATTACAAAAGCATAGCCATGAGCAATGTTCAACGTAATTGCTGTGTAGTGACAATATTCGACGCCGGCAGCGACACATCCATCCGCGCCCTGAAATGCAGCACCACCGTCGGCACCTTCACCTCCGTCTTTACGGATAGATCGAAGCACGTGTCGAAGAGCGAGAACTCCGAATCATGCTTCAGATGATGAGTTAACCGTCCAGGCAGCGATCGCCGGATGTTCCTCACCTCCCTCGCCGCACTTGGTCGCAGTTCCATAAAATTAACCGTCCAGGCAGCGATCGCCGGATGTTCCTCACCTCGCTCACTTGGTCGCAGATTTGGAAATATAAGGAACGAAAATGCTTAACTAATTTTAATCTCATAATGAATTTCCAAAACTACCCTTGATCTATTTTATATAATTAAAATAAATAATATTTGTTCCATTAAGATGTGTGGCTGAGATTTGTTCTCTAGTTATACACTTAAGATTAGTTATACATTGATCACTACTCTATATATATATATGACAAATAAATGAATCCTAACTCATTTTATACTTGTAAAAGGCATTGTTATAGTATTGTATGAGTTAGCAACATAAAGTTTCACAATTCTTTTAAGCCTATAAAAAGATAATGGGAATAATGTTCTAGACCCTTTAATTTTTGATAATGATCACTAGCATCCTCTAATTTATGTCTCTTGGACTATATAGATTTATGTGATCACTTTCTGCCAATTGCCAAAGGTCTAAGAGGATCTTTTTTATCTTTTGACCACATACATTCCAATCCTATCTTATTTGGTTGCAAATAATTTGCATTCCACCCCAGTTTTATTCTATTTAATTAGGGTGATAATTGCTAGTTCTAAAAGAAATCCTTGGTTCTATTATTCTATATATATTCCCTTTTTAGCAAATAATTAATTTATTCGGCCGTCTATCTTATTCTATTCCATGCTTATATGGATGCAATAAAATTTGAGATAAAATATCATTTTATAATCAAAGCTTTATATTCTTTTCCAAATACTTTTGCCAACACATTGCAACTTAGTTTCTGTAGGCGAAGTCTAGGAAAACAAAATTTAACAAACTTATATTTTCAGCCATAAAGAAGAAAAGTAAATCTCATCAAGATTGAACTTGAAGTAAATGACGATAGTAAGATCATACAATTAGTATGTGGCGCGTGTTTTTCGTTATATATACTACTCCCTCCATTCCGCGGTAGTTAAATTATTTTATTTTCTATTCTCGTTTTGAAAAAATGATACTAATAAATAGTTAAAATGAAGAGAGAGTAAAGTAAGTGACAAAATAAGGTAGATAAGATATAGTCTTATCTACATTATTCTCTTTATTTACTTTCTCTTCACTTAAACTATTTATTATCATTTTTTTAAAACGAGTGCAGAAAATGAAATGACTCAACTACTGTGGAACAGAGGGAGTAATCTTTTTATGTTAGTTTTTATATATTAGCTTAACACTAGTTGTGAATCGAAAGATTCATAACATATTGAATAAGGTCATCTTTTGAGGATTAGAATCAAATCAATTTGGAGCTTGTAAAAAGTAGACTTATTGGGCGTCATCTTTGTTTATGGACTAAAAGTTGGTGCCCGAATTTTACCATATAAATGGATTTCATGACTGATGACTTAGAGCATCTGCATCGGTGCTCTTTGCTAAGAGCAAGCGTTGTGTCGTCGGCACGGCGAGACCCCTGCTCGCTGTTGTGCTCTTGCCGACTGCACGACCATGCTCTTAGCTAAGAGCATCGCCATGCCGAAGAGCACGCCTATGTGGCGGTTCTTGATTGGACTCGTTTTTATTCCATTAATTTTTTTGTAAATTTATAGAAAATCGAAAATAATCCGGAAAAAAGAAAAAAAAATGTATTCGGATTCCCAAAAATATAGTCATTTTTATACTATTTATTTCAATATTTTTTAATAAATTTTTATCCCAAAATCATCTATAAATACCCACATTCGTCATTCATTCTTTACATCAAATTATCTCTCATTCATACATCAAATTTTTTTTTTATTATGAATTTAGTTATGTAATTTGTAATTTTTTTTAGTAATTTGTAATAGTATTTCGGGTATTTTTAATGTATTTTAATATTATGGAAATGCTTTTAGTAATTGAAGTATTTAAATTGAATAACAGAATGGTGGGACCCTTGAGCATGCTCTTACAGAAGAACATGGATGTTGGTGTTGTGCTCTTACGGAAGAGCAGAGAGTAAAAAATGAATAAAAGTGGGTCCGGACCCACATCCATGCTCTTGCCTAAGAGCATGGACGTGGATGCTCTTAAGTGACATCAAAAGTTGAATTGGAGGGTAAAGTTTTTTTTTTTTTGTAAGCTTCTTTGTTGAATCCCCTTGTTTGTTCCATGTTTTCTTGGTGTACGTCAGTCTGGGATTGTTTTGTACGCTTTTGTTGTTGCAGTCTTACATTTGTTTTGGGTTTTTGTGATCTGTTTCTCTTTGCTTTAATTGATGTGATATGGTGTTAATTTTTCGTTTTTCCTTTATGGTTTGCTTTTGTTGGATCTCTAAAATGTTATTCGCTCGCCACTCAATGAGTTGCTTTTGCTTTTATAAAAAACAATAGAATTGGTAACAATGACATTTTACGATTTTCTAAATTTCCCTTAAAATATTTTAGTAGACCATTGAAGTTTCAAAATATATACATGTATAGAAATCTTGCAAAGCCCTATGAAAATACAAACTTGTTAACTTCTTGATTAACTCACCACTGCATACGATATACCCATTTACATGCAAACAAAATTTATGACCCCAACCCCAAGCTAGTACATTTGACCTTTAACTAGAGAATGCTCAAAAAAAGCAAAAACCTAAACTTTGGTCTACTAAAGCACAAGCCAATAAACACACAGAAGATTGATATTCTCACATTATTGTTCCTTTAAAGATAAAATTCGTCCTAGCATAATTAAAGCTTATGTTCAAAAACTATAAATATTTTTATTTAAATAAGCTAGCTAGCTCTGACCAAAAACATGGCATACATTAAAAATTATCTATATGCATGCCTCGTTCAACCGCAAGCCTATAGTAACATAACACGTGAAATAATGATTTTGGACCCTTTTACTAAGCGATTGCATAAATTATTTCGGTCGATCTCCTTTTAATCATGATAAGAGGTTCTTTATAAATACGTGTATCAATTCTAATCGTGTAGTTATGTGCAATTAGAGAAGTCAATTACTTAAAAATGGTCATGCTTAGTTTTTTTTAAAAAATATTTCTATATTTGGCATCTATTTGACAATGAGTGCGGTCAATTTGAACGTTGTCTTATGTATCCACGTTGTGTTTTGACTTCTAAATTTTATAGATTATCTCTCTAAAGTTGCATTATTAGTGTTATTTTTTTTATCTTCTTTTACATAATGAGGGATCCACTTACACCCAAACCTTTTCAGGTGGAAAATTTTCGATGTAATTATTGTTTTGGTTATTTTCATTTTTAGATGTATTTACATGTTGTAATGGTACTACACTAGTATCAATTGTGGGGTCAAACTAAAATGCACTTTGTTGTCTCATTTCGATCATAATCTAAACCTTACTTACACGAGTTTATACGTATCTATTACATCATAGCAATGGACTTAGAGCTAATGTTTTATATAGTTGTGATAATTTTTTACAATACATTTCTACATATAAGATAAATAATTCTACCTATATAGTGTATCCATATTATATTAACACAATTTATCATATTATTAAATTGTAATAGATCTCAACCTAGTGGTTGTATCGAATGACATGAGATTCGTCCATCTTAATGTCTAGGTGTTTAATCCTTGTCTTTGGGTATGAGTCAGTCTTTCATCCTTGAGTTGACCATCTCACCCTTAAATTATTGGGTTAATTGTCTCATCCTTTTAAGTGTCAGTGTAAATCCTAGAGTCAAATGTCTCACCATTCGAGTCAAATGTCTCACCATTTGAGATGCTTACAAATAAGCACGATGAACTGGGTTCGCTGTTGGGTGGCGTTGGTGTAACTACCAAAAGAAATTGGGATAGATTTGGTAATTAGCATTTCAATATGCACTTCCGATCCAAAACGCCAACATTTCCATCATCATGTTTTTATTTTGTGTTTTTGACATGTTTAGCCTGATTAGTCACCACAAGCTTTTGCCCAAAATCTATGACTCTATGAGTATGAAACTACTAACGGCATAAAGTACTCCTATTAATTAGATATACAGAGTAACTATAAAATTGACATGAATTTTCTAAATTTAGATGCTGTAAATAGAGCACGTTTAAAGAATAAAGAACTTTAAATGTGTGTGTGAAGCATATATATGTGTGAAGCATATATATATATATATATATATATGGGGTGTGTTAAGGTCCTTCGTAGCTTTTCAGTCCAAGCTTCAATCAGATCACAGCCCTTGGATCCTTGAATTGGATGGTTGTGATGATCTGCATTATTACACTATAATGATGCATTATTAGTCGGTGTGCATTATTCAACTGAAAATCTGCATTATTACACTATAATGGTGCATTATTAGTCGGTGTGCATTATTCAACTGAAAATCTGCATTATTAAATGACACGTGACATCAATCTAATCGTCGGATGACAAAATCGTTGGGTTGAGATTAAAAAAAATAATAGAACAAAAGATTAAAAGGGAAATGAATGCGTCCCTTCATTTCCTTTTGTATCTTTTGTTATATATAGTGTGTGCATAATAAAGAAAGGGGGTCTCAAATCAAAAGAAAGTGACCAAAGTCGAAAATAAAGAAGAATGAGTGAATGAATGACATGACATAGAATCAATGATCCTCTCTATCTCAACATATTTTGGCGTATGTAACTTTGAATGCTTGTTAATGGCGGTTTTGTCTGCTGGACCAGTGGTGAGTCTCTCTCTGTATATATATATATATATACACACACATATATGTGGCAGGAGCAGAGGAGGTTGAATTTGATGCAAAATCATTTCTCCATTGCAGAGAAATGTAAGTGCAGGGGCCACTCCTCCATCCCATCCTTTATAAACTCATCATCACGCCAAAACGGGTACCTCTATTTTATCCATTTCAATTCTTTCTTAATTATGCTCTACTACTCCTTCCCTTTTTTAGTTCTATTTATGTATTTCCTGCTTTTTTATTTCTATTATTCCTCTTGGTGCTAGTATATTATTTTTAGGTAAAAGAGAACAAAAGAAATAAGGTAAAGTACTGAAATTTGAAATAGCAGAGAAAATATGACTACTATCAATTTAAGGGTTTACAAAATTTACTATCTATACTACTATATGGATCTCCCTCTTGGAGGTATAATTACTTTATTGTTAGTACTAAAAAAGAGTTTTATTAGATGGATATTACTTAATAGAGTATAAAACTATTCATGCATGCACCTCTTTAATTTAAAGAAGAATGCAAATTCGACTGAATACATCATCACATAGTATTGTTTTGGTAGAGACCCAAGTCCGAGTCTTGTAACCGGAAATTATTACTACTCCTTTTATTTATTTTTCTCCATTTTCTACAGCATATACTCCTAACTCTTATGTCCTAATTTTACACTAAACATATCCCTGCAATCTTATTTATAAAATTTATTTACCTTCAAAATTGAATTTAGTTTGCGAAGTAGTAGTGCTTTATTATTAAGTTAAAATATGACCTATAAACAATTTTAAAGTAAAATGAAAGTATGAGCTGTACATAGAGTTGATATATAACGAACAGGAACTCTTGAATTGTTATCAGAAAAAAAATCAAGGGTTTGGGAATAAAGTCGATGGGCTCAATTAAGAACGACATATACATATTTCGATTTCATTTAATTACTTAGTCCAAGCAACCACCAAACAATTCATACGGAACAACTCAGGACAAAATCAATCGCAATACCCTCAAAAAATAATTTTCTATTCGGTGATAATTCGTTATAAATGTAATATCTTTTGTTTTTTGTTAGATAAAATATCATTCCTTCCACCCCTTATAGGTACATCCCTAAGAAAAAGTAGAGTTGAAAAATAGGTTTAGCTAATGGAAAAATTGCAACGGGTCATAAACCGTCGGTTTACGGTTCAGGATTTTTATGAACCTGAACCGGCCCGCCAAGAGTTCCGGCGGTTCCGGTTCCGGTTCAAAGGCCACATAGTTCTCTTACCTTACTTACCTATTTGGCTTGGCCGACGATTGACGGTTGACTTACGATTAATCCCCGGTGAAATCTTCTTCTGATTCCTCTTGACGATCATCCCAATCATTTTCTTATTCTTTGACGTCAGCTTTGGCCCAATCATCAAGTAATATCACGGCTTCCATATTTTTCGCGGAGAGCTTACTTCTTGATTCATTCAACACACGTGATCCAACACTGAAAGCGGACTCGACTGCGACAGTGGAAGGCGGAACCGAAAAAATCTCCTTGGCCATTGACGCAAGTATGGGAAAATCTTTCTCGTGTGTTCCCCACCAATCGAGGACGTCGATTTGGGCGGGAGGAGTAGGACCTTCATCACCAAAGGAAAAGAGATACCTAATGTCAACCTTCCGTCAGTGCTGTAACTGTATAGGTCGGCTAATTGGGATTGCGCGTCAGGGTCATCATAATCAATTTGAAATGCGAAGCCAAAATTATATTGTTGAGGAGGGGTAGGTCTTCTGACTTGGTGGGTACTGTTATACTTGGTTTCATATTCGGTGTAGAGAGCACGCAAGTTAAACTCGAAGGTTTGTTGGACAATTGACCGGTCCTGGAGGTTTATTTGAAATGTTTCGGTTGGGTTTACTCCCCATTGGTCATTGGTATCCGCTTGCAATGCTTGAAGTGTACCAAGATCAATAGAACTCAAATTGTTATAACAAAAATCTAAAAACCTGGAGGTACCGGCTAATTTCCATTGTGGATCCAAGACCTTTGCAATAAAAAAACACCGTTGGAATCTCACTGAAATACTTAAGCCATTTGTCAATCATATAATATAAAACACACATCAATTCAGGAGAAGAGTAAGCATTTTTCATCGCAGTTTTAAAACCAAGTGATATATATACATGCAATGCTCTAAAACACGAACAACAGTGCAATAATAAACACCTGATAATTCAACAGTCACATTTTTTAAATATTTGAACAATTTAAATAAACTCACGCTATGATCCCAACAACTATGCGACAGATATAAATCAGAAATGGGATAGGTTCTAAAAAAATCACACAAAGAATCTTTATGCCCCAAAGTAGAATTCAGACAATCATATGTCGAATTCCATCTATGAGACACATCCATGGTAAAATTCGTATATCTTACCTTCTTTTGATGACGATACTTCTTCCAAGCTTTGCCAATAGGCGGCTTTTGATGGATTAATCTAACTGCAGTTCTAATAGGATTAACATGCTTTTGCCATAATTCAAGCGCATCTTGTACACATAAATTCAAAATATGACATATGCATCTTTGATGAAAATACTTACCACCAATAACCAGAGCACAAGCCACAATCAAGTCATTAATACTTGCAGTGATAGCAGTTGCATTATCAAAACTAACAAAAAATATCTTATTGCATAATTGAAATTCATTCAAAACTTGAATAAATAAAGAAGCAATTTCGGGTGCAGTGTGTGGTGTCTCAAATTCTCTAAAACCAATCAAACGCTTGTTCAAAGTCCAACTATTGTCCACAAAGTGAACTGTAATGCCCATGTATGAATGTCTATTAAAAGAATCAGTCCATACATCTGAGAAAATGTTCACTTTGTGTCCCAAGTTGAGTAAATAACGTGATAATTCAACTTTTTTCTCCAAACATTGTCGAACGGTAGATCGTTGAACGGTCATTCGACCTACTCTTTTGACAGCTCCGTTCAAACCACTTTGCGTAGTAATCTCAAATTTTTTGTCATCATAAACATTAAAAGGAAAATGTTTCATTACAGCCCATCTAGTTATACCGTCAGCAAAATTTTTAGGATCATATTTAAAAAGAGGCGTACCTGACGAACCTGAGCTACAGGGTAGGAAGTTTAGTTGGGTTTGGGTAGTGGCAGTGCCACATTCTACCGGATGCTTTGTCACCAAATGACGACGGAAGGTGTCATATCCCCCACCACTCGCAAATTTGTAGACTTCATCACAATAGTTACAATATGTATGAAACGCCGATTTCTCTTCTTGAGAGAGCGGATCACTAGGACTTGAAATTACCACCGGGACATTCTTGTAGTGTTTAACAAAAATATCAGATTTCCATGTTTTTTTGGTCGGTGGAGGGGGAGGCATGTCCTCATTTCCGCCGGTGCTAGACGGAATACGAGAACGAGATCTATCATCATTGTTGTCCGAGTCTGACGATATAGCCACGTCGTACTCGTCATCTTGTTGCACGGAACTACCACTGCCCCCCACCTTGATGCATTTGAGCGAGTAGCATGGCGGTCCTATGATCTTCATCTATCTATAAATATTATATAAGTTGAAGTTTTAATTAGGAACACAAAAAAAATTAAAAAACTCAATCTTATGAAATTTTGAATTGTAAAAATAATTTTATATTTTAGAACTTACTTGCATGCGTTCAGCCGCCACTCGGGAAACCTCTTCCATAACTTTTCGACAACTAGGTCGCTTTGATTTTTGGGGACGACTACTTTGATCTTGGGAAATTCCTTTGCCCCGATCACCACGTCCCGGTCCACCATGAGAAAAAGACATAAAGCAAAATGAAAGTAGTATGGAATATTGAGTATTGAATAAATGGTAAATTACGAACACAACAACAAATATAGTGGTAAACAACTTGAGCAATTAGAGAGAATGATGATAGAGAATAGAGAAATTGAGATTGAGAAGGAAATCCTTGTTAACACAAGAATGAGGTGAGTAAAAATGACGGGAAAGTGGGGTATTTATAGGAGTAATATTGGAAGAAATAAAAAAAAGTTCAAATTTCAAATTTCGGTCGGTTTACCGCCTGAACCGGCGGTTCAGTCCACAGTTTTTGACATAAACCGTCGGTTTCTGACCGGTTTTTAGGCCACCTATACGCTGCCACCTGAAAAAGGACCTGAACCATCGGAAACCGGCGATTTCTAACGTAAACCGCCGGTTTTTCTGCACACCTAACCTGAAAACCTACGCCCTAGTCGGAATCCTACCGTTGGAACCGCCGAACCGCCGGTTTGAACCGGTACTGTTCATGATTTTTTTGAACCTGAACCGGCCCGCTTGAACCGCCGAACCGCCATCCGATTCGAACCGCTGTCGCCGGTTCCGGTTTATGAACCGGCGGTTCCGAACCGCTGGTTAACCGGCGGTTCGGTTTGTACATTCTAGGTACGGCCAATATATAAATAATAAAAATAAATAAATATCTCAGCTTTAACTGCCCCTACACATCAAATCAAAATCATATCAATCAATCAAAGTATTGCTTCCCTCAACTTGTTTTTCTTCGCTTCTGCATAAAACTTTTCAGGCTTTTTTTACTGATTTTTTAAATAATTACAGCATATGAATCCCCTGTTTACATCGTTAATAATTTGATTTTGGATAGGAGTACTACTTTAATTAATTTATTTATTTATTTCAATTTAGATATATATATCTAATGCTAAATAAATAATATTATCACGATATCGACAATCACCCTCTTTTTATGTATATTCAATTTCTTCCATGTACGTATTTAACTAACAATGCGTCTCCTTTTAAAACGATGTAAAAACAAATATTCTCATAAAAAGTAGTAGTACTATCTTTTAAAATTATTCAATGAGTATTCTTCAATTAATTACGTATTAATTGATGGAAGGTACATGGTGGAATTAGATTTTTTTGTGAAATGGCAAATGGAAAAGCGTGCACTTTCGATTCTTTATTTTCGTGTAAAATTTGACCTAAAATTGGGTGAACTTTAATCTAGTTAGGGAGTACTGTATATATTAGTAATAAACTTTACTTTGTGTTATATGTTTACTCGAATCATCAATCTAGATAGACCAGCTTGAAATATAGTATTTCAAGTAAAGTCTATAAACAAATTAAGATTTGGGTTGCATAAGTGAAGGAATTAATGAATTCATATTTACCCTAAAATAAAATTATTAGTACTCATTTAATTAATTTCGTCTTAATTAGCTTCTCCATTAGTTATCAATAGATAGAGTTTAGATATTATTATTTGATTATGGAATATCTAGATTATTTTCTTGACTATTAATTACATAAATTAGAAAAAATTCACAGTAGAAGCAGTATTTATACATTTTATACGTATATATATACTAATATTTTATATACTGTGCAAACGTGACCGTCTAATAATTGCACCTAGCTGCTTGTAGTTGTACGATTTTGAGTTAGACAACTGGGTGATTCTTTATTCCACTTTCACATTATACAATCTCTAAATATCATAAGTATAGTACTTAATTGTTTTTTTTACTTTTGTTTATAGTATATTACAATTTCAGCACACGATAGTATTATTTCTAAAAGCTAGAAACCACAAAAATATTTTTTCGATTAACTCATGAAGAAAGTTATTGCATAAACATTCAATTGAAAAACGTAACTCAAAATAAGATTCAGTTGTACTCCATTAATTAAGATGACATATTCAGTGTAATTAGAAATACAGATTTAATTTCCCCTCCCTTTTTCGATTTTTTAAGTCTTTTAAGATGCATTAGGGCTTCAATTACAAGGTGCCTAAAAAGGCAATATTTTTTAAAGAATTATTCCTATATAATTATCATATGTAGTGTTTAATTGATTAAAGTTGGAATAACCTTAGATTTGTACAATTCGTCACAGTATATGACTTTCTTTGTTATCTACATTTTCCTTTCCTGGCTGGAGTGGGCGGTCCGCAAAATTTAAAATCTTATTCCTGAATTTGTTATATTTGCTACTTCTTCCATCCCACGATATGTGCACTTTTAATTGGACACGAGTTTTAATGAACTTGGTAAAGCTGTAAGAGATAAGTAGAAAGAAAAAATAATTAAATTAGTGTTAATAAAGCAGACACACTTCATTAAAAAGAAAATAGTTTCCAAATTTAGAAATTGCATATTCTTGTGGGACTGACTAAAAAGTAAAAAGTGCATATTCTTGTAGGACGAATGAAGTATAATAATACTAATATTTTAAAAGTTATATAAAGACTAACATTAGAATAAAAATATATATCCCTTGTACGGAATTTAGATCGCATAAGCTCATATACCACTTAGTTGCAAACACAAAAATCCACTTAAATTACTGAATTAATTTAAATAGTATTTCATTCGTCGCAGTTAAGGTGACATTTATTTTAGACATAAATTAAGAAATTGTGTTAAACGAAGATAAAAATAATATACGAAAAAGTATAAGTATGAGAGTAAAAGAGAATAAAATAAAATAAAATCAGAAAAATTAAATATTTTAATTTTTATTAAAATAAAATAACTTAAGTTAATTAACACATAAAATATATATAATTCAATTTATTTAAGACTTGAAAAAAAATATATGGTAAGCAGACTTGATATAATATAACATTCAAAGTTGAGGTTTGATTGAAGATAGTAATTGGGAAAAGATGTCATGTGACAACCTTATCCATATTAACAATATTTTTACAATTGATAATAAAGTAATGTAATCATTTATCATGTTTTAATTAAATACAGTAATAATCACATCATAAATGGGAACTTATATCTAGTAACATCTTACATCTACTATAAGATTTGCAAATTGCCATTTGACATTTTTAAAAAGTGTCATTGACAACCTTCATGTATTAATTTTACTTTGAAAAAATATTTAAGTCAAATATTTTAGTCATTCGATTTCAGTTTCAATTAAAGTAAATCTTATTATTCCACGATTTTTTGAGGCTTGCTTGAATATTGATATGTTCTTGAACTTGTATGCATATATATTAGGCTTGCTTGAATATTGATATGTTCTTGAACTTGTATGCATATATATTTAGATCTTAGTTATGAACTAGGGAAAATCTCACTTTATGCCAACCTATATGTATACATGCCATTGGCTTATGCTTATTTTTAGTATCTATGCTTTATTTCATGTCACATACGTCTACATGCGTACTATTAATCACCATCTTACATTGTGGTTCATTTATCCATTTTAGCCATTTGAAAAATTAAGAAATAGTACTTGGTACTATTATTCTCTCCGTTCTATTTAATATGTCTACATTTTTTAGTGACATAAAATTTAGGAAGGAATTGTTAGATGAAATAAGGAAAAAAATATATTACTCCTAGCTAATTATTTTAATGAAAGAAGATGAAAAAAAGATTTTTTTCTACGTATATAAAATAGATTTTGAGTAAGATAAACTAAAAAAATTAAATATTACGGAGAAGTGCTGAGAGTATTATAAAGCTACTAGTATTCAATACTCCTATGTTAAAATGTCTGGTATCACGACACGTGTTTGTGGCATCTATTAATAATAGAATATTGAATGCAGCTTCATTAAATTTACTATTTTAATTAACTATTTACATCCTGCATCATGAAAATCACTGACACAAAATACCAAGTATCACAGTGTTTTTTTTTCTTTTCTTTTGCCTCATTTCATTTTATTGAATAAAGAGTGTGTCCTAATGTAATATCAATGTCTCACCAATTTTACCCAAAACAGAAAAATCATTAATTTCAATAGATTAATTATCACTATTGTAAATTATAATTAAATCCCCAATTAAATAATAAAAAACTTTAATTTCGAAACGTCAAGCAGTCGCATCAAGCTTGCCTTAAAAAACTATACATATCAGTTGATTACATAAAATTTCAATTAGATAGGACTTATTTAGGAGATCAAAAGTTTGATTTTAGACACTTTTCCTTTTATTTCAGAAATTATAACCACATAATTAAATTCCAACGATCATACTCTGTTCTACGGTTCAAGACTTCCACTACTTCTCATTTGATCAATTTTACCAAATTAATGACGCATGGCCCACTACACATAAGTATTTAAATATTGTTATTAAATCAATTCTGTCGTCCAATAGTCTAAGCCACATTAATTTACAAAAAGTAATTAATTTTCTCTATATCTCTTCTGGAAAAGATGAATTCCATTATTAATTTAATAAATAAGTATAAAAACAAAGAATTCTTGAGAAACTAATAATGGAAAGAATGGGCCTTTGTTCTCCACTCTTACTCTCCTTCGCCATCTCAATTTTTCGCTGCTTCTCCAAAAACCGTCGATCTTAGCTCTCTCGCAACTCATCTTTCTCTCTCTCTCTAGAAACTCTCATCAATATATATAAATCGAACGTGTGTGAAGGTTGTATTTGGAGCTGCTTTTTCCGCGATGGACGAAATGTATGGAATTCACTCAGCTGGTGATTTCTATGCAGACAAGGCGCTAATATCGCCGGAGAATCTGATGATGGCGACGGAATACGGCGGCTATCACTACGAAACTTTTGTTCCCTGCGGCGATCAGCACCATCAGCGGATTCCGGGGTTTGAATCGGAGGAATTGGGATTCCAGTGCTCGGCGGTGTCGGAATCAGCCTCCATTAACATCCGCGGCGGCGATCACGATCAGGAGCACGCTTCCACCGTGATCAAAGCTAAAATTGCTTCTCATCCTTCCTATCCGAAACTGCTCGATGCTTTCATCGATTGCCAAAAGGTGAGACAATATGCAACTGATGATCGCGATTTTGATCTCGTCGCTAATTTCCTCCCCAAATTTTTTTTTTTTGGGGGGGGGGGGGGGGAATTGTGGTTCTGGCTTGATTAGGTTTTTTTACTTCGCTCACTTTTTTCAAGTGTGACCTAATTAATTGGTTGCTTCTCTCTCTCTCTCTAAACGTTGATGATGATCTGTATGTGAGCTGCGATTGTTTTTCTTCTATTGATTTTTGCAGGTCGGAGCTCCGCCAGAGATAGCGTGTTTACTTGACGAAATCCGGCCCGAAAGAGACGCGTGCAAACACGACGCCGTCTCTATGTGTTTTGAAGTTGATCCTGAGCTCGACGAGTTCATGGTTCTCTCTCTCTCATCCCTCTCTCTATAACCGTAAAACACACACACACGCACTAACCAGCAAGTCTATCTGCAAAAACAGTTATTTTATGCTAGCATCTTCAAGTTTTGACATTTTCATCCTTTTCCTCATTGCTAATTAATCCATCTACTTAAAAAATTAAATAGCTGTTGATTTCTCCCTCTTTAATTTTTTTTGTCATATTCAGGAAACATATTGTGACGTATTGGTGAAGTATAAAAGGGATTTATCAAGGCCTTTTGATGAGGCCACCTCCTTCCTCAACAAAATCGAGACTCAATTAGGCAATCTATGCAATGGTTCTCTCTCTCTCTCTTGCTTGCTTAAGTTTACAGATCGTTTCATGCATTCATACTGAGTGAAAATATCTCACTTAATTTAATGCAAAATGGTTGAACACAGAATCAACAAACACCAAAAAGAAACCCTAAAAAATTGAAGTGAGCTATGTATGTATACGTGTTCAATTTTGTATGTTTGTTCATGACTGTTTTTTATTGTAATGTGAGTAGCATGTGTTTAATTTATTTTATTTTGTGTGCAGTCCAATTTCTGTACGAAATAGTGAACCAAACCACATTAAAATCTAGCAACACTGTTGCCACCACTTTACCTTTGTTTTCTCGTATCAGTTTGAGTTCAGTTTTCACTTTTCATATGTTTTTTCTTCTTCTAAGATTGGTGTTTATACATTCATTCTGGTCGTCCTGGGTCTTGCTCATTAAACGTTTCCCTTTTATACATTGATCTTTGGTTGTTTTGTGTCAGAGGAAAATTAAAGCTTGAAAATAAACCATTCATTGCTATAGATTCTGATTTTGACGTATCAATAGCCCAGATGACATGCCTTGCACTGCTCTCTTTTTTTGCCCAATAGTGCTTTTTACATTTTTATATACTTGTATCAATGAAATTTTACAGGTATAAATATTTACTCAAATGGGTTTCAAAACTTATCTCATTAGGCAAAGTCTAAAAACATTTGGCTGACAATGTGCCTTGTTTTCGTCATGTTAATTTGATGTTCTTTGGTCCCGAATGTTAAACCTTAACAATGGTATAGAGCGACTTGGTCCGAACTGTGAGATATACAAGTAAGTAACTTGAGGAGACAGTTCTCAGTTTTTTGTTACTACTATGATTTTAGTGAAATGTTTCATAGGTTTTTTAATTTCAAGGATATTGAATAAATCGTCTGGAAACTGAGTTATGCTTATTACTATATTCTTTGAAATCTGGTATGCTGCTGCCTGTGATTATTAAAATGTGTTTCAAGTTCCAACTTTCAAGTTTTGGCTCAGCCTTCATGAAAGCTGAGAAAACATTGGTAATTGTCTAATTGCTAACTGGTGTGCAGTTAAAGCCATGTCTACACCTGAATTGTTTTATTAAAATAAAGAGAATTGTACTTAGATGAACACACATATTCTTAAAGCTAAAATAAACTTTTATGAATGTGACAATATTGTTTTTCCTCTTCGTATGGTGCTATGAAGTGTATGAATCTTAGTAGAACTAGTCACTCACATGCTAATGTGGCTTAAATATTTGAATAATGTCGTGCTATCCCATTCAGATTCTGCTACACACTGGATTTATGTGTTCTTGATTATAATAATTAGCACAACAGTAGTTTATTGTGATAAGTACAATTAGGATCTGATTTGATCCCAGTTGCATGCTTTAATACTTGGTTTAAGCCTACATGTTCGACCACGAAAAGTTGCCATGATTTATGCCTTTCCATCTACTTAGTATACATGCTTGTGACAGCTGCAGAGTTTAGAACTGGCACTGCTGCTGATGAACTTATTATAATAGTGGGTGAGATTAGGAGATAAAGATCTAGATTAGGAAAAGATTAGAAGTGTTGACAGCTGCCATTAGCTATATATATATATATATATATATATATGGAGCATATTATTCTGATTGAAAGTACAATCTAACTTTTCAGATATGTTCCATTTCCATTTTCGGTTAGAGTCCAGTGGTCTTTGTTTTCTTAATTACACTCTTAAATGCTTTAACACATGATCTTAATAACCTTTTTGGCACACTAAAACACTGTTTCCACATATGCTTATTATCTCCACTTGTAACTCCGCGTGGCGATCTCCTAAGATCGATGCTTTCTCCTACATGCTCGACTACGCGTAATTTGTAAAAAACGTTTTGTGCATCTTGCTTGTGTATGTAGTCTGAGAATTTGCATAAAGTATTTATGCTTTCCATGTCAAATCCTCCGCATAAAGTTGCATTATTAAGTATGTGGGGCTTGATAAATATCGTATTTATTGTAGTGCATAGTTTTATATGTTGATATAGTTTGCAGTAGTGTATTGCTGTTGTGAGATTTTATTTCTCTCCCTACCTTTTTCCCCCACCATACATTTTTTCATTCATTGAACAAAAATAGTGAGAGAAAGTGGGGCAGTAGGCGAAAACCCGGATAGAGCGGGTGGTCTAATTTTCACATGGGGCGCCCGGGGTTTACGCTGAAGCCCGGCCCACTTTTTTCACCCACACATGCACGCACACATCTGCTATCATCCCACCTTCTCTTGCCTTTAAATGCTTGTTTTCGAAATATGGGCCCTATCTTTTTGCTATGTGTATATAATTTGTGGGCCCGCTCTTGTTTTTTATTTTAATACAAACTCATATGGACTACTCGTTTGTTATTTTTTTGGCAATAGGAATTTGTGATTTTTGCTATGTGATTGTGTTGATTAGTGTGGAAATTGAGTGGATGAATTTCGTTAACCACTGTGATTTTTTTTTTGGATCTTAATTTTTGTGGGTAGAGATAGAGACATGAATAGCCGTTGACTGCTGTTTGATAAAGTGCTGGGACCGTCATGAGTGGGGCCCGTCTATTCATATCGTATTTAGGCTTTATGTAGTGAAATTAAGTTTTTGGGGCAACCGATTTTTTTTTTCATATACATTCTAGAATTTTATTAAATTCTTATTAGGATAAGTCAGAAATTAATTATCAAATATAGCTCGTGCATATATTTATTTTAGTAGGACCAATCTAGTTCTGGGCTTGGGCTTGGGCTTGGGCTTGGGCTTGGGCTTGAGCTTAAGCTTATTTTAGTTCAGCCAATCAGGCTGATTTTATTTTGGGCTATAAATTTCTCTTTCAAATGTTACTTGTATATTTTGTTTAATTTATCTACTTTGAGACTTGAGAGTGTAGGCAGACACACTACCAAGTAGTACCACATATACTTATTTGGCAAAAGGTGAAAAGAGAAAGAAATATCATAGAATTTGAAACATGAATATAAACAAAACTAAATATTTGTTTCTCTTATGCAGTGAACTCTTACAATTTTCAATTCGTGTTTATTTAGATTTACACATTATGGCCGGTTTAGAGAACAAACTTGAGTGTATTTCATTCTTGCAATAAAATAATGTGATTTTCTTCTTACTTTTGTGCATAAGATGATGGTGTTTTATCATCTGACGAGGAGCTAAGTGGAGGAGAGGCTAGTGAGTCTCAGACGAAAACTGAGGATCGAGAACTGAAAGACAGACTCTTGCGCCTGTATGGTGACCATATCAATAACCTAAAGCTAGAATTCTCGAAGAAGAAGAAGAAAGGCAAGCTGCCGAAGGAGGCTAGGCAGAAATTGCTTGAATGGTGGAACGTTCATTATAAATGGCCTTATCCTACAGTGAGTATCTCGACCCAAGTCGCTTATATTTTTGTTTTCTATTGCTTTATCACTTGACATGAAACATGATTTTTGTGAAAAATCAATCCTACATAGCTTCCTGATTTACATTCACCATACATTTGCACAGTCCAAATTATGATCTTCTTAACCATTTCCTCTATGTTTCTTGATACAAAACATGGCTTGCATGAAATGTAATCCGACATAAATTCCAAATGTGCGCTAAGCTGTTGATCAGTCACGGAATCTTAGACAATCAACATGATTTTCTGGAAAATTTATCCCTGTATGTTACATCCAACCTAGATTTGCATAATTAATAATTGTGATACATTTGGACAATGTCATGATCACGACATAATGGTCAATCTCCTCTATCTCTCTTGATATATCATGAAATATCTTTAGATGATGGCGTGCAGGAAGTAGACAAGGTCTCGCTGGCGGAGATGACAGGGCTGGACCAGAAGCAGATAAACAACTGGTTCATAAACCAAAGGAAGAGGCACTGGAAGCCTTCGGAGAACATGCATTTGGCTATGATGGAAAATCTCTCTGGACATTTATTTATGAATGGAGAATGACTTTATAAAACTACTCCTTCTTATGTGTTTTTGTCTCTAGACAAATGCGATGCGATCACTCTGTATATTCTTAGAAGAAATTTATGTGACTTGCTCTAATATTTAAGTACCGAATATAATAATTAAAAAAAAAATGCTCGTCCCTGCTGGGGTTGGTTCATTCTTGATTTTTCCTTGTTCGTAATAAATATTACTCCATATCATATGAATTTAGGTATTAAAATCAATTCAAGTTTTGAAAATTCTTTAATCAGTATATTGAAATTATATGTAAAATTGTGTATATGTAATTTTTTTTTCTTACAAAACTATATTAACCATCTCTACTTTTTAATATTTCGATTATTCTTTTTTTTTTATAGTAGTACTCTATTAATTTTCCCATTTTCAATCATAAGTTATTCAATCTTACATGGAAAAAGGTACTAGTAATTATGAATAATATTGAGAAAGCAATAATAAATCTCTAGGCTAGTTAATTAAAAACTAAGTAATTAATCTATTATTGGCCGGTCCATCTACAACCACGACTGGTCATATATAAAATTATTAAAAAGTTAAAAACCAATGAAATGGCTGCACTTCAATTTGCTTTTCCGTCCACAGCCGGTAGCCGGCGAAGGCCAGAGTCACGGTCCACTACCAGACCGGCCAGGTGCACAGCTGACCGGCAGGCGCTTTTTAACCGCATTGCCCCTGTCTATGATAACGTGAGCACCTCCATTTTTCTAAGCTTTATCTTCGTTTAACGTCTCAATCTAGCTTGGGATAGTGATATTTTACATTGAATTTTGGCTTTTGAGCCTTTTTTTTGCAGTTGAATGATTTGTTAAGTTTAGGAATGCATAGAGTGTGGAAAAGGATGGCTGTTTCCTGGAATGAGTACATATCCTGCTTCCTCTCTCTCTCAGTTACTAGTTTAGGCTAAATTAAACTGAAATGAATTATGAAATCAAATTTTGTCCTCCTATTTGTAATACGGAAACACTGTCTGACAATGTTAAGTTTGAATTTGGTTTGGTATGACTTATGAGGTAATTTTTTCATTGTTTCATGTGTACTGTGTTCTCTGTTGGTGAAGATTGCACATTTTTTTTTCAATGAATATTAAGTACAAAATGTTTAAGTTGTGAGGTCAGAGTTGAGCTGATTATGAATAGTAAGGTTCATTTTTCAGAGTTAGAGAAGGAGATACTGCGGTGGATGTTTGTTGTGGAAGTGGGGATTTGGCTTTTCTGTTGTCTGAAAAAGTTGGAATCAGTGGCAAGGTTTGCTTTCCTCACCATATTCTTTGTATTCTTTACTTTTCCGACTGCTTTTTTCCATCTAAAGATCCGAACTATTACGCATATTTAGCTGTTGTTTCTTATTTTGCTCAATGACTGTCTGTCGATTAGCTGAGATTCTAAGCATTGTCACTTGCTTGGTTTGTTATATACTCAACTAAGGCACTAATAAATCTACAGTTGGTTGATTTTTACAGGAATGGAAAGGTTAAATTTGATGTTGTAATAAGATGTACTCTGGTCAGAATCTTCTTGTCATTATATTCAGCAATCTTAACTGTTAATAGTTTTAGAAGTACAGATTCCCAAAATTTATGGGCATTTTGGCCTGTCAGAGCTGGATAGCTCGTGCTAGGGTGCATCTTGTGTCTCGTTTTTGAACACATGAATAGTTCATGCAAGTGATAAGTATCTTAAACTCACTTTGACTATTGGCATTGAAAGGTGATTGCTCTCGATTTCTCAAAGGAGCAGTTACAAATTGCTGCTACTCGCCAGAGTGCGCAATCAAAGGCCTGTTACAAGAACATTGAGTAAGAATATCCTATCTTGCAGCCAAACTATGAAGATGGCCAAAGTGACTAAAGTGTCCCTTCATGAACCTTGATTCATCTTAGGTGGATTGAAGGAGATGCAGCCGATTTACCGTTCCCTAGATCCTCATTTGATGCCGCAACCATTGGCTATGGCTTGAGAAATATTGTAGATAGGAGAAAAGCTATGGAGGAGATGTATAAAGTTCTGAAACCTGGTTCAAAAGTATCTATTCTTGACTTCAACAAAAGCACTAGCTCATTAAACTCTTTTTGTTCAGGTGTGTATTTACTGAACTCATTTTAGTGTTATAAATTACCTTCTTTGTAATATCATATAAGCCTTGTGTCTAATGTCTATTTATTTTTCACTTTCTCATACTATCTAACTAGCACTATTAGAACTGATTTCTCTAAACATTTATCTCCAACAATAAACTAGCAAATCATGTCTTGTGCACATAACATCTAGCTCTGATGTTCCTAAACAATCACTTAAACCTAAGTTACAGTTGTGTGTGTGTGTGTGTTTTTTCAGGATCTCATTAAACACCTCTAAGCCAGTTCCATATCTTGTTTTTTTCAGGATTGGATGATTGATTACATAGTGGTTCCGATTGCAAGTGGTTACACCCTAGCGGACGAGTACCAGTACTTGAAGAGCTCAATCAAGAAATATCTGACGGGTATATTTCCTATTTCGCATGTCTACATACAATATTTTCTTTGAGGAAACTGAAATAGAAAAGATGATGTTTGGAACAAATCTACTTTGGTGAGCAATTGTACCAATACTCAACCATGAGAAACAAATTGCATTATCACTTTATCCACTGCTAGGAGGGTGAACATATATAATCCATAAACTTACTCGTGTTTCGATGCAGGAAAGGAGTTGGAGCAGCTAGCTAGAGAGGTGGGCTTTTCCGAGGCCAAGTTCTACGAGATTGGTGCAGGGCTCATGGGGAATTTGGTGGCGACTCGTTAGGAAGGTACCCTTGAGACCAGACTGGAACTTCTGAATGCAGGTTCAGTTTCATGCGCTGGCTTTCTTCGACTACTGAATTGGGTTTTTAACCCGTCTTTTATAGTTGAGCAGTGGTATAGGTTGCAATATGGTATATACACTAGCCTCCCCACAAGCACAAGTCCCTTGGAAATTTTGTTCCTATGCATAAGTTAATGCTTAATCCATACTAAGATCTGTTTGTATCTCTACATTGCTGAGTGAAAATGTCAATTTATATGCGAGTATATGTAACATGGATGATTTATATTACACTAAAATCTCTCTCTAAACATTTCGACTCTAAAACTCATCAAAGCAATACATCACAAAGTTTCCCCTTAAAATACTCAGCTTCTAGGTCACCTAGGAAGGAAAAGACTCTGGGAAAGGTTGGCAACTGATGCCGCATCACCATTATTAAGGATTGGCAACGTGTCCAAGCTGATATTATTGAATTCCATTGTCTTATCATCCATGAATGGGGGATTGGTTGGTGCTGGCAGGTGCTCCTTGCCCACTAGCATCAAAAGCGCCTTAGACATGGTTGGCCGTAGCAAAGGGCTTTCTTGTGTGCACAAGAGTCCCACGTGAACCGCTCTTAGAATCTCGTTCTTAATGTTGACGGTGCTGTAGTTATGCAGCATTAGGTTGGGGTCGAAGAGCTCCTCCACTGTTCTTCGCTGGAAATGGTTCCATGCCTGAACCATACAAATTAGTTTAGTCCCAAGAAAATCGAATTAGTATATACTCCATATATATATGTAGATATGTTTGGAACTCACAATTGTCACCAAGCTGTCTGTATACTCTGTGGTTTTGCTTCTGTTATTCTGCCTGCCAGTGATGATTTCTAGCAGAAGCACTCCGTAGCTGTAAACATCTACTTTTTCCGTCAACTGGCCGTGAGCTAGGTATTCCGGGGCCATATATCCTCTGCAATTTGTGAATTCAAGAATTTTTCTTGGGATCATTCAGTGTTCATAGGTTTATTACCTAAGTAGTATGATTGATAAACTCACAGTGTTCCTGCTATGGCTGTGCTGATGTGACTTTTATCTTCTTGGAAGGATCTGGCCAGCCCGAAATCTGCAATTTTAGAGCGCAACCTGGAATCCAAGAGTATGTTGCTCGCTTTGATGTCTCTGTGAATGATTCTTGTTTTCGTGTTTTCATGAAGGTACACTAACCCCTCTGCTGTTCCTATAATTATCTCGAGTCTCTTCTCCCAGTTGAGTGCTTTACCGTTGCTTGAATCTGTGAGCCATTGAACAAAGATTACTACATGCACCACTGAAAAGTTGGATCAGAAACCTAGTTTTAAAACCTGAAATCAAGTACTTTATTACCAAAGATGAACCGGTCGAGGCTCTTGTTGGGAAGGAACTCGTAAACAAGAAGGCTTTCTGGTCCTGAGCAGCTGCACCCCAATAACCTTACAAGATTCTTGTGTTCGACGCTACTGATCATGTTTACTTCATTATAGAAATCTGCTGCTCTGTGTTTGTTGTTGAAGAAGAGCCTCTTGACAGCTATCTCTCTCCCATCTGGCAAAACTCCCTGCATCAAGATTTTGTTACCCTGTATCAGAATTTTGAAAGCAGATAAAGAGGTTGGTTTCTCTACTGATTTTTCTAGTGATGACCTTATACACTGTCCCAAAACCACCTTGTCCGAGTTTGTTTGCTTCATTGAAAGAATCAGTAGCTTTCTCTAGTGTGGAATGTTTGAAGTTTAAGCTTTGGTCGTGGAGGGTTTTCACTAGTTTCTCCACGTCGCCTGAAACAGGAAAAAAAATCCATCTCTTAAGATTGCTCGGGCCTCACGAATTGCTGATAACATCTTAGGAAAGGTCTAAGCTAGGAAAAACATTCACAAATTGTGTTAGCTTCTACCTTTTCTCTTCTTTTGGATGGTTCTGTTCTTCCGTATGTAAAATCCAATGACGGCCGCCATTATTAGGACGGCTGCTGCACTGATAGCTGCTATCACAATGCCTATAGTTCTGCCTGCAGCAGCAGCAGCAGACCTATATCAGAAAAGGCTAAAGAAGGCAAAAACTCAAGACAAAAACATACTGTAACTAGTTCAATTACCTCTTGAGCTTCCATTTCTAGGTACAGGATTGAGGAAGTTGATGTCTGAATACCTCATGAAACACCCTGTGTTGAGGGCCCGGCCCTCGGAAGCAGGCAGGCAGCCCGATATGGCTGCAGAAGCATTCACCAGGCACTCTCGGCAAGCGCTAGGGCTGATCGTTCTCCAGCAGTCAGCCAAGACATAGGCCGACAGGTTTCTCGTCTGGGCCACGGCCACCTGGGCTCGGGCATAACCGTTGTTGCTCGGTGCAGCTGAAACTGCGTGTGACAACGCCTGTCTGACCGATTCATGGAAGGCTGGTTGGGTCCGGGTTATGTTCCCGCACACAGGCTGATCAGTCGGGCCGGTGTGCTCCCCAAAGAAGCTGTAGTTCTCGGCCCGCATGAAGCAGCCGTCGAGGTAGATCCTCCCTCCGTTGACGGGATAGCACTGCGGCAGGACTGTCCGGGCTTCGGCATAGCACAGCACGCAGTCGACGGGAGAAAGGTCGCCGTAGCATTGGGCCAGGCCGTAGTTCTTGTCGGGCCCAGAGCCCACCTCCGCCACGCCGAAGCCTGAAAGCCGGATTTGTGTGCTTATGTTCTCCATAACGGCCACAAAATTTGGCACAAAGAGAGTGGTGTTGTGCTCATGTTGGGTTCCACAGATTTGCTTTATTTTCTGAGATCTTGGCTCTGCGTATAATGCAGCTGGCAATAGCATGATCACCATTAATTTGATCATCAACCTTGTCTTCATCATGGTTTCTTTTTCCCCTAGAGAGAGAGAGAGACGGTGTTTTATTTCAACAACAGTGGAAACATGATCCAAAACAGCAGATGGAAAGGTTCGAAAAATCGTAAAAGTCAAAAAAAGTCTCTGAAAATAAATGAGATAATTAGAGCAATTTGAGGCGGTTTATCTTCAAATTCCACCTAAAGTGAATTGACCAGTCACACGCTTATCAGCAAAACTCAAAGTAAACGGAGTAATTTTTTGTGAAATAAAAATATTTATAAATTGTGGGACTTGTTGAAAACTGATGGAATAGGAAATCTGAGCTAGAAAACAAAGTTTGTGATGATTCATGAGTAATAATGTAGGCAAGCCGCATTAATTTTTAAATGATAGATACAACCCCACATATTTCTCTCTTCTCGCACATACACTAATAAATTATATGCAAAGAAGCAAAGTTGTCAATTTTCACAAATACCAACTTTCAACTTTCCAGATAATAGTTGTTAATTACAGATATAAATATATTTTTAGGCACTCAAAGATAGTTGTATCACGATCCAAAATCCTGGATCATCATCGACTTATGAAGAATTTTTGCAGCAAATTAAGTTTGCGTTATCAAAAATATTTGAGAAATAGAAAAATCTGTGATCCTACAGAAAAGAACATTATATACATATCTATAAACATTTATAGAAACTCATAGCAGATAACCATGAAAAAGAGATTAGAACTGGAGATTTCTTACTCCTTTTAGTATCGATTCTGGGAAATTTGCCTTTTTCTGCAGAGAAAGAGAGAGAGATATGGAGATGGAGTGGAGATAGGGAGAGAGAGAGAGAGAGATAACAACTGATTTGTGCTTGAATATTATCAACAAACAATTCTAGTGAGTGAGAGAAGAAGAGAAGGAAAAAATGGTAGGTGAAGTTAGGATTTCAAAGTTTTGAAGATTGACAAAGAAAAGCATGCTTAGAAGCTTCTTCAATTTCGGCGCCTCCTTTTGTCGCGTTGAGTGAGTGGGGTCGTTTTATACGGCTTTTTTCTCATCTATTTTAATTCTCTTACTCTCTCCTTCCTTAAAAATATAAATTTCCGTTACAAATATAGAAACAAAATATATCTACAAAATTTGAACTTCCATAACTAATAAAGTAAAAAATATAGAAAGAAAATATATCTACAAAATTTGAACTTCCATAGATAATAAAGTAAAAAATATAGAAAAAATATATTTAAAAAAATTATTAATAAATAATGAGTCTAACTTCATAGAAAAGAAAAATTATCACATACTACTTATTAAACAAGAAAATGTAGTAGTATAATTTTAAAGGACGGACTAAAACAAAAATAGTTCTTCTTTTAAAGTAAATTGATGGGATACGAACTAAACAACTAAACAATAATTGCGAGCCCAATAGCAGTGACGGCCCATCAGCCCAAAACCCAAGAAAGAGTATCAGTTCGGCACAACCAAAGAGTTCGGTCACAGCCTATAGCTCGGTAAAAGCCGACCAATCGAGCTCAACTCTCAGATCGGCAAAAGCTGATCGGCAAAGTTCAGCAGTTCGGTCTCAGTATTCGACCGAACAAGGAGATAGTGGACCCATGCAGGATCTCCACGACCTCCATTGCACCCACGATCTATTTAGTGGTATTAAGCAGTTATCAACCCCCCTACCAGGGCTGCAAACCACGATCTTAGTTCGAATGTATAAATAGAACTTAGATCAGATAGACCAAGGTTAAGTTCTCTAGATCCTGAATCTCATATAGCAAATCAGCATTGTAATCTGTAAGCGAGATCAAGCAATACAAATTTGCCCTTTTTTCTTCCCGTGGACGTAGATTTACCTCAGTAAATCGAACCACGTAATTCTCAGTGTTGTGATCTTCATTTATTACTTGCATTTATTCCCATCAAAAATTCGCTAAATCATCACTGGCGCCGTCTGTGGGAAACAGAGAACCAAAACTGTGATAAAAGCGAGTTTTTGATCCTCTTCCACCAAAAAATGCGTACCAGATCACATAATACCCATACTTCCGTCCGTGATGAACGTGAGGAAGCTAGTCCAGCCCGTAGGTCTGGAAAACAGCCTCGGGAGAAATCTGCCTCCAGTTCTCACGGTGAAAGAACAAACCACTCAAAAAGTCATCGCATCGAGCCTCCCCAGCAGCTCGAGTTGAATGAGGCTGTCAAGTTGTTCTTGGCTGAGAAGCAGGATGAGTTCTTAACATTCCTGCAAAAGAGCCAGAAGCCGGAGAAGAAAACGGCGGATTCTCCCTCCCCCTCCAGACATGAAAGTCACTACCGCAGTAGTGTCGTATCTTCCAGGAGAAAGAATCCTCACCACCGATATGTTCCTTCTCCTCCTTGTTACCGAAATCACAGGAGAACTCCATCTCCACCATACCGTAGAGATGTCGGATTCGCTATGTATGGAGCGCTGAAGACTCCATTTTCGGATGATATCACCAGAACTCCGTTGCCACAGAATTACCGAACTCCGTCAGTGACTTACGACGGGTTAGTGGATCCTCATGATTTCCTGGGACGCTATCAGTATAATATGGCGAACCAAGGTCTCAATGAGGTTCATATGTGTAAGCTGTTTCCCGAGCTGCTCATTGGGAACGCAAGAAGGTGGTTTGATAGTCTCCCTCAAGGCAGCATTAGATCTTACAGAGATCTAATGGATGCTTTTCATAGGAGGTTCTTCCAGAAAGCTGAAACCCGAATCACTTCGGCTCAGCTGCTTTCTATACGTCAAGGTCGCGATGAAAAGATTAGCGACTTCATGACAAGATTCCACAAGGAATGCCTACAAGTAGATGATCTCAATGATCTACTTGTCATTTCGGCATTCCAAAATGGAATTCTGCCAGGAGCTCTTTACAGAAAGCTCGTTGAATGCAGTCCGCAAACAGCTCAAGAGATGTGGGACATTGCGGACCAGTTTTCTCGGGCTGATGAGGCAGACCGTCGAAAACGGTCTTTAGACAGCTCTTCCAGAGGAGACAAGAGGAAGCCCGATCATAGCGATCAGGGACATCCTCGCCGAACTCCTTTTGAAAGAATTCAAAGGGCACCGGTACAAGACAGATTGGGACCACGTCTCAATCCTGAGAAACCACCCGCTCAGTTCGTACCATTGAACAAGTCGAGAGCGGAAATTTTGGAACTGCATTCTGATATGTTCGAAAAACCAAAGCCGATGACGAAATCGGCCACGCGCCGAAGTCAGGATAAATATTGCTCCTTCCATCAAGACCACGGTCACGATACCGAGGAGTGCCGAAATTTGGCAGCAGATATTGATGTTCTTGTGAAAGCAGGGACGTTAAAAAAATACCAAAGCAAGCCGCCGAAAAAGAATAAGAAACAGAGAAGTGCGAACTGCGCTCCTCAGGATCCTAAAAGGCAACAGGATCCCGAAGACGATGACGAGCCGCAATATGATGGAGTGATCCAGACTATTGACGCTCTCCCAGCCGGGAAGACTAAATCGTCTCTAAAATCAGAGCGCAGAGGCTTCAATCGAGAGGAGCCAACACATAAAAGGCTGAAGAAGGAGGAAGTAATTACATTTTCAGATGCAGATCCCGTCCCGGCCATTTCTCCTCACCAAGACGCTATTGTCATTCAAGCTGGAGTGGCAAACAAACTGATCCACAGAGTGTTTGTGGATACAGGAGCGTCGGTTAGCATTCTTTTTAAAGAATGTTTTGATAAACTGGAAGTGGATCCAGCTCGGCTCAGTCCGGCCCCAATTCCTCTGAAAAGTTTCGCCCAGGAGGACACCCGCCCTGAAGGTATTATCAGCCTTCCGATTACGGTAGGAAGAGCGCCTACTAGCTCCAGTACGATGATCGAGTTTTTTGTGGTAAGAGCTCGATCCCCGTATAACATTATACTGGGAAGAGACTGGCTCAACACAGTTCGGGCCATTTGCTCTACTTATCACCTCACAATCAAGATCCCCACTAAAGGAGGGATAGCAGTCATCCGAGGTGATCAAAAGAGAGCAAAAGAATGTTTGCAGATTGCGCTTAAAAGTGCCGAACAATCAGATCGGCACCATCAAGCATAGCAATCACAGCAGCCGGAGTCAGAGGCAGGCGAAATGAACGAAGTCACACCGGAGCCGAACTCGATGAAAGTTCAGTTATACGAAGATGATCCATCCAGAACGGTCAAGATCGGTTTCGCGGGAACACCTCTACTCCGGGAAAAGACCATCCAGCTCCTCAAAGAGTACAAAGATGTCTTTGCGTGGTCTCCGTTGGACATGACTGGAGTGTTTCCCGAGGTAATTACACATCGGTTAAATATTGATCCTTCAGTCCGGCCTATAAAACAGAAGCAAAGACTCTTTGCGGCAGAAAGAAATCAAGTCATCCATGACGAAGT
Source organism: Salvia splendens (assembly GCF_004379255.2). NCBI lineage: Eukaryota > Viridiplantae > Streptophyta > Magnoliopsida > Lamiales > Lamiaceae > Salvia > Salvia splendens. The sequence goes on along the minus strand of NC_056047.1, from coordinate 8,408,371 downwards.
CCGCCAATTACTGAAAGCGGATGTATTATTTGAAGTAAAATATCCTTCTTGGGTGGCCAATCCTGTGATGATCAAGAAAAAAGAAGGAGGATGGCGGATGTGCATAGATTTTACGGATCTAAATAAGCACTGTCCTAAAGATTGCTACCCCCTTCCCAACATAGATAAAAAAGTAGAAGCTCTGATAGGCTTCGAAATTTTCTGTTTTCTTGATTTGTATAAAGGATACCACCAAGTTTTAATGGATGAGAATGATGCTTCAAAAACGGCTTTCATTACTGACTTCGGTATTTTTGCTTATAAAAAGATGCCATTTGGTTTAAAGAATGCCGGAGCCACATATCAAAGGATGGTAGATAAGCTATTTCGGCACCTGATCGGAAAAGAGGTTGAAGTATATGTTGACGACATAGTTGTTAAAAGCAGAAGCACTTCGGAGTACGAAAACAATCTCAAATCCACTCTCGACGTGCTCAAAAAAGCCAACCTCAAACTCAATCCCCAAAAATGTACCTTTTTGGTAGATTCGGGAAAATTTCTGGGTTGTTGGGTTTCAAAGGAAGGACTCAAGGCAAATCCCCTAAAGGTTCAAGTTGTTCAGAACATGGCAATGCCGAAGTCCATACATGATGTGCAAAGGCTAACTGGATGTCTAGCCGCACTGAATAGATTCCTTTCCCAAGCAGCCGAAAAGCAAATGCCGTTCTTCAATGTTTTGAAGAAGGCACCAAAGTTTGAGTGGGGAGCCGAACAGAAAAAGGCTTTTGACGAACTCAAAAGTTATTTAACCGAACTTCCTACTCTCTTTGCTCCAACAGATGCCGAAGTGATATTCTTATATTTAGCAGCATCAGATCAAACTATTAGCGCGGTGCTTGTGCGAGAAGAAGGCCTAAAGCAGCGTCCTATCTACTTTACAAGCCGAGCATTAAGAGGTCCCGAAACAAGGTATCAACCTCTGGAAAAAATTGCTCTGGCATTAGTAAATGCAGCAAGGAGACTGCGGCCATATTTCTATGCTCACAAAGTATGCGTCTTAACCGATCTTCCACTTCGGCAAGTTTTGACTAAGCCAGAAGCATCAGGCAGAATTGCCAAGTGGGCCATAGAGTTGGGAGAACATTCAATAGAATATCTACCTCGGAAAGCCATCAAGGGACAAGCCTTGGCAGATTTTCTTGTAGAGGCAAAGTTCGATCAAGCAATCCCTATTATTGCCGAACAGAAAAATCCTACCAATGATGAACTAACACAGCCCCAGAAACCCGAAGTAGAGCCGCCGGACTGTTGGATTGGATTCGTAGATGGAGCTTCGAATAAGACAGGAAGTGGAGCTGGTATTCTACTTATCGCTCCCGACGGACACGAAGTAACTTATTCACTTCGGTTCTTATTCCCAACCACTAATAACGAAGCCGAATACGAAGCCCTTCTTGCCGGACTTCAGTTAGCGCAACATCTACTTGTCAAATCTCTCAAAATTCATTGTGATTCACAAGTCATAGTGAATCACATGCTGGGTACAAGTGAAGCCCGTGGTGAAAGGATGAAAAAATACTTGGACAAAGCGCAAAGTATTAGCCGAAATTTCTCTTATTTTCGGATAATCCACATTCCCAGAGCGGGAAATAGCCGAGCAGATACTTTAAGTAAGTTGGCCTCATATCCGAGCTCAAAGGTGGAGGAATTACCGCACAGAAGCATTGATGAAGCTGAAGTACACTCAGTAACCAGTTCACCAAACTGGATGACGCCAATATTAAAGTGTCTAGATCAAGGACAACTGCCCGAGGATAAGAGAGAAGCAAGGAAAATCACATGCCGAGCACGTCGGTATGAACTTCATGATGGAGTCCTATATAGAAAGTCCTACCTTCAACCGTTATTGCGATGTGTAGGACCAGAAGAGACGGATTACATCCTTAGAGAAGTTCATGAAGGATCTTGCGGTAGCCACATCGGAGCTAGAGCATTAGCTAAAAAAGTTCTGAGATGGGGATATTATTGGCCAACTTTGGTACAAGAAGCAGTACAGCTAGTTAAGAAATGTACGAAATGCCAAATCCATGCAAATATCCCAAGGACGCCGCAGACTGATCTATGTGCTATGCAAAGCCCTTGGCCTTTTATGCAATGGGGCATAGACATAGTAGGACCACTACCACAAGCTTCCCGGCAAATGAAATTCTTGATCGTTGCCGTGGATTACTTCACAAAGTGGGTGGAGGCTGAACCATTAGCTACGATAACAAGCTCAAAGGCATTAAATTTTGTCTGGAAGAACATAGTTTGCCGATTTGGCATACCCCATATCCTCATTTCAGATAATGGGACTCAGTTTACTGACAAAACATTCAAGAATTGGTGCCAAGAGTTGAATATTCAACAGCGGTTCACTTCAGTCTCTCACCCACAAGCAAACGGACAAACGGAAGTAACAAACCGTACTTTGGTGAAAGGATTAAAAACTCGGTTAGAACAAGCCAAAGGACAATGGGTAGAAAATCTTCCTCAAGTCCTATGGTCTTACCGAACTACACCAAAAACCTCCAACGGTGAAACTCCGTACAGTCTAGTGTACGGCACTGAAGCCGTAATTCCGGTTGAGATCGGCATACCCAGCCCCCGAACCCTTAATTTCTCAACAGAACTGAATGGCGACGGACTGAGAGCCGAACTAGATCTTGCCGAAGAAAGAAGAGAATTGGCCTTCATAAAAGAAGCCAAGTACAAGGAGCAAGTAACCCGGTATTATAACCAAAGGGTGAAAAAGCTGCAGTTTCAAGTGGGAGATCTCGTATTGAGAAACAATGAAGTAAGCCGAGCAGAAAAGCTGGGCAAACTTGAACCCACATGGGAAGGTCCGTATCGGGTGTCAGAAGTCCTGGGAAAAGGGTCTTATAAATTGACTCACATGTCAGGAGAACAAGTACCCCGAACATGGCATATTTCCAACCTCAAGAAGTTCTATTTGTAAGAGACAAGGTCCGGTCAGTCTTGTGTCTAGTTCGGTCCTAGGGTTATGTGCTTTCATATTTTTATTGTTCTTTATACTTGTCGTTTTTTTAAAAGATTAAAATCTTTTTCGTCCTTTTTATTTGTCTCTCTATGTGCGTTTTGTCTCTCTATGTGCGTTTTGTCTCTTATAAATGTTACTGAGGTATATTGCTCCTTAAAGGCTGATCCCCTTTTTTTAGAGCATGTATTAAAGACAATTGTGAGTCCAAGCTTCTAAGGAAGATACAAGATTCCACAATTCAGCTTAAGAAACAAGCAATTCGTCTGAAACGAACTGCAATAAGCCGAAAACCACTTCGGTTAACTAGGGAAAGTCCAATCCAAGCGATAAAACTCGCCAAATAAGGACACTAACTAAGTCCGGTCAAAGAAGAGTTTACTTCATAAGACCGAGGACGAGTACAATAAATGAAATAAAAAATCGCTGAACTGTAAATACGCAGTGATAGAAGCGAAATGAAAAAATTTCATTTACTAAGTCTTGTTGGGCATACAATTCCGCTGCCCTACGAGAATGCGTTACACCATTACAAAGGACTATTCTACTGTCTACGATTGCTAAAGTTGAGCCACCTATCCGAAAAATCCTCATGATGCTGAGTTCGGGCGTTCCGAGCAGTTGAAGAATAAGTAGGTGGACGAGATGCTCTGATCGACCTACCGCCTCTTCCCTGAGTCCGGGAAGTTCTAGCACCTCGGCGGCGAAGAGTCTCTTCACGAAGCATTCGCTGATCTTGCTCACTCATATTCACAACTCCTCTACGAACTTCAGGGCGTTCTTGTCTTGACGTTTCCGGTTGCTCCTGAGTCCGTTGCTGATTTGGAGTAGAATTTTGAGTAAGTGGATTAGAGGTTTGAGTTGGAGTGTGAGCATCTGTTAGCGGGAAACGGCTAAGGAATCTCTCGATTGAGGGACGCCGGGAAAGAATGATGTCGTACAGAGAAGCCAAGCGCCGCAATGATTTCACAACTTGTTGGCAAGCCGAGCTCTCCAGCACATTGTTCTTCCGGAGTACATGAAGCTCCTCCCACAGTTCATCAACTTGATTCTGAACTTCAGATATAGTCATTCCCCCGCGCCCGCAGATGAAATCTTCATATGCAGTCCTCTCAGCGATGACAGTATTCAGCTCGGCCTCCAGATCTTTCTTTATGCACTCTAAGTCCTTATTGTTGGACTCCAGCTCCACTAAACGAGCCAAGAGTTCATCATACTTCATCTGGTCATCTATAGCTTTTTTCTCAGCTTCATTTAAAGCCAAAGAGTATAGCCGCTTCCAGTGAAGTACCTCCAGCTCCTTAGAGTTAAGAATACGAAGCAGCTATGTCAGTTCGGCATTTCAGTTTACCGAGCAGGCAGTAAACCACAATAGGAGTAAAAGAGATTAAGAAAAGCTATAAGGAAGACACGAGTGTAGAAAGAAGAATTTTTTTCATTCACAAGAAAAAATTTACACAAGGAGGGCTTCAAGGCCATTTTACAAATAGAAAGAAAGAAACTAAACTAAGAGAAGGGAGACGAAATCATACTCCGCCAGTTTCGTCTCCGGCTTCCCCGTGGGTTTCAGCTTCTTTCTCCTTGTCGACCTCGGTCTCAGCCTCGGCCTCCCTCCTCCCTCCCTCCTGCTCGGCGCCCCCATTGCCGATCTGCTGCACCTCTTGCTCGGCGTGCCCGTCGCCGGTCTGCTGATCCCTCTGCTCGGTCTCCTTGCCGGCCTCATTTTCCTGCTCACCCTCCTCTTTGAAAATTGAAGCGGGTGAAACAGGCCCCAAGGAGGCAAAGATGGCCTCCATGTTCTCGTCACGGTCAGCACGGCAACTACGGACTCGTTCAGCAGAAAGCAGGACCGATGAAGACGCAAGCTCCTCAAGGAGCGGCAGACTCTGGAGACGCGCTGCAATCTCTCGGCCATACAGCGGCAAGACGACTTCGGGTTCCTGCTCAGCATTATCGGTCATCAATTTCAGCAGATCACCGATAAGGGCCGAAAATTGATTGCTCAAAAAGAGTTTCTCCATGTAAACACGGATAGCCTCCCCCTGAGCCACCACGGCAGCCGCCTCCCTCTGTTTCGACCGCTCTCTCTGGATGATGAGCTGGTCTTTGGCACGCTGGGCTTCATCCTGAGCCGAGATCATAGCGGCCCTTGCCCCCTCAAAGTCTGCCCGAGCCTGTTCGGCCTGGTGACGAGCAGCATTCAAATTCCTCTGCATCTCATCATAATCGCTGGACGCTTTAGAGAGTTCAACTGTGACGAGTTTGCAGAGCATATTGTTCCTCTGAAAATGGAAAAAGGAAAAAGTCAACAGAGGGGCCACAAAAAAAAATATAGGAAAGAAGCAAAGCCAGAAAATCAAGAAGAAAATTCACCTCTACAAAGTCCTTTGGCCATAAAAAGGGCTCAGAGATATGTTCCGAAGTGGCCGTAACCACTCCGGATCCATAACCCCCCTGGACAATGTCTCTCTCTGGCGCTTTTGGGGGTTTCTGAGTCTTCGCCGTCCCCCTTGCCGAGGTCGATCCCGGCTTTTTTGGATCCGAAGACTGACTCGAAGAGGTCTTCTGCCTCTTCGGATTCTTCTCGGCATCAGACGCCGAGCTGGTGTTTTTCTGTTTCTCTGGCTCCTTTGATTCGGAGGATTTGCGACCAAGCCTGCTTAGCATGTTCACTGCCAAAAAGCAAGAAAACAAAGTTAGTTTTCGCCGCTAAAGCAGTAAAGCATAAAAAAGAAATCCTCACCCTCAGTCTCTTCGTCCGAAGACGAGGAGTCGAACACGAAGTCACCCTTGACGAGCTCAGATTCCAAATACTGTTTCCTAATCATGGGAATCTTATTGAGCCCGCCCTCGAGCTCGTCCAACGGTTCTACCCGAGGATGAGGAATTACGGACTTCGGCCCTCTCCAGGAAAAGTCCGGAGCCACTGTCCTATTGTAAAAAAAGAAGCGATTTTTCCACATCGGCCATTTGGTTTTACAGAAGGCTCTAAAGGGCTGTAAAGGGATCAAGTAAAACCAGGATCCCTTTCTCTTAAACTGAAAGAAATTAAGGATTGCCCTCAGAGACAGATCCTTTTCTAGTCTACGCAGCTCGGCAGCAAAGGCCGATAAGTGCCTCCAAGAATTTGGAGTCACCTGACCTAAAGGAAGTTGGAAAAAATCAAGAAGCTCTACAAAGGCGGGGGGAAGAGGGAAACGAAGCCCGCATTCTAAGCAGGCTTCGTAAACGGTGGCATAACCCTCCGGCGGCGAGTTAGCCCTATGAGTGTCGTCGGGAATCACCACTAACCCCCCAGGAAGAAAATATTTTCTGTGTAAGGATATCACAGTATCCTTACTCAAAATGCTGTGAAAATGTTCTACCGTCTTCTCCCCGGACTTTTTCCGGCCAGAAGATCCCTTACCCCCCTTCCTACCACTACCTGATTCAGAAACAGTTTCAGAAGAAGAAGACATGATTCTTACTCTTTGATGGTCGAAAGTCTCTGAAGAAATTCTTGAAGAAGCGGAAGAAAATTTTACGAAAAAGAGAGAGAATGCAGAAGAAATAATCGCAAAAGTGTTCCAATGATGAAGAAAGGAAATATTTATCAGATTCGCAGAGGCATTTCAAATTCGTCGCACCGTTTCAAATCCCACTTTTTCTGGATTCTCTGGCCGGATTTGCTGTCACATTTAATGCAGACACATGCAGAGCACGTCCCCTGACGTCAGCCTCCCCCTTACACTTATCCGAAATGCCGAAGTGATTCACTTCGCTTTTCGGGGGAGGTGGTGATGGGATACGAACTAAACAACTAAACAATAATTGCGAGCTCAATAGCAGTGACGGCCCATCAGCCCAAAACCCAAGAAAGAGTATCAGTTCGGCACAACCAAAGAGTTCGGTCACAGCCTATAGCTCGGTAAAAGCCGACCAATCGAGCTCAACTCTCAGATCGGCAAAAGCTGATCGGCAAAGTTCAGCAGTTCGGTCTCAGTATTCGACCGAACAAGGAGATAGTGGACCCATGCAGGATCTCCACGACCTCCATTGCACCCACGATCTATTTAGTGGTATTAAGCAGTTATCAACCCCCCTACCAGGGCTGCAAACCACGATCTTAGTTCGAATGTATAAATAGAACTTAGATCAGATAGACCAAGGTTAAGTTCTCTAGATCCTGAATCTCATATAGCAAATCAGCATTGTAATCTGTAAGCGAGATCAAGCAATACAAATTTGCCCTTTTTTCTTCCCGTGGACGTAGATTTACCTCAGTAAATCGAACCACGTAATTCTCAGTGTTGTGATCTTCATTTATTACTTGCATTTATTCCCATCAAAAATTCGCTAAATCATCATAAATAATTATTTTTTCTTTCAATTTCATATTTGAACCAATTTTATACCCATATTGATTTCGGGGAATTACTAAAAAAAATTGGTGTTTTATTTTGTTGTAGATTTCTCGAATTATTTTAACGATTTTGTTTAATATTTTGCTGTTAACTATTAGATTTGTTATATTTTTCTTTATATTTTGCTTTTTATTTCGTATTCAGATTTTCGAATGTTATGGCTTTATGGAAAGATTCTTCGAATGAATGCTATCTATATTTTTTTAGGTAGCGTAGTTTACATGCTAGAAAATAATTTTGAAGGTTATAGACCAAAGTTTGCATCATGGCCTAATTTGGAGTATTTATGAATGTTACGTCATTCACGCCCATTATATATATAGTGCTAAGCCTTTTTCTTTGTGGTGGCTGGAAATGATTTATTTATTTATTTTGGTGACTTGATTTCAGTGAAGTGTCATGACACGATTCATTAGTGTTCTTTTTTTGTTAGTACGTATAATATGGGAAAAAATTGGATTAACAAAATTTTAAAATGTCCAATCTTCATACTAAGAAATGAGGTGCTTCTGTAATAGATGATGTTGTAACGCAATATCGTTGTGGAATAGCAAGGGGGCTGGATTAGGCTAAAGCCCATGCACATCGAAAATAAAATCATTTGATTTAATTTATTTCTAACAATGCTCATCTATGACAATGGCTAGTAACGAAATCTTGAGCGTGATGGTTAACAATAACATCACCTCGGTAGAAAAATGCTCCGAGATGTGGTGGCGTTGCTATGACCGAGTATTGGTCCCAAGTCCTCGTATAGTGGCATGGTTAGCTCGTCCACGAAAGGAGGACTCGTCGGGATGGGGAGGTGTTGTTGCCCTACCAGCATCGCCAATGCAAGAGCCCTGCGTGCAAGACTCGTGATATCTCATCTCTGACGTCATTATTATTACCTAGCATGCATTAGGTTTGGATCAATGAGCGACTTGAAATGCTTCCATGCCTTCATAACAAAATAGTAGTATTGAATTTGTTATTGATGATTATATAAAAGAGTTATTGCCAAATTAATCACATACTTTTTGACCTACATCAATTAATTAGGGTTGTCAAATAAAGTCGTACCAAAGATCAGATCATAACTCATCCAAAATAATCATATCTTAACATTATGCTCGAATCTATCAAAATTATCTTTATTACTCCATATTTTAAGATGTTTGTAAAACTCACTCTAGTTAGCATGCTGTCTATGAAGTCGGAGTTCTGACTTCCGTTATTCTGTATGCCGGTGACAATCTCTATCAAAAGCACGCCGAAGCTATAAACATCTGCTTTCTCCCTGCATTTTATTAGGCGAAGCGATAATTAAAATTTTGTTTGGATCAATCATAGTTTGTTTGTATCCTCAACTTTGAGATACTTACAAAGTTCCAGCTATTGCAGTACTGATGTGATGTGGCTTTTGTCATTTTGGAGAGATCTAACCAACCCAAAATCTGCAATTTTGGCACATAGCTTGGAATCTAAGTCTCTGTGGATTATTTTTGGGTGTGATTTCTCATGGAGGTATTCCAATCCCTCTGCTATTCCTATAATTATATTCATTCTCTTCTCCCAATTCAGTGATCTACCTCTCTTTCAATCTGTTACTTTTTACTAATCATTAGTATATTTGTATCCAAGACTTTGATGGCTAAACTAAAAGAAAGAGAAGAGATGAATACATATCACTCTAAACTAAGGATAGGAAAACATACCAAAGATAAATTGATCGAGGCTCTTGTTTGGAAGATATTCTAAAGCAATAAGACTCTCTGGTCCTAAGCAACTGCAACCTAGTAGTCTCACTAGATTTTTATGCTCAATCTTGCTTATGATGTTCACTTCGTTGTACAACTCTGATGCTCTGTGTTTCGTGTCCCAAAAATAGCCTTTTCACTGCAATCTCTCTTCCATCAGACAAAACTCCCTGCCAACATAGTTTGAGATAATTTTAATTGAAAACTTTTAGTCGAACGAATCAGTGGCTTTCTCAACGGTGGAATAGTTGAAATGCAAGTTTCTGTCGATTAGATTTTTCAGCATTTTCTCAGCATCACCTGAAAATAGAGTTTATTTTTTTGACAAAAGGTAAATATTGCTTAGAAAAAACATGATATGTTGAATAAGAATGAACTTCAATAATGATCATGAATGAATTTATTGTGTTGTGAAATCATCCTCTATACCTTTCCGCTTCTTCTGGATTGTTCTTTTCTTCCACACGTAGAATCCAATGACAGCTCCGATCACAGCAGCTGTGGGCTGCAACGGCAACGGCAACGGCCACAACCCTGCCTATACGGGCAACAAACAAGCGTATATAAAAAATCAAGCCAAATAAATAAAGCAAGAAAAAAAAATCTTATCTTACCCAAGTTTCCATTTCCAGGCATGGGGTTTAGGAAATTCGTGTCTGAGTACCTCATAAAGCAGCCCGTGTAGAGGGCTCGGCCCTCAGACGCGGGCAAGCATTCCCAAGGCAGGCCCCCAGCCTCGAATGTTCTCCAGCATTCGGCCAAAACATAGGCCGAATTGCTTTCATCCTTACCCGGCCTCACACGGGCCCACCCAAACCTGCTATTTCTAGAAGCAACTGCTTCTAGAATAGCCTTTTTAGAAGAATCTTGGAATAGAAATCAGTGCGGGTCCGAACCCCGCAAGCAACCTGGTCGTTCGGACCAAGATACTCGTGGAAGAAGCTATAGTTGTCGTAGCGGCTGGATGGCACCGGGGCACGTTGGTGTGGGCCTCGGCATAGCAGAGGGATGTCCCCATAGCACTGTGCGAAGTTCGGACTTGGAGGCTTACGTTGTCCACGGAGGCGAAGAAATTTGGGACATAAAACGTCGCTGTTGTGTTGAGGGTGGGGTGGGTCCCACATGTGAGCTTGATTATTTGAGCTCTTGGATCGGCATATGATGCATCTCTGTGAAGTAGGATTATGAGATTGATGATCATAACATGTCCGATTGGAGATGTTTCGAGTGTCGTCATTCTTTTTCTGTGTCACTTAAACTATGCGCAGTGGGAGAACATACGAAAATGGGAAATGGTTTATCAAAATATAGAGATGATTGGGAATATTATTCAAACGATCGGAAATCTTGATTAACTCAAACTATTTTGAATCCAACTGATTAAAATGTTGGCGATTGAACAAATAAGAATTTGGGGACTAAAGTTGGCGATAAGAGAAACATGTCGTTGATTAAAATTGAGTCATTGGACTTGTGCATTATTAAATGCAAGTACAATGAAAATTCCACTATGACATTTCTTTGATAACTGGAAGCTTCCATTCGACAGACCTATTACCCAACACGGAACTTAATTAATGTTTGCCACAACTAGGATAAAATAAATTATTGTAGTAATACTGATATTTGTAATATTAATAGTGGATGATACAGATTTTAAAATAAAATTAATGAAATAAATTATTACTATAATATTGTTAGTTGAAATTGAATAAATAGAATAGAGAAAAAAAAGTATAGAAATATGAGAAAATATTTAATAGCTTTGATAAATAAAAGTATAAAGGAATCCACATCCAACTAGCAGTAATGAAGTTAATTTTAGGAGATAAGTATTTATTAGACTAATTTTATGGAAAATTACATAATCAAATATGAGCCTCCATTAAGTGAACCGATGGCGTATTTTAGCATTAAAACGTTACACATATACAATATCGATTGGTATTACCTAGGAAGAAAAACAGTGTGGGAAATGGTGGCGACCGAGGCATCATTGCTCCCTTGACTCGAGTAATGGAACTCCATAGTCTCCTTATCCATGAAAGGAGGGTTACTTGGCAATGGAGGCTCCTCTTTTGCCTCTAGCATCAGCAGTGCCTTCGACATGGACGGCCGCGACGATGGGATTTCTTGGGTGCAGACTAGTCCTATTTGAACTACTCGAACCATCTCTGTCATCACGTCGGCCTCCTCCTTTCGGCCGCCTAGGCCTAGCATTAGGTTGTGGTCGACGAGAGGCTCCACCGTTCCTTGCTTGAATTGCTTCCATGCCTGATCCATACAAAATTCAGTACCAGATTGTGTAGCTGTTGATTGCAAAATATTTTGGGAACTTACTCTGCTAAGCAAACTCTCCGTGTCATCCGGGCTTTCGCCCTCGTTGTTCCTTCTACCGCTGACAATTTCCAGCACGAGCACACCGAAGCTATAGACATCCGCCTTTTCTGTCAGCTGGCCATAGGCCAAGTATTCCGGTGCCATATATCCCCTGCAAGATCAACATCAGCTCGACTCGTGCTAAGAAAATGATCATATGCATCAACTACTCACAAGGTCCCTGCAATGGCAGTGCTAATATGACTCTGATCTTTCTCGAAGGATCTAGCTAGCCCGAAATCTGCGATTTTGGCGCGCATCCTTGAGTCAAGGAGGATGTTGCTGGCTTTGATGTCTCTATGTATGATTCTTGTTGATGTATTTTCATGGAGATAGACTAATCCCTCTGCTGTTCCCACTATTATCTTCAATCTCTTATCCCAGTCTAATTCTTTACCTTTATCTAAATCTGTGAACGGTTCAATAAACATCAATACGGAAGATAAATAAACAAAACATGATAAGAACACTTATTTTAAGTAATTTTTGGTCATATTACTCAGATAGATAAGTTATCTATGCGACCAAACTGCCTCTTACAAGTTATAGGAGTGCTAACCGAAGATGAAAGCATCGAGGCTCTTGTTGGAGCAGAATTCGTAGACGAGAAGGCGTTCAGGTCCCGAGCAACTGCACCCCAATAATCTGACTAGATTCTTGTGTTCAACACTACTGACCATGTTTACTTCATTGTAGAAGTCTGTAACTCTGTGTTTGTTATTGAAGAAGAGCCTCTTCGCTGCAATCTCTCTCCCATCCGCCAACACTCCCTACAGCAGAAAAATAACGAAGTGTTGCTTAATAGGTAAGATGTATCTCCTTCAAATAATAGGTCTGGGTTCGAGACATCACAAAAGAGGTTTGATACCTTATATACCGTGCCAAATCCGCCCTGTCCGAGCTTGTTGGTTTCATCGAAACAGACTGTAGCTCTTTCCAGAGTCGAATATTTGAAGTTCAAGCTACTATGGTTAAGGTTCTTCACTAATTTTTCAGCATCATCTAAAATCAAGAAACAAGATTGAATGTATTTAGGATTAGCCATGCCTCATCATTGAGAAATAAAAATTCTACTGTAAATTTGCCATGATATTTCAAACCTCTTCTTTTCCTTGCAATGATCCTCCTCTTCCACACATAAACTCCAATAATAACCCCACCTATGAAAAGAGCTACTCCACTCACAGCCACAATCACATTCACTATAACTCTCCCTGCACCATTGAAGTTAGTTATAACAGAAAAAAAACAAAATGATAAATTACTAGAAAAACTATGAGTTTTCCTATTTTCTCTCGATGGGTCTAATTTTGGTGAAATTATATCTAATGTGTGATCCAAAAAAAAATTCAACGATGACAACACCACCTATGAATTTTACTAGTATCATTTTTCTCAACAGGTTTAGCAAATAACTCGTCATTAATTGGTAACATGCGTGAGTCAAATCAACGACATAATATAAATAGAAAAGTGAGGAAATGTGAAAATTCATGAATTTTACTGCTAAGTTTCAAAGTTGCATGACAAACCAAAATGTTCATTTTGAGCCCAAGGCCAAGCCAATTTACATTGTAGTTACCATAAAAACCATACGAATTAATAATGTTAGGTTACATACCTCTTGAACTTCCACTATTTGATACAGAATTCATAAAATCAGTATCAGAATACTGAACGAAGCAGCCTGTGTTGAGGGCCCGGCCATCGGCCCGAGGCAGGCAGCCCAACAAAGATGCAGAAGCATTCTCCAAACAAGCCCGACAAGCAGTAGCATTAATAGTCCTCCAGCAATCCGCCATCACGTACACCGATTCATTCACGGCCCGACCCACCGCCACCTCGGCCCGACCATACCTCTCATTCCCCGACGCAACCGACACTACCTGCGACAAACCCTTCCGCACAGACTCATCGAATCCCGGCCCGGCCCGAGTTCGATTCCCGCAAACGGGCCCGTCTCCTGGGCCCGAGAACTCGTCATAGAAGCTGTAATTTTCGGCCCGAATAAAGCAGCCCTCGAGGTAGGCACGGCCTCCATTGGAGGGGTAGCACTGGGGCAGGATGTTCCGGGCCTCGACGTAGCAGAGAGTGCAGTCGGTCGGCGAGAGATCGCCGTAGCACTGCGCGAAGCCGTAGCTCTTGTGGCGGCCCGAGCCCGTTTCCGCGGCTCCGTGGCCAGAATTTTGCATTTGGAGGGTAATTTTTTCCATTGTGGAGATGAAATTTGCCACGTTGATTGTGGCGTTTTGCTCTGTTTGTTTGCCGCATATTAGCTTGATGACTTGAGCTCTTGGATCTGCAAATGAGGTGTTTGCAAACAGCAGAATCACGGTAGCTATGGTCATCAAATTGATCATCATACTGCAACAGAGAAATAGAGAGGGGTCAAAGTTACAGGGAAAGGGATGTAGTATTAAAAATGATTTATGTAGTTACTACGAAATTATATATGATTAATGGATTGACTGTATACACGTGCGTTGGTGCCTGCACCACTATAGTTTGTTTTATTAATGTGATGATCTCTCCATATGAATATGTTACAGAAGCTTTTAAAATTAATAATCCTATTTTGAAAATATAAAAATATTTGTGACGCCGTAACTCCGGTGAACTTCAATCAACGAACTGAGTCGACCACTGAATTATGAAGTGTAACTTACTAAATTTGGTGATTTTCAAATTTCGAGCCTAATTTCTTCTTGCTGATTTATTTTTCTCCTTGAGCATTTATGTTTCAGTTTTAAAACTGTTATGGGGATAGAATTCTCATGAAATTTTACTTTTGATAAGATTTTGTAAGAGACAAATAATATCGAGTACATTAATCAACGTCCCATATGTTTTTTTAAAAATAATACTCCCTCCGTCCGTGAAAGTAGAAGTCCAATTATTTTATTTTAATCCATCCGCAAATAGTAATCCTGATTCATTATTACTATAAATAGTAACTCACATTTACTTACTCATTTCCCTTACATACCGGAGTACTTATTTAAAATTATACATAAATTAAATTCATATTCCAATAACTTTTATTCCACCTACTTTTATTAATATTTTTTAAAATTAAAAAAGAAATAGGACTCCAAGGATTAATTTAGATCCGATATTCATCTAAAAGAACTAAGCACAATAGTGAATAAAAAGCCCATTGGGCCTGAACTATCGGTTCCGCCGTCCTTGAATTTTTGTATGCGTAGGTAGCGAAATTCCTTGTCGGGTAAGTTCCGACCCGCACGAAAGGCGTAACGATCTGGGCACTGTCTCGGAGAGAGGCTCGGTGAAATAGACATGTCTGTGAAGATGCGGACTACCTGCACCTGGACAGAAAGACCCTATGAAGCTTGACTGTTCCCTGGGATTGGGTTTGGGCCTTTCCTGCGCAGCTTAGGTGGAAGGCGAAGAAGGCCTCCTTCCGGGGGGGCCCGAGCCATCAGTGAGATACCACTCTGGAAGAGCTAGAATTATAATCTTGTGTCAGGACCTACGGGCCAAGGGACAGTCTCAGGTAGATAGTTTGTATGGGGCGTAGGCCTCCCAAAAGGCTCAGGTGTAGGAGATATTGTTAGATTGGAGATGCAAATTCTAATAGATTACACTTCTTTTTATCAATGAGATAGTGATCTTGCATTCTTTGATCTATGCCATCTTCGCAGTATGCGAGGTTGTGATTCCCCTTAATCCAAAATTTTGGTTGGAAGGGATAAAACTCCCCTTAATCCAAAATTGGACGTAGGGTGTAATTGAGTTGACCTAGATAGTGCTAATCTGAGATCTGAGCATATTTTCATTAAGATAAAGATCGATATTACGAACTAGCTCAAACTCAAAGTCGAATTTCAGATTGATTTTAGGTATTTTATGAATGGTTGGATTCCCAATAGCTTACCAACCGCCCAAGGTTGGTCACTCAAGCCACTAGATACACAAGCAGCCAAATACATCAGTAAAAGATATGGACATTTCAAAATGCTATAATGCCATATATCAATAAAGAAAACTCACTTTCTTTTTGCACTTTGTAACCCCACATGGGACTCACCATTTTGTGTGCCCCATTTACCCTCTCCCCACAAACTAAATAACCTGTCACAGCTTCTTCACCAATCATTCTAGTCAGTTTGTATTTTATGTTTATATTTCATAAGACTTACTTTTTGGCTAAATAAAGCAAACTTTACACACAAGAAACCATTTTGAGAGTGTGGTGATAATTTTTGGGATGACAACCTTGTTTGGTGTAAGAGTGAGCTACAAAAACCTAGGACCACTTGAACTCACCAACTTCTATAATTATTCTAGTGATATTCTTATATGGGTAAGACACTTCTATTTGTTTGGTTATTTTTAGTTTGGTGCCAACAACTGAAGTGCTTTGTCACACTATATTAAAACATAAAAGAAAGTACTCTAGAATACATTGTGAAGGAGGTTTCTGAGAAGTTAGTCTATTTGTCAATCAACTATTTGATGTTAAAATATGGCTCACTACAATACAAAATATTTCCACAAAAAATATACTACAAGAAAAACTGAATCTTTGCATAGTGTAATGCATTGTAAACTTCCACTAACCAAAATAAAGGAAGACAAGAAACTTAACTTTACAACAAGATAATCTACAACTAATTGCCCAAATTACTATATATTCTTTCACTATTACAAAACTTTTCAAGGGCAATCATATAATTTCACCCCAATGCCCATGTCTGTTTATGCAGCATGCAACTATATAAACTGTCATCAGTAACCACCTCAATTCCCCTGTTTCTAAACACTCAAAAAATAGTTCATTGCAAGAAAAAGTATCATCATTAAAGATGAAGAGGGCCAAAGCCTCCTCTCTTCTACTCTTTCTTGTGCTATGCCTTGTCATTCTAGCTGCATTTTCCACAATCGAGGCGCGAAAACACCATAGAAAGAAGATCAAAATGCACAAGAATAAAAGGAGCAGACATGGAGATGCATCTCTTACCCCTGCAGCATCTCCACTGCCAAACTCTGGCCCTCCCGTGTTCAACATCTTGTCGTTCGGAGCTAGGGCTAACGGAGTCTCTGATGACTCAAAGGTACTGAAAAAAATTGCAAGTTGCACAAAAAAATGCATGCATTTTCTTGAACTAACATACACTTTTTTTTCTTCTCATGTGTTGCAATGATCATTTAGGCGCTTCTAAAAGCTTGGAAATCGGCCTGCAAAGTGACTGGAGGCATTGTTGAGATACCGGTGGGGCTTGAGTTTCTGATCAAGCCCCTCACTCTGCAAGGACCATGTAGGCCTAATCTTGTTTTGCAGGTGAAGTGTGGATTTTTTTTCATTTTTTTGCTAAAACTTTTTTATGTTAAAACGATTTATGGTTTGTGGACTATTGCACAGATAGACGGGGACCCTTTTGGCCCCTTCGAAAATATGGTCGTCACCAAAATCCAGTTTATATCAATGGATGAATTTCAAATGGCTGCAGAATTTCACCATAAAAGGTGGTGGCACAGTTGATGGCCAAGGCTCAAACTGGTGGGCTTCTTCTCAGCCTAATCAAGTAATTCAGTTTCGTTTTCTTCTTCTTTTTGTATAATTTTTTAGCCATGGAAAGGATTCTAAACTCTGATTCTTCTTTCCTCTCAAAGAAGAAAGCTAGAAGAATTCCAGACATTAAACCAACTGTAAGAATCTTCATTCCAGACATTAACTTTTTTTTTATTGCATACATTGTTCTTGAAAACAAGTTTTGTTGATTGAAAAACAGGCTATGAGATTCTATAAAAGCTATAATATAAAAGTGAATGATATAAGTATCATAAACAGCCCCTTATGCCACCTGAAATTTGACGACTCGAAAGGAGTGAAGGTGAAAAATGTGACAATCTCTGCACCTGAAAACAGCCCAAACACTGATGGAATCCATCTCCAAAACTCCCAACATGTTGAAATCCTTCACTCTGATATAGGAACAGGTCTCTCTCTCTCCCACTCTCTCTCCTCTCAATTTTTGCTCTAATTATTGGATTTCTCTTGAAACAGGAGATGATTGTGTCTCAATACAAACAGGTTGCTCCAACATCCATGTTCATCACATCAATTGTGGCCCTGGCCATGGCATTAGGTAATTTTTAAATAAGTTCTTTTAAAACTGTAAAAGTATCCAAATATTTTGTACTCCTTCCGTAGGCGAAGAAGGTGTCTTGGTTGAATTTGACAAATGTTTTAAGAAATAGTATAGAAGTGAACTGTGACTTTTAATTACTAACAATATAAATTAATGTATAATATCTTTCATCATCAAATCAAGTCCCTATAATCCATTTTATTAGGATTTTTTTTGCATTTTCATCTTTGATCAGATATTAACCATTCTACCACGATGCAGCATAGGAGGGCTAGGCAGGCAAGGACAAGCGCGTCGCAGCGTGCGTCTCCAACATCCTAGTGGAGAGCATCGCGATGCGCGGGACCCTATACGGGGCGAGGATCAAGACGTGGCAGGGCGGGCAAGGGTCCGTCAAGAACGTGACATTCTCCGACATACAGTCCACCGACGTTAAGGTTCCGATCATGATCGATCAATACTACTGCGATAAAAACGTCTGCAAGAATCAAACCGGCGCCGTTTCGATCTCCGGGGTTCGATTCAATGGGATCAGGGGGACTTATGCGGCGCAGCCGATCCATCTCGCTTGCAGCAGCTCGGTGCCGTGCATCGACGTCGAGCTGGTCGGCGTGGAACTCGAGCCGTCGGCGAGGTACGGAGGATTTCAGGAGGCGATGTGTTGGAATTCGTATGGGAAGACGTCGGGGCGGCTGGCTCCGGCCTGTATGGACGATTGTGTGAAGGGTGGGAGTGATGTTGTGAGGAGAATTTCTAGGTCTCGTGAGGCTAGGTGTTGGTGAGCTTTTCCCTTTTCTCTTTCGCAGTATGGTAGACTATGTAAATAAATTTATTTATTTGAGATAAATGAAAGAATGTTATGCAAAAATTACATTTAAAAGAAAAAAAAATCTACCAAAATTATTGAAATATGAACAAAAATAACCAATAATAATCATCTTACGAGGCCAATCCTTTAACAGTAAAATTTGTCCTTGAACTAAACTCAATACCTCACATTTCTCCAAAATTTTTATGGATAACTACCAGATATAACCACCAACTAACTCTACCCCCATTAACTTCAAAGAAAACGGTTGGCAATTGAAACTAAAAATATAACATATAACTGTTCTACATAGGTGTCAAGAGAAAACTGAAACTAATATATAAGTCTCATAGGCCCCTCCTTCTATCACCAATTGGTTTTAGGATCGAACCCATGGATTTCTATCATGGTATCAGAGCGGGTCGCCGACTGTGGGTCATATTTAACTGACCCAGCAGTATATCTGGGCTGAAACCGAAAAAAATGACTGACCCCACAGTATAACTGGGCTGAAAATTTGGGCCAAGTGGTCACAACCGATCGAAAAAAATTGGACCGATTGTCCAATCGATCAGAAAAAGTCCAACCCCTCCAATGTTCACCTTGAAGGGTTTGAGGGAGGGTGTTGGCAATTGAAACTAAAAATATAACAACGTGTTGGCAATTGAAACTAAAAATATAACATATAACTGTCTCACATCGGTGTCAAGATAAAACTGAAACTAGTATATGTTGGAATATAGGAAATATATTGGAGGAGTATTTTAGTTTGGAGGAAATATTTGAGGGGACAATGGGTGGAATATTTGGGAAGTGATTTAGGAGATGTTGATGTGGGGAAAACTAAGACACTCTTTATTTCTCAAATTCTCTCAACTTCTCAAACTTATCTAAAATGTTACAACTCACTCCTATTTATAGGAGTCCTCTTCATATTCTAGAATCTGCATAATAATTTTATATTCTAAATATCTAGATTTTTATCTATAAAGATCTAGATATTTCTTACATAATATCTAAAATCTAGATTATTCTCCTAAAATATCTAGATATTTCTACTAAAATATCTAGATATTTTCTCAAGCTTATTTCTAGACAATTCTACAATATCTAGATATTTCCATTACAAAATCAAGTTTAATAATATTTCAACAGTATATAAGTCTCATGGGCCCCACCTCCTATCACCAATTGGTTTTAGGATGGAACCCATGAATTTCTATCAAACTACTTAATATAACTTCCAAATAACCCCCATAACTTTTTAATCATGCAATCCTATGATTGAGGTTTAAAAGGATTCTCACATTTGGGCATAAAAATATTAAATAACAATATCTACATTATTAAGAGAGGGGAAGAGAAGTGCAAGTCATGTGGTGGAGAAAGGTTGGTGGCACCGTCCAATTTCCCCTTTTTATGTGAATATGCCTACCAATTCATGTTCATGTACAGCAAAAGCTAGAAGTTTATAGCTTTCCAAATTCTTAGGTACACTTTGGTGTTATTTGGTTGCTGCCTCACTAATACATCATTTCCTTGCTACAAATTAAGTACAACAAATACGAAAAATAACAAATACACATGAAAATTGATTATCCAGTTTGTCTCCATGAGACTAAGTCATGTAACACACTGCCAACCTAGGATCTCTCAACTTGAAAACTTTTGATAAACATATTATAGACATACTATGATCTCTATGAGGAGCTATATAAAACTCTAATAAGCAATATCATTATCTAATTAGAATTCCTTTGAACTTATAGTTCTATTCTGATCATAATTTCTCAAATCCTATAAACTCCAATTCTAATCTTATAAAGCTCCATATATAGAGCTCCACCACACTATTTATTTATTACTATAATTGGATTAGGCCGTTGTCCTTAGGGATTAGACTAACTGGAACAGAAAGTGCATAAGTGTGGGCTTTAATCCAGAACTAAGCCCAAACAATATTAATTTTTGGCCCTTTTGCTACAATTCAATAATGTTACTAGTATAAATTATTCAATTCCATATATATGTTGTAACACAAAATATTTGTGTCAGGTGATTCAGTGGGCTAAAATATGCGGATAATACTCTTATCCAAAATTCGGATACAATTCTATTAGAATATGTATAAATTCATTAAAATATGGGGCTCATTTAAGAGTGCAGAGCCTGATCCAAATACGAGGACCATATAATATAACAAATGTATTGAGCTAACCTTAAACACCTCCAAAGTCTATAATTCAAGCATATGTATTTGGAGATGGGTCGGATCTAATAAATTGGTGACCTCTTTCACGTCGGCTGTTTTGAGAGAATTTGAGGGTGGCCTTGTGGAAGCCTTTGTCTTGCTCGGCGGCCGTCCACTCGGACACATAGTAGTCCTCCTCGGTGGCGCCGTCAGAGGGAGGCCAGAGCATCCCGCCCCATTGAGGGAAGTGAATCAACATTATCACAAGTGTGCAAGCTATGATCATCACACCCATTAGCGTTATCCCTGTTTCTGTAGAGTAATGAGATCCTCTAAAGAATATCACTTGTGTCAGGACCGCGCCCACGTTGCCGCCGCCTCCAGTCATCCCAGAGATTATGCCCAGCGACCTAAGATCACGTAAGTGTTATTTTAGCTGCATAAATCACAACATATATATATACTTATTTGGGTATGTTAAAATTACAAATATATAGGCACATTGACACCTAATATCATATAACTTTCAAAAAGTTGGGTTTTCCCACGAACTTTGAAATTGACTAATAATATCACGAACTTTACCCCGAGTTTGTTATTTTCCACCAATGAAAAAATTCCGGCAAATAATATCATGATACGGAGTTTTTTTGGTAATTTCTCGACAACAACTTCGAGAGTTTCAAGTTTTTCAATCACTGAGAATAGTTTTTTTTAAGCATACCTTCCAAATTTGTTGTCTTCAATCTATTAGTATCACCGGAATTTTTTCATTAGTGGGAAATAACAAAATCAAGGTAAAATTCGTAATATTATTTGTCAATTTCAAAGTTTGTGGAAAAAACCCAACTTTTTAAAAGTTTCGTGATATTAAATGCCAATATCCCTTAAATATACTAGTAAGTAAAATCCTTAGCAAAAAGAACAAAGAAAGAGACAAAAGGGCGACAAGCTAGCGTCTTCAATTTGTGTTTCACTACTTATTAGTATGAGAATAACATAAAAAGTCTAATTTACTTTTTTTTAAATAAAGATTTAAGCTTAAAATCTTATAAACATTAATATGGGAGATAATTAACCTTAATAATGACTTATCAAAATTAAAATTAGATAATAAAAGGAGTTATCGCGAGAAGACATAAAAACATGGTTACCTTCTTGACACAAACGGAACGACCCCAAAAGTCAAGCCACAGGCGGCTTGGACGAAGACGGAAAATACAAGCAACACCGCCACTGACCCCGCCAACGACCCCACCTTTCCCAACAACACGCACAATACCCCACCCACCGTCTGCACCGCCCACAACGTCCACAGCCTTCCCCTCATCCCGAATCTCCTTGCCACAAAATCCGACAACATTCCCCCACCTGGTCGGGAGAAGAGGTTCGCCAACCCAAAGCTGGCCGCGATTGTTCCCGCCGTGTGCAGGTTCACGTCGAATCTGTCGTAGAAATATTGTGCAATTATGTTATCGATCGTCAGCTCCACACCAAAGCAATAACCGTAGGTTAATGCTAGAATCCAACCTAAGAATCAAACACAACTTAGTTGAGACGCCCACCAAATAATTCTATTGTAAATTTTCTTTAAAAATCATTCAATTATTGGGATCTTTTTGTGAACTATTGTACTCCCTCCTTTCATTAATACATGTCCCATATTTTACTAGTTCCGATTTTAAAACATTTTTTTATGTATTCAAGAAAGTGATAGAAAAATTTATGAAATATGAGTCATATTTTTATAAATTAATTTTTTATTATAATATAAGTGGAGTAAGTCAGGAAATCCATTAATAAAAATGAAATGAATATTTATATTGATAAAAAAAGAAAAATAAAACATTTACTCGCTATTATTGAGATAGTAAGAAAATTATCTTCTTGAATTTTTTTATTTTTATTTTTTGTTTTACTGCAGAGATAGATGGAGGGAATTCGAGTTATAGTGACTATGTAAATAAATGAGAATTGTTAGTATTTTGAGAAAAAGGAAAAAGAAAAAAAATACAAGAATCCAACCTCTGTAATTTGTTAAAGCGCCGGAGAGAATTTTGTCAAAGCTGTCTTTATGTTTTTCACCGGATTTCTGCAGCTGAGAGTAGTCTCCGTCGGGGAGGTCTTGCCCGAAGAAAAAAATCCCGTAGGCGGAGACCATTTGGAGGAGGCCGGGGATAAAGAACGCGGCGCGCCACGCCGTAAATTTTCCGGCGCCGGCGAGGACGATGAGGTCGAATACGAGAGGCATAATAAGCTGAGTGGCACCGCCTCCGAGGTTGCCCCATCCGCCGGCGACGCCGTTTGCGGTGCCGACGACGTTGGGGGAGAAGAGGGAGCTCATCCAGAACTGCGTGGAGACGAAGGTGGCGAGGGAGAAGCCGGTGAGGAAGCGGAGGACGAGGAAGGAGGCCGGGGAGGCGGCGAGGGAGGTGCAGAACACGGCGGGCGCGGTGGCGAGGACGAGGGCGGCGGAGGCGAGGCGGGGCCCGAAGAGGTCGCAGCACGTGCCCATCGCGAGGCGGGCGAAGACAGCGCCGGAGACGGCGGCGATGCCGGCGTTGCCGATGTCGGTGGCGGTGAGGTCGAGGTCGTCGCGGATCATGGGGAGGAGCGGCGGCGCGGCGAAGGTGGATACGAAGCAGGTGAAGAAGGAGAGCCACGAGAGGTGGAAGGCGCGCATGTGCGGCGGCGCGGCTGAGAGGAGGCGGAATTCGGTGGCCTTGTGTTCGGAATCTACGGGGAGGGGGAATCTTTTCGGATATTCTTCCACTGGAATCTCCATTTTTTGGGACTCTATTGAATTGTTATGTTATGTTAACTCTACTAAATTCGTATGTTATAGTAGTATACTTTTGACGAAAATTGATATCTTAGTTTGGCCTTATATCGAATATTCATATGCACCGTCGATTTCATATGGAATCCTAAATTGTAGAATTTTATAAATGTTAATAATTGATTTTGACTAACTACAGTAATGGCTATATCACAAAATGAAAATGAATTTTGGTATAAATTTTTGGGCATGAAAGTTGAGTGCGAGGATATATTTTTCAGAGCTACGTAATATTTGTTGAGAATTTGTGAAGAATGAAATTATTTTGAACTTTAGTGTCATTAAATTTTTAAATGCTTAATACTCTATCCGTCTACCATTTAAAGATCCCTTTTGACTCGGTATGTATTTTCAAAATTTGTTAACTTTGTGAAGAAAAGTAATACTTAGAAGAAAGTGAGACTCATTTAAAGTAATAGTTTTATGTTGGACTGCGAGGGTAAAAGAATTAGTGGAATATTAGATCTAAATGCTAAAAGTGAAATAAAGTAAATGATCTATAAATTATGAACAATCCAAAATGATAAAATAGTTCTTTAAATGATGGAGAGATATAGTATTTATTTATTGATTGGTAAAAAAATCGATAACTGAGGGTATTTATTTTAAAAAAATAAACATAATTTTATAATTTAAGTATTTAATTTGGCATATGAAAGATAAGTTGTATTTACAAAGAGTTGGATCAAAGTTGAAAATACGGCGTGCATTTTCAAACCTAACATTAATCATGGATCTAAGAAATACGAAGGGGTTTTAAAAGCTCAAATTCAATAAACATATCAGCGAGTCAATTTAATTATTTGCATAAATACTGAATTCTGCGCATGAGATTGAATGGAGATAATTTGATTAAATGGTGGCAAAGTTCAATTTCCGCGCAGTGACAAATTCACGTGTGATTTGTCTTCTCCATTGACTTTGGAATCTAGGACAGAATACAAGGAATCCACGTGAATTGTACAATTATTGACTTTAATAGATTCATTTTTAATACCTTTGAATATTCTTCAACATATCTAATGACGTTTGAGCCCTCACCCACTTTTCTCTATTTGATATAGGAATACTCCTTCACACTTTATAAGTGGTACTGTTTAACATTTCAGTCTAAATAGAGTAGTACTACTAGTGTGGGAGAGTGAACTTTGTAACTGGTCTCGACTACTTGCTATCCCCACTACTGATCCATGAACTTAGAATATACTCCCTCCATCCACCATTTAAAGATCCATTTTGCAATTTTGGTTTGTCCACGATTTATAGAATCATTTGCTTTATTCCATTTTTAATATGTGGACCCCACACGTCCCACCAACTTTTTTACAGTCACTAACCAATATAAAACTAATAGTACTTTAAATGAGTCTCATATTCCACTCACTTTCTCCTTTTACTTTTCTTCACAAAATCAAACAATTTCTTAAAACCCGTGCCGAGTCAGAATGACTCTTTAAATGGTGGACGGAGAGAGTAATAAATGGTCCAAATCATTTAAGGATATTTTAGACCCTGCAGACCTGCACAAATTATTGGGCCAAATCAACATGGGCTTAAAATAAGATAATTAGTTGCGTAATTTAATTTAATTTAATTTTTTAGGCTGGACTGCAATAGTAAAAGATGGAGTAATTTTCTATGCACTTTCATTCCGGAAATGTATGCGTCTGTTTTCAGTCCGAATTATTTTTTTATGGAGATTATTTTTTCTATACCTTTTAATCTGGGGAAAGAGGAGTGAGTTGATCTCTAAACCTTTCTATAATATTTTGTAGCAAGACCTAAACGTTTAGAATAGTAATAATTTTTTAAAAGGCAAATAAAACACAGTATGAATTAAGAGTTGGTTTATGGATCATTCAACTTATCCCTATCTATATAAGCGATTCTTCCTCATATTGAAACATGTCAAAAAAATTGATAGGAAAACCACAAACATTTCCAAAAAAATAGATAAATAACTCGCCCTTAAAAACCAAATTCCAAAACTAAGATAGTTGTCTTTCTTTTCCTCAAAGTGAAGTAACAATTAGCTCAAAATCCATAGTGATACTTACTAGAGAGAAGACCAAAACAAACCATACTCATATTATTCCTAAAATAAAACATAAATAAAAGTTTTATTTTCATCAACAAAATGACACCAAGAAAGTTGGTGTGCTACAATAAAATCCTCATCGCAGCCGCGGCTCTCCTCCTCGTCCTCGGCTCCCAAGCCGAGGCTCGCAAATTCGTCGGCGTGAACCCGTTCTGCCGGACGGCGAGCTACCGGCGCGTCTGCACGCAGATGGTGAGCGGCGCGGTCAACCAGCGCGACGCGTCGGTCAACGCCATCAAAGCCACGATTGCGCTGGCGGATCGGCTGAAGTCGATAGTGCCGACGATCGAGCCGGGTATGGCGCATTTGGCGCCGGTGAGCCGCGACTCGATCATGAAGGTGTGCGTCAGCAACTTCGACAACATCGTCGACAACCTCGGCGTTGGCCTCCGCGCGGTCGAGGAGGGAGACGTCAGCACGGCCACGTCATACCTCAGCGCGTCCACGGCGAGTGACTGCGTCGATGCGATGCTCGAGTTCGGGATCGGAGCCGACTTCCCGCTCAGCAAGTACTCGGCCCATTTGACTCACCGTGTTGATAATTGCTTGGCTGTTATATTGCAGGAATAATGTATTCATTTGACCGTAACATGATTAATAAATAAAACTTTATTACTCTTATTTAAATTTGTTGTTTTTAAATTTTTATTTAATTGAGAGGGAAAATCATCGCGACCGAAATAGTACATCCTGTGAGAATAGGCTAAGCTCGATTTTGTTGAACTTCAAAGTTCAAATTAATCTAATTATGATGGGCTTTGGATATCAAAATATATGGTTGATCGATGTTATATTGGACACATTTTAGCTGAATCTCCAAAATCCTAAATAATATAATGTGTACATTAAAAACCTATTCATCCTAATTTATTTGGCATCTATGTTTAATATTGATGTTTTTTATATAGAAAACTATTACACTTTTAGGCCATACTATAATCTTCATATTCTTTTTTTACTTAAAAAAAGCTAACTACTGCTAAAAAAGATTTTTAAAAAAAATAATACGTACTTACTAAAATACTCCAATACTTAATCTGTCGTCAGCGTTTATCAGTTACACACTGCTTTCCGCTTTCTTATGCAGCCAAGCTTAAAAGACTAAAAGTCAAATAATTAGGGTTATTTCCGAAAATTAATGCGCACTTGACATACGCATATTTGTTTAGGAGCGATGCTAAATGGCTGACCGGCCATAAATAGTTAATTTAGTCCATTTACATGTATAAAAAAATTAGAATTACCGATATAAACTTATATGTGTGTGAATGGACTTGTGAGTTGATACTTATCTTTGAATTCCATTACGTAAAATACATTAATATCACGAATTACTGTATATGTTGAGCAACAATCAATAAATGACAGTAGTAATAAGTTGAGCAAAAACTACGAAAGAGCTACACTAACATGTTGAGCAACATATAATGAAGATGATATAAAAGTAAAATCAAGTAGTATTAAACCAAAAATTTGAAAAAAAATCAAATTTTTTTGTTATTTAATTAATTTATGGATATCCATAATGTGGCCGCATAGCTTTATTCTTTTTTTAGTTGGATAAACCTCTAACAAGCATGGAAAAATTACAATATCTACCGACCATATCTACTGAGTTTTAAATGCCATGTTAATGCCTAGTTTTCTATTTTGACTTTAATGTACTCCTATTATGATAATAAAGTATATCACCGTCAATATTTGCTATTTAAAAACACATGGTCACAAATAGAGGTTGAATAAAATATTGAAATACCAAATCTTATCGAATTTTTGGATGTATTTTTTAGTATGATATGATATGAGATTTCATATACTACGGTATAACATAACATATCGAAATTTCGATAAATATACAAAAGAGGCTATTTTTGCTAGTTGGTACTTGTTCTAGATGTTAAGATGTACATAGAGTATATACATATCCAAAACTCTACTCATCATTTATGTATCTAAGAAACTACAAATTTCTCAAATTTAACAAACTGTATATACATACGTGCACGACAATGTCATATGCAAGGTTTCTTTTCTTGTGGGAACATTATATAGCATGATCATTTTAAGTTGTGTGTGTTTTCACATTTGATGTAGCTACTATGCAACTTGGCATGAGAAACAACATCATCTTGAACATCATCATGATGCAATACACACACACACATTCACACACACATATGTATATAAAATAATGTATAGATATGGCCCAGAAATGCATGATGATGAATGGCCACATGATGCCACCAGCCAGAGGAATATAGGGAGGCAACATTCTTATTTCTCTAAATTCCAATTCATACACCCCTCTTCAATCATGATTTAGGAAAATCTCCACTTTTTTGACTGGTGGGGTGGGGGAGAAGGTTTACTACATGCTCTTTTCTTATCATTGAATATATTTCATCAATAGCAATATCCCCTTTTAGGCTAAGAAAGGCTGACTTTGCAGTTTAGACATAATGATGGCTTAACATTTCTCTTTAGGGGGTCTAAACCCCATTAATCCATGCCATTTTGTCATCTTAAAGATTGCCCCTCTTTTGCTAATCCAATTTAAATATACTACACCTTATAACAAGGGATAATGACCAAACAAATCTTAATGGAGTATACTATTCCATGACTTTATTTTGGGAGAAAGATGAATAAAGAAGCTTCCTAGCTAGGTTTCCACATCAATTAATACCACACATAATTATAGATGGAATTTGTACCTTATATAGTTAGCTTGAAGATCTCCATTGATGGTGGAAAACCTTTGTGCGTAGTCTTCATTTCAATTCTTCTATTGTGATCACAAATAATTATATTCTCATTATGTGGTTAGGAAATAAGTCACCACTTGATTAACACCGTTAGGTTTGAAGTTAGCATGACTTATTTTTCTTTTGACGTGCTTTTTGGTAAATAAAATTTATTAAAACAACCATGCAACCCAAAAGAAGCTACAAAGTTACCCAAAATAAGAGGAAAAAAAAAGTAAAATAAAATTACAAGAGCTCTAAGACAAATGAATTTTTTTGATTTATTTTCAAAGTTGCGGAACATATCACATTTGACAAAAAACTTTTATGTTTTTTCGAAAATTTTATCTTTTTTAAAATATAAGTCGGCATAGTAGCTTGCGCGGCATGCTCTACCTTCATTCCGCAATAGAATATTTGAAGCTTTAATTTTTTTTTTCCTGAATCGCATACTCTGTTACTTGTAAAAGAATGGAATTCCCTAATCCTTCTTTATCTCAATCCTTTATCTCACTGATCATAATTGCTAAATTTAATGAACAAAATCACTAAAATATCTTATTAGAGGTTTCAAAAAGCGCATAATCTCTTTTAATTGAATAAACAAATATTGGTATGTTATTTCGCCGAAACATGTAGTAATAGAGAAAATAAGAAATGAGAATTTTCTTGCAAGATAGCAAAACATATGCACACGCATGCTATGATTGGGCTTGTTGGAAGAGGTACTTTTCAAGTGTATTTTATATAATTAAAAATATAATATGGTCTCAATAATTATAAACTGGCCCTTTTCATTTCAAAATATATTCATATGTTGTCCCCTCTCTATAAAGCAACTTATGCCTTTTGCAGCCTTCTAATCAACCGAATTTCATCTTCGTAGATTATGTTTTTAATAATTGTACTATCTTATTTCCCGAGTCAGTTAAGACTGTATTGGTTAATTTTTAAATTTGTTTCCTTTAATTATTACGTGAATCAGGGAATCTACTTCTAAAATCATTCTTTTTTTAAATTGACTAGTATTTTTTTATCTTAATACATATCCGTTTAAATCCTAATTAATAATTATCACTTTTTTTCAAAAATATTACTATGATTCAACAATAATATATATCAATAAATGTCACGAACGATCCGAAAAATAATAAAAATGTCAAAGAGGGTAAAAATAACTTTGTTTGCCAAGAGAGTAGGTTGATATAGTGTTCTTATCCTTGATTAATTATTGAATGAAAAATAAAAATAGATTAGCTAGTATGACATCATTTTTTTTATAAAATTAATAATTACTAGTACACCATATATATATCTATAAGTCTACTTTAAATGGAAATAACAATTATTAATTAAAGTAATATTCTTTTCTATGTACCCGAAGGAATAAATCAAAGAGAAACGTAGATGATCATGCAAAATCAAATTAAATTAAAGACAAGAAAATGAAGATGATTAATTTGATTGGACAAAATGTTTAGTAGCTCAAAATAATGAGAAACCCAAAATATGCGCGTGCATATTAATGCTTGAATGCCTACGCAGTTGCAAATAACCAGGCGCGCGTGCCATTTTACACTTCCTTTTAAAGAAAAATTAAATTTAATTACAATTTTCCAATTTTTTCACTGAATAGGATAGGCCTCTCAAAATGGATATCGGGAATTGGATACCCGATATCCGAACCCGAAATATCAGGTAATTGGATACTCAAAATTTGATTTTTCGAGTTTCGGGATCGGGATCGGGTATAGGATTTTTGGATTATTGGGTATCCCGATACCCGATCGGGTATATCCAAATTACCCGTTTTTTTATTTTTTTTTATATTTAATAAATTATGTATTTATTTTATTATTTACAAAAATTCAAATGTACTCCCGAAATCCTTCACTCTTAAGTTTTATTTATAATAATTTGTAGTAGTTTTTTTTTTATCTTAACTCGAACTACTTCAAGCTTGTATCAAATTCGAACTACAAGTTTGTATTTCTAAAATTTTATAGTTAATTTTCTTTAAAAAATAATTTAAAAAAATATTAAAAAATTCCATCATCGGGACTGGATATCCGATTTTTCGGGACTGGATACCCGAGTCGGGTATTTGGGTACCGAAATCATTTTCGGATCGGGTATCAGATATTAGATTTTTGGAAATTCGGGATTGGGTAACCGAAATTTTCGGATCGGATATCCGCGGATACCCGATTTGACAGGCCTAGAAAAGGAGATGCTTTAAACCATGTACTGTACTAATTTTATGTCACATTTGATTAATATTTATTATAATTTTTTTTCAAAAGAGTAGAAATAAAAAAAAATTAAAAACATTAAAGCTATTCCGAGGAAGTAAAACATAAATCTAAAAATAAAAACATATGCGAGGAAGTAAAACATAAATCTAAAAATATTTTATTTTCATTAGTGGTTCAATTGATAAAAAAAATTATTTTCATTAGTAGATCGAGAGTTTTGAGTGGTCTAATGTAACTCCAAGTTTATAACTCTAAAAAGAAGTAAATGATGATCACTTTAAAAAGCTTGATTTTTTTAAGAAAGGTGAAAAACAATAGCTTAAACATCCGTAGATTTGATTTCATAACCTTTGACCCAACATGAACTCAAGGTCAGGTCGGCAACATGATTTGAAAAGGCTAAATTTTGCATTTTTTGTGTCATCTTTTTATGCAAAAAAGAAATGGAGAAAAAGGATAGGTCAAAGCTGGTTTGATCTGCTAAAAAATAAAACATTTGGTGAATTTTGTAGGTCTACATTTGTTTAAAATAATCATTATGTGTCAAGACAAATTATAGAGTTTTGCATGTTGATTTCAAACATGCGAAGGTTTTTTCTAGTGAACTTTATTAACTTGTGGTTATCAAAATTCAAATATTATGACAGAAATATTACTAGAGAAAATTTGTGATTTTGGAGTGTTGGGAAATTGGGTGGGAAATCATTATACTGGGGTCAGCTAATCTGGCATAATTCGTAAAGGAACATTTAGAGATGTGAGAAAGAAACACCCAAAGCAAGGAATCTAAAACCAAGTAAGGTCATCCGCATCGCGTCTCGATATTGTCTCTATCCCGTCTATCACGAGACCGCATAGAGACAGTGATGCGGGCTCCGCCTCGTCCCCAGCCCGTCCCCTATCTCGCCACGGTGAGGCGCCCTGCGAGACAGCTCGCCACGCGCAAGTGGACGTCGTTTATTTTCGTTGAAAATGTATTTTTTTGTTTTTTTTAAAAAAATTCAGAAAAAAATTGAAAAATAAAAAAAATCACAAAATTATACTAGCGGTTTATAGCCGTTGTTTTATAAATTTTTAATTTTTTGGTATTTTTTTAAGCCCCCAATCACTTCTATAAATATCAAATCATTCCCACAAATTAATCCACCATAAAAAAAACTCTCTATTCTCACTCAAACACTCTACATTCTTCATCTCAAAACATTATTCTTCTCCCAAATTTAATCCATTCATGGATCCATTTGAGCAAATGCGTCGAATAATGGAAGAATCGCTAGAAGAAGATCGACGTAGGAAGGAGGAGGAAGCCGCGGCGCCTCAAAGGCGATCCCGGATTTACATCCATCGTAACCGGGAGGAAGCCGCAGCAAGATTGGCACGCGATTACTTCTGTGAGAACCCGGTATGGGGAGAGACCTATCACACCTCAACCCCTATGACGTATACTCTTATAATAAATACATCCCTTATAATAAAAGCAATCAATACACGTGTCTAATTCATAGAACATCCATATTATATAAGTTCAAACCAACACTTATCCGATACATATTTCAAAACATTCTACACAGTAGTGGAACCCTCTCACCACTCTATATACTATACATTTATCTACATGCAAAATGATGAGGAGGAGAAGATTGCCAATATGTGTTAGCCGCCGAACCTAATAACACGTGGAGTTCCTATGACCCATGTCAGTCAAAACTTTACTGCTATCTTATTCCTGAAAAATTTAGTGGTTTATATGAGCCACAACTCAGTATATATAAATTTCCACATTTAATCTCACATGATACAAACATCAAGCATATTCTTTTATTAATACATATAATCAGAAACAATATATAACATAATTTAAAAACAAACCATTTCATATTCATATGCATATGCCACTCTATTCAGTTTATTACTCTGTAACAGTCAAGCCTGGTATCTGCCCGGGATTCCTCTATGACCCGAAGGTCTCTCTGTAATTGGACTCATAGGTCCCTCTGTAATTGACCCGAAGGTCTCTCTGTATTTGACCCGAAGGCCTCTCTGTAATTGGACTCATAGGTCCCTCTAAAATTTCAGATCTAGTATAAGGCTGTCACAGATCTTCTTTAATCACATGATTCATGTACTTTCAATACCATATGTAAAACATCAATTCCATATTTCTATCATATAATTCATTTACAACACCATATCCATTACACCAATTACATATCCATATCATATTCCACCATCTATATCAAATAACACATAATCATATTGGATCGCATCATATAATCAAATCATTCATTTTATTTAACACCTAGCAAGGAAGCAAATAAAACATGTAAAATTAAAAGTGTGATTTATACACACCTGATTATTGTAAGTATTCTAAAATCCTCTTCTTGTTCGACCTTGATCCTATATGATATACCAAAAATTAGAATACTAAACATCATAACTATTTTCTATACTATAACATGCCTATAAGAAATAATTTAAGAAAAATAACTATTCCTACAACCTTTTTACCTTCGGACTATTCTTCTGCCTTCCGACTCCAACTACTCATATTAAATAAACACTCAAGGCCTATATATAGAGATTTCTAGTCGGTTAAGAATAGGATTTACACCTATTCATTTTCTTTAGCTTATGCTAACTCCAAAATTCTCACACGTATCAACAAAAAAAATAAGACATTATAATATATGCTAGTATTAGATAAAATTCTAAGTAACTATAATAAAAAATTGCAATTTAGTTGATTGAAACTACACGCCTTCACATATAGACAAATAGACATATGTATGACTTAAATAAATATTATGTGCATGACTTAGTAATTGGAAAAGTACTCCTAATCTAACACGTACATATACATATGCCTAATACATAATTCAATTATTTAGAGTTTTAAACTCACTTACATGTAATTATGTGATACATAATTGCTAATATCATGAAAGTAAATTTGTAAACACCATATTATATAGCAACCCACTCAATCTCTATAATTCTAATAAAAATATATGTCATGTAATTATAATAAAATATGTAATCATGCAATATGATGTATGAATTGGGTTACGGATGTCACAAGACCTACTTCCGTCGCCGTTTCCACATGCGGAAACCGCTATTTATGCATATCGCAAATACATTGGCAGCCCGGGAAGAGTACTTCCAAGAAGAGTTCGACGTCGTTGGCCGTCCCAGTCACACGACGCTCTAGAAATGTACTGCAGCAATCCGTCAGCTTGCTACTGGACAAACGACGGATTTGTTCGACGAATACCTACACATTGGGGAAAGCACTGGGAGACTGTGGTTGATGAACTTCTGCAAAGGCGTCCGGGCAGCCTTCACTGACGAATTTCTCCGGATGCCAAGCACCGCATATTGTCAGTTTCTACTCCGACTTCACGAACAAGTGCACGGATTCCCCGGGATGCTTGGCAGTGTCGATTGCATGCGTTAGCAATGGAAGAATTGCCCTGTGGCGTGGAGGGGGTCATACACGAGCGGCCACAAAGGCACCCGCCCCACCGTTATACTCGAGGCCGTTGCCGACTACCGACTATGGATTTGACATGCATATTTCAGGGTCCCCGGATCGAACAACGACATCAACGTGCTCCACCAATCCGACCTCTTCAGCGAAGTTTTGAATGGTAAAGCGCCGACCATCAACTTCATCGCTAACAACCGCCAGTATAAAATGGGGTACTATTTTGCCGACGGCATCTATCCGAAGTGGCCAACCTTCGTGAAGACGTTCAACAGGCCGATGAACGAAAAACAGACTCTTTTTGCGCAGAAGCAAGAGGCTGCTCGCAAGGATGTGGAGAGAGCGTTTGGGGTTCTCCAACCTCGATTCAACATTATCAAAGCCTCGTCTCGTACGTGGTTTATGGAGAATATGGTCAACATCATGTATACGATCATAATCTTGCACAACATGATTGTCGCCGACGAAGGACCTGATGCGGGAAATTGGTTCGACCCTGAAACCCCGAGAAGCTCTACCGCAAGTAGTCCGCCTCGCAGTGGAGTGCATCCGTCTTTGCAAGAGCGGCTGTCGGTTCGGGCAAGGACATGAGATTCTACCGCCCACACCTAACTTCAGGAGGATCTAATGGAGCACATTTGAGAAAAATTTGGCAACCAGTAGACGCACATGATCGTCATTAGACAACTCTTTCTTCTGCTTCTTTGAGTTATGAGATTTTGAATTTAGAGAGAGTGAGCGGAAGAAACTAAATTATGTATTTTTAATTTTTTTAGGATTTTAATTATGTGTTTTTAAATTTTTTTAGAATTTTAAGTTGTAATTTTATTTTATTTAATGAAGTGTGTTTTTATTAATTGAATTTGTTAGAAATAAAAAAAATTGAAATTGAATGAATAGTTAAGAGATGAGATGGTTAAGAGACGGTTAAGAGATGGAGGGATGCATGTGTTGTCTCTTAGTTAAGAGATGAGATGAAAAGTACACTGAAGCCCATGAATAGTGAAGAGATGAGACGGTTAAGAGACGGATAAGAGACAGCGTTGCGGATAGCCTAAGGAATAAACACAAAATCCCAAATGGTAAGCAAACATGCTGCAAACAATTATAAATAAATTAAAATTCACAAAATCCCAAATGGTAAGCAAACATGCTGCAAACAATTATAAATTAAATTAAAATTCACAAAATCCCAAATGGTAAGCAAACATGCTGCAAAAAATTATAAATTAAATTAAAATTCATCAACAATTTATGCATTCAACTTCTGAACATCTTTATTTCTTCTACCAAACTATTACACAAAACCAAAATTTATTTAAAATACACATATTTCCTCTACATGTATATTAAAGAATAGCACAAATGATTGCTCATTATAGTATATGCACATTTATATTTAAACAAGATAATTTCTTATGGAAAAGCTAATTTCCAGTCATTGTATAGGAGACTGGAAACATAATCCTCTTTACCAATCCCCCACCCCACTTCTTCAATTCTTATTCTTGCAATAAAATAATTATTGCATGTCTTGGCCTCAACAGGCTATTAATATCACTCACCCCACATGGGCAAATTTCTAAATAATCAGAATTCCTTTGTTATCATTTCTTTTATTTTAAAATTCTCTTTCTCTTTCTCTTTCACCTCATGCCTAGAAGTTGTGCATTTGTCAGAATATAAAAGCAAAACCACATCTAGCAAAAACTATCAAATGCCCAAATCACTCTCAACCTTTTTCCTCCCAAGTTTTCAATCTTGGGAAATGGTGAGATAGTGAGCATCTATCTGTTTTGCTTTGCTTTCCCCTACAGTTGCTGCTGGTACAGTTCTTTGCATGGATTTAGGAATTTCCAAATTCTGAGAAGGTTTAGTGGGTTTTTAGATGACAGAAGCAGACAAAAACCAATGTAGACAGAGACAAAGAGTTGTGTTAGAAGAAGGATCAAATCCCTCAAAAATGGCTTCTTGTTCCAACTGCTGCCCCAAGATTTCCCCAATCATTCATATTTTTGTTTTCTTCCTCTTTTTTATTGCACAATCACAATCGCAGAGTTTCAACGCTACAAATCAGAATCTGAGGCCTCAGAATTTGTCCAAGAAGCTCAAATACATCTCAGACTATCTCACGAAAATCAACAAACCTGCTGTCAAAACAATCAAGGCAATTCTTCCCCTCTTCTTCTTGTCTCAAAATTCCAATTTTTCCCCATTAATTATTGCTGTGTGATTAATTTTTTCTTTGCTTTTTACAGAGTCCAGATGGTGATATCTTCGATTGTGTATTGACTCATCAACAGCCTGCTTTTGATCATCCTTTACTCCAAGGCCAAATGCCCATGGTAATGTATCTATGCACTCATTCTAGAGAGAGTTATGAAGAAGTCATGATAATAAACATCTCTCCATGCATGAATTTTAAAATTTTCAGGATCCACCTGAAAGGCCAAAAGGGCTTCGAACACCAACAACATCAGACACGTTTTCTGAAATTTTCCAAACTTGGACCATGTCTGATGAATCTTGCCCCGAAAACACAATTCCAATCAGACGAACAACCGAGCAAGATCTCCTAAGAGCAAGCTCCATCCGAAGATTCGGCCGCAAGATTCGAAGGCCTATCAGAAGAGATTCCTCCAGCAATGGTCATGAGGTTAGTCGATCAACCCCTCATAAACCCTCTTCCCAATTTTCAAGATTTCAACCAATAACCGGTAAAGACTCAATTTTGATAACTTGGTTAATCATATTTTTTTAAAATCCCTCAAAAACCCTCTTCCCAATTTTCAAGAATTCAACCAATATCCGTCAAAGATTCAATTTTGATAACTTGGTTATTCATAATTTTTAAAAATATTAAATATATTTTTCAGCATGCTGTGGGCTATGTGAGTGGTGATCAATATTATGGTGCGAAAGCCAGTATAAATGTGTGGGCTCCACGAGTTGCAAATAAGTATGAATTCAGCCTTTCTCAAATGTGGGTTATTGGAGGCTCCTTTGGCGACGACCTCAACACAATCGAGGCCGGTTGGCAGGTATTATAAACCCAAAGTATACAAGGAGACTGTGACATAAAAGTTGAAAATATTGTAACACCATTTTTAAGATAGGATCTGAGACTTAGATTCTTTTTGCTAATCATTAAAGCTGCAATT
This sequence comes from Salvia splendens, assembly GCF_004379255.2. Taxonomy (NCBI): domain Eukaryota; kingdom Viridiplantae; phylum Streptophyta; class Magnoliopsida; order Lamiales; family Lamiaceae; genus Salvia; species Salvia splendens. The sequence continues at coordinate 8,371,135 of NC_056047.1, read as the reverse complement.
ACACCTTCAACTGCTTCCTAATTCAATTAATTTTGTCACCAAACAGGTTAGTCCAGAGATCTATGGGGACAATTATCCTAGGTTCTTCACCTACTGGACTGTAAGTAATTAATTTGATGTTTTTTATTTTCAATTTTTACTACTACTACTACTACATATTGTCTGCTATAATCACTAGATAATTATTTATTGCCTAGTCTGTGACGTCCCTACTTTAATCATGACTCCAACAAGTTACGTTTAGAAAAAGTGATTACGGACTTAATTAATTTAATACTAATATGATTTAATTAATATGGTTGCAGAGTGATGCCTATCAAGCAACTGGGTGTTATAATTTACTGTGCTCAGGCTTTGTTCAAACAAATAATAGAATAGCTATTGGCGCAGCAATTTCTCCAACGTCGTCGTATAATGGAGGCCAGTTTGACATTAGCTTGCTAATTTGGAAGGTACGTTTCTTTGCTATTGTTTTTTTATACTATTGCAAATAATTTATCATAATCTTATATGACTTCACATCACTTTTCGATTTTTACTTGATTTTAAAAAAGAAGCTTTTCTTGTACCTCAGTTGTGCTTTAATTCATTCATATATATATTCGATTCCAATTGTCCAACGGCAATCCAACTTTTGGGGTCGAAACATATTCTATTTGTAGAATATAAAAATTCCTAAGAACTATCAAAATAATATTAAAAAATTTATACTACGGAGTAATAGGTAAGGTTAGATTTTTAATTTAATTTAATTTAATTTAATTTAATTTAATTTAATTTAATTTAATTTAATTTAATTTAATTTAATTTAATTTAATTTAATTTAATTTAATTTAATTTAATTTAATTTAATTTAATTTAATTTAATTTAATTTAATTTAATTTATTGGTATTCTTTTTTTGGGGGTTTGGGATTTGGTGGGTGGGAAAAGTGAGAGTGGAGCTAAATATTCATCATGCATGTAACCCATCTAGCTAACATACGCATGTTGTTAGATACAATACACTATAATAATAATAATATTGCATTCGCCATTGAAAGACTCAACGGACATAATTATTTTGCTTCGTTTCCTTTAATGTTTGCTTTCTAAGATTCTCCCCACTCTTCCTTTCAAAGCAAAGGTTTTTGACCCTTCCACTTTATCATCTTAATAATTATTCAAAATATTTCCCTTCTGTGATTTTCTAACATAGTTCACTATCCACTTTCTTGATTTTACTTATCTAAAAATACTTATATATTAAAAATAACTTTATTTAATATTTACGAAGATAATAAATATAGCAGTAAATACGAGTAAAATAGAACATTTGTAGAATGTTACATTTTCCAAAGACATTATTAAATGTACTTTTCTTAAAATGTGTGAAAATGAAACCATACTAAATTTGTGGGCCACATAAAATATACTCCTTCCGTCCCACAGAAAGATGTAATCTTTCCTTTATAATCCGTCCCACAAGAATATACACTCTTTCCTTTTTAGAAACTCTTCTCACTCTAATGACGCGTGACCCATTTTCCACTAACAATACTTTAATTATTTTTTCTCTCTACCTATCTCTTACTTTTCCAATTTACATTAAAAATTGTACCGAACTCAAAGTGCATATTCTTTGAGGACGGAGGGAGTATACTCCAATATACTAAAAATTTAGTATATTATGAATAAATCATAATAATTTTTGGTCCATTGCTTTTTAGGATCCAAAACATGGAAATTGGTGGCTAGAGTTCGGAAACGGGGTTCTTGTCGGGTACTGGCCGACGTTTCTATTTACACATCTTCGTGATCGTGCAAATATGGTACAATTTGGAGGCGAAATTGTAAATAGCAGAAGTTCAGGGTCACACACATCGACTCAGATGGGGAGTGGGCATTTTGCAAGAGAAGGGTTCGGAAAAGCGTCTTATTTCAGAAATCTACAAGTGGTAGATTGGGATAACAGCCTAATCCCTTTATCCAACTTGAGAGTTTTGGCCGATCATTCAAATTGTTACGATATAAGAGGTGGAATTAATAGAGTTTGGGGTAATTACTTCTATTATGGAGGACCGGGGAGAAATTCAAGGTGTTCTTGAAAATATATACTACTGAGGTTTTCTTTTTTATGTTTGTGTTGTTTCTTTTTCCCCCCTCTTTTTTGGGTGATTTTAGGTCGATTTCTTGTCGAGGGATTGAGTTATTATTCTTGTAACTTTTCCATGGATCTAACTAAAATGATCCATCTATTTATACTAGTTTTAGGGTCAGTGTAAATTCTGGTGAATGAAATAGCAAAAGATAGTATGTTCTTTAATATTTTGTGTTCAAACGATGAATTAAGGTGCATGCAAAAGATGGATAAAAGAAGAATAAATAATGCTTTTTCTTTATCACGTGTAAGTTCTTAAATTATGATCAACATTCCTATAGTTCATTAAAACACGCATTCTCAGCTCAATTGGTGGAGAGTCCAATAAAAAACAATCAAGTGACCATATCGTCCAATCTTTCTCATTGACTATGTGAAGAACGAACCTACGGTTGTGATGATCGAAATGCAAATTAATGAAATGACAACATGCAAGGAAGAACACAAGCGAATTACGTGGTTCGGCGTAAGCCTACATCCACGGGCAGAATCTGGTGTGTTTCTTTATTGATCACTCGAGAAATTACAAACATAAGAGCACTCAAAACTCTCAAGAATTTACAAGATGGAAAACCCTCAACTCGCCCGAAAACTTCTTGCTTCGAGAGCTAAAAACGCACAGCTGAAAGATAACACTTCCTCTCTTGAATTCTCTCTCTATCACTTTTGATTTCTGTTGTTGTTAGTTCCGGAATGAATCGCAACTCCCTTAAGAAGTATCGATCAAGAAAACCGCCGAACAGCTTCCTTTGCCGAACAGCTTCCTTTTGCCGAACAGCTTCCTTTTGCCGAACAACTTCCTTTTGCCGAACAGCTTCCTTTTGCCGAACAGCTTCCTTTTGCCGAACAGCTTCCTTTTGCCGAACAGCTTCCTTTTGCCGAACACGGTTATAACCGTTTCCAACGGCTAGTTCCTGTTTTGGTTCCCAACGGCTATTTCCTGACTTGATTCTTCCACCAGCTCAATCCGATCTTGATGAGCTCAAACACTAACAAATCCTCCACCTTTGAGCAATCTAAGATCCATCACCACCAGTTCCACCTTCCTTCCCATACTTACAAATTTCGGACCACCCCAACCAAATCCAAGCAATGTCGGAACTTGGATCTTGGTAGGGCTTTAGTAAGTGCATCAGCCGCATTGTGCTCGGTGCTGACCTTCTCAATCTTTACCGCACCCTTCTCAACCTCATCTCGAATGAAATGCAGCCTCACGTCTATATGTTTGCTGCGTTCATGATATGTCTGATGTTTCGAGAGACAAATCGCGCTATTGCTGTCGCACTTGATCACAACATTCTCTTGCTTCACCCCAAAATCACCAACTATACCCCTAAGCCAGAAGCTTTCCTTTACTGCCTCAGCAAGAGCTATATACTCTGCCTCCGTCGTCGATAGAGCCACCACGGATTGGAGATTAGACTTCCAGCTCACCGCGGAGCCGAACAAGGTAAATATGTACCCAGATTGTGAGCGCCTATTATCAAGGTTAGCTGCATAATCTGAATCGCAAAACCCAATAATGCTATCCTTATCTCCTTCATTCTCTGATTTGAACATTATTCCCAGATCACTACTTCCTTTGAGATACTTGAGAATCCCTTTCAAAGCCAACTAGTGCTCTCTTCCCGGACAGGACATGTATCTGCTCACCACGCTTACCGCATGAGAAATATCAGGCCTTGTGCATATCATCATATACATCACACTCCCAACTATGTTGGAATAAGGTATCTGGCTCATCTCTCTTTCTTCTTGCTGATTTCTGGGACATTGTGATTTGGACAGCTTAGTCTGTTGTGATAGTGGAACTGAGGTTGTTCTACTCTTGTCAATCTGATATTTGCGCAGTACTTTCTGAATGTAGCCTTCTTGGGACAACCACAACACCCTCTTATCTGCATTTCTGAATATATCCATTCCCAAAATCTTGCTAGCACTCCCCAGATCCTTGATTTCAAATCCCTTTTTCAATAAGGCTTTCACCCTATCTAGCTCCTGTCTATCTGGTCCAGCAAGCAAGATGTCGTCTACATATAATAGCAAATACACAGCAGGTCCCTCAGACTTTGATTTGAAGTAGACACAACTATCATATCTGGAATTTATAAATCCCATACTCTGCATATGTTCATCAAACTTGATATGCCATTGTCTACTTGCTTGCTTCAAACCGTATAGACTTTTCTTTAGTAGACAAACCTTATCTTCACTCCCATGTATCACAAATCCCTCTGGATGATTCATGTATATAGTTTCCTCAAGCTCTCCATGAAGAAAGGCTGTCTTCACATCAAGTTGGTCCAAAAACCAACTTCTTTGAGCAACTATAGCTAGCAAAATTCTGATTGAGGCATGCTTTACCACTGGAGAAAATACTTCATTATAGTCTATTCCCTCCTCTTGTGTGAACCCCCGAGCTACAAGCCTAGCCTTGAACCTAATCTTGTTCCCAACCTCCAACTTTTTCTTGTATATCCACTTACAACTCACTGGTTTTTGTGTGGAAGGTCTCTTCACAAGCACCCATGTCTTGTTCTTGATCAGGGACTGTATTTCATCTATCATAGCCTCCATCCACTGCTTGCTCTCCTTAGAACTCATAGCTTCCTTGAAGCTTGAAGGCTCTGCATACTCTATGTTTTCTGCAACACATAGTGCATATAGCAAGTATTCTTCTTCACTGTATCTTGTAGATGGTTTAGGGATTCTTCTGACCCTATCTCTGGCTAGAACATAGTCACCCAAATCCTGCTGCTCTTCTTCAGGGTTCAAGACATCAGCATCTGCTTCTTCTTGTTCACTATGATTTCCCATCTGCTGTTCAGGCTCAGCAATTCTATCTGCTCCAGAAACCTCCACCTGAACTGATTCCTCAGCCTCCTCAGGTTCTGGAACACCCATCTCCACCATCCTCTCAGGCTCTGGTTCTTTCTCAGAATGAGATGGCCTCTGGCTCTCTTGAGCCTTTTCTAGAAATGGCATCCTACTTTCTTCAAATTGCACATCTCTAGAGATAATAACTTTCTGATTTCCTGGCTCTATGCACCACAGTCTGTAGCCCTTCACTCCCTTTTGGTATCCAATCATCACACATCTCAAGGCCCTTGGCTCCAACTTACTTTGCTTGATGTGTGCATAAGCCATACAACCAAAAATCTTCATATTCGAATAATCCATGGCCCTTCCATACCATCTCTGATCAGGAGTGTCAAAAGCTATAGCTGAAGAAGGACTTCTATTGATGAGAACTGCTGCCATACTCACAGCCTCACCCCAGAATCTCTTAGCCATTCCAGAGCCAAAGAGCATACATCTAACTCGCTCTAGGATGGTTCTATTCATGCGCTCAGCAACTCCATTCTGTTGGGGATTAGATGGAGATGTCCTATGCCTCTTCATACCTTTCTGCTTGCAGAAAGAATCAAACTCCCCACTCAGAAATTCCAGCCCATTATCAGTTCTTAAACACTTCAAAGAACACCCTTTCTCCACCTCCACTTCCCTACACCACTCCTTGAATTTCATGAATGTCTCTGATTTTTCCTTCAAGATAAACACCCATAATTTTCTAGAAAAATCATCAATAATGGATAGAAAGTATCTACCTCCACCCAATGAAGCTGGTGTAGCTGGGCCCCACAAGTCACTGTGGGCATAGTCTAGTGGTGACTTTGAGCTGTGAATTCCCCTTCCATAGGGCAGTTTCTTACTCTTTCCGAGCACACATTGCTCACACAAACCCAACTGCTCATTGGGATTTTCCAGCTTAATCAGCTCCTTCTTGGCCAATTCTTTAATTCCAGTTTCTCCCAAGTGTCCGAGTCTGAGATGCCACATTCTTAAGTCTAATACCTGCACCAGATTCACAGATCCAGTAACCACACTTGCCTTTAGATAGTATAGGCTTCTCTTTCTCTCAGCCATCATAACAACATCACCATTCTTGACGATGTTCATAATCCCATCAGATAATATGCAATTATATCCTGCTGCATCCAACACTCCAATAGAGATCAAATTCCTCTTAATCTCTGGAATAAACCTCACACCAGTGAGTGACCTGATGGAGCCATCATGAAGTCTAAGCCTGATGGACCCAACTCCTCTGATTCTGCATATCTGGTCATTTCCTAACAAAACTGATCCAGCTGCATTCTTGATTTCCTCAAAATGACTTCTAGTTGGACACATGTGGAAGCTACATCCAGAATCCATGATCCATGGAAGTTCTTCCATGTCCTCAGTCACACACAGAGCCTCCGGGACCACCAACTCTTCTGCAATATCAGCATTGTTCTTGCCATTCTCTTCCTCGGCCTGCTTCTTCTTCCAAACCCAACAATTCTTCTTTATGTGGCCTGGTTTCTTGCAGTGATGGCATGATCTGGTCTCTTTCCAGTCAGCTGTCTTGTTTTTCCATGGCTTCTTCTGTGACTTTCTTTTCACATTCTTCTTGTGATCAGCAACACTCAGACTCTCAGACACCATTTCAGTGGACTTTGGATTAGATTTCTGGATTTCCTTGAGCTTTAGAGCAGAGTACACCTCTTCATATCCAATCTTGGACTCTCTACCAAGAAGTATAGCATCCTTGAAATGCTCATAACTTGGTGGCAAGGAATTCAACAACATCAGAGCCTTGTCCTCATCTTTAATCTCTTCATCAATGTTCTCAAGATCATCGATGCATTTCCCAAATTCTTCGAGCTGTTCCAACACACCTTTTCCATCAGCAATCTTGAAAGTGAGAAGTTTCTGCTTCAGGTGCAGCCGATTTGCCAAGGATTTGGCCATGTATAATGACTCCAACTTGGACCAAACTCCAGCCGCTGTCTCCTCCTTTGAAACTTCTCTGAGGACTCTGTCATTGAGGTTGAGTATCAAGGTACTATATGCCTTGTACTCTCTGTCTTGAGCCTTTGCCTTCTCCTTTTCATCAGGCTCGGGCTTCTTCTCCTCATTACTGCCTCCACCATTTAGGGTTTCCCATAAACCCTGTTGCATCAAGATTGCTTTCATCTTCAGCCTCCATAGGCCAAAATCATTTCGGCCTGTGAACTTTTCAACATCAAACCTTGCTGCAGCCATTATTCAAACAGGTTGAGCGCCTTCTTGAGGAAACAAAGAAAGAACTCCCAAAACTTTATGCCTTCTCGATCAATTCAGTGGATGAATTTCCCACAGACGGCGCCACGTTGTGAAGAACGAACCTACGGTTGTGATGATCGAAATGCAAATTAATGAAATGACAACATGCAAGGAAGAACACAAGCGAATTACGTGGTTCGGCGTAAGCCTACATCCACGGGCAGAATCTGGTGTGTTTCTTTATTGATCACTCGAGAAATTACAAACATAAGAGCACTCAAAACTCTCAAGAATTTACAAGATGAAAAACCCTCAACTCGCCCGAAAACTTCTTGCTTCGAGAGCTAAAAACGCACAGCTGAAAGATAACACTTCCTCTCTTGAATTCTCTCTCTATCACTTTTGATTTCTGTTGTTGTTAGTTCCGGAATGAATCGCAACTCCCTTAAGAAGTATCGATCAAGAAAACCGCCGAACAGCTTCCTTTGCCGAACAGCTTCCTTTTGCCGAACAGCTTCCTTTTGCCGAACAGCTTCCTTTTGCCGAACACGGTTATAACCGTTTCCAACGGCTAGTTCCTGTTTTGGTTCCCAACGGCTATTTCCTGACTTGATTCTTCCACCAGCTCAATCCGATCTTGATGAGCTCAAACACTAACAGACTAAGCGTAGGAGTACAAATTTATATGACAGTTTGTCTAAACTATTAAATTTTTAGTACCGTTGAAGACTCTTCTATTGACACTCCAACAATGTTTTTATGCTGAGTTTCAATTCTAATATGTTGTTCCAAACATATGATTCTGCCATTTTTGTCCCTAAATACTCATTACCGTCTCTGAAAAGTATGAACATTTGGTTCGACACGAATTGTTGTAGTAAGAGAGAGAGAGAAAACAAATAAAGGGTAATGTAAGTAGTGTTAGTGGAGAGTGAACTCCACATCTTTAGTAGTGTAATGATATAAATTGTAAATAAAATGATAGAGTAATGTGTTGTTTAACTATTTCAAAATTAGGAAGTTTATTTATTTCAGGACGAACTAATAAGGAAATAGTTCATACTTTTAAGAGACGGATAAATAACGAAAGTAATACTTTTTTTTAACAAAAATAATGCTTTTTTAATAAAAAGTTGGATTTGCATAACAATTTGATAATTCAACTACTTCAATCGTTATCACTGGTAAGAATAATTTTATAATAAAAGCGCCTGTAGTTTGCGATGGATTATTAAAATTTTCAGTCAAAACATAAATTCTTCTCCATTTCCTTTTCCGTAATGTGAAATCAAAAAATGCAATTACTGCAAACATTTGAATAATTTGATGCATGCATTAGAAGGCAGGGGTCCATCTATAATGAATTGGGCCATTAAATTGGTAAAGACTATTATTGCAAAGGAACCTTAATATTATGGTTGAACATCAATAATATTTCAATTCATCTGCATATATTTAATGAGATTTGAGTTGCGCCTCAAACTCGACTAGACTCTACGATAAAAGTCATATAGAGTATGAATATTTTAACTTAATTGTACTATTTTAGGTTTTAATTACAACTTTTTACGAACGATGAGGAGTTATGAACTTCACCTACATCTGACTTTTTATGCTTTCTCAATTTGATGTATTTTTTGTATTTTGGAATTGCTATTTTCATTAAAATATTTAATGATGCTGGTAACTGTCTTCCTCTTCCTTCTTAATTGAATCCACCCACCTTCTCTGTCAAGTGTCAACACATAATATTCCACTCCACTGCACCTTAAATTGCATCTCTCAAATATATATGTGTAATTTATTATATTGAATTTTATTGTTAATAGTATATTAATCTATATGGTGTAGTTTAATTTACATTTCAAATCCTGCCAATCGGCGAAGTCGATTTTTTCAATCTGCACTTATTGCTGACAATACGACTAATTTTAGAAACAAAATGGGATCTCCTTAAAAATATACTCCTTTCCTTTCATTTTAATATTCCAAGTTTTCCAACATTATTTTTTTATTCATTAGAATACAGGCGATATATTGTCCAATACAAATTGGTTCTAATACTTCTTACAAAAAATGGATTATAATAACGTATTGATTATTGTGGACCTAGTGATGGTATGTATAATCGGTTATGATATGTTGATGCCCCATGATATTACATATCATCATGGCCATGAATCTTTACATGCATTCTCTTAAAATCATCCCATATCACAATCTCCCATTCATTTGAACACATATTTGCTATAGATTTTTGAAAGGGACAATTCATTCCTTCATTATCATACATGTTCATGTGGTTATGCTTTTAGCATTGACATTTCACAAATATTTACAATATCTTAGATTTGAGTTCAATTTTCAAAATTCTACTTGAAACTTGCAGCCTCTAGAGAATTTGTTTTGGATTTACGGTATTAAAAAAAATCATTTTTACACATGTATTTCCACATCAAGTTATGTCAAATTCCTGAATACTGAGCTTTCAGGGACTTACATATATCATCCTTAAAAATCAATGTAAAAAATTATTGGATATGATGAAAATGTTAGTCGATAAAATAGGCAAGCTCAAGAAATTCATTCTTTATTGTTTAAATTTTCGTATTTCTTCTTCATTTAAATGGGCTTAGGGTTCTGAACATAAGGAAAAACTCTTGTGGCGTTAGTAATTGGGCTGGGCTCATTATAATATAAAACCTTAAGGGCCCGTTTGGTAGCTATGTTATGTTTCGACTATGCATGATACAATTCATGATACTTATCATAGTTTCAATTAGTTAAGAAATATATATTGGGTGTTTAGTAGATTAAGATAATTGTGAGTTATCTTATTTAAGTGTTTGGTTCAACAAGTCACAAATAAGGATTAAAATTATAATTGTCAAAATTATCCTCATTAATTTTATTTAATTACTTAATTATCCTTATGTAGATCTCATCTACAGCTCGAAACCACTCTGTCAATTCCCTCCATGCTCCATCTGTAAGAATCTAACTCATTTCTCACTACCACCTCCAAACTTATTTGCCAACGCGTTTTCAATTCCCTCCATCAAAATTCCTTTAGCTACTCATATAAATAAATACATCAACCTCTGTTAATTCCAATTTTCTAAAACGCTTTGGTTATTGTTTTTCTACAATAACACAATTACATGGATAACACTTGAAAACAGGTGATGGTAGGCTTCAAGGGCATGGGGTGGCTGCCGGAGCCGAAGAAAGAGGGGAAGAATCTCGGAATTCTCGCATTCGAGACGGCAAAAACGATGTCGAGATTGATCTCTCTCTACAAATCCATATCCGACGAAGAGATCTCGCGCCTGAGAAACGACGCGATCCGATCTAAGGGAGTCGCGTTTCTGAACTCCGGCGATGAGAAGTTCCTCCTAAGCTTAGCCAGCGCGGAGCGCCTCAAGGATCTGGATCACGCCGCTGCGGCGGTGGCGCGGCAGGGGAAGAAATGCTTCGATTTCGGTCTGGAGCGGTTCGATCTGGTTTATAAGGAAGGGCGGGGTTTTGAACTCCGGGAAGATGAGGTACGGATGTTTGAGTATGGGTTATGTTGCCCTAATAATTTCTGTAAGTATGGGTTATGTTGCCCTAATAACAGCCACAGTCGCCGGATGTTTGAGTCGCCAGAAAGAATTGAGGGAGGGAGGGAGGCAGAATGAGAGAATTGTGGAAGAACTTCTTGTTGCAATTTTTATGAAGTGAGCCGTATTTTTTGTGAAGTGAGGAAGAAGCTAGAAATTTTTAAATTATGGGTAAAAATGTATTTTGCAAAATTAACTAGGCATCCTTGATATGTAACATGCCAAAATGGGTGGTTACATATGTGACTGAAACATAGATTTTTTAATGGGCTTTGTGCGGGCCGGATACAGAACACGGGCTATTAAGTTTATTAACATAGTTACCAAATGCACAAATAAACCCGGATTAATCCTCTTATCTAATCGTAACATAGCTACCAAACGGGGCCTAAAAATATTAGTATTATATAAAACCTCAAAAATATGTTGTAAAAAGTGGCCCATATGAATAATATGGTTATACCTAGCCTATACCTTCCGCTTATTTAAATCAGCCTAATTATTTATTAGACTACCTCTATAGAATTTGTTTTGGATTTACGGTATTAAACTTGCAGCCTAATTGAAATTGACGGCGATTAATTGTAACCAAGTTATTAACTTCCAAATAAATGTTTGAATTGAAGGAGTTGTACATATTTTGAGTAGAAGAAAAGTGGAGTATGTGGTTAGGCAGGTAATCTAGATTGGTCTCTTAGAAGTGCATTCGAAATAATTTGCAGGCTTCTTCTCTCATGTGTAATTATGTCGGAATTATTGTGATAGAATAAATTTATTAAATCGATTTATGCCTTGCACAGAATCAAGATTAAATCTTTGTTTCCAATTGATATTTAGCATTGTTCAAAAAAGAATTACATGGTCAATTTGCAGGTAATGAAATTCTAAGTTCACATAGATTATCGATATATGTCGTCGACGAATTGCATGAACAACATTGATACTTAGTCCATTATTTTAACAATTTTTTAATGGTATCACATAATTGAGTGTCAATAAGATTAAATTTACAAACTACCTATATTCAAATTTTGTTTATTGTTTTTATCTCCTACTCAAAGATATTATTAAAAAATAATTTAGGCTTTTATTTTAATGTAGTTTATAAATTTGATGATTTCGAGAAAATTTCAGCAAATTTTATAATAAAAAATAATACTCAATCCGTCCCATGTTACTTGCACTCTTCCATTACGGCTCGTCACAAACTACTTACACTATTTATAGTTTAAGTTATGACTATTGTATTTAATTAATATGTTAGATTAAGTTAAGAGCTCATTTATTAAGTGATGTCTCATTACACTTGAAATTCTAATTTAATTACTCTAAAAAATAAATCCCAAATTTAAGGTTTAAAATGAAAAGTGCGAGTAACATGGGACGGAGGGAGTACTAATTTATTTCCAATTTCTTTGTTATTGCTTTTTATTATAAATAAAAAGAATTGCTATAAATATAAATATAAGTAGGTTGTGGATAAGAGCATCCACTATAGGCAAAAGGGGGCTGACGTCCCGGAGGGGGCGACGACGGGGCGGTCTATAGTGGCCAGGACGTCCGCCCCGGGGCGAGGACGGGGCGGAAGAGGCTTCGGCGACTAGGGGCGAGGACGGGGCGATGGTGGTGGCGGCTGGGCGAGGACGGGGCGATGGCCGGGCGATCTATAGTGGGGCGATGGGCGATAGGCGTCCGCCCCCTTTGATTTTTTTTTTATTTTTTAATTTTTTTCGAAAATCACCCCTACAAAAATAATACTCCTTCACCATCCATTTATTACTTCATTTTCACACACTTTCCCCTCGAACGTTTTTATTTGTATTTTCTTTTTTGACGTTCGTTGTATAATTTTACCTTTGCCAATACAACGAATATTCGGTCTCAATTACCTCGTTTTATAATTATTTCAATTCAGCTGATTTAAAAACGAAACAAAAAAATTAAAATGAAAATTGGTTATAAAATTTCGGGGCTATTGGAAGTGTCCGCCTATAGTGGGGCAGTGGAGGAAAAAAATTGGGGCTACGGACAAAAAATTGGGGCTGTGGACAAGAAAAGGGGGCGGGGCTATTGGGGAAGGCCGCCTATAGTGGATGCTCTAAGAGCAGTTGGCGCCTTGGTGGAGTTGGTTTAGGGTTTACAGAAACTCCTAGGAGGCTTGTCTTATTTTGCTGGAGCTGAGATGAGAAGCTCTAGGATGTGCTGGATGAGAAGCCTCTTGTGGATTTTGTGATGGTTATTAATTTTTATTAAATTGCTAAACATGGTTATTAATTTTTATTAAATATGTGATTTGATATTTTGAATACAAGTTCTAGAAGTTTCGATTGAATCAATTGGAATGTGCTGGATGAGAAGCATCTTGTGGATTTTGTGATGATTCATAATCTTGATGACTCAAATTTACAGAAACTAGGAGGCTTGTCTTATTTTGCTGGAGCTGAGAAGAAAGGTGAGAGGGCTCTTGTCCCTGATTTAGGCTCATTAACTAGCATATATGACAGGTTGGCAGCCCCCTCAGCTCCAAAGAACATAAGTTCACTAGCATTTCGGGAAGCCACCAGGTTGCCTTTAGACACCAGAGGGCTGACACCCATTAGTTTAAAGGACTTCAGGCCTCTAGTCACCTAACACCCTTACCACAGCTGATAAGATGACTGAGGTCTTTTCCCCGGGACATGCAACCTATCTTAGGTCAAAATGCAAGTATTTTATGCAGAAAAAAAAGTTTTTCAAGTGGTAAGCTTTTAGTTCCCATGTCAGTAGGATTTCTATCAGTATGCACTTTTTGAAGAAAAACTTCACCTTTTTCTACAAAAATTTAATGTAATGAAACCTTACATCAATATGCTTTGTTCTATCATGAAATACAGAGTTTTTACACAACTGAATAGGAGACTGAGAATTAGAAAACACAGTAGGAGGAGACTTCACAAATTTTAGTTCAGAAAGCACTCCCTTTAACCACACAACTTCTTTCATTGCCTCTGTAATTGCAATATATTCTGACTCAGTAGTAGACATGGCCACTATGTGCTGCAGCTGAGACTTCCAGCTAATACATAACCTACAAACTGTAAACACATAGGAAGTGGTGGACTTCCTCTTATCCCTATCATTAGCATAATTAGAATAAACAAAACCAGTTAGTGGCACACCATCATCACATTTAGAATAGCACGACCCATACTTAGCAGTATGTTTCAATTATCTCAGGAGTCACTTCAAAGCTTCCCAATGAACAGGACCAGGATTTGCCGTGTATCTACTCACGCAGGACACTGCACAGGCAATATCAGGCCTGGTACTTACCATAAGATACATTACTGACCCAATTGCATTTGCATAAGGAATTTTCTTCATGGCATCAATATCAAATTTAGTTTTAGGGCATAGATCTTTACTCAACATAAAATGAGCAGCTAAAAGCACAGAGACATGTGTAGCATCAAACATGTTAAATTTTTTCAGAATTTTGTACACAAGGTTCCTGATGCAACACAAGCATACATTCCTTTCTGTTCCTGAAAATATTTATTCCCAATATTTTCTGAGCATCACCAAGGTCATTCATATCAAAATTCTCACTCAAAGCAGTTTGCACAGCCTTTATAGTTTTCAAACAGGGACCCATAATAAGCATGTCATCAACATACAACAGTAAGAAGACAGGCACAGAATCAAGATTTTTCACATATAAACATGCATCAACAGTACTTCTAACAAAGCCCAACTTCTGCATACAGGTGTTAAACTTAATATTCCATTGTCTAGGGGACTGTTTCAAACCATTCAAGGTCTTTTTCAACAAACACACATGATTAGGGAACTTAGGATCAACAAAACCTTCAGGCTGTCTCATGTAAATTGGTTTATCAAGATCACCATGCAAGAAAGCAATTTTGACATCCATTTGTTTCAACTCTCAATCAAAATGAGCACATAAAACAAGCATTAACCGCACAATAGTGAATTTAACAACATGAGCAAAAATTTCAGTATAATCTACCCCCTCTTTTTGAGTAAGACCTTTTGCCACAAGTCTAGTCTTGTACCTAAGGCCCTTCACCTCATTTTTCAACTTATAAAGCCGCCTGCAATCAACCACAGATGCACCAGGAGGCACAGGTACAAGAATCCAGGTAAGATTAATTTTCAGAGAATGCATCTCCTCCAACATAGCTTTATGCCACTGACTCCGGAATTTAGACTTGAAAACCTGCTTATAAGACTGAGGTTCATCCCCATCAGATTCATACACATTGAAAGCTAAGTTAATCAGGGCAACCAACCCCACATAACCATCATATCTAGAAGGTTTCTAAACATTAAGCCTTCTAGGTCTATCCCTAGATAACACATAGTCATTCAAGTTGGGATCATCAATAGCATTTTGAATATCAATGGGGCTATTTAACACATTCTGGACAGGAATAGGAGGATTAGTTCTCACAGGACTAGCATGTATATCACAAGCATTATCAATATTATCAGGTAGAGGCACATTGTTGACATCATTAGCTTGTAGATTTCCCTCATTGGGTGTCTCATCAGGAGTATAGACTGGATGAGAGTTTCAAAAAGGCTGCTCCACCTCACTTGGAGCATCCACTGAATGCTCCACACCAGTGGGCTGTTCTGTGGACTCCACCTCAATAAGAGGATCATTGTCCACAGTATCTGAAGCAGGGTTGTTTATCACCTTTAAGCAAGGGAATTCATCTTCATTAAAAACCACATCCATGCTAATAATGACCTTAAACCCAGGCTCATCTCTCAACCAGACCCCATATCCTTTAACACCCTCAGGATATCCCAGATAAAAACCCTTTCTAGATTTAGGCTCAAGTTTATCAGTTTTGGTATGTACAAAAGCAGAACAACCAAACACCCTTAGATGAGAAAGATTCAAAGTTTTTTCCAGTAAAAACATGTTCAGGGCACTGCCCTAACAAAGGCACAGAGGGAGATCTATTAACCAAGTAAGTAGCAATCAACAAAGCTTCACCCCAAAACTTTTTAGATAAACCTTGGTCGCCTTAGCCACCATTGCGTTTATCCTCTTGAACTCCTCGTATTCTCTCTGTGTGAGTAAGACAACAAAAAATTAAATTATCACTTGTTAATTCATAGTAATAGTAATGCTTTCTTTACCTTCATAGCCCTTGTCTCCTTGGCAAAAGTTGGCTGCACTTTGTCCATGAGATAGTCCACCTCATAAAAGTACCATTCGAGCGCCCGTGGCTCGATGGCAAATTTCTTGCAAAAGGGGGCCCATTTCCTGGCGAACTTGGCGGTCTTAGAGAGGGCCTGATAGGTGCACATGAAAGCACCATCATCAGAGATGTAGCAAGATATTTTTTCAACAGGATCATCCACAGTCAGTATGGAAAGCACATTGTTTGCGGTAACAAGAAACGGCCCCTTCAATGGGTCCACCGTACTGACGAATATGTCGACTGAGGCTAGCATGTTAAGCTCACCTTCTCTCTCATGCCTGAGGGAGAGGCGGTCGAGGTAGGTCTCGCGATCGATGGGGAACCATTTGGGGAACTGGTTGAGAATCCAGGAGAGGGCGAACCAGATCTCGCAGACGATGGATGTAAGCCAGAGGCCAATGGAATCATGCACCAGGTTCAAGAACCGATAGCAGAGGAACAAGGCCAGCACCACAAGGCGGGTAACGATTACCATGCGGTAAGGGTTGATCTTGCTCGAAGCTATTGGCACTTTCCGTGAGAGTGGCTGTCGCGCCTCGTCTATACTGTAAAGGCCCAAGAGGGCATAAACCTAGAGAAGGTGATGAAAGAGGAGAATATTTGAGTGCGAGGAGGCGGGACTTTTGGTTGCCCTAGAAACTATGCTAGGCTTAGTCGGTTGGGCAGGGATAAAGACTTTGATCAGTTTCTGAAGAGGATTCCTTCCATTTTTAAACGTCTAGCTCATTGAAAATTTTGTTCATCGCTTGCGTAGTCTTGCAACCCCCCTTCATTTGTTTCTGGTTCAGTGATTTTTTATATTCAATCATTGTTTTTTTTAATGCAAAAATTCTAAGGTTATTGTTTCGATTGGTGTTTTGTGTGATTGATGTTCTATAACAGCTGTGTAAGAAAATAACAACAATTAAGAAACTCAACTTGACCACCAATCTGAAAAATTGACAATTTATTAATCAAGTTTGGGAGCATAAACCAAACTTTATAATTTTATAGGCAATTAAACCAAAAAAAAAACAATTTCTCTCACTGACAAGACAAGGTACAATGGACAACTGATTAGTATTTGGTGCTTCTCCTATACAAAGTATTAGTAGTATTTTTCAATCCAAAACTTGCACTTCGATAAGGAAAACTGAAAGGTTGAAGGGATGAACAGTGTGACATTAACGATTACAAATATCCCCATAATACAAACAGCAGGAAGATAGAACAACTCCCAATTGATGAATGATTTGCTGTACAGCCACTTCATTGACTCACACATGATACAGCATGGCTGTCGATTGAGTGAAGTTCAAAGCATTGCAGGCTAAGCAATTCCGTACAGAGAGGCAGAAATCAAATAAGTCTAAGCTCGTATTCACCAGCCATTGTTATATACCTCACCCATGGGAGAGCCTGATAGCCACTCTTTTCGATGATTTTCAAGTAACGGACCTGCAAATCGAGTTTCAATTGTGAGTGGTTTCAGTAAGGATTCAAGGTATGGATTATCAGCTTTTATGCTCAATTAGTAATCAAAACCAATATAATATATGTAAGCTAGTAAAGCATTAAATCAAGATATTTGAGTCCATGAGTCAGAGAGCAAGGCAAAGCAAATACACAGTAGTTCATCTGGTTCACCCGAAACAAAGTTTTACCTCGTTCATTGGAGAAGTTTTGTACTTTAGCTTAAAGAGCAAGAGTGGAGCTTGGGATTGTAATCACAAGGTTCACTTAAGGGTTCTATTTCATACAGGAGCCATTTCTAGTCTGCAGTGTCGCTTGTATTTATATTCTTGGTTCTTTACTAGCAATATATATTTATAAGGATATAAACTTGTACAGAAAGGAAAATAAGATTTGGGTATGCTACAAACAGACAGATAAAAAAAGCCAATACATCGTAAATTTATGAAGACTAATATAATCGATATTAACCAGACAAAACAGCAAAAATACAAGATGATTTTTCAATTCCATAACTTTCTTTATTTAAATGAATTTCGTATTTAATCAAGTAATTGCAGTTTGTTTGAATTAACAAAGAATTATAATTAAAATTTTTAGAGAGAGCTCAAGGCTCGACCTCTGTTGTAGGTAGTAAAACATTAGGGAAAAGTTGACGCAGGGCCTATAAACAAGTACATTCTTTTAAAATTCACCTATGAAGAGCTCAATAATTTTATATTTTTGCAGGGAATTACGTAGATATGCAGTGATTGTTGTTTACGTGGAATATTTAAAATAGCATCAAGATTGTAAAAGCAGTAACACAAATATTTTTAAGGGAAGCCCATTTGAGCTCACCTGTATTCCTGAAACAGTGAAGTATGGTATTTCAAACTTCACCCTTATGGGAGCCTTTCTTTCTGGAGCTGCATCCTCTGATGTGATACTGGGAAGCCTAAACTCTGCTCTCAACATATATTCCTGAAAACACAGAACACGTAACAATCAACAACAAGAAATTTGCCAAGCAAATTAAGTCCAACACCACAGACATGTTAAGGAAAGGAAAAAACAAAAGAAAATCTTAGTTAAACCCAAAAAAATTCCAACCTTGCCACCTGGAAAAGACTTAATTTTCCAAATTAGTGAATCATTTTCTGGAGCATAAGTAGCAGATCCCATTGAGGTACGAACATTTGGATTAGTAGCATCAGGCGGCACAGGTATCTCAATCTCAACATTTGTTGCAGTGCTGAAATTCAAAATTACATCAGTGAAGAATTTGACATTCATAAACTACGGCAAGATGGATGGAAAAATGAAATAACATAAATAATACTCTACAACAGATGCAGGTACTATACCTACGCTCCTTGAATTGGCTCCTGGCTTTCACCATAAATTCTATTCGGCTCCTAGAGTGCCTTTCTATCTGAGCTTCAACCCATATTAAAGGCTTTACCTGGATTAAAAGTAACTCAGTTCTTCAAATCACTAATAAATGTAAGGTGGACAAAGTATCACTACATCAGAAAATTGTTACAATCCCAAAATTAGTCCAACAATCCAGCAGACAAGAAATTGACATCGTGCATCCCTACTTCAATAGAAAAGTTTCAGGTTTTAGCTTATGATTAATAATTTTAGATGAAAATTCACACATTCAAGGTACATTCTACTCTAAGTTGGAGAAGCTAATAAGGGGATGGATCTGAACTGCAAATTGGCAAACCAACCTGAGTGCTGAGCCTGTAAGTCATTAGATCAAACGATCCATCAGGAGGTATGAAGGCTATGGTTCTATCATTCTCAAACCGAGCCAACCGCACACACCTGAATCAACAATCAAAAGTCAGAACACATAAGACCAATAAAGCAAAGTCAGTAACATGGCAGACATGAGCAGCATTTACGATTTGTTATCCAACAACCAACAGAAACAATATATTGGAAAAATGATAAAGCTGAATCACACACTGATGAAACTTGATGTCATCGAGATCAATGGCTTTTCCCTTAGTAGCTCGCCCTTGGGCTTCAAGCAAAACTCTGTCATTCAGTCCTAGCTTACACTCGGGCATACCACTGCAATAGATAAACAATTAGGAGTTGCAACATACAACTAGTTATCAACTTATATTTGATTTGATTGCAATGAAAAAGCACACATTGGACATCAAGTTGTAGAATAAATTAAAATCAACAAAGAGAGACTGATAGAGGTAACAAATTGAAAAAATTAGAGTGACTTATCTATAAGAACAGACTGAGAGAAGAGTCAAGAGTCATCTGTATATGATGAAGTATAGCATCCAGAAAAAATCCTTGAAACTTCATCATTTCAAGTATACAAATTGAAGGTACTGATTTAGGCTTTTAAAAACTTTCTACATGGTTTTCTTGATTATAATGCATGTTATTCTGATCCATGACAACGGCAAGAGCTAATATCCTATCATTCTGCTTGAAATTAGAGCAGAAAACACATAAAAGTCATGGAGCGAGAACTAACCTCAAATACGTTCGCATCTTTAGTGCCCCAACGACATCTGACCTAATTATTTGGCCATTACTATTGACTAGTATATTGACACTCTCCACAACATCAAGAAAGACCTGCACAACAAACAAAAGCCCATATAATCCAGATTTCAAGATTTGCATCACATGTTACGCAGGGAATACTCACTTCATTCTTTTTGTAACGTATCCCTTCACTGCGCCATGACACTGCATTTGTGACTGCCATCGGAGGCCTCTGTGCCACTTCCATCCTGTAAGCATCAGTCTTTATGAACTCGCTAAGAATCTTGGCTTCGGTGTATTGTGGGTAGCCAAAGTCCATAATTTCGTCCAGTAGCTCATACTAGAAATATCAGATAAAAATTGTTGAATTCTCTCATCAAGAATATGTTTATATATTTCAAAAGGAGAGAACAATGAACTTCCCATACCACTACAACAAAATTATCTCTCAGTGATTCTTCTTCTAATTCTTCAAAGTAATGCTTGAAGACCTGTCAAGAAAAATATAATTATTGAAGTTAACATATTAAATGACTGGGGTATATACCATAATTAGAGAATGGGACCTTGATTACCAATAATGCTTACATCGACTACTCGGTGTAGAAATAAAAGAAGGCTAGCAGCATTGCAGTTTTGCCGAGATGCAGTCATGAGATATACATTGTTGTGTTGTATAAACATGTACGTCACACCACTATCATAAACAACAGGATCCTGGGTCTCTGGATCACCCTGCATCATTAGAAAATAGAAATTAGAAATGCATTAACCATTTGATTCACTTAAGTGCAAATCCTCAATCATTAATTGGTAACTACTTAGACAACCGATGCTAAATAATAATTTAAAGCAAAACATAAATCAAATCAGAAAAAAACAAGTGCTAACAGTTGCAATCTAAAATTGTACTGTATTACCAATTCACCATGCTTGCAAATATCCACTTGCTATAAAGCAAGTTCACACTTCACAGAAAAATGGTACCTTATGAATTATGAGGGGGAAAACCCTTTGCTTACAAGTTACAAAACACAAAACAAAAGAAGCGCCTTCATAACAAGCAGAGAAAAGTTTGACCCTGGACTACACAATTTGCATCAGCTAAGAGCCTCCAAATTCCAATTCCAGTAACACCTAAGTTACTAAAAGATGAATTAGAATCAGAAATTAAATATGCACTGATTATCCTCTTTCTACACATTATTTTCAAATCCAAACAGGTTGCCTCTCCAATAACAAAAGCTTACCAAAGAATATTCAATTCTATCAAAAACAATTCCCCAGACTAATCCAAAAGTAATCATTTCCAACCAAAACTATATTAATCCCAGAGTTCATGTTCTCGTCCAGGTCAATTGAACTGATCAAATCTGCATCTAGCTAAACTAACTCAGTTTCCCAACAACACAACGAAACCTATCCAGCCTCAACACAGCAGAAGATTAATAAGTAGTGTTATCAAACGAAATCAATTATAAGCACAGAAAATCAGATCAAGCTCACGATTTGCCTAATTAAACCACGTCGCACTACAGCTACAATCACGGAGCGAATCAATCATTTCAACATTTATACTGACAAACACAACAAAAAACGACCTCGCCGCCAATCCAATCACGAATCATACAGAAATCTCACCCCTTTCTCCATGAGCTTAGCGAAGAAGCGTTCTGCCTGGGTGGCTGAGACATCTCCGCGGTAGTCCCGCCACACCAGAACCCTACCCTTAATGTCCAGTAGGAACAGCGCCGATGCTGCTCCCGCCATTTCTACGCTGAATCAGTCGATTTTTTTTATTTCCACTCAATTTCCTCCGGTCCAATTGCAACAAGGAGTCGCAGATCACGAGTTGCTGGAATCAATGGCGGCGAGATCCGATGCTGATCCCGAAATTATGTGGAAATTGAAGGGTGAAATGGCAGCGTCATTGTTGTCGGAGTGTGTGAGAAAGAGATTTGGGAGAATATTTAAGCTCGATCTTCTCCTGTGTTTCCATTAGAATTCAGCTAAGAACGACAGAAATTTCAATTAGTGGAGTGACTAAGATCCGACCGATTGCGGTTGACGGCCCATTTATTATGGGCCTATGATCTCTATAATAAGAAGGCCCACTTTGCATTTAGCTTATCTTACCCTCTCAAGACCTAAGTACATCTGTACATGCAGGTTTTGCACATTTTTACTAAATCATAATTTTTGGTTAAATTATGCCATCCAAATAAAACTGTACATTTCTATTTTGGCACCACCAAAATTAGTCTTGTAAAAATAAATAGTTTTTGCTAATTTATTACCAACTTTTTATCTTTGTATCTCTTCTATTTTATCCGCATTTTCTCTTTCTCCTATCTTATCACTTTTTCTCCCGTGCCCTTCTAATATTATCAACTTGCAATTTTAGAAAACATTCATAAAAGTTATAAATTTTAATATTTCTTTCTATTGTCCTCACAAGGAATGATTTGGGTATGTGAATATTTTAAGTGAGAAAAATTAAGAATTGACTGCGGTATTTAAAAATGAGCATAGAAGATATTTAATGATAAAATATGAAGAAAAAAAATGTTAGAGGAGTGGCAGGCGCATGACAGATTGCCGCTCTCACAACACGGAACGGAAGGTGTCCGGTTGTCCCAAATTATAGTGTTGCCCACGGTTCGGAACCGCCGGTTCCGGTTTGGTCGAAGGCAGAACCGGAACCGGACCGAGAGGCTATTTCACGGTTCCGGTTCCGGTTCGAAAACCGACGGTTCCGGTTCCGGTTCGGAACCGCCGGTTTTTCCGGCGGTTTAGGCGGTTCCGGTTCGGAACCGGCGGTTTCGCTGTTCGATTTTTTTTTTTTTTAATTTGAAATTTGGATTTATACAACAATTTGGAACAAGAGTACAAGACAATGTATAATTCAAATAGAAATACGACGAATAAGGAGAAAATGATATCAATTTTATTGAGTTTGAGTTGTAACGGACAACGATACATTACAATTTACAATACATATACATCTACAACTACAAGTATACAACATACAACAATGTAATATAATTTACAAGTGTCGTCGGACTCGGGAACGTAAATTGAAAAGGGCTTGAGCTCAATTTAAACTTTCAAAGTTAAACTTCAAATTTAAGTTGAGTTGCCTACGTATCCACAATTTTATTGAGGAATGAAAGCCCACGTAGTTCTCGGGATGAAGACATATTGCTATGTAGAAATGTAGAAATATGGAATAATATATATTTTTTTATTTTAGCAATTGAGAAAGAAAGACAACTTATAGAACTACGGGAACAAGTATAAGTGTATAACAATGCGTACTAAGAGTAGCACTTGCGTAATTAAATGGAAGCACAATAGCACAAATGAGAAATTGGAGACAAAGAGAGAGAATTGAGAGATTGAAGAGAGAAACTCTTACGGAAGAATTCGAATTTGAAATTTGAAAAAAAAAAATTTGAATTTTCAGAAAACCGGCGGTTCCACCGGTTAACCGCCGGTTCCGAACCGTCCCGAACCGCCGGTTCGGAATATCTTGAACCTGAACCGGACCGCGGCCCGAATTGCGACGGTTCCGGTTCGGGAAAATTGCCACGGTTCCGGTTCGGAACCGGAACCGCCGGCGGTTAACCGCCGGAACCGGAACCGGTGGGCATCTCTAGTCCCAATAGTGTTCTCTTCCGGAACAGAACGCATGCTATGTGTTGCGGATGTTCTCGATCAACCCCAACGTCAAACTTTTTTCATAACCAAAAACACATTTTTCCAATTGATTTGTAGTATTTGATTAGGCCTCTCATTTTTTTGTAGCAAGCTCATAATAATAATAAGATTAAATGATCAATTTCTTTGTAAAGGCACCTAGGTTGTAGTAGAAAATAACTACTCTCGGCATATAAGAAAATAATAAAAATATTGAACATTATCTTCAAATACTCCAAAAAAAAACAACATATCAACAGACTAATTTTTAACTTTGAGATTTGGCTCGTTTTATAAGGTTTCATCTAAAATTAAGATGCCTAATAACTCACGGCCTTCTTCTTTCCCAGCCAAATTAAACACATCAGCATTTCGAGGTTCCATCCATTTTCAAAAGCCTGAAATCCCTCCCAGCCTCTAACAACTTTTTTTCACATACACTCAACAACCATGAAGAACTCAGCATGCCTCGCAATCCACCATTTTCATCACCCAAAAATATTTTAGGGAAAATAATTAGCTTAACAAAATGATGGCTTCCAGAATAGGAATCCTCATAGTTGCATTCCTTTCCTATGCAATGCTGGCATCCGGATACTTCCTTCATGTCTCAGGGCTTTCCGGGCTGGGCCTCGCCTTCAGTCATCCTCCTACCGATGATCATCAGGATTTCGACGCTCTGGAGCAGCACAATATCAGGCACCCTCCTGAAGATGAACGAGATTTCAAAATTCCGGAGCATGAGAGGGACCATGGTATAGGAGACGATTCTGCTGATTCATCGAAGCCTGCTGCCAACGAGCGACTGTTGCAGCAGGTTGAACCTGAAACCGGGCTTGTAGTGCCCGGTTTACCTGTGCAGGATCCCAACTCCAAACCTGAGCAACAGGCGGATTCCGAACATGTGCAAGAACCCAAACCCACGAACGAACCTGTAGAAGAACCCGCAAATATGCCCAAGCAAGAACCCGAGAACAGGCCTGTGGAAGAGCCCACGAATATACCCAAGCAAGAGCTTGAGAATCAGCCCGTGCAAGAGCCAGTAAACAAGCCCGTGGAAGGGCCCGGAAAAGGCGGGCTGAGAGAAATGTTTTACGAGCAGAGTTGTCCTGATGCTGAGAAGATTGTGAATGCGACCATTCACAAACATTTTCTAAAGGATCCAACGTATGCTGCTGGCTTTGTTCGCCTCTTTTTCCATGACTGTTACGTCACGGTAAGAGTCATTTGAAAGTAAATTCGAACATAATTTTCCTCAAAGTAAATGCAATCAACGACCAAGATTTATCCGGTACAACTATTTGTACCAATTATGGGGCAACAACTTCATACGAATAGTCTCATTTCAAATACTACTACTATAAACTCTTGCTCAATTGCATGCAGGGGTGCGATGCTTCAATCCTCCTCGATACAACGCCTACGAGCGAGCAGGTGGAGAAGAAGGCAAAGCACAACGGGCCGCTCGTGCGTGGCTATGAAGTCGTCGACGACATAAAGGCCGAGCTCGAGAAGGCGTGCCCTGGGGTGGTCTCCTGTGCGGATATCCTCGCGTTCGCCACCCGCGACTCCCTCGTCTACTCGGGCGTGCCCTTCTACGGCGTCACAGCCGGGCGCCGCGACGCACGTGCGTCCCTCGCTACGAATGTCGAGGGCAACCTTCCACTCCCGGATGCCACGGCCGAGGACAACATCCGCCTCTTCGAGAAGAAAGGGATGATGCTGGAGGATCTAATCCTTCTCGTCGGCGCACACTCCATCGGGACCGCCCACTGCAGCATCGTCGCTGGGAGGTTTCGCGACAAGGAGAAGGAGAAAAATATCGACAAAGGGTACTGGATCAAGATGCAGACGATGACGGTCTGCCAGAGCGAGATCCAGGATGTGCCGTTCGATCCCTTCTCACACCACAAGATGGACTCCCGCTTCTACAAGGAGCTGCTGACCAACAGGGCGTTGATCGAGTCGGATCACAACCTGGCAAGGGATCCAAGGGGGAACAGCATGATGAAGAAGTTCGTAGACGATCAGGCCGGTTGGATCGCAAAGTTCACCAACTCGATGAAGAAGCTCGGGGAGACAGAGGTGCTCGTGGGAGATCAAGGAGAGGTCAGGAAGCAGTGCAGGGCTGTTAACTAAAAAAAAGGATTGGTTTTGCATCTTTTTTTCGTAAGTAGGATTCCAGATTTCTCTCTCCCCTTAGTGTAATGCATTAAAAATCCATAAAAATACTACAGATAAGGAGTTTATATTGAAGTACTGTAAAGATGGAAAACATGATAAATTCTATTCCTTACAAACATTATTTGCATATTTGTGTTAGCTTCGAAAAATTCAACTAACATCACATCTCATCGCCTAACTGGCTGATGACATTCTCTACAGTTGCAAGTAGCTCTGAAATATTGATGAAAATGAATCAATTTGCTACTTGTTAGTGATAGTGAATATAGTACTGTATTAGACAGTTCAATTAGGATACGAGAGAATTATTAGTGTACCTTTAAAAGGAATTACTTCCAGATATTGCTGCATGGAAGTGAATGGATAAAATTGAGTGTCTGAATCAAGACTTTACCAAAAATTGGGTTTTTAGATCTCCAGCTGCTCCCAGATAATCAGTGAACGATGCATTAAACGAGAGGATAGATGCCCTTCAGCAACTGCAGGGCAGTAGCTAATGATAAACTGCGTGAAACTTGGAGGATAGACGGCCTGTCTTTGCAGCTTCAAGTGGGCTTTGAATCTTGAGTTGCTTCAGAAGCACAGCTTGTAAGCATCAGTTGGTTACTCTGACTTTGAGGAAAATCGGTTCCATCTTTGCAGACCACTGATTGTGTGTATTGCAGCTCACCATCGCTTCCGTAAATATATCAATATAGCGTTGAGTTTCATTTTCATAACTGGTCACTAATTTGTTAACTGACACCAACTAGAATCTTATATAAGCTCACTCAGATAAACAAAGACACTGAGCTAGTTGTGCATAATTGCATAGTCCCAAGCTAGTCTGTTCTCTGATAATCGTGCACATAGATATTCTGTGGGAAAATTATGCTGTTAAAGCTGTACAGTGATCCTATAATGGGAGCATAACTATGAAGCCATATACGATGATTTGAAGTTGAAATTAAAATCATGCTAAAATTTATGCAACTACAAAGTTCAGTGTAAGAACTTCATGAAGCAATGTGGTCTCTTTCGGTAAGTGATTCAGTTATCACCACTACTCTCCACTGCCAGAGAAAAGTCTATTGCTCTTGAATTATCATCCTTGGCATCTTCACCTACAATCCTAAAGATATGGTTGCTCTTCCTGTTTGACTTGGTGAGAAAAGTAACTAAATTCAAACAACAAAATAATAAAAGATAATGAGATAAACATATGTTTCCCTTGCTTGCCTAGCCAGCACCGTCTTTATAGCTCAAAAAGATGGCCCCGCTTCCCCTTGCCTGAAACCCCGATAAGCATGATATTTGAGGCCATGAACTTCGAGATGTAAAGCAGCTCCTGTAAAATTCATATTGGGAAAGAATGCTAAACATTTTGAAGCAAACAGAAACCAATTCAATGGCTTATATCAAATAGGACCAACACTTCATTTGGCAAATAAAGTATGATTTCCCATCTCTTTACCATAGAACCATTGGCAAAATGAAACAAACAAGTATAACAAATCTGGCTAGTCAGTTTAAAGAGAGAAGTAGAATCACACTATAAGTCTCGAAGCTACTCCTCCTATCAGTCTATCACCAATTGGTTTTCATATGGAACCGCATGAACTTTTAATAAAAACTACTAGTACATTAACAAAGAAATTCAATTTCTCTACTCAATAACGACAAATTCAGCTTCACGACATGATAACCTGCTATATCTACCAACATAAACGAATACTTAAAAAAGCAAATGTTCGATTAATCTGATTAGAGCACGATTCACAAATCAGAGATAAGCAGTAACGAGATCAAGCTGATTCGAAAACAATAGTTAAAAAACAGTAGTGGAAGTACACGATCTACACAACGGATGAATTTTTACTAGAAAATCAAACACAATGAGCCGATTTTCATGCTTACAAGGGTTTTTGATCGAGAGAGAGGGCGAAAACCGCGCCATCCATTCCGGAGAGTTCTCTTGTAGATGAGCTTGACGGATGCGGCGGTGGGCGAGAAAATCTAGGAGCCGCAGAGGCGATGCTTCGGAACCGGCACCGGAAAAGGATAAGTGCTATTAGAAGCGGATGAGCTGCAGTTGATGAAACCTGCCATACGTCGAATGCTTGGTTCGCACTCTCCTTGTTGGTGATGGTTATGGCCAAAGCTGATCCCGCCATTTTTTATTTTTTGGAGCTGGAATTTTTTCGTTTCTGCATTTGTGTGGGCTTGAGAAATGGAAGTTAAATGGAGGAGGTATTTATAGTCGCGTTTTTTATATCCTATATAAACCTTTATAAAAATATGTATCCGTTATTATGATTTATGCATAAAAAATTTAAAATAAATTTGCAATTTAGGCTCTATGCAGTTAAACTGAAATATCCTAAACTTATATCACAATATATATTCTTCTGAGACAATAATTATTTTATATGACCGTTGTTCGATTGTCATGACTAATTATCATGAGATAATTCATCTAAAATTAAGTTATGGAATTATTTTAATTAGGAGAATGTTGATTATGATTAATTGTCATGAGATTATCTATCTAGATTAAGTTATGGAATATGCTCTCATGAACCAAACATGAGTACATATTTATTCATGAGATTTAATTTTGCAACTGAATCATCCATATGAGTAGTACATATAATTCGTTGGATAACTTCGAGTAAAATTATTTATTTTAATAGAAAATTGGTTTAAATAATATAAATTCCTCAAGTTCTATTCAAAAAAGGAGAAAAGGTGAAATATGTTTGATTAAATATTCAAATGGATTAGTATAAAAAATAGTCATCTCCTTCACCACACCGGTGACTGCACATCTTTACTGCTTCTGGCGACCGTCCCAAAGCAAATCCATTCCACCGCCGCGCTCGCCGCCGCCGCAAAACGGACCGGAAATGAAAGCTCTATACAGTTCAGAGTCAATCCTAACTCCAATTCCATACTTCAAAATCAAGCCAGGAATTCGAATTCCAAAAACTGCCGTACAGTTTCCCATTGCAGCGGCGAAGCGTTGTTTCTCGATCAAAGCTGTTCTCGATGTAGTATCCTTCGATGAGCTATCAGAAATCCGGAATCCAGCTATTTCGACGTCGTATAGGAATCCGAAGCTACGGCGGCCGAATCAGACTGTGTTGGACGCCCAGACGAAGGTCTGCACTTGTCCAACTCAAACTAAGCCTCTCAATGCAGAGCAAGCCTTTAAGGTTCTAGATACAATTTTAAAAGCAGGTGAACTCAAGTTATTTTGTTTTCTGTTTTTTTTTTTAAAGTATGAGTTGACTTGCTCTGGTTGGAACTCTGGATTTTCATCTCGATATTTGGTGCTAAATGCTAGTTCTGCCATTTTATGGAAGTTGATATATCAAATGTAAATTGTTTTGTGATGATGAGAAGCTTAGTAATTCAGATCGAATAGCTGAAATTTCAATTGTTTCGCTGCAAAATAACTAGTTCTGCAATTCTACGGAAGCTAATAAGTACTCATAAGTATGTCAAATGTGAAATGATTTGTGATGATAAGAAGATTAGTGATTCAGATCGAATAGTGGAAGTATGAAGTTCTATAGTGTCTGTTGGCCAATTAGTAAATGGCTAGTAACTTACTATACATCGAAAACCAGTTAAAGGAGAGCTCAAAGGTGAAGAGGAAGTATCCAAAGCACAGCTTGGAGCGTTTTTCGCAGCAATGACAATCCTAGCAAATGCCTTCCCTGAGCCAACTCAATGGAGTGATGGTGAGAGGACTGCAATGACCTATTATTGGCCACACTTAGTGCGCGTATTACCTCCAGATATAATATTTTTAGCTGATCTTGAACAGTCGATTATGGGAGTTAGTAGTTCAATCGGTCCTCTTTTTGTTGGTAATGGGACTGCCGAGATGAGACTGGTAGGTGCCCTCAGGGAAATTCTTGCTGGCGGTCATTTGGGGTATGATGAAGTTCAGGGTGTTTTGAGAGATGTTCTTCCACTAAGTTCCGAAGACAAGAAAACAGCAGCTGCAAGTGAGTCGCTGCTTGCAGCATTTTTGATAGGCCAACGCATGAACAGGGAAACAGATCGCGAGCTAAAAGCATACTGCCTTGCATTTGATGATGAACGTGGTAAATTTTCTCCAATGTTCACAGTTAGCGTTCTTTCAGAATCGAGATATTCCTTGCATTCTTTTTTTCCTCTGATAGGGACTTTAAACTTAAGATTGATTTGTTGCTAAAATTTACTGATGTCCTCAGTCAGGTCCAGCGCCAGTTGCTGACATAAGATCTCTGACCCATTATGATGGTAATACGCGATTTTTCAGGAGTACACTTTTTGTTGCTGCAGTTAGATCCTGCTATGGTGAATCTTGCTTGCTTCATGGTGTGGACTGGATGCCGCCTAAGGTCATCATACTATTTACTTTTCCATTAGGATATGATCTCTGCTTTTAAAAAATAGCTTCAATGTAGATAATATCCTCAAAATTTGACTGTTTGGTATAGTTCTTCAAAATGAACACTTTACACAGATCTTACGCATCTGTTCTTTTGAAACTTGAATTCCAGGGCAGCATTACGGAAGAGCAAATGCTGAAGTTCGTGGGTGCAAACACACAATTAAACTCATTGCAGGCAAAAGAGCTACGTCCCCCACCAATGATTTTTGTGATTGAACAAGTACATGCTTGAGGAAATACTTCCAATTTAATGCACTCATCTTTTTGTTTTATTTTTTGGTGTAGGATGAAGATGTTGGTTTTGCTTACATTAGTCAACGAGAAGCACAACCTTCTCTGTACGGCAATCTGACAATTATACCTGAAGCGTGCTTTAAACTGTTTATTGTGCTATACATATTACGGAGTATTTAATCTTTTTGGACATGTGCATAACATCTCCTTTTTTAACAGCTATTCGTTGATTGAGTTGAGAGAACATATAAAGAAACGCCCACCATTGGCAACAACTGAAAAAGTTCAGCAACTTGTGAGGGTAAGCCTCTTAAGATAAGTTCACATCAATTTACATATCTATTTGTGCTAAAGTCATTAGGAGGTAGCATTGATTTACTGTGGTTACCTTTTAGGCTAAGGGTAAGGAAGCTATTGTTGCTGGATTTTACCATGGAGGTTATGAGGAGTCACTTCTGATGCTAATGAGAAGAAGAGGAATCCACTCTGTCTTGGTTGTGAAGGTATTAAAATTCATACTTATAAGTTATATCACTCTCAAAGTTGAGGGTAAAGATCTGAGTTGGGCATTAATGTATTTTCCGGCCATTAGCCATTTGATTTAAATGTAGAGTAGCATAAATGCAGCAATTATAAGGTGAATTATCAAAGAAAAGAACAACCAGCACCCTTTTATTCATTATTAAGACACCGAATTCTCCAAATTATTCTACACATAAATATAACAAAACTACAAACTTCTTTTTGGGAACTATTACACGACACGGCGCCAACTTAGCTTTCGGTCAAAATCTCTATAACTAAGACACAGTGAAAAGATTCTTGTACGAAAATGTGACCTTACACCACTCCTAAATATGGAGTGCAGACGCTATGGCAGCTGCAAGACTTATGACCTCGAATGGGGGCTTGTCCTTTACCTGCTTCACCGTCTCTGGGCACGAGTCTGTGATCCAAAAGTAAGCCATCCCATTCTCGGGGTTACCTAAAGTATCAAACAATGATTTTCAGATGAAGAGTCGAACAAATGTAAATGTATAAATGCAGAAACTTAAGGGGCGTTTACTCTGAACGAGAGGATAAATTGATAAAACATACGACTGAGTATTTGATGGCTAAGATCTCAAACAGGTTCATAATTAATCGATCCATCAAAATAAATAGTGGATTAACTTGGATTATTTTATCAATGCATCCTATCACTCAATGTAAAAACCTCGTTAATTTTCCAGTTGACAACCTTAATAGCTTATATCTATCTCAACCAACAAATGTAAATAGAGGATAAATTAGATAAATAGTTCTCCCTTGCACTAACCACAGACCCCATTGTAGACAGGACGACATAAATATACAAGTAAATATAGAGCAGATAAGATGAAAACTTTGGAATATGATTACCTCCTTTGTCATGGTTAAACCGTTGCCATGACTTATTTGGAAAGATTCCATGCGTCACGTAAGCACTTATTTTGGTAGCTCCATGTTTGGCCAACACTTTCTGTAGGAACAAAGAGACTATTATCACGTAAAAATGTAAATCAATATTATACTAACAAACTTCTCTTTCTGCATATTTTCATTTGAAAACTCTAATAAAAAGGGAAAATCTTCAACAGGAGAACTATCAGCTTCTAGTAGAATTTGGGTAACATTGTTCCCCATAGAGTAAAACATCCCAAAAGACAATGATAAGTTCATCCGGAAGGATAACTCCTCACCTGACACTCTATCAGCGTGCCACCAGACTGGACAAGGTCGTCCACTATCACAACATGGCGTCCCTTCGGGTCACCCTCCTTGATTCTTACAATTCGTTGATCACCTTCTCTTACTTTAGCACAAACAACCTGCCATGGATCAAGCAAATTTTCCCATTAGTTCATTGTGGTTGTGTTATTCTAAGAAACATAACTTGATTTATAAAGGAATTGCATAGTATGGCTGCAAGTAAAGAGAAGTTTTCACTGTTTCTCGCCCAAAGAGCAAGTATGCCACACAACTTCAGCTTTGTAAGATAAACATGAAAATTAATAGCTCCATTGGAATTGATTAAATAGACAATCCAGCTGTATGCCAGATATCTGTGGGACAACATACAGCAACATCGTTCACACCCTTTAGTTGATATCTCACGAATCAAAACTAATGCAGGCTTATACAATAGCATCCGGTAGCACAACGATGCCTAGAAAGCATAATTCTGTACAACGACATCGTGACATTAGCTACGCCTATCACGATAACATGCTTCTATCCTAACTAACTTCATTATGTCATAATCGCCAGACAAATAGTCACAACAAGGACAACTTTGTGTTACTAGAAATGCAAACAAAATAAACAAGGACTAGGATAAAACTAGACACAAAGTAGACACTCATTTTCTAATGATGCTTTATTCATATCATAGTCTTTACATAAACCAACAAAGTAGTGCAACTCCATAAAGATAAATGCATACTCCGCATAACATTAGGTGGTTGTAACTAATTTGTGTGTCTGTACCTGTACGTGTGTGTGCTTAAGGTTATTGACTACTATAAATAGCAGACCACTGTCATTTCAGGAATTTGATATGCAGAAACTGTAAAGGATAAATGAATTGTAGATGATTTTAAACAGTTTGTGGACTTAATGAGGATGGTAAAAGAATGTCGAACATCCATAACAAAGAGCATTACCATTGGGAAGTGCTGTAGCTGCTTGTGAAACCGTTTCCATGCACCATCATCAGGAAAGGCTATTGTTATCTGGAAAAAGGAAATTGAACAGGTAATTAATCGAAGTGAAAGTAACCATCGGACTTTATGTGATTGAGGTTTCCACAGGGCTCACAAATTACATACCCATAAAATCAATTCACTCCTATTTAAGCAGAGTTATGGTTTAAAGCAAAAACGAAGAAAACAGTTTGGTTAAAAGGAAAGTGACCCAGAAATGAGATAAGAGGCATGAACAGTCCATAAAACAAGATGAAATATTACATTATCAGAGTCGGGAAGCGATTGTAGCCTATTCAGTAGCAATGGTATACCACTTTCGAAGCAGGGTAAAACATTATCACCAAAGTAAAATCTCTCCTGTAATATAAAGAACAAAATGGTTACACTGCGCTCAAAATAAACATAACAAAACCCTGAAGACAGATGATAGAAACATAGATATGTGCCTACCTGTAAAGCATGGATATCGAAAATCACTAAACTGGCAGGTCCACCCATAGATATAGGAATATTAGACAAGATCCTTGCAAGCGTGAATGCTGTGGCAACATCTCCTTCATCCTCCATTCTCTCAGAAGTGCCCGTAGGGAAAAATGGGAGGATGAGAGTAAAGGATGAGACAAATAGTCTTGGCAGAGCATAGATGATTGACAATTGCTCGAAAATAACCCCAGGAGAGCTGAATGAAGCAAGGAATGCTACATGCTGTCCACGAACACCTTGAGCATTGGATATGAACAAATTCGGAAATCCATCTGCAAATGTCCTGGTTGACGTAAACTATCTGATAAGACAATCATATTTAGCATCTGACTTTTTTGCTCCATCGCTAACACATACAGGAGTCTACCATGCTTTACTGCCTCAGATCAGCTTGTCCAAGAATCCGAGAGAGTATGTTTCTATTTACTATTAACTGTTTTCAGCTTCTCCAAATCCTCAAATTCATAGTAAACGCATTCCATTCTTCAATTTAGCATTAATATAATATAAATTAAAAATCCAAAATCCTTAAAAGGACATAAATTTATCATTTCATGGTTCCAAAGTTACTCAGCTCGAAAGCAATTCCCAAATTCAGCCTAATTAGGATCAATATAGAAACTAATCAATCAAATGCTGCAAACATTCATCACTCAAATCGAAGAAAGACATCAAAACTCCCCTCAAATTAGAGAATTCTCACCTCCAAGTAATGCTGCGAAGCTCAATTGCGTCGGACTCGGAAGCAATTCTCTCAGCGAGGTCCCTCATCTCGGAGCAGTAAAAGAGGCAAACCCTCTTAGAATTCTTGAGCGAAGAATCCATAGGCGAAGGTAGTAAGGCCGAATTCGGGGGTTTGAGGATGATGTGAATTGGGTCTGTTGAAGAGACGCAATCAATTGTCCATTTCTGAGGAGCAGCGGAAGCTTTCTTGAGCTCGCAGTGAATCCTGTTACAGGAGCGGGTGGAATTGGGGGTTGGGGTTAGGGTTTTGCTGGACGATTTGGACGAGAATGATGGAACGGATTGGCGCGGCGAAATGGCCGACATTTTGGGGGCAGTTGAGGGTGGCGCGTGAAGAGGGAAGTTGTTAAAAGTGTCAGTTTTCAAGACTGCGGCATTCCGATTTTGTAATAATTTGGATTTTTTCCTATTTTTTGTTTAGACAATTGGAATTTACTAATCTTTTCCATTTTATTTGTATGTCCCAAATCTAAACTAACCAGACTTTAATGTTTCTTTCCTTCAACTAAGAAAACAATAATGTTTTGTCGTATCTGGCGGTGTTACTTTAAGAGCTTGTTTTATACAAGTGGGAATGGAGTAAATAGATAGGCTTGCAAAGTGGACTACTGACTTGGATTTGGCATGTAAACAAAGATTTGGTCACCCACGTTTTGCTTGGATTAATTGTTTTAGACATTGATTTAGCTATATAAATATGAGTAACTAAACTTTTTTTTGTAGGATTCTTAGCGAACATGCATTAATTCTATATTTCACTTGTGTCCCTGAAAAATATAAATATTTTGTTCGGCATGAGTTTTAATGTATAATAAGTATGAGAGAGATAAAAGTTAATAAAAGTATTGTTAGTGGAGAGTGGGCTTCACATCGTTATTGGTGTAATGTATAAGTTATAAATAAAATGATATGTAGTAATGTGTTGTTTAATTATATCAAAATTCAAAAGTTTATATTTTTCAGAGACAGACTAATAAGAAAATAATTTATAATTTTCATGGATGGATGACGTATTATTTATCCAACTAACTTACGAAAATAGTTTATACTTTGAATGGGACTTTGATCCCAACTTCTAATCTACGGAATCTCAATTCGAGAGGGAGTTTAATTTAATAAAGTGACCGGTCTAACAACTCTAGAGACAATAAGGGAAATTGATTGGATAATAGTTAGAATTTGTGCATTGGATACTAAAATTCTATATTCATCTTTTCACATCATCTCGTTATTTAATTTGATTTGATTTTAATTTGAAGTGGTTAAATTAGTATAATTATGAACAAAACTAAATTTGATTTATCTTAATAGTAGTAGTTAAGGTTGGTCTATGGGACTTAGGTTGACACATTAGTCTACGTGGAATATGACACACTTGTGAGATTGCTTAAATAGTAAAAATAAAGCGATTAAATGGCACCATGAACATGCCGGGCAACGGCATTCAGGTGTTGCGACTTATTTGCATATGGTATAAATCTATATTTGACTTGTTAGAAAAGAACTTCATTAGAACAAGACACAACCATGCTATGTGAATAATTTAGCAAGAGTTGTTGTGCCTAGACCTTGATGCATGGTCATCGCATGATCATACACGCTTGAACACATTCCTCGCGGGGCATTCATAGAGTCGTGTGGCACTAATTATTTTATTAATTTAAATTCATAAATCAGAGATTTTATCGATAGTATTTCAAATTTCCGTTTCATTCTTCACACATTCATGTGTTTTTATCTACTCCCTTAATTATTAATTTTAATTTTTTTATTTTTGACAAATTCATTTACTATATCGAGTGACATTGTCTACTAGGCTTTCTATTTAGGCAGTAAGTGAAGTAAATGAGTAATCATTTTTCATATTTAAGCTTCAATGGCTTTGTATTTAGGCAGTCAGATAAATCCACCAAACTTGAGCTGATGCCCAACTGAAATTCATATTTTTTTCAATCTAGTTTTGTAAATTTTTATTTATTTTAAGTATAATTTTTTGTTAGTAATTTAGTTTAATTGAAAATTGTAAATTTGAAACGATAAATAGGAAAATTAGTTGAATAATGTAGTGGAGAAGGCCTCCGATGTTGTTGTGATTTGTATTTGATCTCTTCATCACATTTATTGTCAATATTTTGATTAAAAGATTCTTTCAAATCTTTTTTTCTAATTTGAGTTTAGCAGATGTCAATTGGGCAGGGTTGAACCAATCCAACAAGAACCATGCCCAATCCAATAGTTAACGTAGTGGACTTTTTGTTGAAGTTGACTCAAAACTCAAATAAGGTTCACAACTACAAATACCCAAAGTATTAAGATAATTTTAATTATTTTTATCCTAAACTGTACTCCCTCCGTCCAATAATAGCAGTCCCATTTCTAAGAGCACGGGTTTTAAGAAAGTTTTGGAGTATGTAATAAATGGTGTGTGATAGGGGAATTTGGACCCACCTCAATTGTTTTAAACTTTTTTAATTCATCTTGCATACAAGAAGAAGCTGCCAATTTTTTTTTTTCATTGCATAACGTTTCAATGTCATTAATCATAATGACATTTTTTATTTTAAGCTGCCAAAATATTCATGGACATATATTAAAAACTGAATTTAAAAAGAACCCTCAACATATAAAAATACCTTCCATTACTAATTGATCAAAATGAGTTCAAATCTGCTCAAAGGGGAAGTGAAAATTTCAAATTTTCCTCTACAAGGAGTTTGAGGGAAATTTGAACTCCAAAAAGTACAACTCCAAATTTGCTATAAATACATCGCCTACATTCATTTAAGACACCTCCTATCAACTCCAAATCTGAAAATCTACCAAAAAAAACTCCCAACATTTATGTAGATTTAAATCCCTCAGAAAAAAAATCATCATAGGGATGGAAAATGGGCAGAGGCAATCCCTATACTTGAGCAGCAGCATCAAGAACAATGTGGTGCAGTTTCTACTCAAGCACAACCATGATGGAGTGCTAGCAAGAGGGGTTGTAATGGAGGCAGTAGACACATTTAGCATCAGTAGGAAGACAGTGTACAGACTATGGAAGGCAGCCAAGGAGCAGATGCAAAGAGGAGAACCTGCAATCATGGAGGGAAAGATTAGAGGCTACCATGTAATAATGGAGTGCTCATTTCAGTTGGAAGAAGCTCGGCCAGAAAGGAGTTCGGTAAGCTCGGCTTACCGAGCTGGAACTAGCTTGGAACTAGCAGAAGAAGAAGGAAGCTCGGCTTTGAGCTCGGCTTTGAGTTTGGCTTCGAGCCGAGAAGACAGTTGGTCTTGAGCCGAGAAGCAAAGGAGTTCGGTTTGTGTACCGAGAAAGGAGTTCGGTTTATGAACCGAGAAGGGAGCTCGGTTGTGAGCCGAAGAGAGTGCTCGGTTGTGAGCCGAAAAGAAAGTTCGGTCTTGAGTCAAGAATAGAGTTCGTCTTGAGCCGGGAAAAGAAGAAGCAACAGTTCGGGCTTGAACCGAGAAGGAAGTTCGGCCTAGAGAAACTAGCCGTTGGTGCAGCAGTTAGTTAGCCGAGATGTAGCAGTTATTCTTCTTGCTTTCTTGATTCTTCTTGTAGTTAGTTAGTAGCAGTTGCTACTTGATTGTAGAGCTTTAAATAGCTCAAAACCATGTACGTAGTTAGTAGTGAAAATCAATAAAGAGTTTTCAAGTTTTCTCTCCAAGATTACCATCTTCGATACTCTAAGTGTGAGTGTGTGTTCTTCTGCATTGTGAGTGATCATACAACTGTGAGTGTGTGTGTGATTCACCTGAGTGTGTGAAAGTCTTGTGCGTATTGAATCCCAACAAGTGGCGCCGTCTGTGGGAAGATGGCAGCAAGGCTTGATGCAGAAAAGTTCACAGGCAAGAATGATTATAGCCTGTGGAAGATGAAGATGAAAGCGGTCTTGATTCAACAAGGCTTGGCCGCAGTTCTTGCAAATACAGAAGAGAAAGGAAAGGCTCCAATGCTTGATGATAAAGCTCAGGCAAAGATGGAGGAGATGCAGCTCAAGGCACATTCTGCAGTGATTCTGTGCCTTGGAGATAAGGTCTTGAGGGAAGTTCAAGAAGCCAAGACTGCGGTGGAGATCTTGAACAGGTTAGATGAAGTTTACCTGGCAAAATCTTTGGCTAACCGGCTGTATCTCAAGAAGAGGCTCTATGCCTATAGTTTTTCTGGTGAAAAATCTATCATAGAGCAGTTGGAGGAGTTCAATAAGATCATTGATGATCTGGGCTCTGTGGATGTTAAAATTTCAGATGAAGACAAGGCCATTCTTACATTGAATGCCTTGCCTAGCTCGTATGACCAGTTGAGTGATGCAATTATCTATGGCAGAGATAAGGCTATCACCTATGCAGAAGTCTACTCGGCCTTGATGGCTAAGGAACTCCAGAAGACTACCAGCAGAAGCTCTGCAAGCTCCAATGTTCAAACTGCAGAGGCCTTGAATGTGAAGAAGTTCAAAAAGCAGAACTTCAAGAAAAAGTTTGAGGGCTCTAAACCCTCAAGTTCTGATGCTCAGAAGGAAACCAGAGCATGTTTTTGGTGCAAGAAACCAGGGCACTTGAAGAAGGACTGCCATGCCTGGAAGAGAAAACTAGCCTCTGAGGGCCACAACACTTCTGATTGTGTAGAGAGTACTGATCCCCCTGCTCAACTCATGAATGTAAGTGATAATGGGATCAGTCACAGGTGGATAATGGACTCAGGGTGCAGCTTCCATATGTGCCCCAACAAATCTTGGTTTCATGATCTTCAGGAAGCATCAGGGACTGTAGTTCTTGGAAATAACCATGTGTGTCAGATCAAAGGGATAGGGAAAGTGAAGCTAAGTTTGCAAGATGGCTCTATAAAGATCCTAACTGGGGTGAGGTATATTCCGGAAGTGAAAAGAAATCTCATCTCATTGGGAATGCTGGAGGAGAAAGGGTTCACCATATTGATGAGTCAGGGAAAGATGCTTGTGAAATCTGGGAATGCAGTGATGATGGAGGCTGACAGAGAGCACATTCTCTATTATCTGAAGGCTAAGGCTGTTGATGGAGAAAGCAATGCAGTGTCAGATGATTCCATAATGCTATGGCACAAGAGATTGGGCCATCCAGCAGAAGGAAGCTTGAAAGAACTCATCAAGAAGGGCCTGATCTCTGGAGATTTCAACAAGATGGACCCCTGTGAGCAGTGTATACTTGGAAAAGCAAAGAAGGCACCCTATCCTACAGGTATTCACTCTTCTACAGCCCCATTAGACTACATACATAGTGATCTTTGGGGCCCTTCACCTGTAAGCTCAATTGGTGGTGGGAAATACTACCTTGCTATTATTGATGACTACACTAGGAAACTGTGGGTGTATATACTGAAAGAAAAATCAGAGACATTCACAAAATTCAAGATATGGTGTAAAGAGGTGGAGCTAGAGAAGGGAAGGAGTGTTAAATGCCTAAGAACTGACAATGGCTTGGAATTCTTGTCTACTGAGTTTGATCTGTTTTGCAAAGAGAAGGGGATGAAGAGGCACCGCACTGTTCCTGGTAACCCCCAGCAAAATGGTGTTGTGGAGAGGATGAATAGGACTATCCTAGAGAGAGTAAGGTGCTTGTTACTCAGTTCTGGTCTGAGCAACAGATTTTGGGGAGAGGCTGTGTATACAGCAGCCTATCTCATAAATAAGTGTCCATCTACTGCCCTTAAGTCTGAGACTCCTGATTACATGTGGTATGGAGCCCATAGTGACTACTCAAAATACAAGGTGTTTGGGTGTGCAGCCTATGCTCATGCTAGGCAAAGTAAGCTTGAGGCTAGGGCTCTAAAATGCATATTGCTGGGGTATCAGAGGGGTGTTAAGGGGTATAGGCTCTGGTGCATTGAGCCTGGTAGGCAGAAGGTGGTGGTGAGTAGGGATGTTGTGTTCTTGGAGGATCAGATGCCATACTTAAAAAGGAAGCTGGACTCCAATGAAATTGAGAGTGATTTCCTCAAGGTGGAGCCAGTGGGACTTTGCCAAGGAGCAGGTGAAGCCTCTGACTCAGAAAGTGAGTCTGAACCAGAGGATGATGGTGCTCTAGCTCGAGGTAGAAAAATTGATGAGCCTACAGCAGACTCTGCCAGAGAGTACCAGATAGCAAGAGATAGAGGCAGAAGAAATACAAGACCACCTGAAAGGTTCTCTGATGTGGTCTACTATGCACTTTGTGCTGCTGAGGGCATTGATATTGCAGATCCTCTCACATATAAAGAAGCCATGAAGAGTAAAGACAGAGAAAGGTGGATTGAAGCCATGAATGAGGAAATGGAATCTTTACTCAAGAACAAAACATGGATCTTGGTGGATAAATCCAGACTGACTACAGATGGAAAAGAAAGGAGGCTGATCAGTTGTAAGTGGTTGTTTAAGAAAAAGATTGAGACCACTGATAAAGATAGAATCAGATTCAAGGCAAGGCTGGTGGCTAGGGGCTTCACACAGCAAGAAGGAATTGATTTCAATGAAGTATTTGCTCCAGTTGTTAAGCACACTTCTATTAGGATCTTGTTGGCAGTTGTGAACCAGCTAGACTGGGAGCTACAACAGCTTGATGTGAAGACAGCCTTCCTCAATGGGGATCTAGAGGAGACTATCTTTATGGAACAGCCAGAGGGCTTTGTGAAGACTGGAGAAGAAGGTAAGGTGTGCCTGCTACAGAAAAGTCTTTATGGACTTAAGCAAAGTCCTAGACAGTGGAATAAGAAGTTTGATGCACAGATGAAGAAGATTGGCTTCTCCAAGTCAGAATATGATGATTGTATTTACATCAAGAAGGCAGGCAGGACTCCCATTGCCTACCTATTACTCTATGTGGATGATATGCTACTTGCAGGCCCTTCTATGACAGAAATTCAGAAAGTTAAACAAGATCTGAAGTCGAGCTTTGAAATGAAGGATCTAGGAGAGTCAAGGAAGATCCTAGGCATACATATTCAGAGAGATAGAGGCTGCAAGAAGCTGTGGATGCTGCAAACTGATTATATTGACAAAGTTATGCAGAGATTCAGAATGGAGAATGCTAAACCTGCCTCAACACCCTTGTCCCAGAGTTTCAGATTATCAAAGGAACAAGCTCCTAAAACTAAGCAAGAGGCTGATGAGATGGAGGCTATCCCTTATGCTAGTGTTGTTGGGAGTATCATGTACACTATGATTTGTACAAGACCAGATCTGGCTCATGCTATCTCAGTGACTAGCAGATACATGGCAGACCCGGGGAAGGAGCATTGGAATGCTCTTAAATGGATATTGAGGTACATGAAGTCAACTAAGGACTGGGGGATTGTGTTCAGTGGCTGGGAAGGTGGATCTGAGGAGGTTGTGCAGGGGTATTGTGATGCAGACTATGCTGCAAATCTGGACACCAGAAAGTCTCAAACAGGTTATGTGTTCACCATGTTTGGAACTGTGATCAGTTGGAAATCAGGTCTGCAGAGTGTAGTTGCTCTCTCAACTACAGAATCAGAGTATATAGCTCTCACTGCAGCTGTACAGGAAAGCTTTTGGATCCAGGGAGTAATTTCTGATTTTGGTTTTGACCAAGAAACAATGGTGATTCATTGTGACAGCAGCTCAGCTATATGCTTGGCTAAACATCCGGGTTTCCATGAGAGGAGCAAGCATATAGACATAAAGTTGCACTTTATTAGAGATGAGATTGAAAGGGGAAGGGTGAAGGTGGTTAAGATTAACACCTTGCACAATCCGGCAGATATGCTAACTAAATCTCTAAGTAGAGACAAGTTTGATCATTGCAAGAAGTTGATCAATGTTTGTGCAAGAACTGAGATGAGCCCTCAGGTGGAGAATTGTAATAATGGAGTGCTCATTTCAGTTGGAAGAAGCTCGGCCAGAAAGGAGTTCGGTAAGCTCGGCTTACCGAGCTGGAACTAGCTTGGAACTAGCAGAAGAAGAAGGAAGCTCGGCTTTGAGCTCGGCTTTGAGTTTGGCTTCGAGCCGAGAAGACAGTTGGTCTTGAGCCGAGAAGCAAAGGAGTTCGGTTTGTGTACCGAGAAAGGAGTTCGGTTTATGAACCGAGAAGGGAGCTCGGTTGTGAGCCGAAGAGAGTGCTCGGTTGTGAGCCGAAAAGAAAGTTCGGTCTTGAGTCAAGAATAGAGTTCGTCTTGAGCCGGGAAAAGAAGAAGCAACAGTTCGGGCTTGAACCGAGAAGGAAGTTCGGCCTAGAGAAACTAGCCGTTGGTGCAGCAGTTAGTTAGCCGAGATGTAGCAGTTATTCTTCTTGCTTTCTTGATTCTTCTTGTAGTTAGTTAGTAGCAGTTGCTACTTGATTGTAGAGCTTTAAATAGCTCAAAACCATGTACGTAGTTAGTAGTGAAAATCAATAAAGAGTTTTCAAGTTTTCTCTCCAAGATTACCATCTTCGATACTCTAAGTGTGAGTGTGTGTTCTTCTGCATTGTGAGTGATCATACAACTGTGAGTGTGTGTGTGATTCACCTGAGTGTGTGAAAGTCTTGTGCGTATTGAATCCCAACATACCATCATGTTGACAGATTAACACTTGATGAAGAAAATGTTAGAAACTTATCCACTCTTGAAAGATCTTCACTTAGAAAAATGGCAGTAAAATTGAATGTGAGCAAAGACACATTAGGGGTGTGGGTGAAACAAGGTAAACTACGGCCACATACAAATGCAATCAAACCTGCACTCACTCATATGAATAAGCTAGCAAGAGTTAGATGGAGTCTTAGTCAACTTCAACCACAAATTACTCAAGGTAAAGTGCAATATCAAAGCATGCACAATGTAGTGCATATAGATAAAAATGGTTCTACATGACCAAGGCATCAGACAGATACTACATCTTGCCAGATGAGGATGAGCCATATAGGTCATGCAAATCCAAGAGATACATCACCAAAGTCATGTTTATGTGTGCTGTAAGTAGACCACAGTTTGGTATGGATGGGCAAGCAACTTATGATGGTAAGGTGGGAATATTTCCCTTCACTGAAGTACTGCCAGCACAGAGAAAGTCAAAGAACAGGCCTAGAGAGACCATGGAAGCC
Source organism: Salvia splendens (assembly GCF_004379255.2). Lineage (NCBI taxonomy): Eukaryota > Viridiplantae > Streptophyta > Magnoliopsida > Lamiales > Lamiaceae > Salvia > Salvia splendens. The sequence goes on along the minus strand of NC_056047.1, from coordinate 8,327,571 downwards.
AATGCAATTCAATTCAGTCACAAAGGCAGTGATGAAGGACTGCCTTATCCACAAGGTATGCAACCTTTTCCATTATATCAGATCTTAAAAACTCAATAAAGATCATCTAGCTATGTTATTCTTCTTTATGCCAGATCATACCTGCAATTAAGGCCAAGTGGTCTGTTTGGGCAAGTAAAGACATTTACATTCAGCAAGATAATGCAACACCACACATAACTGCCACGGATCCAGAGTTTCATGCTATTGCCAATTCAGATGGATTTAAAATCCAACTGATTTGTCAACCACCTAATTCCCCTGACACTAACATCTTAGACTTGGGCCTTTTTAGAGCAATTCAGTCACTGCAGCATGAGAAACCATGCAGGACTGTGGATGAACTTGTGGGGAATGTGTGTAGCTCTTTTGCAGAGTTGTCACCACAAACTCTCAACAGAGTTTTCCTAAGCTTGCAGGTTTGCCTCACTGAAATCCTACAGTGCAGAGGTGGAAATGGCTACAAAGTCCCACACATCAACAAAGATAGACTAGAAAGAACTGTAGGACTCCCCAATGTGCTGGAAGTGGATGAGGATATTGTGAGAGATGTGCTACAATACTTACAAATGCCAGAGAACAATGATGGGTCAATGTACGATATTGGCCCTCTGTCAAATGCATTTGGCTTCCAGGTCAACCAATATTGTTTATGGAATAGGTGGTCTGATCTTTTTGGTGTGTTGGTTAGGCCATAGTGTATATGGAATATGGTAGTCTGATTTTTTTGGTGTGTTGGACAGCCCCTATTGTTTTTTTGGTTAGGGTCTGCCGTTTTTGGTTTTTTGGTGTATAGAAATAGTGCAAAGATAATGTAATGCACATATTCAGGATAATGATATGAGACACTCAGAAAAATTTCATCATAGGACAGGGACACAAGCCTCCAAACCAGATAAAGGGGTGGCTATACACATAATATAAGCACCACAAACAAGCCCCATCAGCATAGCAACAACCAACAACAAATTCCAGCAAGTATTTCACCTTTACACCATCATGCATTTGACCTCAGAAAAATTTCATCATGGGCAGTGTGAAAAGCCTCCAAACCAGATAAAGGGGTGGCAATTACTCACAAAATAATCACCACAAACAAGCCACATCAGCACAACAACAACCAACAACAAATTCCACCAAGTATATCAACAATACACCATATAGCAGCAACATAATCGACCAAACATCACAAATTTCATCATATAGCAGTAGATTAAACCTCCTAAACCAAATTGGGGTGGCTTAATAAAAAAACAATCACCACAATATATTAGAATGACCAAATAATTCAACCAACAACAAATTCCAGCAACATAATGGTCTAGACATCACAAATTTCATTATATAGGGCAAGATTAAACCTTCGAACCCAAAATGGGGATGGCTAAATTACAATAACAAAATAACCCCTCGGAAACCCCTAAATACAGACCAAGCAAGAATCTCCAAACCCTAGATAGGGGGTGATTCTTACACAACTCACAATTTTAGAGGAGATCTGCCATGCCGGGCAAGAGAATCAGGAGGATCTCCTTGAACCACTCATCTTCCTCAACAGGACGCCTCCGCTTCTTCACCATCGGAGTTTCCCGGACCACAGTGGAGTCAGGATTTTCATAACCCCGTGTTAGGGACAATAAGCTCTGAATCGAGCATGGTCTCCGGCATGTCAGGGACAATAAGCTCAGAATCGAGCATGGTCTCCGTCGTGTCAGGAACTATGGTGGAATCAGTCAGGAACTATGGTGGAATCGGTCCAGGAAGGGCCTTCGATCATCGGAGTTTCAGGAACCACGGTGGACATCGAATCACCCAATTCCCACGAGTATGTGGGGATAGGAGAAAGGTGGGTTGAAATAGGAGTCAGGATCGACCCCTCCGACGCGTCGAAGGTCCACTCCGGCGTCGGATTCGGACGAGAAAAACGTGAAAGTTGAATACGGTTTTCCGTCCGAATCTAACCCATAGATGGGGGTTAGGGTTTAAGAGAGTAGTTGATCCATTTAGGGTAGAGTGGGGAAGAGGAGGAGGAGGCGGCGATTGGAAGGAGGAAGAGGAGGCGACGATGAATTAGTTCGCGTAGGAAGAGGATGGCGAGAGAGTGAGACCGACAGTGAGAGAGAATGAGGGTATGAGAGAGTGAAAGTGAAATTAGAGTTGGGTGGGGGGTGTTTTTTTTATGGCAATTGTGTAAATTAGTGAGAAGGGGGAGGGTAATTAAATTATCCAAATATGGTAAGTAGACCGGGACTCCTATTCCCGGACGTCCCAAAACGGAAAAACGGGACTCCTATTGTTGGGCCGAGGGAGTAATATTGATTATTTTTTTCAGAATTCCTCCTTGAATTTAAATTTTCTTAAAAATAAATGCAATAAGATAAATTTAAATATGCATATTTATGTAATAAATAATAATGTAATATTTTATATAATTCTAAAATAGTCTAATGAAGATGCATATGAGCTACAGTTAAAAAGTTATAAAATCTCATAAATAATTTAATTCTAAAAATATAAGTATTTTTATTTATAATATTAATAAGATATTTAATAAATGCATAAAAATATATTGACCTAGTTCATCCTACTGCTTGTTAAGTGGGCCTAAATTGGCTTGGACTGAGCCCAAATATATTGAAAGATTGTCTGCTTCGTGGACTTGGGCCGGATTGAACCAACCTAACCTATATAACTGCTATAAAAAAAGTGGCAGTATACATGTATAATTGTAAATTATTGGTTAAATATCACATTAAAGTCAAGAAATGGTTTAATAATGTTGACCACGAACTATACACAAAGAAATTGCCAAATCTTATAAGATTTTTAAGATCACGAGAAACATATGTTGTAATACATTTAACATCACCCCGATTCCCCTGTCATAAACACCATCTTCATAGTTGGCCACATTATCGGCGGCGATTCACTGTGTTGAGGCGGGGGAGGTGGGCTAAGCGCCCGTCCTAACCCAATGCCACGTGATGGCGATAGCCCTTTAATATATTATAAAAGAGATAACTCAAATTTTAAATTTTAGACATCACCTTCTACAAACGAGGCTGATGCAACCGTGGAAGAATCGAGAACAATGATGGCGATCGAGATTGAGGCAAGCAAACTTGTGGACAAGATTTTCGTCATTGCAGCTCCTTCTTGAAATGAGAATGAAATCTGATGGTGTATAAATAATGAAATTATTTTGTAATTAGATTTAGATATGGTAAAGTGTGAACGTTTTAAATAATTAGTTAATTTGACTAAACCATAATTTGTTGCTTGTTTTATTAGTCGGCATGACCGAATAAGTTTTTATAGTTGATGAAATTCAAGTAGATGTTGACTCTAAATGCTTGAAATGAGGAAATCCTCTGGATAAAAGTTACTCTCTGCTTTCGCCGTTAAGAATTGCATTTTTTTGCAACACAAATTTTAATAAATGTTAAGAAAAGTGAAAGGAGAAGAGTTATTAGAATATAAGTCTCACTTGTTGTATATATTAGTTTTAAATGAAATGTGAGGGGAATGAGTTAATGAAATGTGACCATATTACTATAAAAAAGTGAATTCGAACTTCTATTCGCAGACATGCTAGATTGAAAAAATGAGACTCCTATTCACGAATGGAGGGAGTATAAACGTACGCCATTTATGCACAACTACCATCATTCATATCTAATCTATATCTAGTTAATTAGGTTGATTGACGCAACTCATATCTACAAATTGCAATTAACCATGGATAGAAGCAAAGTTGCTTGAAGTTTGTTACAAGAGTCGGCTGCTATTCCCTGATACTATACTAAAATTTAGTCTCTTCGTCCTATAGCAGTGGAGTTATTTTGCTATTTTGATACGTTTCATAGTAGTGGAGTCATCTTTATTTTTAATAAAAGTCAAACACATTTTTTCTCACTTTCTCTCTTTATTTCTCTACATTTTTCATTCCCTACTTTTTTTCTTTACTTAACTCACTTAGCACAATTTTTCTTAAATCATGTGCAAAAAAAGAAATGTCTCCACTACTATGGAACGGAGGGAGTATAAAAATATGAGGAAAAAAATTATAATAGTAAGATTTTATTCTTGAATTTGACAAAACAAATCTAATCCATTACAAAAATCAATGTCTGATTTTTTTTCTATTACTTTAAATAAATGAATGAAAGAAAAATTTAGTTTTGATTTTTGTGTAAAATTAAAAATATTAATAATATTTTTAATGTATTGGAGTAAAATTAAATATATAAAACAAAACAAACAACGTCAAACATGAATCAAACGAGAGTGAGATGCTTACGGATAGTGCTCACATAAAGTAAGTAGCATATCGTTTCTCGTTGATAATAATCTATCATTGAACATAAAACGGCAGAGGGCTCACTCATATGAACAAAAACCCAAATACATGAACACATTAGACATAAAAGAAAAATAATATGACTAGAAATCTCATTTTTTCCAAAAGTGCTAATTTGAAAAATCAGCCATCCATAACCGGATATAAAAATAATATGACTAGAAATCTCATTTTTTTTCCAAAAGAGTATATCATATGTTTAGTATGCAATTTATACAAATTTCACACGGATGAGTGTCCAATTATTAAAAAGTTCAAACATTGAAGTAGAAATTTAATTAGGTCTAAATTTAACCACGAATACAGATCCCACACGTGACTCCATAAGGCGATCGGCTTAAATCCACTTTAACGAAAAATATGTTCATCAATTATCACTATTGGCATATTGTTTGATATCCACACACTATTTATGAAACTAAAGCAAAAAAGAAAAAGAAAAGAAAAAGAGACGGCTTAGTCAACAGAGAGAGTTGTGGTTTTGAAAGAGAGCCACAGTTGCTTTATCCTAAACTTAAAAAATGAGGCCCAAAAATTGCATTGCATCAATCCAGCCCTCTTCACTGATGTGGCTGTGGTTTGCCTTGGAATTTATGTCTTCCCACATTGCCACCTAAGCCATTTTGCAATATCCCCTTGGATTTATTTCTCAAAATTCCAAGAATATTTATTGGGTCATTTTGAACCGAAGCAGAGCGGCCCTCTCAACATATGCTGCTCTGAGTCAGGTGAGCCACCTTCAGATTCTAACTCATTTTAGCTTTAAATCAAGAAAAAAACACCGTCTGCTGTGTGTGTTGGCCTTTTTTTGGTCGGTAGGGTTGTCTTGTGCAGTTAAAGATTGGATTTTTACATCATTTCTGGTAGTAATATAATTGGAGGGTTATCAGATGGTGATCTATTTTTTTAGCTTTATTTTAGTGATCATTACTCACTTGTTTTTTTTTTGCTTCTTAGATTAAGTGAGTACTGTTCTGTTTTCTGCACATCTTGATCAATTCCTAGTGAAAAGGCATGTTTTCAGTGAGATTAGAAAAGGATCAGTGATTATAAATTTGTAATGGTGTCATCAACTTGGCTTTTGACATGCATTCTTGTTCAATTTCAGTTTTTAGTTGTGAGTTAAGACTGTGTGACTCTTTTCTTGGATGTTTGTTCTGCCGACTGTATACTCATCTGTCTGCGGCCTACACCTTGCATCGGAATTTTGATTCTAGTTGTTGAGCTGTATATGTTGACACATGAGGTGCTGTTGATGTATCAATCTCCTCTTTAGCTGTCTGATGTTAGTTTCTTGTTTGGTAGTGATATTTTGAAGAAAAATGATTCGCTTGATTTCTCAACCACTGCATAATTACAATTTACAAGGATTATAGTAGTTTTTAGTTCTGTCACCATAATCACTATTACATGAATATTTAGGTTGAATTTGGACGGAATGTTCTATGTCAGAGGAGGTAATGCTTGTGTATTTGAATCATGACCAACTATATTGTGTTTTGTGATTCTTACGTGTGGATGTCACTAGGTTTCTTCAACATCTTCTGATTGCCACGGATATTGACCAAACCTTTAAAGAAGATACATAGTTCATCATGTCAAAATCATTAGATTATGAGAATTTGAATGATAATGTCAAGAAATGCCAGTATGCTGTCCGAGGGGAGCTGTATCTTCGAGCTTCTGAGCTTCAGAAGGAAGGGAAGAAGGTTAGTTTACTCATGGATGGGTATCATAAAATTTTGTCATCATTAGCACAGTATTTCCTCCATGGTTTACTGTCGAACCAAGAGGCTATATTTGGTTCTTTTTGTGAAGTTTATAATAGTACATAAAATGTATCGTGTGGTGACTTGTATACAGATCATCTTCACCAATGTTGGAAACCCTCATGCTCTCGGACAGAAACCTCTGACCTTTCCTCGTCAGGTTGAAATCAGGCTCATGTTTTTACGCAACTTTCCATCTAATGCTGATACTGTATGTTTACTAAGAGAGAAATCGGATTGCAGGTCGTTGCTCTCTGCCAAGCTCCATTCCTGCTGGATGATCCTAATGTAGGACTTTTGTTTCCGGCTGATGCAATCGCAAAAGCTAAACACTATATTTCCCTTACTTCTGGGGGTCTAGGTATCATACTCAACAATGATCTCATTTCCGTCTAGTATTAAGAATACCTTTCAAAAGTTTGAGGGGCTAAGCATATACGATGAAATGCCCAATGAAAAAAAATCCAAAGTGACACGTTTATAATTAATCAGGTGCTTACAGTGATTCTCGCGGCCTTCCTGGAGTTAGGAAAGAAGTCGCTGAGTTCATTGCGAGGCGTGATGGATATCCAAGGTTATAAAAATTGAATGATGCAATGCAGGTGAAAATATGAACTTAAGCAAACTGATCGTGTTGATTTTTGCACCTGTGGCAGTGATCCGGAACTCATATTTCTAACAGATGGTGCGAGCAAAGGAGTGATGCAGATCTTGCAATCTATCATACGCGGTGCACATGATGGGGTATACTTCTTGAACTGCTCGGTTGTCTCTTCATTGCTGTGTTCACAATGTTTTCGGTCGTAACTAACAATATTGTTTCGTTCCTAGATACTCGTCCCTGTGCCACAATATCCACTGTACTCCGCTACAATATCTTTGCTCGGTGGATCTCTCGTTCCTTATTATCTTGAGGAGACTGCAAATTGGGGGCTTGATATTGGTAACCTTCGTCAATCAGTTGCTCAGGCTCGTTCTCAAGGGATCACCGTAAGCATTTCTCTGTCTGAGCTTGTTAGTGCCGATGAATATGCACCTATGGTTTTCATCTCGTCTAATCATATTTCAACGGTGTAAAAGGTCCGGGCCATGGTGATCATAAACCCTGGCAACCCTACAGGCCAGTGCCTCAGCGAAGCAAATCTTAAGGAAATACTGAACTTCTGTTACCAAAACGATGTGGTGTTGCTTGGTGATGAAGTTTATCAGCAAAACATATACCAAGACGAGCGTCCCTTCATAAGTTCGCGAAAGGTAAATATTTTTTCACTGGCTGGCTGTTAAAGTTGTGCCAACATATCTCTCCACATTTCCCCAAATCTGGCTTACATTTTGTCATCCAACCACTGAAGGTTCTGATGGACATGGGGCCACCCATTAGCAAGGAGGTCGAGCTTGTTTCGTTCCACACCGTCTCTAAAGGCTACTGGGGAGAATGTGGGCAACGTGGTGGCTACTTTGAGATGACCAACATTTCTCCAAAGGTTTGTGCTAATGCTGTTCTTGAATTACTGGAACAAAGCAACACACTCGAGTTTATAACTTTCGTTTCTTGATTACCAATCTGTTCTATTAAAACAACCACCTTCACTGTGTTTTTTTTCAATTGCAGACAGTAGAGGAAATCTACAAGGTGTCTTCGATATCACTCAGTCCCAACGTTCCTGCACAGATATTTGTATGTCTTGTATAGCTTGTGTTGTTGATGCAAGTATCTTGAAAACATCTTAATTTTTTTCCTAATTACATCACCATTTGGCAGATGGGTCTTATGATGAACCCTCCTAAACCTGGGGATATATCATATGATCAATTCAACAGAGAGAGGTATGCCTAGTTTCATCACGACCCTGTTTTAAGTGTTTTTATCACATTGTAAAAGGATGAATTTCTAGTAGAAAACCCTCGAAAAGAGAATTATTAGGCCACCAATATCTCTAATCCCTAAATGAGATGCTGATTTCTCCATCGTTTTCTTAAATTTGCAGCAAAGGAATTCTGGAGTCGCTGAGGAAGAGAGCGCATATAATGACTGACGGGTTCAACAGCTGTAGAAACGTCGTCTGTAACTTCACTGAAGGTCCTTTACGTTCTAGAATCGCACAACATCATGCCAAGTTCAAGAACAAAGTTTGCATTTTATTAGTCTTAACAAACTTGATGTTGATGGTGGCAGGTGCTATGTATTCTTTCCCACAAATACGGCTGCCACCAAAGGCCATCGAGGCTGCCAAGAGTGTGGGAAAAGTTCCTGATGTTTTCTACTGTCTTAAGCTCCTAGAAGCCACAGGCATCTCCACCGTCCCAGGTTCTGGCTTCGGGCAAAAGGAAGGGTACGTGCACCACATTTTCTTGAAGATTCTGTTTCTCTTAAACTCTTCGGTAATGCTGAATGTCTCGTCTTGCTTGAAAATAGGGTTTTCCATCTGCGAACCACCATCTTGCCTGCAGAGGATGACATGCCCGCGATCATGGACAGTTTCAAGAAATTCAACGACGAATTCATGGAGCAGTATGAGGACCACCAAGGGTACTCGAGAATGTGAGAGGAGAAGTGGTGAAGCAGAAGGAGAAGAAGGCATCTGCTGCTGTATATTGTTGGGATTTTTATGTAACTTGTTGCAAGAATTTCATTACAACCTACTGTTGATTTTATACATCTTTTGTTTTCGAAATGTGACTTATCACAACCTCTGTGACTGCTTAAATGATCATCAATACTAGAGGACTTTTATTACCTATGGTGTTTCTTTCTCAGCACATAAGGGCGTCAGCAGTGGGGCGCCCTAAGGCGCGTCACGTCATCAGTTTTATCCTCCTTCTCCTCCACCTGCAGTGGGGCGCCCTAAGGCGCGCCCTATGGCGCGCCACATCATCATTTTATTGTTTTGTTTAATTAATTTAAATGTTTTCAAATAACAAGTAACGAGTAAATAAAAAACGTCTAATTAACAAATGACGACGCATTAATAAAAAAAAGTTACACCATTCAACTTATAAAAAAAAACAATTAAGTCGGTGCAATTCCCAACTTCCGACGCAGCTCATCGATTAACGCCCGGAGATATTCGGCTTCGTCGGGGTCGGTACACTTCTTGATGCCTTGTGCGTCTGCAATAACGTCCTCGCCATCGACGTTGTTGCCAACGACTCAAACGCGGTGGCCGTCTGGGTCGGGAGCGTTTCCGGGAACGGAGATGGGTTTGCAGCGGTCGAGGATGAGGTCGCGGCCGCCTTCCCCTTGGCCTTCGCAGCCTTGACGCCGGGAGGACACCGGTGTGCCGGAACTCCCTTCATCCACATACGTCAGGTTGAGGTCAACCGGGTGATTGCCGCTGCTCGTGTAATCACCAGTTTCGGTGGTCTTCGTCCTCTTCGGCGCACCAGTGTGCAGAATTCCACCTTGGAACTTTTGCTTGTCCCTCAAGAGCGCCCAGATGGCCTCGTGCTTGAAGTCGCCGTACATCGACCGGTACGACAACAACGCTTTAGCGCGCACGTCGCTCAAGCTGTCGCCGCTCCCCTGTGCCCGCGTGAACTTCTCGAACTCCGCCGCGTACAAGTTCACTTGCTTCTTCACTTGATCTCAGTGCTTGCGGAGTTGCTCACGTTTGCGCTTGTACGCGGTCGGCGGCTTGGCCTCATTGTAGAGGCCGACGATGCGCTCCCAGTACGCGACCTGCCTCTGGTTGTTCGCGAAAATCGGGTCTTCCGATATATCTACCCAACACCGGGCCAAAATGAGGGTTTCGTCGTCGTTGTAGTTCGTACGGTCGGGGGCGTACTCATCGCAATTTCCGGGAGGCGGCAACTTCTGCGCCCCCTGCCGATTCCGCTTCTTTTTGGCTGGGGCGGAAGCGGTCGCGGCGGGTTCGGGATCAGCAGCTGCGGCGTCACGGCGGGAGGGAGCGCTTGGTCGGTTTGGAGACGGCTCCATGTCAGACAACCCGTACGATTCCGTACTGAAATCGGGATCGTACTGGGTGTCGGCGTCGAACGAACGATATGCGCCGGGTTCTGTACCCGGCCAACGCGCCTCTCCGCTAAACATAGGACTATTGGAACTTGAATCCATTTCGTAGTAATTATGTAAATGTAATAAGTTTCGAAAGTGAAATCGTGAAATGAAATTACAAATGAACTCTATTTATAAAAAAACGAAATCGCGTGCCATCGTCTGCGTCGATCGTCCGCGTAGCCCATAGTGGGTCGGACGATGGTGCGGACGATGGCCTATCGTCCGCGGCCATCGTCCGCATAGGCCGCAATGGGGCGGACGATGACGCGGACGATGGGCATCGTCCGCGCTATACTCCGCGCCCTTAGTATAGGGCGCGACGATCGTCCGCGGCCTATGTCACGCACCCGCAATGGGGCAGACGATGGCGGGCGCGGACGATGTGCGCCATCGTCCGCCCCATTGCGGATGGCCTAAGGAATGCCAGATTTTATTTTATCCCAAATTTTTAGGAAAGTAAAAGCATATAGAAAGTTTGTGTATTTAGATCCTAAAAAAATTAGAAAACAAATAAAAAAAGTTTAATCATTAAAGTAAAAAATTAATGGTCAAACAGTAAATCAAATCCCATACGTGACTCCATCTACCGATGGGATTATAACCAATTTAGAAAAAACATTAATTCATCACAATAGGCCGATGGGATGATATCCACACACCATATATATTGAACTATCTCCAATGCTGGCGGAGGTCAAATAGCCGTCAAATAGCCTTCACACTGCCACATCATCAGCACTACAATTCTCCTGCCACATCAGCTTGCCACATCAACTGGACATCAAATAGCCATCAAATAGCCTTCACACTACCTATCCACATCACTAATAACAATTATATAATTTAATTTACAATTGTATCAACATACATAATTTAATTTACGAGACAAATACGGAAAATTCGAATAATAATATTAAAATTTAAAAAGTACATTACTTTTAAAAAAAAGTACAACAATTTAAAAAAATTACAAAAAGTAAAAAGTACATTAATTTAAAAAAGTAAAACAAAATCACTCATCGCCGCCGTCCTCGTCTCCGTCGTCGCCCAACGCTTCTTCACTGCCGTCGCCGCCGCCTCCGTCGCCACCTACGCCGCGGCTATTCCCGCCGGTGTCCCTCCTCATCGCCTCCAGTTCTTCACGCTGGCTCTGGAGCAATACGCGAAGAAAATCCTTCACCTCGGGGTCCACCGCCGCTTGGAAGTCGGCTAAGGTCTTCACCATTTGAGCGCGCGTTTGTTGGCGCGCGAAGAATTTGAGCTCCTCGGTAGACCTGCCGAGGGGGGATGCCGAATGGACATCCTGGGAACTCGGTGTGCCCCCCCTCGCAACCTGCTGCGCCCGCCTTTGCCCAACCGGGCGAGGTCGGCGACCGAACGACCGAGGAGTCGGGACCTCCTGGGCCGTCTCGGGGAGGTCTGACGAACCACCGCTGCTGCCGCTATAATCTCCGGTATAGTTCAGTCTCTGCCTCTTCGGCCAGCCAGCGTCGACGCCTGCCCGGAATTTCTCCGACTCGTTGAGCACAACGTAGCAGTTCCAGTAGGTGAACTCATAGTACTTCTTATCCGGATCGGGGTAGGCTCTTTCCGCAATCCTCCTGCAGTCTTCCTCTGTTTGGCCACTGGTCTGCATGCGGAGGGCGTTGGCGTACAAACCCGAAAATCGAGAGACGCCAGCCCTGATTCGGTCCCAGCACTTCCGGACCTCCTCCCCGGTGCACGGTCTCCCTTCAGGGCAAAATGCCCTGTAGGCTGCAGCTATCTTCGCCCACAAGTTGACGATCCTCTGGTTGTTTGAAACGAGAGGATCGTCGCAAACACTCACCCACGCCTTGGCAACCGCAACGTTCTCCGCGTCCGTCCACTTCCTCCGGCCCCGGATTTCGGCGCGGGGCTGCGACGACTCGCCGACCTTCTTCGCCTTGCCCTTCTTCTTACCCCGCCCTACTCCCTGGCTTTGAATGAGAGTTTCAGAAACGTCGTTAATATCAAAACCCAAGTCCGCTAAGGAGAAGGTCTCCGAATACTGTGCATCCGTTGGGGTCGATGTGTGCGAAGAACCGGTGGAAAAATCAAAAGTCCGCCGATAGGCGTTGTCCCCCCCGTGCGTCGCCTGCGACTGTGGAATCATATGTTGCGCCGGTGGCATCATCTGCTGCGCCGGTGGCTGCATGCCGGGTGCCCACCCCGGCATCATCTGCATAGGGGGCTGCATGCCGGGTGCCCACCCCGGAATCATCTGCTGCCACGGGTACACGTTGTAGTACCCGCTCATTGGAGGCCAACCACCTCCCCCAGGAGCCGGGGAAGTATGGGACCCTGCCCCGGGAGTCGGGGGCGTCTGAGACCCTACACCGGGAGCCGGGGGAGTCTGAGACCATCCCCCGGGATTAACTGGAGTACCTTCGTAGTTGTTCTCCATTGCTCGTTATTGATCTTGTACAGAAAGTAAGGTAGAGAGAGAGTACTCGTTAAAACAAGTGGTGCGAATGAAAATGAGGTTCAACGCGCGTATATATTGTGTTTTGCGAAAAAAAAAAAAAAAATATTTAAATCCGACGCCGGTTTGGCGCCGATCCGGGAGCCACAATGGCGCCCGTGAGGATCGGCGTGGGAACCGGCGTCAGCGCGGGAATCGGCATGGCGACGCCGATTTTGACGCCGATTTCGCCCACGCCGGTTCCAATGGTTCGGCGTCAAACCGGCGTGGGCGAAAAATCGGCGCTCCGGTGGTGACGCCGACCATTGGAGATGCTCTAAAAGAGAGGGCTCAATCAACATAGAGACGGTCCAAAGAACATATGGTTTTCAAATTGAACCACTCTTCCTTCAGTTGCTTTATCCTAACTTCAAAATGAGGCCCAAAAATTGCATTGCATCAATCCAGCACTGATGTGGCTGTGGTGTTTCCTTAGATTTTATGTCTTCCCACATTGCCACCTAAGCCATTTTGCAATATCCCCTTGAATTTATTTTTCAATATTTCACGAATATTTATTTGTGAATAAACAAACACAGCATTGTTGGGGCCAATTTGAACTGAAACAGAGCGCCCATTAATATATGCTGCTCTGAGTCAGGTGAGCCACCTTCAAGTTCTATCTCCTTTAAATCAAGAAAAAAGACTCTGTGTTCGTGTGTGTTGCCCTTTTTGGTTGGTGGGTTTTGTCTCGTTCAATTAAAGATTGGATTTTGACATCAACTTAGTTGTGATTGATGTGATATAATTTATAGGTTATCATATGATGATGAATTTTTTTTATCTTTACTTAAATGATCAATACTCACTAGCTTTTTGCTTCTTAGATTAAGTGATTACTGCTCTATTTTCTGCACATTTTGATCAATTCCTAGTGAAAAGGCATGTTCTTTAGTGAGATTAGCGAGGTCCCGGTGATTTCGAAGCTTCAGTGATCGTTAATTTGACTTTTGACATGCATTCTTGTTCAATCTTGGTAGGCATTACGCTTCAGTTTTTAGTTGTGTGTTAAGACTGTGCGACTCTTTGCTTGGATGTTTGTGCTACCGCCTGCATACTCGGCCTTAGCTGTCTGCGGCCGACACCTTGCACCGTAATTTTGATTCTAGTTGATGACTTGTACGTGTTGACAACTTGAAATATGAGGTGCTGTTGATGGATCAATTTCCTCTTTGTAGTCTGATGGTAGTTTCTTGTTTGGTAGTTATATTTTGACAAAAAAAAAAGATTTGCTTGATTTCTCAACTGCAGCATTAATGGCAAGGATTATAGTTTGTTAATTCGGTCATCATAATCACTATTACATGAATATTTAGGTTGAATTTGGATGGAGTGTTCAATTTTTAGAGGAGGTTATGCTTGTGGGTTTGAATTCGTGACCAACTATATCATGTTTTGTGCTTCTTAGGTGTGGATGTAGCTAGGTTTCTCCGACATCTTCTGACTGCCACTAATATTGATCGAACCCTTAAGAAGATACATAGTTCATCATGTCAAAATCATTAGATTACGAGAATTTGAATGAAAATGTCAAGAAATGCCAGTATGCTGTCCGAGGGGAGCTGTATCTTCGAGCTTCTGAGCTTCAAAAGGAAGGGAAGAAGGTTAGTTTACGGCTAATAGTCTTTTTTACGCGGTTTAGTGTTAATCCAAGAGGCAATATTTGTTTGTTTGGTGAAGTTTGATATAGTACTCAAAATGTATCGTTTGTTGACACGTATACAGATCATCTTCACCAATGTTGGAAACCCGCATGCTCTTGGACAGAAACCTCTGACCTTTCCTCGCCAGGTTGAAATCAGGCTCATGTTTGCAAATTTCCGTCTAATGCTGATACTATATGTTTACTAAGAGAGAAATTGGATTGCAGGTTGTTGCTCTCTGCCAAGCTCCATTTTTGCTTGATGATCCTAATGTCGGACTTTTGTTTCCGGCTGATGCCATTACAAAAGCAAAACACTATTTATCCCTTACTTCTGGGGGTCTAGGTATTCAACAATAATCCCATCTCTCTCTCTCTCTCTCTCTCTCTCTCTCCCTCACACACACACACACACACACACACACAATCAGAAGTTTGTATGAGGAGGTTAAAATCAAAATTATGTGGTAATATATACATACAATTAAGAAAAACTTTCAAAAGTGTGAGGGACTAAGCATATACGATGAACGACTTTGAAAAAAAGCCAAAGTGACGTGTTTATAATTGATCAGGTGCTTACAGTGATTCTCGCGGCCTTCCTGGAGTAAGGAAGGAAGTTGCGGAGTTCATTGAGAGACGTGATGGATATCCAAGGTTATAAAAATTGAATGGTTATTGCTGGCCAATTATGAACTTATCAAACTGATCATCTCGATATTTGCATATGTGGCAGTGACCCAGAACTCATATTTCTAACAGATGGTGCTAGCAAAGGAGTGATGCAGATCTTGCAATCTATCATACGCGGTGCACATGATGGGGTATACTTCTTGAACTTCTACGCTATCTCTTTGTTGTTGTGTTCAGAATGTTTTCTGTCGTAACTAACAATATTTGTTTCATTCCTAGATACTTGTTCCTGTGCCACAATATCCACTGTACTCCGCTACAATATCTTTGCTTGGCGGATCTCTTGTTCCTTATTATCTTGAGGAGACTGCAAATTGGGGGCTTGATATTGGTAGCCTTCGTCAATCAGTTGCTCAGGCTCGTTCTCAAGGAATCACCGTAAGTATTTCTCAGTCTGAACTTGTTTGTGCTAATGCATATGCACCTATGGTTTTCGTCTCATCTAATCATATTTCAACGGTGTAAAAGGTACGGGCCATGGTGATCATAAACCCAGGAAACCCTACAGGCCAGTGCCTCAGCGAAGCAAATCTTAAGGAAATACTGAACTTCTGTTACCAAAACAATGTGGTGTTGCTTGGTGATGAAGTTTATCAGCAAAACATATACCAAGACGAGCGTCCCTTCATAAGTTCGCGAAAGGTATATTTTTTCACTGGCTGGCTGTTAAAGTTGTGCCAACATATCTCTCCACATTTCCCCAAATCTGGCTTACATTTTGTCATCCAACCACTGAAGGTTCTGATGGACATGGGGCCACCCATTAGCAAGGCTGTTGAGCTTGTTTCGTTCCACACCGTCTCTAAAGGCTACTGGGGAGAATGTGGGCAACGTGGTGGCTACTTTGAGATGACCAACATTTCTCCAAAGGTTTGTGCTTATATAATACCGATCAAAGCAACACACTCGATGACCAACTACCTTCGCCATGTTTGTTTTTCAACTGCAGACAGTGGAAGAAATCTACAAGGTTGCTTCGATATCACTCAGTCCCAACGTTCCTGCACAGATATTCGTATGTCTTGTATACTACAGCTTGTGATCTTGATGCAAGTATCTATAAAACATTTAGATTTTTCCCTAATTACATCACCATTTGGCAGATGGGCCTTATGATGAACCCTCCTAAACCTGGGGATATATCATATGATCAATTCAATAGAGAGAGGTATGCCTGGTTTTGCCACGACGCTGTTTTAAGTGTTTTTAATCACATTGTAAAAGGACGAATTTCAGCTAGAAAAACATCAAAAAGAGAAGCATTAGGCCACCAATATCTCTAAGCCCTAAAGAGATGCTGATTTCTTCAACATTTTCTCGATTTTGCAGCAAAGGAATTCTGGAGTCGCTGAGGAAGAGAGCGCATATAATGACTGACGGGTTCAACAGCTGTAGAAACGTAGTCTGTAACTTCACTGAAGGTCCTTTGCGTTCTAGCATCACACAACATCATGCCTAGTTCTGGAACAAAGTTTGAATTTTATTAGTCTTACAAACTTGATGTTGACGGTGGCAGGTGCCATGTATTCTTTCCCACAAATACGGCTGCCACCAAAGGCCATCGAGGCTGCCAAGAGTGCGGGAAAAGTGCCTGATGTTTTCTACTGTCTTAAGCTCCTAGAAGCCACAGGCATCTCCACCGTCCCAGGTTCTGGCTTCGGGCAAAAGGAAGGGTACGTGCACCACATTTTCCTGAAAAGATCGTTTTCTTTTAAAATCTCCGGTAATGCTAACTGACCTCTTATCTTGCTTGAACGTAGGGTTTTCCATCTGCGAACCACCATCTTGCCTGCGGAGGAGGACATGCCCGTGATCATGGACAGTTTCAAGAAATTCAACGACAAATTCATGGAGCAGTACGAGGACTACCGAGGGTACTCGAGAATGTGAGAGGAGAAGTGGTGAAGCAGAAGAAGGCATCTGCTGCTGTATATTGTTGGGATTTTTATGTAACATGTTGCAAGAATTTCATTACAAACTACTGTTGATTTTATATACTCTCTTTTGTATCTAAATGTGACTTATCACAACCTCTGTGACTGTTTAAATGATCATCATATACTAGAGGATTGTTATTACCTATGTTGTTTTTCTCTAAGATCGTATTCCAGTCTCGTGTTTCATTTCATCAGTTATGATGCGATAGGAAAACATATTATATTGATAACATTTGGATCAACATAACTAACTTGTTAGGGTGACTTTTTGCTATTTTGAACGACGTTTCTCATTAAATATGTCGATTTTAAACGATGTAAATTGAACAACAGAACTGATTCGAACACATATTTTCAAAATTAAACTAAATGGTGTCAATCTTGAACAATGTCACTTATATTCGCGAAACCATGATGCACACACCTACTCCGTCTGTCTCATAAAAAATAGAGACACTTGGAAGAGCACGAGTTTTAATACATACTACATCAGTAAAGAAAGAGAGATAAAAAAATAATTGAAGTATTGTTAATAGGAAATGTGCACTACTTCGTTAGAAAGAAAAAAGGTACAAAAAATAGAAAGAAACTATTTTTTTTGAAAAGACCAAAATGAAAAAGTCTCTATTTTTATTGAACGAGCATATTTTAAAATTTATTAAAACTCAATCTATACGAATTAACTTAATCTCTAAATTTGATGGTTAAGGCATCAGGGACTCGCGAGGAAATTTTGCAACTGACGAGGGCAAAATCGGAAACTAAGACAACCGACGGTTGAAACAAAAGTAATTGGCGCCAGGACTCAAAGTCAATATTCAGTGAATTACTCTGCTACCCTCGTCACGACCTCAAGTCCTTTAGAGCATCCACTACGCGGCGCGTCAGCGTCCCGCGACCCGTCCCGGAGAGACGGGTCTGTCGCGCGCCGCGTTGTAGCATCCGTCTCGTCCCGCGTCCCGTGTCGACGAGACAAGCGACGGGCCGTCTCGCCACGCGCCTATGCGACGTGACGCCCACTCACCGGCCCGCGAGTGGGCGTCGTCACGTGCTGACGCAATAAATATTTTTTTTAAAAATTCAATTTTTTTTAAAAAAAAAAAAAAATAAATTAAAAAAATTTTCTAACGGTAATAATACCGTTTTTTGTTTTTTTTTTTTAATTTTTTTTATTTTTAAATTAATTTTTTACTCTATAAATACTCCTACATTCATCCTCATTTCACACACAACTACACATCTATTCTTCTATCATCTCAATTTCCTCTCAAATTTCCTCTCATCACAAGATGTCCGGCGAAGGCAACTACGGCGGCTCCGGCTCCGGCGGGTGGGATCTCAACGCCTTCGGCGATTGAGAGACCATGATCAACACACTGGGCGGTTCCAGTGCGTCGACGCCGGGGACCCAGGGTTCGGCAACGCCGGGGGTACCAACCACCCAACTTCGACATTGATGCATATGCCCGTCCCTCCGCCCGCGGTATTCGCAGGGATTATCCCAGATCCGGGAGGATTTTCCCATTGATCCAACGCCGGGAGTGGGCCGAGGCGGTGGAGGTGGGCGAGGCGGTGTACAACCCCAGTCGGGCGAGGACGAGGAGTGGGAGGAGGAAGAGGATCTAGGCCGGCATCCGTACAACAACCACGAAACGTTGGCGGTGTACAACGCCTGGATCACCGTCTCGTACGATCTCATCGTCGGGAATCAACAACCCCGGAAGTGTTTCTGGGAAAAGGTCTGCGAGGTCTACCACCAGATAAAGCCGAAAGGCTCCCGCAAGTGCAAATATAAAATGCTCCCCTCTCACTTTGACCGAGTCGACCGACATGTCAAAAAATTCTGCGGCCTCTACTCGGCCGAAGCGGCGCCACGGCAACTGACATTTTGACGTCCTCTTTGCGCGCCTACTACTAGGACACCCGTCAACAATTCAGATTTGTTGATGTTTGGCAGGTCGTGAAGGACGAGGAATGGTGAGCCGGCGGTTTCCGCTCCAGCTCGGGCACAAACTCGAAGCGCACGAAGCATACGGCGAGTGGTCAATACTCGTCTGGTGGTGACACAGCTGAGGGCATCAGCCCACATGAGGCTGAATCGCAGGAGTTTGCGGGTACAGTCGGCGATGCTGGAGGATCCAGCCGTGGGCGCCGTCGGCCGAAAGGAACGAAGGCGGCGAAAGGGCTAGAGCGAGGAAGGGCCGAGGCGAATCAAGCCAGACGGCCTTGGGATCGGGCTCGCGGGGAGGCTCGGACACACTTATGGTGGCGTACATGACCGCCACAATGGCGGACACTTTCCGCTTCTCGCACGCCCAATTCGCGGCCTGGTGGAACGGAATTGTGCATATGGCAGCACAACTTGGCCTTCCGACTCCCCCTTAACCTCGACCGCCTCCGGAGGATGATTAGCCGGTGGAGTAGTTTTTTTATTTTCTTTAAATTTGTATTTTAAATTATGTTGTCTGTTTTTTTATGTTGTGTGTTTTTTTAATAAAGTGTGTTTGTTTTAATTAAATTGGGTTAGAAAAAAAATAAAAAATTAAATTAAATGAATAGTAATTTATGGGACGGAATAAGGGACGGTTAAGGGACGAAGGGCAGGTTCCGTCCCTTATTTAAGGGATGGAGGAATAAAGTACAATGAGGCCCTCAAATAGTAGTTTAAGGGACGATAGGGGGACAGTGGAGGGACAGCGTAGTGGATGCTCTTAAATCTCCCTCTTTGCTTAGGTCACAACTTCCTCGGGTTCTCTCTCAAATTTCCTCATTTAAACTCCCCCTTTTCCACAAAATCCCCTTTATACTTTCAAGTTCTTTCTCTCAATAATCAATTCCATCTTTCTTCCCCACACCAAAAGAGATAAAAAAAGAGTGAATCCCTTTTCCTATTTCCGCACATAACATACATACAACCCATCAAAATTCCATCTTTCCAAATGGGAGTTCCCGAAAAGCTTCATTCCATAGATAGTGGAGCTGTGGATTCCGAAAAATGGGTTCTTTCCGCCGGAATCGCTCTGAGAAGCTCTTTAAACCCGGTTTTCACCAAACCGGCGGGGAAAACCAAAGAAGCGAAAGCCGGCGCCGGCGAGATCATGCCGAGTGAGAGAGTTTTTCAACCCTCCTGATTTGGAGACTATCTTCATACAAAGAGTTGAGGGTGCCTAATTAAATTAGTTGGAGCTTTCTTTATCTAATTTTTAGGTAGTTATGTTTGTAATGGATATTTTCCGGTGTAAGATGTCAAAGGGCAATCTAACTAGGTTATTACCACAATCATTGTATCGATGTTGGCCTTTTGGTTTATTGAAATTGATGATGGGATTTCGAATATGGTAAAAACTAAGATTACTAGTGTCTGATTTTGGATTTTGGTGGCCATTAATTAGATGGGAATTCCCATATCTGTCGCAGCTTGCCTCGTATGGGAAAACCATTCATTTGATGCATGTGCATGTGCATTTGCCTCTACCAAATAGACTTGGAAAATTTACACGTGACATGTCTTAGTTTGTCAGTCAAAGATGAAATACTGTATGTTTCATGAGAGTGTCGATAATGCGCCATTTTTGAGACGTTTTTTTTTTCTAATCAATGGGACATGAGTTTAAGTGATCTGTATGAGGAGCTTGATTGCAGCAATATCTGCCCCTCCGTTGTCAACTGCGCTACGCCCCTGCGAGCGTATGAGGAGCTTGATCTTATGATATGTGACTGGGAATTGCTTTAGTTTAGATATATATCTAGTGTAAATTATTTAGCATTATCTTGTAGTAACACTTTAATTTGAATGTGTTGAGAATGTCCCACCAAACAATGACTTCCCACCCATGTAGGACGCCCTTATGATAGTGGGAAGCTTCTCTGTAAATGCTTTTCTTTTTCAATGATAAGTGTGGGCAAAGGACAAACTACCAAAAGTGAGAGATACAGATTACACACCATATTAGAATCCTATGCTCTCTCTCTCTCTCTTCATGTATATGTGTTTGTGTGTGTGTCTCTGTATTTTATATATAGAGAGAGAGATGCATACATACACTAGTTGCATACAACATTCATCAAGAATTTCAAGATCAAACTCATTATAGTTACTTACTTTTAGAAGATACTACTCCCTTCGTCTCAATTAAATTGAGTCATATTTCTTTTTGGGACGTCCCAAAAAGTAGAGTAATTTCCTTTATTGACAAAAAAATAAAACATTTAATCATTTTTTCTTTACCTCATCACCTACTTTACTCTCATTCAGTACAATTAGTTAATCTCTTTGCCTAAAAGAAGTATTCCTTTTTTATTTAGTTGAGTCATTTGATTTTTACAAATAGAGCAATAACATTAAGCCATCTTTTGTAGGTTTTGTATGTACGTGAAAGAGGAAAAGATGTTTTTTTCTATAAAGAAAGTTGGATAAATAGGAAACATCAAGCAAAAGAAGTGTACTGCTGACATATGTATGCAATTTTTGGAAGAAACTAATATTGATGATGTTGAATGGAGTCCAAAATGAGAAAAGGAATATTGGAAGCTCTTATTTTTCTTTTAGTTTTTTTTTCAATAAAAACACATTTGTCGATCCTATATGAATTCATATAGTGGTAAAAATTTAGGGCGTGAGGACTGGGGTCAACCCATGGCATCTGCAATAAATCAAGATTGTATATACTGTTGGCCGTTGGGTGATCAAATAATTTTAGACTTGAATCAAGCCAGCCATGCACCCAAATTGCACATTTAATTAAAATTAAATGCTTTGTGTATTTAAAGAGTAGAGTGAACTACATAAAAAGTCTCTGACGTTTCCAAAAGTTTCGCTCTAGACCCCTAACAAAAAAAAATATCCCCAGAAGTGCCTAACCTTCAACCTAATCACGAATGAGATATTTGTAGCCATTTTTCGGACCAAAAGGCCCTTTTGCCTTGAAGGGCATTTAAGACAATTCCATTCCCTGTCGCAGCAGTCCTGCTCTGCATTGATGATTTACTTTTGCAGACAACAGTGGTCAACTCAATGTTGATGTGCACAGACTACCGTATTCCTTTGTCTATAGTTAAGAGTGTAGTGTGAAATAATTTCTCATCTTCCTTCTCTCTCTTCACTTCCTTCTCGCAAAAAGGGTTCAACAAGGGATTCATTCGTCGTTTGAACTCTACCATATAACATCAGTTGTAAGAGCCCAATTTATGTAATTTATTCTGCCGCACTGAAATTCCTCCGTGGGTTGGTGATTTTTATTGGGCTGTTATTGCAACGGAATTTGGGTGTATTCAATTCAAATTAGGGTTTATGGTTGTTTGGTTGGGTGGAAGTTTGTTTTTGGGATTTTATTTGTCTGTGAGATGGCGATGTTTGTTGTAGTCCGATCAATTTTGGCTTATTTTGTTGCCGAATGTGGCTGGATTTCGTAGCTGACGCTGTGCGTTTTTAATTTAGGGGTTATGTGTGAGGTTATGTTTGGTCGGCTGGCTGTGGGGTCCATTTTTATTTGTGAAATTACTTTCATAAATAATGACATATAAGTTAACTTGAATATGTTTGGGTTTGAATTTCCAATTCAGGTCGCTCTTGCAATGTCTTCTTCAAGTACGGAATCGTTCGGTTCAAGTTTCAATTGAGATTGGCCTCGTCCACCGGTTGTTCTCTGTAGTCACGATGTCGCGGCCGAGCTGGTGACGTCTAGGACGTCGGCTAATCCAGGTCGACGTTACTATCGGTGTCCATTCTGGAAAGAAGACGATTGCAGATTCTTCCGTTGGTTTGATGCTGGTCTATCGCCAAGCCAAGACACTTACTTTCAACGAATGAAGCTCGAACGAGACAGGTTTGAAGAACAACTCCGATCGAAGAGTATTGTGCATGGTGATCTTGAAGCCAAATTTCGCATCAAAAGTGATGAATGTGCAGATCTGAAGGCAAAATTGACCATGAAGACTGACGAGTGTGCAGGTCTTACTTCAGAACTTCTTAGAACCAAAAAAACGTCCCGAATGCTGAAAATTGTAATCTTATTTTTGTGCTTTGTAATTTTTTTCTTAATTTAATGGTACCACTTTTTTTTTCAAGCGATGAGGGGGAATTTTGGTAATAAGAATTTGAAGTTCCGCTGGCGAAATCTGATTCGAGAATATGGTTTTTGGAACATTGTCGTATGAACTAACACCTTGCAGTTTTTAGTTTATAATCACTTCCGAAGTACACATCTTCTGTTGAAATAACACCCGACTTACAGAACTTTGTGTGATGTAGGTTATGGGCACTTGTGATACAGAATACACCAAAGTCATACCAAAAGTTTTTCAAAAAAACAGGCATTAAGTTTGACAAAAGCATAGTTAAAATACGCTATTGTTTACGACACACAAAATGCATAGTTAATACAAGTGTCTTCTAATGATGATCCCTACCGATCATCGAAGGTTATATCCGAATAATGTTTGACATCGCATTCACCATTGTCTACGAGACACAAAAAATAAACCAACACAATTGCCTCATGGCTGAGTCCCATACTACGCAAGCGCGGGTATTCAATCACGATCCCCTCGACGGCCACAACGTTGAGGATGCGTCCTGGTCCGACGAGTGCTAGTGCTTGGAGGAAGATTGTTATTGTCCTACAAATATCACAAAAAATTGTGATTGTTAACTGGATTTTATAGAAAGTAAAAGTGCAACAAGGGTGTTGAAAACTACCTGGCTCGACCGTGTAGACCGACGAGTGCTGGGACGTGAATCAGTGGGATTAGTCTACAAAAAACAACCCCGGTCAAATTGAGTTTCAATGTTTATCAAAACGAAAGGTGATGGTGGTCATTACCTCCTGGCTTGACCGCGTAGCCCGACGAGTGTTGGGCCTTGGAACAGTGGGTGGCTCACTAGGATCACTGGGCTGAGAACTTGAACTCTGTCCAACTTCGGTTCGGGCATCTATACGAGGATCATTAGTGCATGTTCTTCTGTTATGCCCATCTTGTCCACACCGACGACACCTGAGTATAAAGGTTCGGCGCAAAGACTCAGAACCATTTGCATGCTGACGAACCTGTGGATCTTCACGCCTCAGTTTTTTTGGTCGTCCACGTTGCCGCTTTGTCCTAGGAGGTGCCAGTTCAAATCCAACTTCTGAGTTCTTCGGCCAATTATCCATCCCGTTGCTATCTTCGAATTAAAGGTCTCGCATATATTATTGAGGATAACATCACAGCAAACATGCAGAGAGAAATAAGCCTTCACCCATTTTTCCTTGAGAGCTACGCCGAGTAGGTATTGATGTGCTTGTGGATATATAATCCGCAGTGCATTCATCCGCTCAACATATTCTTCCTGGGTTGTACTCGCCGCCAGCTCCCACAAGATCTCCTTAAAATTCTCTCCGATGAAACGCTTCTTAAAGTTGTTGTATATGTGCTGCACACAGAAGCGATGCTCGCTCTGTGGAAACTCCTCAAGGATTACCTTTGCAAGACCCTATTAAATTCACCACAAATTGTTACATGTACACAACCACTGACACAGAATACAACAATATTATAATCACACTCTGAATACAACAATATTTTAAAAATCACAATTGAAGTATGTCAAAAGAAATCACAAACAACGTATACACCTTTTAATGAAATCACATTACACATACCTTTTGCTGGTCAGACATGAAGACAAATCTGGGGGCATTTTCATGTATGAGGAGGTCCTCTGCCAGATAGCCTAAAAACCATTTCCACTGTTCGTAGCTTTCGGCCTCAGTTACCGCCCATGCAATAAGCCACCAACCATTATTTGGATCAATTCCTATGGCCGTCATAAGTTGGCCTCTGTACATACCACGCAAGAAACATGAATCCAAGAAGATAATCGGATGACAAAAATGCATCCAACCCTTTTTCAACGGCCCGAGACAAGTATAAAACCTCAAGAATCGCAGGCCCACAACTTCAAGATCCCTGAAGTTCTCGTAGTGAATGTGCACACTAGAGTCAGCATGTGTCCGTTCCAGTTCAGCTTTGTAATCGAAAAGTCTTCCACATCAATGACCACAGGTGGATGTCTCGGTGGTGGTCGGTGTGGTGGCGATCGCGGGGGTATTGGTTCCCTTTTACGGCGAGAGTTTCGTGATGTGGAAGCACCTGAGGACCCAGCTCGCTTCCTCTTAGGAGCCATTCATGCAATGGAGAGCAGGGAAAATGAAGAAATGAAAACAATGGTTTGCAGTTTTAAGGCGGTAAACTCCTCTTTTTGTTATAACTTTAGGCGGGAGTGAAAATAAGCCGAAAATAATGCTGATTAGAGCCGGAAACTGTATGCAATTTTTGAAACTTGTTTTGTTAAATCACGTAGGAAGTCTTCAACACGTGTTGCAATTGTATGGGTAGTCCACTGAACAGCCGCTGACGCCCCTGACGGCTGATGTGCGCCGTCACATCACGCCATGTCGTCGCAGACATCATTGCAGAGCGGCCACTGCAGATTAATTGCGCTTTGACTGAAATGCCCTTTTAGGGCTGAAGGGTATTTTCGTCTGAAAAAACCTCATTCGTGATTAGGTTGAAGGTTAGGCACTTCTGGGGATTTTTTTTTTTGTTAGGAGTTTAGAGCGAAACTTTTGGAAACGTTAGGGACTTTTTATGTAGTTCACCTTGAAGAGTAAAAACCGAAAATTTGCAAAGTGAATTTTTTAAGGATTTTATTTCAAGACAACTTTATGTAAAAGTATGATTAGACACGTCAAAACATTATCAAGGGAGTTCATTCACACCTAAAGATTAGATAGTGACATCACACGCCTAAGAGATGTAGCCATTTTTCATTAATTTATTTATTGCAACAATTCCCAAAACTGCCACAGCCACTCGTCAAAATTTTGAAATTCAGCACATATTTATTATTCCAATATTTTTTTATTAATTCTCAACCTTTATGGAGTACTCCAGCATGTAAATCGGCATGTTAGTAAAATATTGTGATAAAGCTCTCCAGCTTCGCCAATTACAAGTAATAATATTGTACTATTATGTTTATAACTATCAGCAGGTGGCGCCTAAGGCGCGCCCTAAAGCCCGCCTTATACACCACCACATCAGCATTTTATCCTTCTACCATTTCACCTGCAGTGGGGCGCCCTATAAGCCGCCCTAAGGGGCGCCCTAAGCATTTTCTTTTATTTGAATATTTAAATAAATACATAAATTGGGAAAAACCTTCATTTCATTTAAGGCTTGAGTTAAGGTCGAACTACCGCCCTCCGAAGAACTCCGGTCGTCGTCGTGGTTCATTTTGGTTTGTGAGAGATAGAGAAATGTGAGAGATGAGAGAAATGAGAGATGCGAGAAATGTTCATATGAAAATAGAATGAGAAACGAGGTTTAATAAATAGACAAAATTTTAAAAAAAAACAAAAACGCGTTGCATCGTCCGCGTCGCCCACAGTGGGCGGACGAAGCCATATCGTCCTCGCTTCCTCCGCGGACTATCTGTCGGGCGAGGTCCATCGTCCGCGCACCCACAGTCGCGGACGATGGTGCGCCCGAGGCATCGGGTGGCCTATCATCCACCCCAACCCCATTGTGGGTGACCTAATAACAAGGGTGAAATTCACCTAATCCCAAGCATTTTTAGGAATTAATAAATACACTATAGGGATCGGTGCGTTTTAAAAATAACAAATAAGTAATATAGTTTCATAAATTGGCATGAAGCGGTGAGGAGGTATTAGGTGATAATTCTTTTTTGCTAGAAGCGATCAATAATTGAAGACAGCACATGAGAGGGGGCTTGTAATATTCTTTACTCTAAAAATGCTTATTTTTTATGCTTAGTTTCTTGTTTTTTATTGTTCATTGAAAGAGAAATTTGCAGCACTTTAATCTTTGTATATATAACTATTTTGGTGGAAAGTAGGCCACATCCAGCGTGTTCCAGTTCTAGGGACTTCCCTATATTTATAGAATATACTCTATCTCTTAAAATTGAATGTACTTCATTAATCTTTGTATATTGTATTCTGTATATAGACAACTAAGACAATACTACATTATTAGTTAAAACAATAGTAATCTTTATAGTGATTTTATAAATCCACGGGCTACAATAAAATCTTTATAATTTCAAGTATGACTTATACATCTACAAGCAACA
The DNA here is from genome assembly GCF_004379255.2 of Salvia splendens. Lineage (NCBI taxonomy): Eukaryota > Viridiplantae > Streptophyta > Magnoliopsida > Lamiales > Lamiaceae > Salvia > Salvia splendens. The sequence continues at coordinate 8,300,493 of NC_056047.1, read as the reverse complement.
TGTTGTGACAAAATAGAATAATTGTGTAATCAAGATAAACAGAAACGTAAAGAAAAACAAAATTTACTTGGTTCGCGAATTGGCTACATCCACGAGCAGGAACGAAGAACATATTTTATTCAGATTTTTTTTAGATTGTGGCTACAGATTTCATATTGAATCTCAGATAACAGAATTATGTGTCATAATCCCATATAAATAGACACACATGGGATCCTACCCTATTCGGAAACATAATCCTATCCCAATTCGGAAATATGATCTATACAGATTCAAGGCATACTAATACAACAATTAATAAATTATGCAATTTTTCTAGACAAACTTTTAGTAATTGAAGTTAAATAAATTTGTCTCAATTTTTGTCAGTAAATATTTTTTTTAATTAAAGAGGGTTAATAATGATTTTTCATTTATCCTATAATAACTCGAACATCCGACCTATTGGATATACGAGAATCGTCTTAGAGTAAGGTGCACTTCATCGTCGTCACCACGTACCGTGAAAATTCTCACCTGAAAATTTTTGACAAATGTATTTTAGTTTTCGTCAAAACCTTGAAGATCCTACTCAAATTTCAAGTACATAAAAATTTGTACATTACTGCACTTAGCATAAATTCTCGTAATAGAGGTAGTAGTATTAATTATGTTTAAAATCAACAACTCATGATGAGGATATGAATCATGATGGAATTAGAAGAAATCATGATTTCTTGATCATAAAATAAAATGATATTTATAAAATAATTCCCATACGTTATGGATACTTAGATGCAATTAGGGTTTGCTATAGTACTTATTAATATCATGCAATTAAATGGGGTATATTATCAAATCGGCTTATGAATTTTCGACTAACTTTTGTGAGTGAGGATCTTATCACAACATGTGACCATGTTAAGAGGCTCCTGCTCCTAACGTGAATATCCTGACCAATTCCACCAAGTAACACTCGTTCCGGCGTCTTCAACAAGAAGATCGGCGGCTGAAACAAAATCTGGCGCGAAGATTCACTCCTCGTCGGCAGAATGCAAAGGTTCTAAGTATTACGCAATTTCTTGGGCAAAATAATATTCTTCATTCATATCTTTTCGGAACAATGAAGAGCCCTATTTATAATCTATGGACCCTAGGGTTGATTCGACCTATCCTAATTACGTCGGGAAAGAACCAACAAAGAAAACCCGACGGAAAATAAAAGAAAATAAAGTAATTTCCATAATAACTAAATAATTACCAAAAATAATAAAATAATCAAAAAGACTCTAACTAAATCTAACTAGCTAAGGAATCGGTTGGGAGGCTTCAACCGATCTCTCGGCCTCAACTTCCTTCCCTCCGGAGCTGCGCTCGCCCGAGCCTGCGTATCTCCCTCCGTTTGTTCCTCATCCTCGGCTGTCCCTACCGTCGTCTGCTCGCAAGCCGACTCCTCTGCTACGATCTCCGTTGTCGGCGGGGCGGGTACATCGGGTGCATTCGTAACAACTCCCCCCCCCTTAGAGACGCCCTTGTCCTCAAGGGCAATATCTGGAAATCGCTTTCGAATTTCCGCCAATGGTTCCCACGAGGGTGACTGCGTTCCGTCCGACCAACGCACCAAAACATGCTCTGTCGCCTCACCGTCATGCCACATCGTCTGTGACTCCAGAATGCTCACCGGGTGAGCAATGGGTCTGCTCCCACTAAATGCGGCCGGCAGGGGTACCACCTCGTCGCCCGCCACGAACGCCCGCAATAAGCTGACATGAAAAACATTATGCACGCGGCTGCCCTCGGGCAGGCGTAGCTTGTATGCCACCGGACCTATCTTCTCCATAATCTCAAAAGGTCCGTAAAATCGCTTCGCCAATTTAGAAGAAATCGGTTTTGCGACCGAATGCTGTCGATAAGGTTGCAACTTCAACCACACAAAGTCCCCCACCTCGAACTCAATGTGACGGCGGTGTTTATTCGCCGTCGCGGTCATTCGCTGTTGT